>NW_026902181.1:5550565-6750565 GCF_033783945.1 Neopsephotus bourkii
TTATGCAGAAAAGCGTATGTACCTGTTGCTGCTCTCATTGTGGAACTCAAGACAGTCATTACCCTCTATCTCCAAGCACCAATTAACAATTATGGCTATTATTTAATTATCTTGTTAATTAATATGAAAGATAATGTTTACTTTTGTTTACATGCTATGATCCCCTGTTGAAATGATAAAAACAAAAACTCTTCAAGAGAATGTCTTTAAAGTGCAATCAAGATATACATTAAATCCTGAGGAAATTATTTCTTCAACAGATCTGGCTGAAAGAGTTCCTCTGGGAAACATATGTAGAAGAGAATGAAATACAAAGCACTATTTATTTAGGAATTGTGTATCCAAGCACCTAACTAAGCACTAACACTCGGTGAGTACATGCACCCAAAAAGGCCAAGCTAAGCAAAGCATATAAACAAATAAACAGAAAATTCAGCAATTATAAAGTATCTCTCAAAATAGCTCAGTAACACAGTTTTGGACCATTTAAAAAAGCAGACCTAAGGTACCAAATCCGTTACTAGTTCTCTCAACTTCCCCTCCAAGACAGAACAACTTTCAAACTGATTCATTTCCAACAGTACTAACACACTTTCTGCATCTCCATTGTTCAAAAGACAGTGCCATATGCTAACTAAAGCAATTAACCACTACAGTGCTGATAAATCCTCTTCCTATGAGTCTGGAGTGCCACAATTTTACTAAGAAATTTGGCAAGGAATTACTGATGTCCATACAAGAAAACAAGAAACTGAAAAAGAGAGGAACTGGAGTAGCTGTTGTAGAAAATAATCTGTGCTTTGAGGGGCAACAGGCCAACTGCACTAATAATGATGTGTGTGGCTCCCATTTAAAAAGCATCTCTTCTCAGATAGCAGTACACAAAGCTTAATTACAATCCCTCTACGTTTGAATGCAAGAATTACTTTGCCCAGCATTAAAACGAGGTTGTTTTTAGAGTTAGAACATCACAGACATCTTGTACAGCAGTATCAAACAGCTTCTTGGGTTTGGTTTTGTTTGCTGTTTTGATTTTCTTTTCCTAAAAGGGAAAACTTAATGAACTTAATGGAAAGAATAGGAAAATCTAGGCAAACCAAAACATCACTATTGAACTGTAGTCTCTAAATATGTATTCAAGTAATTGTCATGCTCAACCCCTATAAAAAGCACAGTCAGTTCTTTACTATGAAATCCAGCTGAGCAGAAGCCTTCATACATTTTGCTTGGGCTCCTCAATCCTTATGCACTTCTTGCAGCACCAACAATATATTTTGGAGGCATCCCAGCCAAGTATTCATCAGGCCAAAATAAAGGCCAAACTGTTTTGGACAGGGGCCCAATTAAATTAAACAAAATCCAACTTCACTGAACTCCTTACTTAGAATTCATGTCCTTAAAGGAAGCCATTTCTGAGACACTCCAGAGAGCTGAATTTTCTACAGTCCTTATCCATCAACCCATTACAGAATTTACAGCTGTTTCCAGTTCTCTTTTTTTCCCTTCAGCATACCTTTTCTCAGGGAAAATTTGTGCCATGAAAACAGAAGGCAGAGCTGTTATAAACTCGGCCCTTTTTACCTAGCATCAAAAACACAAAGTCAGGCTTACACCATATCACTTTCTGTAGGAGCCTAACTGGGTGCCATGCCTATTTCCTGATTTGCTTCTTTTCTTCAAATTTAATCTTGCACAGGAAGCCTTCACATCCATCTTCAGCACCACAGTGAGCTGTCTGACCTTCTCCAATATCAACTTCTGTTTCCTCACAGGGAAAAAATTATGACCTGCAGAGAATACTGTGCAAACTTAAGTCTTACAGTCATTTGTTTTTCTGGGCATTTTCCAAGCATTCTGTCATAGTTTTGACACAGATGTACGCTTTCCACCTACCTTTGTTTTTCCCATTCAACCTTCACCACTTTTCTAGAGCACTTTTCCACAGCACTTTTCCACAATACATTCTTTCAAGGAAAAATAAGCTACACACACTTATGCCTCTCTTCCCATTAAAGCATAAGACACACTGATGTATATTATTTTTACCTCCAGCTGTGATATCTACTGTCTGCGTTTTGCCTAACTCTTTCCATCTTTAATAGAATATGTCTTTTAAGATGCTCTGGAGAGTTCTTTTCTCATAGCTAGGTGTCACAGTGGAAACTAAAACTAACAAATGGCACATGCAGGGGCACTTAAATATCAAATGACAAAGGACAGTCTCTAACCTGTTCTTTCCCACACACAATTTACAGATTACTAGGTTTTCTGCCATGCATGGATGAGACCAGTGAGGAAAATCATGGCCTGATCAACTATATAATGCTCAGCATCTAGGGAATAAGACCGTGCAACAGTAGCTACAAAGCCTGCCCATTTAAAGAACCATACAATTTTTAATGTGAAATTCTGCCTACATAGTTAATACAATATTTCAGATATTCTGATGTACAGGAAGCTACTTCTAGCTTAGGCTCACTGCACACGTTCTTTACATTATAGCTGTGAAAGTAAACAACACAATTTTAATCCCTAAAGAATAGTGTTCCTTGTGGGCATAATTTCTCCACGAAAAAAAGAATTGAATTTGAAACTTTTATAGTTATGCAAAATTAAAAAAAAAAAATGCTTAACACTTTGTGGAATTTATTAAGCTTTGGAAGGAAAAGTAATATGAAATATACTCTGTGATACATACTACAAATAGGTCAAACAGCAATAGATAGAGGATTTCATTGACATGGCGGATTTATGGACAAACCACCACAAGTTGGAAGTAGAAACTGGGAGTTCTGCTCCCCAATATTAGGCTTCACTGACAAAAATAATAAAACTTCTGCACACTCATTTCAGCATGACTCATTACATATTTACAGTTTTAGTGTTATTAGCCAGCCTTGTCTTTCCAAGATCACTGCTATCATTCAAACTGTGAGACTGTTTAAGGGCTTCATTGAAAGGGTCAAGAAGTGTACAGCCCAAGCCTGAAATATTTTCAACTTCGGAGTTTACTCAAGGGTACAGTTACTCAAGAGTTTCATTTAGAACTTGACAGGATTCATGGGAGCAATTTTTATCCTGATTCTGAACCCTCTGCAAAGCTTGAAAAATTCTGGACACAGGTTTATGCTGGGAATCGATTTACTCTAAAGTAAGACTTGTCCAAATTTTCCCAGTTCCCAGCCTAACAAGGCCGCACTCCTCTGTCACGTAACCAATAGTCCAAGACTTTCCCACTGCAAATCAGCCCCAAAGGAAGTAGTGGGAAAGTCACAGTCTGTCACTGTATCTACAGTTCCAGTTATTGTTTCTTAATTACTCGTCAATACAAACAAGAAATAGACAGATGTCCTACAATACACCCTCAAGCACTCTGTCCCAAACCTTCTGCAACTCACAGAATAAACCTGGTTGACATTATTACTTTGATTACTGCTATTACTGTTTGATTTGTAGTTCTAAAATTAGAAGGATAGTACAAATGAAACAGTGCAGTTGTTATCCAAAACCCCAAGCAAACTTAAAAAACAAACAAGGTATCCGTTCCCACTAGCTAGTATTCTATCTGGAAAAGAAAATCTGGTTCAGAAAGAGACATTTTTAAAGAGAAAACTGGCAATGCCTATATCTGTCATGAAGGTTCGGAAAGGACAGGCACTATCTGTATTTCTACAGTAAATTTCATCCAAGGAGTCACAAAGTGTATGTTATATTTTGAGGTTCTTACCCCTAGAACCACCTTACTAGGTTCTTGTGATGTGTACATGTATCCAGGAGGATAAAAAGATTTCTTCACATTAGCACCATTACAGAAGCACAGCACCAAACCTTTGTTTGCTTAGCTGTTCCAGCAATGTTGTTAAAAAACACTACCAGAAAGAGCAAACAATTAACGTTCCTTATTTCAGTGGTTCAACTTCCTCAATAAATAACTAGTTCATCTGGATCACAATGCATGGCCTCAAACAATGGCATTTTTATAATGGATGATGGTAATAAAGACTCAATAGAAGACCATTATTCTGAAACATTCCAAAATGTCAAAGCACAACTCATATTGTGCAGATATTACCAAGCCAACATTATGAAAGAAAGTACCCCCAATATTAGATTAAGCTCATGCCTTGCCTCTTGTATATATCATAATCCTACAATTCAGGCTTGAATTTCAGCCTCTTTGAGCGACCTCTTAATTTTCTCTTACTATAACTTATTAAAATCATTAAGGCAGAAATAAAAATCAGCTATACTGACATGTTAGGAACATCATCTGCTCACAGTTGATCAGAGAAGACAGGTCCAGAAAGGATTTTAAGAGGTTACTTTAACTTTCCCAACACTCCCTGGCAGGATGAACTTTACCTAATACATTCCAATATATAATTTCTCCAACTTGTTCTTAGAAATGTCCAGTGAAAACAGTCCACAGCCTCCTGAGGCAACCAATTCCAGTGTTTAATTTGTCTTACCATTAGAAAATTCACACCTCATGTCCCTAAAAAAAAATAAAAAAATCTATAAATCTGATTTGCTGGAATTCATGTTCCTTATTTTACCACCACCACCCCAGCAGACATGCAGGGGAGCTTATTTCCTTCTCTTGCAGCAGCAATTACCTCTATGAAGACCATTACCACACGCCAATCTTCTCCGTTATAAATTAAAAAGTCACAATCCTTTCAATCTTTCCCTACAGGTGAAGTTTCCTTGATTTCTGACCATCCTTGTTGCTCTCCCCCTACTCTATTTGTAAAGCATGGAATCAAGGCTTTGTGCATCAGTGAGCAATAGAGACTCACCTGAATGCAGGCACTGTATAGAAAGATGAGGGAAAGCCACTTTGGGATAAGATCAAAAAGACCTCTGGAAGATAACAAGTTAAAACAAATCCACAGGGTACTCCTGACATCAGAAGAGGTTCCTCATGCTGTACAGACCCAAGAGCTCAGCTACACATTATTATTTAAACAGAAGAAAACAACCAAGCCCATCCTCAAGCATTCAAGTGATTTGCATACAGGAATCCAAGGAAGAATTTTCACATCTCTTCTCCATAATTTTTCCCCAGGTTTAAGATACACTAAAGGGCAGATCTTCACGAGTGCTGACTTTAACGCTCCAATCATTTTTTCTGCTCTCCCAAACCTGCAGTTTCTGAGGCTGCTGCTACAAAATTGTCATGAGTGATGTCAGCTCTATATTCGCTTTAATTTACGGATTCAAGACATACTTCTGGCCAAAGAACATTGCTTCAGCAGCCAGGACCAGGGTTCTGGAATTGACTTTTTAATATACACATCAGAATATCAGCTAGTCACCGCAGCCTACCACATACCATTTCCAGTTCTGTTCACTAATAATGTTAAACAAAGCAAGAGCAGATGAACATATTGCTGTGCTTCCATACTTGCTGTTTACAGTTGTACCATATGACAAACTGCTGAAAACCTGTGTAGGTTAATCTTTATGTAAGCAAGACTGTCAGCACCTAATGTAGAAATATGTCAGTTCCCAGTCTGCACACTGCTCAGATAGCTATGTATTGAAAATATAGCTACCTGAATGCCAGCAATATTTCACCACTCTGTTTCATGAACTAACGGAGCTAAAGCAGGCCAAACCACATCAATCTAAGTACACTTCTTAGGCAAAAAAGTTGGGACTTATTTGCCAGCAAGACAGAGTCGTGGGTAAAGCTTGGCAAAATAAAATTCTAGTTTCATTTGTATTTTATCAAGAAAAAGCAATAAAGACATTTTTAAAACTACAATAATGAAACATAAACAATGGTGCTAACTAGCCCTTCATTATTACAGTAATTGCTTAGATAAATCATATAAAAATTTGCCCTGTAATATCAGCTCTTGATATACAGAAAGAAACCAATATCAAAAAGACTTACTAGGCAATAAATAATTTTTGTTACAAAAGATATTGCACTCCACGCTATTCATCAAAAACAACCTGGTATGAAAAGCAAAAGCATTCTGCTCATCCAGGCTGCTCCAGGGAAGAAACAGGCATGTCTGCAAGTGGAAAGCATGAGAGATAAAATACAGGACATGGCTAACATCTGAAGTGCTAGATTACGGCAAATACCAGACAGGAAAGAAAAGGACTGAAAAAGGGGAAAATTCAGTATATCCACATTCCTGATCACATACAACAGTCGAATATAAGTTAGCATCTTTGACTGTAAAGTCTTCTTTACCATAAAAGCTCCAGTTTTCAGGTTACCCTCCTTTGCCCCAACACACCACCCCCACAAACATACCTTTCTCATCACCTCCAGCTCCCTCAGTTCCACATATTAGTGCATATCTAGAAAATCCACAGAGAATTTATTCCCACTTCAGCTGGGTTTTATTTCAGATACTTTGTCAAAGGCTTGACACCTATACTGCCAAGCAAATAACTTCTCAGGGGAGCATTTACTTATTCCTACTGTTAGCGAGTTAAATGGTCACTGACAGCAGTAAATGATGCAGTGGAAGTCACCCGAGTACAGAAGTGGTATGCCCACACAATGAGTATTTTTAAATAGAGGAGGGACACATGGTCTTCTTAAAGCCCAGCATCCCTGTGATTTAACTGACATCAGTTCTGAAACAATACCACTCAGAGATATAGCAGGCTGAAATTGCAGCACCATTTAAAACAGCACTTAGCAGGAAAATGTCAGATCCATGTCTTTCCATCACTGCAGAGATATGACTACTTCTGACCCAAAGATGGTAACTTCAAGTTTCAGCAGAAAAAAGCAACCCCTGAAGACCTGCTCAAGACACATTATCAAAGAATATTCTGAAGCTTGCCCTCGACTCCAACAGGCTTCACTAATAACTTTTAGATTCATTTTATGCTGATTAACTTACACTGAATCATTTCCTTGCAGTAAAAACTCCATAGAGCAGTGCTTCTTAATAAGTGAGATCCATCACTGAGGACATGAAAAGCCCAGCAAAGCAGAAAGCAACCCCAGGAGCAGTACTGATGCCGAATGAGGTACTGGCTAAGCTCTTTGAAATGTCCTGCCAAAAGAAATATCTTCCATCATCAGCAGGAAGGATGAGGGAAGTTATAGAAAGCCAAAATTCACTGCTATTTCACAGAGAATTTAAAGTACCTTCAGAATAATCCTGCAGTTGATCAAACACTGCAACTATATTGCTGGTGCATTATTTTGGCTTGACATTTCATTTTTGTTATAAATGATAATGTGGGATGTCTTACTTTGCCAGAAGCACAAGCAAGCAAAGCAGTCTAGCTCAAAATACAGATAGTGTCACTTTGAAGTCCATCTGCCCTGCAAACCACATCCTGCACACCATGAGCTGAGTGTTAGACTGCAAGTCTAACATATATGACTTGCATGACTGCATCAGCCATGAAAACTAAATATCCAATCGACTATCAGTCTGATTTAACTATTTCACTTCAGTCTGTCTTAAAGTACTAAAATAGTTAAGTATGTTATTTGAAGAGTCTGAAAGTCTCTAATAAAGTTGCAAACAGGTGCAAACTGTCAAATTACATCCCCACAGGAAAGCCACCATTATCATTTTACCTATGGAATGCTCCATTCCCACTGCAGCAAACAGCTGAGGAGCCCCAAATAACGGAGTCAGAGCAAGCACTGGTGTTCAGGAACCAAAAAATCAGGCAGACTGGGAGGGAGGCAGAAGTGGTCCTCTTGTCAAGCTAGGAAGGGCAGAAAGAAGGGAAGAAACCAAAAGGAAAAAGAGACTGGTAGCTAGACAACAGCAAGATTTCATATATTCAAGAAAACAGAATAATCAAGTGCATTCAACTATGGATGAATGAGAAAATATAAATTTATCATATGAAAAATCCTTAAATAGAGGGAGAAAATTTAAAGTTCAGGAAAGCAGAAAATCAAAGAGAGGACAAAGAAATATCTGCACGACTCCAGTCAAGATTATCCATAAATATTTCAGGCCTTTCTCTAGTTTGAAAACCCATTCTACTGACTACCATTTACCCCCACAAATTTATACAAACCTGGGTGTCTCTGAAGGCACAAATTCTCCCCTCTGACATATCTGTGAGCACATCTGTTTTAAATTATTCTGGTTTGCTCTCTCTCCTGGGCATCATGAACGCCTCAGAATACAGAGCTCATCTAAGACCCAATTGCTTCAGCAGCAGTCTGCATCCAACCACATAGAGCAGCCCAAAGAGTTGCTACATCTCCTGGGGGGACTGCCTCTGGTGCTCCAGGACATCCTGTATTATTAGTCATCAAGGAACTCAGGGCTGACAAAAATCAGCCCTCCCCAGGGGTGACTTCACGTGATAAAGATCTTTAAGGAATGTGGTGAGCAGGAAACACTGCAAGTGTTTTCTTATGCCCAAATTCTGTTTTTGCTATGAAACTGGAGTAAAAACCTAGAACATCTTCTCTGAAATCCCCACCTCACCACGGGGTTCCCACATCACCAGATCCATTTTTTGGCCCCTCTTTCACTGTCTCCTCTTCGTATTTCCTGCCAATCTGACTGGCACCAGGCTCCCTCCTTTCTTCATTTTGCCACCCCCAGCACAGCCAAACCTACTCCAAACACAACCCATGGCCTCTGTTATCCAAGTGAGGCTTCTCTGTCCGACACTTCCCCGACACTGATGCCTCACACAATCTCTCTTTGGTTCACACATGATTCCTAATGCTCTATACATGGGAGCTTTGTCTTCTAAGGCAACAACTCCTAGATGTCAAATGCTGCTTCATCTGGTCACCTCTTTCTCAGCCAGTTTCCTTTGAGGCTCTCCCAAATCCTCTTCACCTTGGCTGACTATTCAGTGCCTCCCACCTCTAACTAAATAGCCCCATCCTTGATCACAGATCTGTTTGTCTTTGGAACATTTTTCATGCTTTCAGCAGGCTCCAATTCAGCAGTGCAATGTCCAAAATTCTACCCGCCTTCTCTACTCAGCTGCTCCAATTTCCTTACCTCCTCCCTCTGCTGAACTACAGCTTTGTGTCTCATCTCTGCTTGCCCCATCAGTCTCACAGTCATCACAGATGAGCTCTTCACAGCAAGGAGTCTGGCTTACCTATGCTGATAAAGCACTGTGTAAATGTATGATGCAATATTAGCAATGATATCAGTAACGATGTTCTGCTCTTGAACATGCTGTCCTGAGAGTCACTTTTGTTTCCAAGAACAAAGCCTACTAAATTCAGGCTTACCTTCTAATTTAACCTCCTTGCAGGCTAACATGAAACAGGATATACCTAAAGCATACAGTTTTGTTTGTCCTTAATTACAGGCAGTATTATGCTGCCACAGCAACTAGGAAAGCTTAAGCTGCCCCCAGATGATACAAGATACTGCACAATGCTGCATACCATGCCCTGTCTCCTGTCCCCGCATAGTGCTGTGCTACGTGTTTACTCTCCAGGGCCAGACAGCAACCACATTCCAGCAGCCATGGCATGGCACCAGCAAGATGAGGCAAGCCCTTCAGTAACACCCGCTTCATCTGCATAAGGTCTTTCTTGCTCTCTCCAGCTCCATGCAGAGAGGAAAAGGGGACTGTGAAAGCATCCCCCTTTCCAGTGGGGAAGACTCTGCAGGGACCAGACTGCTCTAGCAGAGGATGGATTCATTAAGGGGAAAAGGCTAATTATATATCTGTCTCTCCCTAAAACAGTTGGATGCTCCACCTCACCTGCACATCTGCAGCTTGCCCCCAAGCTGCAGATTGCTCTGCCACCTTCCTAACCAGCTTCCAACAGCAGCAAAGTGTCAGCAACAGAAAGTGGGACATTTAACAAAGAAGGGTTGATGCACCAGACACTGTTGAGCTGCATTAATGCCAGAAAGCCAATGCTTTCCTAAAGAGCCCCACCTATCTTATGACACTGCTACAGCACTGTGAAGTAGGGACAACCCATGCAGGGGGTTTTGGATATATCTACCAGTGAGGCGGTCTTAATTGGGAAGAGCTGATACTTCACTATGCTACATAATTAGTTAAAATTTCATTTTCCCACATCACCTTAATACAGGATTTCTTGGGAGTGGGTTATGCTTAACAAGGAATTTTCAATAAGCGATTCTTCTTCCCTTGACCTATCATCCACCAAGAATTTACTACAATGACTTGTAACTATAGCAAGCACTTCTGTTTCACCCTCACAGACTAGCTTAACTACCACAGGTCAGCATAAAAAGGTCTAATCCAGGATCCAGTGAGTCATGCATTTTCTTCACCTCTTGGTGAACTACTACTTATTCACAACCCAGTTATCCACTTTATCTGTCAAAGCGATTTAAATTGTGCCAGTTCTGCACAAAGCCAGGATACCAGTGCATCCCAGCAGGGTACAGGGTAAAAGTTTACAGCTATCAAATACAGATAACTGGTGAATTACATTATAAGCTTAGCAGAAAAATAATTCTTGCTTTTTTTAACAGGACAGAGAACGGCAGGCTGAAGTGATTTAGACAGAAACATCTTAAACATGACAACCTGAAGAAAAAATGGGGGGGTTTTGTGCTTTTTTCCCCTGCATTAAATTCTGAAACTACTGATAGTCATGGAATAATCAGGTTTAACAGGTTAGCAGTAATATATGCCTCAAGTGTTCCTAATACATCGTAATCTTCTTTCACAGAATTTGCATCACTGTCAAACCAAACTACTGATTTTCTGTTGATGCTTTTAACATGTTTCTATGGTTACTTTCCAAGGTCGCATCACAGAAGCCTGAACAGCCGCTCAGAAAGACAATAGGCATTTTGCATCCTTCACCATATTAAATGATTTATGAAAGTTAAGGCATCCTCAAGGAACAAAAAAAAATCATGAAAGAATAGGCTCTGAGGTTATTTTCTAAGCAACAGTTTGAAGCACAGTAAAATCAATACCTCTACAAAAGCCTTCAAGAACTAGACTATTTGACTAATGTTCCATAAGGCACAAAATGCTATGGAACACATTCTAAGTTTAGATGTATACGTGTAAGCATACATGAACTGCATGAATGGACCTTAAAGCAGAATATGTAGACATCTAATTTGCTGCTGTCAGCTTCATCTTTTAAATCAGGCACTAGGCATTGTCTCAGAAAGTATTCTAAATCTAAAAAATGCAAGAATAAAACTTAAAAAAAAAAGTACAAATGGCAGTGACAGTCTTCACTATTTTCATCACTTTTCATTCAAAGCCACACAGATCTCATCTGTCCCCGAAACATTACAAATTTTGACTAATGAAAGCTTGTACACAAAATATCTGAATTCTCTGCCTACTACTACACTAGATCAGAGTTTATTGGAACTAATTGAAGTGTCTGAGGCTTGGAACAAAAACACATTAGTCATTTAGTGGTTGTGCTAATATTGCTATGCCTTTCCTGCAGTTTCATTAGATACAGGCTGCTTCAATACCCTAATCATATGCTCAGTCACAGCACAATCAGTACAGAGTACTGACAAGCTGTCCCACCATGCCTAAAGCTGATAAGGTGTCTGCACTATGAGTAACCTCAATTATTGACTATATTTTATGGTCAATCTAATGACCAAATGCTTATCAGTGAACCATCAGGTGCCTGTAATATACTAGTGACCCTTAGTTTATATGTACCATTACTGCTCATTAGTGAATAATTAGATTCTTTAATCCACAACTCACAGATATTTAAATATGATGACATATATTGAATCTAGAAAAAGACAACTATGCTTATTTTAACTCCTAAGATGCTCAATTACATTACTCAGAGACTGTATGTTATGTCTTGTTAAGAAAAGCTGCTTGTAAAAAGCGTGTCATGGGTAATGTTTTATATCATGTCTATACTGACACAGCTTTATCAAACATGCAGGAATATAACAAGAGTGGAAAGATAATGGGTGTGATTCACCACTGTGATTTATAAAACTTAAATGGTTTTAACCAAGAAAAGCCCAGCAACACTGCAAATAATTTAGAACCCTAAAAGCTACTGAGTGCATTGTGAGTGCTATATTTGGAAGACAAATTCATTTAACAAAAGCAGGTAGATGGAAGGGAAAGTAGATGCAACTATACAGCTACTTCCCTGCTTCAAAGGCAGCAGTCCCAAGAGCAACCCTCTGAGCAAACCAGCTTGAAAAGATGTGAAGACAATCCAACATCAAACGAGATTAAAATTTAAGAAGGGTTACATAATACATTTTGTCTTCTGCTCAACATTGTTCAGGGTTGATTGCTTTTATACGTATTTTTATTATATTTTCTTCTAAACAGCTTTGATTCTTTCCAGCTGCCCTGCCATCACTCAAACCGTCATAGAATGGTTTATGTTAGAAGGGACCTTTAAAGATCATCTAGTTCCAACGCCTCTGCCATGGGCAGTGACAACTTCCACTAGACCAGGTTGCTCAAAGCCTTGTCCAACCTGGCCTTGAACACTTCCTTCCACATTGCCCTTGTGCAGATAGACAAGACATCCACACTCTCACCAGAACACTATACCCCCAACCCAGCAGCACAAGCAGCATTGCCACCACTGTCAACAGCCACCAACAGGTGGAAATGGCATGTTAATGGTGATGGCTTGATTTCTCAGGTGCCTCGATTCTCCTCCCAGGGGAGTAGTATTGTCTCTTTTGGCAGTTAGCCCATTAACATCTTTTTGAGTGCATGCCTATTCTCCTCCTCCTTGCTGCCCTTCTGCCTATTCTTGGAAATTTCCTCTCTTCCCCAGGTGTCCAGGTGACAAAAACCCCAACAGCTTATTGCAGCTTTATACCACAATATGCCAATATTTACTTAGTTGCAAGCATAGCCCACAGAAGGGTCCTACACCTCTCTCACATATTTTCACTTAGTAATATAAAGTTTGTTCAGGGAAAAAGCTTAGCTGCATTCTTCTTAAATCTGAAGAATGCAAGATCAAACTTCTGCAGCATAAGGGTCAACTGGAAGCCTATTCACATCTAACCATGCCCAAGAGTTGTGCTTTATGCTTCGGTTTTCTTATTCCATCAGTGACCTACAGAGACATTGCATTTTCTGCTAAATCCTCTGGTCCTTTGGTAACATGGAGAAATTCCTGGAAATTGGCTTGTGTAATGCAGTCAGATGTTAATCAATGCTTTTCTTCCTTCTATGACAGATCAGAGTGAGGAAAAAAGCTTAAAACTGATTTAATTTCTTAATATGCTTCTGTCTGCTGGCTCGAATATTCAGCTTTGATTTAGAATACTTAGCACTTCCATGCTAGACACTCTGCATTTCTAGGTAATGAATAAAATAGTTTTTTTAAAGCAAAATATAATTAGGGTTGGAGAAATTAAATATGACATTCAAATCAGAAAAAGCTTTGGATGAATATGTAGATTTGGCCAGCACATATGCTTAACAAAATCAACGTATTCACTGCAAAGACTAGCTTAAAGATACTCATTTTTCAGCATGGGTACCTCTTATCACCAGGTAAACATTTTGCTGCAGCTCTTAGTTATTACTTTCCAGGTGAATACATGAACTCTTTGTCTGGTCTTTTGAATTTGTGACCTTACAAACACAAAGCTATGACTGAGGAACTCACTAGAGTGAAAAACAAATCAACCAACCAAAAAAACCTGCACAGATCTCCTCCCTTCCCAGGCACAAGACAACCCACAAGCAAGAGTCAAAGGATGCTATTTCACTGAAGAGAGACTACTTCTAATGTGAAATGACATTTATCTGATGCCACGAAACCACGCCAAAGTCCAAAAGCTAACTGTGCTAGGACCTGTACAAACAGTTAATGCCATTTCATGAAGAACAAGACTGGAATCCTTTACTCATGTGACAAAAATCTGTATCTAGTGCTGTTGCTGCTAAGGAAATAACAGACAGTTTCCACAAGCACCCTATGAAGGCTTTAGTAACTAACCCTGCACCCCAAGACAATAAATTTTAACATACATGCATATTTTCACCTAACTCCTTCTTTATTTCTATGACAAAACAGCACTTTTCCCACGCTGAAGTTAACAACCACAGTCCATTTTACAAAAGGGCTCTTGTAAAAAGATGGAGGTACTCAGAAGATTTGGTCAAAAAAGAGGGTGATGATTTGGAGAATAAATAAATAAATATGTGTGTCATTATCAAGGTATTAATTGTGTTTATTCGAGTAGAGAACAAGGAAGAAAATGTGCCAGGCTCTGTGCTTTAACATGAATAACACACTGGCCCTACTATGAAGTTCAGAATTTAAGGGGCCGAGGAGAGAAACACAGTACGGAATGAACCAGCAAATACAATGAATAGGGACAAGAGCATAACAGTAGTCCCACGTCTCCTCTCTCATCTCTTGGTGCTGAGAGAAGGTTAATTGAATGGACAGATGAAGGACAGAACTGGATGCTGCGCCAAAGGATTCAAGCAGGGATGACTTTCTTCTTCAACATGCTTGAGGCTGGATGGTGCAAAGGGAAAAAGAAGAGATGGGTCTGGAAAGGCTGAAGCAAAGAAGTGTGATACCTCATCAGTACTGAACAAACTTGTGGCCCCTGGAGAAGGCGCTTTCACCTCCATTTCTGCCAGCATCTGTCTCTCATTCATCCTTGAAGATTTCTTCCTCTTCCCTCCCACTGAGGACTGCACGGTTTATGGGCAGGAGGGAGATTCAGCATGGAAACCTGGATTCATAAGGCCCCAATAGCAGGAGGAGTAAGAACAGAAAGAGGAGCAGTGGGAGAGGTAGCCTCACCTGAGGTAAAAATGCCAATGGTGGTATAGCAGCCTGGACAGGACTATGCAATAGTACCAACCTGAGGCTCAACATATTTATAACTGACAGGGATCAACAATGGATCTACCTCACCCAAGACTGTGAGATTTTCTGCATTTCAGCTTGTGTTTTTAATCACAGTTGTAACTGAACTTGTTTCTTGAATGCTTGCTTTTAAGTTTTTAAATTCTTAGCTGGGCTCTGGAATACTGAGAAATTAATGCTGAAATACATCAATCAGCAGTGTGATGAAAGATCACGAAAATGCTACAAAGCTAATTTAGGTAACCAATAACTGTTAAAGGAAAACCGTTTTCTCACTTAAGTATCTGTGACACCCACAAAAAAAAAAAAATAATTCAACCAACCCTGCTCTTTGGTTAAAAAATTGAGGAGGATCAATTTTGCACAGAGGAAATATGTATAGGGAATAAGCAATGTACTAATGGGTTTTAAAATGTTTTAGCTAGCACATAGCTTCTAAAGCTATAAAACTTTGATTCACTCAAGGCAAAGACAGATTCATGATAAGCAATTAGGGCCTGATCCAATGCACAATGATGTCATTTACGGTCTTGCTGCTGACTTCAAGAATCTTTGAATCAAGCCAGCAACAATCACTTTACAACAAAGCAAAAACTGAGTTTTGCTGGCCAATGAGACAGAAGCATCACTGGCAGAGAAGATTTTGGGGGTTATTTCAGATTATTAGGCACCGATTTCTTTCTCTTTTCTGAAGACAGTATTTTATTTTCTGGATTCTCCAGTGAAAGTCAGTCTTTATGAAATACAGATTCACACTAAAATAAATCCAAGATTTAGATTAAGCTAAATCACACTGTTCATACCTACAGTATGAAATACTGTAATGAAAGCTGCAACGCTGGTTAATCTAGACACTTTAGAGAGGATTCATCTGTCCTTATTTAGGTAACTAAATAAGAGAGATGCCTGAGCTTTTCCCCTTAAACTTTCCTCTCTGCTCCCACTGATTTCAGATACCTATCTTAAAATGAAACAAATCACCTTCTGCAGGCAACCATTTCTCTGTGCTGACTTTAAACCGGCAGCACTTAGCAGAGACACAAAACACTAGCTTGGACACAGGGGCAGTCATTTCTCAACCTCTTGCATACAGACAGACTGTGGTATGTAGGCATATAATGCTTAAGACTCACTGTACAGTGTTATTCTATAAAACAGAACTTGAGAAATTATGCTCCTTCTGAGGTCAGATTGTAACTTAAAGAAAAAAAAACACTGTTTATTTAATTGTGCAAAATATATTAAAGATAAAGGAAACAATACAACTACCATTGTGTAAGCACTCTGTGCACAAATTTGACTTTAACTCCATTCATAGATGTTTCTCAATATCATCTCAAAACATGTTCAGTTCTGAATTAAGAAAGGCGTTTGGAAGGAAAGTACAAAGCCCTGAATTTTGTTGTTTTAAATACCATCTGCTTGACAGCTTATTGCATGTAATCAACATTGCTAATTACAACAAACATTTCACAAACAAAACTAACATCATTTATGTTATAAGACCCTGGAATGGAAAATAAAAAGAATTTGTTCTGGGCTACTGCTAAAAAGAATGTCTTAACCTGCTACCAACTATGGAAAAAAATTTATTTGCACAACATAGGCCATGCTACTGAATAAGGCTAACTTTTTTACTTAGATCTGAGTGAAAAAAGCTTGTTATTTCAGCTTCTGCTCTGAGGAGACCCACAGAATAACAGACTTGCCACAGGTGGTAGTATCTATTAAGGACTAGACAAAGACCAACACACATTTTCTTGAGTTTTGGTTAGCAGAGGTTCCTGCTCAGGTGTCCAGACAGAAAGGGGGTGTCACCATCACATCCCTGCTCCCCACGGGCAGTGGAAAGCCACAGTTACAACTAGGTGTCCAACTCCACCTCTCAACCACCAGCACCACATGCACGTTCTACCCATGGCAAAGATTCAACAGCATTTCACAAACATTTGAAGACCTGTGAGCAGTTACAGAAAGTAGGAAGGTGAAAAACTACCTTATGAAGAAGGATGCTGCAGCTGAAGTACCTGCTGAGACCCCAGCTGGAGCAATCATGCTCTGTGAGGCTGCTGAGCCACCTGCTCCTGCGGCATCAGAGTTGTGCTGCCCTGAGCTGATCTGAACACTGGGACCATCTTGGCCACTTTCTGGTGCTGTTTCTGCCTGGAAAAAAAAGAATGAAAACATACATAGAGGTTAATACACTTCCCGAATGGCCATGACAGAGAGAAACCTCATGCAGCACTTCCAAAGGGCATCTTTGCAATGATGAAGGCAAAGATTAAGCAGCAGCTGAGGAGTATCACATTTGGACAAGTGCGCACAGGTCCTCCTACAGAGAAGGTAAAAACCATGACCACAGCAGATGAGCAGGAAAACACACAGACCATTTGTGATGGGTAATGCACAGTTAAATAGTTTGACAGGCATGAAGAAATGGAAAATGATAAGCAAAACTCTTTTGTTTTACAGTGTTATTTGGGAGATGGCAGAACTGTTTATCTGGTTCAGTTATAACTGTCAGGAATTATTTTTCAGTGACACATCATCTACAATATCTACCTGCTTACGAGAAACTAACCAGTCACATTTGTAACGTTTCCACATGAATAACCCCAAGAACTAAATTAAAAAAAATTGGGGTTTTTTTAACAGATATACAGCCCTACTTCTCAGTATTATTTATCTCAGCAGCGCAAGTGCACAGCAATTTTTTCTCCTGTAAACTGTTCCAGTGGAAGAATAGGAGTGACTGGAGAAGCATCTTCTCCAGCATAATGCATTTGTGGTATCTATGGCAAAGTTGTGGGAGGGTAGGGGAGAGCAAAGGGCAGTTGTTTGGGGATTTTGCCGAAATATCAGACACCTGTATTATGAAATTGTGTCATGTTGGTATCTTCATGTTTAGGCCACCAACTCTTTAAGCACTAGGTTCAATTAAGCCCCATCAGTCAAATGCTCATTGACAGTGCTGGGAAGGCCTCCTTTTTGGAAGAACCTGCTCTATGTCTAGGAGTTCTGAAGATTTAATTAAAGGCAACACCACAATAAATATTTGTCAAAAGAGTTAATTGCTTTGCTTTATGTATGATAATATATGATGTTTCTGTCATCTGAAATACTACTTTGACATTTCCAACTAATTAGCTAAAATAAATTCCAGAAAAGGAGACAGCCTTGTAATGAAGCACAAGCACAATTTAAGTACTTCCTTGGATGCCACCAAATTTTAAATTTATGCTGCCGTAGAGCATGTTTTACAACTGTAGATGCACAGACATGGTAATCAGACCTTCCCAGTTACATACACACCCTCCATTTTCTAATACACTGACAACCCTGAGTTTTTCTCATGAGAACTGAGACAACCCAGCTATTAGGTACCGAGTAAAATTCAACTCTGCCAACCAAGTACTGCTCAACTGGCGCATGAAAGGCTGCAGAGTTTCATGTGGACTCATTCCCATAGGCTGAGTGCTGAATTCCCAGTTCCCAGCAAAGTCAAAAAAAAAAAAAGTCCTCCCAGTTCTTTCGAAGGTCTGCTCTTTAAAGGTTAATAGTATTATCAGTATTATGGACTGGCTGACATGCTCTACCATAGACTACTACACAAAAAGTACTTTTATAGAGCTCACCTATGAGATCTGAGGCTGAGAGACAGAAGAATATTCACACAGATTAACTTAATCCTAGCAAAACTACCCATGCTAGAAGCCTAACTGGAAACTTAAAATAACCCTCTGAAAAACCCTTCACTTTGTAATACAGGTGTTTCATGAGATCAGATTTCTTAGTGATACAGGGAGAAGGGCAGAGGACCAAGCACTGCTAGAGATCAAGACTAGGACAAAGAAATGGTATGGCATGAACAGATGCTTAAAAAAGGCTAGTTTGTCTGTCCCATCCACAGTCTACTGGCAATGACAGCCAGGAACAGAGATGTTCGGACAAGGATCAGATCTGCTCATGTGGTTAACTGCTAAAAACTAAGTGACAGAGGAATAAGGACCTTGAGGCAGTCAATAAAGCAGATACTTGAGCATTAATGAACTGAAGCAACAAATATGTGGTCTTGACCTATACCAGTCAGAAACTATATGATATGGCGGAAAACATGTACACTGAGGGAAATTCAGGGTGACGCCTGAACTTCGGAGTTACACAAACTGACACAAAGTGCTAATAATAAATAGAGCTTACTACGAACTAAGCAATTTACAGAGTAAGAAATCTACATCAGACCCTTTGAAGGCAGCGTGTGGGGTTCACAAACTGGTACGTCATAGGGATGCCATGCAGAGTGGCCAGTGGCATGATGACCAGCAAGAAAAGGAAACCAAACCAGCAATCACTGGCAGGCTAACATAAGTGATTGAATACTCCGCTATATTCTGCCAGGAAGACAATCACAACCCTCTCATGTGAGCTGTTGTCTCAGATTAAAAATTACATTAAAATGAATTCCCATGACATTTTTCCATTCACTTTCAACAGGGGTTATGATAGACAACAGGACAAAGAAAATCATGTTTAAGCAAAATTTTGAAAAAGGAAAGCAGAAGCAGCAATGTCTTTCTAACCAGTTGTGCTTTAACTAAAGCATAATCTAAATGACGGCACAATCTAAAGCTAAATATGAAATCTGTAGTTAGCATGACACTTGGGTGAATTTTAAAGTAAAAATGTAGCAGATTTGTAAGAACTGACTGGAATCCATTAATGGCTCAATTCCTGTAAAAGTTATTCACATTTGCAATTTCAGCAATGTCTAACATGCGTTCCTTTCCCACTACTTTTTTGTTTCTGTGAGAACTCAGAAGACTACAGTTTTAAGAGACAAATAACTGTGGATGTATCAGGCATCTAGCTTGAAATATCCAAATCAAACCTGATATTCGGATACCTGATGGTTAATACACTTTTCAAACCAACATATCTAAGTTGGTTGTCTGTAAATTGCCATTTCCACACTAGATGCTTTTGAGAACTCATGTAATTTCTCAGTAAATTTGGAGGTTTTATTCTCAGTTCTGTAGGTGTATGAAAAGAGGATGAGGGGAAGACAAAGAGAAGGCACTGATTCTTGTGGAGGGAGGAAAAAGTGGGCATGTGCAAGATTAAATCATCAGAAGACTACTGCAGAAACAATCTGTATCTTTTTCATTAAGTTCTCAATTACCCAGTTGGCACAGAGGTAACATCAGCTTTTCGACACGGCAAGAAGCTGAAAAAGCCCAAAACAAGTTATTCCAAGTTTAGGATTCATTTCAAGGACTGCTTGCACCAGCCAATGTAACAGGGTTTTCCAGCACAACCACGTTCAGCAACCCCTGAGACAGCTGTGTCTCTCAGCTGACGAGGGGGGCTCAGGTATGAGGAAGTTTGTGAGTTGTAAGTCAATTTTCCCTTAGGCAGGAAAGCCAAAGACGACTAATGGCACCCTCGTGGGCATGCTGGTTTGTCACACCTTGGTTTTGGTTTGCACTGCTTACAGCTGCTGAAAAGGTATGAATAAGATAAAGGGGCTTTGGTTTTTAAACTAAATTACTTCATGTACCTCCCTCATCTCAAGCCATGCTCTCGTGGGGATTGTGTGTGAAAAAATATGATTTTCTAGAGGAATGGGAGCAACTCTGCATGATTTTAAGTCATGGAAGTCTGCACAGAGAGGACTCCAGTCTGCAGCTGAGAGGGAACTGTGCTTCACCATTTACTAAATTTTCATAAATCACTCATGATCAAATGCAGAAAGCACAACCTTGTCACTATAAAATGTTACTGACTGCACTGAGTATTTGAAGTGTCACAGGGCCCCGTAACCCGAGATTAATGTTCGTTAATTTTCTAAGCAAAGGTTTGCCAGACAAAAGCCATTAACCCTCTGGAAACCAGCTAATCCTCTACTCTCGCTGAAGTCACATGAAAACTGGTACCAGGAAGAGCACAGCAAGGACAACACTTAAAAACGTCACACCAGGCATTTTGCACATGCAGGAATGACCAATGTCTTGGCTCTTCATAACAACGCCTGCATCATGGACAGAAGGGTTTCAGTACTGGGTGCCAGCACCAGTCCTGAGGACATGAGAGCAGAGCTAGACATGCTGTGTTTTGGCCAGCAGCATGCACACACAGAGCAGAGGTTGGCAGAGCCACAGTAACCAATAACAGCATGAGTTGTTCCCAATTAAAATGGCCAAAGGCTGGGGGAGAGCACAGGAAGAGATGGAGACAACCTGACATCCTCAGGCTGCAGAGGGGTGCTGGGCAGAGCAGGGGCATCCCGATTCCCAGCACACAGGTTCCCTGCTGTGACCAAATGGCAGGAAACATCTGCCCAGGTTTAAACAAGTCAGACTAGTCAAAAATTACACTGTAGAAAAGTTTCCAGGTACACAGTAGACTGCCAGACCATTACCATCTGAAGGACAATTGCAACCCTAACAAGCTCTTTACAAGTTTGAAATGCAAAGCCAAAAACTAAGCCATAATGTTTCCAGTTCCTGAGTTATTTCCATTCTCTGGACATTGACCTTTGTCTAGGGATTCAAAAGAGCCAAGCTAGCTGCTGCCACTTTGTAACACATGAAAAATATGTGCCTGGCAACAGGCAAATAAAACATGGGAATATAAAACTCAAGAGCAAAAAATAGATCAATCCCCGAATAGTGCTGTCATGGCAGAAGAAAACCAGAAGGTTGGATTGAGCTGCAAAAGAAAGTAATAAGATCTGATGTCTAAATATAAGTATCAAGAATAGATTCACAGTGCAGGGAATGGAGAAAATTACAAAAGTGTCAACGAGTCTGACAACAGATCTGTGTAATCAGAGTCAGAACTTCAATACAATTTCTCTAATTTCAAAATATTGGTCCTATAATGAGTGCATTCAACAGGGTTTCAACAGTGAACTGCAGGTGAAGCTCAGGCAAGATTAAACCTGTGTCTGTACTGGGATGCCTTTTTTTTTTTCTTTTTTACCTTTCCTAAGTTGTTTTTCCCCCTTTCTGACTAGCAGCCAGGCATACAGAATTTTGAGTATGTACTTTAAATCACTACTTTCCCCTTTCAGACAAGAATGACACAGCCAATTAAATTGTAAAAAATGCTTCATCTAAAGATTTTACAATATATTAAATCCACTGTCTGCATATGATAATAATTTTCCCCCTAAATGATTCATGCTAAGAATCTTACAACCTACTGTTACCAATTGGAACAAATGCAACATAAATCTCTATGTGGATAATGCTCATACTACATTCCCATAAGCATGGTAAGTCCTGCACACCTCTTCTGTGTGAAATGTCTCCTCCTGATTGACTAGCATTACATAAAGTTAACAATGCCACATACATCAGGTGAAGTTAAACGTGTTTGGGTAAACTTTTTACTGCAATTTGACAATTTCCTTCTGCCAGAACTCATTGTAAAATAACTAGGTCATTTTGTAACTACAATAGACTACTGTAGTCATTTTATAACCTGCATCTGCGATGTGGTAACAAGTATGCCTAAACCTGTCATTTCAGTCTTTATGTGCATCTCCTATTTGATGCAAATCAAAGGCAGAGCATAATATCCCTTCCCCCAAAATACGTTTTCAGCTACAAGAGTTGCTAATGTCTGGCTTTAATTCACTGATATCTGAAGATGAGGCAGAAGGAAAAAATATCACAGAGAAGTAGAATTAAATAGAAATAGGAGTGTTTCTCTGCTGTCACAGACTGGAAAGTAATACATAGGAGATCCAAAGACAACCTCGGAGCCCTTGCTTTTTGGATTAATATCTGAATTACTAGAACAGGTTTGGACCTTCACTATCAAAAATCACTGGCAGTCTGTGCTTCATATGCAGGAAGAAGCTCCTCCTTCAACTGCAGGGCAAATGCACCCAATTGCATCTAGCGCTGATGTCCTTGGCAGTACAATGATGAAGCAGTGGCAGCTTGTCCCACTCTGACAGGGTCTTCATTTCAGTCTGACCCAGAGCCCTCCTAAACCCTACTCCTTGGCCCCTGAGAAATTTATTAAGGTTTTGGGCAGGCCTCCTTTATCTACAACACACCTATTGCTTTCTTCAGTCTGTCCATGCTCTCAGGCTGGAAGGTCTCTGCAACCAGCAGTCTGGTAGTGTAAATAGGCCACCAGGTAGCAATGGACCTACTACTTTACACTTCAGCCACTCGGGACACCAGTGCCAAGAGAGGTAGTAAGTAATACCTTTTTTTCCTTCTTCACAACTATTTGATCACCAGTCACACAATCTGCATATGTAAAGTCAAAGTGACATGGAAAGTCAGAAGGATATGAAAAAGGCTATTAAGAAGGACATAGAACCTGTTGCATGCAAAAACTCTCAAATGGGGACTTTTCACATGCAGTGCATATATTAAAAAAAAAAAAAACAAAACAGGCTAGAGAAACTGTTTCTTCTAATGCCTCCAGGCAAGCATCAGAAAGTGTTGCCCAGATCCCTCCCTGGTGACATGTATTATGGTAGTTACAGCCGCCAAAACCAAAAAATATAGTTGTGTACTGCTCAGGGTGTTTATTCAAGTGGACAAACATACGGCGGAATCCCTGCTTTTTGTCAGAGACTGATATAAGCAAGCAAAGGAATTCATTAACAACCTCATAATAATGCAAATTTCTGGCAGCCTCAGATTGGGTTTCCTATAAGACAAATGCTTTTCCACTTGGACTGACTTCCACAGGCCAGATGCATCTAACAGCAGCAAAACACAAGACACACACAGAGCTTTGAATTAGGAGAACTTGTGTCACCTGCCTGACTCCACAACAAAATTTCTCACCAACTGTAGGCACCTCAACCAAAATCTCACTGCGCCTTGATTACTCTATATTCAGCAAAATGGAATAATCATGTTCCCCAGAATTACATTTTATTATCATCATTACATCACTACAGTGATTGACATACAATTTCATTAAATAAAGGCAAAGGTGGATGGAGACTGTCAAAGCTAATTTCTATTGCAATTATGCTTGAACTGCTTATATAGTTGATCTAACTACATTAAAGAGTACATCCCTTGGGATCAATTTGCCTGACAGCTACCACATGCAAGGCACCCATTGAAGAGGTACAAGCCATTGTTATCTGAAGGGAAAACTGGGTCTTCAGTACACCTAAACCTAGAGAACAAGATTCAGTTACAGGAAAGCTCATGAAGCAGCATTAAGATTGAAGACACAGGGACAACTCTCAACTATATGTGATCACTGTTGAAGGATACTAAGGTCCCAAATCAGGGACAGAGCTGTGCAGATGCTGCTCTTTTTCTCTTGTAACTGCTCCCTGCTGACCTGCTGCTTACTCCCCATGTGAGAACCATATAACCCAGACACAAACAGTCATGATTCACCAAGACTAGAGTGAAATCTGCAAGCCTGTAGATGTCCCAAAGCATTTTCAAGTAGCCAAATGCCATGGCAGTAATGAGGAACTCCAGAAGAACTTTCCAAATGTGAGCAGGAAAAGAAGTATCAGGTGAGATTTAACATAGATAAGACAATGTATTTAAGGGGAAATAGCCTAAATGAATCCTAAATAGTGCTGAACTCGGAACTTGCAGTTACAACTTAGAAGACCTAAGGGTCATCGACAGTCCCCCTGAAATCAAGCAATGAAGAAATCAATCAAGAAATGAAGCAGCCAAACAAAAAGGCAGGGCACAAAGAACAAGGAGCGCATCCACATACTGACTACCAGGTGCATCTCAAGAGAGGGCTAGTGGAGTAAGGAAAATGACAGAGACAAGCAAGTAAACGATCAAGAAGATGGAGCAGCTGCATCAGGAAGAGAGATGATGGAGAGGGGAAAGATAAGAGGGGCCTAAGCAAGGTTTACAAAGTCATGGAGGTGGTGGGTAAACTGAAAGTGAGTACTTCTTTGCACTGGAATAATGAACTTGTGAAACCTGCTGACATATGAGGCTGTGAAGGGAGAGAGCATCAGCAGAGTCAGAGAGGGATTAGATTAATATCCTGGACAGAAGGTCCAGAAACAGATACTAAAAGGAACATAGGGATATGTCCCTGAGACTTTCCCAACCATGCACGCTGGAGAGTATGAGCAGACTGCACTAAACAGCCAAGTTCCACAGATCTCCCTAAACACCATTTCCAGCTCCACTGATGGAGACAGCCCTGGGCTAGATAGGCTGGCTGAGATGCACTAGGATATGTCTAATGGTCTTACCATTCCCATACCCTTTTCACTAGAGACTTCCTTAGCTTAACTAATAACAGGAAGTTGTGCTATTCCCATAGGCCCCCATGAGTACTTCAGAGTCATCAGGAGAGGATGGTGATACTCGAGGGTGTCTACACAGCTACTCTGAATGAACCAGCTAAACCCAGATCCTTCCCATGTCAGGCATTACAAGGGCCACTCTCCCTTTCTTCATTCTTTTACTTCCATCTCCTCCCATACAACAGCCAACTACCCTGCCCAGCTTTACCACCATCACTTCAGAGAAACAGGAGAGGGCAGTTCTGAACAGCAAATTCATTACCTTTGCCCAACAACAGCAAAACCACAGCAACGGATTCCTGTCTACAGCACCTTTCAAACACTTCCTTCAACTAAGTTATCAGAAAAGACCAAACTCATCCAGTTTTGAGATAGTAGCACCTCTGCAAATCCAGAGGAATTAGCTCGGAAGTGTTTGGGCACCAAACAAAAGCAGTAATAATAATAGGCAGCTTTGGAAAATGTCTAACTACATCAGTTTGTACAGGAATTTACAGATTCACTTCCTTAGAAGTGTTTCACGCTTGAATCTCACAAGTTCTGCTTTCACATTCAAAGTAAACCTCTAATTATTGATCCTTTGTTACACTGGGATATTACCTCATCGTAGTTTTAAAGTTCTATTTATAAGTCTAAATCTCATCATTGATTACAGTGATTGTATTCTAATTATAAACCCATTAGCTCCCCAACAATGAAATATAATCAATAATGCATGTAAATGGGGAAAAAATAATTTCAGTGCATACATTAATGTCATTTCAACTAGTGCTATTTTATACACCATCTCTAACAAAACTGTGTCACATCATTAGCAATAATGTGAAAAATCTTTTTCAATTAACAAAGCTAATTTGACACTACATTCACTAAAATGGCAATCCATTCTATTAAACACACACATATGAAACACTTGAAACATCTATGAACTCTATCTACATATCATAAATTCTCTCCCAAGTGCTGAAACTGAAGAGTAGATCCATTTTCTTTTGATGCTTTTTAAGCCTCCTTTCAGAAACTACCACCCAAGGCATTTCAGTGATTCTAGTTGCAAGTAACAAAGAGCATCAATTTGTGCCCACCGCTCAGCCACTCATGCCACGAAAGAACAGGAGATGCTTTTGGCAACACTCACACTGTGCACACAGCTTGACTACCTGCAGGCCCATGACCGCAGCATGCCATCATTCCAGTAGCTAGCCTATGGTGCAAATGTTAATTTCAAAACACTTTTGCCAAAAAACATACAATGTTCAATCTTATTTTACACAAACAGGACAACTGAGCAATACACATCTGCATCCAGCTGTGCAAATCTGTTCCTTCCGTGTGGTATACAGACCATTGCAAAAGGCTTTCTCTTCACCGGCTTGCAGACAGCTAAGGTCTCAGGTCAGCCTGAATTTATCTGTTTTCCCTGCTGCATTAACCTCTGAAACCAAAGGGCATTATTCAGCTGCAGCCTATCCTTAACAATCAACATAGCCAGTGCAGATAAACAGCAGCCTCATAAAAGCACTCTACATTGGATATCTGGAGTCTGTCTCAAATGTTGGAGAGATGTCTCCAACCAAAAAGTATGAGCCTCCCTGTAAAGTGATTTCTAATACTGGATAGTGTGGGATGCATTAAGTCAGTTCACTGAAGAATTCAAAGTAGAGCACATGTGCAGTACAACTGGACCAGCAAGAAGCAAAAGAGCTGAAGGGAACTAATTGAACAGAAAAGGCCATTCCTTAAAAACCAGTTTGAAGGCAAGAGTAAAAAATGAAAATATTCTGGATAAAAAAGGAGGGGATTTTTCATCCTAGCATAGCTTATGATACACTTGCTGGATGACAGAATGTCCTGTGGGTCAAAGGTAAATCTGGTGTGGATTATCATTTTCACATAATCTCTGAAGTCTGCTTGTCTTAAATCTACCTCTGATGAGTACAGGTGAAGTCTGGGCCAACATTCTTTATTACTGCCTATTGACTTCAGTTATCAACAAAGGCGAGTATGGACTTGTTTCCCCTTGAGAGCTGTAATAACAACTACTTAGCCTAGAGGGGTGAAGGATCAAAAGAACTGCTTTCAAGTGGTAATCTGAGCCACAAGAGGGTCTGAGTCCTGCTTATAGTTACCCTGTCCCACAACCATAAAACCAATACTATGGCTAAGTGTCAAAGACATGCAATCCTCACTCTCACCTAAGAAAATGTTCATCTCCATCTTGTAGCCAATACCCTTTCTGTCGACTCTTCACATTTTTCCTAAATCACTCTGATACCTGGGAATACATTAAAAAGCAAGCTCATTTTCAACTTCAGCAACCTACACTGGGGGAAAACTAGCAAAGAGAGCACAAAGACCTTAGCAGTTACAGACAAAAATTCAGCCCTCTGTTTTGTATGTGTCTAAGGCTGAATTTCCAACCCAGCCTGCTACCTGGCTGCTGAAGCAGGTCTCTTGCTGACTTCAAATGCATGGTATCGGTATGCACAGCGTCATCCTCCCACATCACACCCCTCCCTCTGCATTTGCTAAGATAGAAAACTGCAATGCAAGGCATTGCTGCCCAGCTGAGAAGCGAAAGTCTCAGGAAAAGGTCTTTTCCATGGAGACTATGAATTAGGCTGGTGTGAGAAAGCATTTAGTAACTTGGATCAAAAGGGTTCCTTCCACTGTTGAGACTTGTTATGGAGAGTGACACTGGAGATGTTTGGGGTTTTTTGCCACCCCCTTCCCTTTATGTACTTCCTCTACAAGAGCAGTAACACCAAAACCATTAAAGCTGAACAGAAAACAGAACAATCCCTATGCAGCCCTGGCCCTGCCACCTGTCTGAGGTTGGCTACTAACTTCTGCAGAATCAAGGTGTTATTCGTGGAGTCTGAGAAACGTCCCAAAGCTTGCAGTCATTCAGATGTCTCAGACATGATTTATGGTCAAAGCACTATATTTTAATTGTTTCGTTACAAACTATATTTCATGCACTGTATTAATAAAAGGTCACTGAGAAAGCCATCAAGAGGATTTTAAAAATTAATTTTAAAATTCATTTGGAATGACATTTATCAAAGTAAAAAATGATGGAAAATAAATCTTGTCATTCTTTTGATTTCCATAGTCAGCTTTTTATTGCATCTTTTAAACAAAATGTAAGTCATCCTTGCTATAAACACAAAGAATTTAATGAAAGTAAACAGAGGCTGAACTACCCTCAGATAAACCCATCTGGTTTAGATTAATGCAAGTAGAAGGCATTCCTAGGAACCAGAGATTTCTCACATAAAAACAAACACAACTCCTTTAATTTTAAAGTACATGCAGCCATGCACATGCTGCAGGTGAACCCTCCTTCTCTGAACCAGGCCATAAACTTATACCTAACTTTAAACGTATCAAAATTTTCTGGGACATACACAGGTCTTTGGATAAATTTACAATTTTAAATAAATATGCTTTAAAAAAGTTTCACTTGAGTCACTTTCTGTTTTCCAGTGCCCAACTTCTCCAGTTTCCTACTGGTGCATTTTTAAATATATTTCTAAAACAACTCAGAAATTCATAAAGTTCACAGAGCCAAAATATTTCAACACTGTTTGCAGGCTGAAAGTCAAAACAGAGCGCTGCACCAGCTACCAAGAAGGAGAAAAACTGACTGCTACTGATAAACCCAGGATAGTATTATATTCAAATTAGAAACACAGCATGTCAAGGATTTAGTTTTGCATAAGATGAAAGAAAAAGCAATTTGCTAAACAAGCTCTATTTCACTGTGATACTTTTACAGCACATGGCACAGCAACTTTACCACCGTTATGCAGTACATAACTGTACATGCTAGTAACAGTCAACTGAAGGCATACAGTAAGATCTCTTTTTTCCGTAATACACACAGATAATTCTAAAAGGTGTACAAGGTATTTTTAGTGGTTTTAATGTTCTGCCTCTCAGACAGATTCCAACATATCTAGGAAGCCTGAACTCTCACTCCCCTGCTTCTGTGTTAGACTAAGCGGCAATGCTGAGCACTGCTAACATGTTTCTTGATTTGAGTAGTAATCTTATATTCATTTGTCAGGTCTAGAATTAAAAACATCAACATATTTATTCAAGTCGGCCACAACAAATCATCTGTCTTACCCAGATTACACCAGCTCCCCCCTCTACAGAGCTTGCTGTCTGGTCAGACTACTGACTATCTGGTCATCACTGCTACTGGGGATTATTTTTTGTAATTTTTCACAACAGGCCACTTGGGTAAAGCAGCTGATTACATCTTCACCTTTTGCACCTTCCCTGCAATCCTAGTCTTCCCCTCCCCGGACCTTCCTCCTTAATTACTGTTCCTCTTTACCGCTCCTGAAGCCCATAGCTACTATTTTGGTTTCAGCAGCACCCACGCTATGCTTTAAAGACATATCCCAGTTCAAAAAATTTACAATCTATATAATGAATTTCACACCTGAACTCCAAAAATATATATAAAAAATTTACGATGTCCTGCACTTCTGACCCCCAACATTCAGCCCAGAAGTGTTTTCACAACCGTAAGTGACATTATGAGGCAACAACATGCAAGGCTGGGGAGGAAAATGAGAAGAGCAGAAATCATGTCGTATTTTTAATCTCTGCAGCTAATTCCACTACTGCCACTATTAAAACTAATCATAAATTAAAAAAACATGAATCCTGGAGAAATATTTGTAGGTATGAGGTCTCTGACGTTTGACAGCCATACTCTGGGGGTGTATTTTCATGTCCACAAAGCGCTGAGCGCATGGCATCCTGTGTCAGCCACCCAAGCAAAGGTTTGTTCCACATTCACCCACCTGGGCTCTGCCAGCAGCAGCAGAAAATCACATCAGACAAGGCAAGCCAAGATGGACATCCAAAATGAGGACAAAGCACCCTTGGAGGTGCCTATTGCTCTCCCACAACTACAAAGGAAGACTCAGTAATTAGGTTAGAATAAACACCTGCCTTTCTGGTGTCTGAAAATAGTTGAGATGAAGCCCAGCCTTTACCTGTGTCCATCTTCCCATCTTTAGGAAACTAATCATGTTCAAACTTTGTATGCGGCACTGAGTTAAATCACTGAGAGGTAAGGCGTTTGGTTAACTGCTTCCTACCAGAGAGTCTGACACTTGTTTCAAGACCCCCACTGGGAGTCTTTCCTTTGGTAAGGAAACAAGGCCAAGGTACAGATTCCCAGTGAAACAGGTATTTACAGGATGGCAAAAATAACTTGTATAACAACTGAAACTGTAAACTCAAAAAGGCCACCTTTTTCTACTGCATTTGTACAGCACCTTGCATAAATAGAGGCCGAAGACTCCAAGATGCAGTCATACTACACACAATAAATAGGACATTCAGTGCTGTCCTTTCTAGTGCAATGCTACTTCTTCTTGCTCCAGAATTCCTCTAGCCAAATCAGCTTTGCCTCATAAGATGGGATATGTTATTAAATACAAAAGCCCTGAAATGATGTACATCCACAACTCTCTCCTGGCTTAATCTTAAACCTAAGCCCTGCCTCCAACTTCTTAGAATCACAGAATGACAGAATGGTTAGGGTTGAAAAAGATCTTAAGATCATCAAGTTCCAACACCCCTGCCATGGGCAGGGACACCTCAACCTAGACTACGTCACTCAAGGTTCTGACCAACCTGGCCTTGAACACTGCCAGGGATGGAGCAATTACCACTTCTTTGGGAAACCCATTCCAGTGTCTCACCATCCTCACAGTGAAGAACTTCTTCCTTATATCTAACCTGAACTTATCCTGTTCAAGTTTTAACCCATTATCCCTTGTCCTGTCACTACAGTCCGTAATGAAGAGTCCTTCCCCAGCATACTTATAGCCCCCCTTCAGATACTAGAAGGCTGCTATGAGGTCTCCCCTTCTTTTCCAGGCCAAAGAGCCCCAACTCTCTCAGCCTATCTTCATACGGGAGGTGCTCCAGTCCCCTGATCAACACCACGTCCCTCCTCTGGACTTGTTCCAACAGCTCCATGCCCTTCTTATTTTGAGGACACCAGAACTGTACACAATACTCCAAGTGAGGTCTCACGAGAGCAGAGTAGAGGGGCAGGATCAACTCCTTTGACCTGCTGGTCACACTCCTTTTCATGCAGCCCAGGATACAGTTGGCTTTCTGGGCTGCGAGAGCACACTAAAGCCGGCTCATGTTCATTTTCTCATCAACCAACACCCCCAAGTCCTTCTCCACAGGGCTGCTCCAAATCTCTTCTCTGGCCAACCTGTAGCTGTGCCTGTGACTTCTCTGACCCAGGTGTAGGACCTTGCACTTGTCTTAGCTGAACTTTATGAGGCTGGCAGTGGCCCACGGCTCAAGTGTGGTCTCTGGATGGCATCCTTTCCCTCCACAGTATCTACTGAACCACACAACTTCAGAAAAGAGCAGTCAAAATCATCTATCTTACTTAGATTAAAAAAAAAAAAAAAAAAAAAAAAAGAAAATTTTCTAACAGGAAAGGAAGTTCAGACCTGATGAAAACCAACAGAAGTCAGGGAACCCCAGTCTGCAAAATTGTAAGACGAGGTGAGATGAGCATTGGACAAGGATGCCCTGCAGTGGATGCAGTCCAAGGCAAGGACTATGCTCCCCGATTCCTGAAATTCCTCCAATCCTATTTCCTTCACACCTGTGATTCCTCAAGGGAAAAAGCACAGGGAAGCACTTTCTGCCTCACCCACCCTAATAGCTTGATCAGAAGCAAGGCTTTTAATAATACAAGAGACAGTAGAATTCAGAGAGGCACAGAAAGCACAGTCTGGGAAGAGATGCCCAACACAGTCTTCACTAACTATATTTGGGCTTAAATGAATGAAATAAAAAGGAAAAAAAAAAAAAAAAAAACAACAGCGGAAGCCTAGCTTTTCTCCAAAAACTGCTTCTAAATCTGAACTATCCTTGCAGATGCCTGGATCACATCCAAGCAGCCTCCAACACTCACAGTCTAACAGTGTCTGTCCTTTCATTAAAGGTCACTGTTTTCCAGGCTACTGAGTTTCTTCGCACATTTCTAGATCACACTTCAGCTCTGTTGCATTATACATATTTTTCCTTCACAGGGGTTAAATAAGGCAACTCAGTTCTATCTTAGAATAATGCAGTGGTTAGGGAAAACCACATCTATCAGTCAGCATCATTAAGGAGGAAGAAACCTGGAGCTGGCTGTTAGTGAATTATTCAAGACAAGAATGAGGGTAGACAAGGAATGAGCAGAGAAATGGAAATACTTTTGCTTTCAGAGAGGACAGGCTCCTTAATCCAGTAGCTTTCCCATGTTTTTTCTACATTTCTGAAATATACACAGAATTTAAAAAAAAATAATTAAAAGATAGTATCAAATGCCTTACATCACCCAAATCGATCCCTAATGCATGGAGCAGCATTTTAGAGAAAAGCACTAATAGCAGCAGCTCTTATAAACTATGAAGAGCTGAATGGGCCATTATTTTCCCTTTTTCTATCAAAGAGAAAGAGCTGATATTAATGGACATTCACTGGATTTAAATGGGAACCTCTCAAAGGTGGGATATATGCACACTTACAAATTTCCATTTAAGAAAGAAGTACGGTCAGAAGGTATTGCCTCCAGGCTTTTTCTGGAAGGAAACAGTCACCATATAAAAGTAACATTACACAGCAGCATTCTTAAATATTTATCTCTGACAATCTGGGAGCTCAACCAGCTGAAGCTACCAAGCAATATTAGGCAGTGTTTATGTATAACAGCACATAAGGCATTATGTTAAATGTAAAGCTATGTAGCATCAACATATCTGGTCTTGCAAGATCTGCTAGAACATCTTTAAATTAAAACTATTACTTCTATTTGTTCACATTTCATCATTACTCACACTACCCTGCTTCCTTTTAGAAATTCCTAAATTCCATTTGGGAACAAGTCTTAGTCAAAACCCATCACTACATCCTTCCTCTTAGCATGGTTCCATAGATAGTCAGAAATCTGTAATGAACTTGCTTTTAAAGGTAACACACATCTCTATAAAGCTTTTTCATTTCCCATGAAAGTTCTTAATATATACACAGAATACAGGAAATCAACATCAATGCTTAAAATCCACGTGCAATACATTCACAAGCCTTTGGCTGAGAAGAAACCTTCTGAACACCCTCCTTTACAGCAAACTGTTTTGCAGCATGCCTAACCTGAAGATTAATGCCTTCTATCACAGACTACCAATAGCATCTGTTGAAATGAACACAGCCTTCAAAGTTCAGGGCTAAACTTGAGGGACAAATTCATCTTTGATATAACCCCATGAAGTTCCCAGAGTTTCATGTGTGACAATCTCGGTCTTTTAGGTTTTCCTAGAAGAGTCACCAGGTATGTGAGAGTCTAATAATATCATCCATATACATGAAGCTAAAACAGGTGCCAAAACATCTGAGGAAAGGATATCACTATCTGAGGTAAGCAAGCAAATTCCTTGTGACATCTGACAGAACACTGGTCAAAGCTCTTTTTCAGCTCTTTAGCTCTTGAAGCACAGTTTAGAATACCATTAGCTGATCCCCCTCTAAGATAAATATGTATATATCTCAAATTTTATCTTTATCTCTGTATCTTTATCTACACACACATAAATAAAACTCAAACATTTGAATTATCGCTACTTACTAGACAAGCCTGAGGCAGGAAGCTGTTCACCCTAGAGATACTCCACATGCCCTCAAGGTACTGCTGAGCTTGGATGGTGACGGAACTCAGAGCACCACTGAGACTGCTGGGGGCCACTGTGACTTGAACACTGGAGTTTGGAAAACTGCCCGTGCCTTGAGACCATCCAAGTCCCTTCTTCCTCTCTGCCCCAGAGAAGAGATTCATCGACTTTCCAGGCTGCCTGCCCACCTGCCCAGCGATGAGTGGCAGGTCTCTCTGGGATGAGAGCGTGACCATCCTGGGTACTATGCTGGTCATTGCCCCGGTGCCAGGCGGGATGTCGGGCATTTCTGGGTAGCTGGTTTGATTGAGGGTTTGCATCATCTGAATGGCTTCCTGCTTCAACTGATTCAAGTGGGTGGCACAAGTTTCGCATCTGCTCTCTCCTTCATTCCTGTTTTTCTGTAAATAGTCAGGCACTTGAAGCTTGTCAAAAATTAAAGCTGATAATTGTGGGTCCTGAAGAAGTGAGGAAAGGCAAAAAAACATACGGAGTTAGAACAACACAGAAAAATAAGAAATAAAAAGGCAAAAAGTTCTCGGTGGTCTGCTCTCCATCCATGGAAGTACTTAACATCTATTCTGGTAGTTCTCAGCCTTCCCACTCCCCGAATACCCTAAAAGACTTGCAGGTTACAGTAGATTAATAAACCGTAAGTGAATTCATTTGTATTAGACCCAGCATGAAAATTATCATCAGAATTAAACAGTGCAGCTGTGGTGTGCTTGATAACAATTCATTCTTCTAATTAACTCTTCTTTGGAGACATCTAACATGCCTGTGTTTCCCATGCTCAGGAACAATGTTAGTTGAGATGCTGTACCTACCAATATCATAATGAGTTTCAAAGGCATACCACCACCTTAAACTCAGGAAGATTAGACTTGAAAGCATTTTAAAAAAAAATACAGTGTGACCTGGTAAACATTTTGTTGTCCTCACCCTCAGAAATTATTAATTAAGTGGCATAAAAAACAGTTTGCATGGGGCTGCCCACAGCTAGCTCCTCTGCTAGCAAGGGCTATTTCTGATCTTTGCAACCCAGATGGTTGCAGTATTCCCTTACGCTACAGTTGCTTTGATGAGAAATAGATTTGAGCCTACAGCCATGTATGAAGGTGTGACAATGTGCACACTGAGAAGCTGATTTAAAAGCAACACCTATTTTGTTTCCCCAGAGTAATCCCCACCACTCCCCACCACAAGCTCATTTTAAGGCTGCCCAGACATTTTAAAACTCAGCTCTGTGTTTCCAGTTCAGAGATAGGTATTTCTACCTCCTGAAATGCACAAATGCCTTGCCATCCCAAGCCTGCTACTGCAAAGATTAGTTGAGAGGTTAAATCCAGCCCTGTTGTAAATCTGCTATCAAGAGTAATGCTGTGCAGTAAAACTGACCCAACTTCACACAGAGTACTCTAAACAATTAAGGTTTTAATGAAATCACAGCACAGCCAAAGGTTTATTTGTATAATTATTTTAAATTAAAATATTTAATTTGCTGGTTAATAATTATAGCACACAAAGCCAGTAATGCAGCCATCCGACATATGCTGGGGGTATCCCCAGATCAGTACTCATTTTTAAAAAACTTATTACTTTATGCCAAGCTCCAACTGCTCTGTATGAAATTAATGTCCTATTAGAAAACTAGCTAATGTTGGTTTTACTTACAACACACATCAATAAAACTCTTTTAAGAAGTCTTGGCACTAGTACTTTAGCTTTGCTCATTCTTTTTCAATTGCACCATTTCCCTTTGCTGTGAACTCAGAAGGTCCTAAAACACAGCATAACTTCTGCAGCAGCAGCACAAGCAAATTTCTCATTTTCAGCTGCTGGACTACTCCTGGAATAGTTTGCAATCTAACTCACAAGACATTTTATGGTTTTGATAGAAACCATTCAGAGTATAGCCAGTATCACATCATTCTGCAGACAAAATCCATTAACCAAAGTTGCTCTTCCTGCAATAATCTAAATTATTGTTTATTTATTGACTTAGAAAAAGAAAATACTTTTTCAGGCTAAGGAAAGCTACTCCTGCTGCTGACTGAACAATAAATTGTATTCACATTAGTGCACCAGTTTACAAAATCAAGTGAAAGACATTGGTTCATTTTTATCTTTTATTGAAGCTTAGAACCTTTGAAGTTACACCATTTGCTTACCCTCATAAGCAAGAAAATTCTTTCCCTCCAAACCTCCCAGAAGGTAACTAAATTAACAGAGATTAGCCAGGAAAAAAATAATTAAAATTTTAGAAATGTTTTTCTAACCTTTCAGCAGAAACTGCTACTGGTTAGACTTAAACTACAGAAAGACTTAGTGCTGCAAGCACTACTAAGCCTCTGGCAAACCAACGGCTGTGCAGTCTATCCCCCAGGAAAAACAAACAGCACCATGCTCTGCAGAAACCTTCCCAAAGAAGAGCCCCCCCCTTGCCAAGGCTGACACACAGCATCTATTCAAACAGATCCAGAAAACAGCATCTTCCAGCACCGGCTGCCCCATCCACAGCCAGGCACATCCCTGAGCTCCTTTGATTCAAGCTGGGCACTCAAGGAAGCACCTGCAGGTCCCAACTGCATGAGCCTCATCTGGCAATGTTTAAATTGCTATCAAATGTCAAAAGTCTCAAATAAGCAATTAAAGCGAATTACTAGGTGAAACAGGCTTCTCATTTAAAAGAAACAACTTCTTTTGATGTAGGGAAAATTAATGACCCCAATTCTAGCTCCATAAACACAGTTTACAGTGTAAGGCAGATCAGAGTCAGGCCCATTTTGCAGTTAAGAGGAAATTGAGTGGATGCCATATTAAACAGGGGAACAAACAAAAGTAGTTAGAAAATTACACAAAGCTAAGCATATAAGCATGTAGTATCACAGATTTAAACTTTCCTATTTATAGTTTTGGTTTGTCTTTTGGTTTTGGGTTTTGGGGGGGTTACTAAAAAAAAAAAAAAAGGCATCTTATTTCCAGTGCTCATATTTTGCCAAGCATTTGCAAGGAATCTTTCAACCTACTCATCCAGCCTCTATGATCCTCAGTTTGAGTCTGTGGTCATCCTCCTCCAGCACCTCACCCCAGGCCCAGCTATGTGGTTAGATTACTTTTATTTTTCCATTCTGTGTGACAAAAACACCTGGCTAATGGTTGGGCGTGAAGGACAGAGGAAACACAAGTTACTGTTAAAAACATTAACCATCACTTAAAAGTTAAGCCAGCCCCATTAAAGAGGTTTTACTACCCGGTGACAATGCCTGGTCCCAGGGAGGCCCCACTTCAGTGGCTCAAGCCCTAACAAGGGTAAGGTGGAAGTTACACTCTCATGCTTTACAGAGGGAAGAAATAAAACTTGAGTGACCAAATGTGTTAGAGGCACACAAGGGAAGGGGGAAGCAGCTAAAACCATCCTTGTTACAGCTCCACTGGCAGAGAGGAAGCCAGCCAAAGGGCTGCGCAAGTTGCTGGGGGAACTGGAACAAAAATTAAATATACAACATTCAAGCCTGTATGCCAAAACCAGGTTAGTCTACTGTGCTACAAAGAAGATGACTCCTTTATTCCTCTAGAGCATAAACAAACTATGCTGTCTTTGTCACACCTATTTTCCAAATACTGTTCTTGCTTTCTGAACAAGCAGGATAAGCAAAATACTGTGATGTAACATTCACAGCTTCCCTTCCCACTCCAGAAACCAAAACTCTCATTTCAGTCTCAGCTCACTAAACTTTTACATACAAACTTTAGGTATTCAAACCACAGACTGTGGCAAAAGGGCAAAATAAATGGTCCTGCTAGGGACAACTGCACTGAGGAGCCCAGCAGCCCCCAGAGAGGTTAAGGCACGAAATAATTACATGCACATGTATGAGGAAGAATTTTCTGGAACACCTAAGTTTACTACTGGTTTTCAGCAGGTGCTTCTTACAGACACAAGCAAGTTTGCAAACTGCTGCTGGGAGAGTAAACACACATGTGCAAACTGCCCACACTGGAAAGGCACACCGACATAGACCGCATTTCTTTCCGAGCTCAACCGGACAGGATGGTAAATTTGGAAAACGAGAACTGCGCTACCTCTAGAACAAACAGCAGAACACCCACTTAGTTTAACACCAGCTGCATTTAGCCTGGAGATTGCCTTCAGGCTTTATTTCTGAAACCTGGAGTACAGGGGGGAAAGGAACAACAAACAAACAAACAAAAAAAAAACAAAAAAAAAAAAAAAACACCACAACACAAGTTGTTTAATTCCTGTTTCCCTCTCTGATGTATACATAGATATCGCCACTTCTGCTGCCTCACCCTGAAATCAAGCGAGGACCAGCCACGGTTTCAACAGTTCAGATAAAACTGATACACTGCTGCATGTGGGGCACAGAAGCAAAACCCACATCTCAACTGTAAAATACTATATCTAGAGACCACTGCCCTTGAAACTACAGACAGACTCAAAGCAACTGGGATGTGGCCAAAGGCCAACATCTCTGAAAAATCCCACAATAGCTTAGGCACCAAAGTCATAGCCAGATTTGCAAAGCATGCAACACCAAATGAACACTTTAGAAATCCTGAAGCAGTTTTGTCAGTGATACTGAACTTAAAAAAAAAAATACTTTTGAAATTTTAGCTCAATCTGTAATTTCCTAAGTATTTAAAGTTTGCAGTTAGATCTTTCATTTAATTAACAAGGAGTAAGATTTTTTTTTTTCCGTTGCACAAGAAAAACAAAGTTACAAGCTTTAAATCTTACCTGCAGCTACTGGCTTCTAACTCCCAAACTAAGAGGAGAGGATGCAGAAAAGCATCTGGATTCTCACTTAAGAAGTCCCTGAAGTAATACCCACCCATCTGTAACCTAATCCTTTCAGCAAGGAACTATCCACAGAGTACAAACAAACAATGATGAACAAATGATGAAAAGCTGAACTGCCAACTGTCCTCAGTAATTACCTGCAACTCTGTCTGGCACTATTTTCTGCAATGTGAGTCTATCTGGAGCAGTATTCAAATAAATTAATTAAATTTTTGATATAAAGAAAATTAAAAAGAAAAAAGTAATAACTGTCACATTGAAATATATACTTAAATACAAACCTAGGTAAACATTTTTAAAGGATGCTTTGGGAGAAAGGAATGTACTTTTCCAGTGCAAAAGAATCAATATTAATGATTTTTCATCCTGATTGTCTTTCCAGATTTCTGCCATGATGCTTACAGATCAGTTATCTTACATGACATCGTGAAATATCCACTAATACTTTTAATATTGACAAATACCTTGAAAGCTGATGCTTCCTTTCAATTATACAGCAGTCGTCAGAAATAGAGAAGAAAAAGAACATACTATACACAGCAAACCAGAGATTGCTCAATGTAATCGGGGGGGGGATTAAAAACTGTAATGCTTCATTTCACTTTTTTAAAGAAAAGTTTCCAAGTAGCTGACTGTCTCAAGGAAGAAAAAATATGAGCTGCGAGTCTTCAAGTAACCCATGTTGTGAATTCATGCAGTTACTGACTCATCAGAATATAAACAATCAATTTAAAACAAACACACAAAGGTCGGGGGGCAGGAGGGAAACACCACAAAACGGAATTCCCCAGGAGTCCCATCTCCTGAGGGTTAAGCATACCTTGAAAGTGATGTATAACCTTCCTTGGAAGTGTAATTTAACTTGAAAACAGCCCTCTAAGTAAGCAGGAGAGCAATTCGAACTTCCAAAGTGAGCAAAATGTGCGTACATTAGGAAACAAACAGACACATTTTTAAGACCAAATTCCATCCAGCCTCTCTACCCGAATGTCTCACTACCTTAGGCAGAAGGTTAATTTAAGCCAGTGAACTGTGGTCCTCCTCCCATGCAGTGTGCTAGCAGGATTTCTTCAAATCTCCAATCCCATTATTCTGTTTCTAACCACAACCTGAGCTGTGCACAGAGATATCCCACTGACTCTGCCCAGCTGAGACTCAACCACATTTTCTTTTCACCATTGGCATTCCAAAGAGTTTGGAGAAGAAAAAAAAAAAATACTCTAGCATGTTTTCTTATTTATTTTGTAAGTATACTGCACCTCTTTTAAACAGCACCTGTCTTCCTAACAAAAGTGAAGCAATATTATAAATCTGGTAAAAAAATGCATGACCCCACACTAAAAATGACTACAGTGTGTTTAGTTATTCCGAAGCTTCCACTGAACTCTATTTCCATTTCCTGCCCACTTTTATGTACTTGAGTGGCCCACAGTGAAGTTAAAGCAATAGATGTCTGTCATAAAGATAAACAGTGCTATTGGAATTCATAATACAGTAGAAAGAGGAAATGAGAGCAATCTGGTTTATTTACATCTCAGGCTCCCATCAGCACCTCAACCCACCTCCCAGTGTTTTCAGCCGCCTTTCTTGTTATCTTGCTGTATAGCCCCCTGCAATGATTTAGCTTTTAACCTCGCAGAAGCAGAGGATATGATCTGATCTCCCACGTTCGCCTTCATGAGGTGTCAGAGTATTGGAGCAAACAGCCAGGCAGTGTGTTCAGTGCAAAGAAAACAAAATAAAAGGTAGTGGTTGCTGTTTAAAATAATTAAAAACACAAACAAAATGAAAGACCCCAAAGAGATCTCCTATCACAGTTAAATTTAGATCAACACACAGGAACCTGACTACTTCTGAAAAGCAGTAATTACTGTATCACAAAATATTACTTTTAATCTCCTTTCTTTACGATCTAATTAAACAGATATTTTACATGCCTTTGGAAATTGTTTTTCTTAATTTCATTCAATTTTAACATTTGGTGTATTCTATAAGCTACACATCCAAACCAGTATGTAATTTTGTGCTTATTTTTAATAGTGTATGACTACATTTAAAAATGATTACTTTTAATTTGCATGTTTATTGTTGGTTTTAAGTAATCCTTTAATTTCCCCTCTTGGTCCTGTGGCTTACTGTAACTTCACAATGCAAATTCAGTACTGATTTTGGTCATATGAAAACGTTGTCTTCCAGCACCTACTGTGTCTTTTCCTTTTTCTTTTTCTTTTTTTTTTTAACCTTAATCAAAGTAATCATTTTGAACATTAAGTGTTTAGAGAAATTGCTGCATACGCATCAACACACAATACTTTGGTGTCTGAAAAGCCTTTGTTTGACTATTTCTTTCAGAAATGGCCATTTCTGAAAGGTGATGTTTCCTTTCAGAAATTCAGACAAAAACCTTTGAGAAATCAGACATTTATTTAAAATATAAGTAGCCTTCCATCCTTAATTATTCCTTCCTTGAAACCAAACAGTAAATTTTCGTTAGCCTATGAGCACTCTGCCTATTAGACTACATAAAAATTCACAACAACTTTTTCATCTTAAAAGCAAACTAGGTGCTTATGAAAAGCGTTAGAACAATTACTGAGGAAACTCATGCCTTCATCATACTGAATGCTACTCACTCCACATACCATCTGAATTCAATCAGGCTGCTCAGCTAATGAGGTAGCTCTGAAATCCAGCATGGGGATGAAAATCAGAGCTCAGCACCACTAGAGAGAAAACACACTGCCTTGTCAAAATGCCTCAGAACATCAACAGAAACAAAAGACTTTCCACTAATACAGTTATTTAGTGTTCTCAGTATGACAAATCACAATGGTAATCCCTGAGATGGACTTCACTGATGAGCTCTGGCCAGAGACCAGAAACCCAGCCCAGACAGCCCAGTGGAGTAGGAGAGATCTTTCTTCAGCATGTTCAAGGGATTGTAACTGTATTTGTTCCAGTAGAACCATGCCCATTTAATGAGGGAGTTCAAGAACGTATGGACACCAGCCCTACTGAAAGCAACTCTGGCTTAGAAAAACTGGGGAAAAAAAAAAAAAAAGAAAAAAAGGCCTTGGAGCACTGAGGACATCTGTATACAAACCCTACAATTGTTTCAGTCCAATCATCTGAATCCAATTAAAAGAACTCTCAGTGGCAGAAGTTAGGGAGTGGACACATTTTCCAAATGAACATCATTAGCATAATGTAGATTTAAAATCAGCTGTGAAAACCAGTGCTTGGCATTGTATCACACCCTCTTAGTACTTCTTTCACTTGCTCATTCTATCAATTATTTGTTTGGTAAATGAGTATTTGAGGAATGTATAGAAACAATTTAGCTTTCACAACCACAGGACTGCACATTGTGTGCTCCTCTAGCAAGCTACAAATGGTTGCATATAGCGCACAATTAGCACACCAGGCAGTCTGTCTCCAGAGCCAAAGTGTATTATGCTTATTCTTCGTCTCAACTAAGTGCCACTGCCTCAGTTTAACTGCTTCACCAAAACCTGACTTGTGGGCTGAAAAATTTGGGGATTACATCTGAATTTAAGCAGTACTCTAGTAGGCTTGAGTTCTCCTTTTTCTCTCCTTGCTTGGACTTAAGAAAAAAGGGGGAAAAAAAAAAACCCCAAACCAAAAACCAAACCACACACTTCTAAGCAGGTATGAATAGAAAACGAAGTATGAAGTGTTTTTCTAACTTCTCAACCACAAGCAGGCCACACACTGCCTTAAAAGTCTCCTCGAGTTCCTTTGCTTACTAGGGGGTACATGTGTGAGATACCACCTCCGTCTCAAAGAGCTGTTGCAGGATGAACAGATTTAAAATGGATTCTTGGGTGGCCTTTTTTAATACCACTCTCCAGCAGAGGAACTTCTGCAAGTAAATTCACAAATTTGCTGTCAACTACCTGTTGGAAAGTGAAGTCCTGATGCCTCCAGTATCTCTGGACTTGGATAGAAGTCCATGGCTGTCCCTTTACTTCAGTTATGATATTGGTGCATAGAAAAAAATCGACCCCCTCCTGATGGCCCTATCTTGCATTATAAAGAAAAGATAAATATGCAAATCTTAAGGGACATCTGCAGGAGGGGGACACTGCCCAAAGAATAAAATGATCCTCCTACAGAATCTCAGGTGAAGTATGAGCTCAGCCACAGAAACAGCAGATGAAAACAGACAATTTGAGGAGCATCCATAGGACAAAAAGTGCTTTAGAAAACAGGAATGTCATGTGAAGTTCTAAGGAGTGTGGCTTATTTAATTTGGAAGAGGGAAAACTAAGCAGGGTCCCCCAGTACACAAATAGTAGTTACAAAGAGACTGGTGACCAATTACTTTCCATATCCACCTGGAAAAGGAAAACAAGAAATCATGCTCAATAAGAAATCATTGCATCAAAAGGAGAGTGACCAGCAGGTCGAAGGAGGTGATCCTGCCCCTTTACTCTGCTCTTGCGAGACCTCACCTGGAGTATTGTGTGCAGTTCTGGTGTCCTCAACATAAAAAGGACATGGAACTGTTGGAACAAGCCCAGAAAAGGGCCACGAGGATGATCAGGGGACTGGAGCACCTCCCGTATGAAGATAGGCTGAGAAAGTTGGGGCTGTTCAGCCTGGAGAAGAGAAGGCTGTGTGGAGACCTCATAGCAGCCTTCCAGTATCTGAAGGGGGCCTATAGGGATGGACTCTTCATTAGGGACTGTAGTGGTAGGACAAGGGGTAATTGGTTAAAACTTAAACAGGGGAAGTTTAGATTGGATATAAGGAGGAAATTCTTTCCTGCTAGGGTAGTGAGGCACTGGAATAGGTTGCCCAAGGAGGCTGTGAATGCTCCATCCCTGGCAGTGTTCAAGACCAGGCTGGATGAGGCCTTAGGTGATATGGTTTAGTGTGAGGTGTCCCTGCCCATGGCAGGGGGGTTGGAACTTGATGATCTTAAGGTCCTTTGCAGCCCTAACTATTCTGTGATTCTATGCTGCTTTTCAGCAAACACACCTTACGGAAAACGGTTAAAGGTGAGTGAATACTGGCAAGTGCTACAGATTGAGAAATCTTCCTTCATGACAGCTTCTGAAGAGCAGGTGAGAAACATTCATGTGAGGTGATCAAGAGATAGGTGATCCCATTTCAAGTGGAGGAAGCTGGACTACTCCTTAAAGATCTGAAGATCATTTTCCAGCCCTACATTCTTACGATCCTAGTTTTGGAAAGATGAGTAACACATCTCTAGAGACTTGCTGCTTGGATTCAAGTGCCACAGACAGACAAGGAATACAGACCTCAAAATACTGTTCTCTTTAGATGCCTCTTCAGTAACATGTGCTATTGTGCTCACAGCATATTTTCCAACTTGCATTATTCCTGTATTAATTCCATGTCTCTTGTTCTGATCCTGTTTCACTTTGAATAATCCTCTTGCCAAGTACTCACAGCCCATCACCACGATACCCAAAACATTCCTTATCATTAACTATACTGTACTACATACATATTTCAGTTTCAATCTACCCTTATAGATAAAAATACAGAATTGTTACATTTCATTTCCTAAATGTTCAGGGGACAGTTTTAGGAATCCAAATGAAATGCCTAAATTAGATGGTGTAAGACACTCCTATTTGCCTATAACTTTCTGAAAATAAACAGATTGAGTAAGGATTGAGAAAAACCTCAGAAATGAGAACTGAGGGGAAGGGGAGGGAAGTGAATAAATTTTAAAAATAAAAGTAAAAAAAAAAAAGAAAAAGACGCCAAAGAGTACTGGCTGCTTGCAGTAACCAGGCTACCTCCTTGCAAAGGTTCAAAAAAAAAAAAAAAAAAAAAAACCTCACTGCAAAGCCTCCTAAAAGGAGGTGTGAAAATGCCATTACAGATTACAGATAGAAGACAACTCAGAGCTGCTGATGGAACACCAGAAATGTTTGTAACAGGATGGCATGAGAAAGATGCATCCACAGCTTATCTGCAGGCTATCTGTGCAGATTTTTCTAGAGGCTCTGCCATCAACACATTTCACAGCATCTTCAAAAAAAAAATAAAAAAATTCTTCTCAGTAAACTTTTGCTCCCCTGATCCTGAGACATTTCTATCAGGTTTTCAGGAGAAACATACAACCACATAAATAAATAAATAAAAGGTATGACTTCCCCCAAATACCCACACAAATGACAGACAGACAGAGATACCAAAAACCTAAGTATACTAAACAAAGAACGATAAGGACTAGTTACTCAAATTGCTCCTGAAACTTTAAAATAGCCCAGTGTGTTCTAGGGCTATAATTTAAAGACTTCTCCTATTTCAACGGTTTCTCTAAATGAGTTCAGCACCTCACATCACAGCATCATGGACCACGAACTAGGAACAGTGCCGTAATAATACACTACGTAGAATCATAGCAAGAACAAGATTAGTAGTAGTAAGGTAGTGTTGTTGCCAGTTTTGTTGATCCTGTTGGTCTTTAACAGCCATTATCTGAACAGTATTAGACAATCCTTAGCTACAAACCAACTTATTTCTAATGGTCCTACATCAGATCAATCGTTTTGCACAAGAGTACTTTGGCTTCCCATAAGAATACTACTTTTTGCAAGTTAGCTACTATCCTTTCATCATACAGTCTTGTAACAAGACTTTCAATTGCTAAACTGCATTGTGAGCAATAAAGTACATATCCAGCCTTGAACCCTTAAAATACCTGAGTGGGCATCAAAAGGCATTGTACATTTTCTATGCAACCTAGATAACAAGTAAGAATTGCCTTTGTCAGACCAGCAAATCACACTCATGTGAGCAGGACAACAGTCCTGTGATTAATAACCACCTGTAATCATTGTGGTGAGAAGCACCCTGCAGTGGTCCTGCAAAACCTGCAAACTGTGCAACCTCTCCCCATCCAAAGGGCTGGTGTAATCAAACAGGAGCAACACCCTTTGCCTATGGTCTCTCTTCTACAAACATAAATCAATGCAGCCATGCCCACATACAGAAGAAACCTCACCCCACCCAAGCTCAGGGCATTTTGAAAACCACATTAATAGTGTTTATAAACACTGCTACACAGGATATAAACATATTGAACACATGGTCAAAGTGACCTAGTATCTGCCTATAACACATATACATGCAGACATGCCCACAAATGGCTGGCAAAAACACCTTTATAAACACTTCCAGCCTCCTCACACACACAAAAAAAAGCCTTATCTCCTGAGACACAGAAGCAATCCAATAACGGACAGCAACTTTCAAAACCCTTCAAGCCAGATCCTATTAAAACCAGCAACTAAAATGAAAGGCTCTAACTTGTACTACCAGTCACACAGTGCTCAAACTTCTAGAGTATCTAACATTACTTCTAAAGAAATTCCACAAATGTAGATAATGCCTAACATTATAGAATACATTTATATTTCTGTTCAATTTATGGTACTAGAAAAAAGGATGTTCTTATTTTGTGATCTGGAACCTTGGGAAAGAAACTGCCTCATCACCTACTAGAAAAGGCCAAGTACAGATGAGGAAGCGTTCTTTTAAGAAGAGAAATTACAGCCCCAGAGTGAGGCTTGAGCCCTAAAGAAATCCATGGCAACAGTCATAATGAATGCAAAGTCTGTATGTCCCCCTCTAAATTGAAACATCCCCATTCATAACTTCAAATGAATAATTAACTCTCTCACCAGCCTGCCTCTCCCTTTCATAAAATGCCTATTAAATGCATATTTATAGTTGTTGGGTGATGAGTTAAGTAACATCTTACTATGCAAATTTCCCCCTTCATTTTAAAATGAAGTTTTGTGGCAGTAGATAATGTATCATATTTTCAATAAAACACTAACAAAAATATACGTGCCACCCAAGTTGCCTTATTATTATTATTGCTATTACAGATGTAAATACACCTTTAAAACCAGTAAACTGTGTGTATTCTTGCCTTGCTAACAATCTTATGAAATCTGACAGTTCATCAAACAGCTCCCATTGCGGACAGTGCTGAAGCAGTTCAACAGATCATTAAAGGCCAGTGAAGATTACCATCTTGTCTGGCCTCCTGCACATCACAGCTCTGCTAATTTCAGTCAGAAGAAGTAGTGACCCCAATAGGTTTATTTAATGAAAATACTCACTTTCATTTGAGCCCAGTACTTCTGAGAGAATCGTGATTTTAAAATAAAAAATGTATGAATAAAACCCATACAATCAAACAGACAGGGACAGCATTGCGATGATGTAAATTCAGAACTGACACACACTATTCCTTGCTCCTGAGTCAGTTGAGCCAGAAACTCCATTCCCAACAGTCAGCTTGAGAAATCCAAGTGGTTGATTCCAGTACTCTCAGCACCATCCTGCACACTGACTGCACGGGTAATTCTTGATTTATGTTTGCAGCTCTAGTCTCAGAGAAACCCATTACGAAGGATACACTCAGAGAAGTGGTTTACTTCACAAGACTGATGTTGTGATTCACAGGGAAAACCTGCACAGAAGGCACAGACTGGGATGTTACTGCTACAAATCCAATCAGCAAATAGTCACTGAAATAAATTAACATCGGCATCTTGTGGAGGTCCCTGCATGAGGAAGTTAGGCAAGATTTATTCAAGACCACAATCTCAGGAGCAATTCTTCAGAACCAAAGGTAAGCCAAAATAGAAACAAATGAAAGTGGGCCCAGCTAGAGTAACAAAGCAGCACAGCCAAGGCAGCAGCCACATGACAGCCAGAGGCCATCTCCAGAGCAATCAGAACAACTGTCTGCAGATCTTGCCAAAGAACCAGATGCTGCTGCTGGAAGAAGGTTTATGTTGATATAAACTCAGAAATGTAAAATGCTTAACACCAAGAACAATCAATCTTCACTATTCCCATGTGGCTGCCAAGCTTCACTATTATGCCACAAAGAAATGAAAACAAAGTTCATAAAACACGTGTAGATTCTACACAACATCGAACTCCCCCACCCTTCCATTAATACTCAGAAACATTAGCAATTTGGGTGTAGCTATAAATGACCTGATGCTTTTCCTGAGTTAACAACAGAACCAGGAAAGAATATCTTCGGCTAAACAGAGCCAGGAAAGAATATCGTTGGCTGAACAGCTCACTCTGCGCGCACTGCCAGAAAACCAATGAACTTATCATACTGTATAGGAAATTCCTATCTTCCACACCAATTAATGACCCAACAGTGATTGATTTTGTAATCCCAAACTTGACTTACAAAATGACTTTCTCTGGGGGCAACTTTCCATTACCCAGCATGTGGAAAATTGCATACGGTCAGTGCACTATGTAAACCAAGGAAAAATAAGTGCTATTTAAACCCCAATTCTACTGTGCCTCCACATTCTTGCTTTCCTAAGGGAGATGCACTTTTGACAGTTACTTCCTTTCCCTGCCTCAACATCATATCTTCACCATACACCAGCTGGGCACTCATTCGAAACAGAAACAACAGGAACTAGCAGTTACTCATTGCAACAGGATCAAAACATTTCTAAGCACTAGTGCTTCGCCAAGTCACTGTCCTTGAAGGCCCTGCCACAATCCCCTTCTTCCCTCCCATTGCAAACACCACACTGAAAGTGCCTTCACTTCAACCTGAATCATCACATATTAAAAACCACAGCTTTTTAAATCAGAAGCTACTCAGTGACAGGCAGTCACATCTTGGAACTGTAGGAGGCAATTAAACTGGGCAGCAGAAAGGTGAAAAAATTAACTGGCCAAAAACACAGGCCAATGTTTATGCTTTATTTTAATCAAGCTAACATTATCTCCAGTGTATAAAACCAGAATTGCACTGCACACTAACTACCAGCATAATCACAGGAACAGCACCACAATATGATTACTGGACATTAATTATATCTTATAAAGAGTTAAAGACAATCAAGTACATGTAATAAAGATTTACATGCCATTTTCCACTGACCTGGAAACAGCTTCATACATTAATAAGTTAACTTTACTGTCAGGAACAAAGCAAACAGTTACATTTACAAAAAAAAAAAAAAAAAAAAAAAAGAAGTGAAACACAAGAGACAGATGTTCAGTCCTTTCAGCAAGGAAGCAATTATTCAATTCCTGGGAAAAGATTTTTCTCTCTCATTGTTTCATCAATACATAATATCACTCATAAAAGACCCAGTCCTGGCTCTGTGGCCTGGCCTGGGTATAAATCTACAGTATTGCACAGGGGCAAGAACCAGGGTTCTCCTTTTCCTGCTGTGCAGTTGCTTCTGGACAGGGAGCATGTGGCATGTGGAGACACCCTCAGACCACATCCACCCCTCCCCATTCACACACAACAGCACAGACCCCAAAGTGGCTGCCAAAGGACTGTGCTTCCTTTCGCGCTTTTCCAGGAAGGCTGGTTCTCCTTGAGTAAGCATAAAAGGGAATGCCAGGGTGCTGCCCACACTCTCTATCACAGCTGCTGACCTCCATCTTCCAGACACAAAGAATCCCTTGGCCACCAACCTAGCAGCTCCACGCTTCAAGCACTGTTAAGAACTGCTGGTCTCTAGTGAGTCATTTTGGCCATACCCTCCTAACCCACTCTCTCTCCACCAAAATAAAAATAGCCATCATCTCTCAACAGGTAGACACCCAATGGCTGCCATCAGCAGTCATGCAAAGAACACAGAATAGCCTGGGTTGGAAAGACCTTCAAAGATCATCTAGTTCCAAGCACCCTACCATGGCCAGGGACACCTCCCACTAGACCAGGCTGCTCAAAGCCCCATCCAGCCTGGCCCTGAACACTGCCAGGGATGGGACAGCCACAGCTTCTCTGGGCAGTCTGTTTCAGTGTCTCACCACCTTTGTCATAAAGAATTTCTTTCTTATATCCAATCTAAATCTACCTTCTTCTAGTTTAAACCCATTAACCCTTGTCCTACTGCTACAGGCCCTATTACAAAGTCCTCTGCCTTTCTTGTAAGCCCTTTAAGTAAGGCCACAGTAAGGTCTCTTCTTGAGGCTAAATAACCCCAACTCTCTCAGCCTTTCTTCACTGGAGAGGTGCTCCAGCCCTCTACCACTTCTCATGGCCCATGCTCCATCTTACTCCAGTGTCTTACAGGAGCAGTAAGGGTAAATATTTACACACTGGTCACATCCATAGGCCCAGCTAGCTCTAGGCCAAACTCAACTCTAATGCATTTATTTAATGATTTTACCAAAAAACACAAATTACATGGTACCCTACACAACAAGCAATTTAACAGTTTTGCTAAATATGCTATGGGCAGCAAAACTTAAAAAGCACATCTTTCTGCAAGGTTACCCCAAGGCTGTCACTAGATAAAAGAGACAGACTGAGCCTGAAAATACCATATGTAAGGTACTCTCCTGAACAAGACAACAGATAGAAGCACTTAATAAATGGATCCACTAACTAGGAAACATCCCTGCAGCAATTAAAACTTTGCAAAGTACTACAATGTACACCTGGTTATTTCTCTGACATCTGCTTAGGTTTTCTATGTGTTTGTAAGTGGGACCAAAGGGAAAAATAACTGAGTTAATGGACATATCACAACAAAAATGACAACAAGGTACTCTTAACTGCTCATGAAAATGGCATAAAAAACATCAAATAAAGCATGTGTAGTGTTTGAAATGCTTAAAAGTTACCACATTTTATAATAAACCATATACAACCAAATGGTGTTTCTCACACTGCTAAAGATTAATTTTATCCTGATCTAAGGATGTCATCATTAAATGAGAGGAAATTCACAGTCTGAGCAATAGCAGTTTATGCTGAGCACATTTCTAGGCATATGGCAATTTTATAATGGTCATTGGGGATGAAGAGCCAAAATTCTGTTGCAGACTCTGAATTTAAGACATTTCACGTAAAATTGCATATCTTGGGGAAAAAAAATAAGTGTGCAACCTTGTAACATTACAGCCAATATTCAGTATATGCCATCAGACCATCTCAAAATACGAAAGCTGTTTTCAGTACAAGGGCTTAATTACTTTATAAATTGTCCAAATAAGTTAAAAAAATAAATCTGAAGGCATCATTAAAAGAAAACAAATATGAGATTTGCCTTAACTTTATACAGTGTTACTGCAACATTACGCAGCTACAATATGTGATCCAGCATTCCCAAGTCAATGCCCTTATTACTATTGTAAGTCTGTCATTTAAATAGTTCCTTCCTGTTTAAAATGTAGAAAGCCAAATGTGTTTTCCCACCACTAAGCATTGTGTAAGACTTCTTTCTCTTCCAGCAAGCTGGCTGAAGATGGATGAGCTTCCAAACTGATACCATTTTTAATTACGCTTTTTTCTCTCATTACTAATTTCCTAAACATCTCTAATCTAGCAGTGCAATCTCTCAGTGCAGTAGGTGTATCCACATACATCATGCTGTAGAAAATTAATCTGAGATAATGATCAGGACTGCCATCACAACATAACCTGAAACAAGCAAGGTACACTAGAGGTGATACATACTTGTTAAGACTCTGATCTCAAGTGTTTCTGGAAAGCAGATGTTAATGGATAACTTCCCTCCCTCCTGCATCTTAAGAGTCAGTAACACATTTACTGGGATCTAGGAGAGAGACATGCTTTAAGCAACCTCCTCTTTGCACTTTCCACCATGCAGTTACAAGCTTGTGATGCCCAATGCATATTCAACCCTTCAGTCCCTTACCCTAAATACTCCACTGAGAAGCACTGCTTGCATAAGGGAGCCATGATCATGTGCTCCTTTACAAAAGATAAGCACAGGTATCCCAGTTTCCTCCTGCCATCAGGGGTCAAAAAGCTCCCTCCACTTAGGACAAGGTCTCCTGGTGGGGCTGCCCTGTCCGAAAGCTCAGGAGGAGCGGCAGAAAGGTTGCCGCACTCACCAGACAGGTAGGAAGGCACATGCCCGCGCAAGCCCCATGTACTAAAAGGGGTCACACACCCAGCAGCTGTCTGCATCAGACACTCCTCTGGCAGGCAGGAATAGGGACTATGTATAGACCCATCAGCTCAGGTCAACTAAGTGCCAGCCAGTTATGCACAGAGGATCTCTCATTCCTCAGGTATCTCTCTCATAACCTGAAAGGCATGCTGCAACGTTCTTTCACCATTAAACCAACGTGGCAAGACAGCAAAAGTAGGGGGAAAAAAAGGAAAAACAAACAAAACCAAAAAATAAACACACACACCCCACCCCCCCCCCCAAAAAAAAAAAAAAAAAAAAGAAAATGAAAAGGATAACCATCACTGGGCTTTCTTCCCAGCTAAACACACCACTCACAAATACTTAAGGGAATGATGCTTTCAGCACACCAGCTGCCTTCTTGTCAGCTGACACTTCCCAAATCAAACAGGAAAATCCTAGGAACTGTTCAGCGTGGCTGACATTTAAGGAATCGAATAAAGATAAACAAAGATAAATCACAAGCACTTAAGTAAGTTTATGTATTCTAAGTGGTCTTAAAATATGTCACAAGTATGACTGCCTACTTACTCAAAGGAAAGGGATCACTGCTTTTTCACAGTCAAAAGCACAAAGGTAGAGTGAGATGAGAAATACATCTAAAGCATATGCACCAGAATAATGCATGTTAAAACTGTGCATATATGAGGAAAACCAGCAGGATGGCTCTGGCATATATGCATGAGACTCACTAGTCTGTAATTGCATGCTGAGCAAAATTCATATGCTAAATGGGGTAAGTATATCTAAAAATGTAATGCCAGCTGACTTGCCCTAGGTCCCCAGGGAAGCCTGTAGCAAGCTGAGCTGTTTCACTGCATTCACACATGCTGCTATGGAAGCTGGCTGATGGAAAGTTACACAATTTCATATTTTCTTCTCAAAAAAAGTTAACAGTTTCCCAAATCTGCTACCAAAATTTCATCCCGTTTTTCTACCTGCTATCCATCTACTGACCAAGATTAAAAACTTTAAATCCCACCTTGACTTCCTCAAGAACCCGCTCCCAAAAGAACACTGGTTCTTCTTGAAAACAAATACTTCTATTAAAATTACTCAGCAAAGTGAAGGAAAAGCTGGGGGATACCCTCGTTTTCTCTTTCCCACAGCATCTGGAAAGGACCATGAAGAGGACAAGCACAAACCCAAGGCTTCACTAAAGCTTTGCTGTGCACCACCTACCTCTCTTCTCTTCCCTCAACTGGAACCAGCACCCATATCAGACTCATGGTATCTTTAAACTGTGCAACTCAATCCTCCACCTCACGTGGGAATTAAGTAACCACTGAAGTTAAGGCAAGCCTTTCTAGTGACTTTTGCAGTTACAACTAGGCTCCTACTTTTATTTGAATTCCCATTAGCATTTGCCAACAGCTCCTTTACAACTAGAGGGACAGGTTCTCTTTGAGTAGCTGTTTCAGCTGCCTCAGTTAATGCCTTAATCCATAGAGTGAAGCAGGTCAGATTATCTGCACTTATCAAAGACCACATTATGCTGCTTAAGCCATTTTTCTGCTTCAGTAAGGAGTAAGCACGTTTTTATTTCTTACTGTGTTTACCCATTACCTCACCAAGTGGGATTATTGTTAGGCTTTCTGAGGCTCTCCTAGAATACAAATGTGTAAAACAGGATTTCCTCCAGCTCTGCATACCTACTTACTCCAGAGTCATTACTGACATAGGACTGGATTGAACAAAGACTTAACATCAAATGAGGTGGAAAAAAAAACATATCTGCCTGAACACTGCATCTCTGCTTTGTCTTTTAAAAAAATGCCAATAAGGCACAAATTTGCTTTAAAGACAACTTTTACAGGAATACTTTCATGAGAAAATTGGAAGACACTTGCCAGCGGGACATGTATCCCAGTGAGCTTCTAAGTAAGTTTAGAGCAGTTTTTACACAACAGTCTGCAAATCAAATTGTTATTTTTATTGGATATCAGAAGTAACTTCACTGGTGTCAAAAGGAACTCTGCAGAAAAGATTCAAGTCCTACACAAGAAGCCTTCAAAAACCCAAAGCAACTACATACTGTCTTCCACATGACTACAAGCAGCAGCTGACATATCTGAGGGCAGCTAACACTACTCAACTCTGAGATTTTTAAAATGCCTCTAACCAGCGTTTTAAAGAAAACTTACAGTGTGTGCATATATAAATACATACATATATTTCATATATATTTCATTCATATATATATATATATGAAAAATACAAGCTTGCCCAAGGATTCACAGAAGTTGATTCCTCAAGGTTGTTACACCACTTGAGTGTCATCTGGGGACATTTATCAGAAGGACTCGTTTCCCTGACTGAACGTGCTTCCCAGCAGCGCCAGCACTGCACAGTGACGTATGCCCTATACCCATCACATAACACCACAAGACTGATAGCCCAGCACTGAAAAGGAGCACACCCTGCTCCTTTCTCCTTTCCCTCTCCACCATTCCACAGACAGACATGCTAACCTCGGATATGCTTTCAGATGCCTTATAATCACACCTCCCTGAAAAATAATTTGGAAAGAGAATATAGGTAAACAATGAAGATACAAGTCAGAGGCTACAGACTGTCCATGTAATTACCCTATATAAGATCAAAGTCAGTAAGACTTGGAAGAAACAACCCAGAAGCTACAAGGATACTGCTTGCGTTCAGAGTTTAGCATCCAAAATTACCTTGGCAATCTCTTAAAGACTTCCATACTGGTGTACGAAGAAGCAGAACAGTCAGCAGGCTGGGAGAAGCAGACAAGCGATGTAAGTAGGCTTGAGGAGAAACACCACTGCTCTTTTTTAAAAGCTATCAGCTCCTGCCTGCCTGAGGACATTTCCTACCTCTACCTACAAACACAGCGATTCCCCAGCCATTAAGTAAACAGTCTTTGAAGATAAGGAAGTTTATTCTAATCTCTCACTGATGTCACTCCTGTATTGTACTCAACTGAGACTCCCGGGTTAAGTAACACCTCTATGAAATCAGGATTACCTTAACTCTTTGCTCTTGCACAGATTTAAGGAATCCTGTCGAGGTACAGAAAGAACCAGGTTTTTCACACAGTGGATCTACGTTTTTTTTTTCCTTGATGAACCACTACAGACATTTTCCAGCTCACTCCTTCAGATACAGATGAACCACTTCTGTAACATTATGCTTAGTGAGATGACCTTCTGTACCAGATTTTTCATCACTTCCAAAGAAAGTAGTACAGCATTTAGAAAGGAGGGTATGCCTGGACTTATTTCTAACATCAGCAAACGAGGCTGTTGCTCCAGTGGCAAGAAGAAAGAAAAATGAGATTGAACCTGGACTAGCAAGAACAATTAAAATGGAAATTATAAACAGAAAACATAAAAGTAGAGATCCTTCAGTGCTTCACCTCCGAGAACAATGCCTTTGTGTTCTCACTTGTATTCACTTCCCAGGGTCAAGTGGTTTTTTTGCATTGCAGTTCTTTAACTATCTACTCCACACTTTTCATTGCACCAAATCCTACAAGAGTCAAGCCCTCCCAAAAGCCATAAAAAGCTCAGTGAAGAACTCAGGGTGGGTCAGAAAAGCCAGCCCTGTGTATAACATCTTTCATGCCATCAAAAGACTTGGCAATAAGCAGCTAAAACCCAAGTAAAGTCTTAGAGCACAGATCAGAGCTATTTTGCTCTTGAACTGCACGTGCTTAAGAGCTGCCATGACCAGAATAATAAAAGGATATACAGCACAAATCTGAGAAAGGGGCTCAAGTTGTGGCTGAACATTCACACTCACTGTATGGCAAATTTCTTTCAGAAGGCCTGACTATTATCAGCCTAGGCTGTTTGCCTTGTGGATAAGCTATGTCTTAGTTACACCAAGCAGATCCTGGCATTGTTTACACACACACAGAGGTAACTATGTTCCCACTGAGCAGAAAAATGAATTGGATGTGCTGAAAAAAAGCAAACTCTTTACTCTGAAGTAATGATACCTACAGAGAGACAGATTTGGAATACAACTATTGACCTAGTTCTGCAGTCTGGTTTCCTCTTCATTTCAGCAGAGTGTATCAACTGCAACTATATGGCTCCAACAGGCTTCATTTTCCACCTGTTAACACAGGTTTTCAATTCCACTGTCAATAAAAGAGCCACAATGCAGACTGATGAAATGAAAATCCAGTGCCATATATAACTGAAGACAGAAGTAGAGATGTACAGCAAGATTTATTACAACATACTGCTGAAAATACTCTTCCCTGAACCCAGTCATTGCTCCCCAAAGGGTTGTTACCAAAGACACAGCTACTTTCCAATGCCAAACTGCCCATGGGGAGCCAGTAAGGCCATGAGTTGAGGCCAGGGTGTTGCTACTCATGATCAACTGGTAAATCCTGAGCACAAAGTCTATGCTTCCATGCAAACATCAGAGGAGCCCCTGTGTTTCACGGGTACAACATGGCAGGCTGAGAAATTCTCACAATCACATAAATATTTTCTAATTTAGCTCTTTGTGGAGGTTGCAGATTTTAAACTTGAGTAAAAAAATAACTTCACCAGAGGTCAGTCAAGCAGCATTAAGACTGCACAAGGTGGCAGGTTATATAAGAGTAAGTATGAAATTCAGAAAGGGCCTCCAGGGATCCCAATGCAAGAAATGAAGGTGTAATTAAAAACCATAAATCCATCAAATGAAAAATATGTAAACTTAATACATTAACTCATACATTTTTCTTCTGTGACCACATTTGTCTTACTCTACACTCCTTTGGAGCCCACAAAGAAAAAATTAACAATAGCAGAAGAAATATTTCTTAATATATGGAATGTGAATATTAATAATAAATGCTTTTTACTTTATTCTTACAGGTAATTGCTGAAAGAAGCTCTCTAAGCAGAGAATCTGCATATTATAAATTACTTCAACTATATGTCCTCTTTACAAAACCCACAAAAAGACAATATCTTAGAGTGTTTCCATGCTGCTCAATCTTCCACACAAAATTACCCTTGTGAGAGCTTGTTGGAGGAATGTCAAATGCATTTGCCTTTCTTTCCTAAAAAATATTCAGGGAAAGACAGCAAAATAGCTCACTTCTTCATTCACAGTTAAAACAAGCTACTCTAACACCTGAACATTTGAACTGGAGATGCTGAGTTTAACTCTGTATGTAATTATAAGCTACAGGCAAAATAGTTACAGGCCAAATCTTGGCCCATGTTTCACCCATAGCATAGTTTTCAAGATAGCTTAGAAAAGCTCTGCAGCACCTATAGTTCATATTAAGGCTAAGGCACTTCTGAAAAGGGCATTTTGGATAAACCAGCCCTTCCATCTTCTGCTTACCAACCAGGAAGGTAGCACCAATGCTGCCCAGAAATTACAGTGGCAAAGACACTTGTGCCTCCTCTCCATCCTTCAAGGGCCAAATTTCATAGAGCAAATTAATTTTAATTCTCATCACTACTGATAGTTTCCTTGGGACCGTATGTTGCAGGGCCAGAGAGCAGTACGGGATCACCTCTCTTCCTAATGATGCACCAGCATTAAGGCACACACATAGAGATTATGTGACATTCACACCAGAGATTCAACTCAGTTTCCTCTCTGTGGCTGGAAAACTCATTCTCACAAGTGGAGCAAGCAAGTCTCTATACAAAAACATGTACACATGTTCAACACAAAACCAATGCGTTATCACAACATGGGTATTTATTTGAGAAGTGCTGGCCAAGTCAGCCAAACATCACTTTTCCTAACGTTCACTGATCACTTTTACTAAAATCCGTGCCAAAACTTGAACACAACTCTGCTGCTCTGTCAACACAACACCCAGTCCAACACTACCAGAGGTTGGCATGCTCTTCACACTTGTCTTAAGCATACCAGCTACACGGGAATCAAAATCACCTTCTCCCTGGCTGCCAGGGATTAGATCACTCAACTATCTCTCTCCCCCTCCTTCAATCATTTGGATGTCAGGTGCTCTGGCACCATTAGCCAAGCTTCACCTGCTAAGCAGAGGTCAGATCTGTCCCACTTTTGATATTTACTGCAATTGAAAATCACTTAATTGCACGAAGCAATGTGGGATGCTCCCAGGCTGAGCTGGTGACTGGTCACCCAGTGGTCTTGGCTTCTGAAGCCACTTAAGGTTTGACTCATGGCCACTTAACCCTCCTGAGAACTGTGCCATTGGTCACTACACCCTAGCTGCAGTTGGGTAGTAGATAAAAGCAGGTGCTTTTACATTCCACACTAGACAATTTGGTGTTAAAGAGAGGGTCTGTCACAACACTGGCATGTTTTATGCAGAGGAATTCAAAAGAGGACTCAATAACTACCAAGGAAAATGCTGAATGCCTTCACCACTCGACACCAAGCAAATTCAGAAAGCCTCTACAGATGACCGAAAAGTAGTAAAGCAATTGGAACAAGGATGGCAAGATGTCCTGATTGGACAAGCCACTTGCTGGTCTTCCTGTTTCTGACAGCTGTTAGGACTGCCGCATCCCAGAGAATCCCTGGCAACAGCTCCCACTGCCCTGTTTTGGGATGGGAATCTGACACATGCCACTGATCCAGCACTGTGCTACTGATCCCAACCACCTCAGCAGACCCACCTCCTCCAAAACACTCAGCCAGACTGTTCTGCTGAGAACTGCATGATGTACCCTGAGCTACTCTGGTGCATAAGTTGCAAAAACAGCAGAGACCCCCGCAAAATAAAAAAAACAATTTACTTGAAAAAGCTACATTCAGGCTGTAGGAAACTGCGGTCCTCCGAGATCCAGGAGAATAGCAACAGTGCCAAAAGCAGTAAATAAATGCTACAACATACAATACAGCAAGAATAACACAAGGCAATAAAAAAAAAAAAAATAAAAAAAAGAGTACAATATAAACTGAGTATGGCTTAAAACACAAAGAACACAAAGCCAAACACTGCCCATTCACAGTACAGTCATCACTGATCAATACATACACACAGACTGTGACACAAACCATGCTGTAACAAACTGTATGTTGTGGTAAAACAGGAAGCACATTTAAACATAATATTTTGAGTGCTGTGAGAACTAGGACTAATGCTTTGCTTTCACAGTTAATGCTGAAAGCCAGTCAATGCCCAGCCTAGGCAGAAGTATCAGGTTTCACTTTTGTACAGAAGACTTCTCATCCCATTCACCAAGCTGCATAAAATCCCTCAGCAACATTAGGGAAAGATTTGCTAAAAGGTAAATGAAAATTGATCATTTTCCCACAGTCATCCAGCATTCCATTCACTTCTGCACAGGTACTGACATATGGTAATACTGGCCCAGCCCCAGCCAAAACCTGGAGCAGCCTGCCAAACTCCAGGCACACTGATCAAAGAGTAATTTTAAGACTTGACTCAGAAATAATCGTGCACACCTAAGCCTTTTTTATTTTTATTTTTTTTTTTGTGAGCAAGTGCTGAGATTTGGCTGATTCATGCTACATTAGGGTCATGTATACAACAGTCGGAATCTTGGTGATGAAACAAACATGCAACAATTGCATTATGTTGCCTAAAATAGGCGGATATTTTTTATCCAGTTAAACATTCTTTCCCCAACATGAAAGTGAACATCTTTAGCTACACCTTAAAAGCTCATGCAGCTTCAAAGCAGTCAGTCCAAAGAACTATATACCAAAAGTTTATATTCACTTTAACTTAACCTAGAGAAGAATACATACGTATATGTACATATAGCCACCACCACCCTTGCTTGGAATAATAATTTGAAGCTTTGCTCTTAGGTTCCTCTGCTAAGTTTTCCTTTTTTTCCATTTAAAAATTAAATGCTTTTTAAGGGAAAGCTAATAAGTAACACACCTCGGCATAAACTTCAACAGCAGTATGAGGGACTGAAGAGTTCCCGATTTACAAGGCCACACCACCTTTCCACAAGGCAGCTTTCCAGTTTCATCATAGGGAGGCACAGCGCAGCATGCAGATAAACCTTTCTGATAGCATCAGTACAGCTCTGGTCTCTGCTCCCTGCACTGACCTAATACCTGCTACTTAATCAAGCTCCACCTGAACATACACTACAGCCCCTTCAGTCCCCTTCCACAGCCTCAACACTCCCCTCCTGGTGAACTGGCAGATTTTCAGGACTACCGGTTGCCACCTTCACAGTATGTCCCTGGCTTTGTTTGCTGTTTCTGGTGTTGCAGAAACGCCAGCTCCAGAGCCTCCTCTCCGATACCTGACCTGAAAGTTCAGTTTCAACTCAGAGTTCGCTGTTTTCTGTGTCCCTATTATTATATGTTTTTCCTTACCATGCCTACTACAGGAGCAGTCAGCTCTACTAGGAACAGCAATCAATGATACTCAATGTCATACAAGCAAGAGAGTCCCTACCACAGAAAAAAGGTTCTTACTCAAAATGGACAAAGGAAAGAAGCATTTTCTCTCTGCTGGGCAAAGGAGAAATTAAGCACATGGATACCAAGCAGCCTGCCACATCCACAATGTCAGTGGCAAATCTAGGGATTCAGTTCCCAGTCTTGCATCCCTCCAGGGGGACACAGTCCTTGCTGTTAAAAAAAGCAGCAGGAGGCACAATTCTCCTGAAAGTAAGGTTCACGTTTTTTCCCCTAAGCCACTCATCTGAAAGACTACACAAAGTTAGTAGACACTTGTAAAAGAAGTCAGCTTGCTACCAATCATGAGAACATCCATCAACAGACAAAACTTCCACCTTCCTAAAGATGCCTTCCATTTGGGGATATGCTGAACATGTAAGTATAACATGGTTATTCCAGTACTTCAAGTCTGAAGTCAAAGGACAGGGAGACAAATCCAGACAAATTAAATTCCATTGATGTCCAGTAAATTTAAAAAGAGGATGCAATACTCCCAAAAGTGGCTGCCTGCCATACCCAGTGTGAGCAATATCCAAATAGATTTAGTTCCTGAAGGTAATTCAATTTTGAAAAAGGGAAGAGCATCATCATGGAAAAATCTTCTAGAAGACACGCACACATTTCCAGCTAGATTCACCTCCTCTAGCTGTGGTGAAGCTTCACTGTGGGAGCAAAGACTCAGACCCACAGAGTGCAGTTATGGCTGGGCAACCAAGCAGCAGGAAACCCATGCAGCAACTGTGTACATGGTGTGTAATCCCAGTCCTGGGAAAGGAAAATCTCTTGGTGGTTTCAGCCATCCCCACTCCAGTACCCTGCAGTGCCAGGTCCAGAGCTGCAGCCACTATCAGCTGCTGTGGGTCAGGGAAGAGAAGGATGACTACTGCCTCCTACAACCTCACTATTAACAAGTCAGAGTGGGATCACTGTAGGTGGAAACTCTTGGCAAAAACAATAAAGCAGCTACTACATATTTCAGCAGGTTCAAAGTAACCTCAGATGTTAGGAGCAGATGCTCTTTTCCACCCCCCGGGATTTTGAAATGGTTTATGCGTTTCCTCCCTTTTCCCTAAGAGGGCAGGGTGCTGAAGGAATTAGCTAGAGAAAGATCCAGCACAACACTAATTACCCTCAGATACCCAGGAGACCTCAGTACCTTCAGCTAATTGCACAATCACTGCACCCCCAATTCAGATCCCCCAGTAAGAAGTCCTCATGCCCCCAGCATCTGAACTGCAAGATAATCCCACTCACCTGTATTTTAAAAGGGCACCCCTGAAAATCCTAAATGTTTAAAGCAAACTCATTACAGTTTGTTTCTGTGGCCTATCATATAGCATGGGGCTACTGCACTGACTGAAACAAGGGAACTGCTCATGTCAACAAATTTGACATGGTGTTGTCACTAACCCTGTTATTAGACTGCACACATAACCTGAAATCCACACCTGAGCTCATAGCCTGAAGCACTCCGCAGCCAAGTCTCTGCAAGAGTCTCTCTCACAAAGTTAAATGTTAAATGTGCACCTCAAAAAATGGCCCAGATTCATATTTAGGAAGACATTGCTTTTCCACTTATGTTTTTTTGAAATGTTAAATATAGAACATTTTAAGGTGCATTTAGTGCTTGCAAAGAGCCCTGAAAACTGTATTCCTCTAGAGAGCAATCTGTAAAAGACAAAGTTCTCTCATTCCATTCCCCTTAACCATGTCAACTGCAGAAAGGCCTTCTATGAAAATAAATACAGCCCGCAGTAAGAGGACCCCAAACTTATCCAAGACTCAGCAGCCTCATTACCAGGACTCTCAAATTCCAGGTAACCATGCCACTTAGTAGAAAGCTGACTCATTAATAGGGAAAAAAAAAAAAAGGCATAGGAAGAAAAACTCCACAAAAAGCCAGGGGTTGCTTCTAAAAGCTTAGATCCATTCCACATTCACCTCAAATGTTGTGAGAAGTCTCCAGGTGCTTTGAACCCCTGCTCTGTCAGGGAAGCATGAGACTGCAGGCAAATGCTAATGCTTTCTCCCAGGCTCCCCCCTGCACAGCGCAGGCTCCTGAAGCACCCAACAGTGCACACGCAGTGAGGAGACAGGTGCTGAAAACCAGAAATCACACAAGCTCTCCTTGCTTCTAGTCCTGCTGATACAATGCCATTAGAGTGGACAAGGTGGGAATAACATAGTGTACCAGGCTCTCGCACATCAAGACCACAGTCCTCAGTTCCATGCCTGTCCTCTTGGCCTGGTTTTCCAAAGCAATGAAAACTGCTGCAGTGTCCTTCTTTCCATCCTCCTCACTGCCAGCCCTCCTTAATAGCATTTGAACCTGTCAGATCACCTGAAGTCAAGGTAGAAGGCCCACTGCAAGCTCCTACAGCTTCCACAAACTGCCCACGAGGGAAGCTGTGCAGGGCCCACCTGTTATTAATTGTCTGGCAGAAGCCAGATGCCCAAGTATTAGCGTGCTGTCAACCAAACAGTACGTGTGCAGCTGCAGATGCAGACTGTGCTGCTTCTTATCGAGTCATCACAGACAAGGAGGGAACAGCTGGGATTAACACAGAGAGACGGAGCAAACAAAGGAGGTGAGCAAAGCATCCATCCTACCAAACCACCCTTCCTTAGTTGTTCTGCTCTTGGAAACATGTGGGGGTTATTTAGCATACAGGAGAAACCCACAGGAAAGAGTATACCCTTCCCAGAGCTTTGTTCTTCATCTCCCCTTCAGATGATGCAATCAACAACACACACAGGTGTACCAAGAGACCACTGTTTTGATCAGAAGCTGGTGTGATGGGAGTGCAATCCAGCAGCACCTCTCAGCATCTGCACAGCTGAGGCTCCTCAGTGCAGTCTAAAGCCACTGCTGTCCTCCACTTTTTTCCAGAGAAGCCAGGCTTTCTCCAGCTCTAGCTGGTGTAACTCAAGAGCCCAGCCACAAACATGGCAGGCTAGGATTTACTTAGCTCCCTCCAATGACTCATAGCTCATTAGCAACCAAAGGCGAAGGCATGACCTGTTCTAGTCACGAAGGCTCTCTGCAGACCAGGGCTGGCAATGTGCCTCTTTGCACCCAGCCACAGCTTCCTCAATCAACTAGGAATAAAAGTTCTTGAAGGCATCAGAGAAAAACCATTGTCCACCCCACCAGCAATGAAGAGCCCATAGTCACTCCTTTGTCCCTCAGAATCCCTGGATGCTGTTCAGTGGTGTGCCTCTTGTAACATGCAGTGAAGATAACACAAGGGCTGGAAGAGGGAACAATGGGGAAGAAAAGCAGCTCTTAAAAACTAGGACAGAACTCAAGCTACAACATGCACATTTCTGTTCCCCTTAATGCTGTCTCCAATACCCACCTGCGCTGGCAGTAGGGAAAATATAAACTGCTCAGAATGGGAGGATCAGGGGACAGGTGAAATGGGGTATTTGAATGCCTGGGCTGGGAGAAACACAGTTCTCAAAGCTAATCACTTACAAACTGAATTTCCTCTGGACTTAGCCTCCTTTCAGTACAAGGTTACAAAAAATACTTTATTCCAGGATAACTAGGTACAATTACTACTTTTCTACAACTAAAATATTTATACCAGTATAAAACACTTCTGTGGATTTAGCTGTATCTGCGTGTGCCTTCCTCATAGCAAGACAGCTTTCTTCCTCTGCTTATAATGGATTACCTTAAACCATCCTACAGTGGCTGTATATCCTTAAGACTATTGCCTGCAGTAGAAGGGAGCAGAGTTTACTTCCAGCTGCAGGAGCACATGTCTCATGTTGGAAGTCCCTGCCTGTCCCCTTCCTTTCAGAGACACAAAACTCACTCTGACATACACCTCTTTAGAAATGACAGCACATTTGGGTTTATCAAATAGGGGCATCACACAAATTAATTAATGACCATTTGTGAAGCACTGTGAAGATTTTAGGTGCTAAGTATTATTATTACTAATTTAATCTACATCCCCATTCAGTCCTAGCCTCTCCTGTGAAACTGCCAGCAGTGATGCCAATTAGCAGTAATTGTTGTGGTGGTTTTGTGACAAGGCTATTTGCCAACAGGGAGTGAGACACAGACCACCAACTCATTTCCCGTGGATTGCCCCACAGCTGCCAACAGCAACAACTTCCAGGCACAACAACCTGCTCACCACTCTAGCCAGAACCCTGGCAGTAGGAGATCTTGTATCCCATCACAGCTGTCCCATTACAGCTCCCCAGGGACACAGCCTGAAAGGCACATACAGAACTTTTAATTAGGGATAAACCAAGGCACCTTTTCGGTTTAGGTTTGGTTTTGGTTTTTTCCTCCTACACTAGTTCAGTACATGACCCAGCAACTGATGCCAATACTGCAATTCCAAAATGCTAATCTGTCATAATTTCAGTTTAAACTTTACTAATTTCCATCCATGCTTGATGAAAATCACATTCTGATTCACACACAGGCCTCACTGTGGTGGCAAACTGTAAAGGCAGCAGCACTAAAACTAAGGGAACTGACACGATAGGGTGCAGTAAATCTTGTACTTGGGAGAACTGTTAAAAGAGTTTTAATATAAGCACAGAGGTTTATCTTGTTATCATTTGCCCACAGAGATTTGGAGGACTTTAAAGAGACATAAACAACTAACAGTATTCTGTAATCAATGCACATCATCTTAGCACCGAAACTTACAATTATTTATATATTTTTAATACATCTAATTGAAAGGACATCACCACCTAAACTGTATGAATCATAGCTCTCTCAAGCAATTAGATTTGTTATCCCTGCAGACTGCAAACAGTACGCTGGCTTTTTATTCTAATGTCAATTCAATCCCTTGTCAGCTGCCCCACGCATAAGAATACACCTCCTCTCTTTCATCAGGAAAGATATCAACAGCAGGAAACTAGCCCTTCTTTCATCTCTGAGGCACCCACCCACCTTTCCAAAGGGTTTTCAACCAGGTGTGGAAATCTTTCTGAACCTGTGCTGAAAGATCCCTTAATTATTATGGCAAAGGAGGTAAATCCTTTGAGAGCAGCATACTCCAAGCAGCAGCCTTCTGGTGTTTACTCATCCAGTAGTTGCTTAGTTTGACAGTGAGTTAGAAGAGCTTGTAAGAAATCCTTTAGAATCTATTGTATGGGCATGAAACTCTTTCGAGAGGAGCTGGGTTTTTAGATATCTTCTTATATAATTAAACAAGAAGGGGGGGGTATGGGATAAAAAGCAGCAGCAGCAAGGCAGCAGCAAGCTGCCTTTCTGGCACAAACCTTACACAGCACTCAACCTGCCAGCATATTGCATCAGATTCCCACTGCAAGGCCAATTCACAGCAGCTGAGTAGCCGAACCCCTGACTGTTATCTCCCGCTAACCTACTTCACACTCAGAAGGCAGTAAGTAGAACTGTTTATTGAATCTTCCTTCCTGAAGAGCTGCTCTCTACACCAGGATTAGTGGGGGTTTGAGCTTGCAGTTAGGCTTGAGGTCTCACAAGCGTTAGAAAATGTATTTTTTAACAAATTTGAAACATCTAACACTACCGTATGCTACTCAGTAAACTCCAGGTATCTGTTACTCTGCAATCAGGTCTGTCGAGGTTCTAACAGTGTGATGACTAATATTTTATTATGTTCCTAGGCATGCTTTGAAACACCGCAGAAAAGGGGATTAATTTACCCATCATCAAGTACTTATCAAGGAAGTCCCCTGAGACTTGCAGGAAGGAGACCACACAAACAGGCCTTTGCTCACAGGTCTCCTCACCTGAACACCTGGCCAAGGCCCCTGACTCTCCTGCCCTGGCAGCTTTTTTTTCCCCCATGACAGCGATTCACTCCCAGATAGGACATTATTCTTTACAGCAGAGGCCCACCCCAACATCAGCAACAGGGATTCTTGTGCTCCTCACTGAAACAGCCTATCACAAGCACTTCACAAGGGGAAATTAAACTTCTTCCCACCACTCAACAGCAATCCAGAAAACAAAAGGTCCAACAGTCCTGAATTCAATGAGATATGTGACCTTCTGCACCACAGAAAAAAGAACCTACTCCAAACCTAGCAAATCAACAGAGACTCCTGTTGATTTCAAAGGGCTTCGGATCCAGCCTGAAAATGCAAACCTCCCGGTGCGTTGAGACACTGCTCCACAATGCACTCTCAAACAAAACTATATTTAGATTCAATGGGAATTCTGTAGATCATACAGGAACTCTTTGAATGAAAATGAAGGTCAGTAGGGTTTGGCTTCCTCTTCAGACCCTAACCCCCCCCCCCCATTGTTGCAAACATCCAGATAAGCATTGTTTAGAAAACAATACCTTACTTCCAAATGTTATCAAAACCCTAACACACGTTTTGTGTGCCCTGAAACAATCTGAGAGTCCTCACTACATTTTACCCTGTCAGTTAATCCTGTCTCCTCAGGTGTCTAGGCATGACTCTGTATGAAGACTTTTTTTTCACCTGTACCAGCTTTGAAGTTTTGTTTCATGTGCCCTGACTAAAGGAAAGGGGCAAGAATAACAGAGTCCTCCGATACACAGAAAACAAACATGGAAAGGAAAAACTGTGCAGACTAGAACACACACAAATAAAGCTGCATACATGTTAAAGGAAACCTCTGGCATCCCCATGCACTTTCTCCGTTCATTACCAGACATGAAAGGCCATCGTAAAGCACAAATTGGAAGAAAATGACACAACCCCTGCTTGTGCGAGTAACACTAAAGGCAAGAACGAGCCCACCAGCCAGATAGGTACATTCAAGCACCCAGACTGCGTAAATGCAGCAAAACCATACCACTCAAAGCTTCCTCCAGTGCCACAACCACCAGTGGGAGACTTTCAGCCTCATTCTGTGGGCTCCTGGGAAGGAGGAGCAGAAGTGCTCCCGCCGGCAGTTTCTCTTAGGAAGGATGAAACCAAAGCCCAGCCGCAGCACCGACCGGGCATCCCGAAAGCGTGCCACCACGGCTGGGAGGCAGAGGCGGCTCCCTCGGGGTGGCTCTGGGCACCCTCACGACACTTTCCTGCTGCCGGCTCCGTTCGCCCAAGTCGCTACTATTCTTGGGGTTTTAACTGTTTCTGGCTGTAGCAGAGCGCGACCGCTCAGCCGCACAGGTTCACTTTACCAGAAAGCCTGGGACGGGAAACCCTTGAACTTTTGAAGAACCCTCATGGGTTGGAAATCGCCGGCTTTGCCATCACGCTGTCCTCCCAAACCCGCGGGGGTACACACCTGATCCTGCCCGGGATGGGGACCAGGCCCCCGTGTCCCCCATCACCACCTCCCGCGAGCGCCCAGAGGTGCTCGAACGGCCCAGGCGCACTTACCGGGGGGGCGTTGGGCGGGCAGCCGCCGGCGGCCAGCCGCGCCGCTTGCCTCCTCAGCTCGGCTAGCTGGGCCTGGCAGCTCCGGCACCAGCCCCCGGCCCCAGCCCGCTCCAGCGGCCGCGGCTCTGCGCCCGCGGTGGCCCCTGCTCCCTCGGGCGCCGGGCGGCTGGCGCAGCGCTCCTCCTCGGCGGCGGCCGGCGGCCTCTTCCGCGGGGAGAGCTCTCGCACTGCGCTCCCCTCCGCCACCTGCGGAGAGAACAGAGCTCAGCGCCGCGGATCGCGGAGGCAACGCGGCTCCCAATCTCCTCGCGGGGCAAAAGAAAGGGGGGGTGGGAGAGATAAAAAAAGGAAAAGTAAAGAACAAAAAAAGGAGGCCTAAAGCGGGGAAGGGGAGGGCTGTAACAACTTACCCCCGGCGCCCGGGGCTCAGGGCCCAGACCCTTCCTGCCGGCGGCCGTGATCATGGTAGCGGGGGATGCTCCCGTGCCCCGCTCCGCTAGTGCGGACGGTGGGGTGCCCAGAGGCGCGAGCGGCCCGCAGCACCCATGCTCGGACGGCGGGCGGAGGCGCCAACAGTGAGTTCGCTGGTTCCCCGCAGTCCAGACTGCGGCTCTAGGTGATGCTGCCTCCCATGTTGAGAAGGGAGAGAAGTTTGGGTTGGCAGAGGGAGGCGGAGTGAGCTCCCCACGGCGGCACGGGGAAGGACCCGGAGCACGGGAGCACGTCGGCAAAAAAAAGCTGGAAAAGTGCTTGTAGGGCAGGGAGGAGGGGCTGGGCGGGGGCGGCGGGGTGGGGTGAGCGGAGGTGGGGGGGCTCGGCAAAGACAGGATGGAGCTTAGGTTTGGGGTTGCAGGGCGGGGAGGTGCCGTTTCATATTGACCCTGACCGTCCCAAGCCGGTGTGACTAAAGCGCGGACACTCCTGTAGTTTCCCGAGAGTGAGGAATAAGAGGGCCGGGATGGGGGTACCGGTCCCACTGCGGAGCGTTGATGGGGGGGGGGGAAGCCGCGCAAGCATCGGCCCTTTGCGCGGGCCCGGTGGGTGCAGACCAGTTGCAAATGGAGTCCAGGGGACGGGCGGGGTCCGCCCCCCGAGGCCGACGCTCTTCGGCACAGGGTTGGGGGCACCGTAGGCCCCTTCGGGGGCAGATGCGCGGTGCCGCGGGGCTCAACCACCCCGGGGGCGGGCCGACTCCCCAGCTGCTCGGTGGGCGTGATGGGATGTTCCTACATGTGCAAATTGACCTGACAGATGAAGAAATTAACGCTCGCAGCTAATTGTCTACGTGACTGCCGCTGAGGCTCTTATATTTAGCACTTTTTTTTCCTGGTTGTGTCCCCAGAGAGAGGACCATGAGCCACTGTGTCTCAGTGCCCCCTCACTGCCCGGTCCCGTTGCCTCAGCCTGATGGGGGTGGGCAGGGGCCGAGCAGAGACTTGCCCGGGCACCGCGGCCCGGTGCCGCCGCCCCGTGCCTGTGACCAGAGCACCACCTGCCGGCGCCGCCGTGAGCCTGCACACGAGAGCTCCATGTCCCACTCGGGACGGACCCGGAGCCGGACCCGGCACCTCGCGTGGGAGCCGCGTCGGGAGATGGCGGCGGCGGGGGCTTCCCCCAGCGATGCCAGTCACAGCTTCTGGTCTCCTTGCCCGCCACCGCGAGGGTAGGTGCTGGTGGCTCTCGAACGCGGGGTGGGGTCTGCGAGGATGTGAGCAGCGCCGAGCACAAAGAGTGGGGAAAACACATGTGGAGGGGAATAAATTCCCCCCTCCTCAAAGAGGCACCTTCCTCAGCAGCTCCACCTCCCCTGGCTCTCCCGAGCACGTGTCCAAGGGGTCCCCTTACCCCAAAATGGGTGGATGTCCCAAGGAGAGCCGAAGCCAAGCGCGCGCCGGCACTGCCCTAAGGGGGCCCGCACCGCCGGCAGAGCCCCGGACGCTGTGGCAGCTGCCCAGCCCGCCCGCGCTGCCCGCATAGAGCCCGGCAAAAATTTTGGTTGGGAGGTGAAGAGGACAGACGGGGGAGAGCAGGCTGCCAACCGGAGCCTGCCCCGTGCCCCTCCCCGGGACCAGCGGGGACTGGGACTGGCACAGACACCGCCACCCGGGCGTCGCGGACGGCTCCCTTCTTCCTCCCGCTGTGGACTCTGCAGGTCTCCGGGAACTTACTAAGAAATTTCATGTGTCCAAATAACAGCAGCACAACGCTCCCGCGTCCCCCGGTCAGGCTGGATGGGGCGGGGGGGGAGGGGCTGTGCTCCCCAGCCAGCGCTGGGGCTGAGCAGCGCTGCGCGCCTGAACCTCCTCCCTTTCTTATTAAGTAAAATAAAACCCTCCTGGAAACAGGCGGACACTGTGCCCCCACTCCCCCCCCCCGAGGCCAGGGATACTCAGGGCGCCGCCGTGCTCAGGAGCCTCAGGAGCGTGCCTGCACCGCGGTTCCCCCGCGCCGCGCCGCTCCGAGGAGCCGCCAGGACTGTTCGTGGTGCTGAAATCCGCCCCGGCACGGCAGCCGCCAACTTCACACCGCCAAGTTGGCCACCCCCTTCCCGTGAGCCGGCTCGGGGCAGGGCAGGCAGCGGCCCCCCCCGCCTCCCGGCGACCTCCCGATCCCCAGCCCCCCGGGGCTGGGCAAGGTCCCGTTACCTTGGCTTTCCTCCGCAGGAGGTGGCTGGTGAAGCCGAAGATAATCTCCGAGTCCAAGCACAAGGCTCCTATCTCCAGGAGGCTGGGGTTTTTCCTCGTGGCGTTGGAGGCATCGGGCGGTTTTTGAAAAGCCATAGTTTGGGGTTGGAAATATCCGGCTCCCTGAGCGGAGGCGATATATTTGTATAAACAAGCGGGGGGGGAGGGGGGAGAAGAAAAAAAAAAAGAAGAAAAAAAAGAATAAAATGGCAAACACTTCCCACCCTTTAAAAAAGAAGAAAGAAAAACAAGAAAAGAAGCTAGACGCGGGTGACTTACTCCGTCACCCGCCGGGATGCGCGCTGCCGGGGTGAGGTAGCCGGCAGCCGGGCAGACTCACCAGCCTCCCGCCTCTCTCCGCCTCTCCCCGCTGCTATCCCTCCCGTTTTACCCCCCCCTCTAGCGCACCTTGCCTGACGAGCGGGCGCGGTGCGGGGCCCGCTCAGCGCCCACCCGGCGCCGAGGCCGGGGCCGCCGGTGCGCTTGGTGAGCGGGGCCGGCAGCGCCCTACTCCCCCGCCGCCGGCCATCAGCTCGCCGAGCGAGGGGGCTCCCACCACCCGCTGGCCAGGAGCCCGCCCCGCGAGCCTCCTGCCTCCCCTCATCCACTGCTGGGTGGGTTTAGTGGCTGGGTTGGTGGGGTGGTTTTTTTCCCTCCTCCTTCTCCTCCTCCTCCGGGGTGAGCACAAGGAGGGAAAAGCTGCCAGTGAAGTCAGTTTAAGGGAGGGGGAAAGACACGCATAAGGAGAATAAGGGTGGACGGGGAAGGAAACAAAAAGAATAGGAAAGAAATAAGATAAAAAGGAAAAAAAAAAACCACAAAAACCACAAAGCTTGAAGGAGCAGAAGTGAAGCACTTTCTGGAATGGATCCGGCCTTTCGCTCCACTGAAAAGCTTCCCCCTCTTTTTCCCCCTCTGCTTAATTTTATTTGCAGTGGGTGAGGGCGGCAGGGAAGGAGCGAGTTCTTCCTCTGCGAGGAGGCCCAGGAACAGGTCCCTGATGAGGCCCCAGGGAAAGGCAGACCACCCCCTCACCGCGGCCGCCCCCCGCGGCGGCGGCCCTGCGTGTCCTCATGCGTGTCCCAGCCACGCGTGTCCCAGCCTCTGTTCTGGGCCGTCCGCCAAGGCGCGGCCCGTCCCGTCGGGGCGGGCGGGATAAATCGGGCTCCCCGGGGAATCCGGACAGAGCGCTAATCCCCTCCCGGGCACTTTCCCACTGAACAAATACTTCGCCCACCGGACAAAAGAGTTGTCTCGCTTGATAACGCCCGCCGTGGAAGGGAGTTGAACAATAGGTTTAGCTGGGCTCCACGGGGCAGAGCGACCGCCCGCGGGCTCCGCACCCGTCGCCCCGGCCAGCACCGGGCGCTGCTGTGGCGGGTTGGGTACGGGGAGCGACGCCGTAGCCCGTCCCGCTCTTCCCTCTGCAACCGCGCCCCGGGCTGGGCCGAGGTCCTGCCCCGCTGGCCGGCCGCGACCGGCACGGCGGGGGGAGCTGAGGGGCGGGGGAGGGAGGGAGTGACGGGGGCAGGGGTAGGGGAAGGGGAAGAGAAAAGGGAAGAGAAAGGGGAAGGGGGAAAGGAAGAGGAAGGGGAAGGGAAGGTCTTAAGTCTCTGTGCCCACAAAAGGCCACCATAGCTTATCTTTATTCTGAATTTACCAAGTCACCTGGGCTTCCAGCTTATGATGAGTCTATGTGTTAGAGGACAGAGGTGCATTAATAAGTGGCTCTGTATGATGGTGATGGAATACAGGTGTCACAGGCAGGGCACAGGAGGGTTGCTGGAGGGAGGAAAGAAGGATGGGAAAGGTGAGATACCTACACCAAAGGTGTAAGGATTTGTTTGATTCCTTATTGCATCCCTTCCTGATGTAGGCATCGCAGTCCAAAGATGTGCCAATATGTGAGCTGGCTCCTGAACCTACCTGGGAGCGGAGGATACAAGGACCCACCCCCTGTGCCACCTTGCACAGACTCATCCTGTCACAGACTCATCCTGTCACTCATCCAAGGCACATCCCAGCATCCTGTCTCACTGTGCATCACTATGCATGCAAAGTCTTCCAGCACCCTGCCCTGCACAAGAAGGACATTGCCCTGTGCCAGAAGACCCCTGTGCTTGGAAGTTGCCACTTTACTAAGAGTGGGAAGAAGAAGGTGAAGAGGAGGGCAGAAGGAAAAACAATTCAACCAAAATGGTGGTGTGGACTTCAGCTGTCCAGGTAGTGTCCCACACAGGCTATCAGCCCACATACTCAGCATGAGGTAGAACACCAGTGCCCGTCACCAGAACCCAAAGCATGAAATGGCATTTCCCATGCATTGGGGAAAAAGGCTTGGAAACATTTAAGAACAAATATGGACAGGCCAAGGAAGCTTGTTTCCCAGTTCGGAGGAGGCCTGAGGACTCTGTCCTCATCCCCCATATCTTCAGCCCAACCCAAGTTTAAGCACTCACACCATGCTGGTTTGGCCCCAAGGAGAGCCTGGCTCATCCTGGCCCCCAGGCCACCTCTAGCCTACCACGTCTCCCTTCCCCACTGCAGTTTGCCCCTCTTCCCTGGCTCTTGGCAAAGACCTGGGGAAGGTCTGGGTCTAAAATATCCCTGAATGTCAGGCACAGAGCAAAGGGTCCCTGTGCAACCCCAACCTCACCACTAATCCTGGAGAGTCTCTCTTCAGTCACCCCTATTAAAGCAAGTATCTCCCTACCCCACTGCTCTCAGGTGTCTTGCCAATAAACGAGCTGAAGGGATAGTTATTACCTTGTATCATGGTGTCTAAACTAAAGTAAGACATCAACAGAGGGACTGTACATAATAATGGACTAGATAAAGTCCATTTTTCTTGGGCCCTCAGAAACTGATCCCCAAGCATTAAAACGGGTGTCTTAATAAATATCTTATCTTCCCGCCACAGAGCCCTGGCTGCAGATAACCAGACAGCCATTACTGTACCTCTGAAATAACCCCATTTCCATCAGGGCCGCTTCAAACAGGCTCCACTTTAAAGACTCCCTGCTACTTGCCGAGAGGAGCTGGGGAAGGCTTGAACCCCCCTGGGTGGGGGAGCGAGCAAGGGACAGGGGATTTAACCCAAGTTCCCAAGCAGGGGAGTAGGGTTGCTGCATTGCAATGCATTCTGTTCCACAAGTAACCACAGAGCAAGACGTTCTTGCTGTGAGCCAAAGCCTACATCCATTACCACCATGCTCTGCACTGGAGTGAACGGTGCTGGGCTCCCACAGTTCCTCTTCCCTGGGCCTGCTCTGCAAAGCAGAGAGAAAGTTGGGCAAGAAAGCAGGGTCACAGCAGGCAGCTTCCATCTCCTTGGAGGAAAAGGCTTTTCAGTGTGTGCCTCCCAGGCTGCAAGGTGATGCCATACAGGTTGCAGTGGACTCCTTTATTAATGGACTACACAGGTGATAGTGGATTTATTAGATATATTGCTGTGATTTCACATTTAATTTACTAAGAATACAATGGTTTGGGCTAGAGGACCCAAGGGAAATCTAGGCAACAGTGAGCAAAAATCCATGAAATTCAATGTAGCACACTAATCATGGAGGCATTATAGTATTAATTGCTATAATGATATACTTCTAATCCTATCTTACACTCCACCACATAATTTCATTGGGTAAGAGAGGAAAAGAATTAAATTTAGTTCAATACAGGCAAGCGTATAACTTAATAGAGTAGTTTGAATCCTGCACACTCACAGGTTTAGGGCTAATGTCACACAATGCGCTCCACACGGGGGAAGGAGGACTCCACAAGACTTTTGACACCCTTGCAGAAATCTGGAAGCAATATGGAAAACTGTTAGATTTTTGCTTTTCAAGAGGCAACTCAGCCACATAAAGGATAATTAGAATTCGTTGTAAAGATGATTTATCATGTCTATCATTGTGCTTGAAAAGGCTAGGTCACCCATGAATGCTGATGAAATTTCAAAGATCTGATCCCCAAGGACTTCCTGCATCTGCTGCCCTCTGAGATGGGGAAATAGCCTGGGGCAAGCTTCTCATTAATACTGCAGGGAAATATAAGCATTTTGTCCGACATAACATTTTCCTTCGGTATTATACCTGACACGATCAGACCTTTAACGTGGTAATAGGGCTCACTTTAAAGTTCGTGTACTTGCTATCGTGCCCCCCCTCCTCAGTTTCAACTGGGTAGCAGCTCTCTCTTTAACAGGCAGTGGTTTGACCCGAAGCACACTTTCTCCCCTAACAAATATTGTATGAGGTGGGCGGAGGTGGTAAAAGCAGCTTTTGATCTTGTTTGTATAATATGCAAAAGGACATCAAAGCGAGGGAAGAGGGGGAGGGAGAGAAAGGAAAGCAGAGCAGGACTAGCCCTAATCACTGGAACACCGAATCGCTCGTGAATAGCTAAATAAAACGTAATTAGGAAAACACGATAAATTAGTGGTTCTTTAAAGAGATAGATGGTGGAGTGGGCTGGGAGCGCGGCCAGGGCAGGCAGGCACCTCCCGTTTCGAAGCCAGCCCCGAGGACAACCCAAGCAGAGCCCGAACCTCGGAGGGAGGACGGGAAAGCCCTGGGGCCCACCCCGGGGAGCCCCCCTGCCCCGCCGTTCGGGAGGCGGCTCCCGCCGGCCTCATCCCGCCCAGGGAGCCCCGGGGGATGCGGGGTAGCAGCGGTGGGTATCAGGCGGGGGGGAGTCCTGGGGTGTCCGGAGCCGCTCCCCGGGGGAGTGAAGAGAAGCCGGTTTTCCCATGGGGAGCTGCAGGTTTCGGGGCGTTCCCGGGCGCTCCCCACCGAGGCGAAGGGGGGGGGGGGTTCGCGGAGGGGGGCTGGGAGTGGCGGGGGCGCCTGTTTGTTTGGGGTTGGGTTGTTTGTCTGTTTGCCATGTGGCCTCTCCTTTATCTTGATCGGGGGTGGTTGCCGGCACTGGGTTTAATTGATTTGCGGGGCGGGCAGTTGAGACCATCAAGGGAAACTTCAGCCCTTCCAGACGGTGCAGAAAATAACGATCGTATCGGTGAAACCAGTGCGAAGAGCAAACACAGCCTCTCCCCTCCGTGCATGTTCACAGGCGGATGGGGATGGGGCCACCCCAGAGATCCGGGGGTACCCGGGTGAAGCTGCAGGGCTGGGCCAGCTGCCTGCCACACACTCGGAACCCGGAGGGGCCCCAGAGGAGCCCCCCGCCCTCACTCAGTTGCCCGCTGCAGCCTAAGGGGTACAAGGGGGAAGAAGCTGGCAGGATGCACCTGCACTAGAACGGCTGCAGAGAAGGACACATAGAAAAGAGTGGCCAAATTCATACCCACACACCTCATCCCCCTAAAGGCAGATTTCTTCTCTGTCCCCGAGGCTGGCCAACCTAGTCCTGCCTCCAGGCAGCTCTCCTTCCAGCACAGTACTGGGGCTGCCTCCAGGCAGCTCTCCTTCCTTCCCACAGCACTAGGGCTCTCACATTACTGGTGCTTCCTTGCCACCCCTGTGGTCCTGGGGTGTCCAACCCAGCCTGCAGGATCCCTTTTCAGTTCCCATCACAGTAACAGCACTACCTGTAATGTAAAGACCATGTCCCACCTCTGCGTGGGGCAATTGAAGTGGTTCTCAGTCTAGAGCAAAGCAGGGGCTTAAGCACTCCCCAGGTCATGACCTGCCTTGTAGGGGAGGGCTGGATGCAAGGACTCTCTTGTCACTGCCTGGCCTTGGCAGCCTGGAGCTGATCTCAGGCCTGTTCTGGCTTGGTCCCCTGCCTCTCTGTGACCCTGCTCTCCAAGGGGAGATCGAAAGCCCCCCCTGTAAACAACTGGTGAAGGTCAGGGGAAGGAAAGCCTGACACCACTTAATGAAAGACAGTTTCAGACAATCTTTTGCTCAGTTGTGCGTGTCTGGGAGGCGTGGGGATCTCTGTGTTCAAGCTTTTTAATTTCCATTCTAATTTGCAAATCATAAAGAGAGACAGTATGCAGTCCATGGGCTCCTGTTTAATTTCGTGTCACCCTAATCATGCCAGTTTAACCCTCACTCACTTCCCTAGGTGCTTCTCATGCTCAGCCCTAGCTACATCTCCTCTGTGAAACAGGCTACCCGGACACATTAGTGTCCTGCTTGCAGTATAGATCTGTGGTTCTAAGAGCATTTCAGTGACCTCTGCCCAGATGTAGCAGCAGCCCGCAGGAAGAGTGGAAAAAACAAACAGCAAACCCTGCCTCTTAACGTTTGGTTGGATGTTTTTTCAGGAGGTAGTGGCAGTGAGGATTACTTTCTCTGCCCGCCTGACTAGAACCACCTTTTCCCTCGGTGCGAGGACACGCATCTGGAGAGCCTCTCGCAAGGCTGCGCAGGACGGGGGGGAGGCGCAAAGCCCGGTCCCCTTCCCGTGCTGCTGGGGTCAGGGACCGCGCAGCGTCTCCCTGGGCCGGAGCAGGCCTCACTGGGAGACTGCAGCGGCTGTTCAGCACCGCGGACAGCGCCGCCACTCCCGCTCCCTCTGAGGAGTAGCAGGACCCAGTAGAAAGATGCCCCGGACCGCTTCGCCTCAGCGGGTGTTTGTGGTGTTCAAAAGAGCTTGCGGCATCAGCTGGGTCTGTATTTTTGGCAGAGAGATCCCACAGTCTGCAAGGGATGGGTGGTGACAGACGGTGCCACAGGAGCAAGTGCTCTGGACACTTTTCTGCTTTCTCCCGTGACAGGTTTGCGTTACCAAGCCCACACAGCGTGAGAAACGATTAAAGTCACTCGTGCCCTAAACGAGGTAGCAGCCCTTTGATGCCCACCGCTGCCCGCGGGCAGATCCTCACTCCGCTGTGGAGCACAAACGAGGATTAACCAGGTGTCCTCTGCTGGTGGGGCTGCGAGTGCCCTGCACAGCAAACAGGACACAGGGGAGGTTTTGTATGAGGCGGAGGGCAAGGAGAGAGGGATCACACCAGCCCTGGCTTCCAGCCCTCATCAGGCACCCCCGTGTCTCCCCAGTATGGAGCACATGAAGTTGAGCCCAGGGACACTCTGCCTTGTGACAAACAGGTAGTTTAAAAAATAAACATCACGTTCTACATAGCAATATTTTCATCAAAGTGAAAACAGCATTACAACAAAAATCGAAATACCCAGGAAGCTGCATCAGAAAGAATCAGCCTTGCTGGCCACACAAGAGAAGCATTGTGGATGCCCCATCCCTGAAAATGTTCAAGGCCAGGTTGGATGGGGCTTTGAGCAACCTGGTCTACTGAAAGGTGTCCCTGCCCATGGCAGGGGGTGTGGAACTGGATTATCTTTAAGATCCCTTCCAATCCAAACTATTCTGTGAATCTATGATTTACAGCTTTTGCGACTTGAGAATATTACCAAGCATGGCCCTGGAAATACAGCCTACTCTTCTCAGCCCCCATTACAGAGTGAAGATTACGCTGTAAGGAACAAAGTCAGAAAACATATTCCCGAGATCTCAGTAGGGACTTTTCTTGTAGGGACTTTTCTCAGTAGGGACTTTTCTCAGCTCATGCAACACCCGCTTTACTGGAGAAGTTGCTGCCTTATGTCCTTCACCACATTGGATCCTGATTGCATTTTTCTTACTGCCCTGACCACCACTGAGCACCTTATTAATCCTTTAACCAAACAGAAAGATTCCATTCTCTAAATTCAATTTTAAAAATATATTTGATTGCAAAGAGAAAATTGTGTATCTCAACTAACATGTGGCTGCTTTGTTAGTAAGACAAAGGAAAGAGCACATGATTATTTGTCATCAGCTGAGTGGCTCCTCGTAGCAAATTTGACTCACAGCACCAGGCAGAAACTTTCTGATTTAAAAATACTGGCAATCGTGAAAACTGGGCTGGAATACCAAACCTCAGGTATACACAGCACAAGGAGCATTTACCTTCGAGCAGCGGCGCCCGCGGAGCGCACTCGTTCCCGGTCTGTGCTTCTCTCTCTCGGCAGATGGCACTGCTCCGCCAGTAACCGCCGAGAGCCGGGCGCCCGCCCCACCCCGCCTCTTCCCCGGCGGCACCGGGACCGACGCGCCGAAGGCAAGAGAGCTGCCATAGAAAGAACGAAGTCGAATTGGCCAGCGAACACCTGCATGGCAACGGCTGGAGTTCAGCCATGCCTTCTGCAAATCAGAAGAAGTCCCAATAAACCACGTACCACAACACATAAATGGATCAGCGAACCATCAGTGGTTCTTTCTATCCTTTTTCTTCCTCTCTATCCTGCATGAGGGTCCTTTATAAACACAGTTTTAAAATCAAGTTGCTAGACCAACCTATTCATCTGCTGGACTTCTTCAGAAAACCATATTTTTCGAGTTATTTGACTTCTATGCCAAAGTTTGGCTGTATATTGTTTATTCTCAGTCCTAGGACAGAAAGGAAGAAGACCTGAACCAGTGTCAGGGTGCTGACAGCCTGAGAAGGCAAAGGAGAATTAATACCGTTTTTTTGTGAAACAAGGAAGAAAAGGGGTGTGAGAGCATCAATCTGGCACATGGAAAACATTGCTGGAGAGCCTATGACACAAAGAGTGATGACAGGTTCTTGCATAATATGACACTTAAAAATACAAATGCTTCACTAAACTGGAAAATCACTCCCTCTGTACCCACTCAGACACAGACATTCTCAGGCTACAAACACTCATACATGAAGCTCCTATGGGCTTACCAGTGCTTTTGCATTTGTATTCCTGGGCCATCCTGAACCAGCATGGTTCAACATCACAAAGGAAATGAAGAGCAAGAGCAGCTCCAGCTACTGGCAAAGTAAGCAGCTGTCTAGAGCACCAGCAACCAGACATGGCAGAATGACCATAAGCTCCAATGCCCTTACTCCCTTTTCCAGAGCTCTAGAAAGCCAGGCTGGAAGCTATGGACCCTGAGGTGGAAAAAGAGATCTCTCTGGTGCTTTCATAGAGGCACATCTTCCCCACAACAGTAGGGACAACAAGCCAAAATCTCTCCCCCTGTATTTTTCCTCCTAATTGCAGAAGACACCTCATGTATGTCCTTATTTATAGGTCAATGTATCAATGTATTTATAGAGCTGCTTTGCCTGCAAGGCTGAGAAGCCTTCACCCAGCTCTGCTGCACACATCAAGCCAAAACATTCCATCACACACCAGATGCAAATTGATCATTCAAACAAAGGAAAAGTTTGTTTCCAGTGGGGGAGGAAAGAATTCAGAAACATCTTCAGAAGACTAAAACAATAACTGGGAGAGGCAGCTCCCTGGGTCACTGATTCTGCTATCTAAACCTTAACAGGGACTTAACCAAAAAAAACCTAGCAACAACTTTGAGCAACAAAGGTTACTTTCTCCTCTTATTATCCTTCTGGCAAGTGGGACTGGAGGAAGAGGTCAGAACAAATCAGGATTTTGGAAATGCAGTCAGGAAGATGATGATGAAGATGAAAAGAAACAAGGGAAAAGAGAGGGAAACACAGATGGCAAAAGGCTAAGAAAAGGCCAGAAAAAGTAGCAATCCCCCGCAGGGGCAGACACCCCACTGATAGATAAGGAGTTAAAACTTCATTGAAAAAGACCCCAAAGTAAATAAATACCTAAGACACACTTCTTTTTCCCCTTTTCCTAACACATTCATCCTAATCCTTCTTCCCCCACCAGGGCATGCATCCCCTTCTTGCCTTCATTTCAACTCACCTCTTTTAGCAAACCCATCCAGAAACATGACCTTAGTACAGCACAATGAACACATTGGTGGGTTGCTTTCCTAGGCCACTGCCTCACCATGCTGACCTGCAGCAAGATATACCATCCATCCATCCATCCATCCATCCATCCTTCCATCCTTCCATCCACTGCTGATCCACCATCTACCCATGAACAGCAAGAGGTCTCAGCTCCTCTGGCAACATGACAGCTCTTCTGGCCCTATCATAGCCTATTATTTTCAGCTCCTTAATAGATCTTGCTAAGTTTCCAGTACACAGTCAGGAATAACCCCAGTTTATACAAGGCTGCACGTACTCAGTGCCAACTCCCAATCACTCTGAAGTTAAATCCACAACTATAGGAAGGGTGACAGCAGCAGCAAAGTCTTCAGCTATACTGTTTGAACTTATTTTTGCAAAGATGATAGTTTCCATTTTGTCAGCACCAGTGACCCAAAAGTCATGACTAAAAGCACCCAAATCAAAGAGCTAAGCCACCAGGCTTAGAGGCTACACCACCAGGACTCCAACAGTCCTCTACAGCTTAGACACACAGGGTGACCTAGGACATGCTGCCACCAAACAAATGGCCCTTTGCCTTTTTTTGTTTTTAACTAACCACTCACACAGGAGGAGCAGCACAGGAGTGGATGGTTCGCCATTACAATTATGCCAGCTTACAGTATTTTCTTCTTCTTAGCTGCCTTAGTTACGTTAATACTGGTATAGCTAAATGTGGCAAAACTGTTAAAGGTACGCAGGTCCCGCAGGTCATTTCTCATGCCTCTGAATGATCTTGTGTCCCAGGACAGTGCAGCTGCTACCAGCAGTAAAGGATGTCTCTTGGGCTAATACTTAGCCCTGCAGAAAGGTCAGCTTTTAAAGGAAGATGGGCAACCACTTGTTTATTATTTCTATTACAATCAGAAATTTTCTCAGGAGACAGTATATAAAAAGTGAACTAGAAATTCATCTATGCTCTTTCTGGAATTCATGGTACATGGAAAACTATTGATACTTGCTCTCAGTAGGAAGCCACCTGAAGCCAGATTAGTTCTTTCTCTATGAGATCTATGCAAACGCATTCTGTATTTGTTTTTATTGATCAATACATAACAAGTAATAATAATTCATAGCTTCATGGAGCCATACCCATAGGCTGAAAATTCTGTGGTAGAAACACTGTTCCATGATCACTACAGTAATACTAAATAGCATCTGAAGTCATGGTTGTATGGGTTCAGACTGACAGCAGCCCAGATGAGATAAGCATCGGGCAGTAAGTGAATATTGACAAAGCCCATGCTCCTGAATGCCAACAGGCTGAAAGATGCAGTATCTTACACCAGTACAGATACAGTATCTAGACTGCTTACAGTTAAATCTAAATATGGATTTTGGAACTAAGTTTGGGTTTTGGGGGCTGGAAAGGCATTTATTTGCAAGATGCTGGCCTGTTCTAGGATATTAAATGTTTAATACACAGTCTGAACAATCATATAAACCCAGTGCTTGTTTTTGAAGTAGCGTGGTCACTCTGGTTTTTTCTTTAAACCCTTATTACAAAATGGAATGCATAAGAAGAGCCAGGAAAAATATGTTTGTATTTACTAGGGAAAGAAAAACAGGGAGGGAAGACTTGAACATTATTATATGTGATGAATCTCCTGTTTATTTTAGAGAGTCTGGAAATTGCCTTATTTTTTCAATTGGACCACATGTCTTTGTAAAAGATGTGTTCCACTCCAAACCATAAATATTCCAGGGACATCCTACTAGTAGTGTTATGCAAGACAGTGAACTAGCTTATCCCAGTGGAAGGCATTCACACTGCCTCCTGATGCAAATTTGATTTAAGCCCGTCTTCTACACTCCCTCTATAGCAAAGGGGATTCTGTACAGGAGCCTCACTATAGTCCTGTCCTCCCTTTGAAGATATCTGGGAAGAGAAGTCTCTCACACACGCCATCTAAAATTAGTGTCATGTGAACACGCTCTTCTGGCCTTACAAACTCTGGGTCTATGAAAACAATAAAACACTGTTCTTTAATTTGACATGATCACAACTGCCTTTTACAATTTTACATCTGAATCTGGTTAGAGGGAGCCTGGGATGCCACCACTTTGGTTTTGAGTATTTGACAATGTGCTGCTGAGGTATGAAGCCAGCAGTGCTTCCCAAAGAAACCTGCACAGCTCAGCTGAGTCCACATCAAGCTGTGTGAATGTGGAAGGGCAAGCATGGCCTGATGAAGCACATTTACATACAGGCTGCAGTGAGAGTGGAAGGATCAAGTCAGAATAAAAATTCTGTCAGACTTTCTCCTTCTAATTCTTAATCACCTTTTAGATCACATTCATCCATGGGAGAGATTAAGGTGCCCAGGTACATGATCCACGAATGTCAGCATACACCACAGAAAGCTGCTTATTCTGAAAGATTCAGGAGGAAGCTCAAGACACTGCAAAGAGGCTATGATGCAAAAAGTCTCTTCATTCTCCAGATCCTCACTGGCTGGAGCTAGGTGCATATGAATTCTGTCCCCCAGGCAATAAAGGCATCAAGGAAAGCTCTTTCCAGATCTCTTGCTGCCAAGAATTTAAACTGCCCTTCTCAATAGCCCACCAAAAGTAATTTTTCTATGCACCAGTTGAGCTTCATAAACCTTCTGACCTGGTAATAAGACCAGCAAAACACAGGTTGGGCCAGACAGCATTTGGGATTAGGAATCAGTGGTTTTACCTGAAATGACAAATGCATAGATCATTGTAACAGTTTCAGTATCTTCTGATTGTTTATTCTGTTCCATCAGTGTACACAAATAACTGGTGTTTTCCTGGGTTTACGCCCATGTGAAAGAGAAAATATTTAGTTTTCTGTTTGGATGTCATACTATTAATAGAGAACATCTTTAGAGGCTTAATACAATGCAATATTGACAATTCCAAGAACTAAGAAAATGAAAAAAAAAAAAAAGGACATAATGAATCCCCACCCTACAACAAAAATCACGAGAGTAAAAATGGCTTTGATTCCATTTGTTTACCAGTTTCTGAGCATTTCTGTGTCATCAGATTACTATTTCAAAGGCTTCTGCCACAATGAGAGCTAGAAACTGTCTTAAATAAGGTTCTCAGCTATCCTTAAATCACACTAATCCTGAAGCTGGAGCCTTCGGGGCAAAAAGCATCTAACAAAACAAGCTAGCAAGGCACAAAAACAGCTAACAAGGTACTCAGAATTAAAGTACCAGAGCAATTAATGAACGGTCAACAGCAAGCAGGTTCATAAGGTTGGCTATGATGCAACACCCAGAGTGCTCCTCCTCCCCCATTTGTTAGAACAGATCGAAACTGCCTACAATGAAAAAAGGGTATTGCACTTTGGGTATTAATCCAGATCAACTATGCACGATGTTCCTGTGAAAAAATAACCAAAGCAAGCCCCACACCCAAAAAAATCAGTTTGGGCTTTTGGTTTGAAGCCAGTTCTCTCAGTCCTGATTTCTTATAGAGTCACGAAAAAAGCTACTGGCAAAAAAATAGCTCTCTGTAAGACTCATGAAATGTGGTAACTAAACATTATTATAAATTATTTCATCTTGACACCAGAAACAGCTCTACAGCTGTTTTATGATACTATGAAGGTTAAACTACTACAGAACAAGTACTCCTGCGTGCAGCTACTATAAAAGTGTCACTGAATTATTTCTAATTTTAGTGCCCATTATGCTAAAAATTGCTTCCCGCTGCACTCCAGGAAGCAAGAAAAAAGGTGATTCACGTAAACTTAGCAGCTGAGGAACAACATGGATATAACCAATGGAGCAGAGCAGCGACGTACAGCTAGAAGGATTGTATTGTCTGAAACTGCAGGGACTCACAGGGGGACTCAAGAAACTGTAGTCCACAACGTGTTAAGTCTTGTGGCTGATTTAGCGATGCTGCCCCGCTTCCTAGCAAACTAAGAGAAACAGGTACTTTTAGAGTAGAATGAGTCCCACCTATTTCAGCCATCCAGTTTAAGATGATGAGATGAATCACACTGGAGAATGGCCATTTGTCTGCACTAAATACAGTTAGTTCAGGAAACTTTTTTTTACATTTTTCCAAGTGAATTATATCCAGGTGTCCAATAAGAGGTAAATGGGCATAACACTACTCCAGCTTCAAATACTACTACATCCCTCAATGCCTGGGACCCAAATTTGTCACAAAAAAGGGAAACAAACAATCTCAAACAGTAGATACTACAAATTTCCCAGACATACTTGTAGAAATTGGTGTTTTCAAAAGGCATTACTTTTATCTGGGTATATCAGTAAAAACCATTATCTGAGAGATGGGTCTGTCTAAGAGTATCAAAAACATGACATGAAGCCATGTAAACTAAAACAAGAGGTAAACCACTGATCTCTGTATGAGACAGATAGAAAGAAAAACTAGTTAATGGGATGATCACCAGCACTCATTGGCTACCAGTACAAATTGCTGGATACTATGAACAACTTGAAAGTTGTGCAAATTCTAAAGTCACAGGTTGTCAGATACATTTTTTGTTAAATAAAGGAAATAGAAACAAATAAGCTAGCAAAAAAAATCATGCCTTTAGTGTTATCAAGCTTTGTCACCCCATTTATCTTATGGGGATACTGCTACTGTTAATATTGACAAATAACTGTATTTGGAAAATATATGTTTCAAAAATTACCTGCGTTCTCCATCATCAGGTTTGAACACAAAATCACTTCCCGGGAGAAATACTTTCAAGACCTGCACCTGAGTTGGGATAAACTGGTATAGCTACACAGAAATGGAAGGCCATACACTAATTTACATGGGCTGAAAGTACGGCCATTAATTCATGTCTATAGGATTGTAAACTGCCAGCAGTGTGTGAGCCTCTTCTCCTCCCTAGATCAATAAAGCAAATGCTCAGATCAGGCCTAAGAATTTCTGATGCTTTGAAGTGGTGGATGTCTGGTCTCTTGGCAGGGAAGTTATTGTGTGAACAACACTGCAAGTACCAGCCAGAAGCTCAGCATAAACCTTCTGTGAATGGTGACTACTGATGTCTAGAAATACGTTTTTCTTAACTTTTCGTAAAACAGCTTTTAACTTATATTTTTAAGGGCTTCTAGAGATGCAACTACCTTTTGTTCAAGAACCTAAGTATGATGTCTTAAGTATGATGTCAGCATTACTCAATAGCTGAGAAGCACCAACACCTAGATTGCTCTTACACAGAGGGGCATTATTCAGTAGATGATGAAGATCAACCCAAAACACATCTTTCTTAATTCAAACACAGATTTGAATGCATACTTTACTAGCTGTTGCCACCCAAACCTCTGACCAATCAAGCATCCCATACAACATACTCATGTGCATACTAAAACTAGGAGATGCTGCCAAAGCATTAAGCAGCCTACAGAAAAGGGCGGGGAGGGAGGAATGTGCTTCTACTTCCTGTTCTTGGGCAGAGGAGACAATGAGAAACACCTTCATAGTCCAGGCGTTAGTCCAGAACCAGAAGGTTTAATCTACCTGTGCTTCCACTCTGGCCATAACAACTTTGCTATTTATTTTAAAAGGGAGTTAAAAAAATAAATGTTATTATTCAAAGGCCAAGATTCCAGTGATAGGAAACTGAAATATTATCTGAGATGTTAAGAGCTAAAGACATGCTCTGCAACAGCGGGGCAACGTTTTACCAAGTTTGGCAGTAGAGCCTCCTCCCTTCTTTCCCTCAGGCTTTTGCTTAACTTAGACAATATCACAAGGAAGGGCTGTTTGCCCAGAGGTTTTCACTGTGTATTTGTTGGGGATTTTTGTTTGTTTGTTTGTTCATCCACATGGCTTACTGCCAGCTTATGAAAACTACAAGCCTATCATCAAGAGTTCATCCAGTCTGAGCGAGGAAAAACTACGCTTAGAAGTCGACCTGATTCCATACCTTTAAAACGTCACAGAATAGAACACACATAAAAGAGTCCTTCCAATAACATAGTGACACTCCCCAGTTTCAGCCATGGATTATAATGAAGCATCAGTTTCTACAAGTAATTGGTAGAGGTTTGTCTGGACAACCCAGTACAGAAACATCAAGGACTTGTATTTGTGTAAGCGGAACTCCCCTGCAGGTTTGCTCTTCCAGAATGACTGATGCTATTCCTCAAACAGAACTCCTTTCTTACCCCTATCAGACAGTTTTTTTTCAAACTTTTTTATGGTATACTGCACTCAAACATAGGGAAAACAAACAAAACAAAAAAAAAAGACAACACATCATCTTGAGCTGTACTAAGATGGGCAAAAAGGATTCCCTGGAAATAGTAAACCCTACTTCATACAGCTCATGTTCCTGCTGATGCCCATGGATGGCTTGGATGCAGCCAGAAAAGATCAGGCTCATCAGCTGGAGATGGGGCAAGAGAGAAAAACACAGGGTCAAATCCCAGCTGGTGTAAATCACTGTAACTCCACACAAGTCAGCAGGGTTGTGCCGATTCAAGCCAGCTGCAGATCTAACTCACAGTGTGCTCTGCAAGTTTTTCAACTCTTCAAGGCTCTGCTCTGTTTAAACATTTACAACAGCCACCAAAATTAATGAGAACTCTGTGTGCAGAACACTATTGTTATTTCTTTTTAAATATTTGGGAGGTGCTCAGACTGTGATAATGAGTGTCGTATATTAGAACCCAGACAGAATGGTATTGAATCATCAGACCCTTAAGTGGGACAGGTTGTTAATCTTTTCCTTGGGAGAGTATTTCAATTTTTGCCTTGGCAAATGACGAATCATCATTAATAGATGTTGGGGATCTACCTTTGCCAAGTCCCAGACAAAGTGTGTTTTTCCATTTGCCTTGGGCTTGTGTAAGCTTGCCTAAGGAGGCCAGCCTTGCAGTTTGAGAAACACTGCTAGCAGCCACTATACCCTCATTCCCAGCTAAATTAAACCCTATTATGCTGTAATTAACCTTGCCTAACTTGTTCTGAGTTACAACAGTAGGTAAAAAGCATGCTTTTCCTAGGCTGTCTCCAAGAATTGTTTTTACATATCAAGCTTGCCTACTCTTCAGATATCTCTCCTGGAAGCTCTTCTTCTGATCACAGCTCAATTGCAAGCAACATCAGAACTCTTCTTGACTTCACTGAGGCTAGAATTACCTGCAAATATACTCATGCACCATGTGTTCATGCCAGACGGCATATTTTTGACAAAAACAATACCACAGAAGTGATGGTAAGAAAACATATATACACCTTGCTGGGTTTTTAAAGTTTAAAACATATACACATGCAGACTCACTAAGTTTCCCTGGTCAAATTTAAAGCAGTAGAATTCTATTTTATGAGTTAGTCCATTGCCTGTTCTATGCAAGTTTGGTTTCTTGCTTGTTTGCTAAAACCACCACTTTTCCAGTTCCATTTGATAGCTGGGGTAAGAAGAATGAGCACACAATAGGAAGACCTCTCATTTACAAAGCTACACTCCTACAAGAAAAATATTTTTTTTAAGAATTGGCATTTCCAGATTATTTTTTTCCCCTCTTTTTAAAGACCCCAAATTCTTCAGCTGTATTCTGAAAAAACACAGCATTTTGGATAAGGTCCATCCAACTTGATTAAGTCCACGGGCCTGCAAACTAGGCCATCAATGCAACAGTCTTAAAACCACACACCCACTGACGTCTTTCTGATGAAGGCAGGACAGAAAAGTCCGGATAACCCTTTAACTGCCTGCAATAGGCATATACATGGAAAATACACTATAAAACAGCACAGCATAAAGGCTACACTGTCCTAAATAACAGGGAACTCAAAAAACACCCATGCTATTACTGAGTATATTGCATATATGACCAGAGAGGTGGGAAGCCTCTGAAGAATGCAGCCTAGAGAGTCAAAGGCAGTCTCTTTTTTTTTCTTTTTTTTTTTTAATCTGTGCATATGAATATATGGGGGGAATAAAGGAGAGAATAAATGGGTTACGCACTAAGCGTTTCAGCCTCCCGCAGACACAGCCAGCAGAAGTTACCCTACCTGTTCCTTTTAAGATACTGAACTCCTCAGTTCCCACAGTACATGAAGTAAGTTTAAGTGCTTGCACTGACATTACTCCTATGCCGCCCCGTGAGCGGGCACTACGGCAAGCAGCGGGTCGGTCAGCCCGGCCCGGCCACCGCCCCCTTGTCCTCGCCTCCCGACCCCGGCAGCTCCCGCCGGCCCCGGGGGCCGCATCCCTCCCCGCGTCTCTGCCGACGGCGCTTCTGGTCTCCGGCGGCGCCAGAGGGCTCGCTCGTCCGCCGCTGCCGGCCCGATGCCGGGGCCTCCCTGGTCAAGTGGTCCTAAACATTTCACAATTATGATAGAGAACTGTTGAACTGTTAAGAACCACTGCACCAAGGAGGCTGAGGAGCCGCGGTCCGTGGGGGAGCGGGGCGGGGGACGCGCTTCCCACTCGCTTCTGGCCCGAGCTTGGCTCTTCCTTTCGCCACGGCTGACCTGGGGACGAGACAAAACACGCGGGACTGGCGGGCGGGCTGGCGACCTCAGCGCCGCGGGGAGAGGGCCCTTCCCGCCCTCCCCGCCAGCCCAGCTGCCCTCGAACACTCCTCACTCAGCGCCGCCACTTACTCACGGCCACCGTCCCGCGAACGTCCCCCTGGCCTTGCGCTGGGGTTTTGAAAGCTTGAAGGCAACAAGCTTTCTTTAAAAGGAAAAATATAAATAATGAAAGAAAAAAGTCTAAAAAGATTAAAAAAAAAAAAAAGGAAAAAAACAGAAGAAAATCCCCAGCCACTCTCCTCAGAGATCCAGCTCGCAGCAGACCGAACTCGGCGGCCGACCACGGCAACCCCTCTGCCGCGGCTCGCTGTGCGGGGCCCTTTTATACTCGCGCGGGTACCTCGCGGTGGATGAGCCGTCCCCTGCCGCGGCAGCCAGGAATGCAGCCCTCGCCCCTGACACGACCAGTTTTTCCGGGCTGCCTTCGCACTGACGGGGCGGTTTTGTTTCCAGCCATCATTTGGGGCGGCCAAACGTCAGCAGGTAGAAAAGGACAAACCTGTTTCAAGGCGGCGCGTTTCCTCCCGCCCGCCCTTCTGCCCTCCGCCCTGTCACCGGGGGGAAACCGCTCGACAGGTTTCGCCGAAGCTGGAGGTGGCTCCGGGAGGTGAGTAAGAGACTCCACCCTGCGCCCTCCTGACAAGAGCAGCCTGCTCTCGGCACTCTCCCGGCTCCCCTCGCCTGGCTGCCAGCCGTAAAAAAAATAAAACACACAACAAAACAAAAAAACCCCCACAACAACACAAAAAAGGGCCTAAACCGGCGCGTCACGTTCTCCCGGGGATTTCGTCGCCGCAGCGTGAGCGCCTGCCTTGGCCCGGGCTCCGCGCTTGTCATGGTGTCGCGCCTGGCGAGGGAGACCGCCTCCACCCCTTGCCTGCCGCGGGGCAGGCCTGAGGCGACGAGGCCGGCTCTCCCGCCTCCCACCGCGGTGCTCCGAGCCGCGGCATTCCTCCTTTCCCACCAGAGGGGCAGGGGGTTGCCTGCAGAAGGCGACGTGCGAAAGCCCTTGAGCATCCCTGCATGGGCTGGCACCCCGTTGGTACGGGCTGCCCTGCCCTCCAGAAGGTAATACAGCATACCTTTCTTCAGCCCCGGAAGGATTCACTGCAGCTGTGCTCCTCTGAGTGTGGTTTGTTTGGGGTGACCCACAGTATGCAGGGGGCTGCGTTTGCACCATCTTCCCCCACTCTCCCCACAGCCCTGCCTTGGGAAGTGCCATGCCTTTTCAGCCTCACTTTCTGCTGCCAAGTGTTCCTGACCTTGAGAAGATCACGCTACTTGGTTTCAGAAAAGCAGAACTGTGAAATGTGAAGAAGGGCCTGATTTCCAGAGGTGTTGGGCAATCTACAGGGAGGATGTCCTGAACTCCCAAAAATCAAGCCACTTGCTCATTATCACACCCTTAGCTGTGATTCAGGGCGCAGCTGTCTCTGAGTTTGAGTTTCTTCGGTTGTACTCTCAATTTTACTCTCTTCATCAAATGAAACGTAATTCACCTACGCTTCCAAGCTGTGTTGTTGGGTGAGCTAGGCAGCCTTCACGCCCTGCCACCTCAGGATGGGGTTTATGGTAACCTAACATCAGGCTTCCCCGTGGTGGCAGCAGGCATGCTGGTCGGTGGTGGTGCTGAGCTGCCTGTGTTGCCTGACCACATGCTGCTTTTGCCAGCCAGCCCAGCAGACACCATTCAAAAAGTTGTAGATGGTAAACCCTGCTCTGCCAGTGACTCAGCTTATGGCCTTGGCCAAGTCACTTCACCACACCTTGAGAGGGAGAGATAATGCTTACCTACCTCATCTTATGAGGCTTCACTAAGGTTTATATAGTGCTTTGAACGTTTGAAGAGCTAAGTGCTGTGTATGAATTTTGGTGCTGCAGATCCTATGATCTTTGGCTCTTTAAAAATATATGAGTCTCAAGCTGATCCTGGAGGAAATGCCCATACAGGCATCACAGAGGAGCAGGAGGGAGAAGACCTCGTGGCTGTGCAGCAGCTGATCCAGCATGGCTCATGTGAATGTGGTACTTACACCAGAAGCAGGAGCAGACAGGTTGCTCTAGGAGCCTATGCAAACCTCATGCTGAGGAAGCTCCCTGGATATAGGCTGCAGGCATTTCAGCCTTTTGGTAAAACCAGCTCTGGTTCTTCTGTTCTGCCCTGTCAGACTCAAATCCAGAAGTTAATTTTGTGCCTTCTTCCAGATAGCCCAATCTGTAGGGATTTTCTGAACCTTCTCATTCTCTTGAAAGGATGTTCGCTTGCCTTGGGTAGAGGAGGGTGCACTATTTGTGAGTTAATTCAGAGGGGACCTCTGTCATTGGCATCTGTGGAAATCTGTAGAAGCAAGGCTCCTCTTTACTCCCTGTAAGAAGAGTCATTTGGTTTATGAAACAGTGTCCTAGGTCTCCTACTCCTGCCAGCGGTGTGCACAACATGCTGTGCATGGTCGCATGAGCTGTGTTTTATATATAATCTCTCACCAACTATACTGCCAACTCACACCTGCCCCTGACAAACACAAACCCACACCCATGGCTCCACAGTACCACTCACCTGACTGTCCTTACTGACTGGGTGCAAAAGCTCTTTCTAGCTAAACCAGTCAGAACCTACTACTGCACTGGTGAGATATATAATCCCCCAGCATCCCATCGCTGTTCCCATCCAGGTTCAGACACACATGGCTGATGGCCCCAAAGAGCGTCTTTGAGCCCTAAGTGGGGAACTGCCTGGGGCAGCCAGGGGAAACTGTGGTGCAAAAACCTGTATGAGGTTTAGGCAGGATGAATCATCATCTGGGTTGGATATTTTTTATTTTTATTAATAGGTGGTGGTGGTTTTACTGATTGAATATTTAAGGGATTGAATTTTTTGTCTGTTTTTCTTTCCAGGGAAGAATATAATAATATAGAATACAAGTCTCTTGTGTTTCTTTGTAAGGGGTATGTAAGGGGTGGTGAGACTGAACTTTATTGGCTTAACAGGATCCACCTAGTCAATGTATAAATAATTCCCTTAGAATTTCATTAGCCTGAAAAATGGTTTGTTTTTTTATAGTAACTGACATGTTAGAGAGCAGAGAGCAGTGTGAAAATGTACTCATATACTCCCAGTTATAAAAGTAAGGAAGTTAACATCCTGCTACTTCCCTTATCTAGGCAGACTCTCAGAGAGTACGCTAAAGGCCTTAAAAGGCAGAAGTTAACATATAGCACTATGCAAGGGATAAGCCATGTATTAATTGTATTTCGTCTGTGAAGGTACAAAAGTGATTGAAGCATTAAAATAGAATTGGTTGTGAATTGTAGATAGGGGAAAATTTAGTTGTATTAGAAGGAATAGTAATTAGTCCTTAATTTCTATTAGTGGTTAAAGTAGTATTGCTTATATCTTACTCTTTTCAGCTGCATGTATGTGACTACAGTAGTTCCATGCTTGGTTTTTAAGGGATCACAGTGCAATGAATGGTCCTGTTAGGCAAGCAGCAGGTATATCTCCCATGTATTTGCAGTCCAGGGGCACAAACACGGAGAAAAGGACTGTGCTACCCATGGGTGTGGACTCATCACACTGGATACTGAGAGCTCTCTCCAACTGCACTGACACTCCTGAAACCTGCAGGAGCAGCACACTGTAACATGGAACATGGTGGCTTGAGCGCCTTGTACAGCAGGGAGAGTTTTCTTGGAAGGGGAAGCAAACACTAATCAGCTGATAATGTCAGAGGGCAACACAAAAAGAGACATAAAGCCAGGGGCAACTGTAAGAGACAGAGAGCTGGCCTGGGAGGAAACAAGGATGAAGGGTAAGCTTGTGGGAGGACATAAAAGGATGTGCTGTTTGCATGGCAGAACATGGAAGATCATGAACATTCTGACAATGACAGGAAGACAGTATTTTAAGGAGGTTCTGTTTTGAAAAAATGTTGGTGAAAGATGACTGGGAGGTGCCATCATTATTATCTCTATCAATATACCGACATTTTGGGGGAAAAAGTCCCAGTACTTTCATGCCAGTACCTTATTCCACAGGTAATGTCATGGAAGGGCATGGGACAACCCAAAATACTGTTCCTTGCACTACAACATCTTTTAGAGTACTTTTCCAAGCTTAAATCCAGCACACAAAGCCTAGATATGGAGCTTACTGTTTCTCAGCCTGTGGTTCTTATCTTCCTCACCATTTCCGTACCGATCTGGTATTCTTGCTCACCTAAAATTCAGTTGTAAATTTCTCAAGCAAAGAGCCGGGGTCTGACATATTCTGTAAAGTACCTGTCATATTATTTGACCTTGTAAACATAAAAAACTCTGTGCAAGTGGATTTTCTCCCACTCAGGAAAGTCAGCATTCCATATGTTCATAGCAAACACTGATGGGGCAATTTCTTGTTTACTTTAGTTGGTTCAAACGCATTTGTCAATACAGCAGCCCACTACATGTCACATGTGAGCATAATAACAACTTGATAGTGACTTGTTTTGCAGTAATAAACACCTTGAGAGATGGCCTAATGCTTCCTCATAAATAATGATTATTGCCTAAATAACGGCAAGGATTTATAGAGAAATTAGATGGGTTAGGATGTTTTTCCAGTTAAGAACTTTTAGAAGGATTGGGGGTTTGCCATCCAGTAGTTAAATTAATATAGACATGCTACAAATTAAAATAGGGGATAACAGCTTCAGGTGAAGCTATGAATTCACATTTTATTGGAAAATGCCACCAATGTATGCACAACATTTTTATTAAATTCAAAATTACCAGTTTAGCAGGAGAGGAGTTTGTATCTTATGTTCTCAGACAGTTCATTGTCCATGAGCACTACAGAGATTACCTACCAATACAGTATGTAATACTGCTCTTTGCCATTTTCCTTGTTCTAATTTAACATCTTGTTCACTCCAAAAGTTAACTGTGTAAATTACATCATACAAACTAATGTACATTCTTCCCTTTTTGGAGAATTTTTCAAGCAAAGCTTTGTCTGTATACAGTGAGCAGTAAATAATACAAATTCTACTTTCTTATTTAATTGCTAAATCTTTTAATTACAAGTCTAGAATAAGGGGACCACAGGGCTTTGCAGCCTGGATCAGTGGGTACAATTACCTGTGCATCAGCAGTTGTTAAAATAAAGGTATGGAATACAATCCGTGTGTTGCAGAGATGGCACATGAGCTGTCAATCAGATTATCCTAGGGGATCTGTCAGACTCTGAATGGAGAGCTAGGTATTAAGGAGAAGCTTTAACCCTGGCCATAGGAGCCCTAAGAAACCTTGGGAGAAGCATACTGCAAACAATGTGGAGGTACTTCTGCAGTCCCAGTGTAGATTATACTTTGTCGTGACACCCCACTGGAAGCTTAGAAGCCACAGCAGTGCCATTGAGATGACAGTTGGAGATGTATGTGTGAGAAATGGAATCCACTGAGTCCTGTTTTGCAATCAACTCTGGATAAACAATCTCTGTATCATTTTTACCAAATTTCAGGGAAGTTTGGTCTCATGATTACTTGCTTTTTATCTCATCACAACCAATTCTCCTTTCTCCTCTTTCCTCTTTTTTTTTTTCCTTCATAAAAATATGAATTAAATAGCCACCAAACACAATTTTGACATTACCAGTGATTCTGAATGCCTCACTTCCCAGGTGCCCGACTCTATGAGAGATTTGACTCTCATAAAATGCCTGCCACCATTTATTCTACCATTACATTTCAGGTTAGACCCTGGAAGCTGACACTTGAAATCACTATTTTTTTTCTGAACATTTGCCAACCAATTCATATGTAAGATTAGCTGCTGTACACTAAGTGTGCTTTACTATCTTTGTAATTGCAATGCTTAATTGCAATAGCCATCACAAACCTTGTACTGTCTTTATTTTGCACATTCGCCAACCAGCTGTTTTTTCAGAGTCAGCAGGATTACGTGTCCTGTCCCATAAAGCCATCAGAGAGGAAGTAGTTACTAATGATTTGACCATCTTTTGAGACTTCGTAGGTATTTGCTGGTTCAAGGCATTGAAGATACAAAGTGTGAATTTGCACTGAAGTAACATGGTCATTTTTAGCAACATCTCATATTTCTGGTTTTATGTCCTTGAATGTAGAACTTTCCAAACAAGAGGTAACAGGTTAAAACTTAAACAGGGGAAGTTTAGATAGGATATAAGGATGGTGAGGCACTGGAATGGGTTGCCCAAAGAAGCTGTGAATGCTCCATCCCTGGCGGTGTTCAAGACCAGGTTGAACAGAGCCTTGGGTGACATGGTTTAGTGTGAGGTGTCCCTGCGCATGGCAGGGGGGTTGGAACTAGATGATCTTAAGGTCCTTTCCAACTCTAACTATTCTTTGATTCTATTCTATTAGTGGTGAATGGTGACATAGTTGTGAGCAGGGAGCTTGGTCAAAGTGGTCCAAGTAAATTAAACTGACTTACTTCACATTACACTCTTGTCAGTCAGCAGAGATAACAGGTACTCATCTTTGTCCTGCAGCTCCAGAGCTGTACGGGATTCAGCAGAGATCTCTGGTGGATGTGGATGTCTTGCCTCAAGGGTGCTAGGAATCATGCCACCTAAAAATGACTCTTAAGTGGAAATCAGAAATCCAGAGGTGCTACAGAAACAATTTGATGCATTGAAATCTGCTTTTACTGAGCCTTGGTCACAAAGATCGACGGCGAAACATACCTAGGAAGGAAGCCACACGCCCTGAAAGAGGCAAGTGTAGTTATTCATGCACAGGCATCAACATCAGAGAATCTCCCCAGCACAGCAGCTTCCTGCATATGACAGGATTAATTTATAACTCTCTGTTCTAATTGTGATAACTCCTTATCTCTCAGCAGAAGATTGCCATTAGGATTCCTTTTTCTTTACCCTGAAATTCTTTTCTTTGCTCTATGTGACTATTGCTGCTGAATTGCCAGGATTGTCATTACCTTTCTATGCTAATAAATAATCATTTATGTCAAATAATTGGAAATCAAGGTGTAGAAATAACTACCTGATATAAAAAAACCCCACATTATTGTCGTTCTTTTGTCCCTTTCGTATCACCTTTCACTGTGTGGAGTCTCATCTAATTTCATTTGTAAGCTCTTAAAACCAAGGTCTGTGACTGTTCAACACCAAGCACAAGAGCCTAATAGGATGTATGACAGTGGCAGTAGAGAAGAAACACATTTATTGTGCACATAAACATGTAATTAATGGAGCTTAACTGTACTCGGAAATGCTGCACACACTGTTCTGGCCAGGTAACATCTCTCCTGGCCACTGTTCTTCTGGTTGCATTTTGAAGCTGAGAACATGTGAAGGAACATTTTGATTTGAGAGGGTGACTATTTACTGCTGTGATATTTATTGCTACTGCAAGCCAGAGAATGATCTCAGCCTCTTCCTGGCTTGTTGTGCAACAAGCCACACATCAGGTCGCATGCTGCTGAAGCCTGGCACTGCCTGTGCATGGAGTGCCTGTGCCTGCAGAGTGAAGCTCCAGGATGTTGGTTGGCACCTTCCCATGGATTTGGCTGATGTCTCCCTCAAGGCGTGCAGCATCCTGGAACGGGAGGGAGGTACTAGTGTGGAGCTCAAAACTCTGGTGGGAGTGCACAAGATATGCACCAGCTAAGCATGCCCGAACAGGCATGCCTCAGCAGGGCTGGTGAGGGGGAAAGGGATGCTGCCATTTCCCTGCCAATGCAGTCTGCAGGGAGTCATGGTCCCCATTTGTTATATCCTCCTGTTACTCGTATCCTTATTGGCTCCTGTCAGTGGCAATTTTGGTCAAACGTCAACATAGATTTGGACATCAAGGCCCAAATCTTTTGACTGTGAGATTTGTATCAACTCTTCCAAATAGAGCCATATTAAGTAGTACTATTTTGTGTGGTTTAGGCTTGATGTATTTTGATGCTATGATTCATGATACTTGTCTTAGCTACACTTCTGAGATGCAGGCTCCTGCCTCTTCCCATTCAGCTGATCACAGGTAAACAAATGTACGTATAATGAAGTTTCTAAAGTAATTTTCAGGTAGGCACTTTGCACAAATAATAAACCTGGTGGTACCAGATTTTATTCTGACTCATGAACTATCTAAGATGGCAACATTTGAGTCCCACAGATTCATTTGTATGGTTTAGTGGAGTATTTTACATATATTACAAGTTTTCTATATTAGTAGGTTTTCTAAGAGAGTCACTAAAATTAAAGTGTTTTTATAACCACGCAGTCAAGTACTGCAGTGTCATAAAGCATTGTTAAAATTTCAACAGGGGAAGTTTAGATTGGATATAAGGAAGAAATTCTTTACTGTAAGGGTGTTGAGGCACTGGAATGGGTTGCCCAGGGAGGTTGTGAATGCTTCATCCCTGGTAGTGTTCAAGGCCAGGTTGAACAGAGCCTTGGGTGAGATGGTTTAGTGTGAGGTGTCCCTGCCCATGGCAGAGGGGTTGGAATTAGATGATCTTAACGTCCTTTCCAACCCTAACTATTCTATGACTCTATGAGTCATGGGAAGACTAGTCTTACAAGTCTAGAAGATGATTATACTGCTGGTAAGGTCCACTTGGGAAACACAAATGTATCAGCAGTACTTACGAAGACATATTCTGAGCACATTTGATCGGTTCTTTGGAATTTCATGTTTTCACCCATCATACAATTACTTCAGGTTTATTTTGGTGATCTAACAAATTGTGATGCTGGAAACTAAAAGCGTTTTATTTCCTACACTGCTGTGGGTGGTCTTGTGCAGGGATCAGCATAGGCACCTGGAGAGGGGGATTACACCTATGGTTGAATTCTATCATGTTAATGGTCCATTATAGATTGTGTATAAGTGAAAATGGGTGTGCTTTGTCTTCTACATACAAGGGATACACTTTCCTCCTTAGTCATTTCATTACTTGTACCCATCTTAAAAATGGAGGAATCTTCCAACTAGATCACAATCTTTTTGGAAGAAGCCCAGTATATCCCACCATTCAGAAGACTGCAAATAAAGAAACTTTGATTCAAAGAGGGGTTAGTTCCAGATGAGAGATTACGTTATCAGTCATTACTGAACACCAAAATCTTTGTATGAGACAACTAAGATATACTGTAATATAGTAATTCTGAGCTAAGATCTAGCAGAACTGGAGTTATGTAAGGGAATCTCTGAATAGAAACTTAATGTTTTCAGACATCAGTAAAAAAGAAAGTGGGTGCATTCAGGAAAGAAAAGCTGTAACTCAGACAGGAACTTGGACACGTTTAGTTGGGGAAATCTCTGCTTTCTGCAGTGCTGGAGAAGTGCTGACACAGGCCAAGTAGTCCCTATCCCTTGGCATTATTAGCCGGATCATTAGGAAAAAGAAACAAAGTGGAAGCTGGGTGTTGTCTTTCCAGTGAAGAAAGCTGTACAATTGATGTAATGTTTGATTTTCACAGGAGGCATTCATAGCATCTCCTCCATGGAGAGGCAGCAGAGGCTCCAGAACCAGTATTTATTCCCAGAACATCACTGCAATTTTAAAGATTCAATACTGGAAACAAAGCCAGTATTTGTGCAGCAGCTATGAATCTCACATTACTGATTTTGCCTTTATGCTGTTCTGTCGTCACTGCTGAAATTGCATGCAACAGGATGGTCACGGATCTGCAGCAGCCTCTCTGACACTCACACACTAAGCAGGCTCCCAGGAGCTTGTGCCCTCTCTCTGGCATGGCATTTCACATGATGGGAATTCTTCAGGGCAAGGAAAGCTACAGCTGGAACATTTGCATTACTAGACTGAGGCTGGAAAAAAAGGGGAGCTTCTGTTTTCCCTAACAGAAATTGAAATGTCATCTTTATGTTCTAATAAAACTGATACTAAAAAATATCACAAACCTTTCTCCACCAAAAAAAATACAAAACTCACTTTATCCAGCTTCTACCATGCTATACCAGTGTGTACTGCATATAAAATACCAAGCAGAGCTGCAGATAATCCTTGCAAGTATGTGCTAGATGTAACAAACTATAATTGGATCTAGCTATGAAAGGGTACATGGACACCATGGGTGATTGGAGTTAAAGCTGTTACAGAAGTTATGAAATGCACCCACAGCTAGTCCCAGCAACAGTAGTGTCTCTGTATGGCTCCTTAACCTGCAAGCCTTTACTAAGCAGAAGATTGCTGGATAAAAAGAAGAGTGTATTTCATCTTTTCAGGAATAATCTGAAGGAGAAAAATCAGAATGTTTGAAAAAAAATTAAGCTGCCCCTGGAATATCTAGCATACTTTAATGAAAGACACTCAGCTGCCTACAGTAACTAAAATAAATAGGTAGAAAAACACAGGTACAATTTTAATTCCTTACTAATATTTTGTTTTGACCAATAACTATGTAAGGCTTAAGGATTACTACACACAAATAGATTCATCGTAAGACTTGGAAGTTATCATCAACAGTATAATTATGATTATTAAATCCACGCATGGAGCAAAGGGTGTAATGGACAAACAACGCAAACAGAAGATTTCAAAAACATTGTTGACATTTGTCCCCAACACTGAATCAAGAGCTGAAGCTTCTGGCCTCAACTGGGTGATTCTTGTCACTTTTTAAGTTACAGCACCCTATACACAATTTCTCTTAACACTTGTAGACTGCTAACAGTTCTTGAATGGAATTTTGATATTTATAAAAGAAGTCCAGTTCTTTCTCAGATAAATGTTGAATTTGCATGCATGCATTTGCTATTAAAACATTTGTTTGATACTGGTCTATTTATAAGGCAAACTGCAAATTTTCTAGAAAGTTGCAGGAACACTAACTTATGCAAGGTAACATATGAAAAGGATATACATTTCTGTAAAGGTTTGTCAGAAAGAAGCTAATACTACTTCAGTCTCACTTTAAACATGACCCACACCAGTTCATTTTAGCTTTATGAGCTTCTAGCTAGAAGTCGGCTTAATGGATCATGTTTCTAAATGCTGTCCTTCCTGTCTTCACCTGGCTCATATGCAGGAAGAAAATGACTGCCTGTTTTCTTCTTTCTCCTTCAGTTTTACTGTTGAGACCTATATTTCAGTAATTCACACTAGAATACCATTCTCTGGTCAAAACAAAAAGGAAGCATGTTTTGTACTTTAGACAGATGTCATATCATAGAAACATACGAATGTTATTGTTAGAAAATTTTCTGTGGATCAGATGAGCCTTTATTGAAAAGTATAAGGAAAATATTGCTGCTTCTGCATATGTTTCAGTCAGTAATTTTGGTACAGAAATAAAGAATGGACAAGTGATTGCATTTGAGAATCATTAAAAAAGAAGAAAATATTGCAAACCCAAGAAAGTCACTTGCAGAGAAGTTTATTAAGGGATTTATTAGTTCAGTGTATCAAATTTTATACTACTGACTAGGGGAGAGTTAAGACAGTATATCTAAATTCCATATGAAGAAGAGTCTGGGCCTGGTTTTCTGATCATCAAAGTTTTCACAAACACTGCTTTGTTACCTACATCACCTTTATGTATTTATAGGCAAGACACAAAAAAGGTGGAGAATTTAAAGCCTGATTTTTTATCTTAGACCGCATTTACTTAATATCTTATTAATTTTATTCAATCTAAAGCATGTTTATTGCTATGTAACATCAATTATTTAATAATGAGACAGTATAGTTGTAATTTTTGTGTCCTTAGTGAAGAGTTAACTACTCTTCACATCAGAAAATATCAGGCAGTTTTATGGTACTGTTTTGTGCTTAAATAGAGCATATACAGTGTCTCCTCACACTACAAGCATAGTTACCTTGTTTTTGGAGGATCTAAAATGCAACATACTTTGGCAATCTTTTAATACTGGCAGGCTCAGCAAGTACTCCATGCAGCTTTTCTCCATGATAAGAATAGCTGTGGGAAGCTTGAAAGAGTATAAAGAGGAAAAAGAAAAAACTATCTGCACTTCAAAGATTCCCTTCAGATGAAGCAGATAGAAAATCCACATAGATTACTGTAGCAGCTGTATGTGAAATTTAGAAGTTGCCATCTCCAGTATATGCATTTGCCTGAAGTATTCTCTACGTTTACATATTGTAGGGTGGACTCAGCTGTAAAGACATGTATTGCTTTTTTCCTTTGGTCTGAAAGTGTTAGGACTTTAAATTTGGGGTCTTTTAATACTGAGATCACATTTACAGTCCAAAGAATTATGTGTCCAGCATGTAGCAATCTTGATTATATTCCAGTCAGGATGTGGGAAAGATGCTATTAGAAACAAAACAATCAATTCACTTAGATGGTCCCACAAACATGCTTTATGGCATCTGCCTCCTACTCATTTTAAGTGAGGTTTTATAGTGACACATTGGTGAAGATTAGTACACAACTGCAGGCAGATGCCCATGACTGATTCAATTGTTTGCACTGACACTCACAATTGCTGTAATTGCAACTGAAGTGATACAAGCCCTTGCAAAAAACAAAGTGAAACCAACATTGTTCCTCAGAGATTTTATTAGCTGAAATCCAGAAATGCACGATCCACTGTTTTTAATTTGTGTGTGTTTACCACAGCATTTCTGTTTGCTGAACGTGCAATACTGTCCTCATTGATTTAACATAAGAAGATTCAAAAGGCCTCTTTAAAACCAGAACTTGTACATAAATGCAATACATTCCAGTCTCACTTGTTTTAAAAACATTTCTTTTCAGGAAAAGTGATAAAAAGATAAAGCAGCAAATAATTTGTAGAAAATCAGTAAGAACTTAATGTGACCCTAAATAAAGGATATTTCTAAGCTCTATAGTTTTCCGGTGTACTTGAAGCACAGCTTCCACTGTTCCTTTCCTGTTTTCCTCCCATAACCGTTTGACAGCATTAATGTCCAAAGCTGATATTTCTGAAGAGGGTGACCATCTTCTAAAGCCTCTGGAGAAAGAGAAAATGGATGCTTAGAACTAGGCAGTATCCAAAACCTTCCCAAGAAGAGATTACCATGTAGCTTGCCAAACAAGTTCTCACACAGCACTGAAGACTTCCTTCAGACTCCCTGAACTACTGGTGGCTCAGTCCACAGGAATTAAAAGATGATCCATGAAGAAGTTGAGGGTTTAACATATTCACATTTAACATGTGGCAAGGTAGTCATGAATGCAGCAAAAACCTTAACTAATTTTAAGGTTAGTTTTATTAACTAAAGGAGATCATCTCCCAGTATTTAAATTGGGATTAGACTTGCCAATATTTGGGGAAAAAATACCTAAAGCAACAATGTATTGTATCAGAAAGGAGTTCTGAGAAACTGAAGGCAAGTGTTTCACATTGTCTCCGGTAACAGAACAGCACAGCACAGCACTGGAGAAGGTCAAATGCCCGGACAAGTTTCCTGTATTTGTCAGCCGCTTTGAACATGAGGCTCACACCCGCCTCCCATGCACACAGCTAGGGAAGCACACCTTGTATGTTAGTTGCACAAAAGAGTCATGCTACAAGTCTGTGTCAGAGACAACCAGGCAGCTACACCTAGGGTCTGGGTAAGAGAGAGGGCATAGCACTGCCCTGTTCTGTGCCAGGAGTGAGGGAGGCGGCAGAGCTCTCCACTGAAAGAGAGCCTTCAGCATGTAGCACAACTACCTTCTGTCTGTTAAGAATCTGCCTCACATTTCTCATGATGGTTGACGACATTACGCTAGAAGATGGGCTGGTGAATGGCACTAAATTAGAAGCTAGAAGGAGAGCACTAGTGGAAATGCTGTAGATACCAGTTGCAATTCCTGAGTGGGAAGCTCTGCAGCCACATGGCCATGATCACCTTGTTGCTCTACTGAAGAAGGGGCTGCTCCTGCACTGCGGGCACAGCACCCTGAAAACCAAGCGTGGCAAAGTGTCCAGTAAAAGGCATTTCCCCTCTAATGCAGTCAAGTCAACAGGCCAATGGAACAAGACTGTTGCCCTTAGTAGTTTTATTTTGGTAGCTTTTACATTCTGAACCAAGTTTTGTGGAATGCACCACAAAAGAGCACTTCCAGGCTTAGGCAGAAAGAGGAATAAACATTAGCCCAACTCTACAAAGGAGGATTAAAGTAATCAGAGATGTATCAGAAACTAAGGCAGGAACAGCAGATGAACCAGATGCCCCAGGGTGAACTAGGGCTTAAATACAAAATCCCACTTCATACATGTATATGCTGATCTGTGCATTTGAAAACAAGATCTTACCTTCTTTACTGTTTTTGTCTTAAGAAGTCAAGAACCTCCTTATGCCCTGTAGCCTCTGCCTGTAAGTAGAAACATGAATAAATCCTGCCATCCTGTGCACCAGGACATGCAAATACTTACTTGTGGGAAGTAAGAATATGTTACCACAAAATAATTAAAATCAAATTTAAATTTTAATTCCTCCGACATAGATGAGAAAATTATGGCTCCAACAATTTATTACTTCAGAACAGCATCAGATTTGAGTTTGTAACAAACTCTAATCTGCTCTATACTCCAGAAAGCAGTATTTACTTTTCTCAAACTACTATTACCTTACAGGGTGCGTTATTACTCACATAGCAAGCCCACCATATAGAGGTACAGCCACATGCACACTTACTACTTGTAGGGGATTCCTGCCATCATAACCAGTTTGCTTCAGGTCTGCACCAGCCAGGTACCAGGCATACAGCCCATCGACATCGCCTTTAGCTGTAAGGCTGGAAAAAGAATAATTAATACTGGTTCTAAGTATTTCAAGGTGCTCCTGTGTCCTGTCACTTAGCTCAGCAGGCAAAAGATGAACCAGAACAGGCTCAACATGGCTGCCAAGGTAGAGAGGCAAGCAAAGGAACACTATTACAACAGCTTTGAATAGCTGAGCAAGCAACAACAGCATGATGAATCAGTTCCTTAAATTAATAGGGCTGTGCTATAAGTACTTACAACAGGCTGGTTTCATATAGTGGGTGTGACTATGACCAAAGGGGAAAAAAAAATCACGTAGTTTCATATTTCACAACACAATATTTATCTCATGAAATGAGCTGGGGGGAGGGCAGTGGGTAAATCAAGATGCAGCTAAGTGAGAGCACAAGCAGATGTGCTAGCAATTAGCATGCCTTATATAAAAGCACTAGAAACCCCCTTCACAAGTTTGCCTGTGTTTGCTATCAGAAGTTAGGACAGCACATTTATGTGATCTCGTTTGGACAGTAACACAGCAACATTTTTTGAGATTTACAGGATAATTTGTAACATTTAAATGAGCAGCAAGCAAAAAAAAAAATAGCTTTTTAAAGATTACCTCTATCTGCCAGGTATAACAAGTCAAGTACGGATCAGGTATCAATGTACACCAGATTGTTTCTTCACACATTTGCTGGTGGTCTCATCCATTATATTTAAGGTTCATTTTGAACTTTTATTTGGTAAAAGAATGGCTAACAGCCTGTACATATGCAAAGGCATGATGGTCTGTACCAAGCCTGTAGACAGGCTGAACCGACAGCAAGACTGGGAGGAGTACATTCAGTTTTCTAAAGACACCAACATCTGTCAGGCTGCAGACCTGAGCTTGCTTTACACTTGCAGCTTGTTTCAGCAGAACTATAATCAAGTGAGGTTGAATCTCATTAAGAGAGGGGTAACGCTCTCCAAACCTTACAAAGTTCAGAGTTTGCTGCCTTAAACAGTGCTCGCTCTGGGGGAAAGGCATACTGCTGGCAGAAGGTATGGAGGATGGTGACAAACTCCTGGGTATGACCACCAAGCCAGGCAGACCTGGTAGACAGGAGAAGGCTGGAAGCTGCAAGGGGTAGACAGTCAGATAAGATTATGAAAAAACCGTGAAAGCAGGGCTGCAACGTTCACTTCTCTGCTAGGCTGAAATCACTTCTGTTGTTGATTAAATCTCTTAAGTACCTGAAAAAAATGCTTTCAGGGGAGTGGAAGCCTCTAATTGCAGCAGTCTGAGGAGGAAGTCAGAAGCTTTTCTTTGCAGTAGTCCCAGAGGTTGGGCATGGAAAAGGAAAGCAGTCTCTGTGTTCTTCATGCAATCCCCCTAACCCTGAGGAAGGGCAGACCTACAGCTAGGGTCTCTGGGGAACAGGGAAGTGGCAGTGGGGTGCCAGAAGATTTAACAGTGCTTCAGTCTGACATCATGAAGAAAAGGATCAATAAAACCCTAATGACGACTGCCATCACAAAAAAAGGCCCCTATAAGCAATAAGGAAACAGAGGCAAAGGAAGTCTAACAGAAAGCTCAGTGGGAAGTCCTTAAGGAAGCTGCAGGAGAAAGTAACCATTACTAAAATGTGCAAGCATTAGTAAAGCAAAGAAATTGCTCGGCAGCCACTTCTGGAGCACAGGAATTATCTTTAAATATAACATGAGTCTGTTGATGTTAACACTGGAAGGTCCCAGAATTAAGGTACAAACAAACAAAAAGCCTACCTACCACAAGAGTTACAACCATCTCCAGCACTGGACAGGAAAGCACTGTGTGCCAAACAGAATCTCATCGTTCAGCCAGGTCAAAGCAGAAACCACTGGGCGAAGACCAGCACATTTAGAAATATTACCAACCTACACAGCCGGGCAGTTCAGCCAGGATCACTGTAAGCAACAAAACAACTACTGCACTTACTGAAAATTAACTGCCTAATAGCTCCTGCTCAGAAAAGGCAATTTAACCCACATTGCCAGAGGTCAAAACTGTGAAGTGTTCTCCTGTGACATTAGAGCAATCCAGATACACAGAACTATCTTCAATTTTGCAGCAGTCATTTAGTGATCAAGTGAGAAATGTATTCTATGGGGACTGTGACCCAGAGAACAAAAAGCGATGTAGCTTGCGAGAAAATTCAGATAGTACTCTGAACAGAAGATTCCTACCATTCACTAAATTGATTATAATCAAGAACACCACAAAAGATTTTCTCCAATTTCAGATCTCCATAGTCAAGCCATACACATCTGTATTTCCTTTACACATTGTAAGTGTGCTTCATATCATCAACTATATACATAGGACTTCTCAACATACGCTATAGGGACCTTTGCTATGTATTTTTTCCAGATATTTATGCCAGCAATTCCAACTATAAGTGCATCCTCTAAGCAGCAAGCCCATCATTTTTTTAATCATGAAATGCAATAAAAATAACTTCAATATTCACTTATCAGGATGTTTAAAACCTGCTTTGTTGACAAAGAACTACCTCTCACATTTTACTGAACTCTGATAGCTTTTACAGCAGATAATTAGCAGGGATGCTGCCTATCAATACCTTTGCATTTAGGAAACTTTATTATGTTCCCACTTCACAGCTTCAGCACAGCTAATGCACCCCTGACCATGACAGAACTAAGGCATCAAGAACAGTGATAATGCAATTATACTCTCTGATTTTGTGCCTCATGTCACACTAGCACCAGGCAAACTCAGTTACAGGAGCTGCTGTTTAAGGGGTGCTCTGTGACTGCCAGGGTATTAGGGCAAAGCTTCTCAGGCCTCAGAGGGTTTAGAAGGATAAGGGCCAATGCAGTTCTTGTTCTGGGAAATACCGTGAGATGACACCTTGGGGTTCCCCTCCTGCCTCCTCAGGTACTAGGATTTCATCTTTCCCAGGGACACAAAGCTCTGATTTTTCAGCAATTCTCCTTTTTCAGTGTCTATATACAGCAATTAGGAAATACTTTCTTTGGGGAGGGGAGGGGTGTATCATCGCCCTGACAGAAGAGAAAATAATTCCCTCCCCCCCTTTTATAATAAAAAATCCTAAAAAGGCAAGTTAAAAGTCCAGCACAAGGCATGGTTTGTTCTATCCTGAACACACTTGAGCTTGTTGCTCTTAGCTAGTATCTCCATGTCTCAGTTAAGAGAAACAGACTTCTTTGAAAGATAGCAGGCATTAGAAGCTTGGTCCTAATTCCTGCAGAGGCTTATTTATCCTTCCTCCTCCAGCATCACTGCCCAAGTTTATGTTAAATTGAAGAACCATCTTACTCTGAAAGTTGCTGATTTTGAAAGGCTGCAACCTTGTATATCATTTTATGAAATCTAAGAGTATCAAAGAAAAACCTGGTTTGGCTTTATGCCCTATTTAATTTTGTGAAGTACAGACTTGAACAGAGTATCTCAATTCTATACAAGCTCTTTTTCTTTAAAACCAAACACAAAGCAACTGTTTACCAACTTCAGAACTCAAGAAGCCTTCAGAATAAGTCTGAGTGTCCCAATTTATCTCACCATGGTTTGGTTTTGCAGACAGATGACAATAATACTGCAACATGAGAAGAGATTCTGACATTTTTAACAGATTACTATCATTGAGATCTCTTTTTTTAATTTCAAAACAAAGCCATGAATCAGATACCAAACACCAACAAAGTGACTCTAAAAATCAAACTAGCATCTCTCCTTTAAAAAAAAGAAACTGGCAAATGAAACCATGAAAGATTTAATAACTAGATCATTGTGGCTGCACCTGTGTGCATCTCCACTTCCTACACAAGAGTTCCCACTAATACTGTCCAACTCTCAGTTCTGGTTGTTACTCCTTTCCCTCTCAAACATCACCAAAGCCAATGGAGCACGTTTATTTTTATTTAATCTTCAAAATCTTCCAACTGAACTATTCTATTCTAAAACTGTAAGTCTAAACGGAAGGAAGCCAAGGAGACAGTATTAGAACACACAAATTACTGTTTATGGTCTTTTACAAAAGCCAGTTTGTTTCAGAATAGGTAAGTAGCAACAGAAGGGAAGATGTCTTAAAGGACTTGTTCTATGAGCAGTTTGACCGTGTGAACATGTTGACTGCCATGGAGGTGCAAGTGCCTGCAAGGAGAAGGCTTAGAACGAGGAGGTAAGAGGTATGACAGAGAAGTGCACATAAGCATGGAAAATGAGTGTATCAGTAAGGTCATCTGAGGATAATCCAGAATACGCATCTGAGACATTTTGTCAGGAGGACAAACACCAGTACATCAGATTTAATAACTTCTAAGCATCTGGATAATGTCCACTTTTGTGCAAAAAGTTACCAGGCCTTCAAAAACACGAAGAGGAAGGAAAGCCCTTCAGCTCTGTAGGAGCAGGCGCTATCCACAGACACTTCAGTGCCATCTCAAAGCCTGACTGCTGCCTCAGGCTGGCTGTGCTCCTGGTGTAGGCCAAACAGTGATATCTGTCAGTGGGCATGCCTCTGGCCACAGCCACTACTTCAGCTGCCAGCCAGGAGAGAGCCAAGACACTGGCTCCTGACCCATGCCAAGGTGGGAGAGCCTCTTCCCTCTCTCCCCTAGTACAGTCCTTGTTCAGCCTCTGCACACATGCACTGCTGCCTTCTGTTTAGAAGCTTTGAACAGCAGGCTATCTCACAATACTCAGGGTTGGGGTTTGTTTGTTTTTAAGAAGAAGAAATGAAGTAAAAACTGTAAGTAATTTTAGGAAATACGTGAAACCTTGACACTATTTTCAGAGTAATTTGTAATTCAGGACCAGTACTGGAAAAAATAAAATCAAGCATCTATTTCTTTTCATAATACATATTCCTATCATTAAATTATCTTATATAGTAAAAGCAACTGTATGGAAAACCAGCTTTAACAGGGCATTATATTTTTTAAAATTAAATATATAGCCAGTGAAAGGTAGTTGGGAAGTTTTGGGATTAAACGTATTTGTCTATGTTATTTAGTTCTCTTTAAGAACAACGTTATATGATAGAGTAGAAGCCATTCCCACATAATTGAAAAGTGGATTTTAAGAAAAAAAAATGCTGCACTATATGAAGCATTATTCTCCAGTTGGGATGCTATTAAATCACACCTTGCACAGCTTCCTCTTTACACTACCTCAGTGAAAGTGCTTGGAAAACAACTGGGTGTATTTGCTTCCAGTTCATATAGCCTCACAATACCTTCTACTTTGGAGCCCTCTTGAGTTACTGGTGCTCTGACACAAGAGCTGATTCTTAATTTCATCATTTTACTTGTTTCCTTATTATTAGTCTAGCACAGAAACAGCCACATCATGTGCCAGGGAACCAAATGGTTCTTGGAAGATGTCTACATACTGTTCTCCATTCTGAGAGTCTCTTTGGAAAAATTATACCATTCTATCACATCCCAGTTTTAGGGCCACCTCACCTTATATAACATTTACCTGCAGAGTATTGTTCCAATGTTCTCCAAGTCCTGGCTTGAAAGGTGTGCTCCCGTTTCTCTTAACAAATTAATCACTTGTATGTGCCTTTATGAAAGGAATAGAAATAAACAGAGAAAGTGTCTTGACCAGTAAGCTTTTTCCCCCTAAATCCAACATTACCCAAATACACAAACACTGAAATTTCTTATACGATATTTGCCACTGTCAGAGAACCCATGAATCTTCCCCAAGGTAGATGTAGCAAACAGAGCTGCCCTCCCAGTCAAAAAATCATTAACATACTAAGCTCATGGAGTGCTAAGCTCAGCTCTGAAAATGAAAGGGATGCATCCTCTTCAGAGGATTTTTATTTTCTCTACCTTAGTGCTAGCTTAATTTAACACTTGAAATATTAGTAATTGAAATACATGCAAACACTGAGGACATTTATTACATAACATCATTCCTGTATTTTACAGAATACAACGCACATATTTATCAGTTTTGAATAAAATTCGTTACAGTTAAGCAACGAATCTTTACATCAACACAGTAGCTAATCAGGTTTTTAGGGCTAAAAAAATATAGTGAGTATTCTTAGAAACCTCCCACAAAAGCCTCTTTTCCTCCTCCCACGACCTGTTCCACTTGGAGTCTTTAGGAAGTCTTCCTTATCCTTTCCTTTGAGATAAAGGGACAAATGGATATTTAAACACTACCAGCCAACTCCTATATCTTAGTCAGATGATCGACAAAGTACAGAAAAAGTCAGTCTCTGAAGGTACTACTGTGGATAGGAAATACCATGACAGATGACAAATGTACAACACACATTTTTCACAACTGACCTAGTGAAAGGTTCAGAACTAGGTTTGAAAAGGAGGTGACAGCCTACTTCTCTGCTCAACAAATGATCTACTTTACAAATCCAAACACTTTTTTTCCCCTCCAAAAAAACTATGATGATACCAGTACATCAGGAATAGTTTCACAGTTCCTCTTATAAGTAAGTCGCTATACCATAACACTTTAAAATAGAGTTGGGCATGTCATAGGGTGGTGAGGAACTGGAACAGGCTACCCAGAGAAGTTGTGGATGCCCCATCCCTGGCAGTGCTCAAGGCCAGGTTGGACAGGGCTTTTAGTAACCTGGTCTAGTAAAAGGTGTCCTTGGCCATGGCAGGGAGTTGGAACTAGATGATTTTGAAGCTCACTTCCAACCCAAACCCTTCTATGATTCTATGATCATTGTAATATGAAATATATGGGGTTTTCCAACCCATTGCTTAAAACCTCATCTGTAGTAATTAAAAACAAAAGTAAGTTTACATATACTTTCTGCTAAATCGCTTGCATTTTTGGGGGGTAGCCATGGACCTTTCAATTTTAGAACTTCTCTAAACCACTTATCTCATCCCTGTACCTCTTTTTAGGAAACTCTATCTAGAATGAGAAGTTACCTTACAGGCCTGTATTAATCCTCTGTAAACTTACACGTTTCATGTATGATCTTAATTTATAAACTAAACAAAGAACTGTACAAAGGCTACATGAATCATTTTGCTTTTCCAAACACAGGTTACTTAACCTACCAGACAGATTATTTTAAATTGTACTTTGTTTCACGTGACATAAAAAATAAAATATCTTTCTTCATTTCATGGCAAAGTGTTGCTGGAACAGCACATGCTGCAGGTTAGTTCAGCTATCTGAAATATTTTTTCAGATGGGTCCCTTACGACATGGCTAGTCATCCACAAGAATCTCCTAGAGACAGCAAATAATGGCACAGCTTCCTATTTCAATCTATGATGAAGAATGAATTCTACATATATGACATTTTTAGTTCAGACTGAAGCAGAACAGTAGTCAGCTGAAGAGAAATTTGACATAAAATAGATTAAAGTAGAATATGTCTGTTCACTCAAACTCACACTGGATACAGAACTGAAAATGGGGAGTGTGCTTACTCTCCAATGACTGCTCTATACCATTCCTTGTTTCCTACCTTGTATTTGAAATAACAGCATAAAACTAATAAAAACAAATAAAATAAAAATAAATAAAAAATAAATAAAAATAAATAAATACATAATAAATAAAAATAAAAGCTATGCTATGGGACAGCATGAAAAGATAAAAGGCAGCAAAGCATGCAATGCTGTGTGTTATCTTGCCTCAGTGTGTTTCCCCTATGAAGTCCGTATCCTTGGATTCCACTGAAGAGACAGAGTTTGGGGTTTTTTCCCCTATTGTAAATATTTACTACTCACTGGTAGTGATATTCCTTCCAGAAAGCATTTCATGCCCCACCTACAGCACATAGACTTTACTACTCTGAGTGGGACTCTATAATTTGATACAGACAGATTTGGGAGCATTTACCCCATGTTTAATACAGCAAATTTAAGTGAGGAAAAATAGTGGTTTGAAATAAAATAAATATTTAAGCATTGAACCTAAGAATGTTTACAATAAATGCTTACAATAAAACATTTCTAAATAAAAGTACAATGTCCTGATGACTGGGAATCATTCAAAATCATGCTTCTTGGTATGGAGAGAAGAGGAAGTGGTATATACCACACTGCTTGCTAACGGAAGGGTAAGAGAGGGGAAGAATAAGGACAACTAGTATTGCACATCTTAAAAGTGTTAAATTTAGTACTGTGACTATGAAGAACATAGTCCTATATACAACATACTGTGACTATGAAGCAACAGACCCATCCAAGAAAGCAAATGGACCACCTCACATATTCCCATCACTCAACATGAAAACTATGCAGAAGGTAAGTTGCACTACAGCTTGCTCCTACTTGCACTCAAACAGTATTTACATTGTGCAGAAACTCAAGCCCTATTCCAGACTACTACTTCTCCTGTCTTGTACCTACCATAAGAGCATTATTAATATTTCAAGAGGCTGGCTGTGAATTTTCTGATAGTGTTATGTCTTAGGCACATAAAAGGTATTTGTCTTTAGAAGTTGTTTAAGTACTGCTCTTCCTGTGGTTTTACAAAAGCCTCACAAGGGTCACAGTTTAGCTGACCTGAAGTTCAGCTGCTGTCATGAACCATGAACTTCTTGGGAACAGTTCAAATGCAAATCCCATTTTAAGGTGACAGCATAAAACCAAAAGCAGAGCAACTGCTGGACAATGAAAGTCCAAGGTGTACAAGGAAGGCCAACACCGTCATGTTAACCTGGAGTGCACAGCTGCTTGTCTAGTCTAGCCCCATCTGATAAGCAAAAACATAAGGAGCTGTTGTCACCTGTGAACTGTTCCTGACTCTCCCTGTTCTTACCAAAATGTGCCTCTTGTTCAGACACTGCTGCAGAAGCAATGCTACTTTGCATATGTTATTTAAGTTAGCCTTTTCACTGTCATTAGTCTGCTCTCTGAAGGAAAACACAGACAAAAAGGGTTTCTAGTGTCTCCTCCCTGCTATATTCCATTATTGATAACACTGGAGATAAAATCCCCAGTATATACAAATATTTTAATGGATTAATAGCAAAATAAATGATTCAGTGTGGTCTTCTGCATTCACTGCTATTAGTGAAGTCTGAGTTCCACTTAAAAGCGTATGAACTCTTATGGTCCATGAGGGTTCTGGATTCTACAGTAGCCAAGGTGCACTACAGTACATATCATCTTAGGCCTTCACTTGGCAGATACTTATTAGAAGTGAATCAACTTAAAAAGGGATGAATCACACATGTGAAATTAATACACATGTAAGAGCTCACAGGATTGGGGCCTTAGGGTGCACACCTTCCACCAACTCTCTTTAAAGAAACACAGGTGTCACGTATATCCAAACTTGACTGGCTTCATTCTTTTTCATGCTTGCTTCCCTAGCAACTGGAATGGTTACAGCAGGATCAGCTTAGTTTTACTTGTTTGGTTTTCTGCATCATATCAGTGGGAATTTTATGTTCAAATACTGCAAGGACAGGCTTCAGAGCATTTCTGGAGTCAGTGGTGGTTAGATTTTCACTCTGCCTTAGATTTCCTGAAGTAATGTAAATGTAACCTTGCAAAATATCAAGTATTTAAATTCATATTCACGTGGGAGGTAATTTTACTGCTTCTAATCTGATGTTCTCACAGCACTGTACGAGCAACTCCCCATTTTCAACCTTCTACCACTGCTATACAAGTAAGTGGAAGTACTTTTACTACATTAAATATACACAGGGTTTTTTTTAAGACATTTTCCTGCTTAGAGTGTTTATATTATTAAAAAAAATATTATTCTATTGTTTTGAAAATAAATTATCCCTTGAGGGTACTGTAAGAAATTAAAGGAATGCTACTAATTTTGATATCTCAAGCACCTGGCCTAAATTAACAGTGGGCTGTTTTAGCTTCATGCATAGAGCGCATGAGACTATACACAAATAGCAGTTACAAATGAAAAAGCAGAAATGCAGTAGTTTATTTCTTATTTAGAGGTAGACTCCACATTCTATCATCTAAAGAAACAAAGAAAGAGTCCCTTAAATTAACAAAAATTAAGAGACTATCATTGGTATAGCTCAAGTTGCCAGTCTGATGGCTGACAGTGCTACATTAAGAAGCTTTTAAGAAGAGACGTAACTCCTGATCATCCTTACAAATTATTAGATGGAAAAGAGACATCAGTCACTATTATATAAGCTTGCATGCTTAGCTAAAAGGCAAGCTACTGAGAAATGTGACATAAAAAACTGGAAGAAAGCTATTTTTAAGATGAGTGGATACTGTACTGCAGTTAAATGCCAATTAAACAAATATTAATTCTCACAAAATGCGATTAAGCTGATGCAATATTCAGTAAAATTGAGAAAGTTACAATATTAAACAGTTTAAAGCATTGACTGCTCATAAAGATCAGTTTTCCCTCTTCTCTCTCTGCCTCTTTGTACACTGCATCAGGATAATCTCTTTGCTTTCTACACGCAACTATTTAATAAATAGAATTTAAATATTTCTACAGCAGAAATATTTTTAGTGGGTATCTAATTATGCACATATACAGCTGTCTGATCTTTACCATTCTCCTTTATATGCTTATCAGTGTGAAATGCAGTGTGAGTACACAGCAGATCATAACACATTTATAAGATTAAAGTCTACTCTTCCTCTCACGCCAACAGTAGAAACAAAAAGAGAAACTGAAAATGGTTATGGTGCAGTTTCCTTTTACAATTCCCTATATCAAAATGGGTGTGCAGTTTTAAAGTGTTTAAGAGTCATGGTAAGAGTCTAATACAGGAGTGGCAATGCAAAGGAATCCAAACAACAAGCTCATGTGAAATTCCTCAGGCAGTAGATGGGTGCGGTAAAAAAAGTAGGTGCCTGATTTGCAGGAACTTCTAATGGTATCTAATGCTTTAGCATTTTCTCACATTGGACCAGAGCCACCTCTATTCAACTGCAAGGTTATTTGTTTGATTTGCTGTTGGGCTTGTTTTTGCTTTAAGAGTTTAAGGGTTTGCCACTGAAGGACTTATATATTCATGAGATAAAGCAACAACTACAAAGCCATAGGGGACCATGCATTAGGTATGGCAATAGCACAGTGTGGCCACACAGGATTTCAAGTCTCAAGTTAATAAAGCATGTTGAGTTTTCCACATCTGGTCTTTGAGACAGAAAAAGCCTTCAAGTTATTCCTGCAGCCAATGCAACACCAGGACTGTCAGACCTCCCACGCAGGTAACTCCAGCCTGACAGACCAGGTAAACTTGTCAGCGTTAGAAAGCTGTAGGAATAACTGGGGAGAGACGTCCATGAAGACCATGAAAATCCTATCACTCCAAGCTCTTTTACAGAAAAGAGCTTCTCTTCTGCCATCATACAGACTGAATATGAGATAAGGAGCTGAAAGTGGATCAAAGAAACAGGAGATTAGAGCATGCAGTTTTTAACATGTTAGAAGACCAATGGCTATGAATCCCCAGGCTATATAAATTGTTTTAAAATTGAATTTTGATAACTGATAACGTTTATAGTCTGTGCTATGGCCATTCCGTAGGACTATACAACATGGAAGAAATCAGTAAATTTCATGTCCATGATTACCATTCAAGATCTGCTGAGAACCAGAAGAACAGGAAGAGGAAATCCACGGAGCAGGCAGAGCCATGCAGCCATCCCATATAATTAGGAGTGGGCGGAAAAGAAAAATCAGAAAACCAGCCACCAAGCAAGAGACTCAGGAAAGCACTGGTAGAAGGGAAAGATTAAACATACCAACCTACCAGTATATTTTGTGCCAATTGAAACAGTCTGGGTTTGATGAGAAAGGGGAGGGCAGAAAGAAAACAGCCCTTGGTTCTGCTTGCTCACTTCTGACAGTCAAAAGAAGTGATCAGTTTGGCTCTGCTTTATAAGGAAGCTTCATAACAAAGAGCAGAGCCTTGAAATTACGGACAAAGTCTTGGCATGAAGGTACCAATAGGTTACCTTATGCTAAAATTCTGCATGCATACCAAGTTGTTTGCTTTCACACTGTCACAGAATGGTTTGGGTTGGAAGGGACCTTAAAGATCATCTAGTTCCAATCCCCCTGTCATGGGCTTTCATTTCATATTATTTTGAAACAATCTTAATTTAGATTAGTAACATTCTTTGAAATGAAGCTGGTTTCTGTTACTTTATCTGATGTCATTTATTTGTTTGCTGAGACAAAACAAGACCAAACGCAAGTATGGACTTTAAATCCAGAATGATAGAAGGTCATAAACATTACATAGAGAAGTGTATAAATTGTTACCTGAACTTGATCGCATTCATCAGCGGGGTAGATCCGTATCTGTCTCTAGCATAAACAGTTGCACCAGATGTCAACAAATACTCAACTAATGGTAAATGCCCTTCAGAGGCTGCAATATGAAGTGGAGTTCGGCCATCATAGTCTCCACAGCTCAGGTTTCCACCCTACAATCAGACAGATACTTTGCATGCTACAAAGATAATGGCCGCACATGAAGTTGCTGGTACAACAGTCGATGCATACAACACGTTTTCATTCTGCCACCAAAATGTTAAGCTTACCAAATTTACTTAAAATTTATCTTGCAGCATTGTTTTAGCACTAGTAAAGATATTTATTCCACCTTCTGCATGTTCTCCCCTCCACATATTTGCATTATTCATTCCACCTTCTGCATATTCCCCCCTCCACATATTTGCATTATTCATTCCACCTTCTGCATGTTCCCCCCTCCACGTATTCTCATTACAGCCCCTTCAGATATGCTCTTTATTGCAGTAGACCACACAGCAACTTTGTGCCTACAGTCTGCTAATTTTACTTGTCTTAGTTTATTTATCCTTACTCGAGGCCAATTATTGAAGTCTCAGGACCAAAGCAAAGAAAGAAAAAAAGAAAAGAGGTGTAGAAGATAATACAGTGAAATGTCTGTTTCTTTTTTCAGGTATAATCCAAGCTCAAGCCATGTGGAGGACCAAAAATCCTGAATTAACACTGCACTGTGTTTTGCTTAAATAAAATTTTCATGTTCTTTTTTTTTAAATCATGACAGATTTACATTCAAAATCTGGATACTATGAATATGCATAAAGAAAGCTAAGTGAAAAAAAAGCAGCACAAACCATTTTAAAGAGTTCCAAAGTTAGCAGATAAGAATTTATATTTTAATCTACCTGTATTTTCACAGTTCAAAAGAAAATGTAAACAGCTGAGAACCAGATAGGGGAAAGAACATACCAGTTTTGAAAGGCAAAGACTGAGAAGCCGTGAAACTGACTGTATTAGTCAAAGCACCTTGATTCTAAGACTTAGGTAGTTGCTTACAGTGATTATAGCTTCCTCCTGTCATTTACAATTCTATTTAAAAATTAATGTTTTCTACAACAGTTAATTTTACATTACCATTTCTGCTATGGCTCTTAGTGCATCAATGTCACCCAGTTTAGCTGCAGCACAAGCCAAAGGTGGAATTAATGCATCTCTTATGGCTTCTAACTCCTGAGAAACAAATAAAATTAAACATCAAATATCAGCCTCGCCTATAATGTGATTGATGTCTAAGTCATAAAAATACTACCCTTGCTTTCATGTAAAGTTTCCAAATTAGTCATTTGGATATTTAAAAATGGTAGCATTTAGTTCTTGGAAGGAAAGAAGTCTTATGTTTATTTTACATTTTGTCGGTCTCACATAATAAAATTTATATTGCTCCCTGGCAAAACTACAATAATGTGATACGTATATAATACATATACCATTTAAACTATGTACTTATTAACATCTCAGTACTGCCACAGTTTCACATCAGTACAGTAAGAGAAACAGCACTGGTAGGAGTTGGGAAAGACCATATAGTTCAGCCTCCTCAAGACTGGTTCAACTGTCTTAATGTGATTCCTCAGACATCTGTTTAACCTGTACCTCCAAACTTCCACTGACAAGCCACATAGGCCCTCTAAATATCCTCCCATTTCTCATACTTACTAAAGAAGAAGAACCATACATTCTGCATTCATTAGCTACTAAAAAATCCATCTTCCCTGAAACCAAGCCAAGAGAAAAGCAAATACTTTTACAACCAATACTGTATTTTCTGATTTGCCAGTTGTGAGAGACTAACACCACAAGTTACACTTGTATAGTGCTTCCCTAGTATCAGCCTTCTATGACGGCATGCAAAATTAAGCTGTTTTCCTCATTATTATTTGGATTGCTCCAAACTGTCAATACATTGGACCACAGAAATACTAAGCACTTCTTGATATCATTGATAGCTTGAATTACAGCAATTGTCTGAAGCTTGTTATTGCAACTAGGCAGCCAAAAAAATAAACTCAAGATGGGACTACAAAGAGGGGAAAAAAAAAGTTAATATGTTTTTAATTAAAAACATTTTAATGTTATGCTTGTCATTGTGTCCTTTCTCCCTAACCCAACTGGTTAGCTGGGACACTCAGTACTGAAAAATAACATAAAAGCTCCAATGTTCCATTTCCTTTCAGCTTTGCTGTTCATCTTTAAGCTAGGCTCATTTAACTGAGTTTACAGCTTTACATGAGTTCAATTTTAAATATTTAAGTGTGTACCTCCTTGCTGCTGATACTCAGAGATTTGGCAATCACTTGAATAAACTTGCTATCTCTCAGGGAGATCTTGGCTCCTGTGGGTACAACAGTCATTTCTCCTCTTAGATTCTCACTCAGCATCTGAAAAGCAAGCAATCAAATCCTTTGTTAGCAGAGGAAAAATATGGTAGTAGTCTAATAAAAAACCTTAGGATCAAGTTAGAAAATTGTTTGGAGAAATTATGGAAACTAATTGAATGCAGACAAAAGATTAAAGAAATAGTTACTGTTCCATGAAGACTTCAAGTTTAAAAAGACAAGGGGGAGGGGCAAAAGACAGGCAAATAAAACTTTCTTCCAAAGCAAAGAACAAAAATAAGCATATAACAAAACACCCCATTTTTTAGTGTATGCAGACAAAAGTTTCCTAGTGGGGTAAGCTGCAGCCTACTTAAAAACACAAAGATAGTAAGTAATTAGCAGAGTGAGGCTGAAGACCAGAATATTCTGAAATGCTGCCTTCTGCCAGCAATCTCAAACCTCAATACTCCTACACAGACTCTGTATGTAGGCCTCAAAACGAAGCCAAGTGCTGCCTGTGGATAGTCATGTATTTCAGTGGGTTTTCAAACAGCTTCATTAGCCCAGATTTTGTTAAAATTTGGCCACAGAGCCAGCTTTGAATGCAGAGGCTACAGTAGTACTAGTAATTCAGTATTAAACCAGGCGTGTAACAGTTTGCAGGATAGGTGCACGCAGTAATATAACCAGGAAGAAAAAAAACAACCCACAACCAAACCAACAAAAGGTCTGCCAATTCAAGCAAGTGCTTGACTATGGCAATAAAGAAATGAAAATACTCCAAAACACAGGTTCTGGGAAACCTGGAGAACAGAGAGTGAAGCTAGCCATTAAGAAAAAGCAACTAGATTCCTCAGTTCTGACAATTTTACATACTGGCACTGTTTTACAAAAGGCTGCTGATGCAGCTATAAAGGAGGACGTAGTTATTTCAATTAGAATTTTAAAAAGCAGGATTGTGAAAGTTTGCAAAAACCAGATGGGATGTTGGAAGGAGGAATGCCCCAGGTTTACTTATGTCTAGGCATGCCCTTTATTAAAAAACCTCCAAGAGCTGACAACACTGTAGCTGTCTGCTGGAAGAGTCCCATATGCATGTAACTCAGAGGATACCGACGGCTTTGGCGCACTTTTAGAGTTTGACAGGTTGAGATCATTGCTTTCTGCAGGTAACCTTAGCAATTGGCACCTGTGCTAAATGCACCCAATGGAAAGCCCTGTATGCCTCAGTCCTACCAGCTCTGCAGCCATTTGCATGTGTCTGGGGGCACATTCCTTGCTTCTTCATGTCGAAAGAGAATCCTAAAATAACCACACCAGCTTCAGGAGAACTTCCGTCTCTTGGGAGACTATTGTTTGTGATATGTTTAGCTGAAGATATTGCCACAGACAACATATTTCCAGGCTTTCTTCTTCTCATGGTCTCTACCACTCATTCCTGCCCAGGCAGTGCAGCATGCTGCTTCCTTACTTGTGCCAACACAATTGTTTGTGGGTATGTACGATGAGTCAAATGAGGAAACTGATCCTGCTTAATTCAAAGAAATTGCAAAAGTTATTTTGTTTTTCAAACCATACAAAGGAGGTTCCAGTACCACCACAGGAAAACTGCCTAGCACATTCCAAAGGGCAGCATTTGAAGATGCAGGAGTACCATATGCCGGTGGTACCTTAAAAATCCTATCTCCAAGTCCTCACCTGAGTAAGGCAGCTATCTCACCTCAGCAAAGTGGATCTCAAATTAAGTTTTAACTCACACACCTAGGCAGGAAGCCAGCTGGGAAAGTCACTCCTGTCCCAGGTCAAATAATTCTCTGTGCAAGAAAATCAAAGTCTGCATTAAAAAAAAAACAGGCCAGTTTGTTCCAGGGTCAGTGAGTGTACCAGAGGGACGTCAGTGAAAAGCCTGGGTTCCTAAAGTGTATGTACACAAACACATGCAATACCATTACTCTTCACACAACATTTTGTCTCCTGCCAAGCATATTCTTGCACACAGTACGTTCTTGCCATCCTCACCAAAAAAAACACATAGCTCCTCCTCCTCTCATTTTTCATTGACAGGGCTTTGGCAAACAACCAAAAGCTCAGAGTCTGAAACTGTTTCTAAGCATGACAAGTGGTACTTCCAGCCACCCCACTTATAATCCTAGATATCCAAATATGTTTGTCTGAAAAGCTGCTACTGGTTGGAAGATGTTGAATGTGAAATAATGATCAAATTTGTTTCAGTTTTAATAAAAACAGAACATCCTAAAATACACATGTGCATGCAGTGCTTAAATCTATAGAGTGATTCATCATGATGTCATCTCTGAGAGTGTCAGGATTATGATTTCACTGCATGTGAGCACAGAAAGACATGCATTCCTGCAGACTGCTGCTCCCTTATCCAGTTCAGAGCTATATGATCCTTGTATAAAAGGAACATGATATATAACTATAGAATTTGAGAAAAAATCCTTGATTAAGCACCAGGGAACAGTAAGAACATTGTTAAAGGGGTTGTGATTTTAAAAACAGTTACAGTTGGTCTTTAGAATAATCCTCTATTTTTTATATATTTATAAAGTGTACATCTTCTTAGAGAAACAAACCCTAACCCTGTCATGAATAATGCTGTAAAGGAAGAGGCTGTAGGCAATATTTATTTTCAGAATTAGCTTTGTGCAAATGAGTCTTGGATGAAATCTTTTACCCCACTAAGAACAATGGCAAGATCTTTGCTGACTTCAGTAGGGTTAGGATTCTGTCTTCCATGTACATTTCTACATATGGGTTTTTAGTACAGAAACGTCCAAGGTAGCCTACTACCATTTCAAGATGCACTTTTATAGCTCGGTGATGGTGTTTACCTGACTTATGCAGAGAATTCTTTTCTCTCCCAACCTACATACATTCATTCGCTTATCAGTATTTTCCTTTAGGATAAAAACATGCCCTGTTCACATTACCGCTCTATAACCGTTTGCTTTTAAATGCAAGACAGAAGCTCAAGGCATTCAGCTAAGCTGAAGTCAGCACAGTAAATGAGAAAGTTAAAGCCTTTCAAGGTTACACTGAAATATTTACCTGCCTCTTCTCCTCCCAGCTAAGCTTACTCTTGCTGAGCGTGTATGACAGTTTAGTTAGGGCTGCCTCTGGCGTCATATCACCTCCAGGAATTACACCAACATCAGCGAGAGTCTGGATAAAAAGGAATAATGACTCCAATTAGCATAACATTCAGAAATACCTGCATGTACAGAAAATTTATATGAATGATGAGTAGCTACACAGACACAATATGCAGTTGTACTTCCACTCTCTTGCTCCTCTTACTGCCACTGTAACTTTAGTTATCAAATACTGAGCAAATACTAAAATCAGATGAATAAAAATGAGTTTTACTTTAAATTCCTTTTCATGCAATAACACATAAGAATTCAACTAAACGCTTGCCATGGTCACTTACTATGCTAAAAGGGAAAGCTTACAGATCTGTATCAGCTATCTGCAGAGTTGTCAGATTCCCTTTACTGAAAAGCTGCAGTTACTCTGTTTTAACCCAGTGGCATTTTGAACATTGTCAAGAAGGCTGTTCTCACACAGACATATTTACCATTCTTTTATGGGGCATTGCTTTGGATTAACTCCAGCACTACAGCATGCTCACAGCAGGAATTTTTCACAGTATCACAGTATGTTAGAGATTAGAAGGGACCTCAAAAGATCATCTAGTCCAATCCCCCTGCCAGAGCAGGAACATCTAGATAAGGTTACACAGGAACGTGTCCAGGCGGGTTTTGAATGTCTCCAGAGAAGGAGACTCCACAACCTCCCTGGGCAGCCTGTTCCAGTGTTCTGTTACCCTCACTGAGAAGAAGTTTCTTCTCAAGTTTAAGTGGAACCTTTTGTGTTCCAGTTTGTACCCATTTCCCCTTGTCCTATCATTGTTTGCCACTGAGAAGAGCCTGGCTCCATCCTCGTGACACTCCCCCTTTATATATTTATATACACTAATAAGGTCACCCCTCAATCTCCTCTTCTCCAAACTATAGAGACCCAGCTCCCTCAGTCTTTCCTCATAAGGGAGATGCTCCACTCCCTTAATCATCTTAGTTGCCCTGCGCTGGACTCTCTCCAGCAGGTCCCTGTCCTTTTTAAACTGAGGGGCCCAGAACTGGACACAATATTCCAGATGAGGTCTCACCAGGGCAGAGTAGAGGGGAAGGAGGACCTCTCTCGACCTACTAACCACCCCCCTTCTAATACAACCCAGGATGCCATTGGCCTTCTTGGCCACAAGGGCACAGTGTCGGCTCATGGTCACCCTGTCGTCCACCAGGACCCCCAGGTCCCTTTCCCCTACACTGCTCTCTAACAGGTCGTTCCCCAGCCTATACTGGAACCTGGGGTTGTTCCTGCCCAGATGCAGGACTCTACACTTTCCCTTGTTATATTTCATCAAGTTATTCCCCGCCCAGCTCTCCAGCCTGTCCAGGTCCCTCTGGATGGCAGCACAGCCTTCTGGCGTGTCGGCCACCCCTCCCAGCTTAGTGTCATCAGCAAACTTGCTGATAGTACACTCAATTCCCTCATCTAAATCATTGATGAATATATTAAATAATACTGGTCCCAGTACCGACCCTTGAGTCACTCCACTAGATACAGGCCTCCAACTGGACTCCGCCCCATAGACTACAACTCTCTGGCTTCTCTCCTTCAGCCAGTTCACAGTCCACCTCACTACCCAATCATCCAGACCACACTTCAATTTAGCTGTGAGGATGCTGTGGGAGACTGTGTCAAATGCTTTGCTGAAGCCAAGGTAGACCACATCCACCGCTCTGCCATCATCCATCCACCGTGTTATTTCCTCATAAAAGGCTCCGAGATTGGTGAAGCCATGTTGACTGCTCCTCATAACCCTCTTATCCTTGATATGCCTTAAGATGGCACCAAGGATAAGGTGTTCCATCACTTTCCCAGGAATGGAGGTGAGGCTAACCGGTCTATAGTTACCCGGGTCCTCCTTCTTGCCCTTTCTGAAGACAGGAGTGACATTTGCTTTCCTCCAGTCCTCAGGCACCTCTCCCATTTCCCAAGACTTCGTAAAGATGATGGAGAGCGGTCTAGCAATGACCTCCGCCAGTTCCTTCAGCACCCGCGGGTGCATCCCATCTGGACCCCTGGATTTATGGATGTCCAGATTGCTCAACTGGTCTTTAACTCATTCCTCATCAACTAAGGCAAACCGCTCCATTGACCTATCTTCATCTGAGGTCTCAGCGGTACAGGGCTCTTCAGGACTGCCTCCGGCAGAGTAGACAGAGACAAAGAAGGCATTTAGTAACTCTGCCATCTCTGTATCTTCTGTCACCAGGGCACCCGTCCCGTTCATCAGCGGGCCTACATTGCCTCTGGTGTTAGTTTTATCTGCCATGTATTTGAAAAAGCTCTTTCTGATGTCCTTGACCCCTCTCACCAGCTTTAATTCCAAGGAGGCCTTAGTCATCCTAGCAGCTTTCCTACATCCTCTAGCAGCAGCCTTATATTCTTCCCAAGTGGCCAGCCCTTCCTTCCATGACCTGTAAACTCTTCTCAGATCCTTTCAAGACACACTAGCAGTGTACGATTTAAAATATACAATTAAAGTACATAGCTTACACACTTTTCACAAGAAAAAGTGAAAAAGATGTGCTTTTAAACTTATCTTCCTGGTAGTAAAAAACCCCAAACATATTTAAATCAAAGCAAAAAAGCAGAAGGATCTTTGCCGTGGTCAGCAAGGCCCATAATATGTTTCCTCATGGGAAAACATATAAAAAGAAGTTGAGAAATACTTTCTGTACTGCAGACCTAGCCAAAGACTGTTAGGGCTTTTTCAGTTTGAGAAATTGGAGGAAGAAGGGATTTCCCAGCTTCCTTCCTATACCTAAATTCCCCTCAATTATGAGTGTCTACTGTGCAGATGGATCAGAGGCCAGATATTCAGTTAATTAAAACAAACACTTCAAGGGAAACCAGGGACTCAGCTGACCCACCTGGCTAGCTTGAATGAACAAAAAATAGCTTAGCCACATGCAAAGACCTGCGAAAGATTTTATTTAAAGAAAAATCAGAGTAAACTTAAAGTTACAACAACTTCCCAGCATTAATCCATGGTACTTCCTCCACTGAGCAGTCCCTTATGAAAAGGAGAAAGCAATGAAATAACAAGTGTGAAGTAATTTCGTAGGACTTGGGTTTGTCAGTGTTCTCCTCAAAAGATGCCAAGAAAACAGGGCAGCCTCCACCAACGGATATTGAAGCAACATAAAACACGCTTCATACAAAAAGTGGAAGCCAGAAGTAAACCCATTTCCACACAGCCTTGAAGTAGTTCAGTAAGACCTGAGCATAATCCTTCAATTCAGCCTAACAGTCTGGACCAGAGTGCAAAAAGCCATTTTAGAGGTGTCCAGTTGAAGAATCTTTTAACCAAAGCATAGAACAGGTTTTTCTCTTCCTTCCATATATTTTGAAGTTCATTTCAAGCAGAAGATCACACAAAAGCTAGGCTTCATTCTCATGTTGCTTTTTCAAATATAAGTTTGGTGTCTCTTATTGACCTAACTGCTTTATTCTTTCCCTGTGGTGTTCTATATAATCCATGTATTCCTGTCCTATTTACTACAGAGCATGGGATCTTTGCAAAAGTCAACTTCTCAAAACTCCTCCATTAAGTTATGCAAAAGTTTTACCAAAACCCAAATAACTGCCCATATCAGAAAATACTGAGCTTGGATACTGAAGAGGTGGAAAGAAACTCTTACAGTCTCCTTTTCTTTCTCCTCAAAACAGGCTATGTGTTCTTGAAGCAAATATAACCTAAAGCTGTGTCAAAACCAATGTTAAAAGAGGCAGGTTTCAGCACCAGACTAGAGTACCTAGGTTTGCCTTACAGTCAATGAAGAGGCTGGCTCTAGCAGACGCATGGTTGCGCCCAACAAAACCAGGTGTCTAAAAGAGGGCTATGAGTCACCCTCCAGCAGTGCTTCTTGGCTATTTAATGGCTAGGCTTTTTTATAAAGGCCAGTTAAACCAGCTTCCTCCACACTACCACATGCAACACATACTCTTACAGGGCTTTGAGCTCTTATTAGTGCCAGTGATGTCACATCTTAATACACAATTGAGAAACTCACTACAAAATACCCTGGATATTAACAGTGTCTGCACAAAGCCTGCTTTAGGCTAGCCTGCATGGGCTAAACACAGCTGATTTCCATTCTGCAAGACAGAAACTTCCTTACATACTGCTCTCCATTCTGTCACTGGATTCAGTTGTACTTCCAGTCTAATAAAAAATTTGGAATATTGCTTGCATTTACAGACTTTCTTGAGGTTCCTACATTGTAGCTAAGTAACTGCTAGCTTACCAAATGTTTATTTGATCATCTGACCCCTAGGCTAGCTTCTAGCTCAGTGGAATCCCTCTGAGGAAGACACTGCCTATCTAATGCAAGGTATCCAGGAGTGCTGCATGCAACAGGAGCAAGCAATCACTAATTTGGGATTTGAGCTGACCGTTTTGGCCACTGAGGCCAGGAACAACAGGATCTTGTTTGCAGATACATATTTAAACACTTAAACTTTAAAATTTTTGAGATATAGTTATTTTATGAGCAATATCTCTACAGGTAATAAATTTGGTTTTATATACTGGGACTATCAGAAGTATATAATCAAGTCATACCAGTGGGATGGTTCTTTTACACAGCAATAGCCTGAAATTATTGCACAATCGTTACCTGCCCTGTTGCATAGACTGTTTTGACAGACCCTCGTAAGCACTGGGTACAGTTTAGAATCACTACTTTCCGTTCAGCAGCTTTCTTCAGTTCTTCCAGCAAGTCTTCTCTATTGTTTGGGGCATTGCCACTTCCATAAGCTTCAAGTACAATTCCCTCAATTGGAGGCTGAAGAAATGCTTTCACCTGTTTAAAAATAAAACACGGAAGAGAGACAAAAGGTGTGCTTAAGTCACATTAAGATTTTCATGTATGGCATAGTGTTTTTAAAAATGGTCTATTCCTGTTATAGTCTTGCAGGCTCTCATTCATTACAGTCTTCTCATGCCTTTCTGTGCTCCCCATTTGCAGTAACTGGGACTGCAGAATAAGCTTAAAAAAAAAAAAAAAAAGTGAATTTCACTCTATAGCATCCTTTAAAAATCCTAGAGGGATATATTTTAAAATCAACTATTTTCTGCAGTCATGACCTTGGTGTGAAAAAGGATGCTACTGTTCAAGTGCCTTTAGCAGGCTATACTGTTGCACCAGCACCACGGTGGAGCAAAAAGATTTACACTTAGAAAATAAATGTAGAATTATTAATTGAGATTAGAACCCTCACGCCTGCACAGATTTATTACTTCAGCAAAGAGTTTTGTTAACAAATGCCTGCCTAAGAGAGAGTGTCTCACCTTTCAGGAAAGAATGTTCTAATGAAGCCTGGAGTTTTTTAACTCAAAACCTAATTGTTTTAACTCAAGGTAGATTAAAAAATAAAGAGGCTCTAATACACTCTGGGTCAGTTGTTACTCAAGTAGCTGTTTGTTGTGCCTAACTCCAAGAGAGTGCCTAGCAAAGTCCTCTTCCCAGAAAGATGTATTTTAAACAACCCAAATGTTTCCTTGCTGATCACATATGCTAAATGCAATACACAGTAAGCCCCTATGAGGCTAACTATGCAGTTGGAGTTTTATTGCAAATATACCACCCCTCTGCCTTTCCATCTGTTCATATTCACCTAAAAAGGATGGTAATACAATTGAGGAGTGCTGTTTAAACTACTGGATTCAGTTTAAGATGGCAACAGCCACAAAAGACCTGTCAATTTAACAGAGATAGTATTAGAGAAAAATTTAAAGACAAATCTACCTAAACCCACATTTCTGCAAAATAATTTCTAAAGGCAAAAAAAGTCCCACCTCTCATTTTCAGCAGCAAAATCCCATTTCTCATTTTCAGCTCTATAGGAATGCTGAGGGTCATATTAACCATCAGTGTGAAATAAAATGAACCTTAAAAAACAAGCATGAATTGTAGAAATAATTACTCTCTTCCACCCACCATTTTGTGTATTCTTTGACAAGCTATCTATTAATACGCCTCAATATGCAGCAGTTGAGCGTTTCACATGGTCACAAAAAAATGAAGCTTTTATCAGTAGCTTATGGCATATGAAAATTGTCTTTAAATTCTCTGATATTCAAAACAATGTTTATCAGAAGAAGACAGATCTTTTCCCTCCAAAACCCCAACCACTGCTACAAACAATGCAGCTTCCCTACTTCAGCTAACAAATCAAGTATTGAGCATCCCTTCACCCGCTTCCAAAATGAAGTGGTGACACTTACAACAGCAGCAGTGATTCCTGGAAAGATTCGCAGAAGCCCAACATTCCTGTTCATATTGGTGTGAACTCGAAATTTCTTTTTGGTATTGGCTCTCCACACTGTTTCCCAATTTACTGTTAAGAGAAATAGCCTTTTAAATTTAAGACACAACATTAAGTACACCTGTAGCACTTCATACTTTCAACATTGTCTTTAAAACTGTTTCTTATGTAGGGGATTCATGGAAGGCAATGTATTTTTGAGAAGAAGAAATGAAGGCTCATTGAAGCCAACAGCCACAGCAGCTGATCTAACACACCTTATTTATTAGGTGCCACAAAATGTCTTCAAGGCCACACCCAAACCAGGCTCAACTGTGTTAAATTTTAGCTTTAAATCCAAAATAGCCTAGATTCTGAAGTAAATCGGTATTACTTATAAACATTTCTTAGTTGTTGCCCTTCAAGGAGATATTTAACATATATGCTTACTTCAATTTAATAGAATTTTATAGCAAAGGCTTCCAAAATGAATAGTTTAGTTCAGTGATCATTAGTGAAACGGATCATTTATCAGACACAAAGCTGCATTGCTCTACTACAACCTCTTCAAAAGAGAAGTCTGATAGCTGTGAAAAGGATCTGAGTCCTAGACCTGATGGGAACATGATGTTGAACATGTCTTGCCAGTGCCAGCTCTCCCAGGTCTGAGTGCTCAGAAAGGCACAACCAAGAGAGCACTGTGCAGGTCTAGCACAGGTGAGAGACTTGCCACACACACTGACCTGAACTTCTTTGTTATGTAGTTGGCATGATACCAGCATGGATTCATGTTTAGAAAACAGGCCTTCATCTTCCCAGACATAAGAGATGACAAATTCAGTTACTGTTGCCGCTAATCACCTCCAGAGTTTATTAGGTAGTTACTAACGATTAAATAAAATAGCAAGGATTCAATTAACTCCGATTATACATTTAGAGCCAGGAGCCAGCTGTTTAACTAATAGTCTGTTTGTGTTGCATTATTAGAAACCAAGTCATGCATTATTGATTTCAAAATTTTACTACTTCAGCTTAGGAACACAGCGATCGTTGGGCTGACAGCTCCTACAAGGCAGTGGAAGAGGTTTAACAAACAGCGGCCAACAGACAGCTCAGAGCGCCATGCTTCAATGAAAGTAAACCATAGCATAAAGGTACCTGTTTCATGATTTAAGCTGTTTAAATTTTGGAGAAACTCCCAAGCAACAAGACAGATAAAAGATCTGCATGCATAATACTGGCTTGCTCTCAGCCATGCGGAGAGTTACTCACACCAATTACTGTTGCAATCTCTTGCAATCAGCAGACAGCCACTTGCAAAAAAAATCAGAGTAAAAGTCTCCATTGAAGCCCGCTCTATTGCCCCATTACTAAAGATACTAAAAACTACACATTCCATTAAGTCAGGACAGAAATATATCAATCACTTGTAAGACTAGAGCCACTGTACGTTCTTTCTAAAGATACCATACATCATTAAACAGGTCATAAGCAGTTGGCATGGCAACATGTTTGCCCTACAAGCCACACTCCAGCACATGGATTTCTAATGCCCTGAGAATGTGAGAACTATAGACCATTTCTAGTTTCCTTCTTTGTTCTAAGCTGGCTACCACTGTTCTGAAACCACCTGGCTGGATTTAGTAGTTAGCCAAGGAGCTCTCAGAGATCTCCATGACTTTCCAGAGTGAGTTAGAGGCATCCAGGATGTACATGGGTTAGTGCAGAAAGCTGTGCATTTGTTCTGCTTGAGGTTCATAGGCCTGGCTAACCACACTGGTTCATGAGCACTGTGCTTTAAGAGTAGCAGTGTTTAGCAATAAATCCAATCCTTTCAACCTTCTAACAGTCAGATTAATTCTTTAAAAGCAGGCTCCTCTATAAGAAGGTATGGCAATAAAATTGTATTAGAGGTTTCTTTCCTTTACCCTTCATAAGCTAGGAGTCCCTGCCAAAACTTCACAAAACCATACTACTAAGTTTGGCAACTATTAGCATCCCTAATGCCTGTAACGAACTTGAAGAATGAACTGAGGGAATCTGCCTTGGCATGGATCACTAAGATACTGCCAAAAGTAGAACACCAAGGAGGGAGATCAGAGGATAGGTTCAGAGGACAGACCTATACCAGGCCTATACCTGTACTCTTGAAGTATGCTCTACCAAAACCCTTATCTTCTTTAAGATAAATGTAATGCATGCAGACATAGTACAGTGATGTAAGTCCAAGTTATATTAAAAAAAACACACTAAAGATTGCCCCCGAGTTAACATTCTCTTGGTCATGAACCCCATCAGCCTGTGTAACGTGCTTGGTATTGCAGAATCCACAAATGTCAGCTTTCCATTAGACAAATGAGTCTAAAAGGCAGAACAAAAGGCAAGTGCAATGCAAAAGTCAAAGACAAATATACATAAAAGCCCAACTTCATCTCAGATTTATTCAGAACTGTTGTGAAACAGAGCACCATGCAGGGAAAAAAAATTCAGACCACACTCTTTGCAACCTCCATCTCAAAGGCTACATCGTAAAAAGAAAGAATATTTATGTTGCATAGTTAAGTTCAAGTATCTCTATTGTACTGAATAAACCAGCTATCTTGCAGCCTATAGTCCACAGCAATCTTCTTTTGTTAAATAAATTAAAAAAAAAAGAAAAAAGAGAAAAGGAAAAATCTTAGGAATCACTAACAGATCTTAAATAAGAAACTCAGATACAAGTATGTGAAGTGCAAAAAAACATATGTATTGGTATTCATAACAGTTTTTTATCCTACAGATAAGAGACTAATTAGGGATATTCAGTTTTGGCACAACACAGAAAACAGTAACCTGTTGTGACTTCGATGGTCTGTGCTTGTAAAGAGTTTAACTGATAGAGTGTACAGCATTATGTAAATATGGATACAAACCTGAAGAAACATAAGCTAGCTACTAGTGTTGCACGGCAGAAAGGAAGTTTATAACGCAATGTACATATATAAAGAGGTAATGGTTATTTATGTACTGTACCCAAAATGGCTTGTGATAGAAAAGATTTCATTATTCAAGGAGACTGCATTCAAGATATTAAGGCTTTTTATTCTTCCAAACAAAACCATCATACAAACAATACTTCACTGTTTCAAATCTCCCCCTCCCTATCAAACACTACAGCTTTTAAGATTACAGCTCAGAAAGTTACATTCTTACCTTCTTCAGCTTTATTCTCTTTCACACACACACACACACACACACACACACACACACACACACACACACATACACCCCCCCCCACTACAGTGATACAGTTAGTGCAGAAAAAAACATCAACCTGACTTAAAAGAGAAAAGCAGCTCTACACAGTCTAGAAAGCAGCAACACACACCACCTCCCACCACCCCCGTTGTTAAACAGCACCTACGCCACAATGCAGGTTTCAACTTATAATGGGAGAGCAGCAACTAAGAGCGACACCTCCCTTAGGAGTGGTTACTGAACTCCTAGTTATGAAATCAAACAAGAAATACAGCTTTTTGTGATTGCAGAGCTCCAGACAAACAGCAACGCTTTCTTCTCATCCTTCTCTGCAGGGCTACGGGCAAGCCCTACCATTATATAAGCTGCCCTGGTGCTCATTATGATTCATGGCAACAGCCAAGGGGTGGGGAGCGCAGGCCAACCTACGAGTGCAAATTCCTGAAGGAGGCAAAACAACACAGACCCTCTTTTTTGGCAGTTTGTTGTAAAACAATCAACACACACCTTCTGAAATTAATATTGAAATTGAATGGTGATGTTGCAAGAATCAACATGCCTACTTACAAGGGAGAGGGGGACCAAAAGCACTTCGCTGGAGAGAGCTGGCATTTGCCTTAATATATAAATGACCTGGGCTTCTTACTATATATAACTAGAACTGCCAATCAAGACACAGACTTGGCCAGTGACAAACAGCTTCCTTCTAATGGGACTGGTGGGTAGACAAGGCCAAAAGGGCCTTCTAACCTTCCACTGATGCTGTACCACATTTACATGCACAGTCATACAGGCTCTGCTCATCCCCTGCACAAGCTATGTTTCTCATCATGCAGCCCTGGACATGTGCACCACTCCCAGAAGTTACATGAATGCGTGATGAAGAAAACAAGTTTCATATATGCTTCATTAGGACAATCAAGAACAGAGAAGAGTAACCAGTTATGAAATATACTGAGAATCTTTGCATATTTCAAGTCAAACAGTCCTCCTTTTTTCTCCTATTTTCACAATATGGGAGAAATAAGGCAAGGTCCCTTCAGTTTAAGATTTTTGAAACATTTATTGTTATTCCTGTATTGTCCATTTCATACAAAGATTGTTGATTCTCCTGCAAAAGTATTTCCCATTGTCATTGGGCTTCTTATTCATCTCAGGAGTGAGCCAGGATTTTTCCCTTCTTCCAGGCTTTTCTTGTGCTAAACTGAAAGTCTTAAAGAAGCTGACACACTTGCTCATCTAAAACTGGATAATGGGACTCTTAGGTGTCTTAGGATCTGGCCGAGAACACAGCTGGTTGATAGGATCAAAACTCTACTGGGAGCCTCACCTGAAGAGGTAACAGAGTGAAGTACAGAAGCCAAAAATGAACAAAAGAGCCACAGCTAGGGTAGGAAAAGGAACTAAGCTTCTCCCTCTCCTCTTTGGCGCTGAAGTAGATTATTGCTTTCATACAGTATGGCTAGCCTCAAAGAGCATGTCTTCTCCTTATTCCTGTATGCCAAACCATGATCCCATTACCTTCCATCCTGTCATCTCTCCCCCTCTGCTTCTCTGTAATTTTCTTTCCCAGCTTTGTTAGAACCAGGAAGCCTGAGGAAGAGTTTCTGCACATGGGCTACTCTTCCTGGCATCCTCAGGCTGCTTTCCACAATGCTGAAGCAGCAAGAGTCAGCCCTCTCTACAGAAGGATTAAGGCATATTCAAAGGCATTTGTGAAAAAAAGAACAAAAAATGATTAAAAGATACTAGATTTGTTTGGTTTGTTTTGAAAAGCCCAAGTGGTTCCTTGTCTCTGTGAAAGCCTCATATGAGGACTGAACAAGCAAACTCAAGGGAGACAGCTATGTTTCAAACAATTACTTTGGACAAAATAAAGCAGCACTAGTAGTTTGCCCATACTATAAACTGTGCTTTTTCAAAATGAAACAATCCTTCAGTACTGACACCATCATCTTGGATAAATGATGCTACTCTAACTGGGTAATCAACTGAAACAAATACAAATAGAGCCTATCACACCAGCAGTTTTAAAATCAGAAATCCCCACTGATCTCAATGAGGCATTCTGCTGAAAATATAATGGGACCCAATACGGGCCAAGGGAAGTACTTAATAACTTTCTCGTTTTTCTAATATAAGCAAGGAATCACAGAACAGTTCATTTAAATCCAAGAGAGAAATAGCATACAATTTACAGCTTGATTTCATTACTGATCAGTCAGTAAATGGAATTTATTTATACCCTATTTGATGCAGTTCGTAAAAACCCAAGAAATAAGATTCTCCCCAGTTTACTGCAGCAGTCAACTGAAAGTATTCCTCTTGATTTCAAATACACCAAATTGGACACAGCACAGTAATACAACAGTGGCAGACTCTCTGAGAGATGTCTTACGGACTACTACAGTATTTCACAGGCTTTCTCAGTTTGTATCTGGCTGCTACAAATACAGCACTTGGATCCTGAAACTGGGAATAACTCCCACTTATTAGGTGGAAGGGATAAGATTATTTTTCCAAATTGCAGAATGTCTCTCTTTAGTGGTAGAAACCATTCAGAATGGAATGCTGCATGGCAGAGGGCTACATCTCCTACTGCCACTAAAAGCACCTAGCAAAAGAATTTGGGAACCCCCTTGTATTCCTATTTTTTGTGATAATGGAGATTGTCACCAAGTGCTACTCTTTTTTAGTATACCTACCCTACCCAAAACCAGCTTGCTTAACGTAATGGATTTAAAAATGTCCTTTCGTACGTTTTCTGGCAACTCCTCATTTGGCTAGACTCCAAATGTGGCTCTCCTCTCTTCATATAAAGGGTGTAATTTATTCAAGAACAGACACCAAGTGTGATAATGAGTTTGCAAATGGATACTGAAATCTTCATGCAATTTTTCCCCTCCTAAAAAAACAGACACATAGGAATTACAGGGAGCCTGAGTAACTTTGGGGGAAAAAAACCTTCACCCAGTGCATTTTCTGGGTCTGCTGTTTTCAGTGCACTTGCAGTTTAGACAGTTCCCACATATCCAGTAAAACATCTTACATAGTGACATGAATCAAACAAAGCTGCATGTACTCTGCAATCTTTTGACTGATTTTCGAGCCCAGCACGGTCATTAACAAGATTATATTCTTTGTTCTTTCAGTCCTCACTCCCTCATTTTTATCTTCAGAGCAAGCATTTTCATGACAGAGGGGCAACATTCCCTCTGGTTAGTCTTGATCTTTAGTGAAACTCAGTCTAGCTAGCTCACATCTACATTCAACAGATAAATGCAGTTGAGTCATAAATTGTGTCTTACTAATATTTAAACAGTTTCAGAACAGGTAAAGTGGAGGCAAGCTACAAGGCTTTCAAAGATTTTGAGTTTAAAATAGTATTTCAACTACATAGACACAGATTCTTCTCAGCTAGAGTTCTACTGCATGTGGCATACATTACAAGGCTTAAGAGATGTTGCTTACTTGTAATATCAACCTCAGCATTTGCAAGTGGAGGCAGGTTAGGTGAGGAAAAGGCATTGAAACTCGCAGCATCCACCTTAGTCACCCTATTTCCCCTGTACAGTTTATTATAAAAATACAGGCACACCTGCAAGACAAGTAAAGAAACAGGTCTATGAATAAGCCAGTAATTAAAAGATTCTGTAGATAAATACTGTAGTTCGTCCTTTATAAAGTGTTTTCTAAATCTTTAAAGCAACTCAGAGGCTAGTAGATGTTTACAACTCTTACCCTTTCAAAAAGAATTGGCCCATCTTTCACACATTGGTTTAAGAATTTAAGAACAAAACAAGTTAAGAGCTAACTGGTTTTGTAATCCTCTCATGAGGCATAGTCTAGGAGACAGCAAATGTGCCTGAGTCCACTTCAGAGACAGAAGAAAGAAGGAGTGTGGACTTTTCAGTAAGTTCATCAGTTATATCTAAATTCAGAGTGCAAAACCTTAACAAAGGCCTGGTGAAAATGAGGATAACTTTCAAGAGAGTTACCGCACATAAACAGATTCCTTCTCAAGATCCTTAAATTCTGTCAATTGAAATTTGAAGGAAAAGAGACACCTCAAAGTTATTAGTTAAAGATCTTGGCCAACCAGTTATTGCTATTGTCTTATAAGAACTGGCTTTGAGAGCATGGCAAAAATGAAATGAGGTGTAACCTGACTAGTTTTCTGTCTGACTGTGCAGCACCAATATCTTTAAAAGCAGGGTGCTGAGACCACGAAGGTACTTCCACGTACAGTAGATATATCGTCATCGACACTTCAGGAACTACAGCTAAAAGACAATTCTACCAGTTCTAGGGCAACTTTAGAACTTCAAAGTAACTTTCAATCTAAAAACTGATTTACAAGTGCTTCAGATCCCACATATTTGAAAGGGAACCTCTGATTTCAAGTCTGCTGCAAGCTACATTTCAGACTTGACAGTCTTCATAGACTGCATATGGGCAAAACGGGATATAACTTTTGAGAAAACAGCATGTGCTTTGCCATGGAAATGCCTGTAACTCCAGAAGAATCCATTTATCTTCCTGTTTAACTGCAATTCCTTACTGCCTACCGTATATTTTGAGTATGTAAGTATGTGTCCTGGCTACAGGGAGAAAAGCAGCTTCTGAGACCGTCTTCACAGGCAAACAGACCTCAGGAATCACAAACTGCCCAGCGAACAGCAGTGCGCCCAAAAGGTTGGCTCGGCCGTCATTCTGCAGCTCGTATATGGGCACCTGAAGAGCAGAGACAGAAATTACACCCTGTCCCTTATGTAAAGCCTACACAGCAGAAAAAGAGTCCAACTTATGAAATAAAAATACATGAATAATTTATGTAACAATGATTTATGACAAAGTTTCCTTAATCCAAACTATTTTAGACTGCAGCAGATGGTAGGATTTCCCTCTGTGCTTAACAGACTTTTATAATTTAAGTGCTTGAAAGCTAATATAGAGATGATTCTAGTGCGATTAAGCAGATTAAAAGACTGATTCAGGGAATATATAAAAAATAGAAAGCAGGCATAGTTAAGGTGACTGAGCATGGGAGAAACGATTGTACTGAGAAAAAGCAACAGCCCCGGATCATACAGAACTGCCACTACAGGCTCCACAACAGCCCTTTTGCACCATCTTTCCACATAGTATTGAAAAATTGAGCCAGCAGGTTATTACTGACAGAAAAGGACAAGACTAAACCCAGAAATTTGGTCTGCTGACTTCCACATCTTTTCAGATTGTCTCTTTATTAACAGAGTCAGAGCTCCTTTCAGCAATGAAAAAGAATCACATATTCCATTGCTAGATCATATGTCAGGCAGATCTCCAAATAAAGCCAAAAAGAAAGTAAAGCCTTGAATATGATGTAATACAACTAGACTGCCCCATGTCAAGACAGTAAGTGGGAGCCTACTCCTTCCCAGACTTTTGTATTTTGACTTCAAATAGACCACATATGAAAGGGAAGTTATGAGATGGGGAGGGGAATTTTACAGTGCGATGTTTCATCTCTCCTTTGTGATTAGAGCTATATTTTACACTCAAGCAAGCTATACTAGTAAGTCAACCCCTCCCCCTCAGACAGTATGCAAAGAACTGATCTCCAGCTAAGAGAATGAAAATTAATAAATATGGTCTTTAGAGGAAAGGAAACAGACCATGTTCGATGGAACAGAAATTATCTAATGGTTAGGGATCATTAAAAAAATCATAAAGAACGCAACAAGATAACAACTGATGAAGTAAGAAAGTAAGAAAGACCTCAGGGTCTTAAAAGAAAAAAAAGACAGCTAACAACCAGCAGCCACCTGAGGCTGGAAAGATGCTTCTCTTATAAACCGATTAATACACAATGGCCAATGACAGCCTCTTATATCTTTCTCTGAAGCATCTGGCCCCAGCCATAATGAACTACTGGTCTGATTTGGTACAGAATTGTAAAGTCATTAATGATAAAATTATGGGGTAGATCCTCAGCTGGTGAGCCTGTCAATTATCACTAATTTCTACCAGCACTATGACCATTCACTACTAAACTGTACAGTGACAGTCAGGATACTACCTAGTTTTGCATATAAAAACCAAAAATGAGGCTTCTGACTTCACCTTCAAATGAAGCCCGTTACCTGAGATCCTGTCAGAACAACAGTTTTACCCAGATTCTCACACATGAAGGATAAGGCTGAAGCTGTATAGGCCATGGTATCAGTGCCGTGAAGGATCACAAAACCATCATACTTTTCGTAGTGCTCCTGGAGATTGAAAAGTTTTCACATTGTTAGAGCAATGCTCTGGCATCAGCAAGTGAAGTACATACTGCATTACTTCCACTGATACAAGCAACAGCGTAATACGTTAAAGGATGCTACACACATAATTCCTCCTAAAGTTATCCTGTTTTCAGTTTAAATGCAATTAAGGGTTAATAGGACACTAAGCACTACAGCCAGCAATTCTAATTATGGAACAGTCAAAGGGGTTCTTCTATGTATACATATTAATGCAGCATTTTAAAACCAGAAGACTGCTAATTAAGAAAAGCTTAGCAATGTCTTTAAACAGGAATGTTAACATATGCAAATTAGCCGTATAGTCTGATTCTTTGTTGCCGATTTTACTTTAGAGATTACACCATTTACGGGAACAGATTAGGCAAACCAAGGCTATCACAGCATATAGAAAAAAATCCATTTAATCCGGATGGCAGACAGGCAAATTGCCAGTGTAAGAGTGCCCTCTTCTGTTAAAAAGTCATCCCTTTTGCAGCAGTACATGACCAGCAAAAAGAGATAAAGAGGCTTCTTCTTGTTCGTTAATGTACATACACTTGCTGGTTTTTGAGAAACCTTAGACTATCAGGCATGTACAGATGCACAAAGTAATTTTATAACAACTTTAATCTACATACAGTTGCACACAGGAGGGTTTTTTTAATGCTAAGACATAAATCACACAGATCATCCTGTTAGAATAAAGTCATCTGCTGGCTTTTGGAGGAAAAAGGAGTTGGTTCCTCAATTTCGAGCTGATGTTTACCACGAATGATGCACGTGGTAAACACTGTAGTGAGAGACACTGATGTCTCTGATGTAATTTGGTAACATGTAAAGGATTACACAGAAGTTTAAGCAGATCTATGAAGTGCCAGCGTGGGGCGAAAATGGGTGTGCCACAGAATTAAACATGATTTCTTTTTAATTATACTTCTTATGCTGTAGTAGGCACACAGGCATCTCCTGAATCTCAGGCATCTCCTGATAATAAGGTCACCTCCAAATTCACCTGCAGACTTCTACTCATCCTTTTGCTATTTCTTCACTAGTACTCATGCCCACACATTGTTACCTACTGGAAGTTTCAGGGGATTTCTGCTTATCTCTAACAAGTTAGCCATCTGAACAACAGCCAGTGTTGCAAGATCTTTCTGTAGTGCAAACTACAGAATGACACAAAAAGCATGCTATAGTTATTCAACAATGAAGTAACAAGGTAAGTTTCAAGAAGGCCTAAGATCACAGAAATAGCAACTTGTCCTCTTTAACTCAATCAGTATGCTCACAAATATTTTCAGCCTTATGAACTTCATTAGACTTGAAAGAACATAGCCTGGTTTAAGCTTCGTAATATGAAAGATTAGGCTGGCTATTAAGGAGATATCCTATAGAAACACTTCAGAATGTCAGTCAGACAGTGAAAAGCACAAGGCTTTGCTAGGTATGTGTCTAAGATGAACATGAAGGAGAAGTGTCTATATAAGGTGGACAGTTGAAGAAGTTTTGGGTTTTTTCTTTTCTCAGCACATTTCACTTGGATGACGCAAACTGGGTATTGCTATATACAGAGAAGCTGCATTCCATGTACAAGAAAAAAAACTTTTTCTGTAATAGAACTAATATGTCATTAAAGAATAAAGGTAAATTTTCTCCTGTTCATCATGGGATTGACACCTCCTACTCTTGGCCCTGAGCTTTCCCTAGCTGCACCCCTGCTCTGTCCTAGAGGCTTTCCACCTCTACACAAGCTCCGGCTCTTCCTGGCCTGGCAAGATGAACTCAATAGAAGGAGCATCATCCCTAGTTTGGTGGTTCCAGGACTAGAGGACCTAAGGTGAAGGACTCTTCCCTGAATCTTCAGCATCATTCCCTGTGTTATTACACTGTTCGCATGCATTGCTGTGGCTTGGTTAAAGAAGGAAATTTACACTAAAAAGCCCACTATCACAGAGTGAGCAGGAATGGAAGAGCAGTACCTTAGTAGGCCCCCGGTTATTTATTTCTAACAGCTATATATGAATTCCTGGTGTGAAGTATTTTAAATGTTTCACATTTATACTTTCTTAAAAGCACATAGCTAAGTTCAGACACAGGGACAGAAATGCTGTGGTTTTGATGCTAGAGAAGGATGTAATGAATTTATCTATACATGCAGAAATACCTAGGGCTTTAAACATTTCCCAGTGTCGGAAGCCTAACCACGATAGCATTTTTCTTACTGGCTGCAAAGCCAAAGCTAGTCAAGTCCATCTGTGTCCAGTGTAAGAAAGGCGTAAAGACATGAAATTATTTCCTACATGAACAGCCAACTAGTAAGCTATTTGAATACTGAAATGATGAGTAACTAAACCACTTTCAGTTAAGTCACCTGCAGCTAAGGACTTTTTCCAATGTTTTTGGGCAGTGAATTTAAGTCAATTTTTTAGAACATATCAACCTACATACTACATATCTCATTCAATTATAGCTGCAATTTTCCTATTTATTTTCTTGCGCAGAATTATGGCCTGGCTTATTGTGCCATAATTCTGTACTATATAACTTTATTCATGAACTACGTAACTTTAATGACTTTGCCACATTTTCAAAAGAAAAAAAATTGGCAGGCCTTGTAAGCACAGTACTTGTTATTTTGCAAGTAACAAAGCAAGGCACATAACATTTGCATTTTAAATAAACAAATATATATCAAATGTATAGCACTAGTGAGTTGTTTTATCTTGCTAAGTATACTTGATAAACTGATGGTTCTGTTTAAGCAATAAATGAATGATTATCCCTCACCATAGTACCTCAAGTTTCTTTGCAATTTTGGCCCAGTCCTCTGGAGTCATGTTGGAAGAATCAAGCAGCGGTGAGAGCTCTAGGATTGTGTAAAAAATCCTTTTGTTTTGCTTAGAGACACTACAAAGAAAGAGAGTTAGAAAAAAAAAAAGTAATTATTAGAGCTAATATCAGCTCATTGCTTCTCTTTTTTTTTTTTTTTTTTGAATTGGTAGTTTTGACTCTTTTCTTCCCCATCCCCCAAGTCTATGGCAAAAAAAAAGGTCTTAAATTTGGAACATTAAGTTCCAAGCTTATAAATTCATAGCTTGATGTGGTTTAAAGCATAAATCCTTAAATTTAATTTAATAATAAATATAATCTGGGAGGTGGAGAGCAGCTGGCAAAACTAAAGACAGAAAAGAAGAACCCAGACTTACTTGTTTAAGTTCGGAACTGATTTCTAACAAAAGCTGATACAAAGCCCTAACGTTTAAAAATGCTTCATAAGCTACTGAGAGGTATTTATAAAGCTCCCAAGGTTTAGAGGAGGTCAACAGAAGAGTTGCAACAACTTTCTGATCCTTTGATAAATATAAATAGGTAACGTTCCATGACACAAAGGGTATCTCCTCTTAAGAGTGTTATGACTGGAATTCATTATTGTGGCCTTTAGAAGATCCACTCTTGTCAGTTTCTCTGGCCTCAGATTTCAGAAAAAGTTCTCTTGGTTAGTTAAGATCTTCAAGTAGACTGTTGCCTTTGCTAGTAATAGGCTTACTCTGTAAAACCCCAGTCTCAGCCTATTGGGCCTGTTGTCACCGTGTTATTAAAGTTTGCTATATGGTACTATCTGTCTCTCGTTATGATGTGGACTTTAAGCATGTGATAATAGCAAAGATATTAAAATACTGGCATAGGTGTAAAACAAAAGCCTCAGGAATATAAACAACTCAGTGGCTACCAATTATTGGCCACAAGTGCAACCTTGACAGCTGGGAAAATACTGCTCTCAGTAGAATAAAGGGAAAACAAAAAAAAAAAACCCCAACCAAAACAAAAGCAAATAGTCAAGCAATCAGATAAAGTACCTGCGGGGCTGAGGAATGTAACACTTTCAAACCTCATGCACTGTGTTGCCCACCGGATGGAGACCAAAGATTAAGAGTGTCTAGACACCCAATTTAAAAATGATCCCCTTTGGAGGAGACCTATCAAAGGTGATGATGGCTGTGGAATCACAGTGGGATTGTCACAGGTTTAAGCACACTGTCTGCTCTTCCTGCTCCCAGAGACCATGGGTCTCCCTTTCTCCACCTGGCTATCACAAGAAATCCTACTCTTCAAAGACCTTTGATTTGCCAGCCAAATGGACTGCATACAAAGCATGTGTTTTATACCCCACAAAACATGTTCAATTCTCCACATTTACTTTATAACCACTCAGAATAAAGTCAACTACATAGAAGTCAACTTGGCAGTTAAGATTTGGCGTAATAAAAAACCCTGCTATTTTCTGCTACCTTTCTGAAACTTGGAAGAACCATTTTCACCCATTCTTACGTTACTTGGAATGTGTTCTTAACTAGCAATGCAGTGGCCAATGAACAGCTAACAAAAAACCGCTAGCAGGCCAGCTCTGTCCCTCCTACTCACTCTTCCAGGCAGAGCCATCGGGAGCATGGTTACCAGGATCACCTTCAGAGCATTCTTAATGCTTTTCCACTGCCTGAATGATGCAAAGTTCCCTGCCAGATGTAACTGTGAGAGATTCTTCAAAGTTTATATCAGAAGACAGTCAAAGGCTTCAGAAAGGATCAGAATATTGCATGGATGTGTAAAAGAAATCAGGTTGATTAGTGCACAGAAAAGTTGATTACCTTCCCTAGGCATTCTCAATAGTGTTTTGTCCCCACTTGTGATTATGTACATATTTATAGCTACATAAAATATGCAAAACCAAGAGTCAATTACCAGTTCATCAGCTAATAAAATCTGCAGACCCACTCCATTTACGAGGCCTGCAAGACAGTTGTGTACAGCATAGAGAGCATTTAAACAATGTGTAGGGTTTTTTTCATACCAGCTGACATACTGTACCTAAGAAGTTAGACTTCACATGAAAAATTGCCTTGCTGGACATCATATTCACACATGCTAAGAGTAACTTTGGAAGTCAGTTGAAAATCTGTGAAAAGAAAGCTCCCCTGAGGATGTGATGTTTAGATAAAACACAACATACTGACAGCACAGACCAATGCAGTCTATGACTTTTGATGCCTCTCTCTAAAAAGACATCATACTGTTCCTCTTAGATTGAGGTCATCGCACAAATATGCAAAGTTCACAAAATACTCCTATTTTCTTCCCTCAGAAACTCACAATATTTCTCAGCCTCCTAGTTAAAATATCACTGGGCTAGCACAAAAGAGAAAATGGCATATTGCCATGACCAACCTCCAGAAACAGCACTCAGCAGTGCCAAAAAACCAAGACAAGATTGGGTTTTAAACCTCAGGTTTTGATGTGAATGATTGTTTTAAGCTTTTTTGCCCTTTATGGAAAAGAAGTATCAGGAGAACTATATTTAGGATTCAAATGGGTATACTACTGTAGTTTTGTTACATTTCAAATCTCTTAGGTATTTAAAAGTTATTCAGTTACAAACACAGCATTGTAAGAGATCCATTTTTCTTAGAATTACCATCATATTTAACACAAACTACATGTTCATATCAATACTACTCCACCAGCAAGCAGTTAATTTCCTTTTCCTTTACCCTTTTTCTGGCCATCTGCCTTTTAAGTGGCTACTTTTAAAAGCTTTACACAGAGACCTCAATACAAAATAGAAAGAAATTAATAAACCTTACGATTCCTTTGTATGTCCTGATTTTCTCCATAAAGATGGAAGAATATCCATTTTTACTTTTATAGCAAAACAGCTATAGATCCATTAATTTTTTAATGACTGTGTAAAATCATCCTTTGTGCAAAGTTAACGTTTACAGGGGTACAGTCATTCAGCACAGCCAAGGAGTATCTCAAATTAACATACTGCCCTCTAAATAAAACTTAATAAGCTTATTAATCATTGTCCAACAGTTAAGAAGCGATGCAGATTAATCCTAAACCCATCACTTATTACCATAATGTTGCATAAATTTGTGAAAGACAATCAGCTTTTAGGTTTTTTTAAAAACCAGAAGGCCTGCAGAATTAAAGCATGAGGCCTATTCACAGATGCATTAATTAGATGCTGCTTTTTCAGTCACATCCTGAAGGTAATTCACACAGAGCTGTATATACCGTTTTCTTAGTTTCTACAGAATGTTTGTATGTTTGCACAGTAGCAAATTAATATTCAATACAAGAAAAAAAATGCAGGACTAAGCTACCAAAATGGTTACTTGTTGCTTAATTTAGAAGTCATTTCTCAAACAGTTGTAAGACACTTCATTTCAAATATATCAAAACAGGCACAATAGGCTTTTTCCTTTTAAGTCAATATAAGCATTTTTGCTAATCTCATTACGGATTCCACTCATTTAAAGTTTGCTGATGTAATTACCTGAAGATTAACAAGGTACTTCCTAACCCTTCCACTCCCCAAGGAAAACATACTTACGGGAGCACCAGTGTGTTTTCTGGAAATTCGTGGAAGCTGTTCAGTTTTGTTTCCTGGGCATATGCCTCATCATGCAGCATTGGCATTGTTTTCAAGCTGCTTACTAACTTATTTGCCTCAGGAGCAAGCCCTTGAAAATAAAGAACAAAGGAAGTAAATAATGGCACGTGGATGGAAGGAAGCAAGTGGCACAGTAAGGAGGGAAGAAGTCAAGTTACACAGCTTTTGCCCATCCTTCCAAATTAAATTTAAATAGTCTACTGCCAGTTTCAGAACACAAAAATCAGATATAACCAATAAATCTCTGTACAGTTATTCTTTTCTTGACTTGAATAAGTCCATATGTTATTTAAGAGAAATAATGTTACAATTCTCCTCCATTTAAAATACTTATATTCTACCTGGTCTTAATTGTTTGTGTGCAAACAGCAGCCATCAGTAAGGGCAAGAAGCCAATTTTTGAAACTGTAGTGAAAAGCTACACTTTCTTTTATATTTGCCACAGCTATTCTCTACCTGTGGCAGAAAAAGAGGTAGAAGACTTACAAAACACTGAGCATTACTTTGTACTATCGAGTTGTGATACTTAAAACTTCTTAGCCTACAGTACTATTGGCACAAACAGCAAAGCAGTAGTATGACTATATTGGAAGGCTGTATGTTGTCTATCAATGGCAACAGCATCTCCAGAGAGAAAAAAAAAATAAAAAATCTAAATCAAAGCCCACAGTATGTATTGAACATTGATACAGATTCTCTATCTGTATGTAGAGAAACATCAGCTTCCCAGAGTCCTAAGTGCTGTAATCACTCTCTCTTGAGTAAGTACTTTCCACTAGAGGGTTTATGACTGAACATCTCAGTTGACAAGAGGTAGAGAATGTGCATAAGCTGCTGAATAGAAAAAGTTAAAATACGTGGATGTGTCTTAAGGTCTGTTCACCCTTTCCCTGGTCATGATGGTGTCTTTCTCTGTGGTAGGGGCCCTAATTTTATAAGTCTTCTGCCCCTTAAACTAGCCAACATTTAGCGTTTGCTGTATCTGCAAGTGTCCTGGTTACAACCAGGTATTCCAAAAGGAATCCGCATGTTGCTCTCTCTTAGCCAGAAAGGCACCTACATTTTTGATGCTACAATCCTCAGCTTCATAGAAGTGACTGCACTTGTGGATCTAACTTGCATCCCATCTCCCAATTCAGGAATGACAGCAACAGTCCTGGCATCCACAGCCAGAAGCCACCCTGGTTTTCTTAGATCTGATCTTTTGGGATGTTTTTCATTCAAGGAACTTCAATCAGAGGCACTTCCTTCTTGACTTCAAGATTCTACTGGTGTTACTGTCCAGTTCAATTGCAGTGACTGTGTTTTATACCACTTGTTCAGATGGCAAACAAACTCTCAAACCACATTATCCTACTTCTGCTAGTTCTAGTTGCTCCTAATTTGAAGCCAAGTAATCCTGCCCTACTTCCTAGCTCTTCTGTTTGTTTCTCACCCAACTTAGCATATTCCTTTTTTTTTTTTTTGCTTCACCTTCAAACAGTAAATACTCCAAACCACAGAGTATTTTCAGTAGAGTTGTCTTTTTCCATTTACTCATTTACTTTCCAAACTGACAGAAAAATCCTTAAGAACTCCCTAATCTCCCTCCTGGCTTGCCTTAAATGAAGTAGCAAAGCTCTTCATAGCCAACTTCCTCACAGGATGGCAACAGCATTTGAGTGGATTTGCTTGGATTCCTGCCGGAATACTCTGTTTTACAAAATACACCTAACATGCTTTCAAGCTTTGGTTGTTTCATTCATTCAGCTATAATCCCTGCTTTTCCTACTAAGGATGTTCCTAGCTTAGTCATAAAAGGCCACTTCTGCTGTTCTTGGGCACAGTCATTTTGGCTCTGAAATTCAGTCCAGTTTCAAGTGTTTTCTGTGTATTTTCTGATTATTCTTGTTTAGCCAATGCTCATCTTGCTCTGAATATTGACAATGGATTAGATTGTTTACTTTTTGTATTTGCTCCTGGAACCAGAGAGCAGATGTACATTAATATTCTTAAATCCCTCCTCCATAAACAGCAGTTCCTCATCTCTTAATCACAAATCTGTCAGGACTTTTCTATAACTGCTTCCACTGAACTTAAACCTTTTTGTTAAGACATTCTGCAGAATGTTGCCCACTTGTAACCTATGCAGTCCCCTAAACGCATCCATGCGTTTCTGCTTTACAGCTTCAAGAAGCAAATATGGGGCAATTCAAGTGCAACTGTTTTAAGAATACTTCTACTTTATAAGGCACGGAAAACACTTTTTTTGAGCCAAGCTTGTTAACCAAGTATTTGAAGCAACTTCACCCCTGAAGAGAAGAGGCAGGCTGTGCAATTTGTCCAAATAGCTCCCACCAACTTCTGTCCTCTCCTTCTTTAGCTGGCCAATCCCAGCATCACAAAGCAGACGGACAAAGGCAGAACAGAAACAAGCAACTGTGACTGAGGAGAACAAGGATGGTTCTGTCTTATCTCCAGTCAAGGAGACTGCTTTTCACCCTGCTCCCATAGGTAACCGTTACAGTTACTTGCCAATGGAGACATCCTATAACCTGTGCTGCAGCAGAGAAGAGGGAGTTGAATAAAGTCTGATGCAGCCGTGTCAGTGGGGACTCTGCACCTGAGAAACCTCTGGCACTGGGGAGAAGGAGCATAATGCATGCTGAAGTCATCATCCTGAATCCTAAAAAACTCTCCATGCTAAAGAATACAAAGAACTTCACTAAACCAGTTTTTACCTATAGGATTATCAATACATGTGGCACATACATCTATAGTGCCAGATCCCAAAGATAATAACTATATTTTGCAAAGGCAAAGCAGCAGAAAGTGTTCTCCAAAACACTCATTTCTGCAGTTGCAGTAGTTGGAGCTTTCAGAAATGTGGATAGGTTTCAAACAGAAAAAGATTCAGACTACAGCAGTCAGTCCTTTGGTAGTCTAGTATGTCTAGAAAAGACACATAATTAACTAAGTTACCCAGGCAGACTCTATTGCAAGATAAAGTAATCTTCCTGTGGCATTTAGCTTAGTTATACTTGTATTTGTTGGGTGTTCTTTCTCTCAGTATTTCAGGTTAAATCTTCCTGAAGGTACCAGCCAGGAGAATGTGAGCACAAACTTGATGCAAAGATTAGTACCACAGTAACCTCACTAATGAGTGCAGTAAGATTGTCTTTCTGAAATGAGCTACCAATAAGCCAAAAGAGGCTGTTGTAGGAGGAAATAAGTCATAGGAAACAGAAGGAAAATTTAAAACATGCATTGAAATGCATAATTTGGCAGCAAAAACACAAATAGTGAGAGTGTCTTCAACTGAGCCTGGTTGTCACTCAACTCACACAAACAGAAGCAGACTATCCATCCTCTGAATATTACTCCTGCACAGCAACCTGTAAGTGTGCAGAAGTCCAACAGGTCCAAGACATGCCAGAGAGGCCACATGTGCATAAGTCAACTGTCAAACCTCTGCGAGAGGTTTACAAGCAGGTATCATGGTGATAAATAATCACTCCATACATACACAGGGAATGTGATTGTATCAGTCTTGCATATGGGGGCAGTTCTGCACAGGAACATACTCCCTGCAGAACATGTTAGGCCTCTCAAAATTGTTAGATTTTAAGAATGAAACTATCTTCTCCCACAACTTGAAAGGCCATGAAAAAACTTGTAAGCCTAGACAGAAATTAGTTAGGTGGAAACCTAGCTTGATCCCTTCACTTTAAGCAGCTGCTGCTATTAGGTGCTGGTTTAATTCAGCTCAAAAAATCTACTTACTTTCCACTTTGCTTGAAATAAAACACTTGTAATTCTAGGTATGGTTGTAAACAGGCATTTTCTATCAGTTAATAAAAGAAATAAGCATCTATTGTTCTTTCCTTTGAAGCATGCTGCCTTTCCATTCACCAGCTTCTATCTGAATGCTAAAGACTGCCAAGTGTTCTAAACCAAGTACACTGGCTGCTCTGCTGGGTAGGTCTTGTGAATGAAAAGCAGGCTGAAACTTACCAGGATGTAGCAAGTCAGCATCATTGGATCATAACTACAAGATTGTTTGCACATGATTTAATGATTGACTCTTGTTAGGCAAAAGAAAAAAAAAAGAGTTAATTTATAAAAGAATGAGACATGTCATTTCAATTTATTTGCTTTAAAAAGGTGTTTAGGAAGCTGAGTCAGTCGAAGTAGGAAATTATTTCAGTATAAACAGTTCAGAGAGAGGAAAGTCAACACATGTCATATGAAATACAGACTTTTTTTTTTTTTACAACTTTGATAAACACAAAGGTGACAGCCATAAAAACTAAAGCAGAGCATCTTCCCTACAATAATAAGGATCAACCAAACACTGTCTTCTGAGAAAGAAGGGTATGTATTAGAAAAATACCTAACAAACCAGTCTAGGAAGCTCTGAGGCAAAGCCCCTTGTGTATTTCAGGCAGGGGCTAGAAATTCTGCAGCAGGGAACACAAGTACTTGTGCTTCTAAACCTAAACAGACAAGCTCTTGAAGCCCTGGGATGCTCCACTGCCTTTCAAGTGAAGGAAGAAGAAAATTGAATAGATTTTCATCAAAATTGGACAGCTTCCCTCCCCCCTTTTTCCTTTATACCAACGCTGGCAAATGCATAGCCCCGCAGCAAGTCAAAGCCAGCCAAAACCCATTCCTTTTCCCAGATACGTTAGCTAGCGGATGCTTCTGGCATCCCTGGATGTGTGCCTACTGAGTAATGGCCTTGTGGTGCCCAGGTGCCACTCCAACTAGCTTCTGGTCTGGGGACCTGAGGTGTCAGGTGAGTCTAAGCACCTACCTGCTGACATTTAGTTTTAGGGGCACCTGAAAACACAGCATATACCAGTAAGTATACCCAAAAAGCCTCTGTGTAAAATGCCAACAGCATACTGAAACTTAAACGTTTTGCAGCTGGTGGGAGGAGGTTTGACATGTCCAGCCTTTTCATCAATGTAAGTCTTGGCCTCGCTTAGTAAAGTAAAGCAGAACTCTTCAATGATCTCTTGAAGGAAGTCAAGAGCTGGTTGGAGAGCAGTAGCAGCCTGTCCAGAGGCAGGTGAGCACAGATGCTGCATCTGATCTCACTCGCTAGGACACTTAGCAGCATCTACGCATGCTGCCCCTCTTGCATCAGCTCCGTCTGTCATGCCACTACTTGAAATTCCTTGACACGGCCACCACCTCCAACAGCACACGCTCTTCCCAGTGGGAATGCGAGGCACATGATCTTTTAGGGCTAAAAAAAGCTCGCATGCCCGGTACGATTAAGCCGGTTTCATTTTCAGTGCGTGGAGGGGAGAACTCATGCTTCAGGAAACACGTTGTCCTACGCGGCAACCTGCTCTAACTAGCTGTGAGGCTCACTATTCAGAAGGACGCCTATCAACTAAGTCACCGAAATAACCAGCTGGTAAGAACAGAGGATTAGAAATTGGCACACACCCTTCTGGCGTTGCTCGTATCAGTTACGAGAAACCCGAGGATGCTGAACCACAAACCGCGCCAGGGAGACCGGCCACAAAGCAGGGCTGCGCAGTTAGAAAAGCGGCAGTCTCGGCCTCAGACAAGCAGCGCATCCCCCGGCGCTGCGCCTTGCCAGCACCCCACGCAAGAGCCGGCTTCCAGCGCGCCCTGCTGAGGACCCCGCCGCGGTCCCGCTCCCCCCGGGGCCCCCTCACCCTTGTCGTCCTGCACCATGCCGATGGTGCCCCCTGTATTGATGACCAGCACCCGCGCCTCGGCCTTCGAACCGCCTCCGAGGGCCGGGGGGCACCCGGGGCGCTCCTGAGAGCGAGGACCGGCCAGCGCTCTGCCCAGCGAACGCGCACCCGCGGGATGCCGTGCCACCGCTCCCGCCTCCATCCCGCTCCCAAGAAACCGCTACCTCCCGGCCGCTGAACCGGGGGTTATAGGGCGGCTGCGGGGCCGCCCCTTCCCGCCCTGCCGGGCAGGCAGCGGGGTGGGGCCTGCCCGGGCCACGGGGCTGCCTCAGGGGCGGGGACAGCCGCCATTCTCGCCTCTGCGGAGCCAACCGGGGGGAGGCGGTGGCGGCAGCTGGCGGGACCGGGCCAGTCCGGCCCTGCCGCCAGCGTGCGGCACCTCCCCTTGTACTTTGCGCCGCTGCGACCTCGGCTCCGGGGAAACGTGAAGGTGCTTCACGCTTGGAGGAGAGCGGAGAGCAGCGGCGCGTTTAGGGCCCGGGGAGGAGAAAGGGGTAGACAGGGTTAGGGGTCAGCCCCGGGGGGAAGACCGGCATCAGAAAGCTCTTGGGGATGAAGGCAGGAGCTTCCCCTGCTCACCTGGCCTCTGAAGTGACTGCTGCTTACCATGCTGTGTGTTTTATCCTGATGATAAGCACTTCTGTCATTAGCTATATCTGCAAAAAGATGGTTATCAGTAAGACCTGAATACCATGATCCTTGAGTGGACTTTTTCCATGCAGTAGGGATGCTTCAGAGTCACTGGTGATGCAGAGAACGTAAAAGAAATGGGTTTAGGAAACAGTGACAAGGCATACACATCTACCTCATTTCAGTGCTTCATGAGACAGCACCAGTATTATTGCCCATAGCCCTGGTGGTGATAATACTGTAGTAGAATTGTGTCATCAAAATAGATGGAGTAATGCTGGAATTCATATGCCTGTGGAAGAGTGATGTCTTCTGCTCTTACAATACCAGCAGTTCCTTGAGTTCTTAGTACCTACAACGGCAAAATTGTGAGAAGAGAGAAGTTATTTGTAGAATCATAGAACAGTTAGGGTTGGAAAGGACCGTAAGATCATCTAGTTACAACCCCCCTGCCATGGGCAAGGACACCTCACACTAAACCATGTCACCCAAGGCTCTGTCCAACCTGGCCGTCAACACAACCAGGGATGGAGCGTTCACAACTTCCTTGAGCAACCCATTCCAGTGCCTCACCACCCTTACAGTAAAGAATTTCTTCCTTATATCCAATCTAAACTTCCCCGTTTTAACCCATTACCCCTTGTCCTATCACTGTAGTCCCTAATAAAGAGTCCCTCCCCAGCATCCTTATAGGCCCCCTTCAGATACTGGAAGGCTGCTGTGAGGTCTCCATGCAGCCTTCTCTTCTCCAGGCTGAACAACCCCAACTTTCTCAGCCTATCTTCATATGGGAGGTGCTCCAGTCCCCTGATCATTCTCGTGGCTCTCCTCTAGACTTGTTCCAACAGTTCCAGGTCCTTTTTATGTTGAGGACACCAGAACTGCACACAATACTCCAAGTGAGGTCTCACAACAGCAGAGTAGAGGGGCAAGATCACCTCCTTCGATCTGCTGGTCACGCTCCTTTTGATGCAGCCCAGGATACGGTTGGCTTTCTGGGCTGCAAGCGCACACTGCCGGCTCATGTTCATTTTCTCACTGACCAACAACCCCAAGTCTTTCTCCACAGGGTTGCTCTTGAATCTCTTCTCTGCCCAGCCTGTAGCTGTGCCTGGGATTGCTCCAACCCAGGTGTAGGAGCTTGCACTTGGCACGGTTAAACTTCATAAGTTTGGCATCAGCCCATCTCACAAGTGTGTCAAGGTCCCTCTGGATGGCATTCCTTCCCTCCAGCATATCAACCGAACCACACAGCTTGGTGACACTGGCAAACTTGCTGAGGGCGCACTCAATCCCACTGTCCCTGTCACCAACAAAGATGTTGAACAAGACCGGTCCCAACACCGATCCCTGAGGGACACCACTCGTTACTGATCTCCAGCTGGACATTGAGCCATTGACCACAACTCTTTGTGTGCAGCCATCCAGCCAGTTCTTTATCCACCAAGTGGTCCATCTACCAAACTCATGTCTCTCAAGTTTGGAGATAAGGATGTCATGTAGGACAGTGTCGAATGCTTTGCACAAGGCGAGGTAGATGACATCAACTGCTCTACCCCTGTCCATCAGTTCTGTAGCCCCATCATAGAAGGCCACCAAATTGGTCAGGCAGGATTTCCCCTTAGTGAAGCCATGCTGGCTGTCACCAAGCACCTTGTTGTTTTTCATGTGCCTTAGCATGCCTTCCAGGAGAATCTGCTCCAAGATTTTGCCAGGCACAGAGGTGAGACTGACTGGTCTGTAATTCCCAGCTCATCCATTTTCCCCTCCTTAAAAATGGGGGTTATATTTCCCTTTTTCCAGTCATCAGGAACTTCACCTGACTGCCATGATTTTTCAAATATCCAGTCATAGGAGCCATCCCACCATGTTTCTGTGATGCCTGTTATATCGTACCCCTGTAGACATGCACACATCTCTAATTCCTCTTGTTTGTTTCCCATGATATGGGCATTTGTATAGAGGCATCTGAGCTGAGCTCCAAATGTAGCCGGCTCATTGGCTGGAGCAGCTGGAATACATCTACATTGCTCCAAGAATGTATTATAGGTGCTGGCAACTGACTGGGTGTATTGAGATGGAATGATACCCCATCCCCCAACACATCTAGTTTAAAGCATCCTTGACCAGTCTGGCAAGCCTCCTACCAAAACCACTCTTCCCCTTTGTTACAGCCAGACCAGCTCCACCAGCCTCCAGTGGACCTGGCCTACAAACTTGGGTCCCGTGTTCAAGACATCCAAACCCCTGACTATGGCACCAGCGTTCTAACCATTTATTAACCTGGCCAATCCTCCCAGCCTTTTTAAGGTCCTCCCCTGTATCCTGGAGAATTGACAAAAACATAATCTGAGCTCCAGAGCCCCTAACCACCTCTCCCAGGGCTCTGCAGTCCTTCTTTACGTTCTCCGGGCTGCTGCTGTCTATATCAGTATCACCCACATGGATAACTAAAGTGGGTAATAGAGGGACTCACTAGAGGCGGCAGCCTCTCTGCAACATGCCTGATCTGTGCCCCTGGCAGGAAACACACCTCCTTTGAGACTGGGTCAGGCCAACAGATGGGTGCCTCTGTCCCTTTCAAAGTAGAGTCCCCTACCACTATGACCAGCCAGTTTTTCCTGGCAGCACCAGTAGAGACCTTCTATAGCAGTGCCTCAGACCGTTGTTCATGTTGCGAGGGTGTTTCCTCATCAGCCCCCTGCAGAACTGCAACGCGGCTCTGGGTGGGGACAAGAGATTTAGGAGGAAGCCCCTTGCTTTTAATTGTTCTCTTCCTTCTTTTTTTTTTTTTTTTTTTTTTTTTTTTTGTCACTGTTTCCCAGCTTCCTGGGTTAACAGCCTCCTTCTTTCCTCCATGAGCTACAGGGGACGCTTGAGGCCCCTGCACAGCTTGGGCTGGGAGCAAGCAGTGCTGCTTCTTCTCAGCTTCCCTGACATCTTGCGGCCTATTGACAGCATCCCGCAGCTCAGCCCCTGCTGCAGGACCTGCACCAAGGAGCACCGAGTACAGCCCTGCCCATTGTGCACCCTCCCCTCACCAGAGCAGTGCAGGCACTCTCTACACTCCGAGCTCTGCGCTGCAGCCTCCCCTCTCATCGGCTCTGCCTGGGTGCCTATGCTGGCCACCGCCGGGGCAGCCAGAGCAGAGCTCCCAGACCGGGCCCTGGTCATACAGCCAGTGCTCACTATCCCGCCCGCCTGCCCGCTCGAACTGCCTCCACCCGCTCTGTTCGCCGCGCTCCCTGGGGCAGGTTTTAACCCAGTCAGGGCCGGTGCCGCTCCCCCTGGCTCCGCCCCCTGTGAGTCCCTGCTCGCGTCAGCTGAGCTGCCGGCTCCGGGGCAGGTCCTGTCGAGGACTTGAGGCTCTCTCAGTGGCTGCTGCTGCTCTGAGTTGGGGCTCCTGGACGCTGATCTCCCCCCTGCTCGGGTGTTGAAGGCGTCCTCTCTCGAGCCACTCACCTCAGCAATTAATTGTAAATAAATACCATAACAGAAAGAATATTGAATTGCTAGTTTAAAGTGAAGACTCATCTCCATTGTCTTCTAGATCATAGGGGTAACTGAACTCCAGTTTATATTTCACCTGTTTGTTACCAATGATGTGCGAGGCATTTCTCAAATTCTCCTTCATCTTTCTGTAACAGTCTTCCTAACCTTTCAGGCATACAAGCCCTTTTTCAAATGCTTCAAAATAGAAGCATTAGGTTTCAAAACTAAATACAAATTTAGGGTTTAGTGTCTAGGTTAAAATAGTTTATACATCTGGATTAGAAGGCAATTTTGCTGTTATAGGTATTTTACAGGAGGAAGTATTTTACAGTAGGAAGTTGCTGTTATAGGTATTTTACAGAAAAAGCTAGTGATGTGTACCATATAGACTCTGGAGCTCTAAGAGGTTAATTGTGGGAAGGAGGGCATATTAAGGTCTGCCATAGAACAAGATGAGCTGTATTAAGCCCTGTATTGGTGTCTAGCTTACATACAGGTTTTACTTCTAGGAGTCATGTTTGGAAGGTATACATGGTAGTTTCTTTTGCGGATCAGGTATGAGGTCAAGAATAAGGAGGCCAAATTTGTTTTAAAGGAGACCTGGGAAGTATTGAGGTCTGTTGTCATGAGATTTGTTATTACGGGCAAACTATAAAGCAAGAAGTTAACTGGCTAAAAACAATGCCAGTTACAGAGGACAGTAACTGCTGAGAAGCACAGTCTAGATGAGGTAAGAATATGCTGCTGAAGAAGTACCTTGAGGCAAAACATGAGCTTAAGTTCCAGAGTTACCCAGTAAGCCAAAGAACATGTTTCTGGTATTAAGGTAGTCAGGAATTTTTGCTCCAGGTCATGTGAACTGAAGTTGTACCCCGTACTGCAACTTCTAAATAAAATTTAACTCAATTTAAAGGCAAAAACATGTATTATGGGATGGTCCAAGCAATTTCTTCAGCTTCTGATTTCTAAGATTTACTATTCCAACAGAAATAAATTTGATTCATTACCTCCAGAACTCCCCTCAAAAAAAAAAAAAAAAAAAGAAAAAAAAGAAAGACTTAATGCAATGCACAGAATACATGTCTGTAAGTGTAAACTGGGGGCACAGGTCTCCCTGGGTATTGCTACGATCTTATTGCAACTGAATTTTTTGAAATGAAAAATCAATGAAGATCAACACAATTGCAAATAGATGGGTTTATGACACTGTATTGGCCATTAAATTCAATATACAGAGCTCTTTAGAAACTAGTTCACATTGAACATATTTCCAGATTGTTTATGTATTTAAATGAGCACATTCCACCAATATATTCCAAGTCATGTCTCTTGTAGAGCTCTTAATGGGCTTAAACATGAACAATTTACAAGACTGTGCTTAAGAGTTTCATCAGAATATCTGACATTTAGCTTGCTCAAGTGACAGAAAGCAAGAATAGTGCTAGCATAAGGCAATTTCCTTTTTCATTGGTTAGGGATGCACAGAATTCCTAATAATTCAGAAAAAGGGTCTTCCAAAAGGGGTCAACAGCATCTATGTCACAAAAAGGAACAGTCATTTATCTGCATAGGTTTAGGTGAAACAAGTACTCGGTACTCAAGTCACTGCTGGTTCTCTCTCCCTCTTTTTCTTCCTTTTACAGCAGAACCATAGAATGGTTTGGGTTAGAAAGGACCTTCTAGTTCTAACTAGTTTCAACCTCCCTGCCATGGGCAGGGACATCTCGCACTAAACCGTGTCACCCAAGGCTCTGTCCAACCTGGCCTTGAACACTGCCAGAGATGCAGCATTTACCACTTCTTTGGGCACACATGTTCCAGTGGCTTACCACCCTCACAGTAAAGAACTTCCTTATATCTAACGTGAACTTCCCCTGTTTAAGTTTGAACTCGTTACCCCTTGTCTTGTTGCTACAGTCCCTGATGAAGAGTCCCTCTCCAGCATCCTTTTAGGCCCCCTTCAGATACTGGAAGGCTACTGTGAACTTTCTCTTCACCTCTCTCTCCCTAGTTATTCACGTTTTGTCCCTTAAGACATGGTTCCTTGTGAGCAATGCTTGATTAAGCAGGTTTTGAACCTAAGACTTTACCCCAGTCCTTTCATTCACATCCCATTTCTTATGCAGCTGTCCACATGGCTGAATACTGAACAGTAATCAAAATCAGTGTGGGTTAAAAAATAATCCTGGGGAAAAAAAATGTTGAAGCATTTTCAAGCTGGGCTAGTTTGCTGATCCAGCTTAGTATGAAGGCACAGTAATTATTATTGGAAAATCAGAAATGGCAAGAATAGAGATGGATGCAAAAGTCTGAGGGTGGGAGGTCTTAATTTAACTCCTACACTGAGTAAGATGCCCATGGAACTGAGGCCTCAATTCCAAATTCTGGAAGGAACCTGACTGGAAAAAAAGGGAAAAGGAAGGTATTCTGGAAGGTAGAAACAGTTCTTTTTTCCTCCTCTCTAAAACAGTATAGTAGAATAAAGCTGTTCCACTCACCTAGACATTTATCAAGACACAAAGCCTTGTTATTTTTCAGTATTCACTCACCTGTGTCAGTGCAGAAACTTTTCAGTTTCATGCCAAAATTTTGTACAAACTGCAGGCTACTGAAGAAAAGCCAGCAATGTCTGAAGGCAAAAATGAACTATGTAGTAACTCCAGCTGCTGTTGCTTAACTCTGTTATCAACACATCCACTGCAAAACTTGCTAAATTTACTATAAAAAAATATATCACCCTGAATAGTTCTTCTATTTTCTGGCATATTATTGGAGTTGTCAGGTGAACGACAACTTGCTTCATCATAGGGCTGAGAGGCAAGTCTTACTTGCAACTCCTAGGCATTAATCCAGCTATGTTCACCTCTGTTTCTTCAAATATAAATTGGGGATAGTACTGAAAAATCTCACAGGGCACTAAATAAACCCCAACTTTATAGATGTTCTAGCAGTGAGAAGTAATGTCTGAGAACACTCAAGTATTTTCACTGCAAGGCAGTAAAGATGACTTGTGTGCTAGATATGATCAATAAGGACACTGAAAAGTATTTTTTGGGCTTAGCATGGTGTAAACCACAAAACAAACAAAAAAAAAAAACCCAAACAAAAAACCCCACCCAACGAACCAATCAAACAAACAAAACCCCCAAAAAAGCCTCTGGTAAGCTGCATGCAACAAATCAATGGACTGTGCATAACTTACCAGAAAAAGGAAATCCAAATGAATGAAAATCCTCCACTTACAACTGTTTTAGGGAGAAAACTGTCATTAAATTCTTGCTAATACTTGCCAAGAGAGCCTTGTGTCATTCTCTTAATTATGACATTTTAGCAGAGTTCTTTGCCTATCTGTTCAGGGTTTGGATTGTTTGGTTCTTTAGCTGAGTTCCTACTTAAGACTCCCTTGGCAGACTTTCTAGGCCTGTTTGACACACAGTGTTCAGAACAACTGTGACAGTGTTAACCAGCAGGAAATTCAGCCATTAAACTTTATATTCTTCCCAGCTTTGGAGCTAACGGTCACATTGACAGTTTGTATGGCTGGTACCTGGCTGTTGGAGAGCTGGAACAAACTGGCTGTGATGGCAGAAAGTCATTCCAACTAGTGAGTGTCATTGTGTTCCTTCTCATATATGGGAAACATTAGATACAGAATGTTAAATACCACTTTTCCCTATTAAATACCACTTTGCTATTGTAATTCCAAAACCTCTACTTCAAACTTGTAACGAATCCAGAACTCATGTCTCTTAAGCCATCCAAGGCCATCATTCTTCACTGCTTGAACTTTCTTTTTAGAGTTTTCTTACCTGCCCTGTTGCCCAAGGTGCATTAGCAAAAGGAAACCTACCTGCATTGGGTGAAGTGGTTTGGAGATGATGCGGTCTTCTGCAGAAGCCCGTTTTCAGCCACTGAGGTCTACAACACCGGTCCTCTTCTGCTAATCCCACCTTGATGATTTTTGGGGTTGTCTTTTATCCTACCCCTCCCCAAATGCTGTAGCCTGTGGCTCATTTCCTTGCCCAGCCTATGTTTCACTAACTATGTTCAACTCCCTGGCACTGGCTGCTGTGCCCTGGGGCATGGTGATCCCACCTTGCAGATGCTCTTCCTTTCTACTTTGGGGAAATCAGTTCCAAGGAACTGACTGAGGGGCATTGTTCCTTTTCTTCTATTCATAGCTGTCTTAACAACACCACTATTGCTTTTTTGTCTCCTGTGTGGTGGTCATTATGCTGGCTCAGTATATTCTTAGCTCATCAATTCTGCATTCTATTCAAACTCAGTAAAAATGACTAACTCAGTGTACTGGCTGAATTTAAGTTACAATTCTTAGAATGATATGACAGTCATCACACCGAGGTGTTACTAACAACAGGGGGTGGGAGGTGGGGGTGTAGATATGTGTAAACACATATCTACATCTGGAAGATCTACATTAAATATAACTGTATTTATAGTTGCCAAGCAATCAGGTGAAGTTTTACTGTAGCAGAAAAATACATAGGGGGAAAAAAATTAAGGACTGCTGCAGATCAATTACATTGAAAAAACTTGAAATCTGACAGCAATAAAATTAAGATAAAACTTTACATTTTAGTATGAAAATAATGATCACAGCATCATTAGTGAACACTTTCAGAAGCTCAACCCAAAGGTTTTGAGTTAAACTTGCTATCTTGCATGTATGCATAAAGCAAGTATGCAAGAAGTCCTTTCCATTCTGATTCTAGCCTGTGATACACTTTACAAGACAAGTATTACAGAACATCCATCTCTAGAAGCATTTTGCTGTCGTTCATATACTTCAGCAGAAACCATCCATTTAGCAAGTGTGAAGTCTTACTTCCAGAAGCACTAGTGTGTTCTCTTGAAGCTCACAAGTATTGCAGACTGTGCTTCCCTTTGTAGATGCCTTATTCGGTAGCAGTACCATCCTATGGAGTGGAGGAGAGGAATCTCTAATTATGTATTAGCTTCAGTAACTATTCTAATTTTAAGACGTGCTATCAGCAGCAATCACTTTGGGTTGGTTTTTTTTTTTTCCCCTGTGTATTTTCTACATCCTACTTCATAAATTTAAAATCCAAGAAATAGCTATTCCTTAGAGAACATGTAAAATGGTCACATTTAAAGTGTGCTTGTTCAATTCCCAACTTGATTGGTGATTGGGCAGGAGTCTGTTTGCATATGATTACTATCCAGACCAAGTAAAACTAGTTCAAGAGAGCACTAGCATTTTAAGATAGAGAAAGCAGAAGAACTCCCTACAGCTATTTTATGTAATCTCTTGAAATATATGCTGTGGAAGATACTATCCATATTAATAAATTCATATTTAATTTCCTGTCTTTTAAAGATGTGTTTTCTGTCCTTATTAATAAGACAGACAAAAAAACCAACAAACCCAACCCAGAGGTATATATGCATCCTCTGTGCTGTTCGTTTAGTGATTATGCAGTCTCGATTTTCACTACTAACAGACAAAAAAAAAGGGAGCTTTGTAAATGTTGAACTATTGCTGACAGCTGTGCTGTTCCTTTTTTGAACACAAGTATCCAGGGAGAAAGTCATCCCTGAGTGTTTCATTTTCTGTTTGGAAGAAAACAGAGAGAATGAAAGATTTTAAAATCCTCCAATGGGGTGCCTGAAGACCAAATACAGGAGGAGAAAAGAAAACTATCACAGTGGTGTGTTTGTGGAACACTCTGGGGCTCATCATTGACTGGCAAGGAGAGAGGAGATGAGTGCCTTAAGTGTTGCATGAAAAGGATGTGGACTTATACAACCGTGAGAGAAGAAATCTTTTTTCCTGGAGGAGAAAGCAGTCTCTACCCTATTTGGAAGGTAAGGGGAAATGGATACTTGCATTTGGAGCATACTGTTTACATCCCTCCTTCCCCTAAATCAGGTAGCAACTCCACTTCTCTGTCCTCTAGTTACTCACTGGGAGGAAGGGACTTGCCTGGGAGAAGAAGTGGAGGCCATAACCCTTCAGGAAGGCCCGTGGTGCATGCAGCTCACTCCTGCCCTGCTCACCTTGGCCTGCTTGCTGGCTCACCAGTCCAATGGTGAACACTGCAGTGAGCATCAGTACCCCTTACTGAGCACCAGCGCCCAAGATCTGCTCTCTGCCCCTTTGGAAAAGGCACCAGTGTGTTTTGCTAGCTCCAGAAAGCCAAGAGTTCATCCCCATGGCAAGAGACAGCTGCCAGGACCTCCCTGTCATGGGGAAGTGAAGTCACCAAGCGGATGACTCCCCCGTTGGGGGGACCTCTTGGGAGGGTCTTGTCCTGATTCTGCAGGATGGAAGAGCTCCCTCCGCAGTGGCCACCTTACCCTCTGCTTCCCCAAGGGACTGAAGTCAAAGCATCTACCAGACTAGACACTTCTAGAGCTTGAGTGAAAGCTAACTACTGGAGTGTCAGACGGAGAGGAAACCTCTACCCATATGCCTAAGAAAAGAGCAATCTGTCATTCTACAGATTCATCAGATAATCTCAGAGGTTGCCTCTTTCCTCAACACTCCTTTGGAGGCCTAGTAGATACCTTTCTCTTTCCTCAGAAACATCCTCTTTGCCTCAGCTATCTTTTGCTAGCCTCTTTGGAGTTTCATTTGCTTTCTTCTAGGTTCTTTTACAGAAAGGAAACTCCAAATCAAACTATACATTGACTGTGGGGGTTTTATGTTTGTTTTTCTGTTCAGTTCTATCCCTTTCTAAGACAAATAAAAATCCCCATTACTATGCCCCTTGAAGAAGTGGTAATAATTTTCCAGAGTCAGTATAATTCCTGCCATAGTCTATGTCAACACTTGTATCCTGGTTTAAACTGTGATTCTGTCATATATCATAATTTACATGGCTTTTTTTCTGGCATTTGTATGTAGGCTGGGATCTCAATTTAATCTGTTTCAAGACCCATCCTGAAAAATCTCATTATTGGTTGCTTTTCTGTGAAGCAACCAAAAACGGTAAGTGAAGTGAAATGACAATGCTTTTTCTATCCCAATATTACATTTCCCAAGATACGAGAATACAAATTCTCCACAAACCTCAGTTTTAGAGAGAAATCTCACCTTCAACAGCAAGCTGCAGCATTTCTGTAGTTCCTCCAAGCAATTCTTTTCACTCAGACCATCATCCGTGTGACTGTTACAACGTCCTTTGTCTCACCCAGTTCTCATCCTGGGTGTGTCAGAGTTACGAAGAAGCAAGGTGGGTAGTGTAAATAACCTGAGACATCAGACCATGGGTTGAGCAGGGCAGAGCCTTGCAGGGAGTGACTGAACTCAGGGTGCTTGTAAAGTCACCCTTGGATAAAGACTCCACCCATTCAGTTTTCAAATTCTCTCTCCTGCCTACCTTTGCCTGTTAACCATCAACTCTGTGTCTGCACTGGAAACAAAACCTCTTGTAACATCCATGCTTTAGAAATAGGTAGCTCGGATGCCTCCCACACACAGCTGTGCTAGAAAAGGTCAACATTTCTAAAGTAAACAGATGCACTCACCTGTGCCTCCTATAAATCATGTATAACTTAAAGAGGACAGCCCTGTTTTCTCTTGAAACAGATCACTTTAAGTTGACAGCCACACTCACCTGAATTTCTACACTCACACTTACTGTATGGCCCAGACTGCCGTATTGCAAGTGTGCAGAGTCTCAGCAGATATGCACAGTTCATTCAAACCATTCACATCCCTGCTAACATACTTTTTAGGAAAGGAAATGCAAAGTTCTTAACCTCGCTTTGTAACCAGTGCTGAATTTCCACAAGGCAGGCCAAGCTCATCTGAAATTGCTTGATTTCACAGCTACATATACTTAACATATATTTAAGGCTAGGGCAACTCCTGCCCTTGACTCCCTGTGGGAAGCCTGACAGACTAAAATGTCCAGGTTTGTTCCTTAGTTTTAGTATTTAGTATTTAGTTTTCTCTTTCACTGTGGAAAGGTGTTCATCATAACTATATACTACTACAGAAATAACTGCAGAGCAAGAGCTCTCAAGCACTCTTAAGAATCAATTTAGGAACCAGATACAACATTTCCCTCATCTTTTGGCAACCTCCCTGTACTTGGGGTAACAGATGGTATAACAGACTGTCGTGGTTTAACCCCAACCATACAGCTTTTTCACCCATCCCCCCCATTTTTGCCCTCCCCCTACTCCTGGAGGGTTGGAGAGGAGAATCAAAAAGAATGCAACTCCCACGGGTTGAGATAAGAACAGTTTGGTAACTAAGGTATAACACAAATCACTACTGCTGCCACCAATAATAGTAATGATAAAAGAAATAACAAGGGAAGAGAATACACCTCATCACCAGGCGACCGATAACTCGCCCCCCCCAGCCCGACCAAGCACCGACCGATACCTCCTCCAACCCTGCAGTCCACTTAGCCCTTCCGGCTCCCTCTCAGTTACATCCTGGGCATGACATGCTGTGGTATGGAATACCTCTTTGGTCAGTTTGGGTCAGGTCTCCTGTCTCTGCTTCCTCCCTGCTTCCCTCCTCCCTGGCAGAGCATGAGGCCCACAAAGTCCTTGGCCAAACCAAAACATAATTTTTTTCAGCTCTGTTCCCAGGCTGACAGTCAAAACACAGCACTGCACCAGCTACCAAGAAAGAGAAAAACGACTGCCACTGCTAAACCCAGGACACAGACACACAACTTTAGGTCAACTGCACTCTGAAAAGAAGTGGAAGGTGGAGCTTGGAAGAAGTCTGGGCACTCTAGGTACTACCTGACTGGCAACAGTCTCTCTATCCCAAGATCCACAACAGATTCATTTGTGTTTCCACCTCCTTCATCAACCTTTACCAAAACGCTTTATAGGTGGCCCTTAACAATACAGAAGCTTCTAACCAAAACCTTGGAGCTTAACTCTGTGCTCGATCTCTGACCTTGCCCTGCTGCTCACCCATTTCAACCACCAGCTCAGGAGGAAAGTCAGAAAGTTTTTCCATTCTTACTGCTTTCTTAATTTCCCATAATTTTACCCATCTTCAATACTCTTGTGTGTTCAAAGTATTATCTTCCGCCTTCATTGACCCACTGCAAAATGAAAACCACTTAGCCTCCCCAAATCCCCTCCCAGGTACAGGAGATTGATCTCGATACACACATAATTTCTCACCTGAAGTCAAAATAGTCTAGTAGCAGTATGCAGAGGAAAAAACATTTCTTCCAGATTGCTTCTGTAGCTGCTTACTCTTTCCAACATTACAGACAACTACACAAAGAATCTCTCAAAGATGGTTCAGTGTGGATGAAGAGTCCATCACCTTCCTAAATACTAGTCAAATAAATGAGACTTTTGAGCTCAGAAAAGTCATGATGATACTATAGGGTGAACTGCATGTCACAGACTGGGAAAGCATACCAACAGTCAGCATTCCCTTGTTCATTATGGACAGACCCCCACAAATTTACATAAAATAAATTCAGAAGCACATCTGAAGATCTTCCGGTCCTCTAAGCTATCCCAGTCCTTGACTGGCATTTAACTACTGGAGGCATTAGCCCTTCTCATTTCTAAAATCCAGTTTGCTATCATCAAAGGCACTAATTTCTCAGCTAATAGGTAACTGGTGGCTCCAGCTTTATCTACACATGCTTTTGGAAAAGCCTCTTTATTACAGCATCACAGACAGCTTGAGGTTGGAAGGAACTCTGGAGATTATCTTCTCTATCCTCCTTGCTGTTTGGGACCATGTCCAGGTGGCTTTTGAGTACCTCCAAGGATGGAGCCTCCACAACATCTCTGGGCAACCCCTGCCAGCGCAGTCACCATCACAGTGAAGAACTGTCTTCATGTCCTTTCAGCCCTCTTCTCTCAAAATACATCTTACTGGAAATCACTTTACTCTGCAACATTTAGGGATACAGGAAAAATACAGAGCTCATCTGAGTGATAAAAAATGATTCACATACTTATTTGAAGAAAGAAGGGTACTGATGCTGAGTGCAATGAGCTGGCTTGGGCTGATCCAACACTGTGTTCATAATAGCTTAAAAGAACTCAAGAGATTATGAATATATGCTCGTATCATTGAGGGACAGGAATGTTATCAGTGTTTCTGGGGAAAGAACAACAAACTTCAAACTAAAGCTAAAATTGCTCCAGCCCAACAAATGCCACATTACTGTCTGCTGTGACACCCTCACCAAGAGAAACTGATGAACTCTCTCAGATACAACATATTCATCACTCCACTGCAGACTTCTCAAATTTCCTCCAGTCACAGATTTCCTATTGTGCATCTCTTGAACTGTAATTCCAAAAGGTATTTCATTTCACATGCTCTATCATTTTGTAAAACTATCCTTTTTATTATTTATTATTCTTATTTAATGACCTGAAGACCAAATGAATAGGCTGGCAGGCAAAAGTCTTCTGTGAATCTCATTTATTTGTTTTAATCCAGATGTAACCAGTACAAGTGGTAATCTAGGAAAATTGCAAGATCTCAGTGTAAACCAAAAGATTATCTGGGCTACTTGGTACAGGAGGCGTCCCTGCCCATGGCAGAGGGATTAGAACTAGATGATTTTTAAGGTCCCTTCTAACCCAAAACATTCTGTGATTCTCTGAAGTTATTTTCACATACTAATTTACAGAAGAAATACAAATAAAGCTGTTACACTTGTTTAAGCAACTTTGTAATGCTGTTGAAACCTAAATCAAACAATAAAATACAATTGCTGGTTTTTAAATTTTAGTACTACATTTTCGTCTGACAATAAGTAACATTCCCAGCAAAGGCTGACTTGCAAGATGTTCTATTTCCTTCAAAAATAATCTGTCATGAATCATGTCTGCAGGCCTATTACGTACCCAGAACAAAACTGGGAGCTCGTAACACTTCATACAGTTCTCCAACAGTTCATACAGTTCTTCAATTGTTCAGTGGCAGGTTATGAGTCATAGGACTGTGGGGAGTTAGCATTATCTACTCCTCTCATCACAATGAAAATAATAGAAGCATTTCAGTTTATTGTGACATGAGCCATCAGAGTACCTCTTCTTCACTGAAAACATAAATTACAACACGCAGGAGACCTTCAAAGGGGGGCAAGCAGCAGATCAGTAAGCAGCCTCCACCAGATGGCAGCACACGTGCACGAACAGACCAGGGCACACCATCAACAGAATTATGAAAAATAAATAAATACGGAAAATACAGTCTATTCCTCTCAATTTCGGTGTTGCTTATGAGGAATCACGATAAGTTACATTATTTGTCATGCCTTTTTGCATCACCAAGTTACCTTTTCCGACAGAAATTCCCATCATTAACTGGCAAAGATGTGATATTCTGCCTGTTTCATTTGCCCCCCAAAGTGTTTAAATCAACACTTAATAACATACAACACTCAGCTGAGAAATACAGTTGTCTAAGCCACTTTAGATGCAGTTTTCCTGTTAAACCTGTCTCGCTATATAAAGTATGATGGCTTATAATTCACAAGGAGTAATAAAATGTCTAAGGAAGTAATGCTTATAAGCAGCCACTGAAACTGCCTATTATACACAGAATCACAGAATAGTTACGGTTGGAAAGGACCTTAAGATCATCTAGTTCCAACCCCCCTGCCATGGGCAAGGACACCTCACACTAAACCATGCCACCGGAGGCTTTGTCCAATCTAGCCCTGAACACTGCCAGGGATGGAGCATTCACAACCTCCCTGGGCAACCCGTTCCTGTGCCTCACCACTCTTACAGGAAAGAATTTCTTCCTTATATCCAATCTAAACCTCCCGTTTAAGTTTAAATCTGTTACCCCTTGTCCTAGGGGTAGGCCCTACTGAAAAGTCCCTCCCCAGCATCCCTATAGGCCCCCTTCAGATACTGGGAGGCTGCTATGAGGTCTCCACGCAGCCTTCTCTTCTCCACGCTGAACAGGGCAGGATCACCTCCTTCGATCTGCTGGTCACACTCCTTTTGATGCAGCCCAGGATACAGTTGGCTTTCTGGGCTGCAAGCGCACACTGAAGCGGGCTCATGTTCATTTTCTCATCGACCAGCACCTCCAAGTCCTTCTCCACAGGGTTGCTCTTGAATCTCTTCTCTGCCCAGCCTGTAGCTATGCCTGGGATTGCTCCAACCCAGGTGTAGGACCTTGCACTTGGCATGGTTAAACTTCATGAGGTTGGCAATGTCCCTCTGGATGGCATTCCTTCCCTCCAGTGTATCAAACTAACCACACAGCTTGGAGTCATCGGCAAACTTGCTGAGGGCGCACTCAATCCCACTGTCCATGTCAGCGATGAAGATGTTGAACAAGACCGGTCCCAACACAGATCCCTGACGGACACCACTCGTTACTGGTCTCCAGCTGGACATCGAGCCATTGACCACAACTCTTTGTGTGCGGCCATCCAGCCAGTTCTTTATCCACTGAGTGGTCCATCCATCAAATTGATGTCTCTCCAGTTTAGGGACATGGATGTCATGTAGGACAGTGTCGAACGCTTTGCACAAGGCAAGGTAGATGACATCAACTGCTCTACCCCTGTCCATCAGTTCCGTAGCCCCATCATAGAAGGCCACCAAATTTTTCAGGCAGGATTTCCCCTTAGTAAAGCCATGCTGGCTGTCACCAAGCACCTTGTTGTTTTTCATGTGCCTTAGCATGCCTTCCAGGAGAATCTGCTCCAAGATTTTGCCAGGCACAGAGGTGAGACTTACTGGTCTGTAATTCCCTGGGTCATCCATTTTCCCCTTCTTGAAAATGGGGGTTATATTTCCCTTTTTCCAGTCCTTCGGAACTTCACCTGACTGCCATGATTTTTCAGATATGATGGACAGTGGCTTAGCAACTTCATTTGCCAGCTCCTTCAGGACCCACTGATGGATTTCATCAGGTCCCATGGACTTGTGTACGTTCAGGTTCTTAAGATGGTCTTGAACCAGATCCTCTCCTACAGTGGGCCTAGGGTCTTCATTCTCACAGTCCCTGCATCTGCTTTCCAAGACTTGGGTGGTGCGGTCAGAGCCTTTGCCAATGAAGACCAAGGCAAAGAAGTCACTGAGAACCTCAGCCTTCTCCAAATTCAGGGTAGCCAGTTCTCCCAGTTGCTTCCAGAGGGGGCCTACGTTGTCCCTTGTTTGTTATTTATTTGATACATACCTATAGAATCCCTTCCTGTTATCCTTAACATCCCTAGCCAAGTTTAATTCTAACTGGGCCTTGGCTTTCCTAACCTGCTCCCTAGCTTCCCGGACAACATCCCTGTACTCTTCCCAGGCCGCCTGTCCTTGCTTCCACCTTTTATAAGCCTCTTTTTTCCTTTGAATTTTCCTCAGCAGCTCCTTATCCATCCAAGCAGGTCTCCTGGCCCTCCTGCTGCACTTCCTTCTGGTTGGGATGCAACACTCCTGAGCTTGTAGCAGGTGATCCTTGAATATCAACCAGCAGTCTTGGGCCCCCCTGCCCTCTAGGGCTATATCCCATGGAACCTTACTAAGCAGGTTCCTGAAGAGGCCAAAGTCTGCTCTCTTGAAGTCCAGGGCAGTGAGCTTCCTGCACGCTCTTCTCACTGTCCTGAGGATCTCAAATTTGACCATCTCATGATCACTGCAACCAAAGCTGCCCCAGAGCATTACATTTCCAACAAGCCCTTCCCTGTTGGTGAGCATGAGGTCAAGCATGGCACCTCTCCTTGTTGGCTCCTCTATTACTTGCAGAAGGAAGTTGTCTTCCACACAATCAATGAACCTCTTGGATTTTCTGTGCCAGGCGGTACCATCCCTCCAACAGATATCAGGGTGGTTGAAGTCCCCCATGAGAACAAGGGCCTGTGAATGTGAGGCTTTTCCTATCTGTCAATAGATTGCTTCATCCACAGAGTCCTCTTGACCAGTGGTTCTGTAACAGATCCCCACAGTAATGTCTCCCATCGCTGTTTTCCCTTTAACCGTGACCCACAAACTCTCTGTTAACTGGTCACCTGTCCCCAGACAGAGTTCCATACTCTCCAGCCTATCTCTAACATAAAGGGCAACTCCCCCTCCCCACCTGTCAGGCCTGTCTTTTCTAAAGAGCCTGTAACCTTCCATTCCAACACTCCAATCATAGGAGCCATCCCACCATGTTTCTGTGATGCCTATTATATCATACCCCTGTAGATGTGCACACATCTCTAATTCCTCATTTGTTCCCCATGCTATGGGCATTTGTATAGAGGCATCTGAGCTGAGCTCCAAATGTAGCCGGCTCATTGGCTGGAGCGGCTGGAATATATCTACATTGCTCCAAGCATTTATTATGGGTGCTGGCAACTGACTGGGTGTGTTGGGGTCAATGATGCCCCCATGCCCCAACACATCTAGTTTACAGCATCCTTGACCAGTCTGGCAAGCCTCCTACCAAAACCACTCTTCCCCTTTGTTACAGCCAGACCAGCTCCACCAGCCTCCAGTAGACCTAGCCTACAAACTTGGGTCCCGTGTTCAAGACATCCAAACCCCTGACTATGGCACCAGCGTTCTAACCATTTATTAACCTGGCCAATCCTCCCAGCCTTTTTAAGGTCCTCCCCTGTATCGTGGAGAATTGACAAAAACATAATCTGAGCTCCAGAGCCCCTAACCACCTCTCCCAGGGCTCTGCAGTCCTTCTTCATGTTCCCCAGGCTACTGCTGTCTATAGCAATATCACCCACATGGACGACTAGATGTGGGTAAATAGTCAGTGGGACTCACTAGAAGCGGCAGCCTCTGTGCAACATCCCTGTTCTGTGCCCCTGGTAGGCAACACACCTCCCTTGAGACAGGGTCAGGCTGACAGAGGAGTGCTTCTGTCTCTTTCAAAGTAGAGTCCCCTACCACTATGACCCGCAGCTTTTTCCTGGCAGGACCAGTAGAGACCTTCGATAGCAGTGCCTCAGCCGGTTGTTCATGTTGCAAGGGTGTTTCCTCATTAGCCTCCTGCAGGACAGTAAAGTAGTTCTGCATGGGGACAACACATTTAGGAGGAAGCCCCTTGCTTTTAAATTGTGCTCTTCCTCTTTTTTTTTTTTGTCACTGTTTCCCAGCTTCCTGGGTTAACAGCCTCCTTCTTTCCTCCATGAGCTACAGGGGACGCTTGAGGCCCCTGCACAGCTTGGGCTGGGAGCAAGCAGTGGTGCTTCTTCTCAGCTTCCCTGACATCTTGCGGCCTATTGACAGCATCCCGCAGCTCAGCCCCTGCTGCAGGACCTCCACCAGGGCGCACCGAGTACAGCCCTGCCCATTGTGCACCCTCCCCTCACCAGAGCAGTGCAGGCACTCTCTACACTCCGAGCTCTGCGCTGCAGCCTCCCCTCTCATCGGCTCTGTCTGGGTGCCTATGCTGGCCACCGCCGGGGCAGCCAGAGCAGAGCTCCCAGACCGGGCCCTGGTCATACAGCCAGTGCTCACCATCCCGCTCGCCTGCCCGCCCGAACTGCCTCCACCCGCTGTTTGCTCGCGCTCCCTGGGGCAGGTTTTAACCCAGTCAGGGCCGGTGCCGCTCCCCCTGGCTCCGCCCCCTGTGAGTCCCTGCTCGCGTCAGCTGAGCTGCCGGCTCCGGGGCAGGTCCTGTCGAGGACTTGAGGCTGCCCCTGGTAACTCGAGGCTCTTGGACGCTGAGCTTACCTCCGCTCCGGTGTTGAAGCCGTCCTCACTCAAGCTACTGACCTCAGCTGCACCTCTATTTAAGTACAGCTTAAAATAATTTCTTAGATTAAGCATCCCCTTATTTTCCCTAAATCTAATACTTTTTTAATGGTATGATTCTGTCTGTTCTTCAGAGGATAACCAGATATTGCAGTCTTCAAATCACTGAGTGAACAGTGAAAAGGTTAACATTTTTCCATACACTGTTTTTGTATTCATACATTTCATGAACGCAATCACATACCATTAATAACTAAATTTAGCTTTTATTAAGCATGACTGCACAACAGAAGAGACAAATACATTTCACTTCAACATTTTATTCTGAAACCACTGACCTCAGTTTTAGGACTAAAGATCTCGCAGGTAAAAGTAAGATGAAAAGATGAAAGAAAGGTGCATGAAACAGTAACTCAAAAGCATTCTTCTGCCATACAGGAAGAGAAACCATAATGTTTTTCTTTATGAAAAAATAATGGAAAAATGTATCCACTATACGAAATCATACTTCTTATAAGAACATGATCTAGATCACGAGTTTCCTTTGTCTTCTAGTTTTCAGTTAAGGAAAACCTTTGTTGCATGGCTTTTTTAAAAGCTGATGACAAAAGTAACAGGAAAATACAACTTCTATCTAAAGACAAAAAATCATGCTCTATTGCTTATGAGCCTTTAGACAGAAAATTAACAACTAAACCTAGATTTTCTTTCTTTCACATACCTTGTGATAAACCTGTTCAGAAGTATTATTAACATGAAAAATACATCCTGCTTTACCTCAGTTTATTCATAAACTCACCTTTCTAGGTCAGCAAACCTTAGCTCTCTAAAAATGCATTAACATATTCCAAACTGTATTTTAAGCACTTACAGTATCTCAAGGAACAGTCTTGCAAAACGAGAGTTCAAGGGTTACATAGAAGACAGAAGAAATTTTCAGACTAGCTGCAATTCCCTGTCCTTTGAAAAACTTCTAGAAATCCTTAAACATTCAACAAAACAAGCTTATGTAGCTGATAAAGACCATTTCTTCTTTCATGCTGCTTTTCAGACTGGTCAATAATATGCTGAGGATGCACCTAATCAAAAGATGCAAGAGGAAAGTCAGAAAGCATTTTTTATTGCGTTTTCCTGTATAACAAAGCTAGGGAAAAATCTTGAAGAGTTCTGACAGTTTCAAATCACACAGGAATTTCAGTTCCATGCCACACATGTCAACATAAATAGTCAGTGCTATGGAATGCTGTATCTCATGGTTTGCCTGAGCCAATATACTATTACACAATAAATTCCAAAGCATTACAGGTAGCATTTCATGTGATGATGTATAAAAGATGTCTTGAAATTCTTCAGATGCATTGAGGGAAATCCTGATCCAGCACCTATACATTAACTTGTTATAGAAGCTAAACACCAGTGTAACTGAATAGGAGATTATTTTCATAATACCAAGGATAACCACATTTGCAATATGGAAACACTTTGGCTTAAAGCAGTGTATCACAACAAACTAACCCCTCAGGGAATGTCTACTAGAAATAAGAGCCCTTGGTGGTTGTTCACTGTTGCCCATCTTTTCAAGGAGACCCAAACTGCTTATTTATCTGCCTCAGGGTGGGAGAGACACAGGGAGGGTGTATGTAGAAGCCTTACTACTGCACTCAGTAATTCCTCATCCCTTTTTAATTAAGAAAAAGCACTTGTTCGCCAGGAAATATAGTGGCCTGCAGAGGCCCTTACAGAAAGAAAGGTAAGATTTCTAACAGTAGAAAGCTAGACTTTTCGGCTTTATTAAACAATCCCAGGTTTCAAGGAAACTGCCCTCCGACCTCATCCCACCACATTCATTCTAAAGCAAGTCACATTTCTGTCTGCTTAAAGGGAAAAGCCACCTGAAAGCCCCGTAACCCAAAATAAAATGCACTGCATTCAGATAAATATGCCTCTCAAAAATCATGTTCTGTTTGAAAAGTGTAAACTAAACCGCAAAAGTAAAAATCCAAGCTACTCAATAAACTAGACTAATAGGATATAAATAGGGACTGCCGTATACTCAACAGCTCTTATGCCTGAAATTTGACTGTACAGTATTTTCAGTATCTTTAAATTCAATACTCAGAAAAGACATCCTTCCAAAGGAAATTCTCCCTTTGACCACTCTTAACTAACTGTACTGGGGTACTCCAACTACTCTTCTTAGGGGAAAAGGAAAAAAAAATATATTTGTAGACCCTTACCTGATTCCATGCATATGGCTTCTTGTACCATGTAGGAACAACTTTATCTTGAGGTTTTGATTTGCAGATTAAACTGAAATTACATAAAAATAGCCTTAAGAAATACACTTGTATTAGATTAATTCTAAAGAAAAAGGAATTTCCGTATTAGACACAGCTAGGCATTTATGAGGCATCTGTGCTTAAGGGAATCTTAAATTTCCTTGCTAATCTAGTCTGATTAGTTCACTTCTCTACACTTTGCCCCTCTAGTCTAGAAAGTCAAAATATAGGTTTTCATAGGGATGTTAAGTGGATAAGAATCTATTTTCTTTTAAAGAAAATTATGGGCTTTTTTCTAAATGTAAAAAGTACTAAATTTGCAAGCGCCATTTATTCCATAAGCTTTATGCATACTTATTCACTAGAATGTATAATAAAGCTATTTTAAGGGTATGTTGTTTTGCATGACAACTCAATTACTATAGATTCTCTGTCTGCTCCAGTTATTCCTTCAAGCTGTGCAAAGTACAACAGCAGTAGACATTAATTAATTCTGTCTAGATGTGTTTTTCAAAAACTGATTTTAGTCTTAAGTAGTGGTGACATATTGTAAATACAATTAGCTTTCAAAAAATTGAGGAAAATTATGAAAGACTGGTCAGGCTAAATTTTTACCTATGTGCTTTTACTAAGTTTTTTCCAAGAAGCAAAGGAAGTACAATGAGAAGAAAACATTCAAAATGCAGGAAGATTTTATACAAAGGAAAAGATGACATCATGACAATAACCAGATTGTCTCTTTCTTCAAAAAGGTAAAAAAAACACCCAACCCCCAAATTGGAAAAATTAACTGTAGGATTGTTGGAACAGAATCAGTAAAAACACAAAAAAATCTAGGAGACAAAATGCTACCCAAAGAGGTGTAAAATCCTAAAGAAAAAAAAACCCAGAAGCCTGCTGAGAATGACCAAGTCAGTCAGGGAACGCTGATGGAACTGGGGAGTGTGTCAGCGCTGGAGCTGCTCAGGCTGCTCCTTCCTCTCCCAGCTGGCTGGAGACGTCTGAACAATCAACCTAAAATGGGTACTATTTTAACTAGCAGGTACACGTGAAACACTAGCAGGTATTCACATGTCTAAAGAAAAAGCAGTGACATTTCTGTGCCTTGAATTCAGCATGTAAATGCCGATTTCCAAACATGAGTTCCTGTTACTGTCACACAGTCATCTCCAGAAAGGTTATGTGGTTTTGCTTCTTTCTGCCTATTCACTTTCCTCAATTTCTCCCTACAGTTGTTACAACATGAATCACATAAGCAAACTTCATTCAGCTTTGAAGTCTAAACGTGGTACTACATGGCAGTGTCCAAAGGCAATACAGACATTGACTGGCCTGAAGTACTTGGACACAAACAGGAAATTAAACATTGAATCAGCAGTATCCTCAACAGCTGGGATTTTACCAAGAAATTTTCAGATGTGAAACATGAAGAGCTTGCCATCAACCTGCACTGGCTCTCCGTAAGTTGAAAGCACAAACAGCATGAATTTTTTTGAGGTAAGCCTTTGTGGAACTATACTACCACTTTCTGAAGGTGCACACATCCCACTGCCACAGCTGGCTCAAAGCAAAGACAGGTGGCCTTCTGTTCACAAATTTGCAGGCGACTTCCCAAAATCAACCTGGCCAACACCTATCCTACACTGGTCTGTTGAGGGAGGAAAGACAGCACACATGATTCAACTGTAATGTATAGGGATAAAAAAACCTTAATCCTTCTGCACTCTTATGATGTACAACTTTATTAGCTTTGTCCTGTGTGCACAAAGCAAAGGTACATCAGAAGTGGTATCCTGTAGAACAAGTTTTACAGTCTACATTTCATGACTCTTAAGTAATCAGGCTTCCCTGAAGAACCAGTGCTTCCACAAGTAGTCTAAAGTTGTTTAGTATACTGCTTTATAAATAAACAAAAGTAAATTAAATGAATCATTAAATGAGAATATATATTGTTTCCCCAAAGCTTAATCTGAGCTATGCTTCAAGCAATTATTTATTTTGGTTCTGATGAGACTGAAACAGAATATCTTATTTCTATGAAATTATTACCGTAGAAGTTTCTGACGAACATCTTCCTGCAGCTGTGTCACTCTTGTTTGTTCAAAAGACACTGTGCGTTCAGAAATCACCTTATTAATGGCTGTCCTTAGGATATTTATCTACAAAAACACCAGTGACAGAATATAAAGCACTCAAAACCAGCACTAGTTCTGTATTTTATTGTATTATATTGTATTGTACTATCATATATTGACACAAAGAGGCTGCGGCACCCATACCACCAAACTTCAACAGAAATATTATTAACATAAGCAAAACCATCTGAAGCTTTAGAAACACTTCCTCTAGATGCATCTCTGCTGGTTCAAGATGTTAATGTTCATCCCCTTAATACTACAATCATCCAGGTTACTCAGATATGCCACAAAACATACAGGCTACCACATGCCTGGATTCTTTTCCAAACACAGAATTCCTTCTGTAAAAATTTTGAGGATTTTCTCTATGGGTCTATAATTTTCACATGCATGACTTCGCTATGGGCAAACTGTGCATCACAGATTTGAAAATTTGGTGGCCTCCTGCGATGGGGTTCCAGTGTTGGTAGATAAGGAAACAGGAACTGATGTCACCCACACGGACTTGTGAAACGTGTTTTTGACACTGTCTCACATGAGATCCTTGTCTCTCAACTGGAGAGGTATGGATTTGATGGATAGATCACTGGGTGGGTAAGGAACTAGCTGGAAGGTCACACTCAAGATAGTTGCGGTCATCAGCTTGCTGTTCAAGTGGAGACCACCGACAACTGATGTCCTTCAGGGTCAGTACTGAGACTGCTGCTTTTTAATACATTTGTTGGCAACATGGACAGTGGGATTGAGTGCACCCTCTGCAAGTTTGCCACCAACACCAAGCTGTGTGATACAGTTGACATGCTGAAGGGAAGGGATGCCATCCAGAGGGACCTTGACAGGCTTGAGTGGGGGGGGGCCTGTGTGAACTCCATGAAGTTCAACAAGGCCAAATGCAAGGTCCTGAACCTGAGTTGGGGCAATCCCAAGGCCAAACACGGGCTGGGTGGAAACTGGATTGAGAGCAGCTCTGAGAAGAAGGACTCGGGGGTGTCAGATGATGGAAGCTCAACATAAGCTGACAGTGTGTGCTTGCACCCCAGAAAGCCAAGCATATTCTGGGCTGCATTAAAAGGATCATGACCAGCAGGTCAAAGGATGTGACTCTCCCCCTCTGCTCTCATGAGATCCCACCTGCAGTACTGTGTGCAGTTCTGGGGCCACCAACATAAGAACAGCACTGACCTATTGGAGCAAGTCTAGAGGAGGGCCACACAGATGATCAGAGCACCTCTCCTACAAAAACAGGCTGAAAGAGTTGGCCTTGTTCAGCCTAGAGGAGAGAAGGCTCCATGGAGACCTCAAAGCAGCCTTCCAATACCTTAAGGGGCCAACAAGAAAGCTGGAGAGGGACTTTTTACAAGAGAATACAGTAATAGGACAGGGGGTAATGGTTTTAAACTGAAAGAGGGTAGATTTGAATTCTAGAAGGAAGAATGAGGGTGGTGAGACACTGGCACAGGCTGCCCAGAGAAGCTGTGGATGCCCCAGTCCCTGGAAATGTTCAAGGCCACGTTGGACAGGGCTTTGAGCAACCTGGTCTAGTGGGAGGTGTCCTGGCCCATGGCTGAGGGGTTGGAAGTAGATGGTCTTTAAGGTCCCTTCCAACCCAAACCATTCTGTTATTCTACAATATGTGCACCAGCATGTCCACCGTGTCCTTAAAAAGCCACTAGAAACCACGCTTCATCACCTGCTCTGTACACAGAACTAATCAGGGCACGTGAGGTCTTTTGTTACTGCTGAACCCAGGACAAAAGCATGTATCAAATCTGAAGCACAGGTCGAATACAGCTTTCTGTCCTGCATAACAAGAGTGGACACATGTACTTGCTCTGACACATCTCTGTCTACAAGTTGCAAGAAGGCTGTAATGAGGAATACAGGGATTTTCGTTTGTTTGATCTGCTCTGAGACAAGTAGCTTGATAAATTCTTATACATGTTTTACCTCTGATATGTCTTCCACTCCAAAATGCACATCAAATGTCAGTTCCATGTCATTTTCTGGAAGCAGGGGAGCTCCAGAACTCTGACTCCAACCCAAACCGCACAAAACACCAGTGAAATACTTTCCACTTTTATCAACCCTGTATGGAAAAGAAGGAAAACAGTCTCACCTAGAGATGAAAAAACTAAACACTCATATGCAGAGTTAAATGAATTTGTTCAAGCCATGCCAAGCAAGATGCAGGTGTTTTGAAGAAGCTAACGCAACTGAGAGGCATTCATACTTAGTCATACTGTTTTTTTCAAATATAGGGATGAAACAAAACTAAAGTTCTGGTTACAGAAACATACACTCATAAAACTTAAAAGGAAAAATCATACATATGCAAAATAAAACTTAAGGAAAGCTAGCTTCACTATGTTGAAGTGACAGTCCACAGACACAAGAATTTAAACCAAACAACAGTAATGCAACTGCCAGAGCTCTTTTACAGAAGAGTTTATGCACTTTTACAAACATCAAGCAAGTTCTTCTCCTCACGTTGGTTTAAAACTTGCCCAGTTCTACAGCACATCTTCCCAGGCTTCCAGCACAATTGTCAGGAACTGTATTGCCTTACTGTGGGAGTAGAGCCTGCAGCACCAATTCCTAAGTATATGGAACAAATTATCTTAGCTACAAACTATACTGAAACTGATAAAATATACAAGAATTACAGGAACAAGAAATGCTAAAAGCAGGGGAAAAAAAAAAAGTCACCAATTTCTGAGGGATCCTAAAAAACCAAAACAATACCCAAACACATGCACCCCTTTCTAAAATGCATTAATACCTTAGTTCTATAGCAGGAGCAAACAGCATACTGAGGAGCGGAAGCAGGCCAGGAATAGGAGGCATCAAAGATGTTTCTTCTAAAATCACAGCAGATCCTGTCACACACATAGGACCAAAAAAAAAAAAAAGGAAAATCTCTATGGAGTATCTGAGTATCTAATGAAAATGAAACCTCAAAAGGATGTAACATTTCCTCATAGGACTATTCCCATAAAACCAAAGTCTGGAGAAACAGTCCAAACACTTTTATTAAGCATTACCAGTTGCATTTGCTGATACAGAAGCAGAAACCAACAACTGCTGAAAGGTTTCTTCTGAAGCATCATGGAGAACAACAGAGTTTATGCTTTGCTTTTGTATAAGAATTTTTCTGGAAGGAAATAAAATATTTTCAACATTAAAAAAACTGAATCAAAAACCAAACCCCATATAGACACATTAAAAAACAGTATTATTTTAAATTCACAGTCCAACCTCAATGGTTAGAAGTTACCTGAATACCATTTAATAGATTTATATGATTAATAAATAATCTCTTTGTAAGGCATTAAAGCACCTAATAAAAATATCCTTAAATTCTTACATAGTGAGTGTGCATATGAATGCAACTTAATACTGACTACTTCAGTCCTTTCAAAGAATAAAAATTCTGTGAAAATCTGTTAAGAGTAACTAGGATGGTTTTTGCGTATATATTTAATATTATATCTGAGAATGTGCTTATACTTCACAGTGAAAGTCTTCCCATACCTGAACTGGGATACTCTTGTCATACTGTAACATTTCAGCTCATAGGGACTGAATGGGCCAAAAACTGCTACCTTCAAAAGAAAGAGAGCAAATGATATCCTAGTTAGCCAGCACCTGGATCTCCCCAAATCAAAATACTCTATAAATAAAATCCAAAACACATTTCAGCATATACTAAGTAACACTGAATTGATGAATTGATAAATTGATAAACAGCATTTTCATTTCACCCATCTAGAGCATTTGCTTGTTGAAGTACTTCAACAAAAATAATGTATTTTTCACAGGTGTCAGGGATTCACAATTTCCATCTGGCTTAAAAAGCACAAGTTCATACTTCACAGAGCACCTAATAAAATCAGGTCACATTTTTGTTTACATGAGCAGTCTTTAATCATGACAAATCTCTCACTTTCATAAAGTGAGCAGTTAAACAGGATTACTCCTCTGGGTAAACTGAGCACGAAGAGACACTTGAAAACCTGAAATATTGTTGGGTCTGAAATGTGAACAGAAATACAATACAGATGAGGGCTTAACTTGTAATCAGAATGCAGAGTAGGACACAGATTTTCATGTTTTATATTCCAGGTTAGTAGTGACTAAGTATCTCAAAGTAAGCAAGCAAAGATAAATTCTGAGTTTGGGTTACTGGAGTGTTCACTGCATTACCTATCCTAGCAGCTTACCTATCACTAGCTGAGGAAGAACAAAACATTGTTTACAGTAAAAATCATGTTTAAAATTTTTCTGGAAAAACAAAACAAAAAACCCCCCAAACCAGTAGCATTGTAACCTTGCTTTCTGCTGTAGCTTGTATCGTGAAGACTACCAGAGGTGGAAACACTGTGTTCTATTTTTTTTTTATCTTCATTCTACAGCGGTTCAAAGTGCTGCCTTAGAATGTGTTAGAAGAGCTGGTTCACTTAGCTCTTAGGCAAAGCTTCAAAACTTTCTTAGAAGTTCCAAAAAGCTAGTTTCAATGGTTCTCATTAACAGCTTTCTACCAACGGAAAATAGAATACACTATAAAAGGCATCAGATGTGGTTGGGTGTTAAAGATACTTTCAGTCTTCATCTCCATTCTAACACTAAGAAGTAGGGTCACAAAATGACATACCAAAACCACCACCCAAGTTACCTTATGGCTTGGCACATTAGATTTATGTTCAGAAAAGCAGTTTAACAATCTTTCAAGGAGATGCTTTTCTTCCTTTCTTGAAGATACAGACATTTTCTCTTCTTTTACTTGGTCCAAAAATAATTCCCTGAGCAAACTATGGCTTTGCTACATAACAATGGAAAAGTATTAAATCGTGAAATGGCTACATTTTTCATATATTCTATTAAAAAGACCCTACACAAAGCACATACAAACTCACAAACAAATACAAAACCCAAGGTTCTCATTACATTTTAGAGTATATAAAATATAAAAATGGGAGACAGTTAAAACTATGAGACATACATTTTTTCAAAGTTTAAAAAAAACAGTGGAACAGTTGAGGTGCAATTATCTCTTGGGAAACATCTCTCAAAAGATGTCTCAAAGCACCAATGCTTTTAGCCAACAAATTAATACAAATTGTGAACACACATATGTTGTCCTATTCAAGTATTAATCTTCCCTAATCCCATGACATTAGTCAAGACTTCAACTTAATTTTTCAGCACTAAGCCTGAGCTGAAGTGTATTAGTATAAAAAAAGTAGAAGGAGCTTTACTCAATACATACTTGTGATTCATATGATTCTTCTGCTAGTTCAGCATAACATTCTTCAATAAGCACATCTCGAACATTCACAAACTCTTGGTACCCCTCACCACAGAAAACATCTACGTGCAGAACACTATGCACAAGTGAATACACCTTCACAAAAATTGCACAGCCATTTACTAGTGAGGCAAATCTTTGGTTAGCACTGTAACTCCACTGTTCCCCACACACAAGAGATTTTGCAGAAGGGCGCATCTTGCATATCTTGAATTCTAAAGCCTAGAACAAAAAAATGGAAAACAACACTTACCTGAGTAGAAATCAGCACAAAAATATTTTTTCCCCAAGCTGTTTGAATTAGTAATTATAAATTACTTTGTAATTATTGCAGTGGCTTATGTTAATTACTAAGACAGCTGTAAAGTTACTGGCATTATTCCTATTCCATCATTGCCAACACAGCTACACATTACATCTCATACGACTTCAATATTGTACATAGTTACTAATGAAACAAAGCTAACAGAGCATAAATAGAAGGTAATTTGGTATTAATTCACCATCCACATTAAAATCTAGGGTGGAGAGATGTCTTCTCTGTATAATCCAGAGTTCTTTTCAACTATGGTAACAGAAAAAGACCACTGCAGCCATTCTGTTCCTGGCAAGCAAGAGTAAGCTCACATTTAACCCATTCCCCCAACGACTATCTGTAATTATGTCTTCAAATGAATTTTACAAAACCACTGTTTTTTTTTCCTAGCTAGTCATTAAAACCAGTCATTAAAAGATTAGGCCTGAAGCACAAACACACTTCCCTTTAATGCCTCTGAAGAAAACACAAAGAAAGGATGCTTCCTGCCAAAACAAATTCTTATGTTTTGAAATCAATTATAAAAAAAAGCCCCAACAAATAAAATGAGGCCTGCTAAGATCTAGTACTAAGAAGAGATATAGAAAACTAGAGAACTGTAAAACTACACTTCTACTCATTAATTTATCTTTTCATCATTAAATGCTTCAGAAAAAATTACTATGACACACCTGTTTCAGTTCACTAAATGAGGACTGAAAAGCTGAATTTCACTTGAATTCTAGTTATCTGATTTGGAAATATAGCTTAAGAGAATTACTTTTCTTAAAAATCAGGTATAAAGTCCCTCAGGTCTATGTTACGTATCAGTATTTAATTATCAAAAGGGTTCTGTCTGAAAAGATCCAAGTAAAGGCAGTAGTTCCAACGAATATCAAAGCAGCACAAAACCAGAGACTTGTAGCCTTGTGAAATTTGAATCAGGCACCTCCTATGTATTTGTCCTGTAACTAATAGTGTAGCAGAGCAGAAGCCTCGATGGAGCAAAAATACTTTGCACATTAACTGTACAGTAGACTCATGCCACGCGGACAAGGAGAGATGCTATGCTGACACTTACCTGTAGTAGCAGCAGCTAGGTTTAAGCAGAGAACAAAAGGTCAAACTAGTTGTGGATAGTTTGTCCTCTGGGCTGTTTTCTAGGCTGTATAAATTTCTGCCATTTGCTCAGAACGTCTTTAGATTAAAGCTAAGCTGATCTACTGCTCAGCCTGTTACTCCTGAGCTTTTCATATAAACAGGTAATAGAGGAACTAGAACAACATTCTCCTTCCAGGGTGTTCTACTTCTCATAGAACTGACTGACAGCAAAGAAACATAACCAAAAGCAACAAGCTGCCCAGGGAGGTTGTGGAATCTCCTTCTTTGGAGACATTCAAAACCCGCCTGGACACGTTCCTGTGTAACCTTATCTAGGTGTTCCTGCTCCGGCAGGGGGATTGGACTAGATGATCTTTTGAGGTCCCTTCCAATCTCTAACATACTGTGATACTGTGAAGCAGCAAAAGGCAGCTATTAGAGCTATTTCCTCTTTGCTTCCACTCTCTCTGTGACTAGAGATGGCAGAGAGATCCCAGAATGTTGTCTCCACAGAGAAAGGCCTAGTTCAACCGTTCAGTTAAAAAAAAATACAATGTTTTTTACATCCAGTCAGGCAGCAAGTTCAGGCTTCTCTCCCACTCACCTCCCCAGCAAGTGTTAAACAATTAAATACAATGCAATTTAGTTACACAAGAATTACTGCTCTGTGCATGGTCACTTCTGGAAAACATTTATTCTATTAGTGAAGGTGATTTGTAGGTGCTTCCATTACCAAAATACGTATTACCTTATTATTATTCTGAAAAGCATTATGATTTGAAGTACACTTCTGTTTCCCAGATCAGACATGAAACTGTTAAGCAGCAGCAAATAGTATCACCCCTACCTGGAATGGAAGCTCTTGAAGAGAGCTTGGAATCTTTTTTAATTTCTTTAAAGGCACTTTTGATCTATTGCCATAATCCACAAAGAACACCTGGAAAAAGAACGGAGAACATATGCAGAGATTCCACATTAGAAGTGTTACTTTCAGTGGCGAGAAAACTAACAACCTTAATTACAGTACAAGTCTTATCAGATGAAATGGAAGCAAATTCAGAGTTTGGAAAACATGCAAGGGAAGTCATGTTAAAAATAATACACCAAATCTTACCATGTCTATTATTTGATTCCTTGACTTAAACATCCACTGTAATTTAAGTCATCTGCTAAATCTAGAAAAGGCAAATTCTCAAAGGCTCTCTCTCTCTCCACAATTAGATCTGTACAACCTTACTTCTTAACAGTGAATGATATTACCCAATAACTGCTTTTAGATAAGCAAATACTAACACTGATCTGGTGACCTGTTTATAAATGCAAAAGAGAAAGCGATGAGATTAGCACTGTTGTTCACTAGTTTTTTGTAACTTCAAAGAGATGCCCTTGGGTGACATGGTTAGCATGAAGTGCCCCTGCCCATGGCAGGGGGGTTGGAACTAGATGATCTTAAAAGTCCTTTCCAACCCTAACTATTCCATGATCTATGATCTATGACAATCTCTTTAGTATTAACTTTGTAGAGATGACACCCAGCTATGTTAAGAAATCAAGAAATTCAAAGAAGGAATGGGAGGTGCAAAGCGCAATACTGCAATCAATCAATCAATCAATAAATAAATAAATAAATGTCTGTGCCTAAGTGCTGAAAATAAAAGTACTGCCCTGAAAAATGAATATCAATCCAGAGCTGTGGCACAAGTTTCCATTACTGGCATTGGAATACAAATTCAGAATACTCTTAATAAATTTGCTGATGATCAAGAACTAAGCAATATGAACATTGATACAGAAAAGATCACATTTAGTGGATCTGAGATTTCAACATGAATGGAAAAAACCAAATGGTATGAAAGACAAGCTCATATTTGGAGTTCTTAACAATTTCTGCTATGAACTTTGTTATTATTTATAAATTCTAATTAGTTGGATATTACCAAGATGATAAGATGACAAGAGGGGTCCATACAAAAAAAGCTATGGAAAGGCATATGTGGCATGTACCATATGAAATATTTTTTGAATGCAGAGGAGAAACACTGAGTTGGAAGAGGAATACTATCAGAACTGTATAAATAAAGGCAGAACTATATGTACAGTGGCATGCATAATTCTGCTTCAGAAAACTGAGGTCAAAAGGAAAAAAGAGGAGTGAGAAGGAGACCAGGTGAAAAAAAAAAGTCAGTGCAGTATGTGAGAAGAGTGCAGCTTGCTTCAATTAGCAAAACAAAGTCCAGGAAGAAAAAGATAGATAGGTAACTGGAGGGGAGAGGAAAGAGGAGTTAAAAAAGAAAACCTGTGTAAACCAGGGGGAGAAACACTGGCAGAACAACCTTAGACAATCTGGCCATGAATGACTGAAAACGAGCAATACAGCAGGGTCAAGAAACTTCCAGATGGATTTCAATATATTTATAAAGAGGAAATGATGGGGCTGCTGCCAGCAACGTAGCACTGGACTCTGACATAGCCATTTCTCACTATGTTTTCAAGTTACTGGAGGTTTTAGTCTTTATTTTGGTTTGCTCCACTTCAGCACACAAAATAACTCAACTGTATCAACAACAACCTCTGAATTTAATACTAAAATACCACTGTGTTCTTGAAAAAACCCTAGTTCACCTATTCTGACATCATTCTGTTACAGTTTTTAGTTCTACAGATTTCCTTACTGGAACAGTTATAATCATAGAATAGTTAGGGTTGGAAAGGACCTTAAGATCATCTAGTTCCAACACCCCTGCCATGGGCAGGGACACCTCACTCTAAGCCATATCACCCAAGGCTCTGTCCAACCTGGCCTTGAACACAACCAGGGATGGAGCATTCACAACTTCTTTGAGCAACCCATTCCAGTGCCTCACCACCCTTACAGTAAAGAACTTCTTCCTTATATCCAATCTAAACTTCCCCTGTTTAAGTTTTAACCCATTACCCCTTGTCCTGTCACTACAGTCCCTAATGAAGAGTCCATCCCCAGCATCCTTATAGGCCCCCTTCAGATACTGGAAGGCTGCTTTGAGGTCTCCACGCAGCCTTCTCTTCTCCAGCCTGAAGAGCCCCAACTCTCTCAACCTATCTTCATACGGGAGGTGCTCCAGTCCCCTGATCAGCCTCATGGGCCTCCTCTGGACTCGTTCCTCATTACTGGTCTCAGCTGGACATTGAGCCACTGACCGCAACTCTTTGTGTGCGGCCATCCAGCCAGTTCTTTATCCACCAAGTGGTCCATCTATCAAACTGATGTCTCTCCAATTTCATCAGGAACATTTTTCTTGCTTAAAAAAAAAGCATAACTCCAAGACTGTTAACCCAATTACATGCTACCAATTTAATATAACATACTGTACCTCAGCAAAATCTCCACAAACATACAGAATACGAGCTCTACAATATCCTCCATCTTCCAGATGAGTGAATGGTGCCAGACAAACCATCTCTGGATGTGGAGACACTGGCAAATCCATCAGGTTCTGGTAGTTAATTTCAGCAGTTAGAGCCTCAAGTACAGTTCTGTTTTTTTCATCTGTCCTGTAACCCCAAAAGTGTCCAACTTCTACTATCTGAAAGTACAAAAAAAAAAAAAACAACAAAAGATTTCATATTGTTATTCTACATCAAATACAAAACACATCTGAGCAAAACACTTGAAAGCACTCCTACTCCTGACATGCACATAGAACAGTTCTCACACTGCAATAATAGTGGAGCATTTCTCTCATTAGATTTTTAAATGTTTAATTGATGTGCAATTTCCTCTAAATACACCCCAATATAAACATTATTAAAGTACAGAAAATTTAGAAAAGCTTGCTTCTACTTTTCTAAATGAAATTAACACAGAAAACAATGTATACAGCTGACTAGCCAGATACATACACATACGGTGGACTTCTCTTATTAGTGAAAGAATACCAGTTAGCTGCACCTATTAGCAAATGAGCATTGTTACTGTTATGATCCACCATCTCTTAGGAGACTGAAAAGAACACACCACTACTGAAATAAACCTGAATAAAATGAGCCATCTTTACAAATGGCTTACTGAACTCCTATACCATTTCTGATATTCTAACAAATGCTTGCGATAAAGAAGAATCTTTATTTTCAATATACGTGACCATTAAAGCTGATGTATTAATAACACAAGTAACACAAATAGCTAAATGGTTAGAATATGTCTGACCAAACAACAGACATGTCTGATCCAACACTTACATGAATAAAATGAGGAAAGTGCTCTTTTCTGCACTTGCAAACCATGCCACTAGTATCAAGAGCTGTTTTAATACTTCAGCCTGTAATTCCAGTGGTTTGGATTGTTTTTATTATTGTTTTTATTTCAGCAGCATATATACTGTTTGTATTACTCTGTTTGTTTGGAAGATAGTTAACACGAGAGGTAAAATTTCTCAGCTTCAGAACCCACACATATTATATACACACACAATTTTCCCCTAACACACTTTTTTTGCATGCAACATTTTTCCTGAATAAGCATGCGGTACCATTAACTTATCTCAGTCCTCTCATCTACAGTTTCTCATTAAAACTGCCAATTAATAACAACCACGTAAATGGCCCAAATACCTACTAATTCTCATTTCTACAATGTAAACAAATATTTCCCCCCTTCCCATTAATTTTCTTTACATTTACATTTACTTCCAGCTAACATTTACTGCCAGTAAATCTCACAGATTTTGTCAAGCACAAGTAAATTCCAGTGTTTGAAATTTATGTGTGACATATAGAATCATAGAATAGTTAGGGTTGGAAAGGACCTTAAGATCATCAAGTTCCAACCTCCCTGCCATGGGCAGGGACACGTTGCTCTAAACCATATTACCCAAGGCCTCGTCCAACCTAGCCTTGAACACTACCAGGGATGAAGCATTCACAACCTCTTGGGCAACCTATTCCAGTGCCTCACTACCCTAAGAGGAAAGAATTTCCTCCTTATATCCAATCTAAACTTCCCCTGTTTAAGTTTTAACCCATTACCCCTTGTCCTACCACTACAGTCCCTAACAAAGAGAACCTCCCCAGCATCCCTATAGGCCCCCTTCAGATACTGGAAGGCTGCTATGAGATCTCCACGCAGCCTTCTCTTCTCCAGGCTGAACAGTCCCAACTTTCTCAGCCTATCTTCATACGGGAGGTGCTCCAGTCCCCTGATCATTCTTGTGGCCCTCCTCTGGACTTGTTCCAACAGTTCCATGTCCTTTTTATGTTGAGGACACCAGAATTGCACACAATACTCCAAGTGAGGTCTCACAAGAGCAGAATAAAGGGGCAGGATCACCTCCTTCGGCCTGCTGGTCACACTCCTTTTGATGCAGCCCAGGATACAGTTGGCAATGAGCATTATGAGCATTGTTTAACAAAGAACTACTGAAAACCAGACCAAGAATATTCCCCATGTGTCCTAAGGATACCGCTATGGTAAAAAAATTATTAGCACCCATTCTTTTCATTAAAGATTATCAGATATTAATCTCTTCAAAGTTAATAGGTAACAACTATTAGATATTCCTTACTTCAGATGTAGAACATTCCTACCTCTGTTATCCTGATGGACAGAAGACTATTTGGGATCATCTTTAACTGTTGTAAAGCACCAAATGAAATTTCCACAGGCTCCACACTCTGCTTCTGACAGTCCACAGTTACTCTAAAAAGTTAATGGAATAATGATGCTAAATACTTCACAAGCAAAACCTCAAGAGTCCTATTCTTTTGCTTTCATTTACTTCCCAAGGTGTCCCTAGGGCACATTTATGTACTTAACTTTTAGTCAGTAATATATGAATTCTATTAGACTGCAAAATGGCCACGCAGAACCAAAATACTACAGCATAACTTAATGCCATTATAATAAAGGAAAGGAAGATACATACCAAGACACAACTGTGCCATCAATCTGTTAGAAATCCAAAGAATTAAGGTTAAATAGTGAGGCATGCCTCCTAACCTTAAGTTTCAAAAAAAACAAGAGTACAAAAACCAGCACAAAGATAAATTCATAAAATTATTTTTATATATCATATTCCTTTTATTTGACAAAAGTTAAGAACTCTAAAACTAGCCTTTTAGCCTAGGAGACTTCACAAGTCCCTCAAGAATTAATTTCCACAAAGATTTTAAGTGCTGTTTTGGGCACAGTCAAACTGCTAAAATATTTTATTAAACATTAAGTACAGTCAACTGCAGCTGAACTATTCACCTGCACTTTAGCATTTCTAGTTCATTCTGGCCTTCCTATTTTAGTTAAATTTCTTGAGAATACTAAAATGCCTCCAGGTCAAGCAGAAGCTAGGCAGATTACCACTTTAACGAGTGGTTTGTATGACCTGAAGCTCAGAATCACAGACAGCATATAGCAACAATGAAAACCACATACCAGAATTTTTAACAAAAGCAGGCGTGGGCCAGAAAGACTCACTACGCTGCATTCCTAGTTAGTATTTTCTATTATGCCTCCCCACCTTACGCTATTACACTTCTCCCCAGTTTCTACTGTTATACTCCTCCTCCCTCACTTTTATGTCACTAAATGCCACTCCTTATTTGCTTTGGTTCTAACAATCCCCACACTGTCTACAGCATGAAGAAAAATTACTGTGTACATCCATCTTTCTATATGCCAAGGGCAAATGCACTAAAAACTTTAAAACAAAGAAAGATAGCCTATACTTCGTGTTCTCTTCAACAGTAAACCCCTTTTACCTATAAAGAAACATGCAAGACAAGTATGTTACTTCTAGTCCTGCAAAAACATGTTGCTTATGCAAAGTTTACACACATGCTTTTTGAACCTAACATATCTTCCTTGGTGACACTCCCATGGAAATCCCCACTGATTCCAGCAAACCTCATTTCAACACAAAGAAATGTGTTTTTCCGTATGCTATAAAATTACCTTAGAGATTCCACACTCAGAGTTGTCACTCCTTGCAATTGCTTTTCAATATCATTTAGATGATAAGCATTCAGCAAAAGAGGAATTTTCAGCTGTGACATCTTGAGTGACAGGTACACTGCAGGAAGAATCTTAAAGCCCTCCATCGGGTTACGGGAGAACTCCACAAAAGCCCTATTCAAAAAAAACCCAAAACACAAGAAAACAGAACAAAAGCCCCACCAAGTAAAATTGCAATTAATACTTGATGAGGAATCAAAACACAACAAAAATCCCAAAAAAGCTGTCATTTCCTCTCCCTGTCTTTATCTCAGCAGGTCAGTGAACAGTAAAAAGTAGGTTCTTCAAAAGCTTTGCCTATTGCTCTTACAAACCTTAATACTTATCATGATGGTTGTAAGAAAATCTTTCTAACATTCTCACAAGCCCATACCAAATTTACTGAGCATATTTAATAGAAATAGAAAGGATGTGGAAATTTATGTAAGGAAAGACTGGAAAAGGCCTAAGGAGGATTACATTACTTCAGCTTTGAACAGCTGTAGTCCAAAGTTAGTCAGATGATTAGCTGAGCCAGTTGCATGCATTTGTGCAAAGCCACCTGACTGTACAAACAAGCTAAATTCAGTATACAAGTTAGAAATACAGACCGATCAGCTGTAGTTAAAGTCCACTCTTAAGACCACAGAAGAGACAAAACAGAAGGCAGTCTCTAAATCAGCTAGTTTACCTAATGTTATTCCAATTAATGTATTCAGGCTTCAAACCCACCTTTCTTACTGTAGCCAATGCATTAAAAATAAACTACTGATTCTTAAGAGAGAAAAATAAACTGATTTGTCAGTGCACCACTGGAAAAAGAAAAGTGATTACCAGATTCATAACTGAGAACATGAGAAAGGCAGGATACTTAAAGTATTTTATACTTACTTTGATCCATCATAGGCAATAGATTTTACCTGCCCACACTGTCTAAACAGTGACTGCAACTGTTTATGGTATAGATATCCATAGGGAGGAATATTCCTCAGCTGTTAAGAAAAAGTAATTAAATTTGGATACATTCATATATTTTAAAGCACTAAATTCAGTAATTAGCTTTGACCTTCACTTAAGCTGTGATAAGTGATGTACAATCTAAGTCCCAAATCAAAAAAATGCTATATACATTAAATTTTGAAGATCTCAACAGAAAATAATACTGGAGTTTTGCTGCTAAAGCTGCCCTAACAGCCAGTGGATGAATATTTTAACTATAAACAAAGCACCTTCATGTGTAGTTCCTTACATTTTTTTGATAATTTTTCCTAGAAGCTGTTTAGTATTCCCCTTTTTGCTTGTAATAGAAAAGCAATGGAATGCTATGCTCCTTGTCCACCACTGGGAACTACAACCTAGGCATAGCCTGGGCGTAGCCGGGGCAACCGGAGGAACTACAGCCCTGCACATCCTGACATAACTACCACATACTGAATTACTGACATAGGGTAGGACAGCTCATCCAACTGGAGAGTGCTTAAGGATGGTTAGATGCTTCTTAGGGATGACAGTCAAAGAGCAACCTCCTGGTCTTCCCCATGTGGAGGAGTAGCTCAAATGTAAGATGGTCTTACATGGAGCAGATAATGGAACAACCCATACCTTGTGGGTCAGGATAAGAGGTCAGTAAGGATAACAGTGAGGTAGGAATTCGTAGCAAACATCCGTCAGGATGAAGCAGATAATTTTTAGACAACATGCACAGATCTCCAGATCATGGACCTTGCATCTTCGAGAGAGAAAGTGCCCTGATAACCTGCTAAAAGGGCAGGACACAAGCTCCTAGATTTCTGAAGGGTATAGCTTCTTAAAAGAGGTCATGAGCCAAACAGGGATCTGCTGTTGGTGAACAATGCAGAATTTGTTACAGAAGCCAGCAGCAGCAGCAGCAACTGGCAGGTGGGAACCCATGGGAAGTTGCAGAATCCCCATCCTCAGAGCTCCTTCCAAACGTAAGTGGATGAAGGCCTAAGCAACATGGTCTGAACTCACTGTTAATTCTGCTTTGATCATATCACTAGATAGCTAGCTGACTTCATGAGGTCTCTTCCAAACTTAATTATTAAAAGATTCTGTTATTCTTGGATTTTAACCCTTAAGAAACTACACACTGATGAATTTCCTTGAGTTGCAACACCCTTCCAAAGGCATTTTGTTAAGAGTAACATTCTACTTAAATATATTGGATTGTGCAGTGTTAAGTATACTGAATTCTATAGGTGGTATACAGTTAAGTATAATGGATTATGACTTTAACATGTATTACCAAGGCAACAAGACAGTTGTGCATTTTACAAATTCCATGAGCTAAACTAACCTGGAAACTAACTCTACAAATCAACAGAAAAGCTTCCTCCTACTTTAACACCTGTCTCGGTCAGGAGGCAGAGAACCAACTTAAGTGCATGAGCAGTTAAAAGCAAACGAAGGCTGTAGTTTCACAGCTATTAATAAGTGACTGTAGCCAGATATCCATTTCTCTATCTTCTTCTTGCTCAGTCATGTCTCACAGGAAATCTTGCTTTAATACAGAATCACAGAACGCCTAACTAGCAAGTTCAAGATTCTGGACTTTGAATTATTTTTTTCAGGGGCTACAGAACAGCCTGCTCTTCTCTTTTGTTGTTACCATTTTAGACAGGAAAGAATGGATACTTTTTGGAAAAATCTTCATGTGCCTTTAAGTTAGAGTACTAAGATCAGTTGCTGGTCAAAAACACAGTCTAGGTCAAACTGCAGAAACAAACAATCTCAAGGAAAGGTGATTTAGAGCGAACAGAACAGGAGGAATAATTGCCTTTTACATCTTCGGCACACACACTGAGGAGGATCATATGGCTACAAGAAGAATCTATCAGACTGAGAGCTTGAGGAACTTGCAGCACTTGTGCCCAAGATCATTTACACTGATGAAGACATAGCAGCTACTTTTTCCATCTTCAAGATGATCTCCTCCTATCAACTGCTTGTTAAAGAGTTATGTGCATTAAAAGTAAATAGCTCCTTATATCTAGCATTTTAATCTTAACCAATGTTGCTATGGCAAAACTGATCATGTCTTCATTCCACAAAACTGAATACAGTCTGATATTTTGTTTCAATATCCTTAAATTGTATGTTAAAAACTTTAAAGACATAAATGTGTTTGTGTGCAGATACTGGCATGACAGTCAATAAATCTTGTATTAGTTCAAATCTTGTATTAGTTTTATGAAAGTTGTTTGCCTGCACAAGACTAGCAATCAAATGCATAGAGGCAGTTCTCAGTAGGAATTCTTCTAAAATTGCCCACCCACACAATGTTTATTAGATTGAAAGAAATGGAGATGGGAGAGAAGACAACTTACACAGTGAGGATCAGAGTAGATAATTATGTTTTTGCCCAAGACAGAGCAAGAGTTGAAATCACCACTGAAACACTACACATTTTTACTACTTACGTCATTCACCTTCTTCACGTACCATTACAGTAGTTTTTGGATCTTTGCCAGCAAGGTCTCTCACAGCACTTTCTTCATTACATTTTCCAAAAGTAAAGTAGTTTGGATAGAAAGCACCAGCTATCACAACCTGACATCAAGATAATATTTTGGAAAATGCAGCAGATTACATTCAGTTTCTTGAAAAGAGATAACTAACACCATAAAAAGATACGAGATCTTTGTATGAATTTTTTTTATTTCTCTTTCCAGGAATTACTATAATTGCAGACTATGCATTAATTCATGCAAATCCTTAAAACCACACTTTTCATGAAAAGAGTTCAAGTTCTGCAACGATCTTCTGTAACGTTAATATTTTTGTATGCAAACTTGCTCTATGAAAACTGTAACTGTTAGCCCTGATTTCAAGAAGACCCTCAATTTTAAATGAATTCATGAAAAATCAGCCACATGAAAATGGTTCAGTTTTCATGATACATCTTAGAATACTTAACAATTCAGCTCTGAAAAGTTCACTGCTTATACAGTTAAACCAATTGTCACTGAAATAATAAACAGGCCTGAAAATAAAGTCACTATTACATCAGCCCAAATGAGATAAGAAATGTAATTGGAAATTTGACAAAGTTACAATAGCTGAAAGACATCTAATCCCTTCCCTTCTCCCCCCACTAACCAAGCCAGTGGTGGTCCAAACAGGACACTCCAAACAAATGAAAATGTAATTTTCAGATCTGATAGTCCTTAGATTTCCCCCACAAACATCCTTCTTTAGAGTCTTTTTATGACTTCAACAAATATTAGCTTTAATAAGCAGTTTAATTAATCTCAGTATGACTTGGTTTTATTTTGATAAACTGTCAAAAGTGAAGGGACAGCCAGAGTTCCAATTCAGCATGAATTCTAAACCAGTGAAAGTAATACTAGTTGTCCTCCTAGGCTGTCAAATGAAGTACTTTCTTACCTGCAACAGCAAGATCTACAGACTTTCGAAACATAAGTGTAACACAAGTTCATCAGTACTAGCACATAAAAATCCAGTTACAGATTTTGTAAATAATGGCTCTCCCCTGAACAGCCAATAAAGCATTACCTGCAAAATAAAGCGTTGTTTGTATAAACGTTCCTGATCCACAGCAGATGGTTGAGCATTAACATGCATGTTAAATGCACTGACTCGCTCTTTCAAGTTGTGAAATAACTGTGCCACCTAAAATTGAACACTAAGTTACATATTAACATATCAAAAAACATCCACAAATTAAAATAAAATGTTAGCAAATGTCTAAACTGATCAAACTCTCTTTCCTTTCTAGGTGACTAGTATGCATTTTACCTAATATACTGCTTAGCATCTCTACTTTAGATAGTAATTTCAGAACTATGACAGTTTTCTTGACATCTCTTTATTTAAAGTTGAATTTTGTAGTCACAGAGTATATTACACATATATACACAGAACAAAGTTAGAAAAATAACTGAAAACCTTTTACAAGATGATACACTGATTCTACATTGAAATACTTTTGGGTCTGTATCTTAGGAGGTAAAAGCATGTTAAGAACAGCCTGGACTTCTACACTCAGCTGTAGTTGTGACCACACGTGCTGCATCCTCCATTTAGCAGATAACAATGACTTAGCAGATAAGAATGACTTATCTATTTCATCTCACCTCCCGGACCTTCTTGATATGAATACAATTTGATTGACCCCACTCAAGCTCTTTCTAGAAAAGAAAGTGAAAAATGCTAATATAAAAATTTTTAGAAATTTGTTTTTTTCTGCTGCTAGTAAGCTTTCCCCCATATTCTTCTGTGTAGTCATAAACAACAGTTATATATAGCAATGGAAGAATTTGATTTCATTTCACAGCTTTCTTTCATCCATATCGATCAAGTGTTATGAAACCTATGAAAATATAATTATATGTTTGATTAATAAACTGTACTTTGGTTACCACCAGTGCAGCTGTGGGTAATTTAAATTTTTCACATAAACCCACAAGTCCAACTCCTCTGTGCTGCTACTACAGAGTCTACTTCAAGATGGATACTTCTTCCAAAGAAACAGAACTTTCTCTGGAAATATAACTTTATCATTTATTTTCTGGCCATCGTGGATACTCATTACAACCCAGTCACTAACCTTTAATAGAAAAGAAGAAGTAAAGTTTAACTAACCTTGGGATGTCTCAGCTCCCCTTTTTGACTGCATGCCTGCCATGCCTGGAAAAGAAATGGTGTAGTAATCAGGCATAAACTGTAGTGCTTTGGTAATAATTATTACAAATATTAACATGACATTCAAAACTATGAAGGTTTTTCTGTACCTATACCAAAGAGAATTTTTTTAACACTGATTTAAAAAGCAGAGATTAACACAGATATAAAAACCAGTTGGCCCTTGGGATAACAAAGATTACAAATATTTATCCACAGTAGTATAAGGAATGCTGAATCACAGTGATTCAGGTTGAAGGAGACTTTTTCAGATAAACTGCTGAAACACCCCACACAGCATGGCCAGCTTAGATCAGGTTTTTGAGTATCTCATCTATAAAACCCTGAGTAACCTTGACTGACCTCATGGCTGAATCTGCTCTGAGCAAAAGACTGGACTACAGACCTTCTAAGGTCCTTTCCAACCTTAATTACTTAATTATTTTAGTCTAATATGATGCTTGCCTGGTTGGTTCCTACGCAGATATAAATACTTCTCACTGTTACGAATAATCTTAGTCTATTTTTTGAGGGTGGGTGAGAACTCTGGGTCTTCCTTTGCTCATACGTGAGCGCAAAAAGGAGCATGGCTGCAAAATGTAATCCTAAGAATGCATTACTGCAGGGCTGAAAGTGTGATAGGATTATAAATGTACCACAACACGCTAAAGAACAAGAATTGCTCTAGAAACCTAACTGTTCTGCCTTCAAATCAACTTAGAGGTTATGGCATGCAATACCGCACCCATAGACCAAAAAGGAGTTTAAGCACTGTTGTATGAACTATAACTACACACGCTGCCTCAAACCTGCCATCAGTTCCTGCAATTAAATTAGAAATACAGCATTTGTGTCACTGGGTTTCTGGACATCGCTTAGAGATTCTGGATCAAGGCACGTGCCAAAAGGAGGCCAAGCATGTTACATTCCAAGTCTTCACAGGAGTAAGCTCTGATTTGATATGAAAGAAGTACAGCAGTCACTCAGTAACACAGCAACATGAAACAGCCTATCCACCTGGTTTTCTGAGAGGAGATGGACTGAGCATTAAAGCACATCCAAATATGCATAAGCAGAACAAACTGAATACTTTGATTTGATACTGTAATAAGGCAGGCTACTTCCAGAACCTTTCTTTTCTCCTTGCTTTGGGAAAAAAGTGAACTGTCTGATTTAGATACAGTTCTGATGTGGATGCCTCCCAGAAAACAGGTCTGGAAGAAAAATTAACATGCTTAAAATATCACTGAAAATAATTTCATTATTAGGCAGCAAATCTATGAGAGATCCCTGCAGAATCCATTTCTCCTAGTTTGATAGCAAGCCACCTCCAGCTTACCATCAGCATAGTTGAGCAGCCAGCCTTCATTTGCCTACCTTTACTGAGGCTATCTGATGTCCTAATTTTAAAGAGTGATTTTGACATCCATCACTTCCATACCCAAGCCTTGTGTCAGAAAAATAAACTCCACTTATTTGACATTATTTTTTCTTTTAAAAATTCTATTTAAAAACCTATCTCTTAAATCAGGCTGATTAGCCTTTACTTCCCCAGATTCTCCTCCTTCTACTGCTAAAGCTTTTGAACTTTTTTATATTCACTAAAACCTTTTGCAAGCAAGGGCTCAAAAACTAAATGCAAATGATTCACAGAACTTCAGCTTACTTGGGAAGAAATCTAATCTGAACTGGAAAGTTTGAAAACATGTTATTTCTCTGTTCTTTTGTGATACCCAGGCATTCAATACAAAGCTTTCACATCACTCACACAGACACTGCACAGGAAACCTCTGTTTGAATGTTTGTGCTTATTCTCCAAGACACCATACTGGTTTATAGAAATACCACCTTCAGATTAATAGGACACAAGGGAAATGCAGCATACAACAGTATAAGGTGAATTCAGAAAAGATGATGCTGGAGCCTCAGGATCAGCATGTATATGTAGCATAGGTGCCCATGTCTGTGCTTCATAAAATTTTAACACCAGAGTACAAAAAACAAGTTAGCTTTCACCACCAAAGTTAGAAAAGTCCAACATAAACAAAATTGAATAAATTAAACCTGCAGCTGAAGATTTTGGAGTGTCCAAAAGATTACAGAAACATCAGACAATGCATGATGTAAAACTGGATTCTGACCAGTAAGCTCCTCTGTCAGAAAGCTTTCCCTTGCTCTACCAGCTCTGCTGGTACATGCAGAGACTGACCTCTGTCCATGATATCAGCCTATGAAACAGCCAAGTGTACAGGAAAATCCCATTTAGACAGAATAAAATACTACAAAGTCAAAGCCATGAAGCTTGGAGAAAGGACACTAAACTCATTCTGTACTAGAATTTACCAGTCCAAACTGTCCTCAGTTAAAAGGGAGCTACCAATATCATCATGTCTCTGGCATTTTATTTTTAGTTCTTGTAAGTGATACACCAGAACTGTTATATAGTATGATACAGCCTTCAAAAAGTACCACTAAGTAGCTAGGAATAATGTGAAGTTTTTAACAACTTTAAGCAAGAAGACTTACCTTAAATGCATTCACAATTGCAATGCAGTCACTCTTACTATTCCCAGCAAAAAACAGTTTGTTCCTGGCAATACAAACAAAAAGAATAATCAACAATTATTTTTCAAATACTGAATGTATTTGATGTATAGCTCAGGATGCTAAAACTAGTAACAACTTCTAGGACTTCCAAGAAACAGGTTCAGTACATTTACTGTAATTATTTGTTTTTATTCACATCTCCTTTCTGAAAGTAAACTCTGTAGGCAAGACAATTTAAAAATAAGAAGGAAAAAAAAAGAGAAAAATGAAAAAAGAAAATACTTTTTATTTAACCCCTCTCTCCATTTTAATAGACACCACCACATACATCAGAAAGACAAAGCTCAAAAATCATTACTTGTACTCAGAAAAGAGTAAGTTACCTCTATCATTATAATTAGTTCACATACAAATAGATTTCAGTATCTCGGCTGCCTGGGAAAGCTTCTTTCTACACTGTTGCCACTTTTGACAGAAAATTAGACTCATGACATGAAAAACTGTATTTAGTGTTCAACTTCAGCCTCTGCCCCCAAATGTAGGCTGGAGATTGTAAAGCATCTAAGGTAATACCTGTATCCGTCAACTTGCTGTTGTAAAGGTGATGTAAAAAAGTTCCGCAAAGACAGTGCTGCAGCTACAACAAAACCAAATCAAAATGAAAACCTGCAAACCACTTGTTCTTAGAGAAATGTTCTCACATGTTCTTCTTTCAGTTACCTATAATAATGCATTCTTCTAAGCACCCGAAGGCATGCCCAAGGACTATCAGTTTTCCAAGATGCAGATCCACTGGCAATTGTGCCAATACCCTTCCTAAGAAAGTCAGCTCACCATCATGTGGGTCGTCTTCTGCTTGCACACAGTTCGTAAGTGCTCCCAGCTAGAGAAATTAAAATTTATCCACTTGTAAAAGCTAACAAAGCAAATCTAAGGCCAGTTTGTAAGAAAAGACAAGAAGCAAGCGGCATCAATCAATATCAAAACTGTAATTAAGTTGAAGATCTTAATTTTAAAACCCTAAGATTTTTAAAACAAAGTTTCTACTACACATACTGGATACAAAAGCAAGCTACAAATGATACAAATGTAACTGCTCATGCACTTCAGAAAAGAGAAAGTTCAGTGGATGTTCTACCTCCTAACAACTTTGTAATTGAAACACAAAATCATCAACTCACATGGAAGTCAGGCATAGGCCAGAAGAGGATCTTCAGGCTGACTCCTACACATCCTAAGGTGTAAGAGTACAATTTTGCTACTTCATTAGTAAACAATTTCACTTACAGAGTACAAGTTCTCTTTTTTCCTATTCTTTCTTACTACAGATGCTAATTTACAAACAGCAACATTACACCCTGAAATTATAATCCTGTTTCAATGAACTAACTGCAGAAATAATGCTGAAAAGTACAGTAAACAAAGTAAAATGTGAGAAAAGATTCTTTAGACACAGCTCTTATTTCAGGTTATAATTAAGGCTACTACTACCTTACATACCAAGAAAAAAACCTCTTCTACAGTACACTTTTATTACCTCAATTTTAACAACATTAAAAGAACGCCTACCTCTTTCAGCTGAAGTATGGTACGTTCAATGTCACCTACACTGGGTGGAGAAAGAGCTGTTGACAGCAAGGCTTTTGGTCCCCCCATATCAAGCTTCTTTATTTTTAAGACTGTAGTTCCCAATGGACAACGCTGAAAGACAGACAACGTTATTGTTACTTTCCCCCCACGGAAAGTGTGACGAAGTGTCTTCTATGAAAAATAAGTTCAAGTTCACAATTTAGTAAAAAAAATAAAATAAATAAAAAGAATAAAGAAAATTTAAATTTTGTGTTACTAAGGATATTTTAATTTTGAACAGATTATTTACTCTAATCCACAGTCATTTTACTGCTGTAAGGTATCTCCTTCTACAAAGGAAGCTATGTGGAATGGTCTTTGTCAATTATCAACTAAAAAAAAAAAAAAACAACAAAACCAAAACAACCAAAACAACCCCTCCACACAAAAAAGCCACTGAAAAATATCTTGATGTTTCCCAAAAGTCTTACCAGTATCTCAGGTACTGACTGCTCTGGAATGGAGTCTGTCCAGAAGTTCTTGCATACAAGCCTATAACAATACCCTTTGGAAACACGTCCAGCACGACCTTCACATAAAAGAACAAATCGCCCATTTGTAAACTTCCCGAGTTTCAGGCTGTTCAAAACCCATCCCCTATAAGCCTTCTGGGCAGCTGAGCAGCGCGCAACAGCTGACACTGCAAGCTGACCAGCATTTTGCTCTCTTGCAGCAGACAGCCCCAGTGGAGGCATTCTCTTTACCTTTTCCCACATAGTGACCAGATAAAGCAATTTTGTTTTCACAGCAGCAGTAACTAAAGAGTTAAAGTACTTAACTCAAATACCTCTTTCACATAACTGCCCTCAAATCAGTACCTGTCTTTCTCAATTGAAAAGGCATGACAAATCCTGCACTAAAATACACTTCCTCAAAACCATGAATAGGCAAGTTCTTAAATCTAAACTTAATACAGAGAAATATGCCAATGCAAGCTTTAGCATATCCCCAAACCAAAGCCAACACCAGCGCTCCAAGGTGAACCTGCTGCTGGCCAAAGCCAAGCCATTAGTAATGGTGGTAGCACCTCTGGGATAACAACATAGTTAAGGGGAAAAAAAACCTGTTGTGCTGTTGAAGAGAGCGATATGGCAGAGAAACAGTTCTTCAGGTACCAAGGCCAGTGAGGAAGGAAGGGAGGAGATGCTCCAGGCACCATAACAGAGCCTCCCCTGCAGGCCATGGTGCAGACCATGGTGGGGCAGGCTGTCCCCCTGCAGCCCATGGAGGTCCATGGTGGAGCAGATATCCACCTGCAGCCTGTGGAAGACCCTCACACCAGAGCAGATGGATGCCCAAAGGAAGCTGTGACCTCATGGAAGCCTGTGATACAGCAGGTTTGCTTCAGGACTAGTGATCCCACAGAGGACCCACACGGGAGCAATCTGTTCCTGAAGGACTGTACCCAATGGGAAGAACCCCACTCTGGAGCACTTCATGAAGAACTGCAGCCTGTGGGAAGGGTCCACATTGGAGATGTTCACGGAGAACATTATCCTGTGAGAGGGACCTCATGACAGAGCAGGGGAAGTGCGTGTGCATGAGAAGTCCTCCCCCTGAAGAGAAAGGAGCAGCAGAGAAACATGATGAACTGACTGAAACCCCCATTTCCAGTTCCTGTGTGCTGCTGTGGGGAAGGAGGCAGAGAAATCAGGAGTGAAACAGCCTGGGAAGAAGGGAGGAGTGGGCGGGAAGGGTTTTTTTAAGATTTGTTTTTATTTCTCATTACCCTACTTTGATTTGTTCAGTAATAAATGAAATTAATTTCTCCAAGTCTATTTTACCCATGATGGTAAGTGCTGTGTAATCTCCCTGTCCTTATCTCAACCCATGAGCTTTCTGTTACACTTTCCCTTGTCCAGTTGAGGAGGGGAAGTGACAGAGCAGCTTTGGTGGCATCTCATTTAAAAACATAGACATTTTTAAACCTAAAGATATCACCGTTATTAATTTATTTAGTACTCCTTTTAACTGAAAAGATTTTTATATTTAAGAGTACTGTCTTACTAGAAGAGACTATATGAAATCTTATTTAACCTTATGCCACACACACTGGTCTGCATACTGCTGTGGTTACTTCAACCAGTTTAAGAGTGATAAAGACATGAAGTTTCTTTTATTGCTGAAACTCAAGTAGTCAGTAAATACCTAGCAGTACTTATCTCCCCCTTTTAAGAAAATGGGCCATGATAGAAATACTATTACATAACAGAGAACCCTCATAAATTCTCAGGTCCATGAATTTTAGTATTTTTCAATAAAACAGAAAAAAATCCTATGGAAAAAATACTTGAACAAAATAAAACATTCAGGCACAACTGCCTGATTACATTATCTTACCTGACATAGTAAGGAATTATGTTTCTGTATAAATTATTCAAGGCAAAAATAATCCATGCTTTTACTGTTAATAAAATGAAAAGCAACATAAAATTCTCCATGAAGGTTAGCTTTTAAAATTCCTTTCCATTACCTACTTCCCCCTTACCTTTTCTTTGATTACAGTTTGTTTTAGATGCCCAGGAAAGTCTCAAACTCTGGTAATTAGTTTCCTCATCACAAACCAAAGTTCTAGTTAAGCAGAAATCTATCACTACAATAAAGAAAAATCTAGTATTATTATAAAACAATTTATCCTCATGGCAGTGGAAAAAAATACTGGTTGATTTTGTGTTATCAGAAAAGGAAATTTTCAGTTATTCGAAAACCAGTAAAGAGAGCATCTTTAAAGGCACCTTAAAAGTACCTTTTTACATCTATAAAGGACCAGACCCAGAACACTGAATACTGATAGAACTGCAAACAGACTAACATAGTTACTGCAGATGACAACATAAAAAGGCAATGTGTTCTATAGCAGAACATCTGATGCAATTCTTTCAAAAGATAGTCAGAACATGAAGAAAAAACTTAAGGTACTTGTGACATAGGGTCTGATTCTGCTTGTTACTGCATTTACAATTACTTTTTTTCTCTCCTCAAAAAAAATATTGAAACCAGCACCCCACTTGATAGCTCTATTTAATCATATACTCACATTCAAACCTGTTCTCTGTTGTGAAAGAAAGAATTCAACAACTGTCAAAGTTGAACTCCAACAGCAATGCTTTGTGAAACAGTAAACTGCTGTGGAGATTTAGGCTACTGCAAGTAAGGAAAACACTACAGATACAGCACATACACAATTACAAGATTTAGACGACTTACCATACTTAACATCAGGAACTGTTATAGAGCTCTCAGCTATGTTTGTACACAGAATAATCTGAGTTTTGAAGCAAAAGATGAGCAATGAATGCATAAAGAAAAAATTACATTAGTATTTCTATATGAAAAATCCAACTTGCTATGAAGAAATACAAACGTAATGGTAATACAGTCTTTCTGCTCTGCATATTAAAAAAAAAAGGCAATACAAAAGAATAAAACTTGTATTTTTGTATTTTCTTGTCCTAAGATCAGAGAAGCATAATAAAGTAGTATAGCATACATAAAGAAGAATAGAAATATTCCCTTATACTTTTGCATAACAAGGAATCAGTGATAAAGCAAGCCAAGACACTAGCCATAATGCAGAGTGAAAAGCAGGTGGGAGACCCCTGTACTGGGGGATTACTTTGCTATGCAGTACCACCAGCAGCATACTGCTACCATGCAGGTGCAAGAATCGACAAGCACAAACCTGCTTAAGGGTAAAACCAGTTTCACACAATAATTTAAGGATAGTTTCCTGTTATTCTCGCACTTCTCTTAAGGTCTAAGTACCAGTTAAAGTAACAGCTTGGTAAGAAAAGCAGTTAGTTTATATCTTGAAAAAACAAAACTGCTTTGACCTCACATAGCAGTTTAAGTTGGCACAGCTAATGTTAGCTTATAGACATTATTACTTGCTATTACTCTAGCAAAAGGTTTCACACACTTAAAAAGTAATGATTCAACAATATTTACTTTTCTGTAGCCAGGAACTGTAGCCAAAAGTACACTATTTTGTTCCTCTAATGTCCCACCTGAGTGAAGTGGGTACACGTGCCACCTAAAGAAAATACATTAGTGAAATATTAACTGATGCAAGATTATAGTAATTACACCTCTGTGCTAAATCATATTATATACTTAGAACTTGCACAACTGAAGGATTCATGTTCCAGTTCAAATAAACTGAAACAAGCGTGGTCTAACTTACCTTTTGTTGAATTTACTTGAGAGACATGAATGCATGTATCTTATTTCACACAAACCTAGAGGAAAAGTAATCATGAGTTTGCTTTCCTTTTAGTGATCACTAACAGCTCTAAACCCCAATTTTCATGTCAACTTGAATTCTTAACTGACTTTCATTACAACCTCCTTTTCACCATATAATAAAGCAGCAGATGAGTTAAACAGTAAATGTAGCAATGAGTCACTGAAACACTGTGAGTTAATTTTTTAAGAATCATTTTGCATTAATTTTACAAAGTCAAGCACCAATATCAACTATAAAGGCCATCTGCCAGTGTCTCGTTATCAGCCCTTGCTTCAGGTTCCTTGCAACTGACAAGGCTCACTACTTGATGAATGTCTGCTTTAGAATAAATTCAGGTACTTCAGCCAAAACAAGCTGCTTCAACAGGGGAGAGGGGTGGGAGAGGAGGGAGGAGAAGTAAAGAAAACTAGCAAAAAGCTGTATCTGCCTTAGCCATCTTAGCTTTGGCGGTGCCACTGCCTATTCTGTGGGGCATGGATTTCACATCTAATGGATTTTTGCTGTCTTCCTGAATACCTCCAAAGGCACCAACCTTTCCAAGAAGCCTAGTTTACTTTTTATTGAGACTTCATTCCAAAACCCTCATTTTCAAAGAATCTGTCTAAACTGGGGTTCCCCAATTGGATATTAGAAAATGAAATTATTCTGTAACTGAAGTACAGGATTGCTGCAATTTTCAGTGAGGCTAAACGCAGCCTGAGCACCTGGATATGAAAATTCTTGGACTCTTTAGATGACTGCTACTTGACTTCAGAAGTGAGAAGGAGGGAAGGCAAATGCACAAGAAGGAAGACATTTTCAGCAAAGATAAAAGAGAATAACTTAAACCAGAAATGTGAAGAAAGAAGGGTATGCAATGGGCTGGAAATCATGACTGAGTTAAGGTAAGCAAGGAAGAGGCCAGAAAGCAAGAAACTGGGGCAAGAAAAGGAGAAACGGATTCAACAAATGAATGTGGTTATTATACAAGGTTGGTTGGAAAAAGAAATTGCAGGAGAACACGGAGATTTAGTCAACTACTGGAGTCAGAAAGACTGAAACAGGAAAATGAGGGGAAGTGGCTATAGGTAAGAGTCATAAAAGAAACCAGGGTTGGGGTAGAGCAAATAAGATGGGGGGTGGGGGAATAAATAATTTTGATGGTGGCTCAATCAGCAGGAATTAAAAGTTTCAGATGTCCTTTGTGTGAGGCTACTACAGGGGAAAGTAATGTTATTAGAATCTGAAAGACATCGAGGATACCTAATTTACATCACTGCTCAAATGAAATAAGAGTACTTGAGAATGCAAATAACTAGCCAAATCACAAACTACTGACTAGTACAATAATGAAACTATTAAAGCTCTAAGCAAAAATACCTTCAGCACTGTGGTGAAAAAAAAATGCACACTGGGAAATACAAAAACAGCACCACTTTTTAAGATTACTGTAACATAGGGGAGGAAAAAATTATTTGTTTATGAACTATAGCACATAATTAAAGATAGAGAGAACTCACAAGAACACCATGATACTTTCTGTTTGGACAGAGCCTGCGACACCTACTTGATAACACTAAGTACTGCTTGACTATCTGTTTAACGTTTCCTCCTTGCCATACTGCCTGGTGTCCCGGGTTCAGCAGGCAGTTACGTATCTGAGTAAGACATTAAGGTTCAAATCCAATTTGTGTTTAAAAAGAATTAGAAGAAGCTTGATCCATGACTGCTGCAATCAGGTTCAACATAACCCATATTAATAATAATCATTAATCAGTCTAGTAATTTCTGACTAGACACAGCAGGCAGCATCTGACGCCCAGTTCTGGAAGAGACAAGAGTTGATCATGACACCTCCAAGAACAAAAGGCTGCCACCAGGAGAGACAGATCGTGGAATGAAACAGTAACTAAAAATCTCTTTGGTAAACATTCCAAGACAACAAGGAGAGTGGGACATGGAGAAGCACAAAAGAAAATACAAAACAGACAAAGAAGTTGACACCAGTAAAACAGATAAAAGCTTAGAACAGTAATAGAACCCCTTGAAGCTCTACGCTATGTAGTTTCTGCCATCAACAAGTGGATGTGAATCACAGAGAAATCAGGCCATCTCCACCTTCTGCATGTTCCTGAAGGATTACAACCTACTCTTGCTTTCATTTAACCCATCAGCTAGTTTGGTGGAAGCATGTTACATACTTGAAGGTGTAGCTAGGTGATGTTTCAGTCACCAGTATGACCTTTTTTTCCAATTTATTCTTTAAAAGGTCTAAAGAACTAGACATCAATGTAAACACTCCAGAAACGTTAAGGTTGCCAAATCTAGCACTCAGTACAAAAGAGCTGCCAGAATCAAGACTGGCTGTGCAAACTTAATGCAGCCCACTGGGAATATATGCGCACATTACGTTAAAAAAAAAAAAGTCACTGTACAGTTTAAGGTGGCACTTTTATCACCTCGTATCTAGGGACATGCTAGCTCTGCAATCAAAGGAGTGCTGAGTACTAAAGGGTATTTATCTGTAAAGAATCAGACTCAGTAACATAAAAAATAATTAATTCAACACTGAACAAGACAAGCAATTACAACAGGAAAGAAAACACAGCATCCTGCTCAAGACAGCTGCATGCTCTATGGAAGTGGATTCTGCCTTACCACTGAGTTCCACAAAGACAGTGAAAAACAAAAAAAAATAAATCACTTAACAGTACTCCTCATTATGGCACTACTGGCTTCTGGCTGCTGTTGCGTACTCAGCTCAAAATGTCAATGGAAGTGTTATTCTGAATGTACAAAATGCTATGTAATTTTAAGTACTCAAAAAAATCCAAGCATCTCAAATCAGTGCCTTAATGAGGATGTTATTTTCACCCAAATCTCTCTCAGCTGCCCTCTTGTAAACTGGGGGCTTTCCTCTCCTTTTCTCCAGTTCTGCATAAAGACTATTTGAGAAGAGAATTTGAAGAGGCACTTGCTAATCCCATCTTCAAGATCAGTCTTGAGTATCCAGTTACAAAACAGGCCAAGGTCAAACACTAAACAACAATAAAAACCAAAAATCCAAACCCAAGAAGCAACTAATTCAGAAAACACTATCTACACAGGTTTACATAAATTGACAAAATGTATTTAAGCAAAGAGTTTCACTTTAGCAGCTGCAGTTGTAAATCATCAGGGTCAGGAGCATAGTAAAAAAAAAAAAATCTCAAAGAAAAGATAAAAATTTTGGGAATTGAAAGCGATATAGTAATTTCAGCCTGAAATGAAGACTCAGAGGGCCTTAGGAAGTCTGAAAGCACACCAGACAAACTCTAATATGAGAGGCCAGAGGCACCAGACATGGTCTTCCTACTTGATGAATGGCAAACTGGAATGGGTCCTACATTGACATGATGAAGTAACTCCTTCTACCCATTGATTTTATAAAGTTACTCCAAGAGAGGCTGCTCTAATACCCCGTAGCTGGCAGGGAGCACCCTCCATGAAAAGGCACTCTGCAAGTGCAGCATATTTTTGTGCTGCCTTCTGTGTTTCCAGCCCTAGTGCTAGCATGTTTACTGCTAAGGTCAACACAGCAGGAAAATGACATTCATAAAGATTTTACATAAAGTTAGGAAGTCCTGGTAGGGACAGTCCCCACTATGCCCAAGGAACAGCTGCCCCTGACTCATAAAGATGACTCTCCACGAGTACATAACCAAGTATTTTCAGAGTTTTCAAGTAGCAAATTTTCATGAAATAAAAGTATGCTTGAAACCACCAAGTAACAGCTTTGTGATGCTCAGGAAACCAAGCCTGTAGCCTAATTACACAAACATTACTGCATGCTTTTGTTTTGGCTGTCATTCTTATTGAACCTCTTAGCCCGATTTTAGAGGCAGTGTAGGGTAACTTAGGTTTACTGTTTAAGGAAACTAAAACCGTATAACCATCTCTCTGATCATTACACTAACTGCTATATCATCATGCATGCTTCTGAGTGTTCCTACTACAGGAAGCAACCCATGTACATGGACAGAAAAAAGTGAATTTTAACTTTTACAAGAATCTAAAGACTACACTATATACAGATAAGAAAAGGTCTCTAAATGAATCCTAGGAACTTCATGCAGTATTTAATAGCTAATAAAAAAAAAACCCAGAAACTGAATGTCTGTGGATTAACTGTGGAATTTATTACTGTAACTTCATTTTAAAACATGCAGAGTCTTACTTTTGATGCAAAGCATTTCCAGTTATTGCCATATTTGAAGAAGCTTGCAAGAAAAATACTCAAATAGACCAATAAACCCCAGTTAAACATGTGTTTAATGAATCTCTAGAAGAAAACTTACTAGGTGACAAATGAAAAATAAAAGTTAAGGCATATACTCACCTGGTAAAAACACTAGCACACTTCCACGTTCTGATGTAACACTCAAGTTTTTTTCCTCCCTAACAAGAATATGCAGGTTCGTTAGTTTCACAACCTCAGTCTACTTTATCACCCCAGGTTATTTTATTCTGACAGAACAAGAAGAACTGTGTACTTTTTGTAACAAGTATTATTTAAACTTCCTGAAGAAAGGGAATTCAGGACACTATTTGCAGCTATCCATTCTGGAATACCCAACATATACATCTTGGAACTAGATCATTAGGTCTAGTCTTCAAAAATTATGTAAAAGCAGAAACATTCTTACTTAGTAATTAAAAGGAATCAAAATTAGGTTACCAAAAATTTAAAAATGTAAACGTAGCATTCTAGTGTAGAATTCTAGACAAACTTATTCAGTAATTTTTCAAGAATATGTAATACGTTAGACACATTTAACAAAAGCCTGGCATGAAAAACAGCTAACCATTATCAGTAACTACAGGTCATGACAAACTTGAGAGGGAGACATATTCAATTAATCTGTTAGGAGTCAAGAAGCTAAAATCACCTCAACATAATATAGAACTTGTCTTTTTTGTGGCAGTCATTCCTGGTGTAAAATTTACAGAACACAAAGTAACAAAGTAATATTTACTTATTTCAAAAGACAGTAAGGCATTAGTTAAGCAGGCAGTGAAAAATTAATGCTAGTTTGTATTCTTTTGTCATGGCTTAATGTATGTTTTAGTTTACAATGCAAAATAGTTCTGGTCTTATTCTTCACATAAATATTATTCAGCTCTGGTCTACGGCAAAAAATCTAGTTTCTATATGGCATGGCTGGCTTGAACTCCAGGGCATGAAGTGTATTTCAAGACACAGGTTATTCTGTAAGACCAACAAGTAGTCTTAGTGTAACTACCCTCAGTGAAATTGCACAGATATGTAACATAAAAGCAGAGATGCACAGAAAATGAAGTTGCCACTACTAGCTATGATACGTGGGCTGCTTCTGTTCCTTAATTAGCATCTTACTGCCCCAAAGAACCAGTGATTCCAGAACTCAAACTGTGTCTTACCTATTCTTCTCCATCTCTAACTCATCAAATGACTCGATCAAAGACATTGCTATTTCATACATTTCCCTCACTATCACTGGTTCCTCAATTATTTGAGTAGGAAGCTGTGTGGAGAAGAGAGTATTGAGGTTAACACAGCGTAACAGACTAAAAGACCATAGATCATGTATATGTGTTGATTTGTCAAGTGCTTTTCCATTAAAACTTTCCCAGCACAGAAGCTGTACAAAGAAGTAACAATTTGAAGCATTTACTACCTTCTAGACAGACCCTTCAAGTATGCTACCTTTTAATGATAAGGAAATACTTCTGATATTTATGTACTTAAGACAACCAGTAGCCCACACTCTATTCCCTAAAGTCTGCCAGACATACTCTTTATACAAAGTGTTAGGCACATGAGACTAACCAGAACACATGGATGATAAGGAGAGGAATTTGTATGAGGCATGCACAACCCTTCTCACAGGTGCCATAACGTGGGTCGCTACCTGACTGTCAAATAAATCATATACCTCTTGCATTTAATGGATTTTTCTGTTTTAGGTCACACACTGTCAAAAGAGCTATGGTTCTGTTGTACACAATATAATCATGAAGACTCCTGTCAACTCCGTTTTCTAGCATCCTGTCATAAACTCAGGGCTTTAATATTTAAGAATACAAACCACCAAGTCTCCAGAGCAAAGACAAAAAAACCCAAACAAAAAAGACAAAAAAACCCCATGCTTACTGAACTAGGGTTTGGTAAGCTCTGGATTCTGTTCTCAGAACAGTCTGTAATACTACACATTCTCCTCTGCAGGGAAAATGGCTTCTGACCTTGCTAATCTTTCTCTCTCAGGGTTTCCCCTCATTCTAGTGGAAACTTCTTACTGGACTAACCACTGTCTCTAATAGACTTGTATTACAGTGTAATCTGCCATCCACATACTTCAAATAATTAAAAATCCTATAGTCAAACTCCACTTCTTTCCCTCCTGCTATACCTTTGAGGCTCTTCCCTTTTTTCCTCTCTCTGCCCTCAAATGAAGTATTTCATTTACTTGTATGCTGAAACCTAACAGTTTATGTCATCCAGTAACAGTCTAAGTCATCCAGATTTTCCCAAGAAACCTAACAGGCTGGAGCGATCACTTGTGTATATTTTAAGAAATTATGTACTTTGATCACTAGCTCATAAGCCTCCATTTTTTCATTTTTGCTCAACCAAGTGTGTCTCCGAGTTTATCCATCACCTTCACCGGCTGCTGGATATACTACAGTAGTATTTTATTATTGAAATACAGCTTTATTTAGGCTTGGACTTTTCATTTATACTTTAAAAAAATGGTACTGTAATTGAAGTAACAGTGAAACCTGAACATTTGTGCTTTAAGCACATGCTAATAATAAAAATACCATAGTCTGTAGTAATTAGTAAATACATGCAGATTAATACCAACAGAAGGTAAGATGCAGCTGCAACCAGGAGGTTTCCATTCCTGGAAAGAAATGCAAAATGCAAGCTGAACAGCCATGAGTAACACTTAAAAAAAAAAAAAAAGGAGACTAGAAACAGTTATCTAACAAAGCTAAATGAAAGCTAGAGATGTATTACTGCAACCTCACTGCTCAGCTTTCCAGCCCTTAACAGTCAACTTGCAACCCTACATCATGATGTCTGCAGGAAGACTCCACTCTGAAAACCCTGAGAAAACTATCCTACTTTCTTCTAATAAACGATGGAGGATCAAAAAAAGCCACCTAAAATAACAATAATTTCTCCACTTCTGACCCCCCAAATCAACTAGCCAGGTATCCTTACATACATGCTTGAAAGTGACCTATTTGCTCTTAAATTACCCCTGCTTACGTAACTGTCAAATTTGTCTATTCAGTTTTGTCACCAATTCTACCTTTAGCATTCTTTAATATGACAAAGCTTCCACATCAGTCCTAATAAAAGGTAACTATGTGATGAACAGGAAATACAAAAGCCCAGACAGAGCTGACTGAAGTGATACAACAAAATCAGGATGGCTTTTGACAGCAGCTGACTACCTTTCATCCGGACTCTGACTTCATTACCAGGGATATGAAGGAGGTCTTATATCTGCAAGCCAAAAAATGGGACTCCTTGCCTTGGATAAGAAGTAGAGACACGGGATTTCACAGATTTACTGTCAAAATCGAGCATCTAGACCTCCTAATTGCATGTATTTTTAAAAGCTGTTCATAGAATTAACTACACAATTAATTTGCAGTCAATAACTCCAATACTGTACGATAGCAATCGGTAAATATTTACACAACTAGCTTTAAATTTCCCATAGATAGAGGCTTCATGCATTTTCCATCAAAACCTGGGTTTCACAGATTCCCTGGGATTTAGAGGGGGCTGATATGAAAAAATGATCCAATAAAATAGCCAGAATAATGTGCTTACGAAGGCCATTACACCAAAAGAAAAAGAAACTACTGTTTATAAACATATACTCACAAATGAAACAGTAGCACCTATAAATGACCTAGGAAAGTGTTAAGCCGGTGCTACACTGAAGAGTGTTTCATTCTTCCTTCCCTCTTTTATTCTTTCATACAAATGAAGTAATTGAATTGGAAAATTTTATCTTTGATTCAGCTAGATGTCTTTCTAGACACAGCAAAGTTTACTGCAAAAAGGCATACAGAAATAAAAATGGTGACTGGCATGTTTATCTCAAAATTCACTGAATTAACCAAGTCAGAACTGCTCAAAGAAAATTTGTATTTTCAAGCATGTTTTTAAAACATTATCACTTACAGATATGAGTGACAAATTACAGCCAAGAGCTCTGCAGGATTCACAAAATAATTCTACATTTATACAGTAACAACCAATTATTTTATGATTCTTTTGAGAAGGGACAAAGGTTCATAACTCAGAGCAAACCATCAAGATGATTCAGGACTGAGTTATTTATCTAATCTGACTTTCAATTATTGATTTAAAAAACAAAAAGGAAATTTGGGAAAACTGTGTTTATGCAAAAAGCAGACTGTTTTTACTTTTTATTTCTGTATTATGTGAACTTCGCAAGCTTTTCTAGGCTAATTAAGAACTTAAGCCTGAATCCTCTACCTCAGGCAGTTATCCAACTGATTTTAACATGATGAAAGATGTGCCCCTGCTTCCATATGGCAGTGTTAACTCATTAAGTACCTTAACACTCAGGCTTTGCTTTTATTGTTATTAGGATGTTACATAAATATTTTTAGACCTTCCACATTTTTAAGTGTAGTATAGAAATTACCACTTAGGTAAAATCTCCACACTTAACATCCCAAGAAACAAAATGTGAGACCAAACATCACAGAGCTTGCTTATTCAATTTATGGTTTGTTTTTTTTTTTTCATATGTATTAAGGAAAAAAGAAAGAAAGAAAAAGAAAATCAAGAGCACTTATGTGCTTCTATTGTTGCCCTAAGGTACAAATAGCTTGGACAATCATCTCCTACTGAACAAAAGAATGGCTATAGCTAGGACAACACAACAGGAAGAAACAGAAAAATGTAAAAAAACCCCAAACCAACAACAAAAATACCAACAACCCTAAATGCTCATATACACAGAGGAAAAAAATAAATAAATGTAAGGCATAAGCACTGAAAGCAGTTCCTTTTGCTCCTGACCTCAGAGGTAAAAAGTGTGGCAGATGACATTCAGCTCAACGTGCAGCTGTGACAAATCCAACTTGACTGAAATAGACTTTTTACTCAATTTCTTGGTTATCTTTTTGTTGCCATCCATCATCAAAAATCTTTTACAAAAATCATGTATTACATAATCTCCTTCATATTATCTGTCTGAGCTGCCATATAAAAAACTGACTGGCCAACTGCTATACACATCTAGTTGCTTTTGTTGGCTGCATTATAACTTCAGTGGTTGACAGCCTTTTATTTCAGCTTGCCTGTGTTGAAGCATAACCAATGCCTGTGCTGTGTACAACATAAGCAACTATTTTCTTCTGGGTTTCACATAAAATCAGTTTATTTATCTAATTTAGTTTCTGCAGCATTCAGGGATGCAAGCTAAATAACAACAGTATGTTCACATACTGCATTCCCTGCCTTCTTCACTATATCAACATTATAATAGTGTTCTGAATTACCAAAATTGACTAATAATTACTCCCATGCTCCAGTTATTTTTAGAGTGGTTGTCACTATTAAAGCCTGACTGCATTTGTTCTACTTTGCTTTAACCTGTTTATTTTGTCTTGGACCATGATACCGAAAGAGTTCAGGCACTAAATACCTACACAGCTGTTTTTAAGCTGTAAAACAAGCTCCTATTATAAAACCACAAATATCAAATTAATTTGAACTTACATTCACTTTTTCATTATCTGTTGTCTATACAGATACATGCTATACGATAGTACTTCAGGAGCTCTACAGACAAATACACTGTGCAGTTGATAAGCTAAAGATGGACACAGCAAATGAATCTTCAGTCATTACTACCCTCCTTAGGCATTAGAACAGTAATTCTCCAATGCAGCCATACAGCTCTGAAATGGCTATCAGAGATTTTGTGAATGTCTATCATTCAAACATATTTTCATTAATCAAAATTACATATTTGCTATGGTAGCCTAAAGGGCTGCAACAAATATGTTCAAAACTACTGCATAATAGCTCTTGGACTATTAAAAAGAAAAAAGGACAAAATAAGAATTATGTGAGCCTCAGCTGACAAGAGAAGCCACCTGGTAACATCAAAATTCTAATCATAAATGCTTCTTTTCTGATGACTATTTCCTAGCTCTTCCTGCCTTTGATACATAACGTCAACATGAACAAGCCCAGGAAATACTGCCCGAGTTTGTTACCTGTATTCAAAGAGACTGAAAAATCCTCATATGTTACTTTCTGCACAGACTTTCACATTGTTCATCTTGGATGCGAACTACGGTACAAAATGCCACACGCTACTTAAAACTCCCAGCCACTTCATTTTAAATGGAAGACAACCCAGGCTGCTAGTAAGGAGACTCCTGTTCTATCATCAGATATTAATTCTTACCTAGAACCTTAACGTAAAATTAGTTATTTGTAATTTTATTACACATATTTCAATTGGCTATTCAATTTCTTCCTTACTATGTCCAAAGAAATAAATTTATATTCACAATACCTTGACCTTCACAATGTGTTTCAAATCATCAAGATAATATTCTTCGATTGCAAAAGGTTTGCCTTCCACCTTAATTACACAGGCTGGATTCAGACCATTCTTATCTGGAAGTGCAAAGTAATCAGCAAGTTCTTTACAGTTGATGGAAGCAGACATCAATATTACCTGTTGAAAAAATTGCACAGCAGATGTAAAGCATTAATTTGAACACAAAATGCCATGTTATGCTGGAATCTCACTCTTTATGCTAAAATGGTCTCATTTCATTACCACAGGTACGTATCCTAGGCACATCCTTTACATTAAGGTAAATGCTTTGTCTGACACAATAGAGCCATTTTTCTTGCAACAACCCCATCCCAGCAAAATCATTCTTAGAACAACCAAATGTCTGCTGTGATCCAAAACCAATAATCTGCATCAGTCATCTGCCAGAAAACGTAACACTGGTGGTAGTGAACCACAACAGGTGTATCTTGCCCTCATGTCAGAATCACTCCTGCTATCCTGTTAGTTGATGAAATGTTGAATTACCTGCTACTTCCAAGGTCTGCAATATTCAAACTAGAAGGCAAACACCTCATGTGTATTTCATATCACCCTGAATTATAAATACAATTTTACCCTTTAAAGAGGCTTCCTCACACAATTTTACTTCATGAAGACTAGGAGGATAATCTTGTATTTTCTAAACGAATTTGCCACATGATTGAACTCTCTTTACAGTTTTTCAAAAGGGGCTGAAAAGGGATCAAGTAGGAGACACTAGCCTTAGCACATAGCTTCAAACTGAATTACCCATGCCACTGTGTTAAAATGCAGCAACTGAGATCAAGAGTTCCCCCCTTGTGGTGGTGCATCCCCGCACAATCCCTCTACCTTGATTTTACTTTCTACATTTCATTTAGACACAAACCATCATCCAAGTCTGAGGCAAGGACTAGATCCAGCCACACGCAGGCTCCATCAGGAGTTCAGAAAGCAAAGGGGTCTAGCCTGAACCTCATGACTCAGCAGAAGGGTCTCCCTTATTCCTTCATATTTTTGGTTTCTTTACACATTATTTCAATTCAATTCTGTATAAATCACTTAACATCATACTGTGTAAATCATTGCCAATTCTGACACAATCCCTTTTGTATATAATAGAGTGGACCTTGCTATTGAATTCTGTTGAATCACACATAAATTTCTATTAAAATTACCGATTATTTTAGTAACTCTAAACCCTCAGTTTCATGACACCCCTCCCCACCATTAAACGGAAATTCAAAGCAACACCCCCCAAACATTAGACTGTCTCAGATTTATACAATATGAAACTGACATCTGAAGAAACAACTGCAGAGAAAGATAAAGGAGAAGGTTTTCCAGCAATGGTTTTGAGATATTTAATCAGAAATATAAAAAAAAAAAAAATCAGAAACCTATGAGAGAAGAATGTTTTGTAACAGAAGAGATGATAGGACCTGTAGGGATTCCTGCCACTGACACCGAGATAATCAGCATCATGGGCAAACTTTTCAAACTGAGTATGATCAAATTACTTGGTATCCTCAGGAAGCAGAGCCATGCGTTAAAAGCTGAACAGCTTCACACTTCTGCCTCTGAATTTAAAGACAAGTGAGTTGTCTTATTGGAAAGAAAAGGGATAAAAAGTGAAAGACGTGAAGTGCACAGACATGCTCTGTCCCAACTGGAAGGGCGCTTTCCGCGAGAGCATGCTTAGAAGATCTAAAGACCAAGTTACCCAGGTTTGAATCAACGTGGCAATTCCATTGCAGTAACAAAACCAGCCAACATAGACTCAAGTTATGTCTGTTTTGAACAGTTCACATTAACAGTTAACTGAAGCACTTAAAGAACACCTACAGTCTTTCAAAATTTCTGCAGTCCCAAATAGCTGCACAGAAACAGCCTAACTCTGCCACTTCTATTTAATTTCTTACAGTTCAAAAGTTCATTACTTTGAGACCACAAAGACTAAATATGTCATGCTACATCTCTGCAAACTCTGCTTTAGTACAAAGCATAATTTGCTAACATGCAGAGAAAAATCTCAGCCATGTTCTACTACCAGTTCTGCCTAGAAATTACCACACAAGTTGATTTTTTTTGCCTTTTTTCCAAATACATTAAAAAAAAAGTTTTTAAAAAAGCTCAGTATTTCCAAGAGTTAATGCTACCACATTTAACCAAGGATAAACACTGCCCTCGATACCCAACATTATGTAATTCTAGTCAAATATCCATCTTGTATTTTTTAGCCTTAAGCAGACTTTAGAAACTAATGCATTTTAACACAAGGGTGAAAAAAAAATAGGCAAGTCTCTCAGAACACATTCCAGCAGCCAGAAAAAGAATGCCCTTTAGCTGGCTTATTATGAAGAGCGGCCAACTAGGTAGTATTTTAGTAACAAAATAATGACACAATTATGCTAAGTTCTTTAAAACATGCCCCTTGTAGATAAAAAAACATGCAAAAAAATTTTTCCTCACAAACAAGAGTGAGTAACCTACCTTTACAGATTGGGAATTTGTATGCAACAGTTTACGGATCACCAAGAGCAAGAAATCCATTTCTTCTGTACGCTCATGCACCTGGAAGACATTAGTCACAATTTAAGTTTCATTAATTCATGCTTTTCTTTTTGGCAATCTCTTCCTTTGCTACTCAATTTCTTGTTTTATTTTTGTAACCTGCAACAACAATACAGTTTCACAGAATAAAACACAGCATTTAAGAGTATGCATGTTAATCACATTTTAAGAAATCCCAACACAGCTCTTCAGACAACTGTAGCACCCTTTGTGAAATTCACATTCTCCTAAGTCAAGAAAATTGCATAATGACTGGAATAACCAATCATGAGCTCTAGCCACTAGCTCTAGTAGAGATGATAGTAAGAAGTGAAGTGATACTGAAGTTGAGTAAGTCAATTTTACTGTTAAGATTACAAATGATCCAGCAAGGACTATGATGACTCAAGCTAAACAAATGAAGACACACCTCTTACTTCCAATGGCTTCTAGCTACGATCAAAGCATACAACTCTCGAAAACATTATTTTCTACCCAATTCTTTACATATCCTAGCACCTGACTTTTCTGATTGCTCTCTGCAGTTCAATAAATACTTCATCTCAATATTATTAATGATGATCATGTTCCTTTCTTGAATTGCAGTTTATTAAGTGCAGCAGCTTTTCCAGAGCTCAACCTTCAAAGGTAGACATTCATGCCCTGTGATGTAATTAGCATATTCTAACACAAAGATATACTGCACCATCATGAAAATGGTTTAGCTAACACAGTTTTTAGGCTGACAGCAAGGTCTTGCTGTGAGAAGTCATGATTTTTGGACTTATGTTTGTTTAGGTATGTTCCTAAACACCTGCAGTACCTTAAAAAGGCTGGGGCCTGCAACTAAGAATGCAGTGAAGAACACATTGGTTTTGGAATACTTACTACTGCTTCAAGATCATAGTCTGTGGGAGATACGGGGGGAAAAATGTGGCTAATGGGGAACAGGAGGGACTAGAATTTTGGCTGAGGAAGCAAAAGACACATACAATCTTGAAAGCTGTGAGAGGCTGAATGAAGTGGTACAAACTGATACCAACAATTACAGCACCCAAATAAGGAAGGTTTGACTAATCTCTGCATAAATCTGTTCTCCTGCACAAAGTTCCCTCATTAATTTTCATACCAAATTAATAATTTTTAAAACTACACAAACAACCTAACACTTTTCTAAGTACACATCGTCTCTTAAACTTTTGCATCCTACATCTAACCTGCATTTCCTTATCTTTTGCGTTAAAGTATTGAGGTTTACAGGACTCTGCTAATATATTAAGAGTGGTCTCAAATCTTTCCCATGAAGATAACTGGCACAATTCTTTAGGATTTGTGGGTTTGGGGTTCTTTTGTCTGTTTAAATGAAGTCCTAAAATTTCTTCACACAAAAGTGCAACCATTTGCTCAATCTTTTTCAAGTTTTCAAAGTGCCATTTCAAGTGCAGTCATAACAGCCATCATTATTACTATAATAGCCTAATGGCATACTAAGTATTGATTCTTGGATATTTGGGGAGCAGGGAGACAAGTCCCTCTCAGCTATAGTACCATAGTGGAATAAAAACAAAAGCCAGCATAAAAACCCCCACCAACACAAAAACCCCCACCAAACCAAAGCCCAGAAAGGCTCTAAGTCCTCTGTCACTAAATCTCAAGACGTAAGTCCTACGTCACATCTAACCTAGGATTTACATTCCTGGTTTGCAAAAGTACGATTTCACTTATGACTACATCTAACAGTCAAATACCGCTTACCACAGAAAATAAGCACAGAAACACATGTATTACAAAAATACCAAGTATATTTTCTTTAGCTTTTTAGTGAAGTGACAGAAATAATAATGAATCCACATGAGTAGACTGTCAATCCAGAAAGAAAACAGAGAACTTTGAGAGCCATTTTATTTTTCAGGATGCCACTGAACAGTTAAGAACTCTAAGGGCAGTAATAGCCAAGTAAACAAAAACTAGCTGCCTCCCCCTACTAGGACTAGCCAGACACGTTCTTGAAATCCACATAGAGGATTTCAGAAAACATTTCAAGGCAATCATATCAAGAGCTAAGCACTCCCCAGAATTCTCCCCACACCCTCAGTTCTAAACTTTGCTGCTCAAAGGACCACCGAGACAATCCCCATTTCAAAAAGTGCTAGCTTAAACAACTTACACAAAGCATCAGCCTGGAGAAGAGAGGGCTGCGTAGAGACCTCATAGCAGACTTCCAGTATCTGAAGGGGGGCTACAGGGATGCTGGGGATGGACTATTAATTAGGGACCGTAGTGACAGGACAAGGGGTAATGGGCTCAAACTTAAACAGGGGAAGTTTAGATTGGATATAAGGAAGAAATGCTTTCCTGTTAGGGTGGTGAGGCACTGGAATGGGTTGCCCAAGGAAGGTGTGAATGCTCCATTTTGGTGTTGTTCAAGGCCAGGTTGGACAGAGCCTTAGGTGAGATGGTTTAGTGGGAGGTTTCCCTGCCCATGGCAGGGGGTTTGGAACTAGATGATCTTAAGGTCCTTGCAACCCTACCTATTCTATGATTCTATGATCTTTATGAGCAGATGTCTGCATTTTAATTTCTCTAGCATATAAAAGAGACAAAATTGAAGTTTTTCTTACTATGAAATATAAACTTATTTTCACAAACTTACCTCATCTATGAAAATGTGTGTGAATTCAGCTAGGCTTTTGGCATTAACCACTTTCTGAAGAAGAATTCCAGTTGTCATGTACAGCAACCTTGTCTCCTTTGTGGAAATGTTCTCTAAACTCACCTAACACAGTGAGAAAAACAACACACATGAGAACAGATATTTATGTATTTACAGGAACACGCATTTTGAAATTAAGTCCAAAATGAAATACAGTGAAACAAGGATCACAGCAGATTATTATGGTCACTGACAGAGCTGACTGAAGAACTAGCATTTGTGTCAGAAGATGACAGTGGCATCAAGTTTATAAATGGAGAGATAGAACCAAGTTTGGAGCAGAGCTGGACAAAAGGAAGAGGCAAACTTCAGATGAAAACTAGGTCAAGTTTTTCCATATATTAAGATGAAAGAGTAAGATGTTAGTGAAACCATCTGGCCATACAATGCAAGAGAGTTTTGACACAGCTGACAGGTTAATGTCAGAGTCAAACAGATCAAGTATGTTAATTAAGGAATGTAAATGAAAAATGACAGAGTATATTTCTCCTGCAACAATTTCAGTGATTTATAGATGCATGCAATTGACAGACTGAAGACCATCAAATATTTCTGTAGGAGTCTAACTAGCATTTCTAGTTATTCGACTTTAAAAGCTTAAACATTTAATGATAACTGTTTAACAGCAGACAACTAGAAACCTGCAATTTCACTTTAAAAGCAGATTCTCTAATATTTAAGTGTGCTAGATATACTTAAACATAATCCAGACAGAAAATGCAGTACTTATTAATGTATTTTTAAAAACATCTCAAATTTTCTTATACCTGGTATCCTACAAATCCACCTAGTCTCCATGATCGTTCCTTGCTAATCCACCTGGCAATGCTGCTGGCACCAATTTTCCGAGGCTGGGTAACAGCAATGTTGCAGTAGACAGATTTCTCAAAGCAATAATCCAAAATATATTGTGGAATCTGTGTGCTCTTACCACTGCCAGTTGCTCCTTGTACAATCACAACTGCATTGTTTTCTATCAGAGACACTATCTGAAACAATTTTTCAATAAAACTCGTAAGTCTACAAAGCAACTCAAAACAGATTTCAAACAGATTTGAAGTATCAATAGCTTCCAGGCCACACATTAGACCTCTGTAAAACATTGTGCCATATTTTTTATCACCTCCTAGGCATCTGCAGATAACTGGACTCCTAAAACACATTAAAAGGTCACAGAAAAGGACATGAGCATGCACTTGTTTACATATTTTACATAAATATCTTTAAACAGAGAGTGTAGCACCAATGTTTCTTCTGCTAAGAATTTTTACACTGCTTTAAAATGAACAAAGGTTTTGTTCCTTTTAAAAACATGATTACATGCTTAAACAGGAACAGAACTTAAAGACAAACAAACAAAAAAAACCACAACAAACCAAGAACCCCCACAAAACCCCAACAAAACCCAAACACCAAACCTCCCCCACACCCAACCAAAACCAACCAATCAAAAAACCCAATGAAGCAAAACATGATTTTCAGCTTTATTCCATAACAGAAAGTACAAAAAAATTACCTCTTCTCTGTGTTTGGCTAAAGGCAAACCCAGACATTTATTGTTATTTATTGGTACAAAAGTCAGAGCACTTGATTCACACTGACCCAGTGAAGTATCTAGGCATAAAAATAACAAAGAGTAAGTTATTTCAATAGAGAAAAGGAAAGATCAGCAGAAAATGACCACAGTATTTGCAAACCTAACTCCTATCAACTTTGAACCACATACTGATACATACTAATAGAATTAATACTTTTCAACATTCGTATATTGAAGAGATTTTTCTGCATTTATGCACCTGTTTTAATGGCAGCAGCTCTGAAAAATACTGCTTCTATGTATAAATCACATCAGCATCAAGGATGTATACAATTCTATAATTCTATATGCTTTTCTCTTAATTAAGTGTGGTTTGGCACAGCTTACATATAACTGCCAAATCTATCCCTGTTCCCAAGAATTTGACAATACTGAAAAAATAAGCCCTATTCATGTATCCATGTGTTATTTCCCCTAAAGTCTACTGGATTTTACACAATACAAAATAACCAGTAATATGATAGGAAGACCACTCTATTTGTACAACTTGGCAATTAAAACAAGTCTGGTATCATGATGACCTTTCAATGTGACACTACATTCTGCAGTCTCTCTGCAGGAGTTATTCACTGTTATCACTGGGAACACAAGGGGGGGGGGGGGGGGGAAATATCTTTCAGTGCTACCATGAGTTTCTGCTCAGCAGCCTGTCAGTTTGACCATGGAAAACAAAAAAGCAATTGAGCAGGTGTGGAGGCAGATGTGGAAAGGGAAGACTTTAGCAGGCAACAATTTAGTGAGACACAATTAAACAATTGGGCTAAAAACCCCACTATACTGCAATCAAAAGTGGAAACACTTTCTATTTCAACTGAGTTTCATCAGAAACTACAGTGAAGTTTACCTATTTTCATACAATTATAAAAACTTAAGACTTCATGTCTTTTTGTTTCTCTAAGGGATACATAGTAGTGGGAAAGAAATCTAGTATTTTTACTCAGGCAGCATTTACTGTAAAATAAAAGCTATAGACTATATACCTCACTGCCCAGTCAGTTTCCTTTGTTCAGAAAAACTACTAACAATCACACACAGCAGTGAAACAGAAGCAAGCAGAATCACTTTTGTCTCTGCACCATACCTGAATGTGCTTCAACCCCCCCAAATAGTCTTCAAGTGTCAAGGATTACAAATGTGTTACTCCCAGATTAAAACAAAGTCCCAAAAGCTGGACAGGTCATTAAGACAGCTTCACAAAGCACTGAAAACCCAAGTTCTCCTGCAGCCACACTCTCCAACAGAAAGGCTCTTTACCTAGAATCTGTGTAATGCAAGTTAGAGGTGATCACTGCATAGTGATTTACTCAGCACTACCAAATGCGTATGAAGCAGAACTTAATAGCAGCATCCCTTGAAAACATTAACTGTCCTCTTTAAAATACTTTTGGTCAACTTTATAAATAGATTTCCCAGGAAAACTCATATATAGCATTCTGTCACAGCAACACTGTACAAAGGCTTGAGTGGCTTCCCTCTGGCACAAACATGTCACTACTGAGACATCAGAAGCTCTGCATGATTTGACCCAATGTTGGAAGAAATCTCAAGCTGCTAGGGAAAAGAACCCAGCATCAGCATACTCCTGCTAAAACAACATACCATTCCTACCTTTATTAGGTCTTCCATTTAACAACTGCGATTTTGAAAAATGTGTTAAGGCATACAACAGAGGACAGCAGTAATTCTAGAAAGTGCTTATAAAAAAGAAGGGAGGGGAAAAAAAATTTAAATGGTATGATTCATGTTATAAGCTTCTTTAACTCAGAAACCCTCTGTGTATTAGTAAGAAATCATTAACTTAAAATTAAATTAAGAATTTTATTTAGAAAATACAAAGGAACAAACCAGAAACAAATGAAGACCCACCAGTATTCATGAGATCAAATTTCATATATAATTTTTTCATTGATGATACAACTTTTTTTAATATTGCTTTTTATATAACAGTTTATGACAGCAATTTCTTACCACCTTCTTAGCATGGAAGTTTTGGGGGAAAAAATACGCCAAAAGCAAATGGCCATCCAATGTTAGCCACCATCAATATGCAGTTTGAGAACTGGCAGCCGTATAATCATTTAGTTTACACTGTCAAGTACAAAAACCTGTACGGTTTGAGTTTCTTCTCTTCAAGACATGTACTCTGTGCTTAAACTGAAAGAAACATTACTGAGTTTGCCTGGGGAACTAATACCATGACAACTGTGAGACTTTTGTCTAGAGCAGGCAGTACAGTCTTTGGCCTCAAGTAAACTGGTGACTTCAGCTAAACACTGATGTGACCAAAGAAGCCATGAAAAGGCCCACTCTAGAACTGAGCATGAACCCTTTTTCTGAAACTCAGTATTATTAGTGAACACACAAACCTTGAACTGGGTAACCACCTTAGAAGGCCTTCAACACTTTCTCTGCAGAACAGAAATATACTTGAATGTACATCTTTTTTAAAGTTCTGATAAATATCAAAATGAGAACTGGTCTTTAAAAAAAGAGAGGCTTTTGCAGACTCAAGGAGCTACCAGAGTACAGACTTACTGGCAAGAAAGGTACAAAGTTTCACTTTTTCAATTGCTTATAATTTATGGAAAACATTATTAAGAGTGCGACAAACAAACCCAACTAGTGCACACCTCTGTTAGACATCATCATACTCAAACATGCATCTTGAATTCTGGCACACAGAGAATGCAGGACACTTGCAACCTAAAAATAGCAAAATGAGAATGCATGCAACTGCCCACAACCTTGTTTTATGACAAGAAAAGTATTGCTGTGTATAAGCAGCATTAATTCCAATCCAGAATAAATAACAAGATTAATTTCTCTCTTCAGAGTCAGTGCAAAATAAACTGAAAACCTAGTTAAACCACAAAATACAAGAAAGATGATTTTGCCTGCTTACTTCCTTTTCAACTATCATAAAACTTCTGTAGAGATATGTTGACTGCCATGACTAAAACAGTCTACTGCCCATGGAAAGAGCCATTTTCCAATATCTCACTTATTGTAGCTTGTATAGCAGATGTATGCCTTCTGGTACCTGTCTCCTGAATTGAATTTGAAGAGATCCTATAACACAAGATTAGATTTTTGTATTTACCAGTTCTAGGAGAAGGAATTGTATAGCTGGATCTTGGTATCTCCCAGCAAATTAAAATGAGATGCATAAAAAAGTATACTTGAAAGTACTGGTTAGGTGAATCAAATGAGATGCTTACTACATTACTGATCATTCTGCTGAGGTCAAAGCTTCAAATGCACAACGTGACTGTAGTTAGCAAGCAAACTCATGGGAACGGAAAGCCACAGGAAATGCTACACTCTGTGTAGTGGCTCCTACACTGAGCCACAAAGCACTGGGCATTCACAGTCAAGTCATACTATTTCAGTCGTAACACAAAATACATGAAGCTGCTGCTGACTGAGCCCTGAATAACTTAATCCAGAGCCTTTGCTGGTGAGACTTCTGTTCTCCACTGCAGTCCTCTTCAACTTGCACGTTTTTAATGTAACTAGATGATCTTAAGCTCCTTTCCAACCCTAACCATTCTAATTCTGATGGGTTGTCAATAGAACAGCAATTCAGAAAGAAGCAGTAGAAGGGGTACTGACTCCAAAACTCTCAGGGCAAATCAGTTTTTCATTCTATGTTGTGCAGCTTATTTCTTGACTACACTGGTACTCGACACAACATGAGTGGTAGGGCCTGGTCTAGATAAATTATTGATCATTCATGACAATTTTCATGTTCCCAAATAGAACACGCATCTCCAGACTGATAGAGCTGACAGTTACAAAGGGGTCTTGGAGCTCTTAATAGCAGTCTTATTAAAAACATTCACCCTTATAATCCATAAATTAACAGTACAAATCTCATGCTCACACACTGATCTTGATTGTATCATACTAACATAATATTCCTGAATTTGTCTGTAAGTAGAAGTTAATAGCAACAACAACCAGAGCTCCTGGGAAAGAAGCACAGTCAAATTCCTCTCTGAAGGCAGTTCAAAGCAACAATCAAGTATAAACCAGAACAACATGGACAGAAAATGGGAAAACAGAATAGAGAAAAGCATGACTCCAATAAGTGGTATCTTTGAAATGATATTACAATCATTTATCTACACTTATCAATACAATAAACCAGAGGTATGCATATATATCTATGCAACAGCATTAAACATGGTGGTTTCCACAAAGTAACATTTCTTTTTTAATACCATGCCTTATACAAAACAAAGGCACAAACAGCATTAAACAAATAAGAAATATACAGTAAGGTTTCACAGTTTCATAGATTCCGGAGGAAAGACCACATGGTGGAAAAGAACAGGGCTATCTGAGATTATAATAAGAATAATATATATATATGTGTGTGTGTGTATTTTTTTTTTACCTGTTTTATAGACAAGCTGGTCATTTCCAACTACTTCTCGCTCTTGTGACTTTGCCTGTCTGCACTTTCCAGCATATTCAGTTCCAACGCTCTCTGTGATAGGCAGCCTGAAAATGAAAGAAATGATAAATCAACAAATACTTCCTCATCTAAGTCACAGGTATCTCTGGGAATAACAACATTATACAGTAAGTTCAGAGTCTCCATGTGATGCAGGAACTACTCCAACAAACAAACTTCAGAAATAAAATTTGTCTCTGCAGTTAAGATACTAGCCTGAGGAAAGTGCCACAACAAATCTTTTTGTTTAGATTCAAAACTGAGCTCACAAAATATCAATCTTTAAGTTTTTAATACCTAGGAATTAATCTTCTAGTGAAAGTCTACAGTTTCATCTGAACAATGATGAAACAGTTGCTTCACCAATTCCTGACAAAACGCAATTAAGAAAATACAAGTAATTCTTACACAATTCCCTGGAGACAAGGGAAGCAGACAAGTAAACACTGACTGCTTTAAGGGAAGAAATTTTGTCTTTGAGTCAAGAGATGATGGTGGCCAGGGATGGGGGGAATTAACACAATCACCCAGTCTGTGAATTTTATAGATATTTATTACAAGACAAAGGCTATCCATAACGTAAATCGAATGAAATGGGATTAAAAGAAATCCTCTTCTGCACAGTGTTAAAAAAAACCCACATGGATTTCACTAGAAAATGATGCAGCACCCAGATAACAATTGTATGATTATTATATCATAAATAAACTTTAATGTAGAAGAGGTTTGGACACATTAAAAGCACCCTCTTTTTTTCCTTTTAAAACAAAAGACAAACTACAAGTCAAAACTATGGTTCTGCACTTTAAACTCCAGGCTTACTGAAATCTTTTGCTATGCAATAATTTGCTAATGCATAGCAAACCTGCTTTCCTGTAGGTGAATATTTGAGACATTCTGCAAAAGGATACTGCTGAAGTGTATTTCTTGACCCAAATAATAAGCAAAAAGCTGAAAACAAGAGACTTTTAACATGACTTAGTCCTACAGCTCTCATCATAGAGTAATTCATAGTATAGCAGGGAGCATCAGTGGAGTGAGGGCTCATCTTTTTGCAAAACGCTGTAGAGGTGGACAGTATCCAGCCTGGAGTAGGGACCATGCTCAGACTGAAAAGGGGTTGGAAGCCAGGAATATATACAAATAGAATTTGTGGAGAAGGTGAAATTGCAGTGAGCACCATGATTTTAGTTGTCTCACTACTTGACAGTCAGCCTTCTTCAGTCTTCTTATCAAAACCAGGTAACATGCAATATTGTCATTTGCCAGTGGTGGACTTCAACCAAAAAGAAAAAATAAGGCCAGGTATTTCTCCATTCACTCCTTTTCCCTGACTAAAATAACTTGTAACACAAGAACAAAAAAAAAAGAGACCGCATCTGGAATATTGTGTCCAGTTCTGGGCCCCTCAGTTTAAGAAGGACAGGGACCTGCTGGAGAGAGTCCAGCACAGGGCAACTAAGATGATTAAGGGAGTGGAGCATCTCCCTTATGAGGAAAGACTGAGGGAGCTGGGTCTCTATAGTTTGGAGAAGAGGAGATTGAGGGGTGACCTTATTAGTGTATATAAATATATAAAGGAGGAGTGTCACGAGGATGGAGCCAGGCTCTTCTCAGTGGCAAACAATGATAGGACAAGGGGCAATGGGTACAAACTGGAACACAAGAGGTTCCACTTAAACTTAAGAAGAAAATTCTTCTCAGTGAGGGTGACAGAATACTGGAACAGGCTGCCCAGGGAGGTTGTGGAGTCTCCTTCTCTGGAGACATTCAAAACCCGCCTGGACATGTTCCTGTGTAACCTTATCTAGGTGTTCCTGCTCCGGCAGGGGGACTGGACTAGATGATCTTTTCAGGTCCCTTCCAATCTCTAACATACTGTGATACCTTGAGGCCACAGAGAACCCATCTTTTCTGACAAAGCAAACCGTGCCAGCTTAGCTATGCTTACTCAATCAGATCAGTGTTTATTTTCCCCTGCAGGGAACACCAAGTATTTATCACCTACTGCTGTCAACAAAGCAAGAAATGGCTTCTGATCCTAGTTTAACAGTATTTTAGGAATAGGGCTACGGCAATTTTCCCCTGGATCCCACGTATCTCTCTCAAAGCAGGGTTCATCAGGATTGCAAACATCTGCACAATTACTACATGAGCAACAGCTGCCTACTTTCAGCAAGCAGACTTTTACTAGCAACAACACTTATCACTTTAAACCTTCCAAAACAGCTGGGACAGACAACACTCTGTGACAGGCCTGAATCCTACATACAATTCAGAAAAGTTCATGCACATCATGTCAGACCGCTTGTTAAGTAGGTCATTCCACTGAATGTATATTAGAATCATAGAATCGACTGGGTTGGTAAAAATTGTTACAATCAAGTCTAACCACTAACTCAGGACAGCCAATATTAAATGCAAGTAAAACCAAAAGGACTTTTTACAAGGATAAGTAGTGACAGGACAAGAAGGAATAGCTTTAAACTGAAAAAGAGTAGATTTAGATCAGATATTAGAAAGAAATTATTTGCTATAAGGGTGGTGAGGCACTGGCACAGGTTGCTCAGAGAATCTGTGGCTGCTCATCCCTGGCAGTCTTCAAGGTCAGGTTGGATGGGGCTCTGAACAACCAGGTCTAGTGGCAGGTGTCCCTGCCCATAGCAGGGGGTTGGAACTGCACGATCTTTTCCAGAAGGACCTTGACATGCTTGTGAGGTGGGCTGATGCCAACTTTATGAAGTTTAACCATGACAAGTGCAAGGTCCTGCACCGGGGTTGGAGCAATCCCAGGCACAGCTACAGGTTGAGCAGAGAAGAGATTCAGAGCAGCCCTGCAGAGAAAGAACTGGGGGTGCTGGTCCATGAGAAAATGAACATGAGCAGGCAGTGTGTGCTTGCAGCCCAGAAAGCCAACTGTATCCTGGGCTGCATAAAAAGGAGCGTGACCAGCAGGTCGAAGGAGGTGATCCTGCCCCTCTAATCTGCTCTCATGAGACCTCACCTGGAGTATATTGTGTGGAGTTCTGGTGTCCTCAACTTAAAAAGGACATGGAACTGTTGGAACAAGTCCAGAGGAGGGCCACAAGGATGATCAGGGAACTAGAGCACCTCCCATACGAAGATAGGCTGAGAGAGTTGGGGCTGCTCAGCCTGGAGAAGAGAAGGCTGTGTGGATACCTCATGGCAGCCTTCCAGTATCTGAAGACGGGCTATAAGGATGCTGGGGAGGGACTCTTCATTAGGGACTGTAATGACAGGACAAGGGGTAATGGGCTCAAACGTAAACAGTGGAAGTTTAGATTGGATATAAGGAAGAAATTCTTTCCTGTAAGGGTAGTGAGGTACTGGAATGGGTTGCCCAGGAAAGCAGTGTTCACGGCCAGGTTGGAGAGAGCCTTGGGTGAGATGGTTTAGTGTGAGGTGTCCCTGCCCATGGCAGGGGGGGTTGAACTAGATGATCTTAAGGTCCTTTCCAACCCTAACTATTCTATGATTCTATGAAGGTCCCTTCCAACCCAAACCATTCTGTAATTCTATGATTCAGTAATTGAATATAATATAATCAAACTTGGCCACACAATCTCTATTTGGCAGCATTGCATGCATGTGCTATACAGCTTTCACTAATATAACCAATTATTTTTCATGTCTGCAAGACTGCAGCCTCACTGAGTGCACTGAACACGCATCTTCTGACAACAAAACCTGATCATGCAGTAAATACAACTTGTCCTTCAGTCCTCCGCAAGAACAAAAGTCATCTTATTAGGATGGAAAATGCTGTCATGGAGGAGCAGGTAGTACTCAACTTACAGAGCCCTGAGCAATAGCAAGCAAATCACTTCCACTGAGAGGTAGGGGTGAGAAGTGCAGGACTGCATTCCCCATTTACCTTGAACACCTTGCAGAACCATGAGTATTTCATCAGCAGCTGAAGTGAGCTAGGAAACAATTGCCTGCAATACCAGATATACTCAAGTAAATGTTCCTAGAGTTGGAGTACTGAGCATTTCAAAATGGGCTCACAGAAGTATGCATATGCTTTTGATTTTTGCCTGTATAGCTACAGGAAAATGAGGACAATGTAACTATCCTCAGTGATTTGTTAGAATAATTTAATTTTCTTTTTGTTTCAATTTCTGGTATTTTCTTTCCAAAATTAGGTTTTCAGAAAACAGCATGCAGTACACATAAACTGTGTACAGTTTATATGTATACACAATGAATAAAGAAAATATTTAATAGAAAGTCATTAATGCACACTGCTCACTCGATGCTCTGACTCAGGCTACAGTCTTTAGGAAAATTATATTCCATTAGAAAATTACAAATGGGCATATGAAACAGACAACCTTCATTACCTCATTCCAACACACTTTAATGCCAAATTTTACAGCTTTAATTAAAAAACCACTATTATGTAAAATGGAGAAAAAAATTATTATGAAGCCTTCTGGCACTCTTCTAAGAGCAATACAATTCTTTTAAGTAATTACTACTGAGACACTGGTGGGAAGTGTCTTGCTACAAAAGACTGGGCAAACAGAAAGGGATGGAACACTTTCCTAATGATTTTCAACAAATGTTTGCTGACAGCACAGGAATGAAAAGATACAGATATTCCAGGGTAGGAAAGGTCAACACTAATGAAGGGACTTCTGGATTCTACCTGTGAAGCATGTGTCTGTCCAGTATACCAGTTATCTCTTCCCCATTTCTGCTCCCTCTGACACAGTGAAAACTTGTATTTCAGTAGACCGGGCCTGTTACAGCAAACACTCCTTTGGTTTTCCAGATTCTACCCTTGGTGCTCACCTGACTTTCAGACACACCCCCCAAGTCTTTTGATCCCCCAAATACATTACAACATTAGCAAACTACAAGCTTTCAGCTGCACATTATGAAACACATTCAGAATTTTATCAAATTAAGAGTCAGTAAGAGGCATTTTATGACTAACATATTAGCTGAAAACTTAAGAGTCAGCAATTTAAGAAATGCAGGAGACTTGAGATGTTCTGGGTTTTCTCCCTTCCCCCTCTTTTTAAAAAAAAGGATGAGTTTGATGTTATTCAAATCACATCACATTTCATCCTCAATACCAGCTAGAACATGCAAACATGACACAGGTCCACCCTAAGTGGGCACAGGCAGACAAAACTGTAAACACTGAGAACCAGATCAACCAGTATCATCACTCACCAGACTTTTGATATGTCCTAGCATCTGTAAAACAACACATCAGGTACCCATGAAGATGTATTCATACCAAAACCTACCTATTTTTACCTATTAATAGAAGAGTAATAACAAGGTGAACTTGAAAAGCCTTGTGAAATAAGGGCAGATTCAGCCTGGAGAAGAGAAGGCTGCGTGGACACCTCATAGCAGCATTCCAGTATCTGAAGGGGGCCAATAGGGATGCTGGGGAGGGACTCTTCATTAGGGACTGTAGTGAGAGGAGAAGGGGTAACAGGTTAAAACTTAAAAAGGGGAAGTTTAGACTGGATATAAGGAGGAAATTCTTTACTGTAAGGGTGGTGAGGCACTGGAATGGGTTGCCCAGGGAGGCTGTGAATGCTCCATCCCTGGCAGTATTCAAGACCAGGTTAGACAAGGCCTTGAATGATATGGTTTAGTGTGGGGTGTCCCTGCCCATGGCAGGGGGGCTGGAGCTCGATGATCTTAAGGTCCTTTCCAACCCTAACTATTCTATGATTCTATGATTTTGGAAAATACTGTCAGAGGTAGCAGACACGTGAACTTTGATCCTGACAAGCAGTGATAAGTAGAAGACAGAAAAAAAAAAAAAATAGCACCCATACGCCTCTTTTTGGAAGAGAATTAATGCTGTTTCTTACGAGGTAACGGCAGACTCTCATTATTCCCAACCATGTGGTTTAACTACTGTAACATTTTCTGAAGCATTGCTGATGACTACTCAATTGTGAGCATTTGATTGAGACAAAATATTTTTAAGTATTCCTTACTTGGGTTTAAAGGAAAATTCAGTTTCATAAAATTAAATTTAGCTGCCGCTTCAGGGGAATGGTAAAAGGGAAACACAGTTTAACACCAGAAATTGTTGACACATTTGAATGTAAATGCTTTCAAATACATCGAGGGTGCCTTTCTTTAAATACATTCAGCTAGAGAAAGGTCTTCCTTTTCTTCAAGCTATAGAATAACCTCTAATAAGTCAACAAGACCATTATAACATCATAAACTCAGTAACTTTTTTTTTTTTATTTGAGCATTTGAAATATTAACCAAAGCATTTTATACTTAAGTATCAAAAACTGAATCAGTTGCTGAATCTCAAACATACCTGCAACAGGCAATTTGTTTGGCTCTTGTCAGTGAAATATACTACAATGCCTAGGTATACACAGTTAATGTTTCTAGAAGCAATGCTTAAAAAAAAAGCTTTATTAAATGAGCAGAGTTTTCTTCCCTAAAGAAAAAAAAGTAACACTTCTTACACAGCAAACCTGATTGTATAACAAAAATATTCACGTATGCAATGAAATTCTGAGTATTCAGATGGTTGCTTATACAACTGCAGTTACATTTCTATTAACTACTAAATTTTGGGTCAGAAGCTCCTATTCAAGGCCATGTAACTTCAAGAACATTTTCATTTTAGAGACAAACAACTGAAAAATCAAAGTGTTTTAGGGCTCCATTTTTTAAAATTACTACAGATGTACTGTTTGCTTATTTATATTTTGCCTCATTTGACAAAAAAAAAAAAATCCCTATTTGCATGACCATAAAACTAGTGTCACTCATTTCAGAGATCGGAAGAGAAGGACTGCTCAAAGTCATGACTTCTATCACACACACAAGCTGACCACCTACTCAGATATTTTTTTGGGGGGGATCCCTTGAAAATATCGCATACAGAGCAATATTTTGCTGTATAATTTTGGTACAATATATATATTAGACTGTTTCAAAGCCTCCTTTCTGAGACTAAAATAATGTGACACTTTACATAACATTTGCCATGACAGTAAATAACCCTCCACTGAGTTTACTGAAGGACATATAAAAACCACTTTCCTTTTAACTGGCAGTTCATGTTTCACACATTTAGAAGATTGATCCTACTTGCAGAAATATACTAACTTTAAAGAAATAAGGCACTGTCATTCAAAGCCCATAGTGTATCAGTCACAAAAATAGAGTATGAATAGAATTCAGAACAAGTGAAAACTGTTAAATACTAAAACACAGATTTTTAAAAAGCTATTAACAGATTGAGAATCTAAGAATTGATGGGGTGCATCCCCCCCGTCCACTCGAGAGCTGTTCCTCACTCTACAACTGCTCTAGCTGTCACTGCTCTTTCTCACAAAACTATTCAGAGCTCCTGTTTTAAAACCTTAATTAGCTGGGGGGAGGAAGAGACAAAGAGAATTCACTAAAACTACTTTGCAAAATCCTGCAAAACTAGAATGCCTATGCTCGGATTTGGATAAACTGTGTAAATGCAACATCTCAGAAATATTCCTACATCAAACCAATAGCTGTGTAAGACCTTCCAACTTACACCTTATGAACAGTTCAAATCCAAGAAAAACAACCAGAAAAGCTGGAATGAAACAGCCCAAATCCTCTGCCTACTGCTGTGGGATTTTATATCAGTGGGGGAGACTGGGATGAACAACTTCTGGTCTTCAAAGAACTGGACTCTTCTTGGAAATGCGCCGCTGCTAAACTCCTCATTCTGCAGCCATAGGTCGAGTAGAGATGCCTGGAAGAAGGCAGCTATTACCTTTAGCAGATGGTGACAAGCCACATAGCAACTTCTTCTCTACCACACATGAAAAAGTTAATTCTGTAAATTCATGGTGTTATAATTAGTTATGAATTAGAAATTAGCTGGGTGTTCATATTTATTAACTTGACCAAAGAGCACAAATCCTCTGAAGCACTTTCCCTGATCCTTTAGCAACATTCAACAAACCACGTACAGTTCCTAAAGCTTCAAAATTCATTCCTTCCCTCTAGCCACAAAAGAAAGGAACTCAGCTGAATCACAACAACAACAAAAAAATCCCCATAGGAAAATTAAAACAAAAGCATTTGGCCATCAACTAGATAAAATCCAGTTTAAAGTAATCTTTGAATAAAATACAATGCAAGTAGAAAAATGTGCTGAATTCAAAAGTACCTGCGAACAGGAACAAGTACCAAATGCAAGATCTCCTCAATTTCAAACTGAAGCCTGCAACTCCCCTATTAGCAAAATGTCACCAGCACCAGAGACATTAATGCTACAATCAGTCCAACTGGAAGAATTTACCTTCAAACATACCCCAGTTTTATTTATCACAGCAACAGAAGTACAATAATAGCTTACACAACTTTCTGTCAATTAACAATACGGGACCAAACAAGGAGTCTTACCAAGAGGCCTCTGGTGTAGGCTCATGGCAAGTTTCATTCGTAGCTGCTAAAAAGCGAAAGCAGTAATCAACCACTGCCTGAAGTTATCAGAAGAGGTAGACTCACCATCTGTCTGCAGCCTGAAACGGCTACAGTGAGCTGTTCTGTCAAATCAAAAGCAAAATTCACTGCAAAGTTGATGACCGAGTCTAGAGTGGGACTGTGCTTGTAAATGGAAGCAAATCATCCAGCTTGCTAGGTACAGACAGCTACAAAAATGAAATCTCACTCAGAGAGTCAGCAGCATCTCAGATGGCACAGATGCCATAGAATCTTCCAAACAGTAAGCTCCTCCAGCTGTTCACACTATTTGCCACACCTTATTGCTCACATCAGTGCAATATTTGGTTAAACTGAAGGTTTTTTTGAAAGGTTTTTCATTTTTAACTAGAATTAGTAAGGCAGTTTGAAAGCACAGCCCCATGGCACATGAAGACAGGAGAGCTAACTGCTGTGTGTCTCTACCAACTTCTCGAACTGGCTTTCTGCCAAGAAAACCCACTTTTGTCCAACAGCACACTCCATCAGAACAGCAAGCATTGAATTTGTAATTCTTACACATAGCCACAGTAGTAGCCCCAGGTTTGACTAGACTTTTTATTACAGGACCTGGTTGTCAGTTTAGGAAGTGTGTGATGTTAAGACATGTATGTTAAGACTAAAGTCTTCTTTCTGTGCTTAGAGCTGACTTGGATTTGCAGCTTTTATCTCCCCGAATACAGTTACATACCAATACCTTTTCACAAGAAAACACTACACTGGAAAAACAGCTGATTCCTAGAGAACTTTTATTCTTTTATCCTCTATAAGAGTACTGACAAAGATCACAGGTTTTAACCCTAAAGAACTTTAAAAGCAAGCAATACTTTTACTTCAGTAAATGCCAAATCTTTGTAGCCTCACACCAGTTATTTAATTCCAAAATACCTTAATTGTCCAGTTCCCTCTCACAATTGGGCTATCAAATAGGAAGATGCAAAAGAGGAATTCCCAGAACAGATTACACATTCTGAGAAACATGCATTTTCGGGTTAAAGATTAGAGCCATGAATTGGACTTCCACGCCTTCACATCAAGCGACAAATGTGGCTGAAAGGACTTTGGAACAGGGTTCTCACAGCAAGTTCTGGGTTTAGATGCATCTCTTCAGTAAAAAACATATCCAGAACATAACTCTCACAATGGGTAATACACAGTCTTAGGAGGAATTAGTGGAGTGCCTCAAGGGTCGGTACTGGGCCCAGTATTATTTAATATATTCATCAATGATTTAGATGAGGGAATTGAGTGTACTATCAGCAAGTTTGCTGATGACACTAAGCTGGGAGGGGTGGCCGACACGCCAGAAGGCTGTGCTGCCATCCAGCGAGACCTGGACAGGCTGGAGAGTTGGGCAAGGAATAACTTGATGAAATATAAGGGAAAGTGTAGAGTCCTGCATCTGGGCAGGAACAACCCCAGGTTCCAGTATAGGTTGGGGAACGACCTGTTAGAGAGCAGTGTAGGGGAGAGGGACCTGGGGGTCCTAGTGGACGACAGGGTGACCATGAGCCGACACTGTGCCCTTGTGGCCAAGAAGGCCAATGGCATCCTGGGGTGTATTAGAAGGGGGGTGGTTAGTAGGTCGAGAGAGGTCCTCCTTCCCCTCTACTCTGCCCTGGTGAGACCTCATCTGGAATATTGTGTCCAGTTCTGGGCCCCTCAGTTTAAGAAGGACAGGGACCTGCTGGAGAGAGTCCAGCGCAGGGCAACTAAGATGATTAAGGGAGTGGAGCATCTCCCTTATGAGGAAAGACTGAGGGAGCTGGGTCTCTATAGTTTGGAGAAGAGGAGATTGAGGGGTGACCTTATTAGTGTATATAAATATATAAAGGGGGAGTGTCACGAGGATGGAGCCAGGCTCTTCTCAGTGGCAAACAGTGATAGGACAAGGGGCAATGGGTACAAACTGGAACACAAGAGGTTCCACCTAAACTTGAGAAGAAAATTCTTCTCAGTGAGGGTAACAGAACACTGGAACAGGCTGCCCAGGGAGGTTGTGGAGTCTCCTTCTCTGGAGATATTCAAAACCCGCCTGGACATGTTCCTGTGTAACCTTATCTAGATGTTCCTGCTCCGGCAGGGGGATTGGACTAGATGATCTTTTGAGGTCCCTTCCAATCCCTAACATACTGTGATACTGTGAATTGGACTAATACCACACAAGACTGCACTCCCATTCCTTCAATCAAGTAAATACTAGTAACAGGCTCCTACTAACCAGAATGAATTAAACAGTAAACAGAATGGTGCCTCAAATTTAAGGGTGAAAGAAAATACTAAAGAGAGCACACAGCCTCAGTAGGAACCGTTCTGTCACATGCACGAGGGCATGCTCACTATAGTGACTGGTGATCCATAGAGCCAACCATTATGAAGATCACCTTCTTAATTAGAGGCTGTGTCTACGATTACTGACTCTTTCCAGATTAACCTATTCTAGAATAATTTCATTTAAATTATGCTCACTTTGTGTACCCACATGACTACGGGAATGTGGGTTATACTACCTCAATGATTCCTCACTTTTGTATTTGGAAGGCAAATGTCAGGAAAAAAGCACAGGTAAAAGCCATGGGTAACACAAATATATTCACTATAACCCATAAGAAATCCTAACCACAAAGCAGTCACTATTGTAGAGATGAACTTAGACTGCTCCATTGTTTCAAGTGTGCCAGTCTTAGAATCATAGAATAGTTAGGGTTGGAAAGGACCTTAAGATCATCTAGTTCCAATCCTCCCGCCATGGGCAGGGACACCCCACACTAAACCATATCACCCAAGGCTTCGTCCAATCTGGTCTTGAGCACTGCCAGGGATGGAGCATTCACAACCTCCCTGGGCAACCCATTCCAGTGCCTCACTACCCTAACAGGAAAGAATTTCCTCCTTGAATCCAATCTGAACCTCCCCTGTTTAAGTTTTAACTCGTTATCCCTTCTCCTATCATTATAGTCCCTAATGAAGAGTCCCTCCCCAAGCATCCTTATCGGTCCCTTTCAGATACTGGAAGGCTGCTGTGAGGTCTCCACGCAGCCTTCTCTTCTCCAGGCTGAACAGCCCCAACTTTCTCAGCCTATCTTCATACGGGAGGTGCTCCAGTCCCCTGATCTTTCTCGTGGCCCTTCTCTGGACTTGTTCCAACAGTTCCATGTCCTTTTTATGTTGAGGACACCAGAACTGCACAAAATACTCCAGGTGAGGTCTCACAAGAGCAGAGCAGAGGAGCAGGATCACCTCCTTCAACCTGCTGGTCACGCTCCTTTTGATGCAGCCTAGGATATGGTTGGCTTTCTGGGCTGCAAGCGCACACTGAAGCCAGCTCATGTTCATTTTCTCATTGTCTTCACTCATTTATACTTACGCACCAGTTTAACAACCTCCTTATGCAAGTTCTGCCACACAAACCTATTTTAGATTGCCTAGCTCTATTCAACCACTCCTAAGGTGAGTTTATTTTTCATATGCTCTGACAGCACAGATGTCCGCACAATCAGAGCTTCTCCACATGGTACCATGAAGTCCACAGGATAAAAATAAGCTAACACCAAGGTTTTCAAGTGCTCTGTACATAGCCATTATAAAATATAAATAAATAACCAGTCTTACACAGGGATGCAAGGAAAAAGATTCTATTTTATCCACCAGTTGCCACCCTTATTTCCCCAATTTTCAATTAGCATGTGCTCCTGTAAGGCTATTTTTTTGGAATAAGACTCTGCTGAGGAACCCGAAGCTGCCATAACAAGAAAGGAAAAACCACTAAAACTGTCTGAACTGATTTATGAAAGGAAATCTCCAGTTTGGCTCTAGCAACCCTTGCTGTTCCCTCAGTTCAATTTGAGAACAGCATCAGGTAACAAGCCTAAAATAAGCTACAGAAAAAGGAACAGCTATCTTAAGGAAAAGACAAGAAACACTTATATGAAAAGACACCCATTCTCATTTACCTACATAAGAGTAGATATTGCTCACTGCAGTTCAAAGACAATTAAGTTACAGAAAGAACAGATGCTTTAGAAATTCATTACATTCCTTCCCCCAAATTAGGAAAACAAAGTAAAAAGAGGTTGAAAGAAAGTTTAAAAAAGTTCAAAGAATCTTCACTTAACATTTAATTAGACAGACAGACAGTTGGGGTTAATTTACAGGGAAAAAAAAAAAAACAAACCAATTCATAAACAAATGCTCTGCTCCAGCAGCAGAGTACAATATGGATTACTAAAAAAAAAAGACAAAAATTACTCATTCTATAGCTAGTCTCACTCGAGTATTACAGTGTGTTTTAGTCACTAACAGCAGCAAAGAACAATTCAGAAAAGGGAAACTGAAACGGTAGAGATATTGGTTTGGTAAGTAAGAAAGAAGTTCTAGGACTGAAACTTTTAGAAAATTTACAGAAGTAAGTAATGTCACAAAATGCCAAAGACAAGAGGGATTCAGAAGCTTAAGACCACAAATAGCTTTAAAACCATGGCATCTCCAGCTTATCTAAATTTACAGACTGAAGGAAAGCACAAGATTGTTAGATGAATGTTACAGAGACTAAAATGCCATTCCCCAACAATGAAGAGTCGAAGAACATTAAAAAAAAAAAAAAAAAGCTAGAAACCTAAAGACAGTAGTAAAAGACTTCATACCATTTGACATTTTATTATTGCAATTTCAGAAATTGCCCACAAAATGCTGAGAAGAATCACAATATAGCCCTTTCTCCTTCCCCCAGGTCAAATTATAACTAGCTACTAATAAACAGAAACTCAGTAATGAGCAATGCCCTCAGAGAACAGACCCAGCCAAAACTGAGCCAAAACTTCTATCCTAACACAGCATTGCAAAACTAGGTATAGTTGGATGGAACTGTAACTTTCCACAAAGCTTCCAGGATTAGCTGCTGGCTAACAACTGCAAAAAATACTGCTCTGTTTTTAAGTTCCAGTTCTCAATGCCTGCCTCACATAAACAGTCATCTCTTCTTGAACACACATCTGAAATGCATACAGAAGTAGAAGCACTACAGATTTTCAGCTTTAATGTTCTCCTACCAATGTAAAGATAAATATCACTCTCAGTATCCTGTCACAAAGTTTGAGGATACAACCAACAATTAGGTAAAAAACCCAAACCCTCTCCCTCAACAAACCACAAAACCAACTGGAGTAGGTTTCTCTATTAATTTGCACACCTTCCAGCATGCAGCTCTAATTTGCAAAGACACTACAATGGTTTTACACTGTACAGCAGTTTTCTTTCAGATTTGATAGAGTGGGGAAAAAAGTGGAGACATGTTAGCTGTGCTGTAAAGGAGGTGGCAAGGAGCATTTTACTTTCATCTGAAAATCTGCTAGGACAGGTCTGTCATCATAAACCTACCTCCCTTCCTTTTCACAGTACCACATAGAATGCAATGTGAAAACCTTCCAGTTAAAGAGGATTAATACTGACATTTGAATTTTTCCAATGTATAAGCAGTATCAACTTTAATAACAGCCATACACGTCATCCTTTATGTTGTATGACATCTAGAACAAATTTACAGAACCTTTGCTCTCCCAACAATTCAACACACCAACGAAGGCAAAAAAGTAGGAATGAAAAATACTTACAGGAGCAAAGACAGTCATTAGAACAAGAACAAACAGAAGAGAAGGCATTTTGCAGACCATGACTACTGTTTAGATTAATAGGAAGAGACCAGATTACTGGAATGGAAAACGGCTGCTTCAGCGACCTTTACTGTGCACAATGCCATCCCAAGAAATGAATCCTGAAAATGGATATACTCAAAAAACTCACCAAGAGGGAGCAGGAAACTGACAGCCAGTTGAGAAGAAGCAATGTCCATGGTAAGACAATTCTGAGATCAGTTTGACCTTAATTCACTTTTCTTTATAATTCTATTCCTTTAATTAGATTCATGTATCTTGCATGGCACACCGTAGGTTACAGACTGGCTTCTTTAAACACATATGAAATGTTAATTAAAAATGCTAACAGCTATGTATTAATAAAAAAATGTACTACCATGAGATTAATGAAATTCATCTGGAAGAAGTATTTAATATAGCAACAAAATCCTGAGCAACTGTCAAATAGCTCTTTTCTGTCAACACTTGCTTAACAAAGGCTTTAGATGATCTTTACTACAGAAAAACTATTCTTAGCTGTTTAAAAGTGACAGCAGAACAGCCCCTGTAATGGGAGATAAGTCTTCCAGCATCTCAATGGCCTGAAAGTATAGTTTGATGATAAAAGCAACATAGTTATTTTTAGCACTCTACAGGCATAAAAATACAGCTCTAAACTGTGACCTACAGCTATGCACAGCCAAGCATCACATCATACGACAGCCTTAACTTTAGCTAGAAGCACGTCTGTGGTTACTTCAGACTATCGTTATTCATCTCACTACCAAGAATACCTTTGGATGGATTTAGCAACAAGCATTTGAAATTGTCACCGTCTTTTTTTATATTGCTGCCATCAGCAGAACTCAATTCAAAGGTAGGAGATTTTAATGGACTTTGTAGAAAGTATCTGAGAGACCATGTTAGGTTAAATGGATTACTACTTCTCTCTGGTAGAGAAGATGAAAAAGAACCTTAAAAGCAGAAAACCTTAAACTGTCATATTCAGTACAGGAAGTCATTTTTCTAAGCACAGTTTGGGTAAATGAAAAAGGAAAAAAAAAAAAAAAAAAAAAAGGAAAAGAGAAAACCACCTTGTTTTCTTCCAGCAGTAAAACCCTGGAAACAGAATATGCTAGAGTAAGAGAACTTCAAGCAAATTCACCTGAAACAACACTGTTGACGGACAATTGCAAAGGTAATTTATGTTAATTTATTCCAACTAGTATCTGCATTCAACTTGTATCTGCATGATTTGTAACTTCATTTTAAAAGCCTATTCCACCAGATTTATGCTTCCAGGCTATATAAAGAAGAATTTATTTAAAATAAAAGTGATACAGAGCTTTTAAAAGCAGGTCACGCAGAGTTCCAGCACTTTATTTAATCACTTTTTAAATGTACAGGTAACACCAAATTTTGGAGGTTTGGGGTTCTGCGTTTTGTTGGGGTTCTTTTTGTTTTGGTTTGGGGACAGGATGTTACTGTTTCATTGGTTTGGGGGTTTTGTGAAGGTTTTTTTGTTTTAGGGGTTTTGTTTGTTCAGTGGGATTTGGATATTTTTTTTTAAAATCAGGATAAAAAAATTAAGTATTTCCATGATGACAGATATGCCCTTTAAATGTTGTAAACTTCACATATTTATGTTAACTCAGAAAACAGAAAATATTATAAAAGGCTTGTCAGATTTAATTATGGTTTGGCAATTATTGTTACCACTACTCATACTGTACTGCAAAATATTTTAGTAACATTAATAAAGTTTTCTTTAAACATTCAGTTGCTCAGAAGCAAGTCTACCAGTATAAATAAGTTGGACAGAAACAAACTTTCCTCCCCCACCCCAGCTTAAAAATGCCACTTTTTGGCTGGATGAAATGGTCAAAAAATGATTCCTACAAACCCACAAGATATCCTGGATCAGAAGTAGTTATAAAAACCCTACTGAGGGAATTAAAATGGCATCTGAAAGAGCGTGAAAGACTAGTGCAAGAGATTGAAAATGAACAAAAAGCCCAGAAGACTGGCATGGATTACAACTGGCTGAAGAACTATCAAAACCCTCAAGCAACAATTCCAGCTACTGAGCAACGGCAGCTTGAAGTTCTGTGCTCACAAATCCAGCCTTACCAAACAGGAGCTGTTCTCAGCAGGTAATTATTTTACTTTGACTACTCTATCATAAATGTTTCTTCTACTTAATCCAAGCTTATATTTGGCTCTGATCTTTCATCCAAAGTAACAATGACCAGCAACTAGAACACACTTTCACAGGTGTTTTAAAAATTACATCTTTAATATGCTGTACTTGAAGGAAATTTTTAATCAGGATTTTCCTGGCATAACACAAAGCACGGGAAGTATCACATGCTTGAACATATGACCCCCCAATACCTTCAGATTTTCCTCAGTTATCTATCCCCATAATTTATTAAATAGTAATCCAACAACCAAAAATCAAATTAAAGGACTAATGAAATGCACTGTTATGCAGAAATGCAGGTTCACTGGCAAATAACTCTCAAAGTAGCAAATCAGTATAAAAAAAAACCAACCAAAACCAAACACAAAACTTTTTTAAAAAACAAATAAATCCCCCATATTTTACAAAGAAAAATTCACCTCTGTCTGTATTTTAAGAACATTTTCTTAGGGACATGCAGAAACAACCAAACAAGGCTATGTACCTTTTAAAGCCCAGGATATACCTAAGGGCAAAATCAGTTTAAATCAAGCTACACAGATGGGCTAAAGAAAAAAAATAAAGCATGCCCAATAACAGTAGCTTTCAATTCTCATAACAGCTGGACCACATCCAGTACATTGTTAGAGCTCTCTTCCTCTTGTAATCTTTTGGGGGGTGGGGAAATGTGGCAGCAAGGAATAAATGACACTAGAATGCAGCCACTTCCTCCTCCTTTCCCCTGCCCCCAAAGAGCAGAGAGGAAACAGAAGCGTTTTCAGCACTGATGATTAGATTTAAATTTTTCTTTGTTTCTAGATTTCGTGAAGTTTTGGCAGAAAATGATGTTTTACCCTGGGAAATAGTCTACACATTCAAGCAAGTTTTGAAAGATTTTCTTGCCACCAGTGAGAGAGAAAATCAACAAGACCAACTGGTAGATGCATGGAATACAAATTGCTCTGACCATTTCAGCCTGCGTGGAGACAGTTCTAACAAATCTGACAAAGATGAAATTCCCACGGTTTCAAGTTATGTCGACAAAAATACACAAAGCATGTTTCCCACCTTCTCTGATAGAATCTGGAATCTACCCTATTACTACCCATCAGGTTAAGTTAGTTTGTCTTTCAAAAAAGCGATGTAGCCTTCAACATTGCTTTCTTGTGACTGCCATCCACAAACATGGGAATAAGAAATGTGCCATGCTCCTCTTTTTTCCCAAGTTCAGAAATTAAAATCCTTGATTAGAGCTAGTATGCAGTAAACAAAAGTCCTTCTATACTTATGGTTCCTTACAGATATTGTGTTTGGAGACACCTTTTAATCAAAAACATAGATTAGCCATATAGGGCTAGACATATTTAAACAAGAAAAGACTGCTTTTCATATTCTGAATTAGCATCAATCCACAAAGATTTAGGCAAACGCCTCTGTATATGTCACATAGCTTTTAGGCTTTATGGGAACTTTATACTGTGTAAAATAAATGGTTTAATATAGTATCAGTTATACCAAATAAACTGTTAAATACATTTTGGGGCTGAACAGTTATTTCTCAAAGTCAAGAACTATTCTAAAATGAAAACAACGTCTGAAATTATAACACACTGCACGTGGTGTTCCTATTTTTTTTTAACCTGACCTGTACCCCACATGTGCTTAAGTACAGTAACAGTAGACAACTAAACGAAAACATCAAACATTTAACAACATTCAAGAACTAGCTCTCTGTTCTTCCAGAAATCAATGATTTTTTTTATTTCAGAAAGTTTTACATTTGACTTATTGGAAGCTACTTGGAAACTCAAGAGCCTGCATTAAATTTCAACGTTTTCATCAAATCAGTACTTTTATAGAATATCAGAAGAATCGTCAGATCAATTCCAAGGCAAGACGTGACCATTTTAAATTTAACAAAATTTCATGGTTTTCAGTTGCCATCATCTATCATTGTGGATTCATAATAAAGTTTTATAAGACTGATTTGATATGTAGCAGTTACAGTCACAGCAGACAACTGGAGCAGAAAATCAATGAAAACATATGCCAGAACTCAGTTTACTACACTTCCTACCACTGTATAGAAAAATTCTTACTTGTCTTATGTAACCTCTTCATCTCCAGATTTCCTTTTAATCTGTCTGCAGCACCATAAAGAATGGGCAAGACTCATACAGCCCAATTCACAAAACACTTTTTTGCAAACATGCAGTAAAATTGCTTCCTCTGATATTTGATTCAAACATACTGAAGAAAACACACAGATTCTCTCAAGGTGGTAATACAACTAGAAGGTATTTCCTTGTGCTGCACAGCTGTACCCTCACCCAAGAGAGAATTTACTAATAATTCAACATAAATTGGGTGAAACAAATGGCAGAGTATTTTCATAAGAAATAAAAACACTGACACAAACCAACCCACACCTTTGGAAAGCCTGGAATCTAGAAAACATTTAATATGTAAGAGAGGAACATAATATACAGAGAAGGTGAAACAATCACAACTACTGCAGACACCTAAGGGCCAAAGCACTAGAGAACTAGACCAAATCAGTTCTGACAAATTTAGAATAAAAAGTTGCAGCTCAATACCAAAAGTATTGAACTTTCCATAAATTAAAAACACACAGCTTCACTCATTATATCTGCACTCAGATCTGGTACAAACACTTCACCCTCCTTTTGTGCAGTGACCAGTTTATTGATAAATAGCAAAAGTATTGATCTAAACTTACTCTGCCTTATGACGTACAATAAAGGGCATCAGATTCTTCTCATGCAGTTCTAAACAATCCAGACAAGAATCCCTGCATGAGGGCAGGAATGGTTTGAAAGAAACGTTTCTCCTTAGTCGTAAAACTCCCCAGAAAATTAAACTTAAGTACAGTTCCCCTAGTAAAGAAGGTAACCACAATAATGGTTTCAGAAGATAATTTTTATTTGGTCAAAGGTGAAAGATTCCTGCAATGGTAATTCATGTAAATCTGTTTCCCAAAACAGTACCCTCACAGCTTTCTAATGGAAAATAAGTGAAAAAAGCCCTAAAAATCTAACTTACAAATTTTATTTTAAGGAAAATGGTTGGCTACTAAAGATGCAAAGTCCGCTTACCTTTATGATCATCAAAAACAGGTAGGGGAAGGAGAAAAAAAACAAAACCACACAACAAAAATGACACCACCAAAAAAACCAGACACAGCTGACCCAATCTTCGTAAATTTCACTTTAATATAAGGAAAGGCAGTCTTCTAAGTCCACAAGGACCATCAACTACACCATATGCTAAAAGGCAGTCACTAGATAATAATTAAATATATCTAGGCATCAGACCCAATTTAGTGTTAAATCCCAATGAAATGCTAAGGAAACACACAAAAATGCTTACCTACTTTCATATGCATGCTCTATCAATGAAACTGATACCAGGCTACTGCATCCAGTTCTAGTGTCCACACTTGGGGAGAAATGAGAAACCAAACTGGGAACTGGAGAGGGTACAGTTAATAAATTTATCCAGAGGATGGGAAAATGCCTGCCACTAAGACCTCACTTTGTCCATTTTTTTCAAATACAGAAATAAGAGGCAGCTATACAGAGTATGAACACTTTAATCTGATGGAAGTATTAGGTATTCTCTCTAGCTAAAAAGTGGAGAGAAGCATAGAAAAAGAAAAGGTATAAGAGCACAAAGACAAGCTAAATAAAGTCAAATGTACTTTAAAGGTATCTGCCAGGTTTACTGCAGAATGCTGTAAAGTGAATCTGCACCTCAGTCTGCTAGCCAAGATGAGCTATTTTCTGGAATTCAGTTTACCCTTATGTCAGGTACCAGTAAGATGGCCACAGGTAAGTCATCATTTCCCTGAAGATAACTGGCTGAGAACTCAACTGTTTCTTTAATCACTTTTTATTTATGACTTACATGGTTTGCATGAGCAGATCTGAAACTGTTCTGTTGCTTAAACTCTCCCAGCTGGCATTTCTGAAATGGGCAGGCAGCCAACACACACTACTCAGGTTACATAAAGGTGAGTGATAACGGTATCAATGGGTAAAACAAACAGCATGCAATGTTTTCAGCTAAATAAGGTGGCTATAAAAAAGGGCTAACTTAGTGAAAGCTACACCTATGAAATCCAAGAAATCAAAGAAAGAATAACCATTTTTTCTATACTTAAGCCTTTAAGGGTTTTAATGTGAGCCACAACTGTTTTGATAACAAGGAAGGATTTAACGGTCTGAATTACTTTCCATTCAGTTAAATATATTCATATAAATTAAAAAGTTCATCAACCAGCTATTTAAGCATCAGAATTACAACTACAATTTCTGAGACCTATTATCTTTCCTTAAAATGCTCAATTACTAATACTGCTACACTAGAGATAGTTAACAAGATAACCTTCAAAGCCTTGGAAAACAAGGCATCATTGGCAGAGGAAGAAAACACCTTCTACAAGTCTTTTTAAGGGAGAGGTGAGGCTTTCAGATCCCATTACACCGTCTCAGTAACAACTCCATAAAATATCAGTTATTACACACATTTGTGTGCAGTAACACACCTATTATTATCATTACAAATTTGGTATTAATCATACATATTCTTACATATAAACTTAGATGGAAGAAGTAGGAAAGCTATCTCCATCACTAATAGCATATCCTGCTTGAAGCAAATATAAATAAGCACTTAAAAAATTTGAAGCAATTTTTGGTTTGATTTTCCCAAGAAACAAACAAAGATTCTGGAATAGTAAAATAGACTATTATGCTACAAGCAGCCTAAGTTAGAGAGAAACTCTTTTGTTTTCAGCTCTTCAAACTCTTTCTTATGAAACCAGTGAATAAAACTGGAACATCTTCTGACGGATCCTAAACCCTTCCAGAACTGAAGTTTTTCAAAACCTCCCTAAATGTAAGCACATTTCCAGAACTGTGAAACAAAACATAGCTAAGGAAACACACCTTTTTCTTTTCATTATGCAGCAGAACACACACGCACCTATCATCTATGCTCAAAGATTTTATACATGTCTAATGATGAGAAATTCTGTCCACACATACAGAAATGGCTATTTAGGGTGCATAACCCCTCTCTCTGTTCTATAGATGGGAAAGAAAAACAGAAAAAAAACAACCTGTGAAAGTAAATTCTGTTAACCTATATGTGGGGCCTGGCTGTTGTGTTACCTGCTCAGGCTTTTGAATGGAAAAAGCTATCTGTCTAATCAAAGACAAAAGATTTGCCTCTGCCTAGGCAGACCAGGCTCGATCAATCATGCTAATTTCTCTTATGTTACTTAGTAGATGTCAACGGCTTAGTGTTCAGCTGGGTTCAAGAACCTCTTGCCAAACCCTAAGTATAACAGAAATGTTACTGGCTTTATTTAACAACTACAAACATTATTGAGGATGTTAAGCTGGAATATGACAACCCACCATCCAGGCCCACATGGAGTGGGCGAGGCACCAGAGCCAGTCCAGACCATGGAAAAACACCCTGCACACCCGGGCCCACAAACATGCTTTCCAGGGAAGGGAGGCCACACGTACCTTCACAGACAACCCTTCATTCCAAGCATAAGGAGCATCTCTCTGGCTGCTAAAATCAGCAGCCCAGTACTCCACACTTACCCTACAGCTGCTAATGGCTCCTGCATAGCAAGAGGGGCACGGGAGTGACTGGGCAGCGTGCCGCCCAATAACTCGACGGCAGTCACAGTTTTGCCTATGGCGAACCAGTCATTAATCTGCTCCTCGGTCAGTTTACGCAACATGGCGACGACACACACCTAGTCTTCCACACCTCACGCGAACCCTCTTTCCCGCCCTCAGCCAGGCCCCGCCCCGTGACTGAAAGGGCCGGTTCCGCTGCTGAGGGGGGGAAGAGGCGGAGAAGGGAGGAGCGTATCGCTCCTGCGCTGGTAAGGGACTGTCGCTTTTCCCAGCCACGCGAGCCGGTGGGTGGACGGTTTCCCGCTCACACCCACGGAACAGCGGCCGTGAGGTGCTCTGGAACCCCAGTCGCTCTGTACTTTTCGTCGCCTGGAGGCAATGGTTCACAGGCACGTAGATGTCTCAGCCCTTCTAAACCTGACCCGGCGGGTGCTGCCCGGTCCTCCAGGACAAGCATTCTCTAAGTGACACGCTACACGAAGACTCGCTTCAAGCTCATCCCAGCATTGTCCTTGCACGGGGCTCCTAGTGCATTTCCTTCGCGGGGGGGCGGAAGTAAGGCGCTAAGAAGGGCCTATGAGACTGCGCACCGGTCTGTGCAGCGATATGAGCTCTGTGAGGGCTGGGCAAGGACCTAGAGCGGTTGAGGGGGCGCGGGGACGTGGCAGGAGTCGGGTGTTGAGGAGCATGAGGTTCGGGCGGATGCAGGTAGAAGCCGGGATATCGAGGGCGCTCTCGTCCTCCGCAGAGGTAGGGGGCGCTCCGCGGCAGCGGTGCCTGTCGCGATCCAACGCCTTTGCTGGGTGATGCGTCCTTTCCCAGCATCCCCCGCGGCCGTAGCGGAAGCAGCTTGTGCTCGGTGACCTTCTCTGGCTTTCGGCTCGCTTCCCGCTGTAACGGTGCGTCTCGGCTGATCCGCTGCAGGCGGGCATCGCGGTGGTTGTCTGGGGGAGGCAGTTGTGGGTCAGCCTGGGAAAGGAGATATGGGGGGAGGAGAGATCAGCGGAGCTCGAGCCCTGCCGTTACTCCCTCCCCCCTCCATGGGCCTGGGGGTCAGGCCACGGGCGGGCAGCAAGTCCCCTGGGCTGCCCTGGGGTTATGGTGGTAGATCAGTGAGAAAGCGAATTCAGCGTTCTTCCGGTTAGATTTGAAAGTAGGCCTGGACGACATTGCACCCATCCATGTCTTGGGGAGAGGTTTCTGCCAGGTTTTAGCAGGGTGCTAATGGGAAATAGCATTTACTTGGTGTTTTGTAGTGGTAAGAAAACCCTTCCTTTTTATTCAGTCTCCTTGTTTTTAGCAAAATGACTGCTACTCTGGCCCTGGTAATCTGAAACTAAAAGTATTGGAAGCTCTGGGGAGGTGCAGTGTTCTTTATAGTATTGGTGAAAGCACAATACTGTTTCAGGAAATCTCTCCACAATAATAAATTTGATAGAGTTTAAATCCAAACAATTACAATAAATGTGGGGGTTTTTATAATTATGCATTAATTACCATGAAGGTGCTTTAATGCTTTAACAAGCACTTAGATTTTGCAGTTGTATTGACACTGGCTACCCTTGCCTCCTTTTATCAGCTGTAGTTTAATATTTCTTATTGTCTTAGCTCATAAATTGTGACCTTAACTCTGAATTTTTACTGCTGTGCTTTGGAGTAAGTACTTCTGCATGTTTGGGAATATTTATTTATTTATTTTAACATGTAAACTGCTGTTGGTATGAATCAGGAGTGTGTATATACATTAGAAGTACAGCAGGTAAGAGGCCAGTTGCAAAACTCACCATGGCAAAACTCTTACAATTTTCAGATGATGCAGAACATGATTCCAAAGTCATTGAAAGGCATGAAATTCTACTTTACTACGGTGTATCAAGAAATATGGGTTGGTGTAGCATTAACAGCTTATGCCTATTACAAAATTTCATATGGTGGTAAGTTACATGTTATAGTTTTCATTAGCTGTTACTTTATACATAAGGTTTGTAAATTAGAATATCCTTAACAATTAGAAATCACTTATTGAAAATACCTAGCAAACAAATTAACACTCTTACTTAAGTCCACATCTTTGCCATAAAAGTTCAGTTAGTTTAGAATGGTGTCCAGATTATGAATCAGCATAAGTTTCTCAGAGCAAAAGGGTACAAGAGATCACAGTGTCTTGAAGGTCCTGTTGTTCAATTTAGGCTTTGTTGAAAAAATTCTAAGCCAAACCGTTTACTAGCTGTGACTAACAATGAAATGTTAGAGATTGTAGACAGGCTTGACAGGGAGAGGAAGCCCTTGCTGTGGGAGCAGGTGAGTGATGTTACTTCAGCATTTCTCTAGCTTTGTCCAAATAATTTGTAGCATGTCCAAAGCTGTTCACTGCATTTTCAAGTTTAAATAAAAGTAGTTGAACATGCAGAGAGAAAAAAAAAACAAGCTTAAATTTTGCTTTAACTTACTTAATTTGAAAGAAAATTCAATATTGACAGATTTTTCAAGTTTGTGTTCATGTCATGCTACTTTTCTTTATGACTTAGATAATAGATGTGATGGTGTAGGGTTTTGGGGGCCAAAACCTTGATATGGTGCAACTGTATGCTAAGCATTATTTTAAAGTAAAAATAGCTGTAGCCTTTTGTGCAGTTTGGAGAACAGCTTTGCAAATAATATGTATATTTATAGAAGAGTATGTAGTAGAATAATTTAGATTGGTCGGCATCTTTTGAGCTCACCTGCTCCAAACCACTGCTTAAAGTAGTTAAATCAAAGGTAGGTGAGGTTGTTCATGGCCATTAATTTGAATTTCAAATTAATGTATCCAAGGGCGGAGATTGAATAATCTCTTATGACAGTCTTCCTCATGAGGAATTGTTTTCATCTATTTTTGTCTGATTGCTGTGAATCAGTATTTTAGGAGAACAATTACAATGGCAATGTAAAATAAACTATTTTACTCATAGAGGAAGATTGTAAAGCAAACTGTATTCTTACCACTTCAGTTTACATCTGTATGTTATGTCTGTGTATATCCATATATTATGTAAAAGAGTAGCATTACGTATATGTTTCTTTTAAATTAAAGTAGGAAGTAAGATCTTGAGGGCTGCAATTTCTAAATGCATGGAGCCTAGGTTAATTAAAAACAAACAACTTTTAAAAAATCAATATCAAGTTTAGTGTCTTTTAAAGTGAAATGTATCATGGAAAATGTTGTACACATGTTGTACACTTGTTAGAGCTTGTTCAAGCTAAATCATAAGTAGTATAATTAAGTTCATCTGAAAAAAAAACCCACTTTTTAAAACTGTCATTGTTCAGCTTTTTTGCTTTTTTTTTGCTTTTTTTTCCAGGAAAAAAAGCAGTGGCAGATAGTGAGTATTAAATATCTAATACCCTGTTCTATTTTTTAAATGAGTGCTGTAAGAATTAACTTAGCATATTTTGTTTGTTGTTTAACTTACAGATTTAGAAAATGTTTAGAGATTACTTCAAAATACGTAGCTTTAGTTGTATTGGTGGTTTTATAACCTAGAAACATCTTTGAGCTTGCACAGATGCTATGTCTTGTCTTAAACTGTCCTTTGCATAGGTTTTAGGGGTAGAATGATGGGGCGGGGGAGGAATTATTTAAAATAATAGTAAAAAACATTTAGTGGAATGGTGTAAATGGACACGATCTCAAGAGTCACTGCTGCTTTAGCTGTCAAGAAACTAAGAAGTTTAAACTTGTATTTTGAATGCGTATTTTTATATTTTCTGTAATATAGTATTTAGATATTTATGGACAGTTTCTTCTGACATCACACTGGAATTCAGTTTTCCATGAACTGCTGTATCTCAGTTAACATTCTGAGCCATAATAGATAGCCCATTTGCTTCCAGTTGAATTTGTATATGCAAACATTATTTACATTTTTAAATGTGCAATTAGTGAAAATAGTGCCCAGTCAAGTTAAGGATAATAGCATAAATAAACCTCAGTTTAGAAGGAGCCCTTTACTGCCTATAATAGTGCTTTAAAACTTGCAAAGGAGGATTTTTAGTATTGGCCAAGTTTATATATATAGTTTGAGGGTTTTATTGATACAGAATCTGCCAGTTTGACAAGAACCTGCCAGTTGTTATGCTCAGATGTTAGTTTTCTCTTCTAGGTTCTGAACTATGTTCCTGAGTTGATTTGCTCTACTGTTTGAACAGTCTAAATCGTGTCTTTGTTTCAGAATCCTCTGGTGCTGGCCATCATTAAAGACCTCTTCTCTTCTTGGGAGTATGGATGTGTTGGTTCGTCATCTTTCCTGTAAATGAAGCAAGTTATAACCATAGGGAAGTTAATTCTAAAACTGTCCCTGATCCATCTGCTGTAATTAGAGACAGAAAAAAAATCCATTGAGCAACAAGGAATTAAACATGTTGGACAAAGTATCTTGGAGTGTATTGTTAACCTCATTTTTAGAGTAAGCATTTTTTGTTTTCTACAGGTCTTCCAAGTTCCATGTTAAATTTTTTCAGTAGTACTTTGAAAAAGACCGAATTTTTGTTTTCCTAATGATACCTTTTTTTTTTTGGCTAGGACTTTTGAAATTTACTTACTCCATTTACTTTTAAAATGTAAATGGTATGCCAGGTGTGAGGACATAATTCTCAGCTTTTTGTCAACTTGTGGTGCAATAATTTAGGGTAAAAAAGAAAAAAGTTCTCTTTTAAAACCTCGTATTTCTTGGGGAGTTCTTAGTTCTACAAGGTTTAAAAGTAAAAACTGTATTGTAATTAAAACACAATGCAAAATGTTTACTGAGGTTTTTAAAAAGTACATTATTGGCAACTATCATTTCTTGTCTTTCATATTCAGTTAGAGGTAAGGAATTACTCTGAAAGGCCCTTCCATTAGCCACAAATTTTGCAATGGAGTAAGTAATAATGTGCCGTATGGTATGAAAAATTAATGTTATATGGGCCCTCATCTGCCATTTGAGCTTATGAAATGATCAGTATTAAAAAGGAATGATGAAATCATGCAGTGTGGCAGCAGTTAACATGAGCATAAACAAACTTTAACTGACTGGAAAAAGTTTCCCTTTTTCCTGAAAATTCAGAAGTAATATATGTATTAATAGGATGGGTCATTAGTGCATTTTGCAGATAGCTGTTAAAGTAACTCCATAGCTAATATCATATTTTGGAGACTCTATGAACTTACACTATCCTACAAAAATCAGTTTTCAAAATGGCACATACTGAATTCTGTACCAAGGACACACAGTGTATAAAATCAAAACTGGACTTCATATCATGTTTTGTTTAAATTTAGCCTAATCTGCTTTTGAGAAGATTAAGAGATTTAAGTCATTTTAATGACTTAATGCTTACGTACATCTTTTTAACTACTTCACTGAAACATCTTAAGTCTTTCAGCTTGATTAAAGTTTTGCCTTTCAATCTCTCTGACTGCAGTATCTGGCAGTAACTTAAATATTTGGTACTTGAATACGTAGGAGCTTGATATCCTTACCAGCTGATGGTAAACATTCCAAATGCCTTATTGCATGTAATTTCTTCAAAATGTATACCTCTGCTTAATAGCTATATCTACTAGGAGTAAAATTGCCAGTCATTTATCTGAAAGCTTTTTTAAAAAAGGTGGGTATAGTGTTACTCAATCTGAAAAGAATAGGCAACATTGATCTTTCATGCATTCTTGGCATTTCTTCCACTTTCTACAGTTTTCCTTGTAGTTGCATCTTCCCTTGATACATGTTAGCTGGTTCATCACTTTTCATCATTTCTATATATGTTTTTCAGTGTGTCCTCAGCAAAGAAGAATGAATGAGAAATAGAAAGTTTTTTATATATATATTCTATTTTTTTTTTTTTTACATATAACTAAAACCATCAGGAAGAAAGGAACAGAGAATAAAAACTAGAATAAAATGGAGCTTCAAATGAGCAGATGCTAGGCCAGTGGTGATTACAGGGTGGGTCAGAGTTGTGGTGTAGTTAATAAGCAGTTAAGATTGAAAATTTATGGCAGGTAAGGAGCTATACCTGCATTTATAATGCAAATTTATGATCACTAAGTTATGGTTCCTAAGATACTACACATGCTTCAAATGACCTGCTTTAGCAATTTACAATTACAGAGCTGAGCGAAAACAAGCTAGGGAAAAACATTAATCACTGCAGGATTTGTTTCAACTTAGGTAGAACCTATCACACTGGGACTGAGCTATATGAACATTCTGTCTCATCTCCTAAAAGTTAATTGAAAAGCAAGTGGAGCTTCTGCTAACCTGCCCTGGGAGCACAGTTAACTACACTTTTAGGTAAACTTAAGCTGCTTCAACTTTTAATGCTTCTTGGTATTTGACTTGCTTGATTTTCAGTAGGGAGAAAAAGTACATATGGGCAGCAATATCTGAGTTATGAAAATTGCAGTTTTTACTGAAATAATGCTACCTGCAACTGGTTGTTCTTCCACTAGTGCATCTAGGTCAGAAATTTCAGTGAAAGTTGCTGAATGCTCCTTCCTGTTTGTGATAATTAACATGCAAATATTTTCAACAAATATGGGAAGTAAATATAGTGCTTCTATTTAAATAGAGTTTTCTTCTTTTATTGTTTGGGATTTTTTGCCACTTGAGTAGGGTACAGGAGGAAATTAACTTTCAGTGCCTTGACTCAGAAGCAGAAATTAACACAAAGATGATATATAACAGCTATAGTACTGTTTATATACTTTCTGCTCCTCTTTGCTGAAGCACACTATACAGTATAAAAGACAACAGAAGACAGTTAGCTAAGGTATCATAACTGCCATTTTTTTACTTTATGGTGATGTGTAAAAGGAGTGACCAGTTTTCTTTGCAGCACTAGGATCTGGGGTGTAGCCATAGGTAGAGAAGCATTGTAAAGGAGTACCCTTGAAGTAAATGCTTTTACATGCCTTTTTTTCCTAATTTAGCTAAGGTGATTTCTAAAGCTAACGTAGAAAGGTTTTCTTGTTCCAGGTGAGTGTGTTATCTAGACAAGCTTCAGCTCCTGAACAAAACCCATTTTCTATGCAAATAACTAAGATCAGCACTTTAATCCATGGAGGTAAAATTCATCATGATTCATAGTTAAACACTGGTGGGGGAAATGCTTACTGCTCATTGGCAGATCATGTCATTTCCATTTAGCTGCTGCCTCTTTACATTGCTGACAATTCTAAAACAGGATTACGTTTAAACTTTGTGTAGTAAAATAGTTCAGCAACTCCATTTTTCTTTTGTTGCCTGTGATAAGGCATCAGCAATGACAGAAACCTGACTGTTCACTGCCTTCATAATGTTAGTGGAACAACTGTAGTGGTTGAAAAGCCTTATTCAATTACTGCAGCACCACCTTGAGCAAGTTTTGCTGTGGCACTGCCTTTTGTTTGTTTGCTTAATTTTTTTATTTTTAATCAGTACAGAATATGAAAGCTTGGAGCAGGGAGCTGTATTGATAATGACAATGCTAATGCATGTGGTCTTTTTACAGCATAAGTACTTCTGTACTTGTCTTTCCATGCTGTATCTTACTTATGGCCAGGATTTCAGACTCTGGAACACTGAGATTTCTAGAACATTTTCAGGTGGTGTCCTACAATTAGGAATTTCAGAGTATCCCCTGCATGCTAATAAAGTATTATGGAAAGCAGCAAAACAGAGCCAAGGAAACATTAGTCACAGGGCCCAGCCTACGCAATCTCTTTAATGGCTAACTTGGAAAAAACCCCAAATGTGTATTCATGTTAACTGACAGGATGAGTTAAGTTGCAAGAAATGATCTAAAATAACTAAATCAGCTGAACTAGTCTCCTATTTATCTGAATCATGATAGCAAACCACTGTTTGTAGTACAAATACAACCTGATACGTAGCTTGTATGTGTATTGTACTTTAGTCCCCAAGGAAGGAAAACTATCAGGTGCTTGTTAGACACAGGTGATTATATGTGACATCATCACCAGATGGCTGAAATGAAACTAACTGAGGAAATCAACACTTGAGATCTCTATTGTTTCATTCACGGAAATCTGTAAACTACTAGGAAGGAAAGAATAGTAAGACGGAGATTCCCTGAGGCATTAAATATGTTGGTTAACAATTTGGTAAATGGAGGAACAAGAAGTAACGAGACAGTGCTTGAACAGCAGAATCTTTGTACTATAATTCCATAACCTTTAGCAACTGACATTCAGCAGCTAATACTCTCTTGACTTTAAGAATATAAGGTCATGTGACTCTGAGTTTGCAATTTATGAAGAACTCATAAACAAGAAATTCCTGTACTCTACCCCACTGCTGCAGGCAAACTATTTGGGAACAATTACTCTCCCCTAACCGAAAATGAACTGACCCCACAAGGACGGATTATTTGGGAGTTTTAATGAAATTCTGCTAAGGGTACTATGATGTCTTTGGTTGTGGCTTAACAGCATGAGTACTCTAGCAGCTACAGCAGCTTGTGAAGTTTCCACCCTTATACCACAGTGCCTTGCTCCTCACAGTTGTGCTGATACGACTGTTTGTGAATTGGATCAGGCAATTTTTCATAATTTTGAATCTTTCTTCCCCTCTGAAATAACAAGCATTCAGGGTTTGTTTTGGGATTGTTTGTGTGTTTTTTTTTTTTTTATTATTTATTTGGATCCATCTCTTGATCCCATTTACAGAGAAAGCTTCTTTATAACTTGCATTACAGCGCAGCAGCTTTTTTTTTTTTTCTTTCCTTTGTCAGAAAAGGGGCAGAAGAATGAGAATTTCTGGCTTCCCATTCACTCATGCAGCTTTACTAAGTCATTGTGTCCCTTACAATTATTTAATGGAAGTTTCTTCCTCATAGCCAGCTACACACACGATCAAAATACTGTCTCTCCCATGAGAACTGTCATCACTGTCAACAGTCAGAGGAATAAAAGACTGCAGAACTCCACCCTATATACAAATCAGGAATGTCAGCCTGTGTTTCAGAAAAAAGGCAGAACCTTGGTTGCTCCCTCTCTGACAGCATATTGCTTTCTCAAGTTTATAGTATCAGTTAATTGGGACAAACGAGCACACAAGTAAGGAAGAGGGAGAATAATTATACCACCACAATATCCTAATGCTCAATGCTTGCTTGCAGGAAGAGTGCTTTTAGTAATAAAGGATAAATTTGGTGGTGGTTCTTCAAATTATTGGTTGTCATCAAATGAAAATACACTGAATTATTATGACCTTCAAAAAACCTAAAGTAACTTTTTAATTGACATGGCCTTTAACTACTTTATATCATCACAATAACTTCAGGTAACTGCTGGAACAGACAAATGAGATTTCTTTAGAGCTAATGAAGTGTGTTTGCTAGGAAATGATAATAGGGATTATGTGGGTGGTAGAACTAACAGCAGTATACTGAATGAATCCATCTGTGATGACTACTGCCTACACAAATTTTTCCTGCAGTGTCGGTTGTAGTCTTCATTTCTTCTTTTAACCTGTTTTGTTTAGCATGCTTTTGATAATACCAAGAATTCCTGCAATTAAGGGGGAGTTCTTCAGGCATGAAATAGAAACTGTTGTGAGCTATTTCATATGGAATGCTATATAAACAAGCAAAATGGCAACAGTTAAATTGAATATAACCAGAGTATTACAGGAGGTAAAAGGGTGGATTATTAAAATGGATTAGGATGTGAACAGGCATTTGATACAGAACCAGGAATCCAGAGAAGGATACCCTTTGATACCCTTTTTGGGTGGGGGTCTACTCAAAAGCATTTCAGTTTTTTTAATTAACTGTTATTTATCTTGAGGATATATATGTATCAGTCTCAAGCTATACTTTTTTGCAGCACTGTTCTTTACTCTTGATGTTTCAGGTATATCTGTACAGAAAAATAGCTTTGTTTAAATTCTCTTAAATCTAACATTACAATCTTTCCTTGTACTCCCTATGTTATATCGGACATATCATACCACGTAGAGCTTGAGAAGAAAATTATTCTGGTCCCAGTTAGGACATCAAAACACTTTAATTAGGAAAAATTAAATACTGCATTTATTTCAGTAAGATAGGAATTGGAGTCATACCAGTTTTAACAAAGGCTCTGACTCTTGTTTCAGTAAACACCGAGATATACTTTTCAACATACTTTGGTTTAGTTAATTCTTTTGGAGTAATGCAACTAGAAAAGGAATCCTGCCAAAAATGTTTTTACTTTGCTTTCAAATTATGTATTCTTATTAATACTAACCAGAACACCTCTTTAAATTCAAGCTACTATATTAAACATATACTCGGGCCTGTCTAGGACAGAAAAGGCAAGGAAAGGAAAATTCTGCAGAATTTTCACATAGCAAGTGGAAGAAAAAGAGAAAAGATGTAAGTTACTTTACCTTATGCCGTAGCTTGTCCATTTATAGAATAGAAATACTGGTTCTGAATTTGAGACATAAGCAATAGACAAACCTTTAAGGAGCGTTGAATCATCCCCAAGCAAGTAGGCTGTTATTGTGTGTACTCCTCCATGATGAACACACTCCTTTCCACTCTGTCATATCTTCTGAGCCTCAGCTGCATGTTATGGTATCTTCTTTGAATTAATCAACCTAAAATATTCTAAACACATACCAGTGATACTTTTTTACTGTCACTTTCTAGGGCTTTTTATGGAATAATTTTCAGTAGGGTTCCATAAATGCGTTATACATAGAATCATAGAAGAGTTAGGGTTGGAAAAGACCTTAAGATCATCTAGTTAAGATCATCAACTTGTCCAGGCGGGCCTTGAGTATCTCCAACGTAGGAGACTTCACAACCTCCCTGGGCAACCTATTCCAGTTCCTCACCACCCTTACAGGAATGAATTTCCTCCTTATATCCAATCTAAACTTCCCCTGCTTAATTTTTAACCCATTACCCTTGTCCTGTCACTACAGTCCCTAATGAAGAGCCCGTCCCCAGCATCCCTATAGGCCCCCTTCAGATATTGGAAGGCTGCTATGAGATCTCCACGCAGCCTTCTCTTCTCCAGGCTGAACAGCCCCAAGTTTCTCAGCCGATATTCATACGGGAGGTGCTCCAGTCCCCTGATCATCCTCGTGGCCCTCCTCTGGACTTGTTCCAACAGTTCCATGTCCTTTTTATGTTGAGGACACCAGAACTGCACACAATACTCCAGGTGAGGTCTCACAAGAGCAGAGGGGCGGGATCACCTCCTTCGACCTGCTGGTCACGCTCATTTTGATGCAGCCCAGGATACAGTTGGCTTTGTGGGCTGCAAGCACACTGAAGCCAGCTCATGTTCATTTTCTCATCGACCAGCACCCCCAAGTCCTTCTCCGCAGGGCTGCTCTGAATCTCTTCTCTGCCCAGCCTGTAGCTGTGTCTGGGATTGCTCCGACCCAGGTGTAGGGCCTTACACTTGGCATGGTTAAACTTCATGAGGTTGGCATCAGCCCACCTCACAAGCGTGTCAGGGTCCTTCTGGATGGCATTCCTTCCCTTCAGTGTATCAACTGAACCACACAGCTTGGTGTTACAAGCAAACTTGCTGAGGGCGCACTCAATCCCACTGTCCATGTTAGCGGTGAAGATGTTAAACAAGACTGGTCCCAACACTGATCCCTGAGGGACACCACTCCTTACTGGTCTCCAGCTGGACATTGAGCCACTGACCACAACTCTTTGTGTGTGGCCATCCAGCCAGTTCTTTATCCACTGAGTGGTCCACCTATCAAACTGATGTCTCTTCAATTCAGAGACAAGGATGTCGTGTGGGACAGTGTCGAGCGCTTTACACAAGTCCAGGTAGATGACATCAGCTGCTCTACCCCTGGCCATCAGTTCTGTAGCCCCATCATAGAAGGCCACCAAATTGGTCAGGGAGGATTTCCCCTTAGTGAAGCCATGCTGGCTGTCACCGAGTACCTTTTTGTTTTTCATGTGCCTTAGCATGCATTCCAGGAGGATCTGCTCCAAGATTTTGCCAGGCACAGGGATGAGACTGACTGGTCTATAATTCCCTGGGTCATCCATTTTTCCCGTCTTGAAAATGGGGGTTATATTTCCCTTTTTCCAGTCCTTGGGAACTTCACCTGACTGCCATGATTTTTCAAATATGATGAACAGTGGCTTAGCAACTTCATTTGCCAGCTCCTTCAGGACCCGTGGACGGATTCCTTCAGGACCCATGGACTTGTGTGCGTTCAGATTTTTAAGATGGTCTCGAACCAGATTCTCTCCTACAGTGGGCCCAAGTTCTTCCTTCTCATAGTCCCCGCGTCTGTCTTCCAAGACTTGAGTGGTGTGGTCAAAGCCTTTGCCAGTGAAGACCGAGGCAAAGAAGTAATTCAGAACCTAAGCCTTCACCAAATCTTGCACCTTACTATTGACATCCTTTTGTTTATGCAGCTGAGAATTGCAGTAAACCCTGTCATAGGATCACAACAGTAAAAACATTCAGAAATATGTTTCTGTAAGATTACAAACTAAGGCACTTAAGAGGCAAAATCACCTTGTCTCATTACTGTTCTCAGGACTAAGCATCATTACCTGGAAAAGGAATATTTATACATTTAGAAAGGATGAACCTTAAGCTTCAGTAAGGCACAAAAGCCCCATAATTTTAAATGTCTCAGATTACATCTGCTCTTATTGATTAAAACAGTATCTGTGACAGGAACACCCCAATTCATAATAAATGGCACACACCTGTATAGAAGCCAGCACCTATATAGAAGCCAGCTATGCTCTATCAATTTTGGTAACTGGAAAGCCCCGAAAGGGATCACTTAAGGTGTTAAAGTTTTTTTTTAATATATATGTGAGATATATATGTATAGCACAGAAATATTTCCATAGAGTCGTATCTTAAATTATAACCATTACCTGTTTCACAACTGTAATGATGTATTTAAACACATTCAATAGTCTTATTGTAATTTTTAAGGAAACTTACCTTGTGTATTCTGATCTCTAAAATCTGATGAGTACAGATAAATACAGCAACCTGGTCTAGTGGAAGGTATCCCTGCCCATGGCAGGGGGGTTGGAACTAGATGATCTATTTCTAAGGTCCCTTCCAACCCAAACCATTCTATCATTCTGAGTCTATAATACACACACAAAACAAGGTAAATGTTATTTCCAGGATTGTAGTCCTAGTAGTATAAATAGTAAGTATAAACAGATTTTTAAGATAAAAAGACATTTAATTTGGTTTATAATTTCTTTCTCCTACTATATATATGAGCATTCTTCCCATGAAGACATGTTTTTCCTCCAAGCCTCCTTTGCACATCACTTTTTCTCAGTAATTGCTGAAAAACGTTCTCCAGTATATCCCAGGTTTCAGAATTCAGCAGAGGATTTGCCTAATCTCCCCTTCCAAGCTGCAGTCCTTTGAGTTCACCCATTGCGAGCTACAACAGCAGGAAGCATAAGCATTATATCTTCTGCATGTTTTTTTCCTATTACATCTACTTACCTCAAGTAAGCTAACCAAGAAAAAGACATATTCTAGAAGAAGATACACATATCCAATTAGGAATTACTGGGTTTGGATATGGAAATAATACAAATCTGCATCTGATCCAGCAGTAAACATAAGAAAGCAGACTGTTTTCAATAATAATAAGTAAAGTAGTTGCTCGTTTTAAACAAGGAATTGATGATTATAGAAAATTTGAAGATTAGTTCCCTACCATTTTTGCAGTGTGGGGTAAAATCTAATCATGCATCACACAATTCTGCACTAGGCCTTTAGCTGAGAGGAAATAACTGAAATCAGTTCAGACAGAAGCTGTTAAAAACACTTGAGTACTTTATTCACTAAATAATGGCTGAGATACCGGAGAACAAGTTTAGATTTATAGTAACAAATTAAATGGCTGGACTCTATCTTAAATACGACTCATCCTTCTTCCCCTCAAACTTTAGCCAAGTGGTACACCCAAAATGAAGTGGCCTGTAAAAAACAAGTAAAGAGTGAAGGGTTGACTTGTTACTCAATCTCCTCACTATTTAATGTTTCAAGTAATAACCCATCATCTAGTCATGTTTCAGTATGCCCCCCACTCATGGGCATACTGAAAATTTACAGTAAGATGATTTTTGTAAAGAAACATCTTGAGAGCCAAAATAGTTACAAGCCTAAAGATACAAGCAGAGAGCACCACTCCCAGGCATTTAAATTTTTCTTTACCACTTTGTATATAGTTAATGGTTTCATCATTATAAATTACAGGGGAGCAGAACAAAACTTTTCTGTCTGTAAAAGCAATGGCATGTAATCTGTATTACAGAGCTGTTTCTTCTGTAGCTACAACATAAAAAATTAACAATACCTATTACCGTAGTTACTTTCTGAGAGTATAGCAATACATTTCTCAGTGAGGCTCCAGCACTCTCCACTATATACATATGCTCTTTTGCATCATGTGTATTGGATTAAGCATACAATTTATGTTACTGTTCAAAGAAAGTACATCTCTAATCCACCAAATGCAGGGCTGAAACACATGATGCATCAGATATCTACATCCCCAAGAAGAGCATGCAGCTATGCTATATACAGATCATATGACTTCACTCCTGCTTTAATTGCTATACTCCTTTGCAGAATGATGCACTGAGTGGATTGTGCACTGAGTGGATTGTGGATGGCAACTTCAGAACATTAGTCATCTAGTCAAACATTACTTTAGAATATTACAAGGTAGTGATGAAAAAGTATCTTTCTCTTGTTCACGTGTCTCCAGTACTGTGTAGAAAACAGACATCAAAGTGTTTCCTTTAGATTATTATTTATAGTTTATCTCTGAACAGGTTTGGTTGGGTTTAAAATGCATTGGCTGTATATGAATTCAAAAACAGCAGTGTATGACTATTGTTCAGTATGAATTCCTTATTGTTGCAACCTTAAGTCAGCTGCATGTTGGAATTAGAGGTTACTTACGGTCACAGTAACAAAATATCTTTACTTTAAATATACACAGTTACTTTGGGCAGTATTTCACTAAAGATTTTAAGCTGCTTGCTGTGAAACTCCAGAAATACTTCAACTATTTGTTTGTATCATTTATCACATAGCACTACACCTGTGTGTTTGCCTGGCAAGTTAGAAGTACATCTGTGACTCCACTTCTAAAATTGCTTAGCTACTGACGACCAGTTCTTTCTGCATTACAGCCAATACAAAATGTATTTGTTGAAAGCAGAGTTGTATTCTGTAATAAAGGAATCTATCCATTTAGAAAGGATACGTGATTTTTTTTAATGTATATACACATACACTCCTACCTTTACTCCCTTTTTAGAGATTTTATTCTGCCAGTTGTGAGGAAACCCATCCTAACTGTAGCCATTCAAAAGCCTGCTCTCTAATCTGACCTAGTCATCCAGGCTCCATCTTAAATCAATAGAGATAGGCACCTTCAAAGAACAAGAGATTTAGATAGTGGGGTGAGTATCTTAGCAAGAAATGAATTGCCTGCAGAACTGCCTCCTTCCCTCCCCATTTCAGTTTATCTATAGTAGAAGCTTAGGTGACTGATTGAGACTACACACATAACTTCCTAGATTACTAAACTCGAATAAGGTGGATCCCACCCTAAAAGTTTGACCTCTGAGACTTTCTGGCTATAAATGGGAGTACCTGTTACGTAAAGTATTACCACATGAAAAGGAAAAGTGTTAATTAAAAATAAATACTTATTTTCCTGTGACACCTACAAAGCCTGAAAACATTTTCCTATGCTCTAGAAAAGCATCTTAACAAGTTAATGAAAAAACTGAAAAAAATTTGGATGTGACAAAGTAGTAAAGCTCATTTTCCTCCTTTTGTCTATGCATAAAAAGGAAGTAGGAGATACTCAGACCTGGTAGTTTTAAAAGCTTTAAAAAACATGTACATTTGAAAATCTTGCTAGAGCATACTTGAAAGACAAAAGTGGAACTGGAACTTCATAAGGAGTGGTCCTGAAATCTCATTAGTCTCCTACCTGTATCTTTAGGAATCTCTGCTTGTCCTAAGAAAAGCATTGTACATGATAAAGTAAGAGGTCTGCCAATTTATCAAGTGCAGTTAATTTCCCTTTTCAAAACATATTCTGATAATTTTCCTCTATGTACCCGTAAGTTTTGAGTAATTTAAAAAAACACTAAAATGATAGTTTATACATTCCAATCAAATTTCAGTTTCTGCCTGAACACAAGCTCAGCACAAATCTCAGTAACAACCCATACCCTAATAAACATAATAAACAGTAACTCTTCATTTTTTTATGTAAGTTGAATAAATCTCAAACTACAGTGGCTTCAATTTGTAAAGTTAAATAGTACTGCTCTAGATTTTTTTGAGAACCGAGTGTAAAAAGTATTTGCATAACGTGTTTTAATACTTAACACCAACAAATAAGTACAAACCCTTTCCTTTAGAAAAAGGCCAGCAAAATTAAAACGCTTCTCATGAAAACAGTGTATTTGGAAGCAAGCAAAAAAGCAAATTACTTGAATCAGAAACTTGAATCTGGCTTTATCTCCTTCTATAGCCGCATTCTCTTACCTTATCTTCTTCCACATTCCCCAGATCATGGCTGCTTTCACACAGCCTCGCTTATCTAAGACAGGCAACTAACTTAAGAGATATCACTGGCTCCTTTGGTCAAGCAAGATAATTTCTACAAAGCTGGACCAGTCGTTTTGTTTGGAAATGTATGGTCAATGGGGGAAAAACTTCTGTGTTACTGAAAGTAACCATTTTGCTGATCACAGTAATAAACAAAATATTTGTAGCTAGAAGTCGGAATCAGAAGATTTTATAATGACTGCTCTGACCCTTGACTACTGAGTGATTTCCAAAAAGATCATTCTATGATAGAGGAGGTGTTACTTAATTTACCATACTGCAGGGAAAGCTTTAAGTCTTATGCTTTTGTAAGGGTTAATTTTGTTCCCTCATTTCTATGGGAAAATAGAGATGGGAAGGGATAAAGCAAATGTTGTTTTGTTTTTTTTTACCAAGGGAAGCAAAAACAGGAGTAAGAACAGGCTTGCATATAAAATATGTAGTCTACCTTTTCTGAAGATGTTTCCTCTTCCACAGTATCCAGTCTGTCTGGTTGCTGCATTGGCTGAACCTGCTTCTGCCAAAAGCGATTCAGGGTTGACAAACTTTTATACTGGAGGCCATTATTCCAACAGAGGTATTGCATGGAGGAGTGCCTTCATTCCCGATAGCAACTGTCTACACCATAGTCTCACACTTTTCATTTTGTCTCTGTTCCTGCTGTTGCAATATAATAGTGGGTTAATATTTATAGTATTTTACGTTTTATTATCAATCACTGAGAACAGGGAGAAATCAGCTATAAAGTATACCTGCAAAGAAGTAACAGACCATCATTTAAGAATGATGGCAAAAAATCTAATCTGGTTAATGAGAAAGCCTAGTTTTAAAAGAACAAGTGTGATAAAAGATGCACAATTCTCTTGTTAGAGTTTTAGGAGTTAGACTTTGTTAAAATTAGAATTACTGCAAATAGTAAGAGGACAAGTAAATGTTACTGTTTTGTTCACTGAAGTTCAGTATAAAATTGATTAAGATAAATTCTTTTTTTTTTTTTTCTTTAAGATAAATAACTACAAGCCTATTATAGCCCCTTTCATTTGAGGTCAGCCTAGTAGCAGGGTTAATTCTATTATCCTGAGTAGACCTTGGAGTTTTCTATTGGGTCTGAAGTATCATAGTCTCACCTATCTCCAGAGTTGTGTGTGTGATGTAGAATTGCAGCTTACAGGAAACCTAGTATAACAGTGTTATTGTCAGTGAGCAGCACTCACAAAATAATTTCAGACTGACAAAGTATTATCTTGTGATGCAAGTGGATTTTCTCTATAGGACCAATTTATTAAAAGCAGCAGAAGCTTTGACCTATTACAAAGCTGATACTGGAGCCTCCAAATACACTGACAAGGACATGCTGTGAAACCTTGGGCATATATTATTTTAAGGTCATTCACACATTTATCTGTTATAGGATCTCACATCAGTAAGTTACATTTAACATATGAGCTTGTATGGGGGATTAATATGCTATTACCACTTACCCTGAAAGTTTTAAACAGAATCTAAGCTTCTCTCAATAATTTGCAAAGTTACTTTATTCCTTTTTCACTCCTAGCTGAGATCTGCCAGTGTTCTACAAATAAAGTAACAAAGACTGGAAACCAGCCACTTACAGAAAGAGTTGAAGCACTGGGTATGTCCATGTATTCTGTAGATCCGGATTTAAGACTTACAGCAATATGAAATTTGTCTACATTGCATGCGGTGCAGTACTAACATACGGTGATGTTTTGACTTAAGAGTTGAGCTTCACTTCTCCCAAGCTGTTAATTTTCATCTTGGTGGTGTAGCTCTACAGAATGAGACACCAGAAACAGAGGGGACTAGCTGGAGAGAGTCCAGCGCAGGGCAACTAAGATGATTAAGGGAGTGGAGCATCTCCCTTATGAGGAAAGACTGAGGGAGCTGGGTCTCTATAGTTTGGAGAAGAGGAGATTGAGGGGTGACCTTATTAGTGTATATAAATATATAAAGGGGGAGTATCACGAGGATGGAGCCAGGCTCTTCTCAGTGGCAAACAATGAAAGGACAAGGGGTAATGGGTACAAATTGGAGTACAAGAGGTTCCACTTAAACCTGAGAAGAAACTTCTTCTCAGTGAGGGTGACGGAACACTGGAACAGGCTGCCCAGGGAGGTTGTGGAATCTCCTTCTTTGGAGACATTCAAGACCCGCCTGGACACGTTCCTGTGTAACCTCATCTAGGTGTTCCTGCTCCGGCAGGGGGATTGGACTAGATGATCTTTTGAGGTCCCTTCCAATCTCTAACATACTGTGATACTGTGATACTGTGACTAAACCTCACTTTTACTCACAAGACTGAATCTCATGGGAGACCGATATCAGGGTCTGGCGAGAAACACCTTCCCTCCTGCTGCAGTGGTGGAGGTTGTCCACCGGACAGGCTTCACAAGGACCGCACAGGTGAAGGGACGGTACAGCGAGGGTGACGCTACGCGTGATCTTATCCTCGCTAGAGGACAGCGATGGAACGAGGTGTGTTTAGACGGACCATGATCAGATGTGGGAAGTGGGTTGGGCCTCTCTTGCGGCCCACCTGCTTCCCGCCGGAGGCTGACTGCGCTGCGATCTCCCAGCGCGCCTGGCGGGTCGCGCCCCGCTCCTCCGTCCCCCAGCGTGCTGCGATGGAGCCGGGCCGAACCGCTCCCTCGCTACCACATTCCACGCATTCCAGGGGCAGAAAACGACGAGGGCCGCGGCCCCCGGGGCAGCCCTCCCAGAAAGAGGCGGTGCCTGCCGGGAGCCCGGCCCGGGGGTGGCGGTGAGAGAGACCGAGCCTGAGGCGTTGCCGCGAGGATAACCCACGGGAACCGGCCAGTCCCTATAGAGTCTGCCCCAGAAGGACTCGGGTCCGGACTCTTCCCAGAGCCCCGGTCACGTGCAGCACCGAGGCGCGCACCCGCCCCACGAGGGCCGTGCGCGCGCCTCCCACCGCCCCGCCCCGCCCGCGGCTCTTCCCGCCTCGGCCAATGGTGCCGCGGCGGCGGTTAACCCCTGGCGGGGCGGCGCGGGCGGAGCAGAGCAGGAAGCACCGAGGGAAGGAGGCAGGAGGCCGCCGCGCTGAGAGGAGGAGGAGGAAGAAGGGGGTTGGGAAGTCGGCCGTCGCCGCCGCCGCCTTCGCCTCTTCCTTCCGCCTGCCTGCTGTGGCGAGTGGGGCGCACGGGAGGCACCTGTCACAGCCGCCAGGGCGAGCGTGGCGTTTTGCACAGTGAGAGGAGGCGGCAGGAAAGGCCCCAGCACGGCACGGTGGCAGCCTCGGTGAGGCTGGCTGGAGGACAGCTGCGGAGATGATGCCGGTGAGTGAGAAGGGTTCGAATTCGTGATGTTGCCTTCCCGGCCTGGCGCCGTTCTGCCGGGCGATGGGACGGCTTGCGTTTTCCTGTGGGGCTGGCGGAGGCGGATGGAGTGCGCGGCCCCGCCGTCATCCCTGACTGTACCTTGGCTAGCATGGGCAGAGGGCTGCTGTGCAGCGGCGCCGCCGTCAGGTTCCCCGCCGGGGGTGGGGCCGCCGGTCACCACCGTCCCTGGCTTCCTGGGGGACACGACCTGCTTCCGCTGCTCCCCTCAGCGAGGGGTTGCCGCTCCTCTCCGCCGGCCGAGTCACTCTCGGCGTCTCACCGGCTGTGACAGGTCGAGGGCCGCGTTCCTCCGGGCTCTGCCCTCGCGTCTACCCAAGAGGGCTCCTAGCCACCCTCGGCGCCCTCTTGGCCCACGGCAGTTTCGGCGAGGGGTGCGGGCCGCTGGGGGAGCCGGCTGCTGGTCGCCAAGGCCTGAGTGAGGCGCGGGTGGGTTTTCTGTATTTGTATGAGTGGGTGTGCGGGGAGAGGGGCATGTTTGTTTGTTTTGGGTTTTTCCTTACAAGCACTGATTCTTCGTCGCCAGGGTGTGGGGAAGGGTTAACCGGTCCCGGGGCAGGCGGCCCGGGCCCTTAGGCCGGCTGTCAGGCGAGTGCAGGCGGCAGGTTCATGTCAGCCTCGGCACCTTTGAAGGGAAGGCGGTCTCCCTCCTCGGTGTCTGCCGTCTCTTTTGTGAAACCGTCGCTTGTTTACTGAAGATAAGCCCTTTCAGTTTCCCGCAAACAACCTTGGTTGTCTGCTGTGACAGAATCTGTCCGTTTCCCTCCGATCTCCTTCCCTCCCCCTTTCGGTATGGGCTGATGCAGTGGTCGGAAGAGAGTTGTTCTTGATGACTGTTCGTTTTATGACAGAATCCTCTGAGGCTGAGTAATAAACAATTCCATTCCTTTTGCTGATTTCTTTCAAACTCTAGTCTCAAACGTGCTCTTGTGAGTTATTCCATATAAAGGAGTATCTCTCAGGTTTTCTATAATTCCAATAGAAATGAGCTTTTTATTTACGGTTCCTCTGCAGCGTTTGCAACCAAAGCACTGCAGCAGAATGCTTCTCAGTGAGAATATTAAAGACGACTTTTACAAAATTTTATCACTCTAACTTGGTTTCATGACTGAGAGGAGGAAATAGATAGCTTAAACTAGATGCAAAATTTCGTATCGAACAGTACAGGTAGTGTTTTAAAAAACAGGTATTATGACAAGCTTTTTAACATGATGCGCTCTTTAACTTCCAACTGCTAGGTACCAAAATATTCTATTGACACTGTAGAGGAATTTCAGTGCACTAGGCAGACTACAAACAAGCAACAAAGTTCATAGAACTACAGGCTTGTTCCATAAACATACGGATGTTAGCTTGTAAAAACAAAACCAAGGTGACTGTCAGCTTTTGCAGCTTCCGTCGTAGCTTGGCTTTAGTCTCATTGAAAAACTAGCGTATCAGTGATATGCTAGGTCAGAACAAATGTATTCAGTTCCCATTACTAACCCACGTGTGGGTTTCAGGCTGATGTCATAACTTCTATAGTGCAGTGATTGACTTTTCAGAAAAAGACTTCCTTTACCGTTTTCTTTCTGCCACTGTCTCTTGTTACCTTCGTGGTTATTTAAATGTAGCAGTTGTTTGTGCTTATAAAATTCAGACTTCATTATGTTTTTGAAACACACTTCAAAGCATTTTTAGTACTGACGGTTGCATTTTAATAAAAGCAAATTACCTTGCTATGGTGGTAGTAATGCAGATTAGAACTTACTGAGTCTGAATCCTGAAATAGTAAATATTTTACTTCTCTGAAGAGCTTTCAGATGCTGTTCTGGACAACTGATCATAAGGTAGTCAGGAACATGTATATTTAAATGGCCACTGTGACAGTGCTTCTAGTTTTCCAGGTTCTCAGCTATTTTATTCCTGAACTGCAAGGATGAAAAAAACCAACCACATTTACTGGAATACAATAGCAAAGTGATGTGAACATATGGTTGTAGAACTAGACCAAATGTTTTGGTTTTCTTTACTTGAGATTTTGAATGCTGAAGGTGGAAACGGTAGAGATCTAACTTGTTACGTGATGGAACTCCTTGAATTCACATTCCTAGGAGCTTTTTTCTTCCCTGGTCCTTTTTTATTTTTTATTTTTTAATACAGTTAATAAAACCAAATAATAGTAAGAGGAGAGACTTCAGTATTACTAGACTTGAACAGTTGTAACAAGTGGGTACTGCTGTAGTCTTGTGTCAACAAATTAAAATGAAATGCTGTCAAACTTTTAGTTTCCTATGACTTACATTTATCAGATTTGAAGTAATTGACAGTTTCTGTTTTTTAATTTTTTTTTTAATTCTGTACAACAGTTTAAAATAATGAAGTCTTATCTAAAGCATGGAAGATGGAATTACCTGTTTCCTCTTTCCCTGTGTTTTGTCAGACTTTTCTTCCCATCCCTTGCAGGAGCAGAGTTACTTGTGAGAGGTTTTTATCGGTTACGATTTCGTGACCAGGACACCTCCCGCTCTGTTCCTTGGGGGATTTTCCGTATTATTTCATGTTGCTTACTCTACTTTGGTTTTGAAAAAAATAAAAATACATGTATTCTTGGTCTTGAGCACAGTTAGGCTTCAAGAAGCAATAATGATGTGGACTGCACTGTTCTCACTTATTGTTTCTTTGCTTTGCTGACAAGGCACATCCGTCATAAACTCATTCATTGCCTTCAGGACATAAAGGCTGTGTGTGTGAGTAGCATATGATGTTACACTGAATATCATCTCTATGAAAGAGTTGCTCTAAGTATGCTTGGAGTACAGTGATTTATTTTTGTTTTTTTCTTTTCCCCACTGGAAAAAAAGGTTAGTATTTTTTGCTGCCATAGAATAAAACATGCAAACCCAGAGCTATGTGATATCCTTTCAAACAGGAAATCTTCTGGGTTAAAATAGCCACGGTTGTATTTTGTTTGCAAAAATAGCTCCTCTCAGCAACATAATCTAACCTTTTTGGAAAAGCTTAATCATCTCCTCCTCTGTTCCCCCGCACCCCACTTTCCCCCTTTTTTTTTTTTCTGCCCCAGTGGGATCTTTTTGGTGGGACTTCAGATTTTGTTTATGGAAAAGTATTGGAATTTATTTTTTTTTTCACCTTAAAGAATGCAATTAATGCCTTTTCTTGGATGGTGGTTCCAAAATTGCCTCTGCTGACAAATAGGAAAAGTCACTTACGAGGAGCACTGTTTTCCTACTTTAGAAAAGATACCATGGAAGAACTGAAAGAACTGCTACAGCTGAGAATCATATAACACTTCCTATTACGTACCTAAATTTGGGGTATCATTCTTTTACAGCATATGTGAGGTAACATGGCATGCCAAAGGCATAGAAGTATGTAGAGTCCAGTCTGTACCCTATCAATAAAATGATGAGAGGTGATGGTGGATGCTCTATAAAAACTTGTGGTGCACTGAGTCTCTTAGGAGGAGTAATTAGTATTGCATATTCTCTAGCACCTATCGCTGCAGAGCTTTTCTGGTTTTACCTTTAACTTACTTGGAGAAACATGTATAGGTGAGGTTCCAGCCAGCATTCATGTTTTTGAAAGCATCTAGGAGGAGCCTTATGGGACAGTGTGCAGGTCTTAGAGTCAAAGACTTGTTGGACGTGTCTGGTTTTATGTGTATGATCTGGCAGTTGTGTTGTTTTAATAGAAGTGAGAGTGAAAAGCTTAGAGAGTGCTTAGTGTCATTTTTTGTCTAGTTAGTTTTGTGACACTGCAGCTCATCTCCAAAGATGACCATAACTGATGCGTATTTTATATTAGACTAGACAATTATAAGTGGATCTTGAGTATTACAGTATGCAATAGTATCTTAATTGCTACATAGGTTCCTGACTTATGAAGACAGATAACGTGGCTGATAAAATACAAAGCAAAGATGGGTATCAGGTAGTTATTTTTTAATTTAGCTATCTTCCAGATGAATTAAGAAAAAAAGTGGCTTTTGGTTTTCTGTTGGTTTTGGGATGTTGGGTTTTTTTTGTTTTGTTTTTAAATGAGTGCATACTTTTCATGTATTCAGTCCAAAACCTTTTCCAAAAAGTCTAAAGCGGAATTGCTTATTCCTAATTAAAACCCAAAATATTTTCTGTTCTCTTCCCTACAATATGTTGTAAAAGTCTAAAGGAAAATGTGTCACTTTAATATTAGGAATTCTCAGTGATGTTGAGATAAAATATATTGCAATTAATTCAGAGCTCTACAGTTATCTGTTAACATTCTTGTTTGTTGAATAAATGTGAACTGATTGTGGAGAACGATTTGCAAGTTTATCAGCCATTATTAAAGGAGTTATTCATTGCAACAAAGCTTAAAGGCCATTTTGTGGTTTTTTTTGATCACATTGCTTTTTTTTTTTGAATGACAAAATATGGGCTATTGTGTGGTTAAAAATAAGTTCATAATCATCTCCATGTCAACAAAAAGTACTACTTGTAGGCTATTCTGATAATACAGTATTTAAGTATATTTAATAGATACCTGTGGATTGTAATGAAATATATGAGAAAATTTTGAAGGACAGAATACTCTCTATTAGTTTCTCTTCCTCTATTAACATAGATGAGATTGTCGCTCATTGCAGACTTTAGCAAGAAGAGGTATTTATTTGACAACAGAATTCCATTCTACCAGTTTCAGTTATGTTAATCTGACAAATCCAAGTTTGATGTGAAATATATTATTAAAAAAACCCATGTAGCTGATTATTTATATTAAGATCACATACACTTGTGGAACAGCCCCCACTATTTTAACAGTTGTCCATACATAGAACGAAGTTCCTATTTTAAAGACTTCACTGTCTAATGTTTGGTACTAAAATCAAAACTCGCATTTATTTTTAAACAGCTTTATTTTTGTTGTGTTCCTATAATCTGGAGGCATCTTCAAAAAAGAAAAAAGCGAGAATGGAGGTTTAAAGAGAGAAACAAATTATTGCTTAATTGGGGGAGGTGAAGGGAAGGCATCTTGCTCCCTTTCCATCATGACTCACTGTTGGAATTTACAAGTCTTATGTGTTTGTCTAAATTAAAAGCTTATTATTAACATACATTAATTACTAGCACAGGATAGCTCAAAATACTTCAACCCTAAGTGAACATGCTAGCCTGGGATATAGGATCTAATTCTTGGGCTTGTGTCACACCACAGGAAAGTGTGGCTTTTATTTTTTTTTCCTTAAATTGGAGAATTATATTATTAGGTGATTTCAAATATCTTTAAAATCTTAGAATCATACAATCATAGAGTAGTTAGGGTTGCAAAGAACCTTAAGATCATCAAGTTCCAACCCCCCTGCCATGGGCAGGGACACCTTCACATATGAACAGATTTTCCATCTGTCTTGAATCCTGTGTTTCATTGATTCTTAAATTATAGTCTTTAAAGTAAATAAATATGAAATATTAATTTTAACACTTTAGTACATTTTCCCAGTAATTTGGAAATCTGTCATTAGGCTCAATTAAACTTGGAAGCGTGTAAGAATCTCTGATGTGTTAGACAATATATCCAGGGAATGTGCTCAATGTTTTGAGCTTCTAAAAGCATTTTTTTAAGACTGACCATAACAGGATTATATTGTACAATAATAGATGCCATCCTTCAGAAGCAGATTTGTGTGTCAGAAGCAGCTATGCTACTGTTAGGACAGAGCCTGCATTTTATGATAACTCAAAGGATAAGCGAAAATATAATCTGCTTAATGGAAGGAAAGAATTGTTTTGAACGTCAATTTTCAGCCACTTGACCTAGGTTTTGGGTCACTTTTTTCTTAAATCTTGCTTAGAAGCAAGTACGTGTGACCTTGCTTGTGTAGGGGAATGTGGATTTATCATTGTGGTGCAGTAGGATGTTGGAGGAACTGAATTCCTTTCAAGACTGAGGTTTCACAATAGGGATGAGCTGGGTTAACCATTTCCTGAGGCTGGTGGAAGAGGCTGTTTCCTCTTCCTTGCTGCTTATTCCCACTGTTCACTTTGAATGGATCTCGCTGCTTGTCTCAGTACACTGAACCAGGTCACTAAAAAATGTAAAAAAATAATTGTATCCAAGGAATGCTGATGATGTATATGTACACACATACGCATACCTACATATTTTGCCAGGCTGGTGCATTATATCAGCTTACATTGCGACTATTCTTTTGTCTGTGTTGGTACAGGAGGGAGCGGATCTCTTGACTGAGATTGGTAATGAAGAAGGGGATAGGAAAGTGGAATCCCACCCTTTCAGTATTTTTATTTATTCAATTTAATTTCTTTTGGAGCTGTACCCCAGGTGACATATTTTGAATTTTGTTTTCTCTTTATTTATCAGGTGAATAGAACAGTGTGATGAAACTAAAGATTTCTGCAGTTCAGTAACGTTGCTTCAAGGATAAGTTACGATTTCACCAGTTTTCACATCTTTGTTGGGTATCCAGTAACTTCAGATTTTCCCTGAAACAGGAGGAAGTAAGGGATATTGGGGTTTTTGGTAAAATGTGTGGAAATCTTGAGGAACAAATATAAAGTTGGGACCAAAAAAAAAGGAAAAACAGTAAAACTTAATTGGCAGTTGCTAGTCTCCATTATTTTTTCTCCCCACACTTAGCAATATTGCATTCCTTCTGATTTCTGCCCATTATTACCTTATTCTCTAAGATTCATAGTGTAATTTAGGCTACTTCATTAAAGTACAATTAAGATTATTTTTTTTTTTTTTTTTTTTTTTAGTTTTCATCTCATTGCTTTGCTTAGCAGCAGAACTCTATTTATGTGTGAGGAAATTGTAGCTATAAAACTGCTTATTTAAGGAATTCCAGCTTCACCAGGTAGCAATTTATTCTAAACTTGCATGCGTTACACACACCGTATTTAACGTATGGCTCCTTATATCTACTTTAGGTTCAAGAAAAAGATTTCAGCTTTCACATGACTAAGCTAATGTTTATAAATTGAGACTGTGGGAAATGGAGGCTTCAGTTTTGTGTAGGTGAAATTGATACAACTGCAGGGGCTGCTGTAGTCCTGCCTGCTGCCCCCTCTTCGGTATTAGCTCTGTTAGATAGCTGATTCTGTACTGAGCTGTTTCAGTTTGTGAACTCAGCAGGGAGTTGTTTGCCTTTTTTTTTTTTTTCTTTTTTTTTTTTTTCCTTTTTTTTTTTTTTTTTTTTTTTTTTTTTCCTCCCCGGCATACTTTTCTGCCAGCTGAGCACACTGAAACCAGCAGGGTGCAGGGTCAGATAAGCACTGAAACCAGCACAAGAAGGCACAGAAAACTGTAGATTGCAGGAAGGATGTCAACAGTTTTATTAGCTTAGGCTGTCTGGATTTTTTTATTTTTTTTAGCCTGAAATGACTCCGCGGTGAATATGGTGAGATATATCTGGATGATTTTGGAATGTAATCCATGTCCCAAGTGGCAAAGAAGAGTAACTTCCCTGCTCTTCGAAGCTAAAACAAGAAAACAGTGTCGTGCCCAGCATCTCTGCCAGGCTGACCTCCAGAAATCGTAAATCCCATGGGCTGACTTCATGCACAGAAGCACAGTGCATTGACTAGCATCTGAATTAATTCTGTGGTTTACTCTCCTGAGAGCCAGTTTTTGATACCTGGAGACCAGCAAACCTTGCTCCTCTAAAAACCAGAATACATCTGTCCACACCTGCTAAGTTGAGTAGCTGAGACTTGTTGAGAGTTACAGCGTTAGATGAACAAAGCAGTAGGCAGGGCCACGTTATTAATGTTTGGAGAAAAGTATTGCCTATGCGGCTCTCTGATGTTTAAAGGGAAAGAAAGAGGGTGGTTTGAGACTAGCAAAATTTACCATAGCCATTAAGTACACGTTTACCTGCATATAATTTTTTTTTTGTCAAACAAGATGGCTTAAGTCTTAATTTAGAATAGGAGACGCAATTTAAGTGGAGGAGACATAGTCTGAATGCATGTTTGCATCAGAAAATCTTTATCTAATTCTATTTCCAAATGCAATTTGTCTAATTTGTGATTCAAGATTGAGCAGCATTTGTTGGCATTCTTACTCATTCTGAAGGTACTATAATTCCAATATAGTTCAGCCTTTTTTTTTTTCTACTTCCTCTTCCCCCCATACTTACTACTTTTTTAAAAACAAACAAACAAACCAAGTTTCAGATTTCTGACTATCTTGTAAAATATTAACCAGTGTGTTGGTCAAAACCTGACCTGAGTCTATCCCATCCAGCTGAAGATAAGGGTTTTCAAGCTACTTCAAATAAAAACATTGTCTTAATATCTGGAATAAATTTTACTAATATATCAGTCACTTCCTTTGACAAGATACAGAACAAGGAAAGGATATTTGTACATTGTTATGGTATAATTGATTGTAAAATGGTTGGCAGCCTGTTAGCATTTTGTAGAGGGAAGAATGGTAGCCAGAGCATATACCATGTGATGATGTGGGCAGCATCAGAAAGTAGTATGTGTAGTAAGTGATTACTTGCCTGAAACTTAAATTACGCACTGGCAGCTTATCTAACTTGTTATTTGGGCATCTGTGAAAGTATTAGCATCTATGAACTGACAGCTATTTCTTACAAATTCTGTAAGATAATTGTTATAGTACATATGTATGCCACATGCTTAGCTTTGTCAGATATATACTTAGAAATAGTGAAACAGGGTTCTTAGTGTCAAAGTTGCTGTTGAGATACATTGTCAGAGAAGTACTTAGATTTTCGGCAAGTTCATGGAACGGAAATTTTGGATGATTCTGCAGGCTAAAGAATAGGTTAAATACTGTTCAGGCTCCAAACAGTTGAACTGTGTGTACGCTTTGGGAGGTTATTGAATTCTTGTAAGTGTCTTATAAAAATAAACTATGAAACTCATCTCAGTGTGCAGCTTCATCTCTGCATGCAGTTCTGAATGTCTCAGCATGCCTGATGCTTAATTTTGTTATATACTGCTCTATTGTCCCAAGTTACCTGAATTTCAGCTTGAAGTCTGATTGATGTACTTCTAATAGTGGGGGGGGGAAAAAATAATCTGTAGTGGTTGACCTCCTTTGCACTTCTAAGTCATGTCAGGATCCATGCCATTATTTTAAATCTAGACCACATGGACTGTTTTCTGTTCTAGGCCATGTCACTTGGAAACCTTTCCAGTCCTTTTTCTGAATAACTTCTTGATGAATAGTGCAGTGCAGCATGTTTACCATTTTGTTGTCAGTTACCACTTCAGCAAGAGCTTGTTGGATACAGGAATAGGCTATAAAAAACCAAGCTTTACATTGAAACAAATCAGTTTCAAATCTGTTGCTTGCAACACCACCCCACCCCACCTGGGGCCAAATTTCTGAGTGCAACACTTTAGTTTTACTTTCTTTTTATTTTTTTTTCTGATGGTAGAGTGGTAGTGTTTGCTTTTTTAGCACTGATAGGAGGTGAAGTGGTGAAGGAAGTTTAAATGGTAAATTATAAATTGCTGTTTACCCCAGTGTGATCGTTTTTTTTGGAGTCCAACTCAAATACTTAGTGTGGAATAATTTCATTTATGTAACAACTGCTGTGCTTCCTCATTTTTAGGTAAAGAACTTCTGAATTTGGTTCACTTTCATGTGTACCAACCTTTCGACTACTTTGATATCCTTTTTATACCTTTTTATGGTGGATTTTTTTTTGTGCTAGAGGTAGAAAATCATAGTCTAAAAAAAACCTAAACCACTTTAAGGGACATAAGACACTAAATCAGAGGATTTACTACACAGTGTTTCTAATACAGTATTTTTGCGTTTCTGGGTGTTTTACACATTCACCCTAAGAGAACTTTATGATTTGAGTGTTCAGTACATTACTGGATTACCTCCATGACTGCTGTTGCCCTTTCCTGGTCATAAGAAGCTATTATGTATTGCTCAGTTCTTTCTCTGAGTTCTGAAGAAGCCTTGGCGTGAAATTATGAGGAAGCTTGATCAGGAGTGTGCATGTACTTGTCTATATGTTTTTCAGAAGCAGAAAAAAGCTTTTGGTCAGCTTTTTCTTATTATCCCTCAAATGATACAGGAATTTTTCAAGCGCTGAGGTCTCAATAACCTCTTTTCTTCCAGTACTCAGGGATGAGAGTGTTCCAATTGTGTCTGAGTTTATAAACCTTTTGCTTTCCTTTCAGTCATCCTCCTTGTTTTGTTAAGTACCGCAGTTTTCTATTGAGAAAAGATGTCTTAAAATATGTGAAAGAATGCAAAAATGTAAGTATTGCCACGTAGCTATGTATATTTTTATATATTGTTAGTTATACTGGAATACAAAGTCAGATATGCAGGGGATTTAGGGGTGCTACTGTGTTTTTGTCATTTGGAGAGGCGTGAACCCTCCTCTGGAAGAGAGCATGCTGAGCACAATTTCTTTTCTGAATGTTCTATAAATTAATGTATGTATTTGACATGCTTAAATCTAGTTCTTTTTCACTTTTTATTTTCTTTATCTTCTGATTGGAAGAAGGAAACACACTCACCACGAATTACATTCTGCATAGGTTACTGAGCATAGTACAGTTAGATTGCAATAGAACATAACTTGCTTTTACGTAAAACATTTTTAAGAACTATGTAAACTTAGCTGTCAGTTTACCAAAATGGAAGTGATGAGTATGCTTAGGCTTTACAGTCTCATTAAGTAATATTAATTTATAAGGACTTGTTAAAAATTAGATTTTTTTGTTTTGTTTTGTTTTTGCTGGGGTCAGGTGTTGGGTGGGGTTTGTTTCTTTTTTGTTTGGTTTCTTTTTGTTGTTCTTTTTTTGGGGGGGGGAGGTGTTTGGTTTATTGGTTGTTGTTTGGTTTGCTTGTTGGTTTTTTGGGTTTTTTTTTTCTTTTTTTACTTTTCCCAGCATGATCAATGGGTTTTTGATTGAAAAGCACTGAAAGAGAACGTATAGAAAGCAAACAAGCTGGTTTTGTGTGTTTTGTTAGTTTTCATCTGGAAGTAGTCTTAAAGTGTCTGTATAAATTAATTTTCTACAAATATGGGAAAAGATTAGCTCGGCCTCTGTGCAGTTGTACACGAGTAGGTAAGCATGTTCAAAATAAATGGTACATTTGCATATTAAGCATTTACAGTATAGTTTATGTAGCAGGGGTAAGAACTGAAAATAGTGAGAGGGTAAGATAAGGTGGCAAAATGGAACAATACCTATTAAAACAAATAAGCCTTAATTTAAAGTTAGTGATACCCTACATGGTGTTGTATTTTATTCCACCTCTTCCTTTTCTGTATATTTGTCTGTTACTTCTCAGTATTCTTAGTTGTTCGCATCCACCAATTTAATCTATAGCTTTATGTTACGTGATTTCTCATTTTGTGTAAATATTTGGTGTAAACTTGTGTCATTTTAGACAATTATGCTTCCAGTTTTCTTTACATTTTTTCTTCTATATCATTCCTTGTGATTTTTCAGAGGTCATTAGTGTCTTCATGTTAAAATGCTTTAGTGGGATCACAGACTGCAGTTACTTTCCCACTGAGTGACTTAGATAATCTGCATGTGTATAGGTTTGTTAAATATGAGTTTGTCACACAGGGCAAGTCCTCTGGGACTTTACCTGGTTTTTACATTTAAAGTAGATTGGTAACTTACGTCTTTGTACCTCACCTTCATTTAGAATATTTGAAACCTCTACATTTCCGGAAGGAAAACAGTCTTATTTCTTTAATTGAGGGTTTTGAGGCTGATAATATATTAAGCAACCAGAGGTTGTAGTGTCCTTATCTCTATATATTCTAGATTCAGATTTACCTATCTAAAAGTAACAGTTAAATCAGTCATCCAAATAGCTGCACTTCATCAGTTACACAATATGGAGACAATGCATCTATGTATACGAGAGAAAGCAAGGGGCTATAGTGTGCATGTATTGCTTCTATTATTTATCTGATCTAACAAAGTACTTGCAGGTGTTTTTAGTTATTCCGGAAGGGAGGATGACAGGGTGAAAGGGAAGTTCAGTGACACATGTGTTTATGTTTATGTGCCTGTTCCTCTTGGAAGAACCCAGTTACTCAATAGGGCTGGCAGGCTTCAGTTTTGGACACTCCATGAATTTCTGGTCTGCATGTGTATGTCATGCCTTTCTGTTGCAGTAAGGTTTTGTGGGTTTGGGGAGTTTTTTAGAAGAATTCAGCCAGTAGCCATAGTTGGAAAAGTGGCACAATATGTGTTAATATAGGCCCAGCTTTTCCTCTCAAATATTTATTCATGTGATACAGTTTGTTTTTCTGGCAGATAAAGATACAATCTGGTTTTAGATTTTCCCATCCTTCCAAAAACAAAACAACCCTTCCCCTTTAAGAAATATCCTGTAGTTCCTTATTTATTTAAAAGGTTCTCAGTTACTCGCAGATTAACTTTTTAAAGTTGCAGCATTTTATAAGTCTGAAATGATTCAACCAGTTATACTCTGTATAAACCTCTCACCATGATACATGTTTGCTGGGGAATAAAGGAATACTGCATGGGGTTAAAGTGTTTTTTGTTACCGACAAAATGATTTAAGGGAGGACATTACTATTTCTGGGTAGTGAAGCAGGCTAAATATGGTGTCGTACTAGCTTTTTCTTCTTTGCTGCCCTTTGTAGGGAAAGGTAATGTAACAATTCTATGGCTGATAATGAAGCTGAGAACCCCTTATGTTTCCTTTCCTGCAAGTAACGTCTGAAGTGCTACACAGAAAACATACATTATAGCTGTGTTCTAAGAGAGCTGGGTTGTTCATTTGTGTTCTTTCATAGTGTGGTTTGGATTTTGTTTTGTTTTGTTTTTCTTTGGTTTCTTTCTGTTTTTTTTACCCCCTTGTGTCACTTGCCGACTCTTTATCTCAGTTTTCTCTATTAAGGGAATGGAGAATATGCTTTGTTCCTGCAATTGTAGAGTAAAAGCTAAATGCACTCTTGGTGCCATCTCTCTGTCTGTTCCCCACTCTGGATTCTGTATAGTGTTGACAGGAAGATGACAAACATTTGCTGTCCCTTGACATGAAGAGGCAATCAAAAACACAGTTTACCATTTTATATTCTTTGCTGCTTGAATTACGTCCAGCAAGAAGGCAGAGTTTGCCAAGCACAGAGTAGTGCTTGAACTATAGTATTTTTAGGCATAAATACATGGTAGATTTGTTGTTGTGGTTTGTTTTGTTTTTAAGCTGGTGGTCATTTTAAAATATTTTCCTGATCTAAGAAAATGTCATGGAAATGTCTTCTGATACTTGTTATGATTATTTGCTCTTGGAACATCTTGTGTCGTTGTCCCCTTAACAGGAAAATCACTTCTGTCTCTTTTGAGATGGGCAGAGCCTTATATGTAAATTTAAGATACTTACTGTTTGTCATTATTATAATAGCAAAGATTACTGTTGCACAATGAGAGGATAGCAGAACTCCCCTACTGCAACCTTGCCTAATTAGGTGAAACTTGATCTAGCCTATCTTGTTCCTGTCACAACTGTAGCCTGTCTTGTTTCTTTAGAGCGGCTTATCACTGCTCGTCATTACTGCTTGAATTCATATGCCAGAGACCAAAAATACTCTGTTTAAGTAGTTTTTCACTGTAGTTGTGCACAGAAACTCTTCCTAATTTTTAGCTCTACACACTTTTTTTTTTATTTGTTGCTGTTTACAACTGTCCACATGAAGAATGTTTTGAGGATGGTTCTTCAGAATATTATAAAAACCTCAAAAGAGAAATCTTGGCTGCCACAAAAGACTGGACTTAACTCTAAAAACTGGAAAAAGGACAGAATAAAAAAAAAAAAGGTGGGATTACATCACTTTTTTCTGTCTTTGTTGTAAAATGAAGCATTTTAGGTATTTTTTTTTTTAACTGAACAGTGTATCCTTATAATGGGTTAGAGTGTGTTTATGTGGAATTTTACTTGAAGATGGTAGATTATTGTCTTAATAGTTTCTTGTATATATGAAATGCCTCAAATCTTTACTTTTACCTTGCATATGTTGTTTGATTTTATTTAATTTTATTATTATTGGTGGGTTTTGATTCAGCCAAAGTGGAGATCTTAGAGTAGAACAGAACAGCTTTTAATTTTCAAATCTGACATTTAAAAACTAAAGGTACGCCCTGGAAAGAGTTATTTTCTGTTATGTGCAGTTTCCACTGTGATGGAAGGAAAACCCTACAGACTGCCTGTTGAATCCCAAAGGATGTATTCACTTTTCACTTTTTACATTTTTGCCAAGCCAGCTAACATGACATCTAAGACTGAATGGTTGGTATTCCCGGAAAGCAATACACTAAACAATCGGGATTTTGTTAATACTTTCCGCTCTGTGGGAGAAAGCTGTGGCAGTCCCTTCTTGTTTTGCTCTGTTGAAAATGAAAGAGTAGTGCTGATTCCAGTTGCAATTTCACATATGGGTGTGTGTCTGTAGATCTTATAAAAGTTGCTTCTTGTTTGTAAAATTAAAAAGTGATGTTCAGTGCTGCAAATCACCTATATTAATTGGCAAAAAGCACAATGTCTTTAGTAAAAATACTGTGGCGGTTATTTGGTTTTGTTTTGGGGTTTAACTTTTTGGGTTGTTTGTTTTTTTTTTTTGGTGTTATGTTGAAAAGCTGTACATGAAAAGACACAAATGTCTGTCTCTGTATCCTATAATTTTTTTATTATTTTATTTTTAATGCAGTAGGTAGCTCAGGCTTTTCTGGAATTCAGTGGGTTTTCGGATGACTTTGCTGTAGCTGTTGGCAAGGTCGAGCACAAGACTGTAGAAACATCAGCACCTCCCTTTCCTTAACCTTGGCCAAAATAGTTTCAATAATTTGAGAACACTCAGTTCTGTGATACACATTCTGTGGGATGCTTCTGTTTGTGGATTTTGAAGAATAAGTTGTCTTTCAGGAAAATTAACCCAAACCCTCATGGTTAACCCTGCTCTTCAGCTTTGCCTTGTGATTTCAGAATGAGCTTTATTTCAAAGTAAATTGTAGTATTGCTAATGCAAATATGCAAAAACCTTGAATAGATTTTCACCTTGTATCACCCTCCTATTTTTTTTTTTTCCTGTCTGGAAAGCTGAGATTCTTATGTAATAAAATTATTTCTGAAGCTGAGTCATCTTGGATTAATTTAGTTTTTAACTTATTGCCAGTTCACCTGAGTATACTGCAGATTTTACAGTTGTGTTGTTGTTCAGCAACGTCTTCTGTAGAGATTTGGAAACTTAAATATTTAATAGTATTTTTTTTATATACGATTCTTGTCAGCTGATGAAATGGGGAGTTAATATTTTAGAACTGTTGTTTCAAGCTTGTCATGTATTTGTACAGTGCTGGCTACTTTGGTAGATGTGAAAGATTTCAACCTCTGAACATTGGCACTAAGTTATGTTTGTGATCCTGTGCCTTGGGAAGCAGTTGTAGTGCCATAGTGATTCCTCCTTCCTCTTCCTTAGGGGCTGTGGGGCCACTCTTGGCCCTGTGCTGGGTGGCCCCACTTAAGCTTTCCAAACAATCTGGTTTGGAGGACCCTGGGTTGGAGATGTGAAGAATAGTGGAAACGTGGCCATCATGTTCATATTTTATCAAAAGAGAGCTGTCAGAAATAATGGACAAATGGACTTCAGGAAAGATGACTGCACCAATTTAGCTGTTGTTTTGATCTGGAGTCTTGCTGTCCCCTGAACTTCTGACTTTTCCTGCATGTTACGAGTGTTCCATGCCTTTGCAAATGCAGTTTCTGCTGTATTTTTCTAAAGAATTTGACAAGAATCCATTGTTCAAGGAATTCCCATAGTAGGCCTAAACAACTACTAAAATACATAGTTATAGCAAGGATATCTGTTATTTCTTAACTAGATTATCAAATGCTTTTACTTTTTTAATAAGCAGCACAGAATTGTTGTTGCCTGCTTTTTACTGTACCTTTCAAGGTACGTTAGATAAATTTCATTGAAATTAGGCAGGCAGCAGTACAAAAGGTTTGTCATCCTAAGATTCACAGATAAAAAATATTCTAAAAGGTAAAACAGAGTATCTTTAATGAAGCCAGTTAAGTGTCAGAAAAATGCTAGGACTTCCTGCCTGATGAGAAGACCGGTTCTTGGCTGATAGATAGCAGAGACACATTTGCCATCTATTATTAGAGAATACTAATCATCAGGGTAAGAATACTTACTTATATGTACTGAGTTGCCATGAACCTTGTAAGGGGGTTAGGAAATTCAGCATCAACTGATCAGTCTTTCAATAAGAGTTTCCAACTTACACCTTTAATAACAGTTGTGTATATGATAAAAGATAGTACACAGTCCACAGTCTTTTAAACAGTGGAACAAAACGAAATTTCAAAGCCTTGCTCTGGAAAGAATAAATATCTCTCCATTTATAATTTATGTTGCCTAACTGAGAAATGTGCTCAGCAAGAGCTTGTCAATGTACCTGGAATTATCCCCATGTTTACAAGACTTTTACATGGTAACTTGTGTCTTGACAGTCCTTTGGTAGAATCATTTGCATCAAGGAGAACAACAAGATCTGTTGCTATTTCTCCAGATGTAGCAATTCAGGAATCAAGCCAACAGATAATACGATTCAGGGATGTTGAACTCATTCTGTAGCAAGTGCCAAATTACATTTTCCACTAGAAAACATCACAAGAGGCACGTTTTACAGATTTTTCTAACTTCAGGCTATATTGCTTTAGCTAATGCCGTTAAATATTGCACTTGGACAGATTTCCCTTTAAATTAATAGTTTTGTTTGTCGTGCAACCTCTTTTATTCTTTTAAGCTATCCCCCTTTTCCCTTCTGTAGCCAAAAGTTTACTGCCCATCTTTTAAATTAATTTATCCAAAACTCAGCCTCTGCTTACTTTTAACAGAACCATCTGAATCTAAAAGAAGGCATTCTGATGTTGTGCCAAACAATAAATGGCTTCTATGAAGACAACGTCTGGAAAGCTGGCAGTGGTTTAGTACCATGGATTGACTGTGACTTCTGCTATAACAAAGCAGAGTCTAAAATCTGATCTAGGATTATAATGTCTAAATGATCATGTCACTCTTCTGTTGTAGGCAGATGCTAGAAATGTAGCATTTGTTAGGTCAGTTGTTTTTACAGCCCTATTCATATTTTGCTCCTCACAGCTTGTAGAATACCCATTTGAGTCTGTGGGTTGCTTGTATGGTTTACACAAGTGAACTCGTAGTTGCTATTGTTTTCATTAGGTATTGTTTTCCTAGAGCTCTGGCTGTCTTTCAGTTAACTACTACAATACCTTTCATTTAATAATCTGTGGATCTATCTTGTTTAGTTGAATGTATTAAATATGTGATGATAGCTGCTGTTTCCTTCCTCTTGCAAAAAAGTTGGCTTATTTCTCTGCTGTCCAAAAAGATCTGCTACTGAAAGAGGCGTCAAATTCTCCATTTACAATTGATGCTGTAGCTTTTATCTTTCAGTAACAAAGAGCAAGAAAGCATCATAAATATCCCTTCAGCAAATGAATATCAAGCAGATGTAGGATTTTGATATAGTCTGAATTCTGTTGAACACCTGCTGTCACATATGAAAGCTCACTTACTGGGGAGGGCAGAGGCAACAGTCCTGAAAGTCCTGAGAAGAAATGTATGTGGTTTTTATCAGTTCTTTAAGCCATTGTATACATGTAGGCCTTACAAAAATGTAGGAAAATACTGTTTAAGGATTCCTTTAATGCTGTGCTTTTATATTTTTATAATAGGATTTAAATATTAAAAATAAAAAAGAAAGTTATTACTGTGCTCTAGCAAGAGAAGTAATTTTATACCCCTCCAATAAATGTTGGTACAACTATTGTCTGACAAGACTATTGTGTTATTTTTCTCTTGGCTGTGCTTCCTGTACTCAGATTGTCTTGTGCTGAGCCTGATGAGCGTGATCTCGAGGTATATCACTTTTATATTTTTTCAATGATTGCAAACCAGCAATTAATGCAACTTGCGTACAAGCTTATGCAAAAATACTTCTGTGAGATAAGTATAGTTTAAGGATATTTAAGCAACATTAAATTTTCAGATTTGATCAAAATTGCAAATGTTATCTAAGACTAATATTAGGTTGTTTGTATTTTAGAGTAACCTTATAAATTCTTAAGTTAATCAACAGTGAAAATTACAGATTTAATGTTTATTAGTAGCCCATAGCTGAATGCTATACAGTTTTAGTGCCTGAGACTTGTTCCCAATTTTGTGAATTCTTTTGCAGGCCATAGGGAGGCAGTTGGCTTCAAATTTGAAAGTGTACTAGGAAGCATGCTATTGGTTTCCCAAGTCTGCATTTTGGTAGAAAACTTTATTCATTTTTGTAGTCTCTGCAAACTCTGCACAGCCTTTTTGAATTTTACTAGTAGTCAACAAACATCACTATGCTCTAAATTTTGTCCTGAACTCAAAGTTTGTACAGCTTGGATGTGAGGAAATGTATTCAGAAACGTGGAAATTAAACACAGTTATTTCTCACCCCATATGAAGGGAAAATACATTAAATGAGAGAAATCTCCTAATGAAAAACTCAGTAATTGATAATAAATTGCTCTATGTCTTGATGCTCTTATTTGAAAGAAGACTCTTAAACACATTGCAAGAAATTACTCAACAGATCTGTTTTTAAGAATAACAGCTTCATCTGAAGGTAAATAATTATCGGAATAAAGCATGATGGTGAATAACTTGTTTATTTGAATTTATTCATTTTTAATACAGGAATTTGAAATGGTTTAATATTATTACTGTTTTTCTGGGGTTTATACATAACATCAGAGATTTATTTGGGTCTTGTTTGTTCTGAAATCTCAACAGTATATAAAGAAATACTGATGACTTGAGTCAAGAATGTATCTTTACGTTGCTTTAATTAAAACAGTTTTGTGGTTATAATTCCATAGTCTGGTTACTTTTTAAAATGTAATTGCTTAAAGCCTCACCTAATTAACTATATAATCTTAAGACAGGGCGGTGTTCATACTGCAAATAAAGTTACAATTCTGCTTCAGTGATAGAAATACGCAGCTAGAATTTCTACAGCTGTCGCTGATGCAAGATTTATGTAATATTAGGAATTCCAGGCAAGCAAAGTTGTATGAGATAATGGCTTTTTCTCTGGGCCATTCTACATGATGCAGAGTTGGGCATATTAGTATGTCTTGTTACCAAAGGGTTGATTTTTCACTACTTCATATTTTGCCTGCATCTCATTTTGCAATTTTACTAGTAACTGAAAACCAGTTTTAACTGAAGTTTGTATTTGTTTGATGGGACTTTGACATTTTATAAAGATACGGTTTTGGACATCTTGGTTACCCCTGTATTGTAGTAGCATTTTAAGTACAGCAAGTTTTTGGGACTCTTGGGTCATCAAAATCGAGGTTGAAAGTTATTAAAACTTCTTGAGAGATGTTAAGGTTTCTACTCTGCAAGAGAGATTTACTTTGAAGATGTCTTTTCTTTGCTTGCTGTTCTCGTCTTGGAGTTCTAGGCACCACTAAGTACTCTGAAATGTCAAAGCAGAAGACTGAGTGGATGTTTTGGAAGTCTTTATTAAGGAGAAATACATGGTGAGAAGATAATGCTTTCCAAGTCCTGTGAAACAGAAGGAATGAAGTTGACATTTCTGTCAGAAATGTGTTTTGTTCACTGTGTGCCAGCCTTTTAATAACAAGCATTTAATGTATTTGAAAAGTCTCATCACTGCTGGAAGAGGCCTTTTTATAGTTTCTTACTATAAAATATCTGAACACATTCTTTACACAATAAAATTTCTAGGTTGGTTGAAGGAAAAAAAACCACCCCACAACTAAGACAATTAAAGGGAAAATCTAAGAGGACTAAACAGCAGTGTGTGAATTTAGCTGTTAAACACTCAGTATATTCTTAACTCATATGCTTGATAATTCTTGAATTGGCAAAAGTTGTTAACACAAGAAGATCTATTATGCACTGTATCTTTAGTATCAGGTAGGCATTCCTGTATCTAGATTTGGGTAACGAGCGATGGATAGCACAAAAGGAAAAATTAATGGTTTTAATTTTCTCAGGATATGGTTGGTAGGGTTATTTTTTTTCCCTTTTTGTTCACTACTTGAATGATCTTCTAATCTTTCATAGATGTGATTTTTCTAAATTATTGTTGTGGACATGAAACAGGTTACACGAAGGAAAAGTAATGATCATCTGATCCACTTCTGCCAGGAACCGTGGTTTTGAGTGGAAATGTGTGTTAAGAACCAGTTACATGTAAAAAGTCAGCTGAGTAATTTCCCATCTTCACCAGAAGTGACTACTTCTCTTTTTCTCATTGAATATATGACTATAAGAGAATAATCTTGGGCTTCTTGTAAATTCTAATCTTTCAGAATATCCTGAAATAGTATTTGTCCGATTGCTTTCTGGTGGGTTAATAATTCACTTTCCTGCAAGCAGGATTTCAGGAGATACATATTTATATGGACTGTGTTATTTGCAATATTTGTTGTATCAGCTGTCTGAGTTAGTAAATTAACTTGGGCATAAGGCAGTGGAAAGTGTGGGTGTACAATTCATTCTTTCCAAGCACCAGTGTTTCAGGTCTTGGTAGTGTTAAGTCAGTAGTTGAGTGAGATGTATTTCTTGTCTCCATGAAAACTGTTGTTAAAGAGGATATAATTAAATGTATACCTGTTCTTTTTAATTGGGGATATTAGCTGAAGATCAAAAGGTTTACTTCTTTACTAAGACTGTAGAAAAATAATGAGAAAAAAAATTGAGTGGTTGGAGTTTTAACTTTTTAGGCTGTTTCTTAAGAAACAATGTGCTGTATCAGCTGCCATCTGGTTTTGTGATGCTGATTTAGTTTTTATTCCAATCACAGGTACCTGCATTGTATTAGAAGAGTGCAGATGAAGTTGCAAAACTCAAGTAGGGAAGACAGGTTGGTTTTTAGGACAGCCTGAACAAATTCGTCTAGAACAAAGGACATCAGACTCATTTTAAGGATTATTTGTTTCTATATAATAGTGTGTAAAGCATTAAGTTGTGGCCTTGTGGGATCTCTGCTGTGGTAGACAAGATAGGATGCGTCTCTGTTACACAGCTCTTGGAACCTCGGTTTGGGAAGAAATAAGAGAGGAACTGGACAGAGAAGTCTAAATAGACAAAGCAATATTTATGAGCCTGATTGGCAGCACTTCTCAGCATATTGAGCACAAGTAAGCTGTCAATGTATTTTGTACCCTGAAAAGTAACCGAGGGTCTTCAAGGAAAATAATGAGGTTGCTTTGCATGTGCATATAAGGCATGATAAACAACACGGAAGAAAGCATAAAATCACCTGTTTAGCATGAGGAGGGAGGAAACTGGTGTAAAGGACTGATTCAGCATCAATTTTGTGGTATGGTTTGAAAACTTATAGGGAAGAAGGTTCCACTTCACAATGGCTGAGTGAAGAGCAGTAAATTATGCTTATCAGGACTGACACAGAAAGGCAGTGTGGTCAAAGCCATACGTATGAAGAATGATTTTTGCTGTTACAAGCATCATGAGTAAAAAAGGCATACCAGTGAAAAGGTGGGAAACTAACAGGCAAGTTTTCAGACTGTGAGAGCATTAGCTGATAGTTGATAGGAAAAAAAAACCTATCTATTTTTATATATTGTACGGGAAAACTGGAGATACATTTGAGACTCAAGACAGAAAATGCTGGGTGTCAAAGATGTCTGTATTACAGCTCACAGCGATAGGTACCTGTGTGTTGTTATGAGTATGAAATCTAGGGAGTCGTTGGAGAAACGTGGCTAAGGACTAAATGTTACAGCTGTATGGAACTTGAATTGATAGGTAGGTATTCACAAGAGTTGACTGAAGATTGCCAACATTTTAGCTTCCTTAGCAAGAGATATGGGCCAGAAAGATAAAATCGTGTCATCTCTATGGATGACACCTGTTGAAATTTCTGCAGGTGACATTATGCAGCTGTAAAAAGAGATGGTGTAATAAGTGAGGATAAAGATCTCGTAGATTTATCCCTCTTTTCTGCCTCCTCGAGAAACTTCAGGGATGATTGTGTTCTTTAAATAACACAGGAAGTGTGGTTGAAAAAGGAGAACTGGGGCAGGAATGGAGAAAGGGGAGATAACATTTCAAGATGTATAACTACTGGACTTCTCACTCCAAGCATCTCTTGGACAGAGATTTGGGCTCTGCTGATACGGAGGCTCTCCTAGGAAGAGGTCCTCTGTAAGCTGACGAGTGAGATGACAGTTTTGAAGGCAGGTTGTGATGTCTGATACAGCTTACCTTGCATGGAAAAAACCTGAACTGTGCAAGGATATACTAGAGTTTGCAGGGAGGTTAAAAAGAAGAGTACAGAAAGATGAGAATTCATAAAAATTGGAGTAAAGCCATTGATTTGGTAGCAGGAGCAGTAGAGGAGAGTAACAGACAACATCCATGTGTGGGTTGAGGAGGAGGAGGGAAGTCTAAAATTTGGAGCTTGGTGTTCACTGTGAGAAAATACGTGATACAGAAGACCTGAGGTGACTTGCTCATGAATGTCAGATTGATTCTGTTGTGTGACATTGTGTCCAGTTATTAAAAATGTTGAATGATTGAATTGAGAGATTATCAAAGAAATGCTGCAGAGGTTACGATCTCATTGGACACAATGGGTTTTATAATTGATACTATTTAGGAATTAAATCATTTGATTTATTATGTTAAATTACCTGTTCTCCTGTGTCTTAATCTTTGGCTGAGAATGTTTCATAAAGCTAATTTACTTCAGTGGATGTACTATGTATTTCATATCTATGCTTCATTCTTATTCTTCAGTGGCAAATTACCAGGCTCCATCAATGCTGCTTGGTATTTTATCTCTATGAAATACCTCTGATTCTTATTCATCCCCACTACAAATAGGGACAGCTACTACACTAACTTGAAAATCTAATTATTATTGCAATATATTAATAATGTAGAGTATTTTGAGTCTGCTTGTGTATGTTTCAGGACATGCAGCACAGTATTTCGGTTCCTTTGGTATTACTCAGACAACCTAGTAAAAATAAATCCTTACTTAACCAAATCTGCTTGAGGAGTAGTATGCCGATAGCTGGCTACAGCACCTTGCTTCCTCATTAGTGAGATACCTTTCTCTGGGCTGTCTAGTAGATGATACTGTGAGTGACATCCAGCCTTGCAGAAGACAGTACTTCTGATGCACTCTAAGCTGAGATAATTAATCAGTGTGTTGGAGATACAGCAAATTTTGGCCTGGTGTTGCAAAGGGGACTGTTGAGTTTATATAGTGGTTGAGGTCTGAATTCATGGAGAAATCTATGGGATAATTCATACCTCCAAGTTTTTTTTCTTTCATTTTCAGCCTGTCTGCAGATGCAGGTAGATAATCAGGAATACATGGCACAAGTTCTCTGGGCCAGTGTTACCTTTACAGCAATAAAAAAAATCAAAACCATGTAAAACCTCACAATGGTAAGCCATTGTATTTATCCTTTCATGATAAGTCTTTCAGACAAATGATACAAAACTAGTATGCATTGTATCATTAACTTCTGTAAAGCCAGGGTCTCTTGGTATTCTCATAATGTTGAGGAAACTTGGGTTTTATTTTGAAATTACTGTCACGTGTTATAGGGAAACTACTTATAACACTGGCATTAATAACTGTCAAATTGATGGTGTTCAATTTAACTTAATTTACTTTTTATATGTTCCTTAAATTTTAACTGCAGAGGAAAAAGAAAAAAAAGGGTGGGGGAAGGGTTTTCTGTCATCCCTGTGGCTGGGAGAACTAGTGGATTTAAATAGTGGCAAGGAAATCTCTGGTTAGACTTTAAGAAAATTGTCAGTGCATCAGGAATCCTGGATTTCTGGAGTGGATGGTTCAGGGAAATGGTGGAATTTCCATCATGAAAGGCTTTTCAGAACAGGTTAAACAAGCATCTTTGAAGAATGAGATAGGTATAGTTGATCCTGCCTGAGGCCAAGAGGCTGCAGCAGATGACCTCTTCTAAAGCCTATTGTTTTATGTTCATATATGACTCTTCTAAATCTAAGGTCAAATTGCACTACTAGATTCCACATCAGATATTTATTCTGGAAAAGATACCACAGCCACTGAATATTCAAATTACATCTGAATCTTCTATGGGGGAAAAGTAACATTGTGAGCTGCTTTATACTAGGTAGTTACAGGTACTTTTGTTGCTATCTGTGGCTGCATCCTATAGTTCCTTCTGTCTTGTACCACAGCTTTTTCTATAGCTTCCTTTAATGCTGCTGTTGGAGAAACTTGGAGGTGAATTTTAGTATACACAAAGCCCTGGATGATGGCTCTTGTGTTGTAGTTACTTGAAAACTTCAGGATACAAACTTGGCAGGCTGAGGGAGAATAGAAACATGGACTAAAATAGCCTGGAGGACTGACGAGAAGACTGAGAGCTTGAAGCCTGGGCTTTCTTGGAATTTGTCCTTGGAATTTGGAATCCTATTGACTGCTCTCGCCCAGTATCTAGTAATGCAAATCTCCAGTTGGGTACGTGTATGTGTCCCACAGATAAAAGTATTATGAATGTTTTTAAGAATTGCCTGTGCAAACTGAGGCACAGCTCTGCTTAAGTGGAGAGTGTGCATTTAATGAAGAGCTTTAAAATAATCAGGTTTAATCTTTGTGACTCAACATGTGATGCCACATTTTATTTACTGGAAAGATCTGAAAGAACTTCCTTTGCAGACAAAATTTTGTCACAGGGACATACGTTTTTGTGATATCTTTGTCTTTTTAAGCATCACATTATCTCTGTTCCATCTCTTAGTTTACAGGAAAGTGTTTTGACTACAGATGGGAAATTGAAGTGCAGAGAATTAAAAGTACCTGTTTAACCAGGTGCTTAGGGTGCGTTATTGTTCAGAGGCTTTAGTGTAATGTAGGAATACTTGTCTTTGAATACAACGTTTACTGGTTCTCAACACAGGAAAAAATAAATCACTTTAGCACCATTGTATTAGGACTTTGTTTCTTGGTAGAAAGTTTTTTATCTTTTAATGAGCCCCTCAGCTGTTAACTATACACTTCCAGCATTTAAAGTAAATTACATGAGGGCATACAGAACAAATAAATGGAGAATACTGCATAAGGCGATGGACCTTAATAAGGGGAATGTAGCAAATGAACATAGAATCGTAGAATAGTTAGGGTTGGAAAGGACCTTAAGATCATCTAGTTCCAACCCCCCTGCCATGGGCAGGGACACCTCGCACTAAACCATATCACCCAAGGTCTCATCCATCCTGGCCTTGAACACTGCCAGAGATGGAGCATTCACAACCTCCCTGGGCAACCCATTCCACTGCCTCACCACCCTAACAGGAAAGAATTTCCTTCTTATATCCAATCTAAACTTCCCCTGTTTAAGTTTTAACCCGTTACCCCTTGTCCTGTCACTATAGTCCCTAATGAAGAGTCCCTCCCTAGCATCCCTGTAGGACCCCTTCAGATACTGGAAGGCTGCTATGAGGTCTCCACACAGCCTTCTCTTCTCCAGGCTGAATAGCCCCAACTTGCTCAGCCAGTCTTCATACGGGAGGTGGTCCAGTCCCCTGATCATCCTCGTGGCCCTCCTCTGGACTTGTTCCAACAGTTCCATGTCCTTTTTATGTTGAGGACACCAGAACTGCACACAATACTCCAAGTGAGGTCTCACGAGAGCAAAGGGGCAGGATCGCCTCCTTCGACCTGCTGGTCACGCTCCTTTTGATGCAGCCCAGGATACGGTTGGCTTTCTGGGCTGCAGGTGCACACTGCCGGCTCATGTTCATTTTCTCATCGACCAGCACCCCCAAGTCCTTCTCCACAGGGCTGGTCTGAATCTCTTCTCTGCCCAGCCTGTAGCTGTGTCTGGGATTGCTCCGACCCAGGTGTAGGACCTTGCACTTGTCATGGTTAAACTTCATGAGGTTGGCATCAGCGAACCTCACAAGCATGTCAAGGTCCCTCTGGATGGCATTCCTTCCTTCCAGCGTATCAACCGAACCACACAGCTTGGTGTCATCCGCAAACTTGCTGGGGGTGCACTCAATCCCACTGTCCATGTCAGCGATGAAGATGTTAAACAAGACTGGTCCCAACACTGATCCCTGAGGGACACCACTCGTTACTGGTCTCCAGCCGGACATTGAGCCATTGACCACAATTCTTTGTGTGCGGCATCCAACCAATTTTTTATCCACCGAGTGGTCCATTCATCAAATTGATGTCTCTCCAATTTAGAGACAAGGATGTCGTGTGGGACAGTGTCAAACGCTTTACACAAATCCAGGCAGATGACATCAACTGCTCTACCCCTGTCCCTCAGTTCTGTAGCCCCATCATAGAAGGCCACCAAATTGGTCAGGCAGGATTTCCCCTTAGTGAAGCCATGCTGGCTGTCACCAAGCACCTTGTTTATTTTCATGTGCCTTATCATGCCTTCCAGGAGAATCTGCTCCAAAACATATTATTAATGATCATATCATAATATGTAGGCACCAGGGGGGTGAGGTGGGTTAAGTTAATGTAAACAGTTCTTGAGTGTTTCACTTTATGGCAAGTAACACCTGATAACATGAAGAGGGATGGGAATATCTCTAGGCAGGTGTTTGTGAAGACATGCATTTAAGATGCAGCAAGGAACTGGAACAGAAGTTTATAGCAACCCATAGTGCTAGGCTTTTTCCTGTATAGATTTCACCCCACTTTTCTTTCTTTCTGTTTTCCTTGATGTCAAGTCATTGTGAATGTTGTATAGAGTTGGGGGGGAGGGGAAGAAAAGTTATTTTCTGTTTTGTGACTCTTTCCAGCTGGAATGGCTGGAAGTAGTGACTAGAGGTAAAACAGTCTTTTGATGTTGTAACATTTAGTACCACTATGGTGAAGTTGCATCTACATCTGATCAACAGAGCAAGCTCTGGGGGTAGGGCCAAAGAAGTGCAGATAGAACTGACTTTTCAGAGTTTTTTAGTTCGAGCAAAGTATATTGAAAAAAAAATACGACTGGACAAAATGTAACTTTTTTTCCTCTCCCTATTTTTCTTTAAAACTCTGAGGTTTACCATTTAACCAAAGTTTTGCAATTCAACCAAATGTAACTCTTATCCTCAGGCAATTGCAAGTGATATCCATCATGCAAAGGGTTGCCACCTTCAGGTTACTTTGCTGAAGTACGAATTCATTTGCAACATTGAAATGCTATAATTCCAAGCATCTAACATAGCCAAAACTTGTTCCTTCTGTCCCAGGAGTATTTTCAGGCAGAACTAAACCATTTCAATTGAAGACTTTAAACCCCCCCCCCCCCCAAAAAAAAAAAACCAACCAAAAAAGTCAATTTAATGCACTGTCAAAAAATTTCAGCACAAAGGAGTAAAGCTTTGGCAAAGTTACAAGAAACTGAAAACTACTTTGATGGACTGTGGCAACCAACCATAAGCATACATTAACATTTACAGGGGGATTATAAATCTTAGCCATAATCTTATTCTTGGCTTTTTTTTTTCTTTCTTTAATATTCTGCTACTTTTTTTTTTTTTCTTTCAGATGATATTAACTGTGTTTCTCAGCAACAATGAACAGATTTTGACAGAAGTTCCAATTACACCAGAAACAACCTGTCGTGATGTAGTAGAGTTCTGCAAAGAGCCTGGAGAAGGAAGCTGCCATCTGGCTGAAGTGTGGCGTGGAAATGGTAAGTAAAAAGTTCAGTGGAAATTGATTTAAATATATGTAGCAATTATAAAAAGACCAATTTTTCAATATTAGTGATTTCAAATTATACTTTTTTTTCCTAGCAAACTTTGATGCAAAGCATGTTAATTCAGTAACTGTAGAGATTAATGCAAAACTTGACTTACTTTCTTTTTTCCTCTCAGATGAAGTATTTGATGAAATGCATGCATAAGATACCTTGGTGTTCTGTATTTCAGTTTTTTAAATTACGTAAACGAAGTATACAGTATCCCCACTTTGAAAAAAAAAAAGAAAGGTGGGGGGTTTGTGTGTATTTTCACTTCTAGAAGCCATTTATTTCAAATAGGCATGCAGCATATATTGGGTGGAGGGTATTTAAATGACAATACAGAAGCTCAGTGATCTTCTCTTACAGTCAGTGGATGCAGATTACCACCTGCATGCTTTCAAATCCTGTTTCCTCTCTTAGGCATGTGGTCCCAACCTAAAGTTTATGAATGGGTATAAATCTTTTTCCTTCTGTGTCATGAACAGCAGATGTTCTGCAGACAGAATTGTGCCAGAATTGGACATAGTATCTATCTCCAGTTTCTTGGTGAACATTTCTTCTCAAATATTTGATAACCTTCCTTGAGGCAGGTAGTAGTGCCCATATCCCATGTATATTACAGAATAATGGGATGAGCAGTTCTTTTCAGGAGTGCATCAAAACAGTCCTATTACGTATTCTGTTCCTGGATGGATTCTTGTGATTGCATATGTAGTACAACCTCCAGGTTATAGTATATCAGTGTACAGATGGGAGTAGGATCAGTGGATGGCTGAGGATAACATTTAGGCAGGTTCTTATCACTTAAGTTACTAAGGTCACCCCTGCTTAAGCTGTTTGTTATCTTTTTTTTTATATGAAGACTGAGGAGGTCATAACTTGATATTGAATTCTTAAATTTTACTTAGAGGTGTTTTATTTTGATGGGGTTTTTTGTCAAACAGACAAAATGGGCATTATTCATATGCCTTTGGAGCTTTTAAGTATTAGTAACCTAGAGTATTTTTCTCCTGAGGAAACTATTTTTCTTTTCTAAACTGTTTTAAGACTTTGTAAAGGGAGAGGATTCCTCAAGAAGCCATTTCCTAACTGGATGAGAACTCAAATATCACTAATATTTCCAGTCACTTCTCCGTGAAAGTGTACATGTATGGTATGATTTGTTCTTCTGCTTTCACAATACTTTGAGGATGTACTTCTTAAACAATATAGCAAATGTTGTCGACTAGCTTCAGAGGATTACTGGAAACCAGAAAAGTGATTCATAGCATCTTTGTGGGGACACTTAGACCATGCAACTCTGGCAAATGCAAGCACATGATTTCTATAGTAACTTCTACGATGGAGAAAGTGTATTTGTGGATGTAATATATCTCAGAGTGTTAGATACCTAAAGCTAAAAGTTTCTAGGGAGTGCAAAAAAAAACTTCTTCAGAAAGTGATGGAGAGACTAAGACTAAATTTTGGGTAGCTACCCTGTTAATTATGCATCTTTGGTCCCATTACAGTCACAGGAGATCCAGATATTACTGTGAGTATAACATGGAGGTCACTGGTTTCAGCTAGTTGTTAATCTATTCCATTTTGAGCATTGGACCTCACCAAGTTTTCTGAAGTAGACATCTATATACATGCCTCCATTCAGAAGCAGAGTCCTGCCCGAATCTTCTACATATTGAATGGGTTTGTCAGTCTTTCCAAAATGGCTCTGTGGCTCCAAGTTGCTTTCAAAACTTGCATGTAGGTGCTTTCACAAATCTAACTTCACTTGCTAAATACAAAAGGTCAAAACTACATAAATCTATTCCATTGAAAGTGTACAGCAGAAAAGACTAGAGAGAATGACAGAAAAAAATTAAATGCATATATTTCTGTATCTCTGACATGCCTGTACTGCCAGCAAAAAAAGATGTTCTGCACATCGATTTTTAAACCTCTCTGGCAGGAATTCCAGCACAAGCACACAGGCATTTTGATTGTTGCTCTTAAATGTAGGATACTGTTAACCTCCCACCCCATGTGTTGGTGGCCTCAGCTTATTGCCCCAAAGTGTGGGGTATATAAATTTCTCAGTGAAGCAACCTGATTTTTTTTTTTTATGATTTTTAAAATACGATTTTTTTTCCCCCCAGCTACTGCTGAGAGCTGAATTGAACTCTTTCCCCTGAAGTTTTTAAAAATAATCTTGCCTGGAGCAGAAATCCGATGTAGAAAACATGTCTAAACAGTTAAATGCAACAGATACAAGACGAAAAAACTTAAACTATGTTTCTGAGTGAGTGGGAAGCGTAAAGCAATTTGCAATGAAATTCTGGCATGTTGTGCCAGTGAAAGTGTGAGGTTTTTTGCTCTTCTAATATGATATCTCTGACCCCTCAACCCTTACCCTCAAGAGATGGGTGCAAATGTTTTTCAGAGGACATTTTTGAAAGTAAAATTAAAACTAGAAGTTAATACAGAAAATCATGGATTGAATAAACACTTTAGCTTTTGTCATACAAGTGGTCTTTTTTGTTGGTAGTCTGTTGCATAGATGACTAATCATTGCTCTCACTGAGAGAGCACTGTCATGTCTCTCCTCTTGTGAATGTGCTTAATTCCTCCATTCTGTAGATTGCCACAGCCTCTTCTAGGTAGCCCCACTGAATAATACATGTCTACTCAAATTCAAAGCAACAGGGCTTGTATATTGTAGTTTAATTATCAGGTACAAAACCCAGTTTGTGTGCCCAGAAGCTTGTCCATTTCCTAAACTCTATCAGTCTAACAAAATACTGTCTCTTCTAAGAAACTTTCTCTTCTGAATGAGAAATACTTAATTTTATTTTTAGAGGGTAGCAGAGATGATTTGTCTTCCAGAAAAATGTTATTAAAATCCAAGAAAGTTTTACTTCAAAATTTATGTAAGATTTCTGGCATTCAGAGGAGGATTACAATAGCATAGCTGCTGGAAAACATATTCGTTTATTATGTTAGCTTTTCTCTCTGTTTTTTTTTTTTTTTGTGTGACAAAGAAATGGTTGAGGAGCTTCCCAAGAGTTGTGAAATAGTTTAGGTATTGTTTGTGTTAGGGTTAAGAAACTGATTCTTCTTAGAGCTGTATAACATAAACATTTGGTTTATTTGTGTTTCGGTTTTGTACTTCATTCTGTGTTTCCCCCTTCTTTCTAGTTTCTTGAGGTGAGTAATAGTTGAAAAAGTCTCTGTGTCTGATGTATTAGTACATTGTGCTTTGTCAGCTTGAAGCTTCCTCTGTTTGCATGGATTTCTCATGCTGTTACAGGAAAAAAAAAAACATAGAATGTTCTTCCTCATTCCCCAACTACTGCAAATAGCAGTTGGTAAGGAGGAAAGACAGGTGTGATGCTAGGAGCTTGTGTGTTTAAGAGAGGATGGATTTCAACCTTTTAAATCCACCAAGTACTTAATTATGCACTTAATCAACATCTGGAATGCCCTTCAGCAGTTGGTATTAATTGGTCTTCCTCAATTTATTGGTAACATAGAGACAAGTGACTCTGAAAGAGAGAGTTATTTACTGCAAGTGTACTTCTGCAGACCTGAGGGGGAGAAGACTCATTTCTGATCTTGCAGTAAATTCTCCTACTATGGAGACAAACCATTACTCAGTATTGTGGTTTCATGTACAGCAGGCACAGCAGGCATAAATGTGTTTATTACAAACAGCAGGATACTTGTAATCAGGATTAGATGGGCTTCTGAAATAGTGAAATTTTGTTTTAAATAATGGTCATAGAGTTCTAACAGAGAGGTTTTTTGCAATTCTCTTCTAAAATATTGATTCAGTATCTGTTCCGGTCTTTCAGGGTGCTTTAGACATTTCAGAATATTTAAAACTAGCCCATCCTCAAAACTTTGTACTTGAAAGGAAAAGAGTCTAGCTCAGATATCAAAAGTCTTCCAGAATTTTCATCCAACTTTAAATCTGAAGCAGTTTTTACAAATAGTGATGGGTATATGCATATGATGGTCCTCCACTTAATTATTAATGAAAACATTCTCTAGATAATTGTTTTTAATGTGGTGTTCATGTACAGGGATCCAGCCTGTTTATTATTACTCTACACCCGTTCTCCTATTTCACCTTTTCTTCATTCTCCTATATTTAAACTTAATAAAATGGAAGTTTGAAATAGTATTGTGAAACAATTACTGACAAGTGTTTCTGAAGCTGTAACAACTGTTATAAAGTTTAACTGCAGGTTGCTTGTTTAGGTTTTGATTTTCATCCTTAAAGAACAGGTATTTCCAGAAAATATCTCTGTGCTATCCTAATTTACAGCAAATATAAGATAGTGCTTTTTCTGCAATATTTCTAGACTTAGAGGATTTTAACTGAAGGAAGGGATGAGGACTTCAATTCTCATCATGTCTTGTGTCGAGTGTTAATGTCCATATCTTTTTCCTCTTTCTTTTCTGAATGTGTTTCATGTAGCTAAGTTGTGCAGGATAATTAGTGCTGCTTCATTTTTCTTAAGTGATGGTGTTGATATTATTTTAACCTATTTTCTGTCTAATTTAGGGCAGCATATCCTGAAGTAATTGTTGTGTTTTGTTTTTTTTGTAGAAAAATCACAAAAGTAGTTGAATGTGTCTTCCCATTTCTCTCCATGGTTATGTCTGAAAAATAATTAGCCTTGATTCTTCAAGGTACATTATGTAAATGAAACCTTTTATTTTGAATTGCTCCTGTGATCAGGGCCTTTTAATGGCACTTCAGGCTAACCAGGAGCAATGCTGCAGCCACTCCTCACCATTCCAGATTTAGCCCAACCCTGTTCAGACATCCAGTTTCGTGGTACCTTTTTATGAAGCTTTAGGTTTTGCTAGGTTTAGTTAGAAATTTTTCTGTTTGGGAAAGATTCCTAAAGATTATCTTCTGGGTCTCTGAACTAAACCATTTAAAAACTTTTACACTCTGATCTTTAGGAGACTTATGCTGAAGTCTTAGTGGATATGCTTCAAAGCGCTTGAAATCTTACTTTACTTTAGGAGTTGAAAAACCTGAAAATCATGTTTTTAAAATTCCTTTTCAAGAACTGAGTTGTAATAGGGCCCTGACCTTGTTCATGTGTGTGTAAACACTACTGACAGTGGCTCTTGGAGTCTACTTGAACAACGAACACCAAAATGCAAAGATAAACTTCTGTTTTTTTAAATCCAGGTGTTGTGGGGTCTTTGGGGGGGGGGGGCAGGGTGATGTGTTAGGAAGATGAGTAACCAGTCAGCTGATGAATATAACTAGCATGTGGTTTAAATGACCCTTCCCCACTGAAAACAGCTAGATTGAGTGCGGTGACTGTGCAAATCAATTATACCTATTTGAAGTCACAGATTCTGACAAGACACTTGTGAATCAAGCCATAAAAATGTATTGTTTCTTAAATATGACCAGTATCCCAAGAGTGTCAAGGCATGTAGACATTGTGTAGTGATAATATACATAAATTTAGGTAACTTTCATTATAAAATGGTATATTTGTGATGTGGTTTTCCCAGGCTTTCTCCAAGATACCTGTTATATCTTTCAGTCATTTTGTCTTCTCATGTCAAACAGGTTAAGTATGAAATGGGTGACAAATTGTCGGGGGTGCTGTGCCTGGTAGGAGATACCATGGTTTGGCTTTTGGGGGCAGAGAACATTTCGCTTTTAACAATGAAGAATGCAAACTCCACCTTTTGGTTTCCAGTCAAGCCTGATCTCCTGTAGTATTTTGGTTTGACATGGTGCTGCATGTAGGAAAGCTAATTAAATGTCTTTTAGTATTTTATTCTGATTAGAAGGTATCTTCTAACTCTGTGCTTAGTATTAAATCTTAAAGGGGAGATTTTTTTTTTACCCTAAAACTTTTAAAATAAATGCAAGTTTAATTAGGGAAACGGGGGAAACTTTGCTTTTGATTTTTTTTTTCTTTTTTGGGGGGGGTTGTTTGGTTGGTTGGGTTTCTTTTCATTTTGAAATACTAAATACATAGCATGTGGCCTCCTAGTAATAGTGTATTTGACCAATTTGGAAGAAATAACTAAACTATGAGAATGTTTTACATTTCCTTGGAGGAAAACAAAATGACTGCTGCATAGAACTTGGCCTTTATTTGCTCAAAGATTTGCCGGTAATTCCACATATACTGGAAGTTAATGTCTGGCATAGTGTATTGGAGTGGGAGCACCTGCTTAAGTTCTTAGGAGGTGGAATGTCAGTATAATGATAAGTCTTTTAGTCTGAGTGGAAACCTGGAGGTTCAAATTGAATTAATCATTTTAATAATAGAAGAAAATATCCCTCTGGTGGTGATGAAGAGCAAAGGTGCAAATATCAGCATTGTGAAAAAGGTTGTGATGAAGAATTCCTAAATTAGGGTTTCTAAACACTGTGATTCCTTGTATGGTTTTGGAAACTGTTAAGTAGTGAGCCATGTTATAGTAACTGTCTAGCTTTTAATACAGTGCAGCTGTTGTGTGTTGGTGCTTTTCTCTTTTCATAATACAGAATGTATCGGATAGGTTGAATTGCTACCAAGAAAGACATTCTGATTCTTCCTGAGAGTTGTATTAAACTTTGCCTAATTTAAAATTTTTTGTGAAAAGTCTTTTGATCTTTTACTTTTAGAACGTCCCATACCCTTTGATCACATGATGTATGACCACCTACAGAAATGGGGTCCCCGCAGAGAAGAGGTGAAATTTTTTCTTCGTCATGAGGAGTCACCAGCTGAAAGTAATGACCAGAGTAAGTACATTTGTCCTGTAATGTTGTAACTGAATCATATTTAAAAATTTTCTCAAGTGAGTTTGAATATCAGTTCTTTCAGTGAACTTCAGTAGATGTATGTGTAATACAACTATATACCAAAACCATTTTGAACCTTTCTCAGTGGCACATGTATTGCTGTTCTTAAATTCCCTTCTCTAGAATAATTTCTTCTACGCTGTTGAGCAATGTTTTTGTAGTAAAATTGGTTTCTGTTCTGCTTAATTCTGATCCAGAAATGTTGATATGTGTTAGAGGCTTAATGCATACTTTTTTCTTGTTGAGATTAAGAACCTGTATCTTGAGAAGGTGGGATACTTCTTTTTGACTGCTTTCTTTCAGTTGCCCACAGAAAAGAATCAGTAAAGTACTCTGACTTCTTTAGAAATTAAAATCTATTTTACAGGCATCATTGGCAGAAGTCTCAGTGGCTTTGCTTTCTCAGAGCTTCATGTAGATATATTTCACACCTTGAAAAATCACTTTTCTGCTTGGTTCTGCAGGAAAATTGTTATATAAAAAAGTGCTGGATGAAGTGGGGCTCTCTTAAAAGACTAAAAGAGAAGGATTTCAGTTTTCTGATCTAGCTATAGACTTAATTTATAAGAAGACTTGAGGCAGTGCATTATATGCTAATGGCTGACAGACTGTCTGGAGGATAGGAAAGGTATCTTGAAGTGAGATGTGTATTTGCATGCTCAGATTATCGTTACTCATTCAACTCATCTGACTACTTCTAACAATTGAATTTCAAATTTTGGCGGAGTCCTTAACTGCTTTGAGCTGAGGTTTCTGGTACATTCCCTTTCATGGCATCATTGCCTAAACAGAAGTCAGAAAAGCAGAGCTGCATGTCTGTATGTTTTACAGAGGAAGTCTGTGAATTAAATGCTTTATTTCTGCTGATTCCACTGCTTACAAAGAACAGCTTAATCAAAAAGTGTTGGTACTAGCAGAATAAAAGTTCACAGGTAAAAGTTTTAAATGAAAGTTCTGGAAAAGAACAGATTTCAGGAGTGAAAACCATTTGTGTTGAGAACTGAACTTTGCACTAAGAGCAATGCTTTACTTTTAGGTGGACGTCAAGCCCAAACTCAAAGAAATGGCATAAATATACCTATGGAGAAGCGTACAGAGAATGGGGTATGTAATAATTCATACAGGTTTTGGCTCAATTCCACTTAAATATTTGATGTGTTTAAAATTACTGTTTTTAAGATATAATGTGGTGAGAACTGGTGGAAAATATAGATATCTTGTTCTGTTTTGATTTGTTTGTTTTTGTTATAAGGTGAATGGGAGAGTATGGCTTTCATGAACTATTCTAAATTTTCTGTCTAGAAATAAGTCACTTGTGTGATGTGAGAAACCCCCCGAGTTTTACTAATTACTGCATTTTCTAATCTGTCTTCCTCTGGCTTATTCATCCTGTGTGAAGAAAAAAAAGCCAAACCCAAAACATCTGCATTATTCTTTCATACTAATATTTCCCATCCAGATACCTTTTCTTGTTTGATTTATCTCACTGGTGCTGATTTATGACATAGCCGTGTTAATACATAAGATTGTATCTGTGGATTGCGATGTTTTCAGATGCTGGTAGAAGAGGTTGCATATCCCTCAGAATCACCTCATCATACCTTTTTTTTTTTTTTTTTTTTTAATGCCCTTGGTTAATTTCTGTGCCTGTTTTTGTTCGTTGGTTTGTTTTTTGGTGGTTTTGTTGTTTGTTTTTTTTTTTTACTAAAACATGTCTAGATTTCTAGTTTAAAATATATATTACATACCATAGGCAACCTGTTCAGTGGCATTTAGTGAATCATGGTTAGAACATCCTCTGTTTTACAAGTAAAATGTGGTACATCTCTTTTGGAATTACCAGGACTTAGAAGCCTCTGCTCCTGAGATGAAACTCACTTTACTTGTCTCTCATTCTCAATCATAATGAAGACTCTACAGAGCATATTCTGCTCTCATTTGCTCAGGGCCATTCTCCTGCCTTTATACTGAGGCACTGTACCTATAGTTGACTATTTTTAAACACTTTTAAATCTCTATATAAAGATCTGAGGATCACTAATTCATTGTTGTATTGCCTCTATGAAGCACTGTCAATTTCCAAGTACATCTAGGGCTCGTTCTCAGGGTAAAATAATGCCTAAAAAAGTTTAAAAGCAAAAAAATCAGGTTTTCAAGCTGAGATGTCTTAAAGGAAAAAAAACCCTAAAATGTTAATAATTGTGCAGGTTAAACAGTTCAATCCTATGTTGCCTGATAACTGGTATCTAACAGTCACACACATAAAAACTGCAACAACAAAATTGTTTAGTTTGCAGCTCTTAGCAGCTTGTTTTGTGTATGGCATGTGGGTCTAGTGGAAGGAATTTTTTTCCCTATTCAAAGCAGTTAATCATGTATTGCGTCGTGCGTTCCTTTTCTGTAGCGAACCCTAGCTGCTATCCTCTGCTGAGCGGATCCGTTTATCCTGCATCCATTGTTATATTGACAATGTAGTGAGATCATAGTGCTATAATGTGCTAGAGGAACATAACTCTTTCATGACCTCCGCTGGCTATTTCTCCATTCCTTCATTTGAGACATAACATCTTTGGAAATCAGATCTGGCATGCACATTATACTTAAAATCTCACTTCTTAGCAGCACTAAAGTGTATGATAGCATGCCTTTTTATTTAGTTCAAATTGCTGTCAATTTTTATGGGTAAAGCTCAGATCTTTAAAAAAAACTGATACCTTGGACCATTCAGTATCTGTTTAAAAAAAAAAAAAAAAAACGGAGGTTTTGCCATGTTAAAGTTTTATTAGGGAACTGGTCATGTCAAAATGGACTTTTACCAAGTTTAGGAAACTGTTGAAACACAAGACTAAAGCCTGAAGGGTTTATATTAATGTAACTTGTGGTGAGTTTTATGCCAAAAATGGTACAAAGTAGGCCTTGAAAGTGTATAAAACTAAGATTTTTCAATTCTGCCAAGTTTTAAATCAGAGGGGGAGGGGAAAAAGGAGGTGGCTTCAGGATCAAGGACTTAATCAGCTTACATTTACGTAATGCATTAGGCTTATTCACTGTTACTGGCATTCTGAATGTTAGACTAGCTCTCAAATCAATACAAACCAATGGAACGCTGAAGACAGCTCAAATCTTATCAAATATTCTTCATTCAGGTATATTTTTATTATGTGTACTGTTTTAATGATGAAATAATTGCTTTTTACTGAATAGATAGAGCTGAAAGTGTGACACATAAGAAACTTTAAGATGAATGTTTGCTTTAATGTTTGAATCAATAGTCTTGAAAAAAATGATGTGCAGTCTGTCTGGAATTCGATTTGGATAATCCTATTAATAGTAATTTTGTCATATGCAGTACGATTTTTTTGTGTATGTCCTTTATAATAACATGTGCTTGATCAGCAATTATTTTAATAATGGTAAGCTTAAAATCACATTATATAAATGTTTAAATTTAAGAGATTAAATTCAAAACAAAGATATAGAGGGAATAGGCTAGGTCTCTTTATAAACAGTGAAACATACATTGTTGTAGAAAGAATACTTACCTGTAAGTGCTCATTTAAGAGCTTTGCATTCTGCATAACAGTCTAAAGGAAAAACTGTGTGAGATTTTGTAAATTAACAAGTTCTTTTATTTATGAGGTGAATTTTTGGGGTTTGCGTTTGTTTACAGCTTTCCTTCCTAGAAGTGGAATTGTACCTGATCTCTTTCTGCCACTGCACAAAGATATAGATATGTGGAGATAAGACTTACATAACTGGACATTTCCTTTTGACAGGGAAATTGGACAGTGTCTGAAGGGGTATTCTCTTCAAGAAGAGAATCTTCTTCCTTCCTTTTGCAAGTGTAACTGAGCCAGTTGGATTTGAACACAAGCTGGAAAAAGGGAAACCCAAATTAAATATTGGGAAAAATGTTTTCTTGACAAGAGTAATGGATGCTGGAGCAGACTGTCTGGTTGCTGTGGAACCTCTATCTTAGCATCATAGAATCATAGAAACATAGAATAGTTAGGGTTGGAAAGGGCCTAAAGATCATCTAGTTACAAACCCCCTGCCATGGGCAGGGACACCTCACAATAAACCATCTCACCCAAGGCTTCATCCAAACTGGCCTTGAACACTGCCAGGGATGGAGCCTTCACAACTTCCCTGGGCAGCCCAATCCAGTGCCTCACCACCCTAACAGGAAAGAACTTCCTCCTTATAGAATCGTAGAATAGTTAGGGTTGGAAAGGACCTTAAGATCATCAAGTTCCAACCCCCCTGCCATGGGCAGGGTCACCTCGCTCTAAACCGTATTACCCAAGGCCTCATCCAGCCTGGCCTTGAACACTGCCAGGAATGAAGCATTCACAACCTCCCTGGACAACCTATTCCAGTGCCTCACCACCCTAACAGGAAAGAATTTCCTCCTTATATCCAATCTAAACTTCCCCTGTTTAAGTTTTAACCCATTACCCCTTGTTCTGTCACTACAGTGCCTAATGAAGAGTCCCTCCCCAGCACCCCTGTAGGACCCCGTCAGATACTGGAATGCTGCTATGGGGTCTCCACGCAGCCTTCTCTTCTCCAGGCTGAACAGCCCCAACTTGCTCAGCCAATCTTCAGATGGGAGGTGCTCCAGTCCCCTGATTATTCATCATCGTGGCCCTCCTCTGGACTTGTTCCAACAGTTCCATGTCCTTTTTCTGTTGAGGACACCAGAACTGCACACAATACTCCAAGTGAGGTCTCACGAGAGCAGAGCAGAGGGGCAGGATCACCTCCTTTGACCTCCTGGTCACGCTCCTTTTGATGCAGCCTAGGATATGGTTGGCTTTCTGGGCTGCAGGCGCACACTGCTGGCTCATGTTCATTTTCTCATTGACCAGCACCCCCAAGTCCTTCTCCACAGGGCTGCTCTGAATCTCTTCTCTGCCCAGCCTGTAGCTGTGCCTGGGATTGCTCCGACCCAGGTGTAGGACCTTGCACTTGGCATGGTTAAACTTCATGAGGTTGGCATCAGCCCACCTCACAAGCGTGTCAAGGTCCCTCTGGATGGCATTCCTTCCCTCCAGCGGATCAACCGAACCACACAGCTTGGTGTCATCCGCAAACTTGCTGGGGGTGCACTCAATCCCACTGTCCATGTCAGCGACGAAGATGTTAAACAAGACCTGTCCCAACACTGATCCCTGAGGGACACCACTCGTTACTGGTCTCCAGCTGGACATTGAGTCATTGACCACAACTCTTTGTATGATTCTATGATTCTATGCTGTACAAAGAAAGAGCAAATATAGTTGTAACCACTGGGTGTCAGTGGTAAACAGGAGAGGGACTGGGGAGCCACCAGTCGTGCTGCAGTCACCAGTCATCAACAGGAAAAGTGGATAAGTACTTAAGGAAATACCAGAAGGAGGACTGGCTGGATGATGATGGTTGTCCAGATGAAAAGGTAATGTGATAACAGAATTTCGTTAAGGAAACAAGAAAGCAGATGCAGCTCAGAAAAAAAAGGATGAGAGAAAGGAACATGATGAAACTAAAGTGGATTTGAGTAGAAGTAGACCAGTGTAATGAAAACAAGCCTCTGGAAGTTACCCTGAAGGGGTTCAGTAACCCTTGCTCAGAGCAGTTCACATATATAATGACAATACTTGTTTTCTGTAGTTGACTCAAATTGTTTTTCTATTTGATAATTTGCTTGGGGAACATAAAACGGCAGCTTGTGGTCTCCTGTACCATTTTCTCATTATTTTTGCTGTTCCTAATATTAAAATTGCTTCCCCAATTTAAAAAGACTGATATCAATAAGCTTTTTCCCTGATGGATATTGACTGAAGCCGTTGACAAGAAATACAAAATGGAGCCTGATTTTTATCGCTCACTATGAAATTTATGCTAGCTTTAGTGTAAAAGAAAATTGTGTAGAAGAGAAGTTCACCATCGTCTCACACTGGAAAGTCATAGTCCTGTACGTTTTCTTAGTCTTGAAGCTTTGACCAGTAGATAAAGGTGAGAATTAAAATTCTGTGCTGATTACATAACAGAACTGAACTTCATTATTTCTATTCAGGTAGTTCACAACAGGTAGTCCAACTGTTTTAGCATCAGGTGGCCATTACACTTTAATGCTGGGGAAACTGCTCAGGAAACTTCCCTTAACAGATAAACTTAAAACTTCTTCATATATGTACACGTAAAGCAGTTTTGAATATTACTGGTTTACCTTAGGAGAGCATGCTGTTGCTGATGGAGAGTAGATATAGCCGTCTGATGCAGTCAGTCTCTATCATATTCCATTGTGACAGTAGTAAAGCTACATTGATTTTGAGTTCATGTGGTATGGCTTGTCAAATTCTAGGTTTGGAGTTCAGATAGGTTTACTTGTGGTGACAAAATCCTTCAGTAGAACAGTATGCTGTTCATTGGCTTTAATGATTCAATCCATACAAGTGCAATAAAGGACACTAAACATCTAATACGCACTTTGTCATCTATTTCTTACATGACAGATTTTTTAAAATGCATTCCCTGATAAAGAATTTTCAAACATGGCTGAATGGGGGTTCACAAGTATACTTGCACAGGTGAAATACTTTAAGGTTTCCTCAGCCTGTTGACAAGGATATAAAAAAAAAAAATTAATTCTGAGGAAAGAGGCAAACAAGTTAAATTTTTAACAGAAGTAGTAATCCCTAGAGAGAAGAAATGGTGAAGGATAAAGAGTTTAGTCTGGAATAGAAGTTGCTCTTCACACCTGAGCTGCAAATTGAATTTAATATAAGCTTGTAAGTATTAAGTGTTTTCTGTTTGTAACATTGAACAATGGGTTTGGCAGAGGCTGCCATTCATGTGAGACAGGTTTTAATCAAATTTGCTTAAAATGAACAAATAACTAAGTCTCTGGGAATCTAGATTCAGTTAGGGGTGCCATAGCAAGGTCTAAGCAATTAATTCCATTAAAAGATGATTAAAAAATTTAGGCACAAGGAATTCTAACATTTTGCAGAGAAGGAAAAAATTCTGAAGCAATTTGCTTGTAGACTGCCTGGAACATTTTGACCATGTAAAAACCCCTAGTAATTAGCTCAAATTTTTCATAATTTTCTGTTGCAACTTTCTGTGTTGCTTTTGTTAAGGAGACGAAAATAGCTGTATCTGCTACTTCAGTTAAGGGTGTTCCCTTTCCTAAGACATACATTCCTAGAATCATTTTCACCCCTCAGAGAGGGGAGCCTTGCCGCCCCTACAGCAGTGTTCTGCACTGTAAGATTTCTTGTTCAAGCCCTGGATCAGCTTTATAGAGTATGGATTCTTCTCGGACTGATACAGTTCTTCATAAGTCTGTCTAAAGCACCTTCCAGACAGCTGGCAGAATCTTGCTCTTCAAAAAATAGAAAAACTAATCCAGTTAAAGGGCTTAAGGGGAAAAAGAATTAAATTTGGAAGTGTATGTATGTGTGTGGGGGGGAAGTATAGTCTAAAACTAATTTTAATGTATCCAAATAGCTTTTGGATTCTTGCTGGACTAGAAATCCCAGTCTCTTCAAACCTCAGTAAATGATAGTTATGTAGGGTGAAATCTCTACCACACTAAATAACTGAGATCTATAGGAAAGAACTTCTATGAAACTGTAGGGAATTCAAATGCTCCTGACCTCATACCTCACTCTGAGGCCTCTTGTAAACTTTTCAGGCAGAATCACATCATTCTTGGATTTGGAAAGTCATGAACACTGTTGTGACATGTCCTGTGTGATCTCAAATATATTTTAATTCATAATGAACAAATTTACTAGATGCTTACATTTTATAAGAATAATTTGATATCATGCAATTTTCCTGTTACAACTTTAATTATGATAGCATTAGTTTATTACTTATATTAGCTTTTAATATCTGACTTAATTCGTTTTGAGGAGCCTAACATCATTTGACTTACTGGGAACAGGAAACGCTTTTCGATCACAGTTGGAACACACTTGGAACATTCCGAAAGGATGATTTTCCTCCTTGCCTTCTCCATGTATTTATATAATCTTCGGTCTCTGTAACTTTAGATACCAAATATCTACCTGTATGACTATGGATATGAGAGATACTCGCCATAAACAGACTTGTGGTATACGAACACTTACATACACTCACTCGTAGTATACAGACTTCATAGTTGTGCTACTCTTCTGGGCATCAGAAATAGTTCTGCTCAGCAAGTTACAGGGAAGAAAGATACGGTTTTCTAGTCTGTAACAGTCAGCAGGTGGCTTCCCATTTTGCAGAGGAGGAAAGACCTAAACTGGACTCTTTACTCAATCTACACCTTTAGATTCTACATTTACAGGTTTGACTTTGCTTTTCCTCAGGCATGGCTCTGCAGTTTTACAGTAATACTTAATTGCGTATGTCCGTGGAAGTGGGAGGATGAAAAGTCCTGTCTGTTTGCTTGTTTAACCTCTAACTGTAGTACTCACTTTAGTATATTTGCATTGTGAACATGGAGCTATACAATTGACTCTCTTCCCTAAATTTCTAACGAAATAGAGCATATGGAGAACTGCCTCCAATTGTCACTGCATACAGAGATCCTGAGTTGCTTGGCCTTTATATAAAGGTAGAATAGAATAAATGAGTGCTTTAGCTGACACATAACATTATGCACATTAGCTCATAAAGTAAATGTTTCTTAAAAGAGTTCATTTGTTATTTTTCATGAAGTACTTCTGGGCTTTCACAGTCCTTACACTGGCACTGTAAACTTCAATGCCTTTTGTCATAGTTGTATCCTTTTACAGTCACATGAGAATTGTTTTTAGTTAAGCCATATATTTTAATATTAAGTTACTGTATGGGAAGGTGGAACTTGTATTTTCTTTTATTTCTGTAGTTCCTTGCAGGAGACAGATTATGAAATTCACTGTGGCCATGCAGAGCTCTAAGAGCTTAATTGCAGAAGCCTGAGAGTTTAGCTTGTCCCTTTCTGAGCAGCTTTCACTTCTGCACGGGAAACTCTTCTTGTACTTACTAGGCCAAGGTACTTTTCAGGCCACCTTTAGAGTTCTCTCTTTTATGTAGCTCTGTCATCTGCAGATTAGTGTTGCTTCTCATCTTTTCCAGAGTCTCTGTGGCTTTCCTTATGCAGTGCTGCTGTGGCCTCCTTTCTCTGACACACATTTCCATGTTCACTGACTTGTTAATTTAGTTTCCCATCCATCTAGCCTTTGGACACCTAACATACCTGTTTGCCACCTTCATGTTTTTCCCAGGCAAGTGAACGTTTCCATTTCTCTATTGTCTCTGCACTTGCCTCAAGATCTAATTGTTGTTAGGTTTGTTCCCCCTACAGCCTTCCTCAGATCAAAGCAGAGAAAATGAAAGACCCTTTAGCTAATTTAGGAGCAAGGGAGTTGAACTTGTTTTTCTTCTCTTACTCCCACTGGATGATCATACTCTCAGCTCATACCTTTTCTTGCTTGCTAAAAATAAGCCTGTTCTTTACACGGCTGGAATATTCACTGTATTATGCTTGGACATACAGTTCTTCATTAAGTGTCCTTATGGAGACCCATTTGGCTGGATCTCTTCTGTAAGTGCGCTGAATCATGTTTGAATTACTTTCTTGCAAGAACGAGTAGAGGGTGAACTTGCATGTAATTTGTGAATTTGACAAGGTAAATTACAGCATTTTATGGTTTTTATCTTCCACAATATCATAATTTTTAGATACTTAAGGAATTTTTAATGTGGCTTAGTGTTTTCTTTAGTGTTTAAAAAGCCTTAGGTCTAGGTTTTTGTTTGCCGTAGTCTTCGACTTGCAGCCTCTTGACTTACGCTATTATATACATGCTTTAGCTTTATTGCTAGCTCGTGCTTTTATCTTGTGTGCAAGATTTAAGAAAAGCTTAAGTATGTAGGGAAAAGCATGCAGCAAACACTGGAAAGGTTATTTGCATGGGACTGTAGTATTTATTTTGACTGTACTGTTTGCCTGTTATCTCAGGCAGTCCCTGTTAATAAGGAAACTGTTAAATTTCAGGTGGTATTGTTTTCTGTCACTTGAAACAGTAAAATTAAGTACCAGCAGGAATGATTTTCCTGATGTTTTTGGTATTCAGTTTTTGCACTGGGTTGGTAATACCACAGAAATACAAATGGAACAAATAATTCATGTGGTTTTGAAGCTAAATTGTCTGTATTCTTCTATCTCCAGTTTGACCTGATAATTGCAATTGGGCAAAATGTATTGGGCAACATTTTCCATTGAATATGAAAAGTGCAATGAATCAAGCTGATTGTAGTTGACAGCTGGTTTGATCTTGCAGTGATTAGGTCTTTTACTGCTGGCAAAATCCACTAGCCTTTTCCGTTAGCTGATTGTTGATGAATGCAGAGACACAGCTTTTCATACTGATAAAGTCTTTGGGGAAACATTTATTTCATATAGAATAAGATTAAAAAATATCCTACCTCCTATTGATTTCACTGAGACAAAAAGATGTGTAGAAACTCCTAAGACGTTTACAATTGTTTGCTGTGAACAAGCCATATCGAGTTAAACTATTGCAGCCAGAAAGTAACAGAAACATGGAGTTGAAGCATGTTGAAGCAATGCAAATGTTTGCAGCTGATGGGCAGCGCTGCAAAATAAAGATGTGCTCTCTTACAATTACATGGGAAAATACCAAACAGGTAATTAATTCTCAAATTTAGTAGTGGACATGTTATTTAAATACTATGTAGCTTTTGCACTTTAAATGATTTTGGGGTTTGTTGTCACATGAATGGAATGCAGACTAGTTTGGATTTTGTAATGCCTTATCTTTGAATTGAAATCCTAAACTAATCAGATTTTATTACGTGCATTTGCGGTAATTCTTAAGTTTTAAGACCTTATCAAAAGCTTGTTTACTTCAGAATGTCATGGTCAACTTTTGCTTTTAACTCCTCTGGTTTTATGGGAAGTGCAAGTCATACACCAAGTTTCATAACATCTTTCAGTTCCAAGGTATGTATTTTCAGTGCTTTTGTACTGGAACATTTTGCAATTGTTTTATTCTGTTGTTCTCATATGATACATCCTCACAGAAAAACTTCATATCGAAACAATTACTTCTGAGCAGAATAAATAATCAGTTTATTCTAATCATACTTAGCTATTCTATCAGAATGTTACTTTTCTAAAAAATCCAGAAAAACGTAGTTCCAAGGCTATTTTTAAAGGCACTTAGTGTGTTTCAACATGTATTGTAATATGTCTTCTAAAACCACTCTGAGTGAAAGGATCGGTATTGTAAAGAGGTCCGAAGTTTTGTGCACAGCTGATCTGTCATTTCTATAAGAATTCATAATTTCAGATAATTCATTTTTGTTAGGAAATGACATTGATATTTTGATTAATTTCAGCTACTGAGTGTTCTAGCTGATACTGAAGTTAACACAAACATGGTTAAGATTTCTGTGGCTGTTAAATAGTGTCTGTAAGCACAAGGAAGAAAGTTTTTTAAATAAATGATTTCCAGATACTACTTTCCTATGTGGTAGAAGTGAATAACAAGCAGTTCATTTCATATGTAGCAGATGTTCAATATATGCGTAAATCCATTTCTAATTTTGAAAATCTGTTTTACCATTGTTTTGATTTTTTTTCTGCCTGTTCTTAGCTATTCTTTGCAAAATAGAGGACAGCCTCCCTTGTGAGCTTTCTGCGAAAGCAACATGGGAACAGGAAATCTGGAACCTGTGGCTTACGCTAAATAGACTTAATAATTATATAGAGTGACTTTTATTAGTGTCAGCAAATTAAAGAAATGGCTAACAAGGTGGTGTAATTCATGAGAGATACTAAGATTTTATCTAATATAGGTGTGAGATGTGTGGTGTGAGATTTTTCAGCAAATTGTGATACAGTTGGAGTGTGTTTATTCTAAGAAACTGTTATTGCATTTATTTGCACAAATAAAATAACATTTTCATTATACATTTCTGAGTAAAGTTGCCAGATTGCATTTGTAATGTTAATGTCAAGATTATTTAAGGAGAAAGCACATACTAGGTATATTTTTCTTTAATTCCCAATATTCAGGCTGCCTTTCCTGGGTTTTATTAGCTTGTTCATTTCCATTAAGCTAAAAAAGGCATGTGCTATTGTAATTGAATTCTTTAAAATGGATTTCTGCTATCGGCACATTTCTGACCCAGTTAAAAATAATGCAAGGCGGAGCTGTGGGTAAAGCCATTAAACTGGAAATAATGTCATTCATGTTGAATTCAGAAAAAAAAAAACCCTCTAGTTTAAACAGAAACAGATATTTTGTCTTTTGCCTCTAATGTTATGTATGAGTTTTCACACAGGACTTTCAAATTGTCTTCTTTTTTCATGGCACTAGGATCAGGTTTAATGGAAAATGTGGACAAAATCTATTAGACATCATAAATTTGGTGGTACATAGGGTCAGCATGTTTCAGAAAAGTAAGGAGGTCAGAATCAACAATCTTCAGCAGATGCTCCATCCTGTGTTTGCCTCTCATAGTCCCTACACGGCACAAGGAGGCCACATACGTTTCATGTAAGACCTATCTGATACAGAACTGGTATAATTTCCCATATCTTCCATCTGTGATGGAAGCTTTCCCTATCACTACTGTTGTGCTGAGGACAGATATCCAAAATGCGTGATGGCTGTTCTTATCAGCAACCTCTAAAGCTTTGTTGCCAACTGAGCTAGTTAAAGCATCCCCTAAACTATGTTACCTTGAATGAGGCTTAAGACAGAAAAGTTACAAGTTACCGATGGGCTTCCCCTGCTTGTGTCCACCTTAGCATGTGGGAATTTGGAAATTTTTTGCTAGATTCAGCAGGCAAAGCAAAGCTGTTCCTTTCTTTCTGCTCTGGCAGTTTGGTAGTTGTGCAGAGCTGTAGCTCTTCCGTCACTGTAAATGCAGCACAGAGGAGGAGAATGCAGGGATGGCCAACTGAACTCCCTAGTTTGGGGAGGCTGAGAATTGTCAGAGCCCTGATCCCAGTCTGGAATTCATTGGCTGGGGAGTCCTCCAGTCTAGCCACGTTCATGCTTCATTCTGAGAAAATTCTCGTTCAAGTAATAAATTACTGCCTTTGTCCACATACTCATATGTCTAGTCTCAGACCTGTCATTTCTGTTTTTGTCTTGTAGCTATATAGATTTCTGGGATTTGACAGCCCTACAAAGATAAATTTCTAGTCCGGATGTAAGATTTTTATTCCCTCATTTGCCCTAGGAAGGAGCAGCAACTTAGAACAGCTATAGATTATGGAAAACTGAGTCTTTCAGTATATGCAGTAAAACAAAGAATATTTACTTCGCATTTCTATGTAGGCATTTTAAGCTTTTTCAGGAGCAACTTGCAGGACCTTTCTGACCTTTGCTGTTCCTCCTATTAGGCCAGTGAAGATGTTTCCTTTTTGCCATGGCAAAATTGCATGTATTGTTAATAAATCCCACATGGGGGAGTAAATTCTTTAGACCATGAACCTGAAGGACTCTCTTCTTGGATTTCTCTCTCTTGCCTCTAATTCAGTACTCGTCCTCAGTCCATGTTTCAGGGGGATTGATTACATGCTGATTGATTACATTTTACTTGGGTTATGTTGGACTTTGAAAATTGGCGGTTTGACCTAAAATCATCTCTGTGTGTGACAAGAGCGAAGGGTAGACTAAAGTACCAGAAGTAAAGTAGTAAAAGAGGGAGGAAGGATAGAAGGGATGGAGGTGACTGATAGGAAGAAGACTAGAAAATGTGAGTTCATTCATTGTACAAGAATAGGCATAGGAGAAGGTGGAGCTTGGCCAGTTCAGGAGGTTTGAGGTACTTTAACTTACGCTTCCTAGTTAGGGTCATGGGAGGAGAACTGAAGAATTGTGTGGGAAACAGGAGTGAGCACCTATCTTAAAAAGAGGGAAGGAACAGATAAGAGAAGTTAATGACACAGTGGCTCTTGCAAACCTAGAAAAAGATCTGAAGAGATAGCACGCAGGAAATGATTGGTAAATTCTTGTACTGCTCCAGTTTTCTTCTTCAATTAATTGGTCACATTATACTTTACACTGGCTATTTGAGTTTGCTAGGCATTGCTGAACCTAAACATGAGATTGCCCATCATTACGGTGGCCTGAAAGCTTATGAATATTTGTTTTTTTTCCTTTAAAGCTCTTATTTGTGTAAATATTTCATTATTAGTTTCAAAATAACTTTATGTTCTTACTAGTGCAAACTTATAAAATTATCTAAAGTAAGTATCTTCATTGCTTAGACATTGAGGCAAAGCAATGCATAAAATCCAGCCACATCCTAATTATGATCTTTTATTTCAAAAGGTCAGTATCATGTGTTTTTTCATTTTAATATTGACATAATTAGATTCCTCTTTAAAGATAGTTTTCCAATGGGAATAAAGGCAAAAAAACCCACTGGAATCTGCCCTTATGTCGTTACAACAGTATACTCTGTCAAATAAATAGTTTGAGTTCAGGTACAATTTTTCATTTACTATTGTGGGTTTCCAATGAGTAAACCATTTCATAATAGCTTAGAAGTATGCACTGAGGTGTTTGTGATGATAGGCAGAAGAGCATAGTGTGAGGTTAGAAAGAAAGGAAGGAGGAATAAGAAAATGAATTTTCAGAGTGACAAGACTAATGTGTTAAAGGAGGTTCCTTTTCTTAATTAAATGCCTAAGGTATGACTTGTTTTGAGGCTGCTTGTAAACTGGTTCCCAAACTATTTAATTACTACTGTACCATTTGTCTTGCCTGTCTCAAAATATTAATCATCAAATGGTAAAAATAATAGCTTGTAGTAGGAGGCTGACGTCAGAAGCTGAAACTCCAGTTCATGACAAATTCTGTCTCTCATCACAACGTTTTAAAGTGTATGCTAAACAAAATAAATACATTTTTATAAGATTCTTGTCGATATTAAGAAATTAGGGAATATAGATGTAAAGTATTCTTGTCTGTATGAGACATACATAATACTTCCTTAGTGCCTAATAATGCAGTGTTTGCTCTGTAGCATCTCATTTAGGAGTTCATCTCTATGTGTAAATGCTTCTGTGAATCAATGAGAAGAAATTTACAATTCAGCAAAACTGTCTGCTTTGATGTATCACCGTGTAGCAAATGAATCTGCGGAATCTGAAGGAGTAGATATTTGTAGTGGCTTTTTAGTACCTCCTTCAGAAGGCAGTTCTGTAGGAGGGCGTTTTTTCTTGCTGCAGGAGGAAGGAGGAGATCTGGACCTTAAATGTGATAGGCTTGTGTTTTTTATGAGAGGTGAGTGACTTCGTAGATGAAGTTGTTAATAACTAGCATGAACGGTGCAAACTTAAGAATCTGAGAAACCAGCAACCTAATTAAAGAACTGAGAAACTGCAGCGCTGTCTTTACCTTGCATAACCTGAGGTTCTGGAGAAGGACCGAGGCTGACTTCCTTCATTGGTGGTGTTCGTGTACAGATTCTTACAAGCAGACTCAAGGAATATAAAATGCTCTGATTGAATTGATTCAAGTAGATCGTGGCAAGAGAAAGATTCAGTGTTTTTCACGCGGTTTCAAAAATTATGCTATCCTGTTCTGGAGACCTGAAATCAGCAACAGTCTATCTGAAAACAATTGATTTGATGTCGAAGAGGAATTCTGCTTGGTCTGGTCACTGCTTTTGCCATGTGGATGAAAAAGAACAAACTGCGAGTGAAGTTGCAGGTTTAAAACTTTGCTTCCTCAGCTGCCTCTTCTTTTCTAAGTATAGTGTAGTTATTTCAAGTGAAAGGGACACTTGCTGGTATTCAGTGAGGTAAACGTTAAGAGATTTCTCATAGGGCATTTATATTTAAATGGTTAATTATCACTGTTCCCATGTTCTTGTGTTCTGCCATGTATAAAAGGGTTTTTAGGCATTATGCTTTCTGAATGGAACATTTCACAGTAAATAGCTTCTTCAAGGACAAGCTAATATTTGCATTAATCTTTTAATTAATCTTCTATATTTTACATAATATAAAATAATTCAGTACTTTTTCCAGGCATTATAAGATATGCTTTCAAATATGCTTATTTAAAACAGTAAAAATTCTGAGCTTTTGGATCAAACTGTGTTGTGGTTTTTTTTGTTTTTTGTGCTTTTACAGAACAATTTCTTACTGTTGTTGTGCATTCCAAGTTATGTTTTTCACTTTAAAAAAATATGTAATTTTCACTCTGTGAAATGGCTTTTTTACTTTGAAATATGCACAGCCCCTATACAGATGCCACTTTTTGAGTCTGGATATATTTTTAACAAGACTTCTTAGCAAAATAAAACATCTTTATTTTTGGACAGTGTTATGCTGAAAATTGCTACTGGAAATAGAATGAGCTATCAACGTTGTTAAACTGATGATGAAAGCAGGAAGAAGAGAAGCACCAGACTGTGCAAAATCTTCCCAGTACAAGTTGTGTATTTTTGAAACAGAGCATATGTGTATTGAGAAAATACTGTCAATTCACCCCTCCGTTTTTAAAATCAGCGATCAAAAACCTTCAGGCCGTTCTGAGCCTCTTTTAAGAACTACCTACAAAGTCCAGCAAATGCAGGTGTAGAAGTTTAGGGTTTTCTGGTAGAAGGTCATGTCAAAGGAAGTCAGCAGAGCATGAACATGGTTTGGGAGCAGCATCTCGGTTTTGTATGTTATTTTTCTTGTCTCAAGTTGGCACATTTTTGTTTGTGGATGACACCTGGAAAGGTTTCCTTACTTTCTTACCCAATTAGTGCCTCTCAGTCTGTAATTATTAATAACATGTCTCTCTTTGATTTATTAGCTGGTGGCCACAGATGTGTACAAGTCCTTTGGCCTTAAAAAAGTACTCGGAAAGACTCACTCGTCTGTCATAAGTCATCCTAATAAAAAAGTACACGCTACTGTGTTAAATCTTTTCTTTTGTTCTCCCTCCCTTCCTTTCCCCCTCCCCTTTTTTATTTTATTATTTTTTTAATTACTGTGTTCACTAACAGAGTGTTGAAATAGAAAATTAGTGGTTTGGGTGGATTTTATCTTTTGTTCTGGTTTCACCATTCTATATAGCTATAACTAAATAGATATTTTTAAATTACTCCTCTAACATGAGTAATTTTCATAATTTATTCAGTAGGAAATGTTCAGAGGGACAATAACTTTTTTGAAATATTTTTGTCCAACATATCTGTATCATGCATCTAAGATGCAGCAGCTTGAAAAGTTACTGTTCAAAATCTGGCTCATTTTAGTGACTGACCTTGAGGTGTGTATCTTTACTTGAATAATTGTATGCAGAAACAGGAATTACTAACTGGATTTCAGGTAGAAAGAAGAAGAAAAAAAAAAAGGAGAAATCAGTCATTTTAAAACAAATAGTATTTTCTGACTGAAGGGTTATTCTGAACTTCTTACTTTCTGGCATAGTTTTTCAAAGGCTGGTATTTTCTTTCTGTGCAAATGCTAAAGTTGTGGTTAAACCATGGAATTTTAAGATTGTGGGTTTTGGTTTTCTGAGTAGCCAAGCAGGTATTTGGCAAGTGTCAGCCTCTGGAATTTGTCTTGCTACACTTCACTCTCTTGTGATTGCACAGTAAAAACTGGTTGAAGTGAAGTAATTTAATGTACAGATTTCAATTCTGTTAGTTGTCAGAACTATGAATATACCGAAACAATGCATTTATTTTCAAAACCACATATTTGGTCTCACACATTGTCACAGCATTATATAAATTTTAAATAATTTTCAGTAATTGCCTTTCTACCCCAATTCTGTAAATATTTTGTTGGTTTTGATATGCAAAAGGAGTGATAGAGCCCCAATAATATCTCGTTTTCTCATTTAGAGTTCACTCAGTAGTAGCCACTTGCTTATCCAAAGGGGACCACTTTGCTTCACTTTGTACAGACTTTTTTCACTCAGATTATTACCTTAAATGCTCCAATCTGACAGGAAGTTTCACCATTTTCAGATGTGAGATTGATGATGGAGATAGCTTTTACTTAAGCCTTTGTCTAAAGGTTTTCATGAGGTCTTGTGCTGCGCTAAGTAAATAATGCTAGCCACATGTTAAAGCTGCCAAGATAGCTACACTGAAAATATTAGGAAAGGAAAGAAGATTCTGATTCCAATACTGCTTAAAATACCTGCTTGCATGTGTGTTAGCACATGTGCCATACCAGTGCTGTGTACTGATTCTGCAGAATATCTAACAGAACAGTGTTAAACATAGTATAAGGGCTTTTTTTCTCTTGTTTGTTTTGTATCCTAATATTTTCATCTTTTATCTGCTTTTTCAGTTTCTGCTTTTTCTGTCCTTGGCGTGTGCCTGGTCTGTGTCCTTTATTTCTGCTCTGAGCTTCCTAACTGTTTCATAGGGATCATTGTTCTTTCTCTGAGGACTGCAAAGGAGGCTTTAGCCTTCAGGCTCTGAGGAGTGGGGATTTAGCTTCTATCATCAGAACACTTAATATACGTCAGCGCATTAATGTAACATTTTGTATTCTGCAGGTTGGGAATCCACGTGTTGAGCTTACTCTTTCTGAACTTCAAGATATGGCTGCCCGACAACAGCAGCAGATTGAAAATCAACAGCAAATGCTGGTTGCTAAGGTAATAATTATATACAGATCATAATAAATACAAATTTCTTTCACCATATGCAAGTGTAATTTTCATGGATTTAAAAAAAAACATTCAGTCTAGATAAGCTCAGGAAGACTTGAATCCATTGTTTTACCAAGTTAATCAGGCAATATACAACATTTCAGTGTAAATGACACTATAATAACCTATGTCAGGCCGAGTTACGTGTCTTTAGAAAAAAATATTAAAAACTTTTATTTGTCTCTTTTGTGGGGCCCACTTCATGATCTGTTATACATCAGGCTTGACTTTATGCTCATCTTTAGTAGCTCATTCACTCCACTATAGCAATAGTGCTGTGAGATTGTGCCCACTTCATATATATTTACGTATTACATTTCCGAAGTCCCTGTATTACAAGAATCAAGGTATGTTTTCAGAGTGAGGAGTGGGTTTAATGTTTCTGACATTGTTGTGTTAACAATATACAGTATGCATTGGATGCTTGGAGTACCTAGGAATCAGTCTATCAATTTTGTAGCTCTTTCTTGATGGAAATAATGTGGAAAAGGAAACATTTTCCTTGTGTGCCCAGCAGGCGGACTGTTATTTAGAACTGGAACTTGATCTTGGGGTAGGTCAACTTGTTAAAAATGGTGTGTCGGACCTATTTTGTTGCCTGTGGGAAGCCAGATAACATCATTGCAAGTTTGTTTTGCAATGGCAGGAGATGAGTTAATAGTGTCAGCAAACAAATGCCAGAGGAAGCTTCATGTGCATTTGAATGAGTGTTCCGGTGAGGGTTGTAATTGCACATATATGTAAATTTGGTCTAAAAAATCTTAAATCTCTGCTGTAAAACAGATTTAACAATGTAGAGCACTTTTCTAGAGGGACTGATAAATCTTTTAACCTTTTAACTTCATTTTTAACAGCAACCTTTTCTGATTTCTGGAAATATAAAACCCCACTGATCATCATGATGTGTTTCTCCAAGGTAATTTTATCATTTTATCATTTTATCAGGAACAACGTTTGCGTTATCTGAAGCAGCAAGAACGTCGTCAGCAGCAGTCTGTTTCTGAGAGTGAAAAGCTCCAGAAACTTAAAGAACGTGTTGAAACCCAGGAGACAAAGCTGAAAAAAATCCGTGCCATGAGAGGACAAGTGGACTACAGCAAGATAATGAATGGCAATCTGTGTACGTAGAATTTTTAAGGAGCATACTTGGTTTAATTTACTGTTTTCTGCATGACTAGCAAATAATGCTATATTGCTTGTCATTATAGCATTGAAACAGGATTTCAGATAGATTTTTTTCTTTTTGTCTTAGAGGGTGTGCTGTGTTTCTATGAAATATGTATATGTTGGAACTTCTTGTTTTCTATACTCAGACTAAGTTAGAATAAGTCTGTTCTCTTAATATTAGGAAATACTACGACTGTTAGCAAATTCCCAACACATAAATATTTTATATGAGTATGTATGTACTAGATTTAAAACTGAAGTGTTGTATTTATCAGTACCTGTAGAATTAAAATATTAACTTCTGCGTTACTTAATTGCTTTTTGGTTTTTTATCTTGTTAATTTTAGCAACTGAAATTGAGCATATAAGTGCCATGTTCCAGGAAAAGCAGCAGGAGCTACAGGCTGCAGTGTTAAAAGTGGATCAGCTTACTCAGCAACTGGAGGATTTAAGGAAAGGGAAACTCAATGGGTTTCAGTCTTATAATGGACAAATGACGGGACCTGCAGCAATAGAATTGAAAAAGTTGTATCAAGAGCTACAAGTAAGTAATGGAGAGATGCTATTTGGATGTCAGCTGTAGATTTTAAAAAAGTAGTATTACTATACTTATGTATAGCCATTTGGTTCTGAAACATCTCATAATATGGGTGTATTGGAAAGCTGTCGATGTGTGAGGTTGTAGTGAGCATATAACTCTCTTTAAAATAGAATCTCATTAGCTTTAAGAACTATTTTTGTTGTTGCTCATACACATTATGATACAAAGTGCACAAGTGTTCTGAAGGGCATTTCTCAGCCCCTAATACTGCAGTGCTGACTGTTGACATAATCTATTTCTTCTAATCTCTCAATAAATTAAAAAAAAAATAAATTGTATTTTTCTATTTTTCAAAAGAACTGGATGTAGCAAGCTCATATAGATGGCATCTTCACTTGGAGACATGACTGGGCAGTGAATAAAAGTAAATTTAAACTACATTAGGAAAATACAGCTATTATATCTTGTGTGAATAAAGAAAATACATAAGACTTAAATTACACAATTTAACAGAATCATCAAAAATAGAAGCCGCACTATGTTTACTGCACTATATAGTGCTCTATAGCTGCGGTATACTTACACAGCATTCCCTGTATCCCTATTGTTTATCTTCCTCCAAGGAGGCTGTTAAATCTGAAGTGCAGTTCTTGCATAAGTAATAAAATACTCAACTTATATTGAAATTCTGTCCAGTTTTTATGTTTAAAAGTTATGGAATTCTTAACTATGTGCCAATGTGTCAGGATTTGAGGGCTTTTTTTAATTTACTCATGTACTTTATTGTAATCAAGACAACAACTCGAATATATTTAATATACCAAAATCAGTCTCAACCACTTCTTATATGGGCAAGTACAATATAACACAAGATCATGTGTTTTGATTAAGTAGGAATGATTCCTTTTTTTCTCCTCTTTTTCCCCTTTAAACATTTATACAAGGCATATATGCCTTGTGAGTATTTTGAAGTGCTAAGATGCTCAATAGATTAAGATTTCTTTTGTGCTTCACAGCGATGCCATACACATTTGTCAAGACTTAAATTTGCCTCAGGTGTTTTTTGCATGTCACATTACCATGAAAATTGAAACACTGAGACAATACTGTCAGAGTTATTGAAGGTATGAAAAAATGCCAGTGGGAAAGCAAGAGAAGTAATTATAAACACTGTCATGGTTGATTTAAGCCATAAAGGTAATCCATGCCCTAATCTGCTGGAAACCTGCTGTGAAGGTTTCAGTGTAATCCTGGTGTAGAGAGGAAAATCTGTGCCAAGTCCCTGCACTAGCAGTTCAGTTAACCTGACATCAAGAAGTTTCATGTGGAACTGGAAATAGAATCAGTAGCATAATTTCTGTTACAAATTGTGTATCACTGAGTTTTCATGTTAATCAGTCTCAGTTAAACATAACTTTTAATAAACATTTTCTATGATTTAATTTTTCACAGTGGATTTCAGTTCTGAAATGGCTCTATGCCTATTTCTTCAATCCATTTGCTATAAATGGGATGCAGCCTACATGTATTTAATAGGTATCCACTAGTTTTATTAGGACATTCTTTTGCTGTTTTCCTTTAAGAGTTGTGGCTGCAAATGCTTATTTGACAGGCCATGTAACATTAGAGATGTCAGAAAAAGTTGCCAAATCAAGTTGCTTTGTGTTTTTTAACACTGTATTAAAAAACAAGTTGACAACAGACAGAATGAAGTAACAGAATGAAGGAACTGCCCTAACAAGTGCTTTTTTCTTTCTCTCTTCCTTTCTTTCTATTTTTTTCCCCTTTTTTAAGATTCGTAACAGGCTTAACCAGGAGCAGAACTCCAAGCTTCAGCAGCAAAAAGAACTCTTGAACAAACGCAATATGGAGGTGGCTATGATGGACAAGCGAATCAATGAGCTGCGCGAACGACTATACAAGAAAAAAGTTGAGGCACGTCAAAAAGAAAACATTCCTGTAAGATAAACTGTTAAAAGGGCCACACTTTAGTTTATCAAGAGCCTATAAAAACTACACTTTTTCCCAACTGCATAACACGATTACATCAAAGAACCTGTTTTAAAAGTAATAGGCTTCTTAAAAAGTATTATAAAGTTTTCCATACAAGAAAACTGATAGACCAAGTGTATTTTCTTTTTCTTTATAGCACAGATCATAGTATATTAAAAATTATGGTAGTTTATGTTTCTAGGAAGGAAAGTGTAATTATGGGCTGTGTTTCAAAGCATGAAAGCGCAACAGTTTGGGTTTTATAAAATACTTATCTTCCAGTTTGGAAAATTGAAAATATGTAAGTGGTCTGGTAAAGTTAGCCTCAATAGCTGCCTGGAACTTTGATAAGAAATCACAGTATCACAGTATGTTAGAGATTGGAAGGGACCTCAAAAGATCATCTAGTCCAATCCCCCTGCCAGAGCAGGAACACCTAGATAAGGTTACACAGGAACGTGTCCAGGCGGGTTTTGAATGTCTCCAGAGAAGGAGACTCCACGACCTCCCTGGGCAGCCTGTTCCAGTGTTCTGTCACCCTCACTGAGAAGTTTCTTCTCAAGTTTAAGTGGAACCTCTTGTGTTCCAGTTTGTACCCATTTCCCCTTGTCCTATCATTGTTTGCCACTGAGAAGAGCCTGGCTCCATCCTCGTGACACTCCCCCTTTATATATTTATATACACTAATAAGGTCACCCCTCAATCTCCTCCAAACTATAGAGACCCAGCTCCCTCAGTCTTTCCTCATAAGGGAGATGCTCCACTCCCTTAATCATCTTAGTTGCCCTGCGCTAGACTCTCTCCAGCAGGTCCCTGTCCTTCTTAAACTGAGGGGCCCAGAACTGGACACAATATTCCAGATGAGGTCTCACCAGGGCAGAGTAGACCATTTATCTAAGGATCAGAGAGATCAATTCTGGATTTCCACACATATTCGTAGCTGGAGGTATTGCTCTAAAAAAAAAAACAAACAAACAAACAAAAAAAAAAAAACAAAAAAACCAAACCAAACAAACCACACATACATAGTTGAACACTTAAGAACTCATTTTAGTCCATTTGCCTAAGAAAGGCCCAGTGAAAGTGACCTTACACAGATAGAGCTCTCTACAAGAAATTTATTTGCTGTGGCTGAGAAATCTAATTTTTCATGTGTTGATTTTAACAAATGAAACTTGTACTTTATGCTTTTTTTTGTAGAAGCATGGAGTATGGTAACCTAATTATTAACGTGTCTTGGCTATAGTGCATGGTTCTAGTAATTAAATCTAGACCTCCTGTTCATGCACAAATGCCTAGGGTAAATGGAAGTTCACATTTCAATTTGTCTGGTTTTTTTTTTAGTTGAATCGTATTAATGGCACTTCCTCACCCCAGTCATCCCTGAGTGCTTCAGGAAGGGTGGCAGCAGTAGGACCTTACATCCAAGTTCCAAGTGCTGGCACTTATGCTGTACCAGTAGATCCAGTTAAGCCACAGTCTCTCACCATTACTTCTAGCTCAACACATGGAAGATCAAAATCTGGTAAGTACTTCAGTGTGGTGCTTATTAATACATATGGTTTGGAAAGGAGTAATAAAGAAAGAGTAATCTTGGGAGCACCAGTGTTGGCATAATCACTGTACTTGAGGAGGTGTTTCAGATGTCTTGATACTGTTCTGTGAATTGGACATTAGTCATTTGTTATGAGGTGGTTTTGCTTCTTTCCATTAATTTTTCTTAGGAGACTTGAGTGTTTTCTTTGAAATTTTACTAGATGGCACACAGCTAAAAGGAGCACACATTCCTTCACAGATTCTTTGTTTTGTCTTTAATAGTTTTTCAGTTAGTGCATTTGAATATAATAATTAATGAATAATCAACTTTGTGGTAAACTATATTATAAACAGCCATTTACAGTTTGTTGCTTTTTGTCAAGTAAAAGAAAACTAGTAAACAATAACATAATAATACTTCCCAGGAGACCATATAAGAAAAGAAGCTGGGGGAAGCTTGCAGCATGCTTCCAGATGGGGAGGAAGAAGTAGAGGAAAGACAGTCTGGTCTTATGGAAAAGTTGTAAGCCTAAGGAATTACTTTAATTGTGAAGTGAGAGTTTTGTTTTCAGACGTGGATTCCTCTTTCACGTATGGGAAAGGACGGTTCATAACTTTTTAAGTTCACCAACCAAAAATAAGTCACTGTGTTTATTACACCAAAGGTATTTGAATATTCTGTGAGATAGATTTATGTAAGGAGAAGCTTATATGCTCCCAGGTAGAAAAGCATTTAGGATTTTTTTTTTCAACTGTCATGCTTTTATTTTTCATTATTTGAGTGTTCCTGTTCTAATTTCTCCATTGTCATTGTTATAATTTTCCCACCACTTTTTTTCTTTCTTTTTCTGTGTAACTGGATCTGCCTTGGTGTGTCCGGTAGAGACAGACTGTGGGTGTGTGAAAAAATCTCCAGACACGTGGAAGGTTTCTGATTTAGACATAATAGTGGATCCTATTCTGTCACCTCCCACTTCTCTTCACTCCGCTGTTCACAATGTCATCCGCCTGGCACCTACTCTGTTTGACACCCAGCACTGTGAGTCCGTAGAAGATCTCTGGCTAGCTAAGAATGCAGGTTTTAATATGGTCATCTGAGCTCTTGCATACAGATGCATATTAAACAGCATCTTTAGAACTTGTGTTGCGGTCTGGCATGCAGAAAATTATGTTGAAATATAAAATTGTTGAGAAGTTGCTTTTCATCTTTGAAGGAAACAGATGATTTACAGCAAATCCATCCCTGGAGTACTGAAGTAGTGTACTAGGGATGTGTTTTCTTCATTTAAAAACCTTGACATTTTCTAATTGTAATTAGAAAATTTTATGGTAATCACCAAAGCATGTACTAGTGTATCTCAGATAAGATAGATGTATTACATACAGGTTTAGCTTGAGTTACTTTGTGGGGAAATTTTGAGTTCCTATGTTGCACTGGCCCAAGAGTTGGGATAAAAGCTCACTCTGTCCTCAGCATGAATCTTGCTTCTTTCATTGGACAAAAAAGTTATACCTGGTTTGCTTTACTAAGTATCCTGCATCCCAACCTACAAAAATTTTTAGGTGAAGTCAGAGAAAACACACAAAACCTTTTGTGTCTACATGTTACTATCTTATTTGTGTAAATGCAAAATGGAGTGATGAGAGTTGAAATACTCTGGGTGTTAGGTAGTCATACAAGCAGCAGACAAGAGGGTACATTTTTGGGGAGAAAAGAAGCCAGTTGGCTGAAATGGTTGTGGGGTGACTGAGAGCAGGAGCTAGTGAGGGCTTGTCGGAAGGGCGTTGCCATCAGATGGGCAAGAGTGTCTGGGACCAGCTCAGCCTCACCAAAGATAGCAGGAGGCAGGTGCTGTTTGGTTGCCTTCCCTTAGCACCTCCCAGGCAGCCTCTGGTGCCATACGCTGCAGTTGCAGATTGCAACAGAAGCTTAAGTGCACGAGATTCAGCTTGGCTTGTGGGAGTATGTGAGAGGTGTGCTCATAAAACATGCATGGTGGTTGGCAAGTCTGCCAGCTTGTAATAGGAAGGACATGAAAGTGGGAACAGTTACATCTGATGCTTATGTAAGTAAAATGAAACAGAGAGGTTGAGAGTCTGAGTTTACTTCTAGTCTGCTACCTCAGAATTTGGGGGTGAACATGCTAGTATTTGGAATTCCAAGGATTACAAAAAGTTTTTTTTATAATTAACAGAAGAGTGTGGGCTTGTGTTTCGCAGGTAAGAGAATTAAAGTCTTTGCTACTTTTGCTGTTGTTACTGTAAGTGCTTTCTTAATAGCTAAATTTATGGCTAAATATGGTTTTGTGTTTAGCATGAATCAGTTATAACACCTTTTATTGATCTTCAGAAGCTTTACTGAATCATAACCTTTCTGGAGTTACGGAACATCCTGTGTAGATTGTACTCTAAATGTTAATTCAGAGCATACGTGGAAAATTTGCCCTTATTTAGGGTCAGAGTGTCTAGGAGTAATCTTCCTTGGTCTTGCTTTTGATAACCACATGACTGAAGCTAATAACAAACAAAAACCGTAACATGTCCAGTTCTTGGATGTTGCCAGTACTAAAGCTGGGCCTCTTTACTTCCTGGCAGTTTGCAAGGGTGAATAGTCATTTCTGGTTTATATTCTCAGGGTAAAAATATGCAAGTGGTTTAATGACCAACCCCAAAAATACTCTTGCTCCAAAGTAATTCTCTCTCAGAATTCAAACACAGTTGATCTGAATTTGAAGTTTAATACAATATAGTTTGTGTAATATTAAAGGATGGTCTGCACATATAATTAAAAAATAATTACTATGGTAGCTTAAATGCAACAAACAGGTACTTCATTTTTGCTCACTTTAAAGCGAAGTTATTTTAACTAGCCTATAAATAGGTTTATGAGCTAATAGAGTGATTTTTGCACTCACAGTGAAAACACTGGTTGGTAATTGTCAAGAAATCTTCAGGTGGTCATTTCATGAACAGAAAGTAGAGTGGGAATGTTAAATTCACTCTAATGAGAATGTTTCTATGCAGCTTATTTATAGATTACCTGTTATACTAAACAGGGTGGCAAAGGATTCTGGAAGTAGCCTTTCTGATTCCATTTTCTAGGCACTTAAAACTGAAATGAAATGGGAAGTTACCATCAAATACCTCATTCTTACTCAATGGTTTCTTATTATGGGGTCCAGAAATCTCAGTAAAGCTCCACACATGTGCAAACCGCTGCCATTTTTTGTTGTTATCTTCTAGCATGGCTACGTGTCACATGTCATCTTTACTGATCCTAAGTGTTCCACTAAGATAATTCCAGGCAATAGGAAGGAGAAATGATACCTGGTTTCCTTGGAGTAAGAGAAACCTGAAGTTTTAATGTTTTCAAGGCAAATGAAAGCCTTAGGATCTAAACAGGGATCTATTTAGTTAGTATAAAACAGATCTAATTATCAGGCTATTTAAACACTCTTGCTTACTTACAGAACAGAAACCAAATAGTCTCACACAGCTGATAAAGTAACACATCAATGTACCTAGGACTTCTTAAAGATTTGTTGCCTCAGTTTATGTGCAGCTATGCATGACTGTTATGTACATGATAAAGACAAAAGCCCATGACTGGTATTTTGACACAGTGAGTTGAAGTTGTCAGCAGACTTTACTAATTTCTTTAAGATTAAGTCTCCGGGATAGTTCTGATCAGGTGAGTATGTTGAGGAAAGACAAAAGGTTAGTTAACTGCCACTGGCAGCACAGGAATGTAAGCTTTTGTTCCACCCCATTGTTTAAAGGAGTTTTTACATCCTGTTATGAGTGAATTAATAATCATAGTTGAAATTTGGAATAAGTACACTTCGAGCTTACATAGACTTAACATTTAGCATAATTTCACAGTGTATAATACCAAACGAAATACCTGGATGAAGTGTTTCCATAAGGATTTTTGTTCTGAATTTGTTTGCCTTCTAATAGCAGAATGTTCAATGCTCAAACAAAAATTTTAACCATATTTTTTTCTGTCGAAATTTTCAATGCAATTTGAATGTCAAAAGGTAATGAGCAGCATGTTATACACAGAGATTGCTCTCGGTATCAATTTCTGAATCAAACATGAAGAGTGAATTATCTCATTTCTGGAATCAAATTAATCCTGTTGTAATTGAAGCTATTCCATTTCACATGCTATTTTGCTTGTTTACAGTGGTTCTGTGGATTATTTTAAATACAGTGGTTTTGTCTGTTTTCAAGCTAATGATGGAAACTGGCCACTACTTAAACAGAGCTCAGCCCCTGTGGTAAAACCACCTCAGATCTCCAACACGGACTGGAAAGAATCAAGCATGGATACTGCTTTAAAACAAGGAGCTATATCCAGCCAGCCCTTGCCTACTTCAGTACTAGGAAGTACTGATAAGCTGGTGGGTTTCATCTGTGGTATATTTATAGATATGTTTTGCTGAAATTCTGAACCTTTGGCTTCCATAGATGAACTCACTTCAGTTACATACACATTTGGTTTCCCTGCTGATGATTATTTATAAGCCATAAAGAAAATTGCTTTTGTATTCCTCCTGTTTCTTTCTGTTCTTAGTGCATTACCTTTTTTTTTTTTCCCCAGCTTCAGTAGTTCATATTCCTTCCTGTTCTCTTACATGTCTGGTCTCCCCTTTTTCTCTCCTTTTGCTTCTCCTAATCATCTCACCCGTCTTCCTATTTCTGTAATTCGAGTCTCTGTTACTCTTTTTCTGTGGTGTAGATTATCACTCTTTCAGTATGCTGTTTTTCTCACAAAAATTTCATCAAAGAAGTCATTAAATCCGTCCTTGAGTGAGTCCACTGGTAGCGTCTGTCTGCACAGTTGTTCTAGTACTTTATGAATTCTTTAAGGCTGTAATCTTTAAAGAAAAAGGCCCTGGTCTTCAAATAGTTCTAGTAAAATCTGTTATCACCCTAAATATTATCAAATATGTTATCAAATAGATACCAAGAACCAGAACCTAAAACGAGTTACTCAGGTTTTGAAAGTATGTAAATAGTTTTGGATTCGTATTAATAGCTGAAGGGGCCTGTCCTCTGATATATGATGGGATCATGTGGTAAATTAGGGTAGAATCATACCTACTGATGAAGTAACACAGATTGTTTAAATTGACTCCCTTGCTGTCACACAAGATTATTAGTATGTTCTGTAGAATGAGGAATGTTCTTGCTCACAAGTATTTTATTTAGTTAAATGTTATATACTGTTTCTTGTTCTTACATAGGGTCTTGACCTGGGGAAGGTGCCACCAGCAGTTCCTGGTGTAAGCAAGCAGTTGCCTCAAAACTATGGGACCTATCCAAGTCCAGTTCCCTTAGGAACAGGTTCTACAAATTCTCTAGAAAGACGGAAGGATGGCAGCCTGCCCAGACCTGGCACCAGTATAACAAATCGGCAAAGACCTGTTCCACTTCCGCCACCAAGCAACATCCATCAGCCCAGTTCTTCACAACAGATTCAACAGAGAATTTCTGTACCTCCCAGCCCTACATATCAACCTCCTGGTCCCCCGTTGTTTCCAGGAGGAGATGGCAGGCCAGAACTCCCCTTAACTGTCGCAATCAGACCTTTTCTGGCTGATAAAGGATCACGACCTCAGTCTCCCAGGAAAGGGCCACAGACAGTGAACTCCAGTTCCATCTATTCCATGTATCTTCAGCAAGCAACGCCACCAAAGAATTATCAACAAGCTGTATACAATACCTTAAATAAGTCGGTAAAAGCAGGTAAAATATATGTTCCTTTGTTTTTCTTATGAAATAGACTGTTAAGATCTGATCTGCTTACTGGGTTTAATTTACTTCCATATCAGTTGAAAAATGAGTATAAATCTAGAAGAGGAAAGATACTTTTATGTCTGCAGCATGGCAGAAAAATGATCCCATATTTTTTAGGGGTGGTAAATATGCATTCAGTCACCTTTCATTTAATACACGATGCAGTTAGAACAATACAGCCTGGATAATTTACCAGTACTTTCAGCCACAAGTTGAAAAAAGTGTCTAGAGAGGAGAGTTTTTCTCCTTTTACTGTCTCCTTATGGAAGAGGAATTCTAAGAAGCATCACCAACAGGTGAGTGTATATTTCTGTTTTGATAGGTTTCAATATAATTAATTTGATTTTTTTTAATATTCTGTATTAGCATCAAACAGGCAGCAACAGAGTCATACCCAGTTTATTTGCAAATACTTTATTATGTAATTTGAGAATGGTTCTTCACTGTTTTCCATCTTTCTGTTTTTCAGTTTATGGAAAACCTGTATTACAATCTGGCTCAACTTCTCCCTCACCCTTGCCGTTCCTTCATGGTTCTTTGCCTGCTCAGACTTCCTCACAGCCACAGCCTCAGCCTCAGCCTGAGGTCTCTGAAAAAGATCAAGAGGTGGAAAATGCTCCACCACCCAGTGAAAACAGCAATGTGGAAAACATTCCTCGTCCTCTCAGTCCTACTAAGCTCACACCTATTGTGCATTCACCCTTACGGTATCAAAGTGATGCTGACCTTGAAGCTCTCAGAAGAAAATTGGCCAATGCTCCAAGGCCATTAAAGAAACGTAGTTCTATCACTGAACCAGAAGGCCCAAGTGGACCCAATATACAAAAATTATTGTATCAGCGCTTTAATACTCTTGCTGGAGGAATAGAAAGTGCTCCTTTTTATCAGCCAAGCAACCCACAGGACTTCATAGGCATCTTAGCTGATGTTGATAATGGCAATGCTAGTACCAATGGCAATATTGAAGAGCCTATTTCTGTGCAACCTACAGTTCCTCTTCCTGATGAGCCACCCCCTTCATCAGATGCTAATGATAATGAATTACCTTCTCCTGCTACTGAGGAACTGATAAGCACTGAAACCACAAATCAAACACCTGAAACAACTGAAGATAACAACAACAACAATCCTTCTATAGTTCCTTCTACTGAACAGTCACCTAGTCCTACACCTGAGGTCAGTTCTCCAGTAGAAGATGAAGCTCCTCTGCCTGTTGCTCCTCCTCCTCCGCTTCCTTCAGTAAGTAACCAAGCAAAAGGACAATTTTGTGGAGAATAAAATTAGCTGTGAGTCTAAGCATAACTAGAAGATGTAAGCTTAAGCCAAATGGTATGTTTGCACTTCAATTTTCATGCTACTAAAAAGAAAACTAGGGGGCCTCGAAGGAGAATTATGATGGATTAGTTTCTTTGCTGCCATAGCCATTTAATATGGAATATATGCATACATTCAACAGGAAGTTGTGTAGCTACTTCAGGTTGTAGAACTTCTGGGAGGGATATGCTCTTGGTTTAGAACTAATTCTGGAATCTGAGATTCCATTAAAAATACTGTTTTCATTTCCCTGGGCCTACAGATAGAACCATTTATATGAAACTTAAGGATAAACCATGGCAGTGAGAAGCATTTTAATTTGCAGACAAGCTGAAATAACTGTTCTGGGAGCAGTGCAGTAGTTTCCCCTCTGAGCAGAGGGATGTGAGACCAGGGGCTGACCCTAACACCACCAACAGTTGACTTGTTTTAGCAGAAATGTGTTTCTAGTGGGCCAGTTGCATAATTTGAATTACTTTCAAGGTTCCTTCTCCAGCTGTGCCAAAACCTTGTCATTACCAAAATCTACAACATATGGAGAACTGAAAATGGGGAGAGAACTGTATTTTGTTCTTAGTTGTTGCTGTGACTCACTTTAACACTGGCTTCAAAGGGTATCTCTGCTTCTTGATTCAGGCAGGGATATTGCAATCCTTTGACAATGACTGTGGTGCACATGGGGCCTCGTGTATTTCCCATGGCCACAAGTGAGCCAGGATACTTCTGGGAGAATGGAATATGCTAGCAACAGATATCATTAACACTGAGAGAGGCTTATTATCCAAACTGAAATAGCCATACCAAACAGGAGCAGGAATGAAAATGGATCTTACAGTGCTAGGGACTAAAAGCATTCTATAAATGCTGTAATTAATAACAGACTCCCCCCTCCCCCCGGAAAGTGACAAGGACACATGTGAATGATTCAGAATAGTTTCAAAACATTTAAATGGGTTTTAGATCTTGAGAATGCATCTTCTGGTAACACCAGCCATAATGCCCCATAAAATAGCTTCATGTTCTGTACTTCTCTTTCCCATAGCAAAAGCCACAAATTGTCGGCACCAACCTGCTGATTCACGGCAAAGAAAGATTCCTCCGAGTAGAGACTGATACTCGGGCTTCACTGTGTCATGCTTTCTATTCTAAGCAAAAGTGTTAAGTGTTGACATTGTCTCAGACAATCCACCACAAACACATTCAGCTTTATATCAGATACAGTTAAGATAGCAGCGCTTAAAACCCACTGACTTAAGTACCTCAGGCCTTGTACTCAATACTTTTAATTAGAAGCTTCTAAATCATATGGGTGCGCTTTTTCTAATTGAATAAAATGTGGTAAGATATCAAGCCTTTTATTTAGACTTTATAATAGAAACATTTAAGGAGGATGAGATTCTTAATCTAGTTTAAAAAAACAAAAACCCAAACAACTAATCATCTGTTAGTACTCATGCAAGCTAAAATTTTGCCTTTCAACCTTCATCTCTGCTCAGACAAAACGCACCAACCTGAAGAAACCGAACTCAGAAAGAACAGGCCATGGTTTGAGAGTGAAGTTCAATCCGCTGGCTCTCCTCCTGGATGCTTCTTTGGAGGGAGAATTTGATCTTGTACAACGAATCATATATGAGGTGAGCCGCTAAAGAATAGCAACCTCTTGAAGTATATTTTTGGGAAAACAAGTGCTGAACTCTTTTATGGTTTCAATAGGTTGATGATCCCAGTAAACCAAATGATGAAGGAATTACACCTTTGCATAACGCAGTGTGTGCTGGTCATCACCACATTGTGAAGTTCCTGCTTGATTTTGGTGTAAATGTAAATGCAGCAGACAGTGATGGATGGTGAGTGTCAACTTGGCATCCGGGAGAGACACCATTTTGGTGCACATTCAGAGCTCAGTTTAGACCTGTTTGGAAACAATTTCATTCCCCTTAACCCCCAGCAAATGAGCAAGTTCTAATCTCTAGGTGGTGGCAAACTCAGATGCAACATTCCTATGTGTCCAACTCCTGTGCAAGCACACTCAAATCATAACATACACTATGTTTTGGTTTTAATTCGTGGTGTAGTTGCATTTGTTGTTCAGATGCTGCACTAATTAAACTGTAAGTAAGAAAGGATGAAAATGAAGTTTTCGTCTTCATATAACCCACCACAGATCTTAGTACTGCTGAAGAATCTAGCCTTGCAGGTAGGTGTAGTACTTCTGGAGCATTTGGAGGGATGCAGAACCTTGCTCTGCTGACCAGGGTTATCTTTCAAGTTTCCTCACATTGAAAAATAGCCTTTTGTACCCAGCAGCTCCGTGAGCAATGAAAATTGACATTTTTACGAACACCTGTTTGGCTTTACTGGAGTCGGGTGAATCCTGGGATCTGCTCCAGTTGCTTGACAGGTTTTGGACAATGCGTACATGATCGATAAGAAACAGTTTCCTTTAAAAACAGACAGGCTAAACTCTGTATAGCAAGACAAAATAATTAGGAGTCATGGAAGCTTATGTTTTCCTGTGTATGTTTCTGTTTTATTTCAGGACTCCCTTGCACTGTGCTGCTTCTTGCAATAGCGTTCATCTCTGTAAACTACTGGTTGAATCTGGAGCAGCTATTTTTGCTTCAACTATAAGTGATATAGAAACTGCTGCAGACAAGTGTGAAGAGATGGAAGAAGGTTATATTCAATGTTCCCAGTTCTTGTATGGTAAGCTGGGACACTACTTTACAAACTTCTTTAGCTTTTCTAAAATTCATCCCTTTTTATCTCTGATTTGCATGAAACGTCTGCTTAGGTCCCAGACCAGACAATACTGCCCATCACCTTCCTCCTCTTTCTAAATGCTAAAACCAGGGGATTATGCCCCATTCCTGGCAGTGTTCAAGGCCAGGCTGGACAGGGCTTTGAGCAACCTGGTCTAGTGGAAGGTGTCCCTGCCCATGGCAGGGGGATGGAACTGGAATCATTAAGGTCCCTTCCAATGCAAACCATTCTGTGATGCTCACAGTGCTTCTGTTCTTTGAGTTACTTCACAGGCCCCTTCTAATGTCACCAATTTTAAATCTTTAATTTGGCCTAATTTCAAGAAAATGCATCCATTGGAAGCTTCCATTTGACAGTAACCAAGTTGTCAAGTATCCTGAGAGAGATACTCCAACTTCAGGTGCACGAATTCCTTACAGATCACATGAAGAAACATGTATACTTTGTGAATAATCAACTCACAGAACATAGTTAGTTACCAAGTTCTATTTTGCAAGGAAAGGACTTTGATGGAGCAGACAGATTTTTCATTTCTGTCAGAGACTGCAGACTCCATTAGGGTTCTGTATACCTGACACAGTACAGATTTCCAAAACCTTCAAGCATTACTGCGTAACACCTGCTGTAGAAAGCAGGCCTGTGAAGAACACACAGCAGTTCTCTAAAGCTTCTTTGCTCAGAACTTCGTAGAGCTATTTTTTCCTTATTTGAATAAAGGATTGTAAAGTTTCTATTGCATATAGAAAAACTCATGCTCTACACTGGTTTACAGTACTCTGTAAAATTTGGTTTTGTTATGCACCTTAACTTCCAAAAGCATTTCATCACGTGCTAAAAATAGTTCATGAAGTCTTTTATTAATAAAACAGACTCGTATTTGGGCCACAGTGTCCATACAAAACATTTTGGAAGGAAAACCAAGATCTTTCACCATCTGGGACATTAGGATCATAGAATAGTTAGGGTTGGAAAGGACCTTAGGATCATCTAGTTCCAAACCCTCTGCCATGGGCAGGGACACCTCACACTAAACCATTTCACCCAAGGCTCTGTCCAACCTGGCCTTGAACACCAACAGGGATGGAGCATTCACAACTTCCCTGGGCAACCCATTCCAGTGCCTCACCACCTTTACAGTAAAGAATTTCTTCCTTATATCCAACCTAAACTTCCCCTGTTTAAGTTTCAACCCATTACCCCTTTTCCCATCACTACAGTCCCTAAATGAAGTGTCCCTTCCCCAGCATCCTTATAGGCCCCCTTCAGATACTGGAAGCCTGCTATGAGGTCTCCACGCAGCCTTCTCTTCTCCAGGCTTAACAGACCCAACTTTATCAGCCTGTCTTCATACAGGAGGTGCTCCACCCCCCTGATCATCCTCGTGGCCCTCTTCTGGATTCGTTCCAACAGTTCCATGTCCTTTTTATGTTGAGGACACCAGAACTGCACACAATACTCCAAGTGAGGTCTCACAAGAGCAGAGGGGCAGGATCACTTCCTTTGACCTGCTGGTCATGTTCCTTTTGATGCAGCCCAGGATACGGTTGGCTTTCTGGGCTGCAAGCGCACACTGCTGGCTCATGTTCATTTTCTCATCAACCAACACCCGCAAGTCCTTCTCCACAGGGCTGCTCTGAATCTCTTTTCTGCCCAACCTGTAGCTTTCTCTGCTTTATTGTTAACAGGAGTGCAAGAGAAACTGGGAGTGATGAACAAAGGAGTGGTGTATGCTCTGTGGGATTATGAAGCCCAGAATAATGATGAGTTGTCATTCCATGAAGGTGATGCCATTACTATTCTAAGACGTAAGGATGACAATGAAACGGAGTGGTGGTGGGCCCGCCTCAATGATAAAGAAGGCTATGTGCCTAAAAACCTTCTTGGGGTGAGTTCAGTTTCAGTTACCCTCTCCCTTCTATTTCTTTCTTCCTCCTGAAGTGGGAGCACAAGAATGTTCTTTGATCAGGATCCCCGTACATCATCCAGATACACTGCTATGACACAATCCAAAGCAGATGATTGTCCTTATTCCCTCTTGCCTCTGTGTCATCAGGAACAAAAAGGAGAGGCAATGGTCAGATTAGTGCTGAGTTTCATTTGGCAAGTTAGTAAAGTTAATAGTTTATGCTTTCTTAAGGTTATTTTGCCCCTCAGCTAAAACACAGGGCCCCTATGTAAGGCATGATGGCTCTATTAGGCAGCATGAAGCTTTGGTCCAGGAACTTCTTTAGGAAGGTTTTCAATACCTGCTGCAAGATGAGCAACACACAGATATTGTAGGTTAAACAGGAAAGAGCCGTGAGGATGCCAACTGTAGGCAAGTTGTTCATGCTGTTCTCAGTCTAACAGAACGCTGCTATCCAAATACCAGGAATGTGAGGCTACAAGGGAGAGACATACAGAGGACAACATGTGTAAGACAACCTTCTAAAGGACAGGAAATGAGCTCTCTCCAGGGCTTTACAGGGAGTTCTTGTACTTACATAAGCGCATCTTTTGATCCAGGCTGAGATCTTGAATCAAATGAACTAAGTCATTTCCAGAGCAGCTGCTGGCAGGAGGAACTCAGCCTCCTGCTACTTCTGGTTTATTTTTCAGAAGTTATCCAAGAACATGCTGTAGCTCACAAAAATGTCACCCCCACCAACCAGCTCTTGTTAACAAGTATCATCCAGCTCTTGTTAACAAGTACCCCTTAGAACTGGACGAATTTATATCTAACTTGGTGTCAGTCATGCAAAACCTAATATTTTTGTTCTGTTTTTTACAGTTATATCCACGAATAAAACCTAGACAACGAACCCTTGCTTGAACTCAGTTGTACAACAGTGCAATACCATGCTGGTAACTGGAAACTTAAAACATACACTGGAGCCATCACTTCTGATCATTTCACACAGAGAAATAAAACTATAATTAGTTTTAATGGTGCTTTCTCTTGTTAAATGGACAGCATCCACGATTTTCAAGATCTGCAGTTTGTAAATGAGGACTGTTTTTACATGACCCACCACTGCTGAGAAGAGCGATACCTCCACTACCTACAGTGTTGCACCACTATCGTATGAAGCGGTGTTTTAAGTTAAAAGTTCCGTGGTTGGAGCTTTCTTGTGTTCAGTGTTCAGAGGTGTCACCTGTGGGGTGCAGATACGCTGTCCAGTTTGCTCCAACCCCACAGCAACTGTCCCACATCAGGATTTTGGATATTTTTGTTTGATACCAGTGAATGTTGAGTTCTTATTACTGATCAACTCTTGGGTTCTAGGACACAAGATCTTGACTCATTACGTGCATAATTTAAGTAGTCACCAAAGCTAAATTAAGGCTAGGATTAAGTGGTAACATGCTACAGGCTTACATCCTAGTCTGGACAACCCCAACAAAAGCTTTAACTAGTCTAGCATCTCTTATTATTTGCATTTAGAATTGAGCTAGAGAACTGACAGAACAACAGTATTTGTACACTTCTCAAATCCCCTACATGGTATTTCACGTGGTGTTTTATTTTCTTCTTATTCAGCCTACAGCACCAGTGTTATCTCTACTAATGTAAAGGTTCCTCTGCCAACCACTGGCACTTGTCTGCCCTGGCCAAAGCAGTCAGTACCAAATGTGCAGCAGTTAAAGGATTTGTATGTCTGCATGGATGGAAGTGCAATAGTTGAAAAGGGTGAGAGTCCGGTAAGGGTTATACTGTGTGAGCTGAAGTCTGCCCAAGTCAGTCTAGACTAAAATATGAAGGATGGGATACAAGTAGGAAAAGGGCTGTGTAGATGCAAAGTCAAGGAGAAGAAAGAAACAAGGTTTAGAGAAGGATTTAAGAAAGGCACTAGCTTATTTTTTTGTGGTTCCTGGCAGCCTCCAGCTGTTGCCAGGGCAAGTTATGCAATAACCTATTCCACTACATGGGAGTTTCCAGCAAAAAAAACAAAAGAGGCACTTCACTGGCATTTTAATTAATTGTACACAATTTTATACATCAAAAGTCTATTTTAAATTTCCATTATGAGTTTTAGCCATATTTCTTGGAATTTTCTCCCATTTAACAGTATGCAATTTGATTAATTCTTCATGTACAAGTTCTGTGTATAATTTATATATCCATTCCTGCAGTGCTGTAACTTGCTTTTACCACAGGTTAGCATTAACTGTATATATTGTGGTGAAAAGTGAAAGGGTATTATTGTTGAAGAATTTGCTACATGAATGTGATGATTTCAAGAGCCTATGATACACTAATTCAGAGAACATGTAAATGTGCACAATAAAGTCCCGCTAAGGCATGGCTGCATTCTCCAGTATTTTTATACAGGTACAACAGCAGGCAGACGTGCCTTTGCTCACAGTTGCTATAAAAAGAGCAATCTGAGCTTGTCATGTTCTGTCTGTCACCTCCAGCTTCCTCACTGCTTCCTTCACCAGCTGCAAAGAGCGAGCTGCCAAACAGCTTTTTATACAAGTTCTCCAGTATTCCAGCTGTGATAAATTACTACTTGCCTAGAAAAGCTCTTGGGGGGTCCTTCACACACAAGCTGACAGCTCAGCCTCCTGTGCTGGTTTACTCAGTTTTTACCAGCACAGGAAGACCAGGGTAGAAAGTCACCTGGCACAGAGTGTGCTGCCACAGGATTCATCCCACTGGTTGAACCAATTATCAACGGTTAGAACTAAACTGAGAGTGCTCTTTATCAAAAGGGAAAGTTTCAGAGAGTAGAGGCCACCATATCCACTATTAAAGTTACACATTGCAAAATTAAGTATCACCTAGGTTTTTTAAATAAGTGAATTAATTTATTCATATTTGTACATTAAACTGTATACAATTTCAGAGAGTATTACAGTCAGATTAACAAAAGTTAGTTACCAAAAAGAAAATTACAAAACTAAACATTATTCTGGAAGCTTATTTATATCACAGAAGTGAAGTTTCAAGGTCATGTTCATGTAAGTCCAGTTTGTGGTATTTGCTGAAATATTTAATGTTTAACATGAAATGTTAAAAAAACACAAGTGATTTCTGTAAAACCATAGCTAAGGCAGATTTTATTATTGTACATTGACTTTTAACCATTTGGATAGAGGGAAAAACCTGAGATCTATACCCAAAAGCTATTCTCTGCAGAAGAGACATACACGTTTGTTTGCTTTCTGTAGCAAACAGTATACATAACTGTTACTATAAAAGTTGTGCTGTACAGGGGCTGTAGTGCAGGACACTTTTACATTAAGTGCCAATAAAGGCTTAACGTAATATACAAAGTCTTAAAAGGTGAGGCTGTTTAAAGCAGTAATTGTATACATATTGCACACTATTGTGAATACTCATGGGTCAAAAAAATGCTCCCCCTGAATCTGCCAGTTCCTGCATCCTGAACCGTGCTGGAATGATAGAGGGTGAAGAACCATGAGTGTTACCAGCCATTAACTAGCAGAGAGCAAGAGGCAAGTCCATGGAGGCTGGGCTCTGCCCTCAGGTGCCAGCAGTTTGCTGTCCTTACTGGTCCCGGGATTCGTAAAGAAGTTTTGTTGCCTAACAGAAAGACAAAACATCACTGTGTTAACTGAAGTTAACACCTCATCTCCCTCCTACCCCTTCAAAAATTTCCTTTAAACCCAAGGCTTTAAGTTCTTTATCCATTTTTCTCCATCCAAGGCACTTAATAGCAGTCAGATAGGCACTAGAGTAATGTTTGAGACTATTCAGGGTTAGTTTAAATGCAGAACCTGTGGTCACAGAATATTTTAGATAACTTATATTTGTTTTTTCTTTGTCAGAAACGGCTATCTGATAAAACCTAGCCTTGGGAAAAGCTAGATAGAAGTAATGATTCCAAGATCTTGGTAATCCATCTAAAATATACACAGTAAACAATGTTATGTTCTATAATCCTCATGCCTCCTCAAGAGTCCTGGCTAGGGGGTTTCACTGGTCTTAGACTATAGTGTCAACCAACCTCCTGCACTAGGGATAAACGTGCTTTCTCTTCTCTTTACATGCTGTTACCTGGGACCTCTGAAAGCCTCACTGCACCCATCCATCACACAAAACCAAGCTAAATGACTGTCAAAGGAGACAAAGCACTCCACATAACAATTTCCTTCAGCCTTCTGCAAGTTTTGCCCCCACTGCTTACCTTGTGCATAGCTGCCAGCCAGCTTGCCGACAGCTTCTTATTACAGCTGAAGTCTTCACTAGCTGTAAACTTCATCTGCATTAGCTCCTCTGATCCTGGTACCTTATACTGCAGAATCATACCTATGGCACGAGTATTGCCTCCTGGAGAAACAAAGAAAACCTTCAACAGGGACAGGTTCTGGAGCTAACAGAACAATTTGGAGCTATTGAGCACGTCTGAAGACACCAGCTTATCACTTAAGTGAAGGCCGTGGAAATAGCAGGTGCACCACCAGCAGCCACAGAAGTGATACTGCCAGGCCACGGAATATGTAGACTCAATGTTTAGTTCTCTTTGGCAATCACCAAGGCAGAACTTGTATAAGCCATCAGGTAAAGCCACTAGCTACACACAGGAAATATCCTCTTGTTTCACTATTACTGTGTCTTCTTTGAAACAGACATCAGTTTCACACTGTAGCCTGCAGTCTGTAAACCGAATGACTTGTGTCCGGTTAGACTGATACCAAAAGGGCTCCCTGCTCAATACAAAGTTTGGCACAGCAGTCAAAAATCCCTCCAAGGGTGGCAAAGGCTGGGAAAGGTGCTTACACAAGACTAGAAAACAACCGTCAATGTCATTGGCTTCCTGGAGGAAATCTGCTACAAATGACATTGCTCTGGCAACTGTGTGATAGCGACTTGTTTGTATCTCTTTTACACTAGCTGCACAGAGGTAAGATAAACCAAAGCCAAAACACAGACAGGAAACAAGCTTTGTTTAGAATACTGCACATAATTGGCATTATTTCCTGAAGCAGCAGAGCATAAACTAAGCCCCAGGAACAGCACTGCTATACACAGGACAGCATTGCATGAAGGGGCTCCCAACAGGCCATTTCTGTAATATCCAAGAAGCCAAACAAAAACTTAATCTAAGTGACCTGATCAAAAGCCCACAAGCAGTTTTCATAAAAGTAGCTATTTGCTCCTCTTCTAGGGTAAACTGAAATCCAACTTCATCACTCACTCTCCTGCATATACCTGGTCAGAATAACAGATTAAAGACCTACGCAGCTCCATGGAAATCAAACACCTACAGCCTTGGACAGTTTGCCACTGTCTGACATTCCAGGACATTACTGATTCACGCAGAACACACCTCGTAACAACAGGTTTTACTACTTCTAAAGATGTGTAAAAGCACACCATTAACTGTTTATTTAGTGCAAAGCCTTACTGGACAGTGCACAAAAAACAGTACCACACATTTCTGGTATACACAACTCAGCACACCTCTGTTGAAGTGGGTGATGCATAACACTCTGTGCCACTAAAAAATACGATTTCTCAACTTCCCTTCTCCCTTCCAGCATGGACAATAGCACATGTGGTCTAAAGAGGGCCTTGAGCGTTTCAGTTCTCCTCCAGAAAGATACAGAACACTCAGTTTATTAGATGGGAAGGAAAGGTACCTGTCAGATTTGAACACAATTTGTATCAAGTTAAACAGCTATAGATCAAACAAAATCAGCACTGCAGACGATGACTGCTGGGAGGGGGTCACGACAACATGCTTAGAGGTGAGTCATGCTCAAAGGTACTGATAATACCTTCAGTTATGTGCTGGCTCTCCAGAAGGCTGGTGTAAGCATAAGTATCTTTTTCTACCGTCAAGAAGGAAGGCAGGCAGGCAAAAAGATAAAGCAGTCAGCAGAGTAGTGAACAAGGAGTTATAGGAACATTAATTCAGCAACACATCTGGTTGATTTGAATACCAAGATAAGTTTACTGAAGTTAACATGCTATACTGACTGAATATTGCACAGAGAGGCTGCCCATTTAGAAAACTCTAGCAGTGGCAGAGGTGTTCTGAAGAACAATCATTAACATTCCTGACCTTGTTTGTTCTCGTTTCAGTGAAATCCTATTCAAGTTCATCATGAAATACTCTAAAATCTGGTAAGAGATGAGGCAGTAAGTAGCTGCCCTCTGATTCAGAGGTTACCAGTTTCATTTGGCCACCCCTTCAGCTCCAATGAAATCAATAAAGCACAGTGTAACTCCCACCCACACCCCCTTCCAAGGTTCTCTCACTCTTCACACAATTATTTGTACCAGTAGAAGAGAAATCCCATCTGGATCCTGAAATGAAAGGTACCAAAGAATAGCAGTTCCCTCCTATGGGCTTTTGAATCAATAGATCTTTATATTTAGCCAAACGAAATATTAAGAACAAATGATGACCGCCTTTACTCAGGTTTATAAAGGATCTTTCCTATATTACAGTAATTTCTCAATTCCCAGGTTATCCCCAAAATCCCAGCAGCCACAGAGAGGGTTTCACAGACTGCATTCCATTCTGAGAGCAACTGTAGCTAGCACACCACAGTTACAGATAACCTGGAAACACACTGTCCAGCTCAAACCATAATCACAACTTCACATATTTTTTTCTTAACAGTTAATTTGTATTCAATGAAAAACTTACCCCCAGGAGTAAATCCCTCTGTAAGTATCTGAACAGTTGAAATCTGTATAATTTCAATTTCATAATGGCTGTCTCCATCCAAAACCAGATACCTACATAACAGAAGAATTTTATATTTTTTTAAATGGTATTTTTTCCTATAATATGAAGTCCAAATCAAAGGAAAAAAATAAGCTGTTCTGTGGGGTGGGGAGGGAGAGAAATCAAGCAAGAAAAAAACCACTTTTCATTGAATTCCTTGCAGCAAAGAACTTCAAACCCAAACCACGGACCTGCAGTTCAGTTTGCCATAAGACCCTTTCAAAATATTAAAAGCATTCTTCCAAAGTTCTGTGGCAAGAAGAGAACACAGAGTCTAAAGTGTTGCAGCCAACAGGATGACCTGTAATGGGTAACAGGTGTGGCTGTCATCTCAACAATGCAGAGCACTGTTAGAATCATCCTGAAACAAGCTTTTTTCAGTGGCTACAGCTTTTCCCCTGTAACGGCCTCTTACGATCACTCTTCTAGCTGGCAAAACCACTGTACCCCAGCAGCACCAAGAGACATCATCGGCAAGTGAAGCTCCACCAATCCCTGGCATTCTGATCCACACTGCTAGTAAATTAGAACTCACTAAAGTTGTATCTATCCCTTCGGTCTGATTACTCTCTCCAATATATTTGCAGCATGTTACTTATATTTTGCTCAGGTTATTGGATAATAACATAGCTGTATATTATATACATATTGCTGTGCAGTAATAATGTAGTTTACAAGTGCAATTACTATCAACCTTTCTTACCTCTGATTGTTGGAAAGTCGACAAACCATGAGCTCAGATTTTTCAGATGTTCCGAGAGTTACAAAGAACGTAGCACCTGGAAAGAAATGTTTTAGTATTCTAAGAGGGAGCTGAGGAAGGATCATTCAAGTATCAGAAAGGATAACTCGTATTTCCTTACTGCACCTCATACATAGGACTGCGTGAATTAACAGACTTAATTGAAATGTTGAACTGATTAACATCAGGAGAACACGCAAGGATAAAAAGCTGATCTTAAATTACCATGTTGCGAATCACAGGACCTTTCACAATTGCGATGTCCTTTCTCCCACGTGTTGTGGAAATACAGATGATACCCAAGATGCATCTTTTAAAATGAGAACAGATTTGGAGATGGCAATCAGGCCACTAAAGCCCCTCCCTTGTCACCATAACACAAACTATTGTTTCAGTACTCAAAAAAAACCCAACCTGTCAGAAGAACCTAACAGCAGAATGTGACCTTCAGCACTGTGCTTAATAAATAGTGAAGACATCTCGTTTTCATTACCGAAAGCTAGCTCACTCCTACTCTAAGGCCAATGAACTTCATGTTATGTTTCTTCCTGCTCAGAAGAGCCCCTTCGACACCAGGAGTCATCTTAGCTACGTCAGTGAAGTGAATCACAACGTAAAATAAAGCAGACTACACACCTAACCACTTTATTTCCTCCATGCCTCATGCTCCCTGGATTATCTAATCCCAGTACTGCTGGTCTGGGATGTGGAAAAAAAACAACAACATAGAGCCCTGCCAAACCATCTGCAAACCATCTCCATAAAGTGAACCATGCAGCTCAGGGAGCTTAACCTGGCCATTTCACAATTTTACTCAGTCCCACTGACCCCTCAGCATGGGCCCCCCAGCTGCTGGTGAAACGAGACAGCAAAACAGCAATGGCAAAGCCGTGAAGGACATCACAATCACCACCTCTGATTGGTATCTGTGGCTCCACACTAGAATCATAGAATAGTTTGGTTTGGGAGGGACCTTCAAAGGTCATCTGGTCCAACTCCTCTGCAGTGAGCCTGGACATCTTCAACTAGATCAAACTGATCCTAAGTCAGGAACAACTTCAGACTTCAATTGCATAACACAAATGCAAGCAGGATAAGCTTTAATAGAAGTCTCCAGTTTAAAACACACTGTTAAGAGGCATCTACAGCCTCAATTGCAAAGCAGAGCTAAGAATGACTTGTGTGTCACAGGGATGAACATACTCCTCTCTGCACATAGCCTCTCCCTAAGAACATTCATGCTATCAACGAGTATGTGGCTTAGCTGCTGACTGTAGACACTGGCATCAAACTGAGAGCCCATCAAAAGCCACTGAACAATCACACAATGTTTTAAAAACTGAAGACTCAGCTTTCTTAATGTAACTAGAACATGAATTACTGTACTGCATGTAGTTTTAATGCTATGCAAAATTGACCACTCACTATGTTCTGCCCTCAACCATAGCTGTAGGCCATGGACAAGATCAAAGCTCAGAGATGAAGCCTGAAACAGGCATTGTATCTTGTTAGAAAATATTAATATACTCCATATTGTGAAGTATTTTCCATCCTTATTTAATGTGAACAGGAAGGTGGCTACAGGATTCACTACTTTAGAAACATGCCAACTGCACACGTGTTCTCAGAGGCATTGAAAATTCCCTTGTCTTTAGTTAAATCTTTGTAAATACTGGCTAAAAAGTACAAACTTCTTTCCAAATAAACTGATAACATAGAATTATTAATCGGCAAATGAGAAGCATGACAACAAATGCCAGAGAAAGACTCTTCATCAGGGACTGTAGCGACAGGACAAGAGGTAATGAGTTTAAACAGGGGAAGTTCAGGTTAGACATAAGGAAGAAGTTCTTTCCTGTAGGGGTGGTGAGGCACTGGAATGGGTTGCCCAAAGAAGTGGTAGATGCTCCATCCCTGGCAGTTTTCAAAGCCAGGTCGGACAGAGCCTTGAGCAACACAGTTTAGTGCAAAGTGTCCCTGCCCATGGCAGGGGGTTGGAACTGGACAATCTTAAGGTCCTTTCCAACCCTAACTGTTCTATGATTCTACGAAAACAGTAGTTAAAGGAGACAAAACCACAGCTCATTTGACAAGAGGTATTACTCCTCCTGTTGATCAGTTTTAACACAGCATTTGAACAAATACAAACGAGATCAAACCTGCAGATATGTGCAGTCGGTCCTTACCATTCATAAGTACTTTAAGCTGCTTGTCATAAAACTCTGTTTCTTTCTGAGAGATGAGGGCACATTCAGCACACTGGCGCACAGGGTCCACAAAGCACATGCGAGGCAGAGGCACTTTTTTACTGCAGCACTTGTCACAGAAACACTTCCCACATCTTCGACAGTGGTGCTAAGCATGAGTGGACAATTTGGTTAGTACAAATGTACAGTGGAAACTAATAGGGAATAATCTGAGAAAGTTACTACCTTAATTATCCCCCTCCTCAAGAAACAGAACAGTTTCTCAGGTGTGAAACATACCAGTTGAGGGATAGGTAAAGGAAATTCAATTGCTACAGGGGTAGAAAGAAATCCCTGGAGACTGAACACAAAGAACTGAGTACAGTATGAACAGCAGCAATACAAGCCTTTGCTGGCACTCTTTAAAACATGCTTCTGGAGCAGACCAGGCAAGACACTCTAATGGCCTCTCCACTTCACCCTACTGTCAATAAGCACACAAGAGAAGAGTGGTTTCTAGGTCCCTTCACACTTCCAAGAAAAATGAAACTTCAACTGGCATTGCTGTTCTTCTCCCTTAAAACTTATTCTCAATTTTTTTCCCATGGAAGAAGATGGAAATCTTCATACTTAAACCCTAAAGCTCTTTCTCTATCAGAAATATCAAGAAGCACAGTTCAAATGTAATGAAGTTGCAAAATCAGAACTAGTATTGCTATGTGTTTCACAACTACCGAATCTGCAACAAGTGGCTTGTGCTCCAAATCAGTACTGGGGTGTGACAGTCCCAGCAGGTCTTCCTGCTGCAAGTTCTCATGTCAGAACAGGTATTCCCAGGCAAGCAGGAACTCATATGCGGTGTAAAGAGACTTTGAACAGTTTGATACAAGGAACTGATACGCTTCACTTCCGCTCAAGTGTTAAGCTTTCCTTCCAAATACTGTGCAAAATTCTCTGCAATAACTATTTCCCAGGGCTTCATTTACTGCCCACAATAAAACACAGCAGCCTCATGAATTAGTGTTTCTAAACCAAAACACTCAAACCAACCACCCACCATGCTCTTAACCCATCCAGCTAAAAGGTAAAACAAGAACTAGGAGAAAGTGTGTCCTATGATTGAAGGGAAGTAGGGAGTAGAGCTCCTTCCTGGTATCCAGTGACAGGACACATGGGAATGCTTTGAAGCTGCTATGGGGAGGTTTAGATTGGGCATTAGGAAGAATTTCCTTACAAGGAGGGTGGTCAGACACTGTAAGAGGCTTCCTAAAGAGGTGTGCAATGCCCCAAGCCCATCAGTGTTTGAGGCAGTTGGACAATGCCCTTAATAACATGTACAGTACATGACTGTAACTCAGTGAGCCCTGATGTGATCAGGCTGTTGGGCTAGATAATCACTGTAAGTCTCTTCCAACTGAAATACTGTGTTCTATTCTATTACTAGGATCACTGACTGACATCCTGCTGGCTCTTCAGGCCTCCTGAGAATTTTCACCTATCTGATATAACATACTGGTATGTCTGGTGGTATTCATGAACACCAGAATGATTCTACACTGACCTGCTCACTTTTATGTAATGAGCATAATTTAACATCAGTGTTTTCATACAGTGAGCCTGATTATGGCTCACAGCAACCAAGGGTGTTTACACTTTCTTCTTTAATTAGAAATTCCCTTTTCCAAACCCAAGATAAATCCTCTTTTATAACAGAAGGAGAATCTGTCTTTTGGTTTTGTGCTTCTTAACAATATAGTTCTTTAATGTAAAATTGTAACTCATTACTATTGAAAACAACTTTGCTTACATTTCTACACCTGAATTAGTTGATCTGTTTTCTATGTCAGTATTGATGGTAGCAGCAACTCCAGCTGCTTCCTTTGAATGTAAATCCTGCAGGTACCCAGTAATTTGGGAAAACTCTACATAGGTGTTACACATTGAGCAGAGAGAAGAATTTCAAAAACAGAATTAAACCAAAAAGGACCTCGACTCAGAAAAGGCAGAACAGAAAGAAAAGCTACTTTAAGTCACATCAGACTTTGCATGCTCTTCTTTTGATTTAAAAGGTAGAAGATTTCAGTGTAAATCCACACTGGTATTTTGCCACAGTTAATGCTTTACATGTCTTTTATTTCTCTTACCTTTCTAGTTATGAAGTCAAATTTTGCGTCACACTGCATACATCTTGGGCACTAGAAAACAGTACAAATTAAAATTAATCTACGAGATTTCTAAACCTTCAACCCTACCACCACATACAAAGACTGAGCTTTACATTTTGCCCTAAAAAGAATCACCTTCAACAAATTTCCATCCTTTATCTTTTCACCAGGGATGGCTTTCATTTAATTTCAATGTAGCAATATAATGTCATCCTTATTTGTAAGACAAAAAAAAGCTGCCAAACTCATTCCAAAACTCCACTTCAGAAATACTTATGTTTAGTTACATTTGTCTACCCAAACAGCCACATACTGCAGAGTCAACTGGTTTTATGTAAGCTGTCATCCTCACTGTATTACGCTGCAATGCTCTGTTGACTCTCTAAAACACTGTTCACGTATTTTAATGCTCCCAAAACTTGGAAATTCTTGACACACGCTAGGAGATAATCTGGTTTTCTTCCAAGCTACTAAGGCTTAATTTTATTCCAGCTACAAAATGTCACTTCCTGAAATATCTCTTTCCTAAAACAAGCTTACACCCACACACTCCTCCCAAAAGAAAAGCCAGAAATAATTGAAGATGCTTGTCTCTCTCAATGGAATTTTTGTCTCTCACAACTAAGCAGAGTGTCAAGGGCGACAGTTTTGGGTTTCCAAGCTAGTAGGAGGGACAATTTAAGTTTTCTGTATAGAAACTCACCTACCAAAGGGCTGGTACTCAGCCACCAAATCACTGGATATTCACCAAGATCTTACATATTTTATTCACCATATCAAAATGCTCTCTCCAGGGCTTATAATGCAATTATTACAAGATTTATTTGCAAATATTAACACAAAATTATGCCCGAGGTCTAAATCAGGAAAACACGGTTGGATCCCATAGTAAGTTTTATACCTCTTGAAACCGAACTCCTCAAACCAGACCATCTCAGGCTACAGCAGAATGTCATCCTAAAAACATGCCCTCAGCTCAGCAGGTGCTATTTGCTAAGCACACAGTAATCATCCTCTGCCTTTCATTAACATATTTCAATACTTTATCTTCTATTAACTCTTTCAGGTTACAAGTGGTTTTGTCATCTGTTTCAGGGACTTTTGCTTCAGCAGATTCCCAATCACCATCACAAGTTTAACAACTATGGCCAAGAAAATATCTCAGTAACTAAACTAAAATTCTCTAGAAACCTTTTGTATTCTTTTGAAGTAGAAGACTTATTAATTTGGAATAGTTTAGATCAAGCGTTCTGATGTCTAAGCAGAAGTTTAACACATTAGAGTAACTGCAGTCACCATAATGGAACACAACAGTGCTTATCACTGCTTCCAATACTTATTATATTATCTGTTTCTAAATCCTAATCAAAAGAAAAAAGTGTTTCTGTATTGTTTCAAATAACACACTAGATTAAGGCATCCAGACACCTCTTTTCACAATGGCTGCAGAAAAGCTTACTCTAACATTCACTGACAAATAACCTTCAGCATAAAGCAACTTCAGCATTCACATTTCATCTCTGTAACTAGTAGTACTCTCCAGCCAATAACCATATTTTGCTCTACACTTATCTTGATAAAGTGTTTTAATTTTTTACATTTGTAGCTTAATAGCTTGTCTGGGAGCTGGACCTGGCTGTTTTTGCTGTTGGTGGTGTTCAGGAATTAGAAGGCACAAGCTATCTACTGGGAAAAGGAGGGTGGGTTAAATAGCTTTTCTAAATACTACCCTAAATAGATTTCATACACAACGTCATTATAAACATACAAGTTGCTTTTCAGGAAGGAACAAAGTTATCCACCCTCTCATTTAATATAAACTCTATAGAAAAATATTTCTGAATACCAGATCTATCACGATAACACTGCCTGATACATAATGCAGACATAAATAAATTGTAAGTCAAATGGCATATGGCAGCAGGCACAGGATAATGGGATTTTCCTACAAAACGTTCTAACACAAGTTGGCTGATACACTGTTCTTTCAGTGTTTTATGTAAAAAGAATAAAGTGAACCATTGGCATAATATCAACTTCTATTTTGCCCGGGAAGAGATCTCTGTGGAAGAAAATCTGGGAAGGTGAATTCTTCCATCCATATGCTGACATAATTAGAGTGCACAAGTTCCAAATTAAGCTTTATTGCTTGACAAGTTTCTTATCACATCCAAAGAGAAGGAAGCACAATGTCCGAGTTACTTTTCATGTCTTCAAGATAGAGGCTTTTTAAAACCAGCATAAATCTGAGGGTTTTGTCAAGTGGAAACAAAAAGATGCAAAGGAAGAAATGAAATAAAAATGCGTATCACAAGTATATTCATTCACATGCAATCAACATACCACTAATACTGGTATCAGATTACTTCATATAGCAAGAGGAAAGTGGAAGAACATCCAACAGGTGTTGGATCTTGGTATTAATTTGAACTGAGAGCTAATTCATTACAAAGAGAGTGGAACTTCTCACACATTTGCTGAAGTGTGATGACAAATTTGCATAATCCTCTGGATCCAGCCAGAGGTGAGAATACTGTAGATGGATGAGAAGCTATAGTTACACTTCACATGCTTTATTTGCATATTCATTAACAAAGCAACTCAAGAAGTGATGCAAGGTAACACCTGGTTGAGCTTGTTAACACAGTGAACTTTTGCAAATGTGAAAGTTCACAAGCTCATCACCTTGTAATCCACCTGACCAAAACAGTTGATGCCAGAGTGGAAAACACCAAATACAAATATACGGCTGATACAGCTCCCAGTCCTTTCTGACACTGCACAGGGCCAGCTCACTGCCTGAGCTATACAAATTTGCCAGCAGTCCAAGGCAGCTCTGTCAAGCAACCAGTGCCAACTCCTAGAGCCTGAGCCAACACAGGCCCCAGCTACACAGAGCTCACCTCCCTCCTGCAGTGACGGAGGAGCCCTGGGGACTTTCACCACATCTGTAAGCTCCTTTCATGCATTCCAGCTGAGGCACTCAGTGCTTCTCAGCAACATGCAGATGTGGTGCACAGCTGGGCATCACGAGGTTTTGCTACCTCCGCATTCAAGCATACATACTACTCAATTTCTAGTCCAAGATCTGCTTAATAGGGACATTATCAGTTGAGCTCTGCTGGTGACTAACAAAAGTTCTGGTAAGATAAAGCACGTGCAGTGACCAACATATGTCTCAAATTTAATGATGCTCAGCACAAATTTTCATAGTATTATCCACCTCATTATTTATATTATGGATAAGGCTACCAAAACAGAAAGCTTTCTGTAGTCCTGCTTCGATCCCACACTCCAAACTCCTAAAAATAACCGATACTTTAAGCCAGTATAATCTTATGACATAAAAGTTAAAAGTTGAAGGATATTTCAATGTTACATAAGTTTCACAAAACTACCAACTGCCATAGTTTTTAGGTGGTGTTACTTTTAGAAAAAAATAAGCCAGTAGACTCTTTCTGCATAAGAAAAGCTACTGACTTTGTGAGTGTTACAGCAGAAGGCAGCGTACTGGAAAAGTCACATCAACATTTGCTAATACCAGGCTCTTGTCTTGGGCTAAGAAGACGGAGGTTTTTTAATTACATCTGACAGGGTAACAGAGCAAGCGTTCTGGCTGAATTCAATATCTAGATAATACTGCCACTTTAAATTTGACTTCATTAATAAATACATGGCCTTTTTAAACTTCCCTGTATACCCCATACCTGCTCTAGTTAAGGAAGAAGTTGGTAACATATTTGGTAATCATTAATCAAAAGAATGTCAGAACTTCAATACAGTTTAAGAAATCTAGTGAAATAACTCCTTACAAAGTACCAATAATGCATGATTAATAATACGGATTAACAAACATTTAAATTAATCATTTAAATTATTAATAACATGGATTAACAAATGCATCTAAATTTAATAATTTAAATGATTAATAGTATGGATTAACAAATTCATTTACATGCATTTAAATGCTAATTCCTCTCAACAGCAAATGTCACCAAGTCTGATGCAAATGCTCAGTCTCACATCAACACCATCAACCCACTGACAACAGACTACAAGGGGGAAAAGTCAGGCTTACAGAGTATGAATACCTATAGTAAAACTGTAACATCATATTCAAAAAACAAGAAACAACAAACTTACACATTCGAAATATACAGACTTAAATACATCTAATTAGTTTAAATAAACCCCAACACAATCCTCAAACAACCTCTAGTTGAATTAAGACGGCATTATGGATTAGACCGAGTTAGAAGTACTTTGGGGTTTGGGTATTTTTTTAATGAAAATAGTCTGCCATAATCAAGGACTACTGAAATACAAAACTACACTTCAGAAGGTCAAGGAGAGAAGTAATTTTAATTTAACTGTTGCACAAGTTATAGTCACTGATGCTGTTGCTGCCAGGAATCAGGTTTCTGGGTAGCCCAGGTGAGTGAGTGCACACAGGTGCAAATCACCAACACAGCAAAAGCAGACGCCACACAATGCAAAGGGAAATCACTTGCACAATAACTGCTCAGACTTTGGTACAAACTGATAAATACACACCCCATCTGCAACACACCCAGTGCACCAACACGTGGTGCTGGCTGGCTTCAGATACCTTCTAATGACTCAGCTCCGGACACTGACATTTTTGTCTTACCTACACTTATGAGACAGAACCAGTGATGACAGGGAGGGGTTTTTTTAATTCTCTAAGTATGGAGGGAAATAACTCAGGAAAACACCCACAAAATATTTTAGCAGACTGCTTGTTTAAATAAGTTGAAAAAGGCACTTTACAAAGCAGGGTTAATTTGGACAAAACCAGCAAGTGACTCACTAGTCACACACCTTGTGCCAGTAAAGGTTAGTCTGAGCTGCAGAAGCTGTGCTAGCAATGCGAATTTCCAGAGTTACTACTTTTACACACAACTTTTCACTTCCACAGATACCACATAGGGAAGAAACTTTCTTCCTCATTCCTAACCAGAAAGGACATAGTGTTCCCATGCAGAACAGACCAACCATGTCAGTATCTGGCAAAGAACGGCTCTGTACAACAGCTCCCTGCTTAAATTCATATTGGCCCATCTAAAATCTTAATTCCAGTCACATTTAAATTCATTGGCATGCATCCACACCACAGAACACTGGCAATAAAGAAACAACTGACTCTAAAGTTATATTAACATCTAGCTGTAAGGGCCTGTAGCAAATAATGCATGAGACATGAAATTTAATACAACATCATGATCACACAGTTTACTTGGAAAGTGTTTAAAACAAAAGTTGATTGAAACGATCTATGCTATTCAATACTCTTTTAAGGCTACCAACATTCGCACAGGGAGCCAAAGGGGCTGTTCTTACTTAGCCCTACTGCCTTATCACTTTGCCACATTCTTTTTTAAATCAACACGGTCTTCAGAATTAGATTTATAGGGATTTAAAGCGAATACTTCACAGCAAATGCTCACAGCACTTTTAACTCGTTCAGTTTCACACTCATTTTTGTGAGAGGGCGCACATTCCCGGAGAACGAGCGAGAGCCCTGCCCTTTCAGTCCGTTGATCTATGCGAAATAAAAGCCCTGTGATTCACATCCACAATCCCGACCCGCTACCTGGCGAAACGAGGCTGCCCGCCACTCATCGGCCCCCGGGCGAGCCCCCGCCACCCGACCACCGCCGGAACCCGACAGGTAGCGACGGCGGGGGGACGGCAGGGACGCGCCAAAAAAGAGAAGAAGCGCCATCTCAACGCTCGATCGCCGGCCAGGCGAATCGTGTCCCGGCTCCCTACAGGGCAGCGGTCCCTGAGGCGGCGAGGGCCCCGAGGACAACGTGCCGACTTTGGGGCGCGCAGAGAAGCCCCATACACCTAGGGAAGAGTGGCGCCCCCGCCCCTACCGATACCTCCTTGTCAGGCACCCAGGGCGGCTCGTCCAGGCCGAAGGGGCTGCGGGCAGAGCGGTGCTCAGGCACCATGCGCAGCCCGCTGGGCGACCGCACCAGCTTCTTGGCATCGCGGGCCTCACAACCCGACATCTTCCCCTCAAACTCCGCCACCGCTACGCTGCCCCTCGGCGCCGTGCAGACACCGCCACTACCCAATGACCACCCAAACCCTCCCAAACAGGCATGGAGCACTACCAATGAAAAGCAAGGCGCCTCCAGGCTCCGCCCACTCTCTCCAGACACCCAATAAAACACTGCCTCTGGACTTCCCAGCCAATCCCCTATTGCTTGGAATTTAAAGTAGGCGTGTTATTCCTTCCACACCCCTTTAGGTGCTCGGGGCGCATGTGCAACTGGAATTGTCGGCCCCACAACCCGGAAGGGAAGGGCATGCGCGCCACAGTCACTCCTCGTGTTCCGTGTTGGGGGAAGCGTGATAGCCAATCAGCGATAGCGACGGCAGCTAAGAGAGTCCCGCCCACTCCTTGAAGCAGCGCCCTACCATTGGCTGTCCTGCCGGAGCGGTGGCTTTGAGGAGTTTTGATTGGCCTGCAGCAAGTGACGTCACAGGTACGCTGCTCGCCCATTGGCTACGGGTTGTTGCGGTGGCTCTGGCGGTGGGTTCGTAAGCGGGCTGAGGGCGCGCGCCGTGCTTGGGTGGTTTCTGTCAGGGCAGAGCTGGGTGGCTGGTGCTGTGCTGCGGTGGGCCCTGCTGCCCTGCCTTCCCTCCGCGGGCCCTCACTGCACTCCCTTCTGTCCCGTTCGCCTTTCCTTGGGCTAGGGCTGTGGCAGATCCGGGCGGCCTCCGCGGCGCTTCATACGTGGGAGCCGCCTGACTTCTCCGTGACTTGTTTCTCCTGATTTCTCTCTTAGGGCCTCAAACGGTGGTCGCCCTGGAGCGGCTTTGTGTGCCCGGGCTGTACAAAATGGTTTGGAACCCGTCCTGTCAGAGGTCACCATAATCATGATTGACATCAGTAAGCTTTGACTTCTAGCTCTTGTCAGAATGCTGCTTTACATAGGTGTTGCTCAAACATAACTATTTCTTTTCCTGTATTTGTTCTGCCGTCGGGATCCACGGCAACTTCTCCTCCATGTTAAAAAAGGGATTGTTCATTATGTCGTATATTCTTACCTAACTCCCTTGGGTCTGCCTCAAGCCTTCATAACGATGATCTGAATGATAGTAACAAACCTCTTCCGGGCAACTCTAGTGCTAAGTTATTGTGTTTCAGATCAAAGTATTAAAAAGTGTTTAATGTTGTTTCAAGAAACAAACTGATTTTAATGTTTTAATGCTAAATTTGCTATTCGTTAATCAATATACGTTTGACTAACCTATGTATGAATGGTCCTGGATCATCGTACGTTGCACATGCATAAGATTTATTTTCTATTTGAAAATTAAAAACTGATGTAAAAAGTGTCTGGATAGAAATGACTGTCCAACATATTTGTGGGCTTTGTTCAATCCAGAGCAAAAGCACTATGCAGAGTTACAAGCCATTGTAAGCCATTACAAGTGGCTAGTAGCTCTTAACAGCAGTATTACAGGTTGAACTCTTTAACAGGGTATATATGTCAACAACTGTCTGAGAAGACTTCTGCCAATGTGCTGAATAATTATTTTTCTAAAATAACTGATAAATGTATCATTAAAAAGTAAGAATGTATACTAGAGACTTTTGAATGATGCTTACTTGTCTTGTTGCATATATATCTGATAAAACCCACTTTAATTACAGATGATTGCCTGATGCACTGTTCATCTGGGTGCTGTATCAGAAAATGGATTGGGACCAGTTTGACTTGAACCCTAGAGTAATTGCTGCCCTTAAGAAAGGTAACTTATTTTGCCAGTGTCTCACTAATAGATCCGTCAGCAAAGTGTCTTTCTTCTGTGGGTATAAGCATATAGATGTACATTAGCATTTTAGAACTGTAATTGTTTCATAAGCAAGTTTTTTGAATAACTTGAAATTATGGCTTTTGCCCATGCTCCGATAATCATTTTCCAAACAATTTTATAGCATGTGTTGGTGCATTTAAAGCAAGTGTTGCCTGCCCAGCTTACAAGAATGCAGGGTAGACAAAGTAAATGAGTAGTAGGAAGTGGGAAGACTCTTACTTTTGTGCATAAAACTGTAATCTACCCCAAAGTACTTATCAAACTTCTTCTAATTTCAGCTGACATAAAATCAATAAAGGAGATTTTAAATCTTTCTGGAGCAGACTTGCAACGATTGATGAAACTGTCCAGTGCAGATATACAGTGCTTATTGAAAACGGTCTCTCACATGCTAAGGAGAAACAGTATGCTTACAGGTAGTACAGTCAATACAAACCCCCCTGTTCTATTTAAGTCTTAAAATACCTCTCACTGGGAGAAAATATGGTTTTGGCTCCTCATTGACTCAGTAATGCAACTCTGAAAATGAAAAGGCAAGTGTTTCTATAGTGCTATGGTGAATTACTTAACTATGCAAAGGACAGCTCCTCTTAGAGACCTTAAAGGTACACAGAAGTGGGTGGGTGTCATTCTTCAAGATCAAGCCGGCTTGAAACAGAACAAAATAATTCTCCAGTCTGAAAAACTTGATTAAAGGAACAAAACATTTATTTTTTCTTTCTCACTCTCTCTCCCCCTCTTGCAATTTTTCTTTTGGACTAAGACTGGTTGAAAAACTTACATATTAAAAAACTACATAAACTGATTTGATATAAACATCTCATTCCAAAACAAGAAGGACCTAGTAGTTCCTCCTGTACAAATGCCTCATGGCAGCTCTGTATTAAAATTTATTTTTTTATGTGCATATGTCTTCAGGCTTTGGCGAGATGCCTGCTACACAGTTTCATAGTCTGCTGTAGCTTTCCATTTAGCATAACTGTGCTTGAACCTTGCTGGCAGTATTTTCTGAGGCTATAGTTTCCCACAGAAACTCTTTGGAGGCAGAGAAAGGAAAATAAGCTTTGAGAGGCGGAAAGGGCTCAGTGTAAACTCTCAGCTTTTAAGCAGGTATTTGGTTAGTAGGGCCTGTGGGGAAAGGGAGGTGGAAAGATGAGGCTGAATCAGAAAAATTCCCATCAACAAAGCCAGCATCTCTTATAGGCATACCTTTGGTATACAGCTTCTATTTTGTATCATTGCATGTTGGAAAGGTACTGAATGAAACTCCTCTTTTTTTTCTTTTTTTTTCCCTTTTTAATATTAAAAAAAAAACAACACCTCAAACCCTGCAGCACTTCAGCTTTACCAAGATAAAGATCATCGCACCTCTCAGCACCAGAAGCTAAGCCTTGGATGTTCAGTACTAGATAACTTGTTAAAAGGTGGCATTCCTTTAGTGGGAATCACAGAAGTTGCCGGGGAAAGTTCTGCTGGGAAGACTCAGATTAGCTTACAGCTGTGCCTTTGTGTGCAGTATCCTTACAAATATGGTGGATTAGAGTCTGGTAAGTACTGAAATGTAAGTACTGATTAATTTGGCATTTTGAGGAAATACTGTTTTAAGAACATCATAGAATAATAGAATGGTTTGGGTTGAAAAGCCACTTAAGATCACCTACTTCCAGTCCCCTGCCATAGGCAGGGACACCTTCCAGTACACCAGGTTACTCAAAGCCCTATACACCCTGGCCTAGAACGCTGCCACGGATGAGGCATCCACAGCTTTTCTGGGCAACCTGTGCCAGGGTCTCACCGCCCTCATAAGGAAGAATTTTTATTTAATGTCTAATCTCCCCTCTGTCAGCTTAAAGCCATCAGTGCACTGAAGTAGATGCACATATTCAGTGATGTCTTACCCTTACAGCTTTAGTAGTAAGCTACTTATTAATTGTCATAGAGAGAAAAGTATGCTCTGCACATGCCTGGCATCACATAACTTAATACAAAATTACTGTTGGCTGTTATTTGCTTACCTGCTGCTGTGGTTAAACTAGAATATATGAATATATGAAAAGCACTGCTGTTGTAAGTAGTCACTGACTCCTCAGGTATCAACCACAGCAAAACAGCTTGTCTGATGATTTTCCACAGACACCTCTGGTATGTGTTATACCTGAGTTGGGGATTTTGAATTTCAAAGAGTATTTATTTTGATAACTATAATTACAGGGATTTACAGAGTAAAATTGATGGAAATATAATTAAGGACAGTTAATGTTTTGTGTGGCTTTGCCAAAGTATACAGGTCTGTTCTTTGAGTATCAGTTTTTGACTGTCTGTCACATTAATCTAACTCCTAATATTTACTAGTTTTTTTCTAGTGTTCTATGCTGTGTTAGAAAGGAAGGAAACTTCTGTCAAGTCTAAGAATTTGGTGTCCTGGTAATTTGACTTAGGTGTGTTTTGGCTGTGATCTTGACCTTCCTTCTATGCAGCACTGGCTTTATTTTGGCAGCTCAGTTGTTTGTTGTGGGGATACTTAATTATTTCTAGTACTATATCTACCCATATGGAAAAATTGTGGAATGTCCAAATGAAAATCTTGCTTAAAGGGCTGTAATTAGCCTGTGGCTTACGTTACTTTATTTCAATTTACGTCATTAATCAGAGCAGAAGCATATCTTTCGTTTGATTCCTTGGTGTGTTGCTGGTAACTGCTGCAAATAGTTTGAATGCATACACATTTGATTTGTGCTCCAACACTAGTCCTGATTTATGTTGAAACAAACCAGAACAGAGCACAGAAGGTGCCCAACATCTTTATGACACTCTTGTCTCTTGTGCCATACGTTGTAGGGCTGCAAAATGGCAAGTCTTTTCATTAATTGTGTTTGAAGATGGTTCTTGTTTCTTACGCATCTTGTACTTGGTGCTAGTAGGATTGCTTTGTTCTGCCTGTGTTCCACATCTACCCAATCCTAAGTGTCTCATGGAAGATAGGCTAGAATGGCCGGGCCATCATATCAGTGCTTCTGTGAGAGAACCAAAGTGTTTTGGAAGGGCTCAGAGGACAGCATGTTTGAGGATCATGAAGGTATAGAAGATGGAAATACCCTGCTGCTGGAGTTGGACAGTTAAGGGAGGGTTAGAATCCTAATTCTTGCAACTCTTTACTCTCAGTCAGATTTTAGAATCATAGAATAGTTAGGGTTGGAAAGGACCTTAAGATCACCTAGTTCCAACCCCCCTGCCGTGGGTAGGGACACCTCACACCAAACCATCTCACCCAAGGCTCTGTCCAACCTGGCCTTGAACACTGCCAGGGATGGAGCATTCACAACTTCCCTGGGCAACCCATTCTAGTGCCTCACCACCTTAACTGGAAAGAATTTCCTCCTTATATCCAATCTAAACTTCCCCTGTTTAAGTTTCAACCCATTACCCCATGTCCTATCACTACAGTCCGTAATGAAGAGTCCCTCCCCAGCATCCTTATAGGCCCCCTTCAGATACTGGAATGCTGCTATGAGGTCTCCACGCAGCCTTCTCTTCTCCAGGCTGAGCAGCCCCAACTTTCTCAGCCTGTCTTCATATGGGAGGTGCTCCATTCCCCTGATCATTCTCGTGGCCCTCCTCTGGACTTGTTCCAACAGTTCCATGTCCTTTTTATGTTGAGGACACCAGAACTGCACACAATACTCCAAGTGAGGTCTCACAAGAGCAGAATAAAGGGGCAGGATCACCTCCTTCGACCTGCTGGTCATGCTCTTTTTGATGCAGCCCAGGTTACGGTTGGCTTTCTGGGCTGTGAGTGCACACTGAAGCTGCCTCATGTTCATTTTCTCATCAACCAACACCCGCAAGTCCTTCTCCACAGGGCCGCTCTGAATCTCTTCCCTGCCCAACCTGTAGCTGTACGTGAGATTGCTCCCACCCAGGTGCAGGACCTTGCACTTCATGAGGTTGGCATCAGCCCACCTCACAAGTGTGTCAAGGTCCCTCTGGATGGCATTCCTTCCCTCCAGCGTATCAACTGAACCACTCAGCTTGGTGTTATCAGCAAACTTGCTGAGGGTGCACTCAATCCCATTGTCCATGTCAGCAACAAAGATGTTGAACAAGGCTGATCCCAACACCGATCCCTGAGGGACACTACTCGTTACTGGTCTCTAGCTGAACACTGAGCCATTGACCACAACTCTTTGTGTGCGGCCATCCAGCCAGTTCTTTATCCACTGAGTGGTCCATTCATCAAGTTGATGTCTCTCCAATTTAGAGACAAGGATGTCGTGTGGGACAGTGTCAAATACTTTACACAAGTCAAGGTAGATGACATCAACTGCTGTACCCTTGTCCATCAGTTCTGTAGCCCCATCATAGAAGGCCACCAAATTGGTCAGGCAGGATTTCCCCTTAGTGAAGCCATGCTGGCTGTCACCAAGCACCTTGTTGTTTTTCATGTGCCTTAGCATGCCTTCCAGGAGAATCTGCTCCAAGATTTTGCCAGGCACAGAGGTGAGACTGACTGGTCTGTAATTCCCAGGTCATCCATTTTCCCCTTCTTGAAAATGGGGGTTATATTTCCCTTTTTCCAGTCATCGGGAACTTCACCTGACTGCCATGATTTTTCAAATATGATGGACAGTGGCTTAGCCACTTCTGAGCTTGTAGCAGGTGATCCTTGAATATCAACCAGCAGTCTTGGGGGCCCCCCTGCCCTCTAGGGCTATATCCCATGGAACCTTACTAAGCAGGTTCCTGAAGAGGCCAAAGTCTCCTCTCTTGAAGTCCAGGGCAGTGAGCTTGCTGCACACTCTTGTAACTGTCCTGAGGATCTCGAACTCAACCATCTCATGATCGCTGCATCCAAGGCTGCCCTGGAGCACCACATTTCCAATGAGCCCTTCCCTGTTGGTGAGCTTGAGGTCAAGCATGGCACCTCTCCTTGTTGGCTCCTCTATTACTTGCAGAAGAAAGTTGTCTTCCACACAATCAAGGAACCTTCTGGATTGCTTGTGCCGGACCATACCATCCCTCCAACAGATATCAGGGTGGTTGAAGTCCCCCATGAGAACAAGGGCCTGTGAATGTGAGGCTTTCCTATCTGTAGAGTGCTTCATCCACAGAGTCCTCTTGACCAGTCGGTCTGTAACAGATCCCCACAGTAATGTCTCCCATCGCTGTTTTCCCTTTAACCCTGACCCACAAACTCTCTGTTGACTGCTCACCTGTCCCCAGCCAGAGTTCCATACTCTCCAGCCTATCTCTAACATAAACAGCAACTCCCCCTCCCCACCTCCCAGGCCTGTCTTTTCTAAAGAGCCTGTAACCTTCCATTCCAACACTCCAGTCATAGGAGCCATCCCACCATGTTTCTGTGATGCCTATTATATCATACCCCTGTAGATGTGCACACATCTCTAATTCTTCTTGTTTGTTCCCCATGCTATGGGCGTTTGTATAGAGGCATCTCAGGCGAGCTCCAAATGTAGCCGGCTCATTGGCTGGAGCGGCTGGAATATCTCTACGTTGCTCCGAGCATTTATTATAGGTGCTGGCAACTGACTGGGTGTGTTGGGGTGGAATGATGCCCCCCTCCCTCAACACATCTAGTTTAAACCTTTTTTGACTAGCCTGGCAAGCCTCCTACCAAAACTGCACCTCTTCAGCTCCACCAGCCTTCAGTAGACCTGGCCTACAAACCTGGTTCCCGTGTTTAAGACACCCAAACCCCTGACTATGGCACCACCCTTTTAACCATTTATTAACCTGGGCAATCCTTCCAGCCTTTTTAAGGTCCTCCCCTGTATCCTGAAGAATTGACAAAAAGACTATCTGAGCTCTGGAGCCCTTAACCACCTCTCCCAGTGCTCTGTAGTCCTTCTTCATGTTCTCCAGGCTACTGCTGTCTACATCAGTACCCACATGGATGACTAGAAGTGGGTAATAGCCAGTGGGACTCACTAGGTGAGGCAACCTCTCTGCAACATCCCTGTTCTGTGCCCCTGGCAGGCAACACACCTCCATTGAGACTCGGTCAAGCCAACAGATGGGTACCTTTGTCCCTTTCAAAGTAGAGTCCCCTACCACTATGACCCGCAGCTTTTTCCTGGCAGCACAAGTAGAGATCTTCTTTAGCAGTGCCTCAGCCTGTTGTTAATGTTGCAAGGGTGTTTCCTCAGCAGCCCCCTGCAGAACTGCAAAGCGGCTCTGGGTGGGGACAACAGATTTAGGAGGAAGCCCCTTGCTTTTAATTGTCCTCTTCTTCCTTTTTTTTTTTTTGGGTTCTTTTTGGTTTTTTTTTTTGTTACTATTTCCCAGCTTACAAGGTTAACGGCCTGCTTCTTTCCTCCATAAGCTACAATGGATGCTTGAAGCCCCTGCACAGTTTGGGCCTGGAGCAAGCAGTGCTGCTTCCTCTCAGCTTCCCATATGTTACAAGGCATGCAGTCATAGCAGAAGATACTGTTTACATAGCACACAGAAAATGAAACTTGATTTTGCTTCAGTCTGTAAGTAAGGGTTTATGTTGAGTCTCTCATGAGAAACACAGGAACTAAAAACGTTAAGTATGAGACGTTTTATTCTTTAGGAAGCTTGAGAACAACAACAGTGCTTAGTCACTATCACAGTAGCCTAATGCTACCAATAGGAGATTAATCTTGGTGCTAAGACTTTGCTACAGGTTTAGAATTATGTTGGGGTTTTTGGGAGGGGGTTGTTTGTGTTCTTTTGCTGTTGGTTTTGGTTGTGTTTGGGGTTGTTTTAGTGCTAGAAACTTCCCCTCTCTAAGGTGGTGATGTTGAAATACGTTTCTTTAGACAGTATGGAATTATTGTGTATTTCCTTCATTTGACTTAGTGCTAATCTTGCTTACAATTCTGAGTGCTATGAGGCTGGCAGCAAACAGAAATTAGGACATGCTTTGCCCCCAGGTTCTCTTTCTGCCATTCAAAGAATGTCAGTTATGGTCAGTTGCGTGTTGGCTGAATTTATTTTATATTCATAAGTAATGCAAGAATATAACATGACAAATTCAGATCCATATTAGAGTTCTGAATTAGAAAAAGTCTGCTACTGATTCTTTGTAACAGGCTGGTTTGGTGCATGACAAATCAGGTTCACAGGACTCAAAATTTGTCCCTTGAAGGAGGGTGTTTTTTTTGGTGTGTTTAATTTTTGTTTGTTTTGCTTTAGGGTGGTTTTTGGTCAGCAACCACTTCCATCAGTCTAACTGAAAGTAGAGCACTGGGATTTGATGCAATTGCTTTGAAACAAAAGTTTTTGTGAGGAATAATGTTTATAGAATTACTGAGGACAACTGACTCATTAAGAACTTCTCTCAGCTTCTTTCTCAAAAGTGGTAACTACCCTGATTCTTGACTTATTAGTGTTGACAACTTCTTAATAAACTGTAAATAGCACTATGTCATAGGCTTTTCTGTTTGCCTTGTACTACTGTCCTCTTGTTTTTTAGGTTATGGCAATTCATTTATCTTTAAAGAGACATGAATATTTAGTGCTTTTGCCTCATAATTAGGCATCAGCCTTTTATACTGAGTTTAGGTATTTGTCAATCTTTTCTAGCCATTGTAACTTGGCTATGAAGTACCTACATTTTTAATGCCTAGGTGTGTGTTCGCTTAATCAAACATTAAATTGTGGCTCAAGCTGAAGTTTGTGCTTCAAATAAAAACTGAAAAGGCTTGATGAAGGTCCAGCAGGAGAGAGCGCTATTCTCATTGTACTGTGCAACTCAAATTTTAAGCCGAGGCAAAGCTCATCTGATGTATTTTATGTCATTTAACTCTTAAAGTTCAAGATGCAGATTGCATACATGTTTTGTGAAATGGGCAGCAGTTCAAGAAAAAACAGGTTGTCCTTGTGTCCATCACAAATGGATTAGTTACGTATTCAGAGTACAAAATCTGCTGTAGTGGATTTACCTGATGTCAAAGAAGTGTTACAGAAGAGTGCAAGGTTGGTAGGTGTGAATGCTGGTATTTACAAAACTGAACCGAGGCAGAGAATACTCTATGAAGTAGAACTGTTATTAAGAAGGAATTCTTGATTCTTTTGGTTTTTTTTTTCTTTTTTTTTAACAAGTATTTCACTAAAAAGAGTTAACCTGACTAAATGAGCTCACTTGAACTTCAGAACTGCTGTCATGGTTTTACAAAGAGGTTAGTGTGTATCTACTGACCAGGATTTTTAAATGTAGGCTACTGGACCAGTGGAGGAGAGAGGACCAGTTTTTTGCTTCTCCAGCAGTTCGTTTTTCCCTACAGGTATTATTACCACTTCACAGTTATCTTGTTAGCCTCGAATTTCTTGTTCATCAGGTATAAACATGAAACCTGGCCACAGCTGCATATATGTTTGTAAAACAGTAAGATTGCTTGATTGTTTTGTACTCTTCTGCTTTTCCCTTACGTTTGTTCTTATCACTTTTCTTATTACTGTACTGAAATTATCTGCAACAAAGATCTTAAGGAGGATTTTATGTTTCTTTTTGTCTAGATAAGTTAATTTAGGGAAAAATTCTCTGCTTTGAAATGTTCGAATGTTGCAGTAACTCCAGATTGAAATACAATTATGCAATCAGTGAAGCACCTATCTATGTAGAAACACAAATCTGGTTTTAAACACCATGAAGTCTCAAGTAGTAGACATTCTGTGCTTTCTAGGTAAACCAAGGAGAGGACAAGGGACATATCACTTAGAAGCAGGTCTGATCTTTAAAAAGCAGATGATTTCTCTGTAAGCCACTATTCACGGTAAAAAAGTCCCTGTCTTTCAGAAACAGGCAATATTGTGCAAAAGGCAGTCAGCTGTGATTAAGAATGGTGGTTGAGAAATCCATTTACTTTAGGAATTATCTCAACACAAGTTAGCACAGCTTTTGTCAGTATGAAATTCAGAAGCAACATGGGCTTAAGGAAGCTGCATATCTTGGTGGGTTTTCTTTGTTTCTTTGTTTACTTGCTTTTTAATTTGCACCATTGTGATTTTCAGCTTTGTGGTGTGTTTCACGACATAATTGCTGCTCTGAGTGAGTGTTGGTGCTAGATATACCTTGTGATTAGACATTTTTCTTGACTTAGCTTTTTAGAAATTGTGAAACTGAAACCTGATTGGGAATCAGTAGTAAAGGCCTTAGTAAAGGTACTCACCTGCCTATTTGATACTCAGCTGTCACTGTCAAGTTGGAAAGGGATAGGAAAATTAGTCCCAATTAGGAGAAATTAACCTAGGGAAATAGTGAAGAAAATTAAGGTTCACGTAATTAATTGTTTACTAATTAGCTACTTAAAAAGCCTTTAGCAGTTAAGTGATATAATTAATAGGTTACTGTGTTTTCCTTGCCTGAGCTTCACCCAACTTCAGGCACTATTTAAGAAGCTGCTGATTATCACTGTAAACTTCATGGAGTCAAGTAAATGTGGGCTCATTTATTCATTTATTTATTTAAAATTTTCCTTTGCTGATAGAACCTTGTACCTGCACTCATTTGTGTCTGCAGGTATTGCAAATTGCTTCAGCTGTAATTACTGAAGGCAGCATTTATTCCATCCACTCAAGTGCTAGGAAAAAAAGTGGGCAAAATCCAGAACATATTCATGGTTCAACTTCTTAAGTTTTGTATACGGTAGTTCAGGAATCATGATGAGATCATGACAGCTCAGACTGCTAATGCTCTATTGCAGTCCTTATTCACTGCCAAATGTTACAAACTGCTAACACCCCTCATGGACATGAGTATATACACAATGAAACTGGGCAGTTAAGAATGGAGGCTGAATTTGAGTGATAAGTGCTGTTGGCTGCCAGAGCCAAAGAAAGTAAAAAGGAGCTGAAGTATAACTTGAAACTGTTATTAAGTAGGATGAAAATAGAAACTGTGGAAATATTTCAGGACCTCCTGTGGAAGGCATGGATGATGATGAAGCATTTGTCCATGTGACAATAATTTAGGAAGTTCTTTAAATCTCAGCTGTCAAAATTATTAGCTTCATCTTTGTCTTACATTCTCAGAATTCAATACCCTGTGTTATACAGGTGTCCATTAGCAAAATATTTTTATTGATAAAGTAACTTTTGATTTCCACGTGATCCCATCCTGAGATCTCTCAGTTCCTGCTGTTGGAGATATAGTTTTCATAATTTTTTCAATGGAACATATAAAGGATTTGGAAGTTGCTTCTGGAAATGGGACTTTCCACCATTGGGATGGAAATGTTCAGGATATCACAGATTGCCAAACACATCAGCTGCTAAACTGTGTTAGCAGCATCAGTCACTTCAGTGAGTGGACTTAATCCTTAGATGTAACCCTTCAAGTATTAGCTGATAATTCCAGGTAGTTCTGCAGTAACAGTAACAGTTTTATTTTTTTTTAATAAATATTGCATAATTTGTTTGATTTCCCCAGCATCTTTGATGCGTATGGTTAATTTTCTCTGCAATAACACATACTTGTTAACCAGAAACCACAGTAAAAATACATAGCTATCACTCACAGTAATAGGATTGAAGTATAATACTTCTTATCTAATCTGTCATTTTCAGGAAAGAGTTAATTGGACTGAGATTGGATGAGTGATCCTCTTTAAACAGACTTACCCATTGTAGCAATAAGTACCCCTCCACTTGTAAATTTAAAACAAGGATGTTAAAAACAGTGAGTGAAAGTACTGTGTCTGGCAGGGACAGGGAATTTTCTTCACAGTTCACTGCTGTGCATTATATTTCTGACCAGAATAGGCAAACTCTGAGGCGTTCCTCTGTTTGTGGATTGGATAAATTATGATACCTGTAATAACCCGATTTAGATGGTTGAGGTGTTCCACCACTATGTAAGATGAGTGTCACCTAGTGGAGAGTACAAAAAACCCAATCGTATCAGCAGGCACCAAAAACAGGACCTGGCAACTATGGGAAAGTCATAAGAGTGGGTTTTTTGTTGTTCATAATTGATTCAATATGGCTACAAAAAACAGTAACATGAATTTCCAGGTACACATCTAGCTTTTGGGTGCAGAATGTATTATAGAATAGTTAGAATAGTTAGGGTTGGAAAGGACCTTAAGATCATCAAGTTCCAACCCCCCTGCCATGGGCAGGGACACCTCACACTAAACCCTCTCACCCAAGGCCTTGTCCAACCTGGCCTTGAACACTGCCAGGGATGGAGCATTTACAACCTCCTGGGCAACCCATTCCAGTGCCTCACCACCCTAACAGGAAAGAATTTCCTCCTTATATCAAATCTAAACTTCCCCTGTTTAAGTTTCAACCCGTTACCCCTTGTCCTATCACTACAGTCCCTAATGAAGAGTCCCTCCCCAGCATTCCTATAGCCCCCTTCAGATACTGGAAGCCTGCTATGAGGTCTCCACGCAGTCTTCTCTTCTCCAGGCTGAGCAGCCCCAACTTTCTCAGCCTGTCTTCCTACGGGAGGTGCTCCAGTCCCCTGATCATCCTCATGGCCCTCCTCTGGACTTGTTCCAACAGTTCCATGTCCTTTTTATGTTGAGGACACCAGAACTGCACACAATACTCCAAGTGAGGTCTCACGAGAGCAGAGTAGAGGGGCAGGATCACCTCCTTCGACCTGCTGGTCATGCTCCTTTTGATGCAGCCCAGGATAAAGTTGGCTTTCTGGGCTGCAAGCGTATTATTTTTGTGCTGTTAAGCAAAGGGTGTGTAAGAGCCCTGTTGTAATAACAACGGTGCTTTCCTTGACTGTAGGAGCTGTCTACATTTGTACAGAAGATGTCTTCCCAAGTAAACGTTTGCAACAACTCATAGATCAACAACATAAGCTGCGAGCAGATGTTCCAACTGAAGTCATACAGAAGATCAAATTTGGAAACAGTATTTTTGTCGAACATGCAGCAGACCTAGTAAGTAGTAACACAAATTAAGAGTGTACAATTATTACACTATAATCCAGTAACCTCAGGGTGATTTTCTTCAAATAGGAGACCTTACAAAAAGGTTGAGTGATCTAAGATTTGTAATGAATACTACTTAATCTCTCCCATTTGTTGTTAAAGAACTATTACAGTATTTTTATGAAGTATATTAAAATATAAATATTTTTAAAGAATAAATAATATAGTGAATTTTTATAAGTCGTTATGTTTATTAAAACCTCTTGCCCCTTTACCTGTAAGATGCCATAGTAGAACTGGAGGGGAAAATATACAACCTGAGTACTGTGTTTTTGCCTTGTAAACGTCCTTTGTTGTGCTTTTCTTAAGTAGCTGTTAATAATGCTCTTTACTGATAGAACATCTGAAGTTCTGTTTTCTCTAAGGCTTGCAAGTAGCATCTCTGAAATCATTCCAGTTGTTGGTATTTTTGAATTGTAGTTTGCAAGTGTAAGAAGATCCTGTACATCAGTAAGCTTACCACTTACTGTGTAGTCCATTCAGCAGCTAAGCTACCTTCTCCGTGTCCCTTTCACTGGAAGTCTTAAACTTCTAATTGTAGTTTCTGGAAGCTACAGAGTATGTTATTATATAAATGAGAGAACTGCCCAATACTAGTATGTACATCTCTCTAAAATACCTTTAAAAGTAAAACATCACACTCATTGGTAAGTCCAGTAACTGCACATTAGATGGTTACAATTCATAAATTGTTATATATAGATTCAGGTTTTGTTTGTGTGTGTATCCATATACATAGGCAGATGACAGCAGCTGAAGTAGAAACCCAAGTCACAATTATGGTCTGCATTTTCTTTCACACCAAAGTTGTTTTTACTTGCTTCATGCAGAAGAATCCAGTTGTGTATTCACTTGAAAAGAATGAGTCTTGTGCAAACAGAAGGACCACTTACAACACAGAAGTGTTTGAAGTGCTGCATAGTTTCCTGTAGATGTATCAGTAAGTGAAACAAAAGAAACAACAACAAAAAAATCCCTTTTCCAGAATGGAAAGTAGCTGTATATTCTTCAGAGCAACTCTTTCCCATCAGTTAAAAAAAATGAAAAGCCTTTGCTATTATAATGTTTTGTAGAAAGCTGCTCATTCAGTAGAATAGAACTCACTGTAACTCAGACTGGAGAATTCCAGTTCAACTTGAAAAGCTGTGGAATGCTGGAGGATATTTTATTTTGTCTGAATGCAAGCTCCTAGCTGGGAACCTCTCTTCGATGTAAAGAGTGGCACCAGTCAGAAGTGTGACCCTCACATTATTTTATTTTTTTCTTGCCAACACTGAAATTTCTGATGGCCAGAAGCAGAGATTATCACTGTGAGCTTGTTCTCCTTTCCACTCAGCTGCTGTAGACCACATTGTTAAAGACAAGCACCAGGCTACAATGACCTTATTATATAATAGATGCTGAGCTCTACAAAATATTTGTTAGTTAAAGATCCTGCAACTGAAGTGTTTGGTGACTTCAAAATATTAAATTAATAAAACTGGAACAGGGAGGGAGGATGTAAGTTGCAGTGTTCATTGATTAAGCCTCTCAGTCAATATGGATTTGGTGTAGCAACTGTGTATTTTACTGCTAATGTATCTTTAATGGAACAGTGATGTAGTCTATAACTTTGGTTTTAAATATTTAATATTAGTCTTGAGTTCTCAGTGTTTCAATGAGAACCACTCTTGCAAAATAGAATGGCTTAGGATGGTAGTATTGCATTCTTGAGATTTGAAATATTAGTAAACAGCTGACTCAAGTCAGAGCTGCAGATAACTGTACATGCAGTTAGATTTCATGGCAGGGGGGGTTGGAACTAGATGATCTTAAGGTCCTTTCCAACCCTAACTGTTCTATGATTCTAAATGACCAGATCTCTTTATTCTTAAAGCAGAAGACGTTTGTGAAAAATGGTTACTGGTGAGGCTTAAAGCCCCACAAACTCACTTTATGATTAGAAACTCCATCAGCTTCTGTTTCAGCAATGCTATCTGTAGTTACTACCTCAATTTTACAAACGGGTATTTGAACTGTTCTAATACTGACTGTATTTCACGGTAGGATACCTTTCACAACTGCATTACTAAGAGGATTTCCCTGCTGCTTACAAGAGGCATGGTGCGGTTGGTGGTCATCGATTCTATTGCTGCCTTATTTCGATGTGAATTTGGAGCTTCAGATTCTGTTACGAAGGCTCGGTATTTGCAGACATTTGGAGCACAGCTTCACAGTTTAAGCACTAGATTCAGGACTCCAATAATGTGTATTAACCAGGTATGACATGAAAACTGCTGCTTAGTTTAGAGGGACCATTTAGTAAATGGTTGGGGAGGAGGAAATCTGTGTATGCAGATTTCTTGGTGTTATATTTAACATTGCCAACTGAGTATTATTGACTGGTGGAAACTAAAGCTTGATTAAACTGGTGTACTTTAAACTAGTAACTGTTAAAGTCTCAAAGAATATAATTTAAGGTTCTTTAGACTGTTAATGACTTCAAAGGCTGACCATTAAACCTGATGAAAATAGATACATATAGAAACTGCACCAAGTATCTAGCTAAAATAACAGGAGTTCTTAACACTAACTTCAAATGCCATTGCCAGCAGGATTGCTTTGGGAAGTTATATTTCACATACACAGGAGGCAATGAAACACCAAGGACTGTGCTGTATTTTTGTGCAGCTCAGCACTTCTGTGTAACTGCTGAGATTAGTAAAACGTTAGAAATCATGCAGCCAAAAAACCCACAATAGCACTAGTCAAGAGTAATAGTCTTTTGAGAATACTAGACAAGATGCTACATCTGTCCTCTAGAAGTCGCATGCCACTGCTCTTAGCCAAATCACAAATCGAAGGAGCATGTGCATGCTGGAGATAAAGCATTGACACTTGGAATGTGGCCTCAGAAAGGGGTAAGTAGACGTGTAGGCAATCCACTACTGGGACACTCCCTTTCCAGTGGGCCCCTCCATCCAGTGAGTAAGTACTCAGCCCTGAATTTTCCTCCTCACAGCAGAGGAGAATGGGGTAGGAACAAAAGTTGAACTAAAGAAGTTACAAACAAGAAGCATTTTGTATCAGGAAGAAGGATGTTCTAGAAACATCAAGTCAACTCTTAACTCGTTTGATTTGTTTCTACGAGTAGTTCTGGAATTATGGAACAGACAATGTGTAAAACCTTATATTTACTACCATAACTGGAGCGGAGTGTATTGGAATTCATACCTAGCAGTAATCAGAACAGCTTTCAACCATGTATAGTGGTTTTTTTTTCAGTAAGAATCCCATTAAGATTCAGTAGGATTTAAATTTCAGCCTCGAGTTACTCCTAATGTTTTAACCGATTTTATTATTTTTAACGATTTTAACATCTGGTAGTAGTTAAATTCATATAACCTGTAGCTAGCTAAATAGTTGTAGTACTGTAAATTAAGATTATACCTCACAACTTCTTTTTAGTTTGCCTGGAAAGAATAAGGGTTTTCTAACTTGGCTTAACATGTGATCCAGTAACTTGGGTTTTTGTAGCTTCATTCCCTTCCCTGTCCTTGTGCTTGCTAAAAACCAATGCATAACTGCAGGTCAACTTCAACCATCATTTTCCTGTTTTAGGTGACTGATACAGTGAGCGAGTCAGAAGCTGCTCAGTGCGGTTGTAGGTAAGTAATCTGCAACAGAAATGCAACAGTGTCACACACAGCAGCATTTAACCACTGTATTTTTTATAACTCCAGTATAATCTACCAGAGCGTGTTAAGAGTGGTATGGTATATGTCATATATGCTTATGTGGTAATCCCTAATCAGCAGCTAGGGGGAATAAGTTAATGGCCATTGTACTTGCTTACGCAGGAATATTTTTGCTTCTCATCTCTGAAAGCTTGTCTTTGAAAGCTGGGGATGGACTTTTTACAAGGGCAGGTAGTGATAGGGGGAATGGTTTTTAACCTAGAAGAGAACAGATTCAGATTAGATATTAGGAAGAACTTCTTTACTGTGAGGGTGGTGAGACACTGAAACAGGTTGCCCAGAGAAGCTGCAAATGCCCCATCCCTGGGGGTGTTCAAGGCCAGGCTGGATGGGGCTTTGAGCAATCTAGTGTAGTAGAAGGTGTCTCTGCCCATGGCAGGGGGCTGGAACTAGATGATCTTGAAGGTCCCTTCGAACCCAAACCATTCTGATTCTATGACTAGAACTGAGTGCATTTTATGTCTTCTTATAAAAATACAGCAACTAAACCTTACTGGTTGATTTTGTTGCTTAAGAAAAAAAGCCTCTTTGACACAAAGATATTAACAGGATTCAAACATACATATTTCTTGTTTGAAGTCTAACTGTAATCTAGAGTTACTAGATAGGTAGGTGCTACATAAATGTGTTTCTGCGAGAACTTAGTTACGTCCTCCAGATTCAGAAAGTGACACAGAACAAGGATAAGGTTCAGTTTCCTCCTCCCACCCCTGGTTACGTTGTAATTCCCTTTACTGGAAGGACTGCATTCTTTGCAAGGAAAAAAAAAACGTTTTAAACTTCAGGTTGAAATGAATAGTTAAATATACCTGCAAATGGAACCCAAGGCCAACAGTTACATGGTTCAAATACTTACAGTTCAACCATTTTTGTATCACTATTTTCCTATCACAAGAGGGGACACACCAGAACAGATGCAGGTGTTCACAATGGCTGTAGCTGGAAGAATGACTAAATTATTCTGTATGGCATCACTTCTCTTCCCATTATTACCTTGATATAAAGAGAACCCAGCATGTAGCTTTGTGGGGATAGCCCATTAATCTTCATGTTTTAAGACCTGTAAGTTTAAATACAGCAAATGACGGTAAATACAGAGACAGTAGATCATTGCTTCCAGTGTAATTTTGTTACAACAGGAGTGAAGATAATTCATATTAAATTCATACATGCAGAAATCTGTAATGTTTTCTTTCTAGTGTAGCAGGTAACAGTGTCTCTCCAGCACTTGGAATAACCTGGGCAAATCAACTGCTAATGAGACTGATGGTCAGCCGAACACTACAGCCTGAGCGACCCCTTGGAGTAGTGTCACAGCACACTGGAAGTGTGAGGACTTTACGAGTAGTTTTTGCTCCCCATCTCCCTCTCTCCTCTTGCTACTATACAGTAAAAGTGGAAGGTGTAAAAGGAATAAAATAAATCCTTTGCATTGTAAAGAACTCTGCTCCAAAACCATACCAAAACTACTTTGCTTCAGGAGGAATTACTGGTTAAATTAAATTCTTCCTAGATGAGAGAAACGGATACTGAAATACAGAAAGAGTGATGTGACTGCATCAGGCGTTGTTAACATTGTGAAAGATCTCTTTATACCTGGATGTATGTTCACCACATTTTTCTGGTAAGTATTCTGAAGAAGAGTAGAGCTTTGGGTGGACAGAAGCTGAAGAATGAAATGTGATGTGTCAGTCCCCATGGTAGGGGAGACTCGATTTCTAGTTTAGCTTTAACAGCATGTTAATCTAGTGACAGCATGTGCTGCAGTAGTGTACCTTCTCTGTGTGAAGACCCACAAGGACTCAAATTTAGCTAGTGACGATTTTCTGCTGGTGTTTCTGGGCCTCATGCTGCCATTAAGTACAGCCATTCTTCAATCTGTAGGGCCTCAGAAATAGCACACAGCAGCTATCCTGTTTTAAAACAACTTGTTAATATTAGGATTAAAAAAATCCCAAACATAGATAGTTGATTTTAACATCTTACTTTAAGAATTAGAATTGTACCACTTTTGTACTATATGGACATACCTAGCTTCACAGAACTTTGTCATTTTTTTTTTAGCTATAGCTCTATTTCCTGTGTTCCGGTTCTCTCCCCTCACAGCAAAAGGCTCTTCGCATCTTCCAGTTAAAAACAAACCACACAGCGCCATCCTCTTGTTCTGCTCTACTGGCCCACCACTGATGCTGCACCAGGCAGCTTTAGAGCAAGGGCTCTGTTTATGTTCCTCCAGATGCTCTGCGCTGCTCTGTGGTTCATTGGATCAGGGTAATACTCTTGATCAGCCCCTGGATCACTGCCCCTGTAGCTTCTGCCCCAGGCTTTACTCAGCTGTGCTCCTGAAGGGCTGCTGTAGCAGGTTCCATCCATATACAGGGAGTGATTGCTTTTCTCAAATTTGCATTGTTAGAGCTTTATGTGTTTTTCTTTTCATTTTTGTGCTGTTTATCACAACTTTTTCTGTTATCCCCCAACTACAGCTCTGACATCTGCTTTCTCTAGTCACTGCTGAATTCTGTGTGACAGTAAGCCAGATGAAGGTACTCACAAACGTTTTCCTGCACGAGTCTCCTGATGTCACCTGTGTTGGTTCTTAACTCTCCAGCTGGAGGCTTAAATCTGATTTAGAGGCCATTTCCTGGCTCATCATCACACACAAACCCTGAGCCTCTAAAATGTAACCAACCCCCATGTTCATAGTCATCAGTTGCTTGCAGCAGCTTAATGTTCACCTGCAGGTCCTACCCCTTTCTGCAGTTATGCAGAGCCACAGTCAAAAACCCAGACCATTGCTCGCCTGACACTAGGATAGTGTTTGGGGTACAAACCCTCTTTGAAGCCTTCTGTCAAAAGTGGTGAAACATGCTGCAGTCTTAATAAATGCAAGTTAAGAACCTTCCCTTTATACAGCTTTATTCATCTTTGGATTGCACAATGGAGAGTTGTTACTATACAGGAAAAAAGGAATAATTTTTTACAAATAATTACATTCTAGAATGTATTCAGTTGGTCATCCTTATCCTGTAAGGCTGCATTTAAACATTTTTCTACACCTTGAAAAGAAATGTTAAGTGATATCTGAGAAATTATAAGCAGTTTCAAGTTAACCTACAACTTGGTGATGTATAGAAAGAGGCCTTTTTCAGCAGAAAGCTCAGAGCTCTGGACACATGACTTTGGAAAAGTAGAACCAAATTTGTGCTTGATAAAGAATGGACACAAGTGACCGATCAACAGAACAAATGTAATAAAACACTCTGAACAACCGCAGTTGTTCAACACCCTCGGGGGAGGGGGAGGAGGAGTTTGTATACCCCCAAGAAGGATAGACAGACATTACAAATGGCTTTCTGATGGTGGTGGGTTTTTTCTTAAACCAGGTCCTAGAAAACAGAAAATGCCGTTCCCAATTGCACAGAACTCATCTGGCCTAATTCCACTACTCTACGGTGCTTCTACTACATAGTTTAAAACTAAATACACAATAACCTCCCCTGCTTGAGTGGGGACTCGCATATAAAAATATGGAGCCTCAGGATTGATCTGGTTTTAAAAACTACTTCACTACACTTGTTCTATGCTCTATGCAACATTTAGTCTCTCTCAACTGTGTGTCAGCACAACTGTTAGAGCAGCTTTGAATGTTAAATGAAGCTTCTAACTATGGTTCTCTCAGTATTTCTTATCTAAAAGATAACGTTTAATTTCTTACAAATAAAGAACAGTTTTGCAGCCTCACTATAAGATGAGATCAAAGATGTTGAGCATCTTTCCCAACAGCTCCTGGCTTCTGCCTTCTATCCAATAGTGGCACCATACTTCGCTCTTGCTTTGTTGTTTTTGGCTTTTTGTTTAAAACAAGCTACTGACCTTGGCTATTGAGTGCACTGAGACTAATGCAAGTGCATTGGAGTGAGGCAATAATCAAATTTAGATGTTCAAATTTCCCTCAATTCTAAACTATTTACAAGAATTCCAAAGTGCCAGTGTTTATACTGATACTTCTGTAAGTCTGTGACAATGTAAAGTGACTACAAGGAAACTGTAAACTTCACAGCATCACATCTCTTAACATTTATTCTCTCAGTACAGGCCAACATGACCAACAATGCAATTCTCTTAGCAGCTTTCAGACAAGATACACGACCTGCAGAACAAAAAGTGAAGTAACTTGAACTCATCAGGTTTTGTAAACACACTTTCATCACAGTACTAAATGCCCCTTTTACTATTTATGTACAACAGAATCACACCATTTTCAAAACTACTAGACTCAATGGTACAATTTAAGCAGAAATACTCCTCAAGCTTAAACCCATTTTATTTTACTACCATTCAGGAAGGCTTGGGAGAAAAGGGGATGCCATTTAATAAAAGGTTCAAACTCTTTAGAGAATGCATTAAATATTTTTTCTGTTGTTTCAGTGCTATGTTCTGTCACCACAGTACTGCAAGCACAAACATCACAGCAATAGTCCAGTCATTCCTTCTAAAGAGGAGCAAATCGTGAAAGTTACATTTTACAAATAGCATTTAGTAAGATCTCAACTCAAGACCAAATACTGCCAGAATTCCTAGACACCTGCACACCACCACACAGACAGAAGGCCCATGGGCATCTTTCCCTCAGTGACAATTCCACCCACAATTCCTCCAGCACCCCACTGCTATATCCCAGAACCACCAGCCACCACTCATAGGAGAACTTGGCTGAAGTGGCCTAACTGGAGTCCTTATCACAGTTTGAGTGAAATTCACACTTACAAAACTGTGAGATTTAAACCTCAGCACTACACTAACAAGATGCCTGTCAATACTGAAGGTCTTTTTTAGTTTTCTGGTTTGTAAGAGCTGTTGATTTGGTTCAGTACTGAAGACATTCAGGACTAACACAACTGGGTATTCTGGGTCTGCACTTTGTGCACTGTCAGCTACAACTGGTACAGAGAAATTCAGAAAGAAAATCTTCCATAAAGCACACTAAGAGGCCCACCTGAAATTTAAATGTATACAAACATTGTCGCGACAGTAACTCATTCACCATTCAAACCCAGTAAGCTTGCTTTTGTACTTTACAAGTGCTTCTCAAACAGCTCACTGGCTCATAACTATCAGGACTTGGCTATAATTCTGGGTGATTATGGATTAGAGAAGTCTTGAAATTTGTTTCTTCTCTGAAAAAAAAAAAAATAACCTTTTAAATGTAAGAATCATTTAATAGGCAGTAGCTCAACTTAATCTTCCAACACATTTTACTATATAAAGGATTAAAACATTTAAAAGCACAAATGCCACCAACAGTAAGATCCTGAACAAGAAAGTTCCCTTACTACCACCATCACCCGCTAGGGTCTTGCCTTTTAAAACTTCCTGCACATTATAGTTTGGCATGGTTAAATATTTTATTGCTATTTACACAAGTTGGTTTGTTGGGGGCTTAGAGGCTGCAAAAATAATTTTCCTTCAAAGCGGAAAGATCAATGTAGAAAAAAATCTTCCATTTAAGTACTTTCTTATTACCAAAATAAGCTTTGCCTATAGTTCTGTGGACTGTTTGGGGAGCTGGACTCCTGTAAGGGTCTCCCAGTGAAGTGCTAAGCTCACAGACCAGGCCCACCAAGACACTCCTACAGTAGCAGCAGTACCATCCCTGCTGGTGTAGAATGGGCCAACTGCGAGGGGTGTTCACAGCCAGAGGGACAGACAACCCTGTCACTTCCCAGCTCGCCCTGGCTCAGTGGGCTGTGCCCATGTCCAGCTCCTCATGCAGAGCCAGCTCAATCTGCTTTTGGGTGGAGAACGGATTCACCAACAAGTGCATACAACACGTCTTGCTTTAAGGGGAAAAGTATATATATTATGTAATTTTTAATATAAAAGCTCTTAATAAAAAGATTAAAACTCAAGAGTCTACATTATATAAGTACATATTGTTAAGGTAACTGAGCAGCAATCTGTTCTTGCTCAAGTTCATTAATGAATTGCATTACTCTGTGCTAAAAACTCCTACTCATTAGCAGCATTGTATCTCACTGTTTCTAAACTCTCTTTCTAGCAGGTACACACCTCCTGGAAACAGTTAAGTGCATAACATACACAGCTTTTTGCATCAGTTACTGTAACCAACTTGAAAACAAATGAAAATCAGTCAAAGACTTCTACAAAATACTAATTCTAATGACTCCTCACAGCCTATTCAAATACTAAAACTTGCTTATGTTCCTTTGTTTTGCCTCCTTCGGCTGGCACTAGCTTGAATGAATATTCCAGCTTTTCCCAAAGTTAGTTTCCTTTGTCATTTTCCAACTCACAGCTATGACCACAAATACATTTGTACACACACTCATTTTACTTCCTCATCCAACTTCACATGAATAAGAACTTTTACAAAAGATGAACAAAATTACAAGTTTTACAGAAAAGCAAAAGGAAACACTAGTGTCTATACAAAACTTAAAACATACGTATTTCGTTCCAGCAGCAGTCCTGTATACAGGCAGCATATATATTAACCGTAAGTATGTTTATGACCATCTAATGCTTCCCCTCGGGCCCCTAGGATTTCAGTGGTCCTCTGCACAGCAGCTACTCCACCATGTTAACAGCCTAGTGTGTAGCTGCCTGCTTCTGCTCTCATCAGCTATCATGGAGAAAGGCAGGATTTGGGATCAGCATAAGGAAATGTTGGGGCCCTTCTGGCAACAGGATGGGACTGTGAATTCCAGTGGACAAGCAAGTCAACCTGAGGCTTTATGTTTCTCCAAGAGCACCAGGAGCTGCTCTGGGATAGTTGCAGTCCAAAACTTCAGTATTCTTCAACCGTACAAGGTAAAGGTCAAAACATTTTCCATTTCTCCTTATCAACACAAGCCATCCTCTCTCCATTGATAATTGTGCCCTAAGACATCAGCAAGTATCAAAGTCATGGTCACAGATATTGCTATTCATGCTATCTCTATATAATGCAACCCCAGCCATCTCTTCTGATAAATTTAATAGCTCAATATAGTGGTTAAGTAAGCCGTGCCTAAGTGCTGCTTTGCCAGCTAAGGTTTCTAACATTGCAGTAATCAGTGGAGCAAAAGAAAGCCCCACCAATACAGTATGCTTAATTTGAATTTATACAGTAATGCACATCAATGTATCCTTTTCTCATTCCAGCACTGTATATATTTACTGCTACACATTTAATTTTGCCAGCGTTTTCAAATACATTTTGGTATGCTTTAAATATGTTTGTATTTTTACACTTTTTTGGCGGCTGTAATATTCCAATCTATTAAAGAAATCGATGTAAGTAGTATGAATGGGAGCAGTGCAATGAGCAATATATATCTACATAGTTTTTCCTTCAGAGGAAAACACCCACTAATGCTGTGTTTAAATCAACCCTATTTAGAAAAGGTAAAACCAGCAGTCCATTGGAAGAAAACCCAACAAAATTACAAACTAGGTGTTCCTATACATAATGATGAGGAACCAAAGCTTTGAAGGTCTCAGTGCTTCTTTATTCACAAAGGAATTTTAGCTAGCTTCTGTCCAAGACTCAATGCGCCAAATCAGTATGACTGACACTCAGAGCTCTCGAGTCTGTCAGACAATTATTTCGTTCCTGTGTGAAGGGGAAAAAGACAAACAAATAAATTAAGCAGACGTCCAGATAGTTCAGGCAAATAAACAAAATTACTTGCTTTAACAAACAGGAACAAACAAATACAAGGAACTACAGAGAACTGGCCATGCTCATGTTGGGTGGGGGAACAACTTTTCTGTATTCTAGTAAACATCTTTTTCCCAGCTTTCGACTAGTGATGCTGAAAAGATCTATTGACAGGAATATATACACCCTTGACAGTGCTGACGCAAGCCTTACCAGAAACGCAACAGCCTATCTGCAGGAACTGCTGTGAGTGCCTACAGTGAGTGAACTACTAAGTTCACAAGAAGTGAGAACTCGTTTTAGTATTGATGTGTACACATAAACAACAAATTACTCTTCTGGAAGTCCCATCAATTACACACTAAGGATCCAGGCTAGGGGCACCTAGGGCATGGCATTCTGAACCCTTGCCACTGTTGCTGCAAAGAATTATGCTTTACCCTGGATTTTTTTTTTGGCTGAAGTTCACCCTAAGTAAAGTTATGCATACATGTCACACGACAGAAAACTCTGCGGTACATCCATTAGAGATAATATAGTTAAAACATCTTTATGCCACTCAACAGCAAACACAGTTTGGGTTTTCTTGCTACTGTAGGACAAACAGTGCTCAAGATCCAAAACACAGAGTTTTGTTAGTACAAAGAAGTAATTCTATCTTCCTAAGAATTAGTTGCAGTTACTGCGTTAGTAAAATGCACAACAGCGTTTAGAACACAGAACACTGCTAACTCATTTGACAACAAAAGAAACTATGATTTATTAGGTAAAAACAGGAAATGGGGAGTAGCAGTTGGGCACATGGTTAATGGTTGAGCAAAATAGGGTTTTATTTTAACAGAAGCATAGCACAGATCAGACAAACTTAGAGACTGCTCCTATACAACCTCAGAAACAACTGAGGTCGCATTTAAAGGAACCTGAAAATGTGCAGCAATTAAGATGATTTGGCCCTTTGCCATAAAGGGGATGAAGTATACAAATCCTGAACTGGGCTTTTAAAGTTCCTGTATTTTATCTTTACAAGAACACATGATTCCAGAAGTTTCATATCCACTGTAATAGTCCAAAGCAGAGCCTGCTTAGTATTATAAAAGCCAATGCTTTTATAACTGGTTGGACATAAGCACCTTAGTATTATAAAAGCCAATGCTTTTATACTGGTTGGACATAAGCACCTGCTGAAAATGAAGCATAATTCACAACACTGCCACAGAATTATGCCTTAAGCATATGTTCTAAGCATCTTACTGAGGAAGGCTTTTAACACTCATTGGGAGTTTGTTGTTTTATTAACCATTATACTCTCTTTATCCCAAACCCTACTAATGATAGCTATTTTTGTAAGAGTATTGTAGGGCTTCTTACTTGAAAATGATCTTCAGTAGCCTTGCCACCCATGTTAAGAACATTCAGAGAACTGGCACGCTTCATGCTGCAACCAGGACAGTGAACATGCAAGGATAAACCAATCAGAATAGCTGAAAACTAACAGCTCTAAAAACACAAGTATAACAATGAGCAATGCATAGTTAAGGGAGTTTGAACAGTCCCCCAAAACTGATCTGAGGGATACCCTTTAAGATAACTACATAACTTAGAACATGTTTGTATTCAGTTCTAATTTACATATAAAACCAAAAAAATATTACAAGCTCTTCAGAACTTAAACATTACAGGCCACTGATTTAATTTCAACTCAAAACAAAATCTTAGTTTTTAAAGCATATCAAATTAATACACTGAGTTAGCACTGATTTTTAATTAACTAATTCTCAGTTTCAATTTTACGCAGCTTCTTACAAAAGCATGAAAATATTCAGACAGTTAAGGAAAAAATGAGAAGCATGAGGAAGTTTTGTTACATAGGCAGCATTTAACTTGGAAAAGCTACAGCGAACATCTATTTAAGACTTTCTGTCTGATCTAGGTAAATCTTCAGAATCAATTCCAAAAGGCATTTTAAAATCTTTTATTTTACACATTTCAAAGTGAGGGAAACAAGAGGGTTGCTGCTATTAACTTTGGTTATGCTTTTGGCTTTATAACACTCTGAGCAGTGGTAACAATCACCTGAGACTACTGTACTGAAAGCAACAGATGACTTTAAAAAACACAATCACGTATACAGGGGCTACTGACAGTCTGAGTATCACTGTGTTAACTGTAATACCTACTCCTGTTTGAGATGGGGATTAACAGTTTACCTACATTTCTCAAACATACACAAAATTTAACAAAATATTTTTAAATGTGCAATGGAATTCAAAATGAGCCTTAAGATTCATTCCATCATGGTGACTACAACAGGAATGTCTGATGTCCTTTATTCCCAAGCGTCTGTACGCTACTCAGAAGGTTCTGTATTTGCTTTGACTTTTCACTAGCTCTTTAACTACTTCAGAACTCCTAAAGGATGGTTTTTGAATACATATTTGATGAACTATTCACAAGACGATGAGGCCCTAATCCTGCAGTACTACCTACAGCATTAGACACAAATGGTCAAGGCTGAGTTTCTAAGCCTTCCAGTAACATGGAAAGGTTTATCCATACAGATCACTTTAGATATTAGTGTTTCTTCCTACTGAAGCATGACTACTAATAGTTGAAGTCGAGCGTGATTTTTAAATGCTTTCATAAAGCATTGACTTAACAGAATAACAAACCAAACACTAACATACACAAGCAACAGCTGTCATATAACATAGGCTGTCTTTTCCTAGCATTAAATCTGCATGTTTCAGAAGCTAGAACACACATAATTTAAAATATCTGACATGAGTGTTAGCAACAACAAAGCAAAGACTCATGCATGGTATACACCTCTCATTTATTCAAGGAAGCACATAGAAGAAGAGGTTATATATGGAAGCCGAAGTAAGTTAATCTGTAAAACACAAACATTACATAAAACTCTCCAAAAGAGCATAAAGGTTTACAGAAAACATTCCAGGGAAATAGAAAATCCATCAGTGAAAATTTACACACACATTTTTATGTTCTTCCTAAAGTGCCAATTACAGTATCACAGTATGATAGAGATTGGAAGGGACCTCAAAAGATCATCTAGTCCAATCCCCCTGCCGGAGCAGGAACACCTAGATAAGGTTACACAGGAACGTGTCCAGGTGGGTTTTGAATGTCTCCAGAGAAGGAGACTCCACAACCTCCCTGGGCAGCCTGTTCCAGTGTTCTGTCACCCTCACTGAGAAGAAGTTTCTTCTCAAGTGGAACCTCTTGTGTTCCAGTTTGTACCCATTGCCCCTTGTCCTATCATTGTTTGCCACTGAGAAGAGCCTGGCTCCATCCTCGTGACACTCCCCCTTTATATATTTATATTTGCTAATTAAAAAAAATTTTTTTTTTTTAATCACATGAGATACTGGTTTCTTTTTGGGTTGTTTTTGGGGGAGTTGGTTTTGTTCGTTTCTTTGTGTGTTTGTTTTAAATCAAGATGCTTGAGAACTTTAGTCTGGCAAATGCACCTTTAAAACTCCCTCCATGTTAGAAACATAACTGCACAAAAAGCATGCAGCTGTTTTTCCAGTGCTTAATATCATTGCTTAAATAGCAATTATTAAACCTTTTTTTTATTATAAACCTTAACTGTTCTACTCTATGATCAACATTTTCAAAGTGGAAACATCAAACTTAACACTGACTGAGTGAAGTTAAATTACTACAGAACTAAATTCTGAAATATGATAAAGAGAGAACTGATACAGTGCTTCAGGTATTGTGTGTTTCAAAGAACAATTCTTATTCTTTGTCAAGAAGGATTTTGCATGATTTTAAATAAACAATTTCCCTGATGAGTTTTCTACTTTATTTTCTCCAGCCTTCTGTATCAAGCAACAACACAGTAACTAAGTCTCTTTCATGCTATCATATTAATGTGTTTCTCTTTGAGTATGCCTCTTTCAGAATCTTACCAGCAGTGTTAACTGCTACTTACAGAAGCACAGTATAAGCAACAGCTGTAAATCAATTTCAAAACAAAGTCTTCCTAGAAACATAGCAGGGATTGCAGAGATGTACTGGTAAGGATGAGAGCACATATGTTCTCTATCTACCTAGAGCAGCTGACTTCATAGCAAAAATGATTTATATGTACACTATGTCACTATTGTAATATTCAGCTATCAAACACTCTAAAAACAAATGTTTGCATAATAAAACCGAGTATCCTTTTTAGTAAACTCAGAAGCAGAAAAAAAAAGTATTTATTTACTAAAGTTTTTCAGAAAATGAGATCAGAATGACTTTCTGGAATATCAGTATGTACAGTTATGCCTCATGAGCTACAAAGCTGGTGCTTAATACCAGGAATCTTTGTTATTAAAACCAGATAGTATAACTAGAATTTAAAAATGTCTCAATTTCATAAGAACAGAGCTTGCAGTATTTGTCTTACACACTCCATGTGTATACCTACAATAAAGCTTGTCAATGCAAAACATGTATTGCAAGTTTAAGAATAACTTATTCTTTGACAACTACGGTGACATCTAAAAAACCAAGAATACTTTGTCAAAAAATGAAAGCAAGAAAGATATTGCTTTGTCTTCAAACAAATATCTGTTTCGTATTAATATCTTTATTTGAGGCAATCTTCTCTGGTGATACAGACCCCACAATACAATTAATGTTACTGTGGGTAGATTACTTCTACATTGGTCAAATAACATTCCTGAAGTGCAGAAAATAAAAAGGTAGGCAAATTCTTACAGGAAATTGCAAAGCCAAATGTCTTCAGTTATACATAAGCGTAATTTTCTACACCTATAACCATGGAATTATTTTACCTGCAGGCAAAATAGGTCTATTTACTACTGAGAAGAAGGAATAAAACTCTTGGCTTTTCAGGAACGTAAAACCTTTCCATGTCTCAAAAACTGATGAGAAAATGCAAAATTAGCTACGAGTATTTACATCTATTCATGCAATAATATACCTGAGCTACAATGTATGAACTCTAGACAGAGCTGAACAGAAACAGAAAACCAGATTTTGAAAATGCTCACATTGAAGACAAAGGAAAACCATTTTATTCTATTTTGGTTTGCATTTGCTTGTTTTCCCTAAAGCATTTTACATTTTTCCTTCTTCTACTCATATGTGAATTCTACGTGTATTGCAGCTGTACACAATGTTTTACAGCCACAGAAAACAATGAGGCAAAATTTCAGTGTAGCGCTTAGAGAAACGCATCGAGAGCCTGCGTCCAGATCACTGTCTCAGGTATTACCATCATCATCATCTACTATATTACTAAGATGCAGCTGCTCCATCAGAAGTTACTTCACATTCTCCAATTTAACTGTTTTAAAGCGTACGTTCAAATTCACACTGTCATTCAGTTTTGAAGTGAGTTCCAGTTTTCCACAGTAAGGGGAAAAAACCCTGCAAATCTGACTGCAATAACACTGGGGCAAAAGGGAATACCCACAAATGCTATTATGAAAAATAGCAGTATATTTTAATATTTCAACTTCTCTGCAGCAGCCAGTAAGTGATGAATGGTTTTAGTGCAATTATTAGAAATACGACGTACACTCAAATCTATAATCGCGTGGTAAATAAGAAAGAGAAGTTAAATTCATTAAAATTTGAATTTTTAGCACTGACTTTACTGAGGCCAAAATGTTAATGAGATGCACAATGAGGTTCAAGTTTGTCAACATTTTCCTCTGCTCTCTGAAATCTGGGGGTTCCAAAAATAGAAACTGAGAAGGGCTCAAGTTAGTAATTCTCTTTATATTCACAGCAATATATATAAAGCTCTATTAAGAATATATCAAGATATTAAGCTATACCAAAATTCAGTAACATTTATTTTTCTTCAGTGCTGTGTGAAGAGAATTTTGCAGTTAACTAACATTTATCAATATTTCTACGAGGCTTTTCTATTCCTCAAATGGCTAAAGCAGTAAAAAGGGAAAAAACGCTGTTAAAATTGAGTTAACTCTTAAAAGCAAATATAATTCCTCGGATGTTACAGAACTATAAGTTTTAGAAATTCTTATTTTATTTTACTTTAAGATATAAATCTGTATGAAATAGAGTTAGCTAAGCAGAGAAGAAAACACTGCTCTAGGCACTACACTAGGCTACAGTGGGGGGCACAGAAGGAAGGCACAGCAGCATAGCTAAGGATAGATAATTACCCTGGATTCTTTGGTTCACTGTCCCGTGAACTTCCTCCCTTCAGCTTTCTAACCAGCTTCTCACTGCTGCGTCTAATGGAAGCACGAAGTTTGCTAAAGGAACCACTGCGCTTTAAAGATCCAGTGCCATCCTGAAAAAAATTGAACAAATGTGAAACTGCAAGAGTTGGTGCCCTCCCCCAAAGCTGGCTCAAGACCCTTTCGTTGATGACTTTTTTTTTTTAATTGCTATTAACAGGTACTTGGTACAATTACCTAAACATGTAATACCGTGTAGCTACAACTTTACTATAACAGGGTGCTTTCCAAACTGTAAAAGATTTCTAGAATGTCACGACATGCTCAAGCCATGATTCATAATTAGTAAAAACCCACCAAGGAGTCAAACAAATCACCATGTTACCATTTTATAAGAGCATACTGTAGTTAACATAGCACAAGCCCCACACAAAAGCATTCCATCACTAAGGAAAAAACCCTGTTTTATTCTTTCTAAACATCTACACTACCTGCAAACATGTTCAATTAATCCTAAACTCCTTAAACAAAAATATTTCTGACAGAAACATGTATAGTTAAATTCCTGTGCTTCACTTTAACTTGTACCAAAGAAAATGTAAAACACAATGAATTTTTCATACACTGCATTCATGTTTTACACACTGCTGTGCTAACCAGAAGAAACTTCCATCTGACAAAAATTCTATTTTTTAATGTTTTACTCTTTAAAAAAACCCCAAAAGCAAACCGGTTTAGTAAGATTAGAAGCGACCATTTCCTACTTCATAGAAATCCTATGTGACTATGAAACAAGAATTGTAAAAGAAGAAAGTAAAATATTACTAAGCAGACAAAGACAGACACCTGAGTTAGAGTGAGTTTATTAGAAGTTAGAAAGACAAATACACAAATCACTGAACACCAAGATTAGTAGAGAAAAGCATAATTGCGAAAATCTCACACAAAGACTATACAGCAATGCTACTTTAGAATATTCATAATTGAAGACATCCAGAGTTCCATATTGATGTTAACCATGTAATAGGTCTCTAAATACATTTTAAAGCACTTGGAGAACATGCCTTACTTTTATGGTTTGGTTTTGTTTTTCTCCCGTAAAGATCACCATCATGCCATTTCAGTAATACCTTGTGTGATACTTTTAACTACCTTTTTTCCATAGTGAACAGCTACTTCTAAAGTTCATTGTTACTTTTTTTTTCTATGTATTACACAGCAAATGGTTGTAATAACATTTTGTATGACTAGATACATAACTGGCAAAGCTACACATGTACAGAAATAGAAAACCAAAAAAGGACACCAGCACTGAAGGAATGGCCAGTTTACAGGGAAGTGTAGCTCTGACAAGAATCTTAAGGGGTTTGCTAAAACACAGCAGTCAGTACTGAAGAGAGAAGTTAAAGCCTGAAGATGGTGCACGCCCGTCATGCAGGAGACAGTATAAGAATCACAAAAGGCATCTAGGCCTGTCAGAAATGGAGAGAGAAAAACTCAATGAAACTGTTGGGAAAAATTCAACAGTTTTCAATTTTGAACAGTTAAGTTTACAGTATTTCTAGGTCACAATCAAAACTTTTTTTTCTGGAGTATTTGGGCTGCCCTGAAACACAAAGTGCAGGCCCTTGCAATTACCAGAATGTACATCTTTCTGCAGTTTCACCTGTATCACTAATATGCAACTTACAAACGAGCATGAATGATTCCGTGCATTCTTTAAGTTAAAATTTGCATAAAATACCAAAAAAACTTTAAAAGTGATATCTTTAGTGTTACATTTTGTAAGCAAAGAAAGGATTTTTCTTTTCAGCTGACCTTAACACAAAAATAAAAAATAAAGGAAAAAAAAACAAAAAACAAACCAGAAGAAAGGAACAGAGCAAGGTGCATTCATTTCAGCTTTAACTTCTGTCAGGAATGTTCCTCAAAACACAACAGCAAGAAGAAAGGGGTCTTCTCCTAACCTCCAGACAAAATCCTGTTCATTCCGTTAAGGAACTAGAATCCAACTGACCTGTGTCCATTCAGTTTTAGAGTAATTTTAGAACACATCCCTGTGTGTATAAATAGATGTATAAAATAATATATAAAATCCAAGTGGAAATTTCTCTCCTCTTCCTAATGTAGTGAGGCATCTGATAGAATTCACTTTTAAAAATAAGCTCTACTTCAGTTTACACACTTTCCATTCTTGGTGTAAGCACAGAGACCATTACTGATAGTCTTAAGGTAACTGTTTTGAAGGCCTTTACATACAGCAACTGGAATAAACAGTAATTAAAATTATTTTTGGAAATATCAGAATGCCTTGCTACAAAGTGATCAGAAGATCAAAATATAACTGAGTATTTCTGTTTCAAACAAAATTGTGTGTGTTGCACACACTTCTAAAAACACACTTCAGCTTTGCAGGACTGAATAAACTGGAGTTTAAATTCCAATTAGAAGTATTAGATCAGTGAAAAGGCTAATTATTCCTATGGCCTTAAACCAGTGGTGCTGTAGTAGTGATAATGATCTAAGGAACAAACCCAAGACAAGTTTGGTAGGGGTGTGTAACTTCTATCATGCTAATTAGCACATTATTAAGACAAGCTTTTGGTTACTTCAAATCTGGAGTAAATATATTAAACTCCCAAGTTAAACAATGACTGCATGATTAAAAAAAAATACCTTTAAAACATGAGTTTAGGATTAAAAAAAAAAAAAAAACAAAATTCCTAAATCCAGCAAAACCAATCAAAAAAGCAGAAAATATCTCCATTTCTATGGCAAAGATTAACTGCCAATTTTTATGTTGCTCAGAATGAGAATCACCGTAATACTTTTGTTTACACTTCCCCACCATCGCTTCGTGTACTCTCTAGGTGTCTGCTACAATGCCCCTTTGACTAATCTGATACTTCTTATTAAAGTAGAAACGCTTAGCAGCTATAGTAGTGAAATATACTGCTTTTGTTTCACACCTGAATGCAGACTTTTGTGCTCAAAAGACGCATCTTTGAAGCACGTAAGTTAGAGTAAGAACATTAGCTTAAATTAAGCACTGTCACACCACAAGGATTTTTATCTGTCCTGCAACTAGCTGCAAGATCAATTTGCAAAAATGTCAATTACAGATACGCACTGTAATTTTTCATATACAAATATAATAGAGGACAGGGAATCTTGAGATTTCTACCCTGAATTTTCAAAACCAAGTATTTCTTTGCTTTCTTTGTAGTTTCTGTTAACTTAGAGGGATGGACTTTCTAAGAAACATGTAAACATGCACAATAAAACTTCACTTAACATATCGTTTTAATAGTTATTAGCAGATTTACTTCAATAGATATTTCAGTTCTTTTTGTAAGAGTGCAAGACATTACATCAAAGCATATCCTGCTTAATATGGGTTAAATTACATATGGAAATCACTTAGTTACAATAAATCTTCTAGCAACTTTTTGTTGAAGTTTGTTGCTTTACATACTCCAAGTATTCTGACACTCAGCTTGACCAATTCAGAAGAATTTAAATGGAAAAGACAGAAGTAAAAAATTCTACTATACTTCATGAACCAGAGTATTTTGTCTGGAGGGAACACATGAGGGTAAAAAAACCTACACAATATAAAGTAGAGGGAGAACAGCACTGAGATAGAAACACTAGCAGGGTAGAGAGAGAGGAGTTGCCCACTTTTATGTAAAACATGTAATACAAAAATATCTCTCATGAGGGAAAAAAAATAAACTAAGATGAGAATAAAGCGATGCCACTTCAGCACACTAAAAATGAAGTTTGCTCTGAAAAGTCAGAATTTAACTTTTCAGATCAACAATTTTTATCACCAAGTTTGATTCATGTATTGACCTAGAAATACTGTCTACTGCTTTTCCACAAAAGGGCCTTTCAATCCAAAACCTGCATGCTTGTTTAATTAATGTCAATAACAGAAAAAACGTTTAATCCGTTTAGAACATATAGTCATGCAAAGTACAGCGAAAATTAAGGGAGGAGTACAGTACACAGTTCTAAAGCTGAATGGGCAAAATGAGAATTAAAAAAAGTGTTAATCCAACCTTACTTTGGCTTTATTGATGATGCAGTGTTATTCACAGTAGATGCTGATTGACTGTCTTGGCACCGAGAACACCAATGCCAAGAAAACAGTAATAAAGAGACAAAAGCAAAGATGGAAAGACCTTCTCCTTGAAGAGTAAAGCAGTATGTGTTTATCAAGGTTTCTTTGGAATGCTAAAGTTTGTCTCATGTGGCTAACAAAAAGAAATAAAAAGAGAAAGACTGCTACTGTAAGAGAAATGAAACTTCAGAACACTCAATTCTGCAAAGTAGGCTACTTCTCCTCCCATACAGCAAAAGCAGGCAACACCTTATAATCTAACAGAGTATTTTCAGCAGAACTGCAGCTGGGAATTGGTTAACAGTGCAATATATATCCCATTGCTGGCAATGGAATAAACATGGGAAACATGGTGACAAAAGCAAGCAACTACATAAGCCAGATCAATAGCTGAAAGCCAGCATTGTCTTCCAGTGGTTACAAAATGGTTACTGTCTTCCAGTGGTTACAAAAATGCATATGTCATCGCACTATATGTATGTTTTTACTTTATGACAGTGTTATATAGTGAAGCCAATATATGGGAAAAACTGGAACAAGCCTTGACTCCCGTCAAATTCTAATACAGAAAAGTGTTATTAATATTTCACTCAAGATACGTGAAGTTACCATCATATTTTTATGCGATGGCACTGCCTCTTAAAATGGACTGTATAGCAGCTTCAGAAGTTACTTTTTTTCCTTTTGGTTAAGGAGGAGACTGGAATTATTTTAGTGTTAGACTGCTCAAGTATTTACTCTAAAACTGCTGACACTTAATGCATCTCTATAGCAAATGTTCTTTGTGATTCCAAGAGATGCAATATTTGTAAAGAAACATTTAAAATACAGGCAAATATGGCATCAAAAGGACAAAAGCAAAAGTAAGATAATTGCCAGAGTATTTCTACCAGTAAAAAGAAACCACTAACAAGCAACTGTACACCAGACCATAACCAGGACACTCAATCAGCATTAAACAACTTAAAGTTAAATACAACTGCTTAGGATTCTTGAAAAAATTTCACCATTCAGGAAAACAGAAAGGATGGTTTAAATTTTTTAAATGTTACAGTTTTTTTAAATTATGTTATGATAAACAAAATGTTATTCTTTATTCTTGATTCTGCAAAATCACAAAATAGTAGATTAACCAAGAAACAACTGAAAACACAAGAGGCTGGTGAATGGACAACCATATTTGTTCTGGTGTTAATTGATTTAGGCTATTTTCTTAAACTGTGTACTGTACTTACCCCATTCCATTCTACGCTCATACTCACTTCCTCGCCTCCATCAGGACCACTCTCGTACTTTACCACATCAACATTGAGGCTTTCTCGGCTTCGCCTTTTTTCTATGCTCTCAGGGTCATTCAGCACTTCAGCAACTCTCTGTTTATGAACATTGTCAAGACCCTGAGAATTAGAAAAAATGGCAAAAGGTTTTCTTCTGCTACAAGCTATACTAACACACAATAACCATATCAAGAAAGAAGTCAAACCAACCCCTTACTCCATCACCCCAACTCTACCTTCAAAGAGCAGCTGAGTTGCCCTTCATACACTGCAGAAATCAACAGAGCATGAAGTGGACAGACAGTTTGGTAGAAAATTCAGTGACTTGCCATTCTTTTCCTCCTTCCCTATCACTTGTCAAAGCTTCACAGTGTTCACATAACTTACCTGAAGCCACCTGGCCACCAGCTTAATGTTTAAGCAATTCCTAGGTCATGAACGGTCAATGCAATTCTCAGTTTTCCACCTATCAAATGGTACAGTATTCACCCACCTTTGGAGAGAACATTGGAGGTACCTGAATATCTAATACCTGAGACACGGGTTGTGTTATTTTAAAAATAGAGACATATGATACTTGGCACAGTGGTATAACTGATTGTTCAGAAAGACATTAAATAGAAAATAAGCTTACAATAGAACAGACTATATTTGTGGTCAATAAAATACGTTTGCTTTGTGTCAAACAATGTCCATCAGTTACCACATAACCCTTTGAATATCTTTAAATACCTTCTGTAAAAATCATGTACTAAAAATAATAGCAAAATCTTCCACAGAAACTAGAAAGTAATAAAGCTCAAATCATACTTGAGTATTGTTTTCTTTAGAATAAACCTCATATACTCCACATTATGAACAGTATCCTGCAGGAAGAGATGCCCAGTGAGTGCCTTACACATAAGAAAATATTCTACACCTTTCACTGTGCAACATTAGCAGCAAATGCAGCAGGGGACCTCTGTGACAAATGCATAAAGCCTACCACAATACAGACAGTGAAAATCATGCCAAAATTCTTCTAAAAAGTAAAGTGCATGAATAAGAAAGAAAGTCGGTTTAGTAGCATGAAGAAATCAGGTTCTTCGTTCCATATGTGAGATACATAGGAATGATTTGTGTCAGCAACCTGGGAGTCCTTGTCATCATTGCACTTTGGGTGGAATCGAAAATCCTTGAAAACGTCTAAGAATGATCAGATTATGATAGATGTTCCTGTCAATACAATGATGAAAGAGAAGAAGAAACAAAGGAATAATCCTTCTTAATCAAACGCTTTGTTACTTTAAGGGGTACTTTGTTTAACTACTTTAATGTCTCAAACTTTGCTAATTAAAGGGGTACTCTGTTTAACTGCTTGAATGCCTTAAGGGGGTTAGGTAATCAAGAGATACATCCTGTTACAGGATGAGGTGAAACTTGTGTATTGAATAAGTAACTATATAAGAAATGGAATTTAGGGGGGGCTAAGATGGTGGTTAAGCTTGTGATAGACATCCCCTGTTAACGTATTACCAAGGAATTCAATAACTTTTTAAGAAGTTTCTTCACCCGAAGATAAGCCCCCAGCAACAGGAGGAGAACGATGAAAAGGAACCACGTCGATATCCGGGTGAAGGAGACAACAGGACTGGCTGAAACCCAAGACCGAGGAGTATAAGAGACTGTACCCCAGAAATCTCGGTGTGCGTCTTGGGTGGAGCGGAGACTGCCCGGCGCACCCAGCACTGCTTGATTATTGCCTCTTGATATTAATCAATTGTAATAAAAATTAATTAAATCAGATCACGATCAAGACGGAATTTTTATAACACACATAGCTGCTTTCCACTAACTGAAGAGCAGAACAGCCCTCCCTGATGGAATTCTACAAATAAGGAAGTATGAACACATAATGATCATATATTTTCACTTCCACGTGGCTGCATGGTGCAGAAAACTGGCTAGAGCTCTCAGTATTGAAGCACAGGGTCAAAATGGCTTCTGCACCAATCCCTTCAGCAGCACAGAACACAAAAACCATAAAACTATTTAAAATCACCACTAAAGAGGTGAAGTATCACATAAAGACCCTGGGCTCTGCTCCAAAGCTACGGCGACTCATTTACTTCACACTTTAATACATGCATTTAAAAAAGGGACGGGGAACTGCACTTCCTCAGTTTGATTCTGTCATGAAAGATGAAGGACAAAGAACTTCGCTGCTCTTCAAAAATCTTGCATTTACATCCCAGCAGCTAAAGCAAACAAAACATGCATGAAGGAGAACAGAACTATGGAGGACTGGTACTTTTCCACACCTGGGAACAGAAGTACCTCTTTGCTTTCAGCTGAAAAGGGGAAATGGATTAACCCTGTCTGTTCTCCTTTAATTTAATGACCTAAAATACAAAAGTAGAGTTAAACACTGCTAGTAAGCACTGTTTCCTACATGTCCAAATCCAGGGCTGTGTGTGATATAATGGTAGACATGGTATATGATGCAACAATGAAAACCTGAAGCATGCTTAATAAAAACAAAGCAGCAGCAGCAAACCTCCAGCAAGCTTTAAGGAAAATGGAGACAAGGAACAGTTTTTGCAGTGGTACTAGCAAGCCAGAAGTGGGCTGATTACACAGGGACTGTAAAAAAAGACTTCTCCAGTAGCAAGATCCTCTCATCCTTAATTCCCAAATAATCAATTCCAAGCTTCCCAGTGGAAATTTCAACTTGAAAAGCTGGTGAAGCTGGTGCTCCGTTTTATTTTGGTTCTAACATATACATAAAAAGAACAAATAAAAGCTAAGTTGCCTTATTACTATTACGTTATTCTAATTTATCCTGTTTGTATCTGTTCACACCCAAAAAAAAAGAAAAAAATCACATGTAATGGCAACAGCAAAACTAAGAACCAAAACAAACATTTTAAGACGCAGTGCATCTTCATTTCTTGTTTTCAAATAGAGACACTCCAAAAATAAGCCTTCAGTAAAAATAAGTTAAAATCAACCTCAGTAAAAGAATCTGTATCAACTATCCCCCCCCCTTGAATTTTCCTTGCTGAAGAACCTTTTTCCCAGATTCATATTTTCCTCTTACCAGTTTAATTCAATTTACTTGGCAAACACTTGCAAGTTTTCCATCATTTTTTTTTGTGGAAGAAAGAACTTAAACCACCTTACATCAAAGGGAACTATTCCTGAATTCACTAGAAGAGCGTGAGGTTTGCCAGGAGCTTTTTGCTCTCTCCCTTTTCCAGAAATCTGCTTCTGTATACATCAAACACTGCAATATCATTGTTTAAAATACAACACTGAATCAGTATAAGACAAAAAAATACCCCACAGAAACAAAGCAAATCATTGTGCAAAAATGAAATTAAAATTGAACTTCCAAGGGCTTTTTTTTATTCACTTACATTTTCTTATTTGGCTTTCCATTTTAATACTGACAAGCCATATTTGCTTGTCCTGTCTTGGGTACTTCTACACAAGACTTTTTATCAATCCATCCAAAAGGGAAAGGAAAAACAAAAAGCCAATAAAACACCACAAAAAAAAAAAAAAAAAACAAAAACTCTCCCCCACCTTCTTCTAAGACTGAGAAAGGGTTACTTGAATTGCAGATCTGAGAGCAAAGACACAAAAGACACAGAACTTCCCTGCATTAAAAGAACAGACCCACCACTTAAACTGTAATATCCATCTCAGTAGTCTGTGGAAGTAACAGAAACAACTAATACATTTATAACGGTCTTCTAAAGGCCTGCATCAGTCAGTCAGCTGCATGCAGAAACAAAACATTTGAAAGCTTTATAGCTCCTTACTGAAAACAGAACAGCATTACTGGCAAATGAGATTATCATTGAAACTCTCCATCTTCCCCTAGCTATAGCCTCTCTCCCAGGACACGTAAGCAAGTAAGGACTGCTGGCTATCATAGTGTTTTCTGCTGTGCCATTTTCCATGCAATTTCACTGCCAATTTGAATCATGTCCCCAGGATACGATGCCACTGCCCTAGCAGTTAATCAGTTTCAAGTGTTAAGATGGTACTGGTTTATCACCAGTTCAGATTGAAATTAGGGATACTAAATAACTAAATATACTAGACACTACATAGCTAATAGTTCACATATTGTGTGCATACGATAGATAACTGTAGTTGAAAATCTGCATGATCACAATGTAGACATTTTATTAAGAATTTTCACACTTGCCTGTTTACGAGATCTCATTGCTGCCTCCTCTAATGTTTCAGCAGCTTCAAACTTGCCCTGTCGTCTGTAAAGCGCTCCAAGGTTCTTTAAGGTAGTTGTTACTGTTGGACTATTTAAAGAAAAAAAATACACACACACACACTAAACTTCTCAGTTCACAAACTAATAAAAACTTAAATATAGTATTTATCATATTAAATAATTACAAAAAGGAAGACTCTTGAAATACACTACACAGTATTGCATGTACATGGATAAACCTGTTAACACCTTGCCAAATGCATTCATGGCTCACACTATGATTAGTCAACAGCCCTGAAAGTTAGTAAATAGCCTCTAAATCTACTCAGGAGAAAACTGGAGTGCTGCATCCTTCTGTTTCATGTGCATCTCAAGGTAAAAAATTAGCTCAGTTAGAGTGTGCCCAACTGAGTAATTGTGAAGCTTCCAGAAAATATGCCTACTTATGCATACAGTGACCATTACTGTAGCATGTTAGGCACAAAACAAATTTAACAGTTCATCAGCTTTTACTTTATACTTATTTTCTATGCTTTCAAACTATGCTTGAAGAATAAAAGGGAAAAAAATAATAAATTGTATTAACATTAACAAGTTTCACACTCCAACAAGACAATATTGTTTCAGTGACACAGTATTAGCTCAGTCATCATATTGCTGCGTGAAGTTTTGCTCCAGTAACAACAGAGAAAAGATTTCTTCATGCATTAGGACGAACAAGTACATGAAAAACAAACCAACAAAATGTATTGCACCCAGAGCTCAGGATGGAGAGACAAGAGCAGATTTCAACAGTTCAAAGGTTCTGCTAGTTGTTAAATACATGAATTCAAACACTGAATAAATTAAAAACCCTCACTAAACATTATCCATACTACATGAATGTTTCTTACCTTGCACCACTTGCACACTAGAAAAAAGGCAGGCAAGTTACGATATTAAAAGAAACAAACCCTATTTCACCAAGTACAATCCAAGCAGAAGTCCTTGTTTCTCTTCTTCCATTTTAAAGTACACTTTTTCACTCACACAAAGCTATATTCTTTGAGCTTTATAAACTCAAACAATGCTGAACTGTGGCAGTTCTGACTTTGTTTTCTTGTACCACCTAAAAAAACCCAATGCTCAGTTACTTGCCTCCTTTTTGCTTCTGGCCCTCTTTAGAACCCTACACCAACTAATGGAATAAAAAGAGAGAAAGGTGACCTACGCTTTACCTGAAGGACTGCCAAGAACACAACTGGTGAGTTTCTCGTTCACTTACTAGTCTAACCAGGCTATATTAAAAGCATCCACAGGACTTGAAAACTGTTAGTACATTCCTGAAACCCTTTCCTGGGGCCTGAATTTTTAATACTATTGTTTTTACAGTCCAAAGCAAGCAGCTGGTTTGGTTCCATTTTTAAACATGTGTTAATGCGACAGTTCTGGATACCGTGTACTGCCATGTTGTCTGTCCTATGAAGAAATTACCCACCTGTCAACTTTGCAAGCTTTGTACCAGCCACCATATTCTCCAAAAGTTGTGCCATCTTTTTGCTTTCCCTAAAATAAAATAATATTGACCAAAAATAACCAACTTGCAACTTAAGTAAAAAAACTCCAAAAAAGATTTATGGCAATGGCCTTACTTTGCATTCTTCCCTCTCTTCTGCATGCATCCAAATAGGTTTATTTTCATCTGATGAAACACAAGAAAATATATTACAGAAGAACAAAACTACAAAACATTATTTTCATTTTCACCCTTCTGAAATGAAGCTGTGAACCAGGGAATTATACTACTACCACCACAAAAAAAGCTTAGTGTCCGTACTACAAGCAGCAGATAAATAAACGTGCCTCTTCTTTATAGTTTTATGACTGTGTCTTCTTTTATCTGAACTTAGAAAAAATTTCTGAGAAGCTTTGAAGTTAGCATATGCTGACATTGATTTGTCATGCACCTAGTTCTGGGCTAAAAACTGCACATTTATTTATCTATCATAAAAACTGTTTTGACATCCACAAAGTGGTACACATACTTGCGTCATGGAATGCAATGTGATTTACAGTTGATAAAATGCATTTGACCTCAAGGTACACCATAATTCACAATTTAAGGGGATTTTCCTCATTCTTTAAATGTATTAATGGAAGAATCACATTAACAATGTATTCATTATATCATTAAAAATCCTGGGTTGACTTTTATCTGTGACTGGAAAGTCACAAGTTTTTCTGCCTCTATAAAAATACCAAAATTGGTTTTGGTTGGGCATAATGTAAATTATGCCAGAAATACAATCCATAAAACAGAAACCTATCAAGTCTACCTCATGTAAGAAAAACTTGCCTTTCAATCAAATGCTACTGACATATCTAAATGCTTTCTTATGATGAATATACTTCAACATGTTTATTACCTCACTTTTTAAGTCTACCTCATGCACACAATGATTTTGATCAGGATACAATTAACTTCCTGCAGATATTATTTCATAATAACTACCAAAATGACACATACATTCAAATCTACGGATGCAGTTTCTTACCATCTACAGAGCCAAATTCCCGTTCATGAGCACGAGTAAGAATCTCTTTGTACAAATTTTCCGCTTGCTTAAATTTGCCCTGTTTTAGATAGCAGGATGCCTAAAAACGAAATACACCCCCCCCAGAAGATATCAGCACACTTTTATTTAGCTTGATAAATAATAAATACAATACATGCTGAATAAGGTGCATTATAATTAATCAAAAAATCTTGCTTTTTTTCTCAGATTTACTCTATAAAAGTCTTACCAGGTTATTCTTTGTTTTTGCAACATTTGGATCATCTGGTCCCAGCTTGGTCTGGTAAATTTCCAGTGCCCTCTGATAGTAGTATTCAACCTCCTCATATTTACCCTGGTTCTGGCACAGTAAAGCCAAGTTATTCAATTGTTTAGCAACATCAGGGTGATCCTTCCCCAGGACCTGAAAATTAAATAACTTGTATTAAAACATTCTCCAATCATCTTATCCGGGTTTACAAATGCATCATTTAGAAATACGCCGCTAGTTTTTATTCCTCATCAATTCAACATAAGGATAATGGAAGAAAAATTGCATTTGAGAGATCTGAAAATTACTCAATTCTATTAAGAACTGAGAATGCTGCACGACAATTCATAACAGGAATAATACAAGTAGCAGAACAACATGATATGCAGAGTATTACACAAAGCCTGAGGATGCAGGCATTCAGTGTCATGGATTGGAATAAATATCCACAGAGTCATAGAATAATCAACTTCAACATTTTAATGATGTTTCATTTTTAGTTTCAAAGCTTTTGTCACATGATTACTTAACTATCAAAGGGGAAAGAAAAAGTGAAAGAAGTTTAACTACAAAATACAGAATTTACAATATACCCAGAGTGCTCCAACAGCTCCATAGGACTACTTGAATGTGCAACTGTTTTGAATTTCACACACCTACTAGGGCACTGATAACTCTGGTTTACCTGGCAGATCTACTCAACCAGAACAAAAAACAAGTAAAAAAAAAAAAACCAACAAGCTTAGCCTTGCTCTCTCCCTCAAAAAAATCCATTCAGAAGTGATGAATTCTTCTACTCATACCTTTTCCCTGATTTCCAGAGCTCGCTTACACAACGGTTCAGCTTCTTTGTACTTTCCGCGTTTACCATAAAGTACTGCAAGATTGTTTAGAGTTGCTGCCACCTGTCAACAGTAGAGAATTACACTGGAATCTACTGATGTGACGATATACATCTGCAATGCATTGACATTTTCAAGTTTTCCATGCACAAGGTGGACCTCTTGGGATTTGCAAATGAAGAAATAATTACTATCGAATGCATTCATACACAAACAAGGAAAGGGAAAAAAATCATGAAATAGTTTTGCTTCATTTGTGGAAATGTCATTTAGTGCACACATTTTCTTCATATGTTCTTCTCTTACAAGTTATTTCTCAGATCTATATTCAGAGCTGCCCTGCGTCACACAGGGTACATGAAGCGAGATACCACATTAATTTTAAAAACCGATTCTAAAAGCTTGATTTAAGTATCATTTAAAAGCAGCCATAAAACAAATTAGAAGGATCCCTTCAATATGACTTTTATGAAGTGATTTGAGTAAGAAAATTAAAATCTTTCTTCACAAATTGATTTCCCACAGAAAATCCATGCAATCCAAAATCAAATGTCTGAGAGTCATTTATGGTGAAACAGCATTGAATATAATGCTCAAAAGGCATGTTAAATATTTAAGAGAAAATGAAGCATGTTACATTGTGGCCTCCTACCTGTACTGTCTAGAGATAAGCCAGGTCTTAAAAACTTTCCTGTTGAGTTTAATATTAAAATGAGTTGAAAAAAAATTCAGTGAAAAACACAACTGAAAATACAATATTGCATGTATACAAACCGCTGGATGATCTTTGCCCAAAGTCTTCTCACGTATAGCCAAGGCATCATTCAGGAGATTCGCTGCATCTTTGTATTTGTTTTGGTCTCTAAATTTTAAAGAGTCATAATTAACACAGAAAAAAAAACAGATTCAGAAAAAGAAATCATAAAAACAAAGCTGACTTCAGTATTGGCCTAAAGATCCTAGTGCAAAAGAAGAGTAATTGAGAATATATTCAGGAATTGGGAAGTAAAAACATGAAGCTTGTAACTGTGAAATAGTTCGCTGGTTCAGGACTAACATATACTACTGCTACACTGTTGTCCAGTTTATTCCTCTAGATTATCTGGAAGTGAGTAATCAAGACAAGATGCCCCAAAAGACAAAAAAAGAAAAACGGTATCAAAACCAGCTTAACTTCCAAAGAAAAGGCACAGGCTTTTAAGCATACGGATACATATAAGTACTGCAGGACCCTCACAAGGGTTTCAATTTAAAAAAAAAAAGGGAATGGAAAATAGTCAAAAAATGTTAGTCTGAACATTAACAGGTTGTAGCCAAATATTATTTAGTTAATTGATATTTATCTATGTCAGTATACAAACCTGTACACTAAAGCAAGTATGTTCAACATAGTGGCAACATCAGGATGATCATGACCTGAAGTCTTCTCTAGGTCTTCAAGAGCTTGTTTACAGAGAGGTACAGCAACCTCATATCTACCTTGGGAAGCATACTGAATGACAAGATTATGAAGGGTCCTTAATCTTGCTGGAATTTCATAGCCACCTTGCTGGGCAGCAGCTGCTGCACTGCTATGCTGCTGTTGAACTGAAAGAAACATGCAAGATTTAAAAACATTTAAAAGATGACTGTAACTAAAGCATTTAGCATTACTGCTCAGTGACAAAAAATGAGACTGAATTTTATAAAGTATTAGAATATACTTCACAGTAATCACGCTGTCTTCAACAGTGACAGTGAAACTATGACAGTTACTTACGTTCTGTCCATTACTGTGTTATTTTACACTTCTATTAGCTCAAAGTCCCAAATGTAATAAATCAGAGAAGAAAGCAGGAAACTATTTCAGCTCAGCAAATCATTATCAATTCCCAAGATTATATCATAATTTTGCACGTAAAAATATCCATGTTTCCCTATGGAAAGGAACATTAACATAGACAAGCCAAATACCTGCAGAAAAGCTCCAACTATTTGTCCTTTTTCCTTTATTCTTCTCTAAACATACCTTTTTTTTTGTGCGTTTCCCTTTTTTGCTGTATCAAAGAGTACTTAAGGTTGGCACATAAATGATTAAAAGATCTTGCATGCCATAAGTAACAGTTGCAAGAGAAAAGGCATCAAGTCAAGGCCAGTGACACTAAGTAAAACCTTTAGGTTTTACTTACTAACCTTCAGGCTTAGTCACTTGTTTTCCAGAAGCTCCTAACCTTTGGTTGTTGCAACCACCAGGCTCCAATTCCCTCCTTTACCCCGCCTCCCCCTCCCAAATCTACTACCGCTTTTCTCTTCCTCTGGGAGATTTCTGGGACAACGTAGAAAATTCCCTCTTACTCATTTGCATTGAATTCTAAACAACACACAGGATAAGGGCTCCAGCCATGAGCCTGACTTTCTTCTTTCTATGGACAAAAAACACTCTCACCTCAAGTGGGAGCCTTTTTATGTCAGCGGCATCATACAATTCCAAGCCTACACCTACTACCACTTCCTACCAAAGCACTGGAGCATCAGTATTTTTCCTGGAGGTCAAGAAAATTACTTACAGATCAACTTTGAAATAAGGTAGATGGATTATGCAGGTACACAGACAGCGTTGCCATCCAAACTTCCTACTACAAAATTCTAGTGAAGCAAGCATGAGCTCAGAAGGGAGCTCATGGTCAACACTAACCTATCCTAACTCTTCCAAGTCTTCCTTCCATTGTTGACTATGGATAGCATTACCATGCTATGACGAATGCAGTGTATTTTGTGTATGTGCCCGTAAAGGAAATTTGAAAGTGATTACACAGGCGGGACCCTTCAGACATTTTTTTCTGCAGTCACTTGTCTACTGAGAACCATTACATTATTAGCATACCGCCTATACACTATAATATCAATACATTATATAATACCAGCTTTACACCTGTAAAACCCCCAAAATTTCACTAAGCAAGGCTTATCTATAAATGGTTTCTCTCAATCGTGCTACCACACCTCTACCTCAAACTTCAGAGCATATTCTCAAGTCCTGACCAGAAGACAACACTTCTAGAATGAGTAGCAAAACTAAGGAAGAAAACCTCAGCAAAGGACAAAATATTATATGAGAAAGATGTCATACTGAAACCTGGCCCAAAGTGTTAAATCAGATAATTAAAAAGGTCATTAACAGAATCCTTCATCTGATCAGACCATCAAAAAGCTTCAGTGTTTCAGAATCTGTCTCAGTCACTTGCACCAAACCTTTTCCATACAGAGGCCCACAGGAAAGACTGTGGGACAAATTTTGAACTGGGGTCATAGAATCATAGAAGAGTTAGGGATGGAAAGGACCTTAAGATCATCAAGTTCCAACCCCCCCTGCCATGGGCAGGGACACCTCACACCAAACCATCTCACCCAAGGCTCTGTCCAACCTGGCCTTGAACACCGACAGGGAGGGAGCATTCACAACTTCCCTGGGCAACCCATTCCAGTGCCTCACCACCCTAACAGGAAAGAACTTCCTCCTTATATCCAATCTAAACTTCCCCTGTTTAAGTTTTAACCCATTAACCCTTGTCCTATCACTACAGTCCCTAATGAAGAGTCCACCCCAGCATTCCTATAGGTCCCCTCCAGATACTGGAAGGTTGCTATGAGGTCTCCACACAGACTTCTCCTCTCCAGGCTGAACAGCCCCAACTTTCTCAGTCTACCTTCATACGGGAGGTGCTCCAGTCCCCTGACCATCCTCATGGCCGTCCTCTGGACTTGCTCCAACAGTTCCATGTCCTTTTTATGTTGGGGACACCAGAACTGCACACAATACTCCAAGTGAGGTCTCACGAAAGCGGAGTAGAGGGGCAGGATCAAGTCCTTTAACAAAGATGTTAAAGAAGACCAGTCCCAACACTGATCCCTGAGGGACACCACTCCTTACTGGTCTCCATCTGGACACTGCGCCATTGACCACAACTCTTTGTGTGTGGCCATCCAGCCAGTTCTTTAGCCACTGAGTGGTCCATTCATCAAATTGATGTCTCTCCAATTTAGAGACAAGGATGCCGTGTGGGACAGTGTCAAACGCTTTGCACAAGTCCAGGTAGATGACAGCAACTGCTCTACCCCTGGCCATCAGTTCCGTAGCCCCATCATAGAAGGCCACCAAATTGGTCAGGCAGGATTTCCCCTTGGTGAAGCCATGCTGGCTGTCACCAAGCACCTTGTTGTTTTTCATGTGCCTTAGCATGCCTTCCAGGAGAATCTGCTCCAAGATTTTGCCAGGCACACAGATGAGACTGACTGGTCTTGTCAGTGGACTTGTGCACGTTCAGCTTCTTCAGATGGTCTCGAACCAGACCCTCTTCTACAGTGGGCCTAGGGTCTTCATTCTCACAGTCCCTGTGTCTGCCTTCCAAGACTTGGGTGGTGTGGTCAAGAGCATTTGCCAGTGAAGACAGAGGCAAAGAAGTCATTCAGAACCTCAGCCTTCTCCAAATCCAGGGTAGCCAGTTCTCCTGATCGCTTCCATAGGGGGCCTACATTGTCCCTAATCTGTCTTATTTGCTACATACCTATAGAATCCCTTCCTGTTATCTTTAACATCCCTAGCCAAGTTTAATTCTAACTGGGCCTTAGCTTTCCTAACCTGGTCCCTAGCTTCCCAGACAACATTCCTGTTTTCTTCCCAGTCCGCCTGTCCTTGCTTCCACCTTTTATAAGCCTCTTTTTTTCTTCAGATTTTCCTCAGCAGCTCCTTATCCATCCAAGGAGGTCTCCTGGCCCTCCTGCTGCACCTCCTTCTAGTTGGGATGCAACGCTCCTGAGCTTGTAGTAGGTGATCCTTGAATACCTACCAGCAGTCTTGGGCCCCCCACCCTCTAGAGCTTCATCAGGGTCAGTGCCAAGAACTTTACAAGAGCCAGTAAATTCTATGCAAAAACCAAAGTCCCAGTTCTGTACATATCAGTGACTGGCTTCCTTATTCTAGCAGAGGCATTCACCACTCCATGTGTCCCAGAGGACCCTAAACATGGGTTCATTTTTCTGCACTGCAGAAGCCCACTAACACTGCAATTTGAAGTGCACTTACTTCCTTGTCCTTGGTCATCTTCATCATTGGGAAATAAGTCATCCAAAGGCTCTTTGGTGGAATCCGTATCCTTATCCTCCTATAGAACAATCCCAAAGCCAAACTGTTACACTTAAATCTAAGGCATGAAGAGACAGTCCATTTAATCAGCAATGTTAAAGAAAACCGCACATCCAAAACTTAGGAATATACAAGAGTAACACTTCTTCTAAAAGTTCTATGAAGGTTTTATGTTCAAATGTATTTACATACTCTGTCCCAAACAATACAGGACACCTTCAGAAGAGACAGGAATAGCAATAAGGTCTCCTAGATTTCAGTCTCAATTTAAACACACAAGAACACATCTGCTACTCTTACAGAGACATCATACCTCATGAAAGTATCCAGTGCTGAATATAGATCCAGTGCTACTAAATACTGAATATTGTATATTTTTAGTCATAACCACAGTTACAGATGGGCAAGGGAGAGAAACGGAGACCTCAATTCCTGACTGCTCAACTTCTGCACAAAAAAATAGGTTTTGCAATTGCAATCTATAAGGATCAAAAACTATAAAGCCCCCTGCATGGAAGTTCATCTCCTATAGTGTTCATTTGGAACCATATTAACTTCTGCACAATCCATTAGTCTACATTGATTAAACATCCAAAGATCATTCCACATCATTTAAAATTAAAGAAACAGATCATCTCTCAATTCTGCTTCTTAAATGTGGATTCAACACAATATAAACAGTTGAAGTCCTCAGAAAAGTTAATCTCAGTAAGAAGAAAGCCCAGAAGCAGAACACACTCCCATTTTTCTGCTCTTCATCCAAGAGAAAAAGACAACTGCAGCTACTGGCATTTGAGTTCAGTGGTAGCAAAGTGTGTGCTCTGCAAAAACAGCAGATTAATGGGACTAGATCTCAAAAGGGAAGTTCATAACGTTACGTGTGCTGATTCCAGCCTTACACTGAGCATACAGAATTGACTATTTTCAAAGGTTAACAAGCGAGACTGTCCATATGGTTAGTGAAACTATAAAGACACTTTGCTTACGGTGACCCTATTTGCCAATTAAACTTCAAATAATGACGCTATTTAGGCCATCTGCAGATTACAGTTCAACAGTTAGCACACCAAAATCACAATATTCCCTCCTCCCACCCCTTTTCTAAACAGGCTTCACTGGCAGTATTCAGCTACAAATGCCAACTCATGAAATAACACCAAAAAGTTCCATGTGCCAAAACAACTCTCACTGCTCACAATATATTAAAAAGGATTCATCAAGCAGTCAGTTAAGCGTGACAAACACATACATTTTCAATCATTACATTGCTGAAATAACTGGTTACAAAAAACCTATTCTTTCCAAAACACAGCTGAATAGGTCTAAACATACAAAATGAGATCTCTCTCTACAGTGCCATCTAACTTAAGGAAACATAAAAGGGTAACAAGAAGTGCAAAGAATCCAGAAGTCTTTTTAAGTGGTAAATTACTTCTATAAATTAAAATTGTATCCATTTTCTCTCTGAATCTAAGTCTATGTAACACAATGGATTAAACACGACTGAAAACATGCAGACCATCACAGTGTCTGGCAGAAAGTCATCCAGTAACATCCTATCCTGATATAAATTATCAACAGATATAAAACCCGCACACTAATTTCACTAGACGAAAATTAAGCATTTCTCTTGCAGTCAAAATAAGCCATGCCCTCTATGTACTTAGAATTTCTAATAGTTTAAATTCTCCACTTATTTTAATTGTTGAGTTTACAGAAAGAAATTTTTATTTAGTTCTTCATATTTTTTAAGCTAATATAATCCTATATAAGTATTTATGGATTTTGATTCTCATATGTATTTTGTTATCTACAGACAGAGAAACATTTATTCTCTTAAAATAAGAATGAACTCAGTATTCAGAATCTTTCTGCAAACTATGTGACCCTGGTAGAAGGTAAGCATTTTCATGACAAGTTTATGTTACAGAAATAAAAAGCTTGCAACACTTCTTGGTTAAAAGGCAGATTACAACACACATGTACATGTAAGGGGCTTTTTATTACACAGCTACTTACAGATGGTGAAATATCATCATCATATTTTTTTAATTGATTCATGAATTCTAGATGTTTCTTTTCTTCCTCCAGCTGAGCCACAGACTGCTCACTTTTCTGTAGTTTCTGTTGTGTATTGGCTAGTTCATCCCGTAGCCACTGGTTTTCCTGGCATAGCCGACGAACCTGAGCACGCAATTTCTGCTTCTCCGATTCCACTGCATTTAAGTGATTTGACAAGGCCATCATTACCTAAAAAGCAAAAGGTGTCACATGACAATTCCTCTAGAATGCAGTCTTGTATTTAATAAAAAAAACTTTTATTATTTAAAAACCTGTCAGCTGTGAAATTTGGTGAACATTTAAGTTTCCCTTCTTCAGCTATCTGGTTTTATCGCTATCTTTATCTCACTATTCCTCTCAACTTTTTACCATCTGCCCAGCCAGAATTAACCTGGAGGAACTCTTTATTAATGATTGTTTTCTATGATGCTACCAGAAGACAAATTGTTTTGGAACTCCCTGAATACATAATCTTAAAATACATGAAAAATTTGAACTAGATTACTGAAATGGAAATCTTTTTTCCATTAGCATCAAATGGAGCAGTAACACCTCCAACTTGAAGGATCACAAAAATAACCTAAGAACTAAGACAGAGTTCTAATTCAGCAGCTTTCAGATGAAAAAGGATTCATATACATGCTTACAGCTCATAAGGATGAACATTTCAGCATGATAATACTTCAAAAGAACAATTATACTACCGAGACCTAAATGTGCAACTGAACATACAATTTATATAAGGACTTTATTGATACACCTATGATAAGCTTGAGTGTGCAGACATTCAATGTGTTTGAACAGTCACATTAAGGACAGAAAATAGAACAGCCACAGAAGTAGTCTACTTGGATTGGGCTCTTTTGCTAAGAAAAGTTAAATGAAAAAGACACTTGTTAAGTGAAAGCCAAACACTACATACAGAAGACACTTCACTGTTTATGTAATCTCCCACTGATACACGTAGAACAGCTCACAGCAATCCCAGGAAGCACACCTTGTAAGAAACAGTCATTGGCAATAATACAAATCTTCTTTTAGATGAATCTGGAATCCTGAAGTTATTTAGCATTTCATGTTTCTTTAAAACAAAGTTACCTCAAAGTGTTTTTAAGCTAAATATTTCATGTGAAACAGGTGGTGTCCTTACATGAAATTTCCGTTGTCAGAAAAAACACAAGAAACCTTTAGATACTACTTTTCCCTATAAAGGCAAAAACTCCATATATTATTCCTAATACCAATCCAAGTCTCCAGACTTCAGCACCTACTATTTACACATTTAGAATTGTTAATAATTTAAATTACCTGTTCTATTCAAACAGTGGCCATTTTTAACATCAGAAAGTATATTTAGGAGAGTTGTGATAATGGGGTCAACATACTCAACACTGTACAAGCTACAACGGCAAACTAAACCCCTTTGTAATCTTACTCTCTAGAATTAACTGAAAGTTTGACTGCTTCTTCAGCAATGTCTGTTTCATTTTTACAGAAATAACACTCATATCATCAGACCTACGTCCATGTCACAAAAAACATCTTTAAAGCATTTCCATGTCTGATTTAAATACTGCAAATAATAATAAAAAAATCCTACATTGTTGCAACCCGAAGTGTGCAGGAAGGGTAGGTTTATCAGGTTTGAGTGTAGCAGTCTGAAGAATTGCTTCCTAACAAAGGCACTAAATGCAGACTTCTTGGCTCCTCACCATCACAGTTCATAAAACACCATGTGGGCCAAACTAGGCAGGAACATCTGCAACTGAAGCTGCTGAATCCAACAGAGCCAAGAATCAGAACTATCTTTTTCAAAGTCCCAATACCATGTCAAAATTAGGAGACAAGTTACTTGTTCATTCACAGATCTTCTACGAACATCCACTAAAGGTAACTCTACTATTGTAATTTTATTCCATATCTCTTCTAGTTATTTTATTCCAATAGAAGGGATAAAGACTTACATACTATACTAATAAAAAATGACCTAATTTGCACCATAATGTCTAGGGTTTTTTTCTACATTGCCAGGGCTGGTAACCCATACTTGTTCATTCTCTCAGGCTTCAATTCATCATGGTCCAATCCAAACAACTTCAGATCACCAAACAGTAATAGCTCAACAGCTCGATGAAAAGACTGAGCAGTTACAAAGATAAAGCCTATTAATATAGGGCTGACTCACTGGCATTTTCAACTCATCTGCAAACACTCTGCCATTTTATACTGATGACTGTGTTGCATCACATCAGGTTTCAGGTTTTTGACCTAGTACAAAATACCCTAAAGTTGGACTGTAAATACACTCCTAACATCCTGACTAAACAAACATATTTTCACTCATCTTCTGTAGACAATACCTTCATCAACTAAGACAGTCCAAAGAAGGAGTCCTTTAAGAGTGAAACTTACATTGTATACTCAATTCTCAACCTTTAAAATGCTTTTATAGATTCAATTTTGGTTTAGTAAAATATTCAGTAATATTAAGAGATTCTTGAGATCCAGGAGCACTGTAAGCTATTATAAAGAATCTCAGAATCAAGAGAATATAAACATGAATTTAAAGTTACAGCAGAGCTCAAAGGTTGGAGCAAATTTATTTGTGTGTGGGAGACCTACATATGCAATAATTTAGAGTTAAAATGCCAAAGCTCAGTTCTTGAGTTGCTTAAACATTATCTGCCTAATGCTGTGGAAAAGTCTAAACAGCAAATAGCCACTGTCTAATGAGGGCTCAATTATGAGCCTCAGTGCTGTAATGCTGAATGCATAATTAGTTCTGTAACACAGCAAGACAAATAGTGTCTACCTCTACTAATTACAGCAGTCTTTTTCCTTAACTTACAATAACAACATAAATGTCCCAACAATAACAACATAAATGTCCCAGCACATAACTAATACTCAGTAAGGCAAATCTTAAGTCCTCAAAGTGAAATACTTTATTACTGCAGTTTTACCTGTGCTTCACTAAGGCCAAGCTCCAGCATTTCCAGTGACTTCCGAATCATGTTTGATTTTTCCTCAACCAGATTAGTTTCGTCATCTTTCTTCAAACATTTCAGTGTTTCAAGTAAGCTCTGTAAAATTGAATTGTGCTCATTCTTCAGTGCCTCTAGTCCATTGATCACTTGCTTAGTTTTGGCGATGATTTCATCTTGAGTGAGCTTCTCCAACTTCTCTTCCTTTAAATACACCATTGTGGACATGTTTTCATACATTCTGAAATGGAAGAATACACTAGTTAATCCAAAAGGAAAATAAGAAATTCTCTATAACTGAATAAAGTTTTCCATTAAGAAGTCGTTAAAAAATACAAATTTTAAATGTATATTCAGAATGCAATTATATTTTTGCACAACCTTCACAATGTTTCAAGTCCTGAGTTTGAACAAGGTTTCAAGTTTTCCGGTTTCTATTTCCAGATTCAACATTAACACTAATTCATAAGCCAAGCAAGAACAGAAAGTAAAATGCATACTACAACACAGAGTAAGTCAGGCAAAAACACCAGGAGGTCTGCACTGATGAACAACTAGCTCCTGGACAAACTCCAACACAAAAAGGAAGCCTACAGAGGGTGGAAGCAAGGACAGGGAGGAATACATAGAAACTGTTCAAACAGTCAGGGATCAGGTTAGGAAAGCTAAAGCCCCAGTAGAATTAAATCTGTCCAGAGACATCAAGGGCCACAAGAAAAGCTTGTATAGTTATGTTTTTGACAAAAGGAAGACCAGGGAAAATGTGGGCCCTCTACAGAAGGAAACAGGAGACCTGGTTACCAGTGACATGGAGAAGGCCAAGGTACACAATAATTTTTTTGCCTTGGTGCTCACCAGCAAGAGCTCCAGCCACACTAACCAAGTCATAGGAAGCAAAGGTTGGGAGTGGGAGAATTAAGAACCACCCACTGTAAAAGACCAGGTTTGAAACCATCTAAGGAACCTGAAAGTGCACAAGTCCATGGGGCCTGATGAGATGCATCCACAGGTCCTGAGGGAACTGGTGGATGAAGTGCCTATACCACTGTCCATCAAATTTAAGAGGTCATGTCAGTCCAGTGAAGTTCCCACTGACTGGAAAAGGGGAAACATAATCACCATTTTTAAAAGGTTAAAAAGGAGAACTACAGGCTGGTCAGTCTCACCTCAGTGCCTGGCAAGATCATGAAGCAGTTCCTCCTGGAAACCACCCTAATGCATGTGGAAAATAAGGAGGTGATTGGTGATAGCCAACATGGCTTCACTAAGGGCAAATTGTGCCCGACAAATTGGTGGCCTTTTACAATAGAGCTACAGCACTGATGGAAAAGAGCAACTGACATCATCCACTTGGACTTGAGCAAAACTGTCCCACACAACAACCTTACTTCTAAACTGGAGAAACAAGAATTTGATGGATAGACCATTCGGTGGATAGGAATTGGCTGGACAGTCACACCTGAAGAGTTGCAGTCAACAGCTCAGTGCCAAACTGGAGACCAGTGACAAGAGGTGTTGGTCAGAGATCAGTACTGGGACTGCTGACGTTAAACATCATTTGTCAGTGACATGGACAAAGGGATTAAGGGCACCCTCAGCAAGTTTGCTGATGACACCAAGCTGAGTGGTGTGATCAACATGCTGGAGTGAAAGGATGCCATTCAGAGGGACCTTGGCACAATTGAGAGGGGGGCCTGTGTGAACCTCATGAACTTCTAGTGCAAGGTCCTGCATGTGGGTCCTGCAATCCCAAGCACAACTACAGGCTGGACAGAGAGTGGACTGAGAGCAGCCATGAAGAAAAAGACCTGGGGTGTTGACTGATGAGAAGCTCAACATGAGCCGGCAGCATGTGCTTACAGCCCAGAAAGCTAACAGTTTTTTGATGCAGCTGGGCTGCATCAAAAGGAGTGAGACCAACACGGAGAGGGAGGTGATTCTCCCCTTCTACTCTGCTCTCATGAGACCCCAACATGGAGTACAACATCCAGCTCTGGGGCTCCACATAAGAAGCATGTGGACCTGTTGGAGAGAGTCCAGAGGAGGGCCACAAAGATGCTCAGCCAGATGGAGCACCTCTTCTGTGAAGACAGAATGAGAGAGTTGGAGTTGTTCAGCCCAGAGAAGAAACGGCTCCAGAGAGAACTTACAACAGTCTTTCAGTACCTTAAGGGGGGCTACAATAGATCTAGAAGGGTTTTTTTACAAGAGCATGCAGGGACTGGAGTAATGAGAATAAACATTCTTTTCCTGTGAGAAGGAAACACCGTCTTCATTCTTTTCCAAGGGCTACAGAAGCTGTTATCACTATATATTTTGAAAATAACAACTGCCCCCTAAGATTACTTTACATTCATTACTGGAACTCTACAGCTAAATATATGCATTCAATTGCCTAGAGGTTAGGTGCAGCAGTTTTGATGAATTTGCAGCTGCCTCATGCTGGAAAATGTTTAGTAAAACACAACGCTTGCAAGAAACATTTCACTGTGCAATTTTGTCAGTACCTCATGCACTACTTTAAGGCTGGCAGATATCTGGATGCTTGTTAAATTCAAATGAAGATCAAAAAACGTTTAGGAACTCGGGTAACTTTCTTATCACACACGCCGTTACTGAAGTGACAGATATAACACTGTAAAAATACAAACTGAACACACGGAAATCACCTGATCTGTTTTAAATGTCGCCAGAAAAATGTTCAACAATGAACTGAGGAACTGCTCCTTTATACTTAAGATATTTATATCTTTGGGTGAACTGGAGATATGAACTGGAATATGAAGACACTTGGAGAAGCTTCGATAAACTAACATTTAGATTAATCATCTAAACTGTATTAAAACTCTGTATAGAAACAAGTCTAGTTTTAGAAAGAAAAAAAAAATTATGACCACTTAAATCTTGAATAAGAGTGCTGTAAGAAACATGGATATATATGCACCACTTTGTGACAACAGCCAAAGGATGCGGTTTTATGCTCTTGCATTACATTAAATTAAGGAAAAAAGAAAAACCAAAACCGCAAACAAAAAGTGTCCCCTATTTATGAAGACTCAAAATTACCCACATTGTTATAATCTCCTGCAATACAGTACCAAAAAGGCATACCCATTTGTCACAAAAGAGCTGAACACTATGCTGGTTTATTTTGTAATAATCTACTGTCTGAAAACACAATGTGGGGAAGCAGTGAATTTGGTTTTACCACAGTTGAATGCAAGAACTTCACATTCACGAATTGTCCTGGCTTTAGCAGTAGCAGTCATTTTTTTCTCTTTCTTGGCAGCTGGTGCAGTGCTGTGTTTTGACTTTCGAGCTGGGAACAGAGCTGATAACAATGATGTTTTGGTTTGGCCAAGGACTTTGTGAGCCTCATGCTCTGCCAGGGAGGAGGGGAAGCCGGGAGGAAGCAGAGACAGGACACCTGACCCAACCTGACCAAAGAGGTATTCCATGCCACAGCACGTCGTGCCCAGGATGTAACTGGGAGTGACCCGGAAGAACGGGGGGGTCTTCTGGGTCGGACTTGGTTTTTTTTTTCAGCGGGTGGTATCGTATTCTCTTCCCTTGTTATTTTCTCTTATCATTGTTGTCATTGGTGGTAGCGGTTCTGATTTGTGTTGTACATTGGTTGCTGGACTGTTCTTATCTCAACCCGTGGGAGTTGCATTCTTCCGGTTCTCCTCCCCATCCCTCTGGCAGCGGGGAAGGGGGGGAGCCCCTGGGGTTGGGACACAGGCCTCGACTTCCAGCCCGGCACCACTCACTGGGAGTGAGTGAACAAGCTGTCTGACTGGGTTTAAGCCACGACACGAATATATGCAATACAGAGCACATACATCTGTATAAAACATCTAACCTAGCATGGCATTAAAATCAGCTCACCAAAACCTGATGAGCAGAATGGCATTTATACATTTCCCACTTAAAACCTGAGCACTATTACCCAGAATACTTCAATGACATTTTTAAAGCACATACTCTGTAAAATTGTGTATAAAAATGAACTGCAATTTAATATGAGCCAAATTTGCAAATGCATGCTTTAACATGCACTGTCATATAAGAAACTGTTATGAATTACACTAACTTCAGCATACAACACAACCCTAATTACCGTCACCTTTTACACCTTTAATCAACAATTTTCATCCTGAATACAAAGAACTGAACCTTTGATGATCATAAGGAAATAAAAACAGCAGAGAGCATGTAATGAATAGGTAATTTCATTTTGTATTAGAGAAGTTCTGAGAAATGAGATTTTTAAATACCTAGGTTTTCTACAACATTCCAAAGTAAGTATGTGATCATTTGTCTTACGTGAACAGGGGTAACAATTCTTCTGTGTGAGCTTCAGTATTTTGTAGTCATTCTACACTGAAGATGAAAGGCAGGTACATGCATCTACATGTAATACATGTAGAGATGCTGTTTAAAAGAAATTGCACACTTTAACCACACCCGGAGAAGTTAAATTAATTATAGGTGATGAATACAAATAAATTAACAGCCATTCACTGTTAAGAAAAGGACACACAAAACCAATAAAGTAATACCAAAACTGTATTAGGCCTTGCAATGGTCATGCCTTCATGCAAACAGAATACAGAAGCCTGCAAAGAACCTATCTGACCTATTAAGTCAGTCACAGAATCACAGAATGATCTGGGTTGGAAGGGACCTTCAAGATCACCTAGTTCCATCCCCTATTCCCCCCCTCCCCCCCCCCCCCAAGTCAGGTCACCTTCCATTAGACCAGTTGCTCAAAGCCCATCCAACCTGGACTTGAACTCTGTAGGGATGGGACATCCACAGCTTCTCTGGGCAACCTGTGCCAGTGTCTCACTACCCTCAAAATGAAGAAAGAGCCAAGACAAATCTGTTCGCACAATCACATTTAAGGTGTGAAATGGACACTGATTTGTTACTTCCAAAAAAAAAATGTCAGATCACAGAATCAGTCACATAGGCTGAATATACTGAAGCTGCAATGGAAGAAGGCTAAGTCAGCACAGAAGCTTTTGAAGAAAGTAAAAGCAGGTTTAAACCCTACAGGACAAAAATATACTTAAAGCCCATGGCAGCAGTAGACCTAATTTACAAATACATGCTTCTCGTCTCAATCCAGTGTGCCAGATTTTTAAGCTACCTCATTCTAAACCAAATATAGCTATAAGCTTTCACTGTTTCAGACCTAGCAGTACAAGTAACTGTACTGGTAGCTGGCATAAAGTCAAAAGCTGCATCAAGACACAGATGGATTTGAAGGTCCATGCAGCCTAGAGAAGACTTCTAAAGTCTCCTCTAGTGAAAACTGTTAGAATCCTATCTCTCCCACTGACAAGAAAGGAATAAATTTTTCTGCATAGGTTTTTTTTTTTTTGTAGATTGTGTTTGTGAGAATAATTTACAAGGAGAATAACAAATATGTAATTTATCATGTCAGATCTGATTTGTTGTAGGAGCAAGATAAAGATATAAATATCTAATATCTTTTAAGAGTAGCGTGGGGTGTGGTGTTCATCAAACAAGGCCATATATGACTAGGCAACTGTACAATTACTTTTGCATACCCTAAGGCAACAAATGCCATACAGGAAGCAAAAAAGCTACATGTGTGTGCAGGAAGTAGGCATGCATGTATACAGAGGAAGAGAGATAAAACCTACCATGCCTTTCTATTGTCACTTTTCAAAAATGTTAATTCTTTCTTCCTTTATTTTTTCCCTACAGAAAAAAAAGGGCACAGTAAAAGGCTTCTTTGTCAGTTCTACTTTTATACAAGTACAGTGAACTGCAAATTTTACCTGTTACAGGGCAGGAATTAGACATACTGATTTTTCATTCATTTCACAATTGAAAACAAAAGAAAAAGTTAAGATGCACAAAGGTTTTGCTGAAAAACAGAATTTTGGATGAAAGAAAAAAATATGCAATGCAGCCAGAGTGGCACACTAGCCAGCTGGCTTAAGCAGTTTACCTATCATATTAAATATGTGCAGACCTCAAGTATTACCTTCCTGGTTTATTTACCTGGTTTATTTAACACAAATTATGTTGAAGTACAGAATCACTTAACACTTTCCAACACTTCAAAAGAGAAATCAAGCATTTTTCTTCAAACACAAAAAAAATTAATGAACTTGGACAGGTAAACATAAAAAGTCCTACAATGACATCTATTAAAGAGGATTTTGCAGAATTTTGTAACATGGACTCCAGTCGAAGGTGATTGGGAACAGCAAGGATCTGAAGGAAAAAAAGCTCGAAGAAAATGGAGTCAAGCCTACTGTCTTTCAGTCATATAACTGCTCAGATAACCTCATATATTCTCTGAGATATCATATACAAAAGACTTAAGTGGCTGTATTTTTAATCACTTCAAATATTCATAGAACTTTAAAACCAACTGCACTAATAATGCTGACATCACGTTTTGTACCTAAATTCAAACGGATGTAAGACATATCCAAACTAGCTAATTAAGCTCTTCAACTTACATTTAAGAATCTCTTAAACATAAATAGCTTTTTCTACTCCACTGCTTTTTAGAAAGTGTAATTTCCCTGCAGATCACCTCAAAGAATTTTTGAACTAACCCACGTAACCATATGAAAACGTCTTTGTGTCAGAAAACTTATAAAAGGCAAAACATTTTTCTAAGAAACAATAAGGTTACTTGTTTCCTTGACTAAAGATTAAAATGGGTCCTAAAGAAAAATAAACAAACAAAAACAGTTTTAATTTTTTTATGTCCTTGTTATGTATCCTTAAGTATTCCCTTTTCTTAGTATTGATGTTTTCATTACTTGTCAGATTTCAAGTACTAAAAGCTTGGAAGATAAAAGTTTAATGTATCCTGTGGCCGATCATTATTGATTTAAAAACACAATTTAAAATACAATTAACAAAAGTCTGTAAACTGCTGTGACAAGTCAAAATCTCCCTCAACCTTTTCACTGGAACATACACATAGGAGACAGGATAGCTAAAAACTACAGAATATTGTGTCTTCATGCAAGAAAGAGCAGATTACCTTCCTAACAGTAAGAGCTACTGCAAGACTGGCTCAAGCCACACCTACGGGCCCTGTCATCTACAAGCACTGCAAACTCCACAAAGATATAGCACATATTAATTTGATTCTTTTTTTTTTCTTTGGTATCTCCAATATCTTCCTATCCGTTCACTGTTTTGTAACAACAATCTATTCAGGGTTTTTAACCCTAATTTCACTCTTGGTTCCTCCTTAATTAAATGGCAAGGCTCAGTGACCTACATCTGGCACGAGCTTGTTTCATTTTGTATTAGCTGCAAATTTCAAGTCATTAATGCCCTGCTTAGACGAAGAACGCATCTCATTACATCATGGAATGCGCTATCTTGCAAAACCGCAAGCTGGTGTAACTGCTAATCTTCATGATGTGGAAAACTGCCTTCTCAAACAATCCTCAAAAGATCACAGGCCTTCCATGCACAGAAAGACCACCAACCAGAGGCAAGAGATGAAGAAGAGTCTGCTGAGGCTTATGAGTAGTATGTCAAACACTACATTAACTGTTCCCCTTCCTAACAAGGCAGCTCAGCGACACACTAGTCAGAAACGGGAAGGATGAATCACCCACGGACGTCTTTCATATACTTAGAAAGGTATTTGTAAAAGGACTCAGATAAGAAACACTACAGTTTGAATATACTGATGTTATGGATTACAGTCAGAAATCTCCAAGTTTCAAAGAACAATGGTTACCTGTCATTTGGTTGGGTTTTTTTTTTCAATATAAGATGTTAACTTTTCTTCTCTGTGAGGATACTTATTCTATTACAAGTCATATGCCCATGCATAAGAAAATTTATAATCTTCGTCTTTGTTTGACCTGCCCTCCTTTTAATTAAAATTATCCCTTTAAACTCAGGAATTTTATTTCAATACATTCATCTCTAACCCCACAAACAAACAAGAGTAGCTTTTTCCTCTTGACATATTCAGGACTGTAGCTGAACTGCCAATGCTATCTGTCACTCTTCTTATCATACTAGATTCAAATCCATATATGAGCCTTTACAGAATATAAAGTCATGAACTGCACTTGCAAACTGTCCTGTTGGAGGTCAGCCTTAAGGTACATTTGCTGACCCAGTTCTATAAACAGAACACTGCTGCACTTCCGTACTGCCTCAGGCTTCCAAATACACGATCTCCAAAAGTGCCTTCACAATTCAGCATGCGTATGCACAAACCACCTTAAAAATAACTCAGTGGGAACATTTACGGGCACATAGTGGAGGCCATAAGTCATTGACCCAAAGCAGGTAAGAAGATGGTGTTGCACATGCATAGCAACCAACATTAAGCTACAGAGAAGTCCTTTAGAAAACACGATGAGTTTGGAAAAAAAAAAAACAAACAACCAAACAACAGCAACACAGAATTAACCCTGTGGATTCATTTTTCTATCAACTTCCAGCTAGTAAGCATCAGAATTCAAAAAAACCTTACTGTGCTCCTTCTCCCATCCTTCAATTTGGCACTAACCCTGCATGTAGGAGTCTGCCCTACCACCTGGATACCTTGCATACCTTCATTTTAAGTACAGTAAATACTGTAAAAAGGACATCTCTAGTCCTTTAATGTCAAGGGCACATATCCTAATAAAAAGATCAGAATCACATTCATAGGCTGACCTACAACCTTAACAACACAGGATATCTGTGTTGGTAATCAAACTGGACAAACATGCATACTTTGTAAAGATTTAATGTTTATAAAGGTAAACATAAAAATTTCTGAAGAAATGCACAATAAGCATGGGACAGCTTGACTAAAACATGTAAAACACTAAAAACTTCAGTACTGGCAGAGATTTCCACTGGACTAACATGGCTGCTGCTCTTCCAACAAGACTGGCAGGTGTAGCCCCTTCTCCACATTGCATCAGTGGGAAAAGGCTGCATAGCCACATGTTCTAACCCTGCTTCACAACAGCATCCACCTCTGAAAAACACTGCATCAGACTGTAGGAAACCACAAGGGCCATCAATAAACCCATCCACTGCATTAAACTATGTTTAAGTGAAGAGGATTATGTCCTTGTTTAAGTGAAGAACACAGGGACTTTACACTTGCCTTGATAAATCTCACAATCTTTAAACACCACAGCCTGCTATATATAAAAATATTAATGCCTTTCAGGAGAAGTCTTTGGATTCTTTGGAAGAATTCAAAATTACTATGGCGAAGAGCATGCAAACAAAAATATATTTGCTAATAAAAGAGATGATAGCTCAAATAGCTCCTATAAAACCTGTAGCAAGGGTGATGCCAACTGTTCTCTGTGAGAACAGTCAAGCTAAGAAGATTTGCACCACTGAAAAAGCACAGGCTATGAAGACTTGCACTGCTGCGAAGTCCTTTTATTTAGGATTTCTATAGCATGCCATATCAACACTAATGAAGCATATACTGTTTCTTAGCAATCATATAGTTACTCTTGTGAGTAGCAATCTTAACACTATTTTAAAATAAATACTTTTGCACATTTTGAGATAACTGACAAAAAAACCTTTAGAGTAATTTCAGCCTTCAGTCTTCGTTCTTTTGTAGCAAGTAAACTGTTTTCATTGAAATTACAACTTCCTGCTGAAACAGTTAATGCAGTAAAATAATTCTTATATAGTACAAAACTACTAAGTGGCATAAAAGCATCCTGTAACTATATAGATTATTCTTCCCCTTAAATAAAAGGTTATTATGGTGTCAATCGCTGGACAGTACTCCACTGAAGAAACACTAGCTACTAGGTAGCACTTCAATTATCATGATACAATCAAGTCTGTATCATTTAACTGCAGACAATCCAGATGACCTCCCAATCTATTTCCAAACTTGCTTTTAGATGTAACCATATCTGCAATTCTATAGTGCTGCAGACCACCTTACTCCTCCTGCTCACATACTGCAGCAGTAGGGACCCTTGGATGATACGGCTACCCTCACACAAACATCATTATGCCTTCCCCCAGTATTTGTGTAAAAGGAATCAAGGGAAAATATTCTCTTTCTGGCATATCTCACCCACTACATTTTACCTTTCTGAAGCCCTAAAAATAGACAGTGATTTAAACACAGAATAGCCACATAACCTAAAATCACAGTGGATTATTTCCTCTGGGAAGTGACAACTGTTTAAATCCTAACATCAGTCTGCAAGTATCATAAGTACTTAAGAGAAAAACTTACTCTCTGTATACATTCTTAAGCCCTTCTACACCTCAGGTTTCAAATGACACTGCGTGGAAATAAGATCCTTCTATGCATTTTTTATCACATCAAAGATGAGTCTTTCTCAAAGCTGAAGCAAGTGAAAGAGAAATTTGACAGGCACATGTCTAAGTTGGTTTAGCAGACCCAGTCAAGAGTCTAAAGGAACTACACTAAAAGCCATACTTTAATGAAAGTACATGCTTTTTAACTCTTTGTTAACCAAGGTTACTATCATCTGTTATAGGCTGGTGGTACATAACTTCCTTACTCAAAATCTGAAACAACATACTTGGTTAACATCCTCAGACCTGTGACAAGATGAAAACCCCATTCTTTTCCAGAATAATAAAATACAATACAAAGGTCTTCTGCTATTTAGCAGTCCTGGGGAAAGAGCTCTAATGCCAATTTGTTAATTTAGTTATGTCCATGCAATTTCTAAAGACAGACTGAAGATCACTGTGTGTTCTACCCCTTGGAGCAAGGGAGTTGTCTCTTTTTTTTGTACTATTGCTGTGTCAACAGCAAACAGCGTCTGCTGTTCTTCCTCAAAGCCAGCACTTCCTTAGTTTCTTGTGAGCGCTAATAAACACTTCCAAGCAGCCACCAATGGACCTCAAGAAAGAACAGCATTTTGCCTGGTCATTAAAACACTAACAAATGAAACAGCCTAGGCCACAGGGGACTTATGCTTATGACCACAAAACCCACCTCACTGGATCATTTTAACAAAATGATCACAACTGTACTAAGAGTAGTTACATGAAGACAGAATAAACAAATGCAACAGAAGGCAGATGTAGAATAATTTTAAAAGTAATCATATTTACCCTCAGTTAAAAATGCTTGTCACAAGAATCAACAATACATCCAGAAAAATCACAGCTACTTACTGAAAAATATTATAGTTCAGTATTTTGTATTTATGAAGACATGCTTCATGAATTACCTACTTAAACCGCATTGAGAGGAAATTTCGAAAGATACTATCAAGGCAGTTTGAGTTACAAATCCATCATTACTATCAAATTCCAGTTTTTACAGGCAATATTCCAAGAATCTACATTTATTTGTGAGGAAATAGTACATGGTTCTTCATGGACTTGCCAGCTTGTGCAACCATGTCTTCAGTGAATCTTGAGCGTCGATAAGACATTTTTAGCGGACTGCTTCTAGCCAGTGGAAGTGTCTCTGGACACACTGGAGACTGGAATAGAGGTACAGTAACATCAAAGTATTTTCAAACTTACTTGTCTTGCAATTTTAAGCTGTCAATACCATAGACAAAACATTTTTGGAGCTTGACTCATTTTGTATTGCTATTTTTGGACAAGAACTGCTTTATTGACTAATCAAAGTATCTACTTCTGTTATCTATTTATATTAACTCTAAATAGCACTTAGGTAAAAGCACAGGAATGTTCCCATCAAACTGGACTTCCGTAATACATTAAAAAACCCACCACCTTCCACTTACCACCATCAGCCCTATAATCTTAACCAAATCTACTTTTTATGGCATACCTATAACCATTACAAAAAATGCACACAGGAAGGGCAGAGAAGGCCACATATTATCTCATATTATTGGATCTGTGTGGGAATCTTTGCTGACAATTTACTGTAAGTACAGATTATGTTGCTTTTACACACTTGAGGACATTAAAGAGAAAGGTTATCTGAACCAAAATGTAAAGCCAGCAATTTCTTCTGCATACATAAAAGGAACATCCACTAACTTCCTTCAACACACACCAGCCTTTAGGTTTAACAAATCCTTAAATCTGGTTTTGAAGCTATGTAACAGCTTCCACTAAGATGCACAAACTGCTCAGTCTCCCTTCAAGCTTCAGAAAAAACAGCCCCCTCCCCCTCCAATCATTCTTCCACTGAAAAAAACAAAAACAAAACCACTATCCTCCTTCTTCCAAAACAACTAGAGAGTTGAATAATTAAATTGTGCAGGTACTGTCCTTAATATTAAGAAGAAATTAATTTACCCCATTAAATACTACATTAAAATTGATATTTTGAATGGCAATCAACAAATATCAGTAACAGTTTTTTACACCTTACAAATTTTGTTTCATATAAAGACTAACAAATGATGCAGTCACTCACTGCTTCTTGCCTGCTACAGCAGAGAGGCTATTTTGCTGTAAAACTGGAAATAATTTCCTTGTTAAGTCCTCAATAACCTGCAGGGTTTATTCAGATGGTCTGAACTCTACTGGGCGAAGAGGTAGAGAGTGGTACAGCAATCCTTAACCCAGCATTTGACAGACACACCTTAACATTCTGTGCACTCACACCTGAGGATGAAACCATAGTTTTAGCCCCTCCTTCAGTGATCTTTCACATTTATTATTTATGTTTGCTAGCACTGGGGCACTGAGTGCTCCTCTGGGACTCCTGAAATACTGGCTGTGGTAACACCAGTGTGACAGTTCCTCCATCATGCTGCACTACTCTTCTCTTCTGGTGGACTGACACAGAACAGAAGCACATATTAACGGGAAAACAGACACAAAAGAAGTTACACTTTTAATATTATTTTTAAACCACCTCACTTGGATACATCTGCTTTGAAAGCATCCCCCTGGGGAGTGATGGCAGAGCAATCATTTCCCAAAGCAACTGTGCTTCAAAACAACATACCATGCACTTGCAAGTGTTGCTTCATGTGCAGCCTGACTACAGATTGAAAAAAAAAAAAAATAAAAGGAAAAGAAAGGAAAAAGAGAACAAGGGAAAAGGAAAAAAAAATACAAGAATAAAACAAAGGAAACAAAAAAGTCAGCAAGATTAGTTCCAGGCCATTCCTTAACAACTGGGCAGGGATCAAGACTCAAGATTGAATGGCCACACAAACTACAAGCAGGCACTTTGCAAACACCACTGACAGTTGCTTTCAAAATATCTGTTGTGCATTTGCCTTACACCTGAATTCTGCACAAACTCAGAAATTATTTTCTAAGTTAAACAATGTATTCTAAAAGAAATGTCAGAAATGTAAAGTATTGTGAGAGAAACTGACACCAACTGAGTAAGACTTTAGAGCACAGTAACTGAATCACTGATCTGCCTTTATCTCTTTTTTGAACAATGGAAAGAAGACATAATTAAGTAACAGCAAATTACTGGGACACTGAGTCAAAGTCATCCTGTAGTGTCTCTTGCCTTTTCAGAAAGTATAGGATGGGTAACACATCTTTGAAAAATGAGGCCATTTGGCTAAGACACCTATCAGTAACATAACAAAAAAGCTACCTGTAAACCAGAGGGACCCTGACACGCTTGTGAGGTGGGCTGATGCCAACCTTATGAAGTTTAACCATGACAAGTGCGAGGTCCTACACCTGGGTCAGAGCAATCTGAGACACAGCTATAGGTTGGGCAGAGAAGAGATTCAGAGCAGCCCTGCAGAGAAGGACTTGGGGGTGCTGGTCGATGAGAAAATGAACATGAGCCAGCAGTGTGCGCTTGCAGCCCAGAAAACCAACTGTATCCTGGGCTGCATCAAAAGGAGTGTGACCAGCAGGTCGAAGGAGGTGATCCTGCCCCTCTACTCTGTTCTCATGAGACCTCACTTGGAGTATTTCATGCAGTTCTGGTGTCCTCAACATAAAAAGGACATGGATCTGTTGGAACAAGTCCAGAGGAGGGCCATAAGAATGATCAGGGGACTGGAGCACCTCCCGTATGAAGATAGGCTGAGAAAGTTGGGGCTGTTCAGCCTGGAGATGAGAAGGCTGCGTGGAGACCTCATAGCAGCCTTCCAGTATCTGAAGGGGGCATATAGGGATGCTGGGGAGGGACTCTTCATTAGGGACTGCAGTGATAGGAGAAGGGGTAATGGGTTCAAACTTAAATAGGGGAAGTTTAGATTGGATGTAAGGAGGAAATTCTTCCCTGTTAGGGTAGTGAGGCACTGGAATAGGTTGCCCAGGGAGGTTGTGAATGCTTCATCCCTGGCAGTGTTCAAGGCCAGGTTGGATGAGGCCTTGGGTAATATGGTTTAGAGCGAGGTGTCCCTGCCCATGGCAGGGGGGTTGGAACTTGATGATCTTAAGGTCCTTTCCGACCCTAACTATTCTATGATTCTATGATCCCTGCAGGATTTCTCAAACCCCAAGGAATGCCTGCCAAGCACCAGCATTCTGTGTTCCAGAATGCTCCCAGACCAGAAGCCTGCAGGCAGTTTTATCAATTCCTGTTAAACACAGATCTGCCTTACAGGACGCATAGCCATCAGGTTCACACACCAAACCTTCCCACTATATAATCTCCAACATAACACTCCTCAAAATGAATGTATCTTCCTGATTAACTCATTCATCCATACCTCTAGTAAAATCTCTAGGTCACTATCATGTGTGTCAGCATACTGGCAAGAATCACCATGACTCCTGTGCCCCTCCATATTTCATTACAGTAATAGCTATTATACTGCATGCAACTGGGCTACATCCACGGAAATGATAAATATAAACAACAGTGCATTCTTATCTCCTACTGCCTTCTGTGTACAGAGGAATTTAGAGACACAAATGGCCACTGAATGATCTGGTCTGGCTTCCTACAAACGCAAGACCATCAGCATTCAATCACTAAGGCTATAGGTAGAAATAATACCCTGGTAATGCTCCTCATGCAGTCAAACACTGCATTCACATCCCCCATCATTCCAACACAAACACCCATTGGTAATGAATCAAACCAAAGATATATGCCTTCCACTGGATTATTTTTCAACCACAAGCAAGGGGACAGAAAAGTAAAAGGACCAGGACACCAACACAGGCAAAACACATCTACTTCCCCAGGCTGCCATGCAGTGAGCTGTGTTAACTGAAAGAGGACTACATAAACCAGCACTGAGACTGAAGACGAGTTCAACTATATCCTTAGAGTTTGATTACATAATCCTATTTGTATCAGCAGAAACATTTTAGGAGGTTGTTGTCCTGTCCCCATCTCAAACCTATAACCTCCCCTATATCCTCACAGATTACCACCCCAGTAGTTGCATTAATCCAACTACACACAGCCACCCTCTACACTGAGGGGGAGGGGAGAAATCCCACTTTTTTAACCAATCCTTCTCTCTCTAATACACACTAAGTATGATTTGGGGGAGGCAGGAAGGAACATCCAGTTTAAGCATATAAACAGATGAAATGTTAAAGGTGAGGCTACTGCAAAATCCACTCACAGTGAAGGACTATTAGCAGTCACTCTGAAACGGAAGCTGCTCAAAGTGGAAGAGAAGGATAAGCTGTGACTTTTCTATGCTATTTATGCTCACATTGTTTGATAAAGGACATCCATAGATGCACACAATCTTAAACACAATCTTCTATTCAGGGGAGGGGAAAAAAAAAAAAAAAGAAAAAAAAAGCAGACCCACACCCAACACAGAACGTGCCTCCTCCCTGCTAGTCCATAACCTGTCTTTCACGCTTTGCCTCAGCTACTGTCACCTGAAAGGAACAAACTCAGGATACACTGCAGGAATGTTAAAAAGTTTAAAACCGCCACCCCGTACATGAGTAATGAACAGCACACATACACAAATAATAGCACAGTGCAAGTAATCTTCATTTTCCACTATCATTTAACTATTGTGCTGTCTTCAGACAAAGCACAAAATTAAAACACTATAAAATACCAGTAGTAATATGCTGCACAGTAGCACGGGATATAAGAAAACATTTATGAATTTATGAAAACATCAGTGTTTGTAGACAATATAAATTACTATGAATTAAGATATACAGTTATCTGATAACTAAAAAAAAATCTAAGTATTGTCCTTTAAAAGGTCTGATTTTTAGATACAACTTTTAAAGCAGTACCAAAAAGTTCAGCTTTATGTCAGACATTTGTTGACCTTCTGAACATTACTTCCGTGCAACGCTGCCTTTTTTAACAGTTCGCTGCAGTACATCATATAGTAAGCAGAGTATAATTAGCCACTATGCCAATCCTACTGACACATAAGGAAGTCAGTACTACCACTATACTGCTTACATCCTTTGCTTTCTTCACTTCAAAATTTAATAAAATCAACCATAGTTCTGACACAATCCCAGAAACACAATCTTATTACGATTAATGGGTTTTATGGCAGATATTTACGAAAGGACCAAAATAGGAAACTGCTCTCTTTCAAGCCTACCTGCAAAAGATATTTTACTGCTTTTACCTGTGAGCAAGACTTGATATTGAAAAACTACATGAATAATCTATACATTTAAGTAGACAATGGAGGGAAAGCATTATGTGGAATATAAGATGACATGATCCCGTGCTTCCTAATCTTGAACAAAGATGACCAACAGTAATTATTTCATGAAATAAATTCAATTTAAGTACATGTCAAAACACAGCTTCCCGAATTAAAATTGTTTCTGATTGAAACAAGAATTAAATAGCAGAGTCCATGAGAGATAAGCTGGATTCAAAGAAACAAGCAGTGATTAAATCAACACACAGATACTATTACTTGCATCTGCTTCCTTAGCCGACTGAATCTGAAGAAACTGTCAGTTATCAGATACTAATCTTCCTTATATATTATGAGAAATTAGCAGATCTAGTGTTAACTGTGCTTTACTGTTCATCCTCTGAGAACAACTCCTTGTTCACATTCCCAAATATATCATGGGTAAGGGAAACATACATTCTCAGTCCGCCTGCTTGCCTATTCACTGTGGCCAGACATTATTGAATTTATTGTCTAGCAAAAAAACCCACCAACAAATATAGTGTCATCATATGCCCAATGCTTGCAAAGCACCTCACACAAAACCCTACAGAAATAATACCTCCATCACTGAAAGCATCCATAACTTTGGCTCTGACCCTCTAACAAAGTGCCCAACTTAAATCCCATAACATGAAGGCAACAAAAGCATCTCAGCAAACCTAAGAGAGCATAAGTGCACATTTTTCTGGTCAGGCATTTATTAAGTAATTCTTCAAGGGAAACACACTTACTCCTACAGCTTGCTTTCAGAAGAAAAAAAAGAACTTACTAGGAAAGCCTTAATACAAAAAAACCACCCAAAACCAACTGTGACTCAGGATACAACTATTATGATCAGCTCTATTTTGAAGTCAAAAAGGTTTATTTTCAGGATGAACAATTTGACTGGTATTTGGTTACCATGAAGTATCAGACATCATGTGTGTCATGCTTTTGTTTTAAGGAAAATGAGAGTTGATATTGAAAAGAAATGTTTTCCTAAACTTTGGCCAAGGTAGGCATGATGTTCTTACAAAACAACTAAAAAATACTTTGGAAACACAGAGTATTATGCAGACTGAATTAAGAGCAAAGTCTGCAACTAGTAACTTCATTGCAATGATGATGGAATTGGTTCATGTTTGCAATACTTGTGTCATACTGAAGAACACCCTGGAGGCAGACAGACTACAAGACATGCTCATTTAAACAGACCCAGCATGCTTGTGCCCATCACTATATGCTACTATGTCCTTCAACATTAAATACAGAAGTATATTTTGCATGTTCATTAATTTACTCGTTTCCTTATTTTCCACTCCTCTTACAAAAACATTACAACAAATATTTGTACACTGAAATTTTAAAACAATCATGAGTATGCATCTGAAGAGATGCTATTAATCCCAGAATAAATCCAACTGCATGTCTGCAGAGAAACCAGAGGAAGAGATGAAAGCATAACTGTACAAGCCTAGCTCTCAAGAGAAACAAAAGCTACATTAAATGGACTCAGAACTGAATATGAGGCTACAGTATTTCCCCAAACTCCTAACTAAATCAGAGACATATGTGGGCATGCAGGTATACACAGAGACACATATATAGATAAACAGGGTATACTGTGATACACAGTAGCACACAAGTGAAGGTTTTCTGACATGGCAAGTTCTTCAAAAACAGAGGAAGCAGCAATTGCTCTTACGAGCTTAAGCCTCTGTACAGTATTACTGCATGTCCACAGTATCGTATGTCCAATCAAAAACATTCAGAAGATGGTATTCTAGACTCCTGCAAATTTATTCAATGATTTTGCATGCAATTCCTCATTTGTTAAAAACAGATATTTTTTAAAAACCAGTCTCCATTAATAAGGCACTGTTAGTACACTATAGTAATTTGGCAAACAGTAAATGAGGCTGTTTCATGGAATGTTCTGAGGGTAACTTTATTCTCTTTTTTGATTACATATGACAGCATATTTTCTTTGATTAGGAAGTGAAGGGAACCTAAGCTCAAATTGGCGTTAGAATTTCTGATTAGTGGAATTCTCCAGCTCCATCATGGTCTGTCCAGTTCCACCATGGTCCTTCAGAAACACAAATGTTGCCAAACTTTAACTGCAACATGATGCAGAAGTGATTCTGCATTGTTGTGTGAGTTTCAGGAAGTAACAATTTAAACTGTGTGCATTTACCCACACAGTTCTGCATTACATAAAACGCGTATCTAAATGGAACTGCCAGAATTCTCCGTACCTGTTGTAATTTCACAGAAAGGTACTCTTAAACCATGTGTAAACAAAAATAATTGTGTGACTTACAAAATACAAGGTCTTCTGCTCAGAATCACCTGGATCATCTTTCTTTCTGCTGCCAGTAAATGCTGAATGTGTTACCTTCAATTGTATCTATAATCCCAGGGTTATAATATCCTCTATCATGTTTCGCTGAAGCTTTGGAATTCATAACCAATTAAAATGAAGCTATTTCCCAACAAAGTCTGAAAACTGTGCATTAAGAAAGATGGGGTTTAATTTTCTCGGGGTTTGTTTAGTTGTTTGTGATGTTGGTTTGCTGCGATTTTTTTTTTAATTAAAATACTAAGCTGCCTACATCTCAAAGGTTCTTTTTTAGCTTCCAATGCATACCCTTTGTGCACAAGTTTCCTATTTAACTGATGCACAAATACAAAAGTGGAAGTGAAAGAGGCAATTACTTCTCAGAGTAATTGTTACCAAATCTCCTGCCACATGAAAGAATGCTAAGATTATGCTTTCATTTTATGTATTTTTATGTACAACTCTGAAGGCATTTTATATCATGAATGACATTTCCTCACCGTTTTGCTATAGCAAACTATAAAAACAAACTCACTTTTTTCTAGCTGCTTTTATGTGCCAATTCTGTATTCTGATTGAATGAGCCATACCTGAGTACTGCTACTACATTTAAATTATATACACTAATGGAAATCATTAACAGGAGGAAGTAAAAACAGCGTAAGAACACCATCATTGATTTAGTAGCCTTTAAAAAGCCAGACGATGGCATTACACTAGGTGATGCCACTTTGGTCATTAAAATACGCTTTGATGTACTTAGAACACAGAATTCAGTAAGGAGTCAAGAAGTTTCTTCTTGCGATTACAGATAAGTGCTATGCAGATCTACAAACCTGACATCCTCTTACCCAAAAATATAAGAAACGTGAAGATAGATTGAGTAAGATTTTAAAGTTTCTAATTAATCACTGCCCTAGAGATACAGTTACCAGTTAAGTCAGTTACGTATTTTTGCTAAAATAACCTGTTCCTAATCAATGTTTGTCTTATTTTATAAACGTAGAAATCTTGCCAAGACCTAAGGCTACAAATCGCTTCCGACTACAGCATAGCAGGTGACCTACAACGTATAAATCCGGTCCCTAGTTACAAAACCCAAGAAAGAGCTGTCCTCGCCTCCTCTTTCACCATTTCTGACTTAGCAACAGAACAAATCACCTAAGCTAAACCCGCGCAATAAAGACCAAGCTCCGCACGCCCCACCGTAAAGGGCTGGCCGGGACGGGATGAGGGGGGGGGGGGGGGGGGGGAGGGGGCGAGGCCGGCGCCCCCCGCCTTTGCTCCGGGTCCCTCCCAGGGCGGCGCCCGGTCCCAGCCGCAGCACCGCCGGGAGCCAGGAGGGGAGCAGGGGACAAAGCCAGGGCGATCCCCATCCCCGCGAGAACGTTCCTCCTTTCCGCAGCCGAGCGGCGGCTGCAACTGACAGAGCTTCACACAAGAGCACCGAAAAACAGCCTCGCCCCCACATCCCAAGCACCCTCCCGTGTCCGCGCATGGAAGAGCTGGCTGTCAGCAGCGCTGCGGGGATCCACCGGCCCGCGCAGCCTTTTGTTGTGTGCGTAACAGCAGATAAAAAGGCAAAAAGATTTAACATCTCCCCCCCCACACGTCTCCCCGCACCCCCCCGCCAAACGCCGCCAGTGCCAAGCCAAGCGCGGGCAGCTCCCCTCACTCACCGCTCGGTGCTGCAGGCTTGGGCGATGTGCGCAGCGCTCGCAGAGGCGGCGGGGGCCGCGCAGCCCGGGCGGCGGGGGGGTGGGGGGGGAGGGTACGACGACAACGACGACCGGAGGAGGATGTCAGCGATGGGCGGGCGGAAGGGAGGAAGGAAAAGGGTTTTTTTGGGGGGGGGAGAAGGACCGAGGAGAGGGAAGGAAGGAAGCAAGTCAGCACCGCGGCGCCCTCAGTGCCTGCCCCGGGGCGCTGACAGGCGCGTCCTGGCCCAGCGCGGCGGCCGCGGTGGTCGGCGCGCAACGCTGTCCGGAGGAGCGGGCGCTGACAGCTGCAGACACCCGCCGCCGCCCCGGCTGCCGCTGCCGCCACCGCCCCTGCGCCCGCCCCGCGCTCCCGCCCACCGCACCGCCCCGCCCAACATGGCGGCCCCCTTCTTCTCCCACAAGGCCTCGCGTGCCCTTTTTTCCCACCGCCCCTCCGATCCATGACATCACCCTCCCGGACGGGAGCGGGCTGCGCGGGTAGGGGGACAGCGCAACACCACCCCCCCCCCCCCCCCCCACCCCCCCCGGGATGGCTCCCCTGTCCTTTCCGTTACTTGCTCTGTCCCCTCAGCGCGGCACGGGCCCGGCTCTGCCGGGTACGGCGGGGTTGTCCCCGGGGAGGGGGATGCTGGAGGGGGCCTTCACGGGTGGGGACGTGCTCAACCGTGCTGAGGCCTTGTCTGCCTGATGCGGGTGTGAGTGGCGAGCGAACGAGACATTGCACCTTCTGCTGCCGCCGAGGTGTCTTGCTCCGGCGCGGGGAACCGCCACAGGTGCTTATCGTGTCGTGTGGTCTCAGTGTCGCGGAAAGCAGTTGAGCGGTTTGCTTCTGTAAAGCGAAGTAACAGCAAACGGACTTTATAAGGCTGATGTGCCTATCTCGGTTGGACACCGCTGGGGACGACGGACGTGAAGATGGACATGAAATGCACTCCACTGCTTGCAGCTAGCTCAAACAGGGAAACGGGCTGAGTGCTAATTCTGTAGTGAAAGCCCCTGAGGGCTAATTATGTATTTTAAAGCCATTGTGTTTGTTCCACACTGAATGAACTGGAAGATCCTTAGTCTTCCACAGGTGTACACATAAGTTAAACTTCCATAAGGACTTAATCACACTTGCACAAGAACTATTTCTTTACAGCCTCCAATTTCATTCCCACTGTCCCTAGAGAAAAAGAAACAACCACAGTATTTTCCTCACGTTGCTTTATGTTCTGCTAGATAGAAGTGCAGGAATTAAAGATGGAAGGGGTTGACATCTGTGATGAAAAAAAACAAGTATAGCAAAGCATAAGATGTGCATTGGAAATCATTATGGAACAGTGACAGCCTAACTATGACAGAGTTATTAATAACAGTCATAAGTTAATGGAAACATGGAGATACTATGGTAAATCAGAACATGCAGCCTCACCTAAATGGCAGTATCTAAAATACGCAAGGAAAGCAGAGCTTACGTCTGTTTGTCCTCACAGACAACACTGAGCAAGTCTACAAAATACAGATGGGAGAACAAGTCAGGGAAGAAAGCAAGACTCCTAAGGAGAAGCAGGAAGTTGGAAGAGGAATCAAAGCTAATGCTGTTGTCAAAGAGGCAGAAGAACAGGAAGATTCACAAGAAACAAAACAAAGTCAGGGGAACATGAATTGTCTGCAGGCTGCAAGTACAGAGTCACTGTTGCATTTGAAGAGCTGATTTGAAGAGCTGAGGGAAATGAAATATACTTGCTGAATACCACTCACTGATATCTTACACTGGTCAAGCTGCCCAACAAAAAATAATTGCCATACTATCATTTCAGAGGTACAGCTTCTTGTGTTCTTCATCTCCATTTAAAACATTTCTCTGGCAATTTTGTATTAATAGTTTAAGATCATATTTTAGTGTTGATAGTCAATACAGTCTATGTATAATAATGTGAAACACATTTTTACACACTAATAGGAAAAAAAGATTGAAGCACATTCCTTTATACAAACTACATTTTAAAAGTCATGCCAGTTAGTCCACAGGTTCAGAGTATTTTCATGAATTTGAAAGACATTTAATTAAAAATAGAACATGCCCTAATTACATAATTATACAAGAGAACTGATTCAAAGGAACCACTCCTGTCTTTTGAATAAACAATATTGATTGCATTCTTTCTATCACACACTTGCCTTAAAAGATTTCCTGCAATTAGCTGCTTACCCAAGGGATCAGAGCATCTCTGAACAAAGCAGCTGCTCCAGCTCTGACCCTGATGTATAATACGCTGGCTGATCGAGTATATACATGCTGTCCACTTCCCACATAAGCAGCAGCACACGCTATGAGCTCTCTCCTCCAGGAAGGTTGATTAGCTCATGGAACTAAAGTGCAGTATCACTCCCCTGTGTTTATGGCCCACAGCAGATCAGACACAGAAGAGGCTTGGTGAGCCTGCTTCTTCCTCAAGCTTCTGCCTGACCTGAAATATCAGAACTTCCTTTCCACTTGGATCTTGTTTTTCCTGTCTCATCTACATAAGAATTATCCAAGTTCATCTAGCAGTAAAAACTACTTACTGTCCACATTTCCATCTTCTTTTCGGGACTAGTTATGCTACGTGCCCTGCTTTTAGGATTAAATAATCTAGACACGTTGTCTGTGGAATATTCTTTGTCTGCCACCAACAAGGTCACCATGGCTTTCTGGAGACATCAGAGTGGGTATTAAAACGCCCAAACACATTATTTACAATGATGGATTATTTATTTTCAACATACCCATCTCCCTTCTCTCCCACAAGAGGGAAGGAGGTTTGTAATTCACAATGGGTGAGAAAAAAGGGAACAGTTCAACTTACGCAGCACAAAGCTCTTGGGTTTTTGTGGTGCAACAGTGTGAGATACACATGCAACAAACTGAGATTCGGTTTAATTGACATCCACAAACAGAGCACGCCTCTGTAAAGAAATTCAGGCTCACTTCATTTAAGAAGTGTGGGTAGTTTTAATTAAAAAATTATCCTCCTGTCTTAGAGGATCTTTCCTTCAAAAGAGACAAGATTTTTTTTAAATCTAGTGCTGTAAAATCTATGACTTCATTTTATAAATATGGGCTACAACAAAGCGCTAAATTGGAATAATTTCAACTGCTGCTAAAGTGCTGTCTAAAAGCATCCTGGCAATAATAACTATTGAAAGGCCAGATTCAGCAACCTTGCTGGCTTTTCATCACAATCACTTGACAGTTGCATGTGCTGTTAGTATTTTCTACAAGAATGTCCTTTCTGGAAAAGAGAAAACATAAAAATCAATGCTCAAGAGTTAAAAGTACATGGTTTCAGGCACAATTTTAGCCCAATTCCCTTGTGCATATGTTTAATTACTGCATGCAGAGTGACCTTGGTGTCATGGAATTCAGGCACTTCAGAGTAAAAGGACTGTATTTTCACTTGCCTTGACTCACTGTCATAGTCAAAATGCCTGAACCCACCGCTGAGCATGGCATTGAAGTTCTAAGTAAAAAAAAACACAACCCTGATTGTGATGCTGCTTCCTAAGTCAATAAGCTTTATTCACATGCAAGTGAATTCTCCTTTTTCAGTCACAAGGATTTCTAGAAAGCTGTAACAAATGAAAGCCAGCAGGCTTTTCCCTGCTGTTTTCTATCCACAGAGAAATAACAAGGAAATAAAGCATGCAGTGTTAATTCAACTCTTAACAGGCCATTTCATCAGTTAATTTTTGTTACTCCCTTTAAACGAGCAGGATGCTCAGCGCTGGACAGTAGCATTTTGCTAAGTGGAATTCTTTTAATCTCCCAGCTATTACAGAGCTGTGCTACTATTAAAGCCCAAAAGATACTGACTGAAAGGTTTAAGAAGCCTGTTCACTTAGCTTTAAAACAGTTCTGTTATAAAAAAACAGACTTACAAACCTCAGGTGATACAGTTAAAGTAACCACTTGAAACCTACAAACTATTAGAGAATTTCATGTCAATATTAATGTGAACATACAAAAAAATAGTTCACGGTTTCAGCTACATGGCTATTTATATATACCAATTTTCACTGTTATCTTCAAAGTAGGTAAATGGCCAGTGAGCTAGTAATTGCACTCTTTGACAAACTCCTTGCAGTATGTATTTACAGATGCTGTTGGTATTTTCTAAGATCCTACTTTTAAGTATCGAAATTCCCAACAGGTGAAGGGGTTGCAGAAGAGAGCTTATGATGATTATTAGGGTTGTATATTTACTCCCTGCGTTCAAGAAGTTCCCCCATCTATGAGGGATTGTTTATAGCAATACATCCTTACTATGCTCAACCAGCAATTTCTGTTCCTTCTTTACAGCTGCCATACTTACAATTTCATTAAAAGATTGACTTCCTCCTGACTTGATTTCATGCCCTGTAGTCAGCTGGGAGTTGACTACGAGCACCTTTCTAGTTTGGAAAGACCCTTCTCCATATTCAGTTCGTATGACTTACAGTGCTTAGATATGAAGAAAGATAGTGCGTCGTTTATGCTCCTCTATACTCACTTTTTAGTGAGTTTGTTCTCTCTTGGGCTCACTCAAGGTTATGAGAATTATTAATAATTGCATATGAATCACAGGAAGTTACTTTTTTTTCTGTATTCACCTACTTTTGTCACTGAACCATTGCAGAAATGTATTCTTCAGAGGAAATAGAAAACTCTGTTGCTGGAATATCACAGTCATGGCCACAACTAGAGTAGGAACATTCAGTGTGTGATACAGTACTTCTGTTTACCATCTCATATCTTTACTTCCCGAGTATGAACATGCTTCCTTTCTGTACCTTTCTATTGGCCTGGTATTGACAAGAAAAAAACTTTCTCCCACAAACACAACAAACACACTCTTCCAAACCAAAATCTTTGATAGCCTGTGTTCAAACTCTAGAACACTTGGCTAAAGGCAGAAAAAAGAATCACCTCTACTGATTTCTAAGTGACTGCTTTATCACTTACTTACATTATCCCTTTCTCATTCTTTGACTACCAGCTGTTTGTTACTATATGGTTTGTCAGCATTCCTTTATGGAGATTTGCTAGCTCATCAGGCGTTGCTGCTAGATTATTTGCAATTAGATAGGGTGAGACTCTTACCTTGATAACCTTGGTAGGCATTGTAATGTTTTTTCCATGGCAAAGGAGAGTTATAGCTACCATTTTCTCATTAAATTCTCCAGAGTTTCATTATCAGAAGTGTTTTTTCCCTAAAAAAACAAAATCCTGTGAAGGCTATGATTTTCAGTCACACATCAGTGTAAACCTGGGATAATTTTATTAACCCCTATGAGATTTTTCTTTTTTTGAGAAGGGAATCTTTGAAAGCCTAAGAAAGGCATTTGGTTTTCCAACAAACATTAGGCAAAGGCACAGACTGAGACATAAACTTGTCGTGGCACCAGGAAACTGGTGCTTCCTCATGGACATATAGATATATGCGCTTTATTGCCACTAAGATTCCTACATATATTTATAAAAGAAGGTACTTGCGATTTTTCAGATGCTGGCTTTTATTAAAGCCCATGCATATGCTAATCAGAAGAAATGCTAATGTCAGTATGTGCCTGTACGTGACCTTTTCCAAGTGGAAATTTGCACCTACTGATGAAAGAGAAGTAAGTCTCAGAAGTGTAAAAGGTATTACAGCCAACTACCTCATCTGGTCTTTTCCTAAATGTAATTATCAAACTCTGTTGAAAACCAAGTCAGCATCCTGCCCTTCCTGCCCAAGAATCTCACTCCTCCAGTGCTGAGTCTCGAGGGTAATATATACATACAGATGCTGTGCCAAATTGTATCCTTCCTTTATAGCTATTTTTCCTTGCAAGTCATTGGCCCCATTTCTCTGTATGTTTGCATTTCTAATGAAATCCTCAAATGTAACACTTCTCTTTCATATGTTTGATTAAATTTTTGTAGAGGAAGAAGATTCTTCCCTGGATAACCCTCTTAGCTCGTTCTTTCTCCGCTCACCTGTCTACGAGATTCTGCACTCCTCTCTCCCCTCCTGACCACCAGTTCACTTGGTTAAACAAACTGAACTCTTAATCTCTTTAAGAAAGATTCTGTGTCTCCTTGATTATTCAACTTGCCCTTCTCTGCTCTCATTGTGTTCATCTTTCTTGAAGCTAATGTGCAGCAATTGCTTGTGCCATGGTCACTATTGAAAATTATTGTTCCTAAGTCTGATTGTAACTTTCTTTCACTTGATGTATTCCTTTTCTGCACATGCCACAGTAATTGCCAAACCCTTACCCTCCTTTCAGTTCTTCTGTTAAATGCTTTTCTCTCCGTCTCAACACTCCATATGGAATTACAGCAAATTCACCTGGCATCCAAGGTTGATTGGGATTTCTCATTTTTTATGGGAGGCCATTTTACATCTGCTTTTCATTGTTGGAAAATAAAAGGTCTTTCTTTACCTTGGTTAAGAGGGTATTCAAACCAAGGCAGTACTCAGCTGCACTGGGCTGGGGAATTGATGGTAGTACAGTTTGCCCCAAGGGAAAGGGAAATGGAAATGTTTCTGCTGTATGACAATTGTTTCTGTAGTTTCTGTGCCAATGAGCAATTATGTCTTTACAGAAAATGGCTTCTGTGGGTATGCCTGTGGCTAGATGGATGGTATAGAGTATGTGGGGCTGAAAAGGGCAGAGTCACTCTAGAAATCAATAGGAGGCAGAACTGCCTGTGCTAGATATTTCATTCCTCATCCTGTTTTCTGGGAAATAGAGCAGATGCAGGATAAGAAAAGATGATCTTACTCAGAGGGGCTTGGATATGAATTCTCTCTCCTTGCTGCCTCCCTCTTCCCACAGCAAGTAGGTACTGTGAAGTTTATGCCTTAGTTTCAAATGTTGTAATTCCCATATCTTCTGTTGTATTTCTATCTTTATTTCTTTATCTGCTTTAATGAAACATTTTCTTGCCAGTTCATGTAGAAATCCTATTTAAAGTATGAAGTGCACAGACATGCCATGGACACACGCTTCACTTCTGTATCCTCATAACGACAGTGAAGAAAGCAAGATGTGTACATTGCTGCCTTCTAGTCTTAGAACATTAGTGCCATCATTGCATAATTGACTCCTACAGGATGGATGGTGTTTTGTATCTCAGCAGACTTGTCTATCAGTTACCTGAGAGCAAATATTCTTGAAGACCTCAATCTGTGGACATCCTCCAAAAGGTCTGGAACAGAGTCTGATATCTCAGATGAGAAGGGTTTCGAAGAATGGTTTTAAATCATCTTTGTGCCTTCCCAGGCCGATAATATTCCCTGATCCCTGTGTGATTTAGACAACCACAAGGACCTGGCTTCCATGGGATAGTTCTGCCCAGGACCTCCACAGGATCCATCTGTAACCTAATCCATAACCCATTCATATACCCCCTATATTAGGGGATGTAAAAGGAGGTCTTAGAAACTGGCCTTGTAGGTGGTCATTTCTGAAGAAAGGAATTCCTCATACATCTGTGTATAGGTGTTTTAGAGACCAGGATATAAAAACAAACAACAAAAAACAACCCCAAAACGCTAAAACAACCCCCCAAACCAGGGAGGGGATGCTATTAATTTGTCAGGTTTGGCAGATACTGCTGTATCACATCATGTTCTGAAGGCTTTTCTTGTGCCAAAAAGGCTAGACTCAATTTAGGTGAATTGTAATTTATGTGGGAACTGGCTAAGAAGGCAGCTATCTCATCAGTATGTATATCATCATAGATATTTTGAGACTACAGAATTTTTTGCTTCAGAAGACAGGAATTTAAAGCAGGACTCCTTGACCTTTGACTTTGGTGGCGAGCAGGGCATAGTAAAATTCATGGAAATCAGAACTTGTAGTAATTTCTTTCAAGGAAAAAAAAATCCATACCTCCATGGTTTTCAGCACACCAGTGTCACCTAAAACACCTGGATTGTCTGAGGTGTCTTGATTACATGGAGGGAGCAGTTCACTCCATCACGTCAGTTAGCAACAAGTCTCCTGGTGAGGTTCTGGGGAACTGCTGAATCGTGCCATATGCACTACTTTAGATTTTGAGTCAGTGTATTTTAACAAAATTATTCCTTCATATTTAAATAATAATTATGTTTTAATGAAAACTGAAGTACATTGGAATTGTTTCAAAGACATAGATTCCAGTTTTACATAGTTTACAAAACCCTATGTATGGAAAATAATTTACCTGTAAACAGGAACTGAAACATGCCTCAATAAATACTAGGAGAAAGCTGTGAACAGCTGATATATATAAATTAGCCATGAAAGTGAAATGTACTGCCTACACAGTGTTATACTTGTTATTACATGCTGAAGGGCCACAAAGTACACCATCACCATATGTTTGAAAACTGCCATGACTCACACAGAATAGGCTGATGAATAACAGTATCTTCCTTCATCAATGTGTAACACTCACCAGAAATCTACCCAGTAAATGGTTCTGTTGTAGCAGCAATTTAACATTCCCTATATCCTTATAATTAACTACAGAACTGTAAAATGTTAGTGCCAGGTTTATCATACACTGATGCAAAAAGCGCTCTAGATATCTTTAAAGGAAGGTTCACACGTTTGTCATATCCCATCCCACTCATTTTGCAGCCAAAGGAAGCTGGAATGCTGTGTTACTGGCATTCTCATTAATTTCACTCATCTCCTTTCTCTTTGAATTTTTGGCTGTGAACTCTCTTGGGTAGTGCCCAAAAATAAAGTTCATATTGCAAATAGGTGAGATTGCTTTCCTAATTTACATATAAGCATATAATAGAGCTAAAAGTTGAAAGAACATTGTTAATTACATACAAAATCAAACATTGAGTGCTAAGTGGCTGTTAGATAATACCTATAAATTACGGACTCAAGACGGTAAGTAATAAGCTTCTTTGCCGCTTTTAGAGAAAGTGTAAACCTCATGATGCAAAAGCTGGACAAAAATCTGCCTAAGATGGAAACATGCTCTGTCCAGCGGCAGCTCTTCAGCCACATTGTCCAAGCAGCAGCCTATTTTAGTAAGCCCTATGGCAATCAGATTTATGGCTATGATACCGTGGTAACTGTTAAGTATGCCCTGCAAGTCTCCAGATGTCACCTTGAACAGACGCCTCTTTTCCCAACAGCAAAAGCAGCACTAGGGAAGAAGCAGCAGAGGAGCATAGCAAACAAATTAGTTTTGAGCATCTTTTGTCAGTTAAAGTTGCTCTATAATATCCTATGGAAGAGCTGATTTTTTCTTTGAAGTGAGCTTGAATTCTCCTTTGACACAAATTAGCACCTGTGGCTATTTACTCGTATATCAGCTTAGCATTTTGTTCTGTTTTTTCACGGTGGAATTTGTCATACGCCTGAGAAAACTGGAGGTTTTCCAGACATGACATTTAAAGTAAAGTATTATTTTGGTAAGTGTGAGAAGAAGACTGGTAAATCCTGAAGACATTTTATTATATATTCACTGGAATTTAGTTTCCATTTTGTCTTCCAGTCTCATACAATTTTGGACAAATACGAGTTTTCTACCTAAGTATTAACTAGTTTCTATAGCAACTAAGGTCAGAACTGTCTTGACTTGGTTTGTTACAGAATATTGTGTCATACCATCTATTTTCTATATGACACTCCAGAATAATAAAACCACTTGGAAAGCAATCAAAGCAGGCAATCAAAATTTTGAAATTTGCAATTTGTGGATTTTTTTGTCTTGTAATAGAGCCTTATGACAGAATCTGGTTTGCACACACACACACACACACACACACAGAGCCCCTCGAGAATCTAGACTTCAAATTATTAAAATCATTCTAGAAATTAAAATCTGTCACTTTTCTGGAACCCTGTAGAAGCAGCCAATGCAATACTATACACTGGTCACCAGGCATTTATTAAATAAGTTAAATCGTGTCAGGTAAAATGTGCCAACAGGAAGTTCTTTAACAATGAGATATGAATAGCAACCTGAATTTCTTATGATTCTGAAACCTGCATTTTGCCTGTTAATGTGCTTTGGTTCAGCTGAAGAAAGTTATCACAGCTAGTTCTGCAGCTGAATCATACCAGTGGGTTCTTTGGACACAGCAGTGTGAACAGAGTACTGCTGGATGCCAGCAGTTCTTGACTGGCATGGGGGCTGCCAGAAACTCTTCCCAGTCATGGCCCATCAAAGTAGCTTCAGGGCTACTCCAGCTTAGGCTGAGCGTGAATTGCCTCCTGGCCACCTCAGGAGATGAATACAGTCATTCTTGCTGCTTCCTGACATCTCAGGCCCCGGTCACAATGCACCTGGGACCATGCCTCAGGGAGAGAACTTGCATGAATAAGTAAGGAAAACCACTGTGCCTTTCCCTGCAAAATACAAGAAATGCAGTTAAATGGGTATCTAGTAAACCACAAGCAGCTGTGGGAAACAGGGACCGCATCTTCAGAGCATTTACATGGCTTCTAATACTGTTTTGACTCTGCCTAGTACTATAAATAATATTTTTCTTGCGTAAGATCACACTTACAATGGGATTGTGTAGTTTTTTTGCCTTTACAATTTCCAGCCATAAGGACTGCTTTTGCACTTCACAGTGTCTGCTATTTGAATATATCAGTCAACTAAATCTCACAGTACTTGGGTAAATCTTAATCTCTTAATGAAGGCAAAGTCAAGGCACTAATAAGTGATTTATATAATAATGAATATTAAAAGAGTATGTATTTCAAAATGCTTATATTCCATGTACTTATAAACTCCTTGAAAGAAATCAGAAGTTGAGTAAGTTGTGTTTCCCATACTATTTTTTTTTTTGAGAAATGAACCTGAATGTTCAATTACAGGGCTATTATTCTGTGAATTGGTTTACAGCAATCAGTAAATCTAATTTTTAATATAAAATGTCTTTTGTGCATAGTACAGTTCCAGGCATATATCACCCTTTCCTGAAAACATTTCAATCTCCCAGTGGTTATGCAAAAGACTGGCCCATGGGCTCTCTGCAGGATGTAAATTAAGTTCTTGTTTGGCTACATCTGATTACCCTGTAGGGTACCAATCTTGCTTAGTGATGATAACAGCAGCTAAGAATTACAAGCAGAACAGTCTCCTTAAAATGGGGCCAGGAAGGGTCAGCTTTGAAATAAGAAATCTGAGTTTTGAACTAGATTTTAATGTTATCATTAAGAATATTGAATTAAACATACAAGCTATCTTCTCAGTAGTTGCTACTATTACTTTTAATATTCATAATGAGATTATTTTTTTAAGAGGTACAGGTCTTTGTCAATCATATATAAAGATGCTGCTATCACTTCCATCCGTTAGTTGGTCTCCTAATCCCCATTTGATACTTCCTCTTACTCCTCTCATATTCTACCAGAATTAATCCTCCAGTAAAAAAATCAGTGAATAGCAACAAACCACACAGACAATCAGAACATAAACACCCCAAGTCAATACAAACCACCTCAAATTATTTTAATATTACCAGAATACTGTTGGTTTATTACGCACTTACTGAGTGCAAGAGACAGATTAAAATGACAAATGCTGACACAACTAAGGATGAAATACTGCCGTTCCTTCTGGCAGGATTAGCTAAACACCTAAATGATAAGAACACTGAGCTGCATTTTTCTCACACTCAGAAAATGAACACAGAAGTCACTCTTCGATCTATTTCACCAGCCTCACTTATTGTAGAAGGCCTCCATCTACATACAAATATTTTTAGTAGTCTGTGGCAGCCCTTCTTCTTCCTTTCATGTATAAAGGATTTATGATCAGTAATATCTGAAAGCAGCTGGCATTATTACAATTGCTCTGTGTCAAGAAAAAAACCCACAAAGTAATGCAACACTTGCAAAACTGATACGGCTTTTGGCTGTTCAGAGAATGTAATTATCTCAGTAAATGTATGTGGTTTTGGTAATGAGAGTCAAAACTTCAGATGGATTACTTTCAGTAACATCTTTTCACAGTGGCTTTATTAGTTATTCTAAGTCAGAGCTCAACACTTATCCAATAGATAAATACACGATTCCTTCAAACAGCTTTAGATGAAAGGCCCCAGCCCTCAATACAGTCTCTTAATGATTTTGAAAGGGGAAAGGGATACAACCAGGCTCCCTAGAGATAAGCCTGGGGGCAGCATACCAGTGTTTGTGGCATGATGTGCTAGTGAGGTCCTTCAGTCTGCTGTCTCAGTGGAGGTAGGGGAGGGAGATCCATGTGGCAGCAAAGATGCAAGGGTTATTGATGTGTTAGAAACCATGGAAGCACCTGAAAATGGCTGATGTAAGAATTGGGGCTTATCCCTCCAAAAATGTGGCAGGATCAATAACCCAACTGAAGTGCATCTACACCAGTGCACACACCCATGGGCGACAAACAGGAGAAGCTGGAAGCCATTGTGCAGCAGGAGACCTATGACATAGCTGCCGTCACCCAAACATAGTGGGATGACTTACACAACTGGAGTGCCACAATGGGTGGCTGTACACTACCCAAGGGGTACGCAAGGAAGGAGAGGTATTGGGGTAGCCCTCTATGTTAGGGACTGTTTGGCTGTCTAGAGCTTGACTATGGTCACATCAGGGTTGAGTGTTTCTGGATGAGAATCAGAGGGAAGGCCAGCAAGGCAGGTATCACGATGGGAGTCTGTTACAGACCACCCAACCAGAATGAAGAGGCAGATGAAATATTCTATGAGCAGCTGGGATAAGTCTCACAATTGCTAGCCCTTGTTCTCATAGGGGACTTCAACTTACCAGATGTTTGCTAGAAATACAATATAGCAGAGATGAAACAATCCCAAGAGGTTCTTGGAGAGTGTGGCAGATAATTTCCTGACAGCTGGTGAGGAAGCACACCACTGGACCTGTTGTTTGTGAAGAGAGAAGGACTTGTGGGTGATGGGATGGTTGCATAGTGCATCTTGGCATAGTGGGAGAGTTTAATACCTTTGGAAGAAGGGGCAGGCAACTCAGGAGGACTACAAGAATGTTTTGAGATTATGCAGGGAGAAAGTTAGAAGTGCCAATGCCCACCTAGAACTTCATCTGTCTATGCTGTAAAAGACAATAGAAAATGTCTCTATGTTACCAACAAAAGAAGGACTAAGGAGAATCCCCATCCTCTACTGGATGCAGGGGAAACATAGCAATAAAGGATGAGGAAAAGGCTCAGGCACTTACTGCCTTCTTTGCCTCAGTCTTCAATAGTGAGACCATACCCAGCTCCCTGAGCTGGAAGACAGGGATGGAAAACAGCAGCATGAAGCCCCCATAATCCAAGGAGAAATGGTCAGTGACCTGCTATGCCACTTAGACATACACACAAATGTATGGAGCCAGATGGGATCCACCCAAGGGTACTGAGGGAGCTGGTGGAAGTCCTCACTGAGCCACTTTCCATCATTTATCAGCATTAATTATTTATCCCTTGACTAAGTGTGGAGGTCCCAGTGGACTGGAGGTTAGCAAATGGAATGTGCACCTACAAGAAGGGCTGGAAGGAGGATCCAGGAAACTACAGGCCTGTCAACATGACCTCAGCGCTGAGGAAGGTTATGGAGCAGATCATCATGCAGCATGTACAGGACAAGCAGGTGATCAGGCCCAGTCAGCATGGATTTATGAAAGGCAAGTCCTGCTTGACTCACTTGATCTCCTGTGACAAGGTGACCCACCTAGAGGATGATGGAAAGGCTGTGGGTATTGTCTACCTAGACTTTAGTAAAGCCTTTGATACCATTCCCCACAGCGTTGTTGTGGAAAAACTGTCTGCTCATGGCTTGGATAGGAGTACACTTCACTGGCTAAAAATACTGATGGCCAGGCCCAAGGAGTGGTGGTGAATAGAACTAATTCCAGTTGGCAGCCAGTCACAAGTGGTGTTTCCCAGGGCTCCTTATTACGGCCAGTGTTGTTTAATATCTTTAATGATGATCTGGATGAGGGGATTGAGTGCACCCTCAGTAGATTTGTGGGCAACACCAAATTGGCTGGGAGTGTTGATCTGCTGGAGGATAGGAAGGCTCTGCAGAGGGCTCTAGACAGGCTGGATGGACAGGCAGTCGTATGAAGTTCAACAAGGCAAAGACCCAGGTCCTACACTTGGGTCAAAACAACCCCTACAATGTCGGCTGCAGAGCATGAGCCAGCAGTGTGCCCACGTGGCCAAGAAGGCCAATAGCATCCTGGCCTGTATCAGAAATAGTGCGCACTGCAGGAATAGGAAGTGACTGTTCCCTTGTACTTGGCACTGGTTGAGGCTGCACTTCAAATACCATCTTCAGTTTTGGGTCCCACTACCAGAAAGATACTGAGGTGCTGGAATGTGTCCAGAGGAGGGCAACAAAGCTGGGGAAGGTTCTAGAGCACAAGTCTTATGAGGAGCAGTTGAGGGAACTGAGGTTGTTTAGCCTGGACGAAAGGAACCTGAGGTGAGACCTGATCGCTCTCTGTAAGTGCCTGAAGGGAGGTTGTAGCAAGCTGGTGGTAGGTCTCTTCTCCGAAGCATCAAGAGACAGACAAGAGGACATGAACCTCAAGGTGAAGTGTAGAATGGATATTAGGAAAAATTCCTTCAAAATGATTATCAAGCATAGGAACAGGCTGCCCAGGGAAGTCGTGTTGTCATCATCCCTGGAGGTATTTAAAAGACACCTAGATACGGTTCAGTGGTGGACTTGGCAGTGCTGGGTTAAGGGTTGGACTTAATGAGCTTAAATGTCTTTTCAATCTGAATGATTCTATGAAGGCAATGCCAAAAAGGCATGAACTTTACCTACAAATAGCTCAAAGCAGAATCCTAGTGTGATCCATTGCATGCCAACTATACTGGTTGTATAGTTGTACAGTGTTGGGTGACCAACACTGAAATTACATGTTCAGAAAAGAGTTTTTAACTGTGAAATAACTGAAGTGCAATCCAAACCTTCCATATGAATTCCCCCACCCACCCGCCAACACTCAGATATGCATCATGGTAGATTAATTCAGCTGACATCTAACACTTTTTTCTTTGGATTAGTTCTACTAGTGAAACAATTTCCTGATCTGGCTCAGCAGGCAGACACAAAATGTCTGTGTTAATAACAGAGAGCAACTCAAAAGAGGCAAATCCTCCTTTCGACTGACCTCTATCCACTTAAAGCATACGTGAAACTACCGCAGGGATCTTGCACACGGACTGTCAGAACACACGGCTATCAACCACCTCAACCACCAGTCCGCTGGGGTTCTGGTCTCTGCCTTTCAGGGATATTGTCTTGTATTACCCACTCATTCTTTTACAACAGAATCAGTTATTAAAGTGTACATCTGCATGGTGGTCAAAGCTTCCATACCGTAAGATACGCTTTACTCTAAAGCCCTGAAGAATTATATTACATACCCAGAGCACTCTATCTTCAAAATATAATTTCCCTAAGGAAATACGGCATTTTGTAACTTTTTAATAAATACATAACTTTTACACTACCAATGCAGTAAATAATATTCACAAATATTTTCCTAGAAGTGTTGGTTATCACCTCAGTAATCATTATTAATGACTGTTTTCATTTACTGATAAAACAAGTTAAAACCACAATTCAGTGACCATTTTAGCTCCAATGTTGATAGCATGATGGTACAAAACAGTGCTCCTATATCATTAATATTTATTTCATCTTGCAAAGGAATTATTACAGATGATACTGACAAAGCTCTTTTTGCTCCAGCTGAAAGAGCCTGTGAATAAATCATGCCATGTTTGGGTACGAAAAACAGGTCAACGGTTATGGAGCTGATGTTTCCAAAAGCAGAACCTTCCCCGCAGCATAGCTTTAGGAAAACACGCTTCATCTAACAGCATACATTCTTTTCAACAGAATTCTCTTAGCACATCCAAAAAAATCATTTAACTGTATAAATGAACAAAGAAAACATACCGAGGAATGGAACTTATTTTAAATCAGTGATATACGGCACATTTTAAGACTTCACTTAAACGAGCCTCCTTTGGTTGATGTTATGTACCTGGGGGTCAGACAAAATCACCCTCAAGCAAGTTGTTTTGAGTGTCTCTGAGAACCTGGTGAGAATAGCACATTTTTTAAAAGAAATGAACCAGTAGAAAGCAGTGTGTATTAGTACTGATGTTGCCCTCCTCCACACAGCCAACAATCAGCTTCCTTTTCTAGCAGGATTTAGTGACTGGCAATGCACCTGCTTCACTGCTCAGCAACTAAAATTTTTACGAGTCACAGATTAGAAGAACTCTTGTCCAACAGGGGCACGTTGCCTTTAATTAAAACAACATTATCTAAGAAGAACCTATTGCATTAGTAATTTATATGAAAACATATCTTAAATCTTTATTAAAAATAGCCAATAATCACACTGAAAAGAGGACTATCCTAAATTGATTGTATGTATACTCAAAAATCATAACTTGTCACTTCAGCCACTTCATATTACTTACAGACAGCCACTGCCCCAGACAGACAACTGCCGCAAATGAGGCATTTCTGTCTTTATATACTAACAAGGTAGGAGGAAACATCATTCTCTAACCTGAGTGCAGGTCCAGCATACCAAATCACACATTATTTCAGACCTATGACTATAGTAAAAATGTGATAGTTGTGATCCATTCCATTTAATGTAAACAAGGAACAGCTTTGATAGTTTTAATAATACAACTTTAATAGTTGTATTTTGGTTGGAAAATATTATAGATATTCTTGGAATAAAAGATAAAGGAAATCAACATAGTGATTATAAATTAAGACCAACAGCAACTTTTATTTACATAATTTAAGAGATTCAAGCAATTATCACGAGTCATTCCAATTATGAACATCGCTATAAATGACAAGTTTATAGCAGGCCTAGTTAGTGTTGCATTCTTCAGGGAGCTATGATTAATTTCCAACATTTTTCTTTTTCCAACGAAGCCACCTCAGAGCTCTTGCCAGTGCTACTTGTCCCATGAGGAATGTGATATTAAAGTTACGTTTATACCAATCTCTAGGATTCCAAAGCCAGGAAAATCATCAGCACATAGAACAAGAACAGAAGAAAGGTACACAATTATATTAAAATATCTTTTGGCATTGACACAGTGATTATCAGTGATGGCCTACATTTTCAGTTCTTTGTGGCAGAACTTTTTGTGCCTAACAAGAGTTAAATAATCTATGAAAAGGTCTGTGTGAATATCCACAGCCATGAACAGATGGATGTAGACTATAGGGCTACAACCACTGAAAGCTTAACTATTAACCAGTTAAGGGATGTGCAGTTTTATGACAAACTGTATTTGAAATTAGTATCTGCAATGCTTCAGAAGTAAAGCCATCTAGAAGAATTTCCTGCCAGCACTGTGCTATGGGTAAGATTTGTTAGTGCATGTATGAAGATGTGTGCTGGAAAAGGCACATTTGGTTACCTACAAGGGTAAGAAAAATAAAATAAAAATCACACTTCAAAGAGCAATTGTATAACCCAGTACAGGAAATATTATGCTTCTAAAAGTACCTTTTAAAGATTATGCCTTACGCCAAAGTCTTTGTATCTTTAAATAGTTTCTATGAAGCATGCATTGTTTCTGGAACCAATTCAAGATACAGGCAGGATAGTCTGTATCAGCCCTTTTTAACCTCTGAGAACTTGCTTCAAATTCTAGCCCCTTTTAGGAACTAAGATAATATCACAATTTCTTTCTATCTAGTTTCTAACAAGGCTCCCTCCCTCATTTCTTGCTACACAATAAGCAATAGAATATATTTACTGTAGAACTAGCAGGGAATATTAAACTCTGGAATTTAGGTCTTTTCTTGAGATCTCTGTGGGAAACCTTGCATGTACAGATCTAACATAAACCTGTAATACTAACCTCTCAGGTAAGGATAGTAGCCGGAATTGTGCTGACAAACAGCACTGAGCTTTCCCCTCAAATGTCATGTTAAATCAAAATATCATGCTAACATCAAAACTGTTTCTTTTCTCCTTTCAGGTATCTTTTCAGATGTCCTATATCCTTTTGCTAGACTGTATTTCCAGTCTAAGAACCCTGAACTAAATATTCATTGTGTGTATGTACAGTTGTTGCTTCAATTTTAACTAAATTTTACAAGTTGCAACACTTGAGCAGCCAGTTTTCAGGCCAGTTTTCAACACTGCAAAAGAACATACAGCTGAATGCATAAACAGATTTTTATAAATATGACTCCTCAGAATCAGAGTGCCTGTAAAAAGCTCACTGCTTTCAGGGCTGGAAATTTCACTTTGAAACTACAATGATGCAGCTGACACTACCTGATTATACAAGGCAGCAACAAGGAAGGGCATGTGTAGGCACAAAACCTCAACTCTCTCACCATAAAAATGGGATACTATCCCAAGGTCACTACAGCAATTCTGACCAGTTCTAAAACAAATGATTTGCTTTCTCACCAGTTACAGGCAACTTGAACAATAATCCTCTTACTAAAAATAATGTTTTACTTTCCATCTTTTCATGATGCTGCTTAGGTTATGGTGAGGTTTCCCTCCCCACCCTCTCTCCCCATCAGCAAGACAAGATTTGCATTAAAATTGTTCTTACAATAGAGTATATTATGGTATATGCACCATATATACCAAGAATCCTAAACCACAATTTATTATAGGTCAATTATAGTGGTGGTAGAATTATCACTAGCACTACACCATTAAGAAACCAGTTACACTTGACACATTTAAGGCCAAAAATCTTTCAATCCAATAGGGAGAAGAAACTGAAGTTGTGGGTTCACATTCAGTGGGCAGTGCTAGTGTAACTGGTCTAAGTGCTATTCTCCTCCAGCTTCCCATTCCTTCCTTATTTCTAGCTCTCTGTCAGCTGTGCACAGCTACTTGCAGGGTGTGTGTGTTTGCAAGTGATCTTTCAGTTGTTTCAGATGCCCAACTCAGTTTATCAACTACTGCTGCAGAAACAATGCAGTAGATGTTGTGAAGAGGCAGGCTAGATATGGGCTTACCCAGTTGTAAGGTTCTACACAGGATGAATTCAGGAGATCATTTTAACAACGCTTTGCCATACAAGAAAACAAAAACTCAAGACTAATCACTTTCATTTTTCTATATGCTTGCAAAAGAATAAACCCAAGAGTACTAAGTACAATTTTCCTTTGAGATTAATCACATGTACTAGTCCTTATTTAACAGTCAACTAGAATCTGTTATACAGAAATTTAAACTTTTCTATTTGCATATTTGTCTGTTTCAGTTAGCAGCATGGAAAGACCCATAAGAGTCCCTGATCACTTCTCTGAATCTCAGATAAGAGATTAATCTCTCCCCTAAATTAGCATTAAGCAGCAGCAGAACTCAAATGCTAATGCAAATTTCTGACAAATGCTAATAATAGCATTTAAAAAAAAAAAATTTCTAGATGATAGTGCTGCTTTACCAATTATGGAAAAAATGTTCAAATTTCACCTTATGCCCTTCACTAAGGCTGTAATGTGTAACAGTCAACATAAATATCTTCTACATACCTGTTATACTCCATATGCTTTCTAAAGTTTTTACTTAGAAAGTCCTTGTAAAAGTCAGCCATTTCTTCTGCATTCAGTGTTGCTTTTTGACCTGAAAATAAGTTTTGGCATAAAAATGTCAAGACAATTCACTGGATTAAAACACTGGATTCAGACGCAGGAGATCTACATCTGACTCCTTATTCCTACAAGCTTCCTGTGTAAGCCTGAGACAGTTAATATACTTTTATCTTACAACTTCTTAAAACTTAGTCTAGGGGACACGAGAGATTAAAAAAAAATAAAAATAAAATCCATAGATCTAGGAGTATCTACCTTTGAGTAAAATTAAGCTCTTGCAGGGCTGAAGTCTAAACAGCTCAAGTAAGAGCACTCAGTAATTTAATTTCCCCCCCTAAAGCAAGTCAATAAATATAGAAAGAACACCAGCTGTGACTGACATTATTTTCAGATGTACATTTTTTCTGTTGCTGTTAATAAATTTCAAAGTAACTTATACCAATGAGTATATGTTCCGAGATGTCAGCTTTATTAACAATATAGCAGGCAATTATTTTATGAAGCTCCTGAGACTGATCACAGAAATGTAATTTATTGATCAGTCCTATTTGTCATTATTTACAAATCTGATATATTACTATGGATTAACATACTATGGGATAAATGGGATAAATTTACTCTAAGACAATTTGGAGGCTGACTTCATACCAGTTTCTTCATACTGGTATCAGAAGAATTGATTGTAGCTTCACTTACACATAAAATTACATCTTGGTCTAACAGTTCATATATGTTGTTATTACTCTTATTTTATATACACACACAGCTGTATGATAGAACTGTATTACAGAACAAAGTTAATCAACACACGCAGCCAATATAATTTTATCTGGAAGGGATGTACCTGCTTACTATTTTTTCTTTGATTTCTATGGTATTAAACCTACAATCCCCACCCAAAACAAAAACAAAATAACAAACCCCCCCCCCACACCACACCCAAAACAAACCAACCAACGAAACCCAAAATGGCAATATAAAAGAAAAGTCTTTGAAACAACACAGAACTTAATTAAAATTTTATCTCAACCACACACTGGTCACCAGGATACAAACAGAAGAGAAAAACAGTGGTCTGTGATACACAGTATGTCAGAGCAGATGCTTTACTAAACTCAAACAGATCATTATTCTATGAATAAAACGTTCAACCTCATACCACAATGGCCAATTCACTGTTATTATGAAAGCATCCTGTTTTCAATTTTACATAATAAATTAGAGAGGCAACTATTTTACAGCAACTGTGATCAGGCAGAGACAAGCAGATAGCAGCTGCTGTCTCCTCTGAAGCTTAGTCTCCCTTAAGGAAATACATTGTGTTCACTGTACACACTATGGACCTGAAGCCAATGAATTTGAATTTATCCACCCAACCGTAACATGCACTTGAGGCAAATGCTCTGTTTGCTTAGTTCAGCTAGCTCACTGGTTTAGAAACTGTGAAAGAAAAAAGCCCTTTTCTCCTCAGACTACAGGATGATTATATTAACTTGGCTAGGATTTCAGTGCATTCCCTCCAGCTGTGAGAAGGACATAGGGAAGAACAGTGCAATAGATGATCTGACCCCCACATGCACATCTCTGAGGAGCTCCTCCCCTCTTTATCACGCTCCTGAAAACAATTCTGAGTCCTACCCTCAAGGTTTACTTGTGACAGAACACAAAAAGCATATATTAATGAAATTAAAAGTTAAGCAGAATTCAGAATGCATCCTGAACTATAAACAAAGATATCACCAACCTGTTTCATCTCTCATTTCCAGACCCTTGGCTTTCAGTCGTGAATAAATAAATTCTTCTTTTTCCTAAAACATGTTTTTCCACATTAGAATCTGAGGTACTCAGTCGTTGAAGTTAACCATTGTTTTTAATCACACAGCAGTGTAGTGCTTAACACCCTCTGAAATAATAAGCAATACTCATTATACTGTAAACGTCAACAAAACATTTGCCTGAATCCAATGAGTCTGTCACCTAGATCCTGCTGCCTGCATGCATCAATTAATTCCTGCAAGTCTTCTACTGAAACATATACAACTTATTTGTGGATTAAAGCTACAGCTGAGCTTCAGTATTGCTTCACAGGATCCAAATCTTCCGTTTGTAAGACAAACTATGAAGATATGCTGTGTAACTGAGAATTTGAGGATGAAGAAAAACATGCAACATTAAAAAATATGAAATTACTTAGATGAAAGCAGAATAATTATTTGTACGTAAGCTTATGAAACTTAAAAAGCAGTTATACAGAATTGAAAGAAACCCCAAACAACTAAAGTTTTTCTCTGAGACCTTTGCAAGTTTTAGGAGGATATGGTGATCAAAGATTGTCACAAATGATGGGGAATTACTGCACTATTACTGTTCTCCCCACAAAATTCAGTGTCTCCTAACCAATGATGCAATCAGGAAAGAAGACAGATCGTGACTGAGAAGTCCCCACTTTTAGCCTTCTTGGGGTACCCTGCCAGTGAAATGGGACACTACCCTCATTTATCCTTGGTGATTGTACTTAATTTCTCTCACTTATGACAGAGCAAAATGAGTTCGGAATAATTTTCAACAGCTGCTCCAGTCATAGACAGGTCTTGCATGTAGGGTGGCTACAACTCCATACAAGTGCAAGACAGGAAAAAGGCAAATACCATTATATGCCACTAAACAGCAACAGAATATAGACTCCTCAGTACTGTACATCAGCTTAAAGAAATGAATGACAAAAAAGTGATTTCCACTAAGACAGTGTGCATTAAAAGAAGTGGTAGCAATCACAGCCAGTAACCGTAGGTGGAACAGCACCCTACCCCTCAGACACCAGCCCCAATTGTGGGTGGGCAGCAGGCAAGAGCCAAGCGGCACCGCTCACCTGGCAGAAGGCGCGGTTGTGCCGTGCCCAGAAGCGCTGGTCGCAGGCCTGCGCCTCCTGCCGTGCCTCCCGCAGCCGCCGCTCCAGGGGTGACTCCTCGGGGGGCACGTAGAAGATGACTGGCCTTAGGTTGGAGTGCTTGTCAGGGGGGCCGATCCAGTCATTACGGGAGTGAGCGGGGGGACTGAAACCCAGGCCCTGGAAAACACAGGCAGAACTTATTATGACTGCTTTGGCTGAGTTTTAAAATAACATCGTGATGCAAAATAAATTCCAAAACTCCACACAACCTTAAAACATGTGACCATGACGAGTTCAGAAATTATGCACATTTACTGTGACTGAAAACAATGCGATACATTTAAAATCTACTTTTATTTATAAATGCACTACAGAGAAGGTATCTGTGACTCTTTCCCAACACTTCTGGGTTCTTTTAATCGACAGTTTTGTTGGGGGAGGGGGAGAGGCGATTGTGGTGTGTGGGTGTGTTTCCGTTTTTGCATTACTTATCTTCCACTTCGTTACTTGATTACTAGCAAGTACGGAAGTCCTCTTAAGCACTGTTTTCTTCATGCATCCTTGTGTGCATACATCAGCGTGTAAGTTTTGAGGCTGGGTCTAGGGACACCCGGGTCTAGAAGCTCGTAGCTCCCCGGCCGCTTATACAAGCACTTTACTCCCCTTGAGCCTCGGTGCCCCCACAGCCTGGTATTTACAAACACAGGGGGACTGGAAATTACGTAAACGACGAGAAGCCTCGGGGAACACGAGGCTGTTATCGGGACGCACCCGCCCAGCGACACTGAGAGCTACCGGGGGGGGGGGGGGGGCACCTGCTTCTCCCTCAGGGCTCCGCTGGGCCGGGACACCTCAAGGCCTTCCGCACCGCCTGGCGGCAGGCCGGGTCCAAGACACAGGAGCTGCCCCCAAAGTCCCGCCCGGATTTACCGCGCTCTCCTGCCGCTCCCCGCGCTCCACCGTGGGGCGGCTGCCGACCGCCGAGGAGAGGAGGCGGCGGTAACAACAACACCCACCCCGCAACACCCGAACCACCGCCATCGCTCATCCCGCGCCAGCGCCTGCCGCTTTACGGTGATGTCGCAAAGACAGGACGGCCCTGAGCGCGGCGCGGCGTTCGGGGGCGGTGCTGGGGAGGGGGCTGCGTCGCTCGGCAGCACCGTGTCCGCCCCCTCCGCTACCTCCCGGCGGCGGGGCGGGGCTCGCAGGGCTCGCTGCCGCTCGGCCCGTGGCGCAGCGGCGGGCCGGGCACCCAGTTCATCGGACGCGGTGACTGGCGGGTGAGACGGCGGGACGGGGCGCCCGGGGGCTGCGGGAGCGTTGCGGGTGGGGGTGCTGCGGGGGCGCGGGCCTCTTCCTAGCGGCGGCTTTCTGTCATCTCCTCTCCCAGCCTCGTCGGGCCCCGTCGCCGCGGAGGGGCTTGGAGGGCGGGGAGCGCCGGCTGTGGGGCCTGTGTGGGGGAAGGCAGCCCTGCCCTGGGGATGGGGCAGCCGCAGGGCGCCCGGGTTCTGCTCCTGGTTTTCCCCTAGGCTGCGGGTGTCCGGTTTGTTTCGCGATGCCGTCGGCTGCAGAACAGGAAGGGAGGGGAGGGCTGGAGGCAGTGCGTAAACGGTAAGAGCCCGTCGTGTGGTAACTAAAGCATCACGCCTGCAGTCCGAGCAGCAGAAAGGGGTGTGAAAAAACAGAGGAATGGCTATGAAATATCCGAATGGTTTATTCCTCTTGCTAGTGATATTTGAAATAGCGGCAATGATGAAGTGATTCAGGATTCTGTGAAAGTTATGTGTGCTTCCATAGCACTTTATTAATCGCAGGTCTTGTTCTCATTTTCCTTGTAGTTCATCTGAAGCTGGACAAACGAAGAGAATGGATATGGGTAACCAACACCCATCCATAAAACGGTTGCATGAAATACAGAAAGAAGTCAAAGAGATTGAACAGCAAGTGGTTGTCTTCAGTGGTCTGTCTACTGATCGAGAGTACAAGAAACTAGAAAGGAGTCTTACCAAACAGCTCTTTGAAATAGATTCTGTAGACACCGAGGGCAAGGGCGATATTCAGCAAGCCAGAAAGCGAGCTGCTCAGGAAATAGAGAGGCTCCTTAAGGAGCTGGAACAAAATGCAAATCATCCACGCAGACTGGAAATAGAGGCTATATTCAAGGAGGCACAGTCACTTGTGGAACGTGAGATTACACCTTTTTACAAAGGAGGTAACTGTATAAGTGATGAATTTGAAGAAGGTATTCAGGACATTGTACTGAGGCTTACCCAGGTGAAAACTGGAGGGAAAGTTTCTCTACGCAAAGCAAGATACCGCACTCTGACAAAAGTATGTGCTGTTCAGGAGATCATAGAAAGCGGTGTGAAGCAACAGCTGTCCCTGCCACTCTCTAATGATGCACATCCTTCTGTCTCCAAAATTAACTCTGTAATGTGTGATGTGAACAAAGCAAGAGGAACTCTCATTGCACTTCTGATGGGAGTCAGTAGTAATGATACCTGCAGGCATCTGTCCTGTGTGCTTACAGGCCTTATTGCTGATTTGGATGCTTTAGATGTCTGTGGACACACAGAAATCAGAAATTACAGAAAGGAAGTTGTAGAAGAGATCAATAAATTGCAGAAATATCTAGACTTGGAAGAAGAAGCAGATTCTACTCAGGCTTATGATTTGGCACAAAATCAGTCCATTCTAAAAATAGAAGAGATCCGGAAGAAAATGAAGGAAATTAATTCTTTACTTTTAAAAACAGAGAATGCTTCTGATTTGTTTTTGGGATCCAGAGCAGAATTGCAGGGATTAATTGCCCGCTTGGATGAAGTGAGTCCAGGAAAAAACCCCTGTATTAGAGAAGCCAGGAGAAGAGCAGTAATTGAGGTTCAAACTCTTATAACGTACATTGATCTGAAGGAAGCACTTGAAAAGAGGAAAATGTATTCTGAGCAAATTGCTGCTGAACATCAGTGTCATAAAGCAGTTTGGAATGTTCTTGGAAACTTGTCTCAAATTCAGCAGGAGGTGATTTCATTTGATGGAAACAGAACGGATAAGAATTACATGAGATTGGAAGAACTTCTTACAAAACAACTTCTAGCACTTGATGCTGTTGATCCCCAAGGTGATGAGCGGTGCAAGACTGCCAGAAAGCAAGCAGTAAAGCTTGCACAGAATATTCTTTACTACCTGGACATGAAAACAGATGAATGGGAATACTGAAGTATTCGTGGCCTAACAGAGAGGAATGTTTTTTCCTTTGGCACTTTATGCAGATCATAGGCAGCACTTAATACAAGTGGTGTGTTCTGTGCTTGCTTGTATCACGAAGATTGCATAAGCAGTTGACTTGGCTATATGTCTGCTATCCCACGCAGTCACCCACTTTCCATGGCAACTGTCAGTACACCATCAGCAATTCTGGTCATTGCTATAAGAAAGTGTGATTCTCTGAAGGATTAGCTTAATACTTGATCATATGGCTTCTTTTTTTTTTCTTCTGTTTTTGTTCTAATAACCTTGTGCAATGTTCAGTGGATGCAGATTTTTCAAAGATGCAGAAACTTCTTTATGGTATGGTACTAGCAAAATTATTTAAAGAAGACTGGACATGGAAATTAACATTCAAGCATGAGGCTCCATCCAACAACTTCACAGCAGTCTGGATATACTCTTAATGTGCAAAGGGCGAAAAACCTGTTACCTTTTGGGCTGTAGTTGATTTATTCCATCCCTCACACCTTTCTGGGTGTTTAGATTTCTCAGCTAATGGAGCTAGAATGCCAGCTACCAATTAGCATTTACATAGGCAAAGCCAATTATGTCTTTTTTTTTTTTTTTTTAATACCTGAGCCCTTTGATTTCTAAAAACAGGTCTTTTGTTGTTGGAAACTGTCAAATTACTGCTTTAAGTTTCTGAGACTTGAAGAGGGAAATCTGTACATATGTACTTACCAGATAAATTGAATTTAAGGGATTTCACACTGCCATCCATTAATATTGGCAACTTACACATTGGTAATCTGAAAGCTGCACTGAATTTTGTATAGCGGCTACTTAGGTGTTTTTTTCAACTGTTGTTAGCTCTGGTTTGGACTTGTCTTTTCACATTCAGTGAAAACCCAAACAGAACTCACTTTAAAGTGAATGAACATTTTTTAAATTATTTTTGTAAAATTAGGTAGCTCTGAAGATGTCCCTAATGATGTAAATGCATGTTACATGTTTCATACTGGTCAGGTGTGGCTTTAAGCATGTCTTGGAGAAGACTTACGGCAAATGCTTCTTCTTGCAACCCAGCACTTAATTGTTTTAGTAACTTTGTAAATAAGCTTGCTTATACTGTTGTATGCACCTGCCTTATCATTTGTCGTTGCTAGTGCCAGTCAAATTTCTACTATAGCATGGTTTTAGGCGTTGCTTTCTTTTTTGAGAGCATGGCATTAAAATGAATTATAAAGATACATTTAGTTATGGATACTTTGCACTTAGGTCTTTGATGTTGAATTAATTGATTATAGATGACGATTTGCACCACTTTAAGGAGTAAAAAACATTTTGGATGTTAAATATTTTTAGATCTATTTTTGACTGATTAGAAAAGACAATACTGTCTGTGAGAGACAAGTGCCTTTATGACACTGCTAACTTGCACTGTCATATGTAGATAGATGAACTGTTTACTGGCAGCTTGGTACATTTGTAATCTTTGCAACCTGGATATCTCACATAAATATAATTATAGTATAATGTATGTCAATGTAACATGATATGATAGATGACAGTTGTTCTATTGAGTCCTGAGAATGAATATCAAAATTGGGAAATACAAATTCTGCTTAAAAATGAATGCACTGATGTGGATGTGGGGGACTTCAGGCAGGTCTCCTGTGCCTGCTCCTGCAAGAAGGAGAGAATATGTTTGCTCCATAATATGCTTTGAGATCATCTAGTTTTTGAGGCTGTGTTAACATCAGAGTGTGAATATATTTGGTTTGTGATTGTACTGGGGATTGCTTTGCCAATTTATTTACCAAAACTGGCATAAACTGGCATATTTTTTTCTAGTTGAGCACAGTGCCTAAGGCACAATTAGGCAACCACAGAATGTTTCTTGTAGGATCATAAACTGGTTTGGGTTGGAAGGGACCTTCAGGATCATCTAGTGCCACCCCCCTGCTATGGGCAGGGACACTTTCCAGTAGACCAGGTTGCTCAAAGCCAAATCCACCCTGGCCTTGAACACTTCCAGCGTTGGGGCGTCTACAGCTGCTCTGGGCACCCAGTTCCAGTGTCTCACCACACTCACAGTGACAAATTTCTTCCTAATATCTAACCAGAATCTTCCCTCTGTCAGCTCAAAGCCATTCCCCCTTGTCCTGTCACAGCAGGCCTTCATAAAAGGTCCCTCTCCAGCTTTCATGTAGGCTCCCTTTAGATACTGAAAGGCTGATAGAAGGTGTCCCTGGAGCCTTCTCCAGACTGAGCAACCCTACCTGTGTCGGCCTGTCTTCACAGGAGAGGCGCTTCAGCTCTCTAATCATCTCTGTGCCCTCCTCTGAACTCGCTTGAGCAGGTCCAGGTCTGGCCTGCTGCCTATTCCTGCCCCAGGAGAAGGGTCTAGGCACCTTCTGTAAACCAAGGTCTGCACTGCAGACTCTCTCTGCAGCTGCTCCATGTGAGTAAAGGCTTCAGCCACCACCGACTGGTGTAGATAGTACAGGTCCCCCAAATGGGGCTGCCACTTATGCTTTCCAGCATGTGTGCACCACTCTGCCTCTCTGAGGGTCAGGTAGGATGTGTAACCTGACCTGTGCAGATGGCACGCGGAATGCATGAACTGCTGTGCCACACTCTGGTCTCCACGCTCCCTGGGGCTGCCCTTTGTGGGAGTTGGAGGAGCCATTACTCCTGGCCCCTCTTTTGTGAGCAGGTGGGTGTCAGTGCTCCCCTGGGGTTCCCTGGCTCAGGAAAACCACACTGAATGTCCCTGTCCATTGAAAGCCCCTGCTCTGCTGCAGAACACACCTTCCCATAACTGTTTGCTTGAGTGAGTGACCCAGGACACTCTGCGCACCTTCAGAGATACAACCCTGTTAAATTTCTCTCTCCTTACCTCAAAAAAATTATATTTTCCCCTAGTTAATATTCCAATATATTTATATACTATGTGGCTAACACACAATATTAATAATGGTATGTACCTGAATACTCATTTCAAGCTTTCTATACATTTGAACTGTAACTTCTGATTTGCATTTACATTTTTAGGAAATACAAGAATTTGATAGCATAGTGATAGTAGACATTTTTTCTTTAGTATTACCGTTAGGTCTGCAGTGGTTACTTGTAGTTTGTTTAACAATTTAATGTCCATGTTCTTTGGAGGTTATGTGTAGCTTTAGAGATGTTTGAACCTCTTAAGTAAAAATGAGTAAGTATAGTTTTCATCTGTTCTATTTTACATTTTTGTCTTTCCTGAATGAATCATCACATCTGTGTCTCTAAGAAGGCAAATGTGTGAGATTATCGCAGTTTTGACTGAGAAGAGTTCAGCACCAAGGTATTACGTAGATTAGGCTTCTTTCCAGTGTCCTCTGATTTTATTACTATTTAAATTTTAAGGTAAAATCCTCATCTGGAATGGGATTTATTCACAGCTTTTGCATGAATGAAATAAACTAAGTATGCTTAACAAGAAAAAAAAAAAAGCACACATTTCCCCAAATCTTGCTTTTGTGGTGAAGAATGTAATTTCTCTGTTTTTTACCCAAAGATTGAGGGACACAACTTTCCTTGCTTTTGTGACAGGCTAAAATAATTAGCATCATGCAAATGGACCAAATTGCAGGAGCCTGCATTTTAGTACTGTACTGAAATACAGTAACTTTCCTGTGTGCTATGTTACCTACCTTAGAGCAAAATAAATGATTGGCTATTTGGGGGAGAGATAATCCTATATCATTATTCCTATTTGATAATTGTTTTTCTTTTTAAATTAGTTTTCTTGAGTTATTTCAGTGTTTATTTTTGTTCTTTACTGCTCAAAGTGGGTTTTCTGTTACCAGCTTGGAGGGGATTTTTGTTAAATATGGTTCCTACTTTTTCAATTTAACAGGAGTTAGTGAACGTGCTCCTTATGGTGTGTATATCTTGATTTATTGGTGTGTAGGATATGGCATTTGTACATACAAATTCAAGATTAAATATTGCAGTGTTATATTCTTGATTATTAATAAAAATAGATTACTACTTTTTACTAGTTATTCATTTGAATGTTATGCCCTGCTGCCTTCCTCTATTTATTTTTGAATGTGAGTTATCAGAATGTAAATGATTTTTGTCATGGAAAAAGTGGTTTTATTATACATATGGACATAAAGTTATTTTTTCCCCTCCTTCTTTAGAAGTTTGCTTTTCCACTGCTGTATTTATGAAAATAAAGTTCTTTGCGTGGAAACCACTCATAACTGTACTTGCTAAATCTGATGCCTTTTTGGTTTTCTCTGCATTCAACCTTGCCTTACAGTCATTACATCAGTCGTTGGTTGTGTTCCTCAGCAATAGCTTTGCATACCCCTGACCTTCAGTTGGATGATCGCTGCAAAAATGCATATGGCTGTTTCAAGATGCTGCAACTTTCTGTTGAAGGCTGCTGCTTTAACAGATGAGCTTGCAAAACTGTTGGTATAAATTCTCTAAATGTCCAAAATCAATGTGGATTAAAGAACCTTTAGTAGGAGGTAAGCTAATCTGGTTTTAAACTGTGTAGATGAGGCATGTTCACATGATTGTTCCGATGGCTCAGTATGTTTTCTTGGGATGCACTGCGCCAAGTTATCAGCTCACTGCTGATGGAAATAAGACATTCTATTTCTGCCCAGAAAGCTGCCCCAAAAGCAGTTTGTGCTGCTTGGCCAACTCCGATGAGATGATTGAATCCAATAAAACAGGGGAAAACAAACTTAACAAAAGTGGAGGAGGAGCATTCTGTGGGTTTGAACTGGATTGTAGAAGGACATGTGGGCCAGAGTGACTGCAAAATGAATGGGGTGGTCATGCAGTCAGGCATTAGAGAGCAAATCTTAAGATTTTCAGTAGCAGCCAGTCATTAGCTAAATCTCTGAAGAGGAAAGAAGGTGGCACTACCAACTCCTACAGACAAGTAGGAATTCACTGCTTTAGTAATGGGCTATGATGAAGGAAATAGAAGTGAATCATGTACAGAAAATAAACCTGTTCTTTTCGGTTGCTCTTTGGTGTTACATAGTAAATGTTCATGTAATACAAAGCACAAGGGATCATGTTGAAGCACTGTACACAACCTGGAAAAGTTTTACTCTACAGACATCAGATAAGAATATGGTTTACAGATGTGGAATGTTCCTATAGTAACAAGTGCACTGTACCTTCTCCCTTTCAACAATAGGGCTTATTTGAAGTAAATACATTATTCAAAGGCCAGTAAATCATCTGGGCAATAGCCCTAGATGTTGCTCAGCTAGCTGCTGACCTGTTTGTCCTGATCGGCTGTTTACTCGACAAAGGAGAGAATTTGCCTTGCTAAAAATTTTGGTGTGTGTGTTTGGGACAGGCAGATTTTGGTGCCTGAAATGGTTTAACTGGAAAAACTCCGTATTTCCATATAGGTGTATCTCTCCTTTGGAAAATTCTCAGCTGAGACTTCAGTACTGAACTCATGATGAAGGCCTGGGGGTTTAAGCTGGGTTTAAACCCTAACCCAGCATGAGACATTGAAATGGCAGGATCTGGGGGAAACATTCCTGCTAGAGGAAGCTGCTAGCAGAGACGTGACCAGATGTTCAGAGCTGGTGTTTTGAGTGCACTTGGTGCCTGTTCTCCTGTTGCTTATGAGTTTTCATGGAAAAAGTGTATTTTCTGGGGGGATATTCCCTGAAATTCTGTCAGGCTTTCTGTTTTAGATGAAGCTGAGAAATTCTGTTTAAAGCTTTTCCTGAGCCCCTGAGTGGGGCATATACTAGTTGTTGGCTGGCCTGGATAACATTCTGGTTTGCTACCTGAAACAATTATTTACATAATGCTTTCAATTATATTAGTAAGCATGTATATGTCGTTTGAAAGCTGGTCATTAACTGAAGAAACTGAGGATGAGGCGTGCTTTTCTTGAAGGCTTTGCTTATCCTTTCTACAGTATTTCATTCTGGGGACTTCCAAACAGATGAACGCACGAGTTGCTCTGCTTGTCACTTCAAAAATAATGAGGACCCTTTCAAAATTTGAAAACTCTTCCTACAGGACATAAATTGTAGCAGAGTTTGCCATTAGAAATGGAAAAGTACAACGAGTTTCTTAATTGGGCCATTTCTTCTCAATTAGTATTGCCAGACAAACTTCTGTGCCACAGGAGTTCCTTGTGAAACCTGTATTTCAGGCAGCTAATCAGAAGTATCTCATGAGGGAAGAAAGACAATGATGCAGTGCAATGTCCTTAATAAGGCCCTGTCTTGTTTAGCTCCCCAGTTGTATCAACTCCAAAACAGATACCCAAATCCAAATCTGTGATTGTGATCACCAGGAAGTCTGTAAGCCAAATGAAAACCTCAAAGAAGCAGAGAAACAAGGAAGGCTGGAGGAAAACAGAGGTGGTTGATTGACTGACTTCTTTCAGTTTTATAGCATAAGAAAAAGCAAAGCAAAGCTCCCTTTTGCCTTGTTGCATTATACCTAGTCTACACCCTGCAGATCAACATTGTTTTCTAACCTAAGTCACCCGAAGCACTTCTCCAGGGCACTATCCAACCTCTAGCTGATGGGGGTTACCTTCGTGTGCCCTTGGGCAAGATAATGCTGCCCATCTCTAGGGATGCCATAATTACCCTCATTCTCTCTGAAATCTGTGATCATGGGAACTCTTAGCACACTACTGGAATATATTGTCTTGCAGAAGACAGTGTGCAACATGAAGGTTATATCCTGTAACAAACTGGTAATTGGAAGGAATAGTATAATAACTGTTAGCAAGTCTGTGTAAGAGATAATTTTAGGCTAAATTTCTTTGGGGTTTTTTTGGTTTGTTTTTTTTTTTAATTCTTTGTAGCATTGTTTTATTCAAATCAGTGTATGATCAAATGCCTATTTCTTACCTTTCAGGTGCCTCATATTAATACCACATGAAAAGGAGGTTTGAAGAGCTCTGTCGCCTATGAATATTAATAAATGGCCTCTCCTCAGTTTCAGATACTCTCGACACTCACTGTCCTCACTTTCTAGTAAAAGCCAGATTTTCAGAATTCTCAGCATCCCAAAGTTCCCACTGTGACAAGTGAAGCCATGTTTTGAAAAGGAGCCCATCCATAGACCCATGCACCCTGACATGTCTGGTCACAGACAAACACAAGATCTCCCTTGCAGCTAATCAAGCCACCACTTAAAATGGCTTTGCCTCATTCCACCAGTGAAAAGCTGCTCCAAACCATTGTTGCTGTTAGGATTGAGTTACCTTCTAATTTCCAGCATAACCATATTTATGAGAAGCTTTTTTCCTCCCCTAGTGTGTAGTCTAGAGTATATTTATAGACCACAGCTGAATTGTCTCTCAGCTCCTGTTTTGCTTGGCTACCAAGCAAATACACCCAAACAGGCTGAGCTCCTTTGAAAATGTCTACTCTCTGAATCAAAAGGAAATTCACAGTAGTATTTTTTATTTCATGAGTTTTTTCAGCTCCAAGTGTATCTAAGGCTAGATACTTCCAACCAGAACTAGGAGTCTGTACAAGTGCCTTGTCTGATGCATTGTTTACAGGAGGTCTAAAAAGGCGAGTATCACAAATCTGCAGCAGTGCAATTGTAAAAAACGGAACTATGTATTTTTAGTGCTTTCTTGGTGGCACCACCTTCATTCCCAGCTTGCTTTGCTGTTTGGATGTTCTACCAACCAATAATTTTGAGTGACCCGCAGAAAGGGATGGGAAACGTTTTCAAACTTTACTAGGGCTTTTTACATCAGCAGCATGTGTGGTGTTGTTTGAAGGAACCACATGGGAGTGGTTTTTAGACCAGAAGCTATCACTGATCATCTCACCTGGCTGGAAGTATGAGTTTATTTCGGCAAGTGCAATAGTATCCAAACTAGAATAAAGGCTTCCCCAGGGACAGTCCACACCAATTCACAGCAAAAGTCTTTGAAATCATCAGTTGAAACAGGAGACTGCTTGTGAAGATTGCACATAGTGTGGAAGGATGGTTTACATTGCTATAATGTTTAGATGTCCTTTCAGATTTGAATTATTAGGGGTACTAGGAGTGTTAGGAGTACTAAATTCATACGAAAAATACCTAATCACCTACAAAACATCCTGCTGAACATATATACGTAAGTGAACATTCATACCGTGTGTGTGCTGTGATTTCCAACCTTCTTCAAATTATAAACTCCAAAACTCACACATGCAAATTAAAATCTACTGGCAATGGTTTCCTTTTGGGAGCTCCTAAGAGTATGCCAGGGATCACTGGGAGCCTGCAGAATACAAGTTGTAAGGTGGCGTTCTGAAAAGTTTAAGTAAGTTTATAGCAATGATGGCAAATAATCTTAAAACACCCTGAAGATTACTGAAAGGCAGTGAAGCCAACAGCTGCTCTGGGAAGCCTGAGAACAGCCTCATTCCAGCTCAGTGCTTTGCAACATTTCTCAGCATTTCTGTTCTCAGAGCAGAAGCCAATTTATTGTCTCTTTTATATCTACACAGCTATTCTATTTTGTCTCTTGTCTTTCATTATAATCCTTTAATTCAGTTTTGTGGCAAATTGCATCATTTCTGTTTCTGGTCCATCTTGTTCTTCCTAAGCTCAAGCTGCTTCCCAAGTAACTAATTCTTTTGTGGACAGTTTCTACCACTTCACCAATGGCTGAGTTATTTCTTTGTCCTGGTGGAAATCATAGAATCATAGAATAGTTAGGGTTGGAAAGGACCTTAAGATCATCTAGTTCCAACCCTCCTGCCATGGGCAGGGACACCTCACACTAAACCATGCCACCCAAGGCTTTGTCATGTTGTAATGTAATCTTACAGATTACATTCAGGATGCATTTTTTTACTCACTTGGTAAGACCTGGAGACCCTGAAAAAAACACGTGCTCCATATGAGCTGTTGTGTCATGGATCTCTGGGACCAAGGCTCTGGTAGTTGTGAAGAAACCATTTAAGATACAAGGCAGCTGGAAGGATTTTTATGAGCCTCATTCCTTATACAGAAAAAAGAGGACATTAGGAGGTTGTAACAACAAATAAGAAAACGTGAGAGGGTACAAGAACAGCCAACAAGGTGGCTAAAAAATACTAATATTGTTGATATACCCAGTTGATGGCAGGAGTTAGAGGACAAGATGGAGAACAGGATAGGGTGCCAGGAGCCACTGTGACAGCAGGCCAGACAAGTCTGGTGATCAGGCAGGTGTGAGGTCAAGCTGGGAACTCAGCCAGCAGGTTGTGTTCAGGTCCCCAGTGAGTGAGTCCAAATAATCAAGGATGATAATAATCAAAGATAACAATGTTTTAGACAGGGTTTGCGAAGCTGTTAGGGGATCACTGAAGTGTTGGCAGTAAAAAATAACCAGCAATTGAGTCAACACAAGGATAATCCATGGGAATTTCGGTTTTGATCTCAGCTCGTAAAGCTGCATTCTTATACATCTATAAATTCAGAAAGCCGTTCAGCACAGTCAGCTGAAGAGCATCTCAAACACATGAGCATGGAAAAGGTCTGGACTTTAAGTAGTCATGCAATTTCTAATCATATGATACAAAAACAGCCACACACCAGCACATCCACCATTTCATGATGCAATTGCATTCCCACTTGCTTACCATGGGGTGATGCAATGTAGGATAATGCTATATGATTGAAGACTAGCAGATGCAGTTGTTGTATTTAATGTAAGGCCAATTGATCTTTACTCAGAAGCTGCATAGAACTTCATGTGGAAATTTGAGTGGTCACTGCAGTATCGCTTTCAGTTTTGGCACTACCTCATGGAAAGCTTTCTGAGTATTTCTATGCAGCCATCCCTATGGTATGGCCGTGAAGAAGATGAAGATGTTTCTACAATGCACCAGAGATGTTATCTCCAGTACAGACAGGGAAGCATTATTGTCACTGCATAGAGCAGTATGGAAACCCCCTTTGAAATATCAGAGGAACTTTTGGCTATTTGCACTCAGGGAAGCTTGATGACTACAAGAGGTAGTCATTACTAGCAAAACAGACCGGAAGAATAAAGGAGTGGAAGGCATTAAAAGAGATCAGTTTTGTAGTTAAAAATGAAAGCTGAGGAAAAAACATAAGATTGCTCTCTCTAAATAGTAGGGTAAGTATCAAAGATGAAAAAGCAATTACTTAAGCTAATGGATGGTGTGGGTAGAAATACAAACGGGTACAAATTAGCCAGGCTGGAAAAGAGAAGAAGAGACAATTTCTGAAGGAAGCTGTATGACATGTTGCCTTGACTTGATTACCCCAAAGATAGCTTTGAGGTCCTGAGTGCCTTCATTCTTAAGTCTTTGGATATGTGAGTACATGACACATTTCTATTTAGCTTAATCTTCTTTGGAAATAAATGTGCCATCCACTTCAGAGTAGCTACAAAGATCTGTTAAATTCTTACAGACAAAAAGCACAGAAAGCTGTGACTAGTGTCTGGTAGGCAGCTTGGGAGAGACCTAAGGAGATCACCTCATGAAAATCTCTGCATTAAGAGAGGATTAATATGAACAGATCATGAGTGACAACTGTTTGTGCAACCTTCTTAAAGAATCCACATCCTCTGCAGGTAGTCTGTTTTAGGTCTTTACTACTTCTATAGCCACTAAGGTTTCCCTAGCAGCTTGACTCTTCATCTAAAGATTTAAATACTGATTTTTTGTTTTTCATTCTTACTCTATCCCCATGAATTTGGAGAGTTATTAGGCAATCATTAGTAATAACTAACTAATCCCTTATTATTCACAGAAAATAGCTGTTTCCTCCTTTAGCCCCTTTTTTAGCATTTGCTTTTATGGGTTAAGCACCCAAACAGCTTCAGTATTCCATGACGGAGTAACATCACATGTTATTTAAATTCTGGTTAATGAGGTGACTCTCCCATAGATGCTCACCATGGGCCTAATTTCTTAAAGAACTATTCCCAAAAATGGACACAGGACTACAGTTGGGGAGTCATTAGCAATTAGTAACATGGCATAATTGCCTCTCATTTTAGCTGTTACAGCCTTATACACACAGCCTTTTAGCTTTCTCATTTTAGCTGTTACAGCCCTATACACACAGCCAAGAACATCTTCCTTGCAACACCATCACACAGTTGGCTCATGCTCAGCATATGATCCTGCATAAGCCTGGGCCTGTCTGATCTCACACATCAAGTGCAGGACTCACACCACTGGCTCCTGCCTTTGGCCTGCCTGCAGCTAGGGCGAGAGCACGTATTTGCTGTGCCATGGCTCCACATGCTAGCCATGGCTGGTTGCCACCATCTCTGATTCACTGACTAAGGCTGGGCCAACTGCCAATGAGACCCCCAAGAGGACGACCACTCCAGCTGTGCCCTGGAGCTGTGCCTGCTGCCCCACATGAATGGAGGTGACAGGCTTCTGCCCAGCCAGGCATCTTGATGTACCACTAACTTATGTGGGTGCTTGAAAAGCCTGCAATCCCCAGACCCTTTCCTGTTGCCATTCTGATCCTGTGATCTTCTGAAAGCTCAACAGGCAGAAAGGAATCAGATGGAAACTCTTCTCTGAATTATCAAGTTTGGCAACTGGAGGGAAGGTATTCAGCTGGAGGAGGAGGCATATTTCAGCTATTTGACCTGAAACTTCCAAAAGAGGTCTCATTCAGGGATTGTTTCCAAACATTTTCTGAAGACAAAGTACTGCTCAGAGACCTCTAACAGGACCCTTAAAAATACCCCCATACTAACTAGAAACATGTGAAAATCTTGGTTCTTTTCATGTTGCTCAGCCTTCTCCCAGTTCCCACACCCTTCCTTAGTTTTACACACTCAACTGCTTAACATAGGAGTGCCTTCTGCTTTATAGCATGCTAGAGTTCTCATACAACATAAAGCATTCTTTCTCTGGGATTTTATAGGCTTGTGTAGCTCATTGACAATGAATACACTCTTCCCCATAATCTGGATTAAGGTAGACAGTGCATTGCATCACTTATATTAGTGATTACCAGGCTGTGTTTTAAGGTGAAGCTTTCTCTGTACTCTGTATTTCTGATCTGTGTTCTAGCTTGGAAGGGAATAACATTTCAAAGTAAGAAGATAGATGTGGGTGGCAATCATTACCACAGGCCTGAGAAAAACTTGTTTTAATATCTGGGCCTTGAATTGCTGGTCCCTGGGTTAATGATTAGATCTTTCTGTGTCTTGGTTCAAAACCCAGCATGGTGAGGAGTAAGACCAGTGACACTGTGGAGTAGGGTAGATATATGGCTGTGCATGACCAGAGTTCCTGTTCAGTCTGAACCTGTGAGCTGAACTGGAGTTTCCGGCCTGAATTCAGTGGTCCACATCAGCTCCAACCCTGGGTGCATGAGGATGGAAGCACTGTGAAGATAAGCCACCACAACCAACAGCAGAGCTACCTTCTCAGGTGTAAAGCAGTTTGCAGATCACTGACTCTGTTTTTAATGTGATTTTAAAATGTAAAGACAGAGAGGTTAGCTTTGCTCCTTCCGCAGACTTTCTGTGAGATAAACACCCTCCCATACAAACACCTGCACCACAATCCCTACTTGTGACTGCTCACCTTAGCTTAAACTCAGCCTTTCCCTCAGATAAAGTCACCTCTTACAGAGAAGCTCCCTCCTTTTCAGGTCCCCACCTCCTGTGGGGATGCCAGGCCATTGGACCACCTGGAGAAAACAGTCAATGCACTGTACAAGGCAACCCCAGCCGTCTGTGCAACTTGAGGATGAAAGTCACCTCTTTCCTCGTGTCAAAGGGTTAAACACTTCATTTCTTTGCAGCAGGCAGTTGGATAGTTCCAGCCATTGTATGAGGTGCTGGGTGTGTTGGGAGTGTCTATTGACCATTGTTGTTTCCTTCAAGGCAGATTGCTCTCTGCTTCAGATTGTCTCTTCTCATTGTGGGTGGAAAACCCGCCTTTGACAACGCTTTACAGTGTCTTGTACTGCTTCTTGATTTTCTTTCTGATTTGATGCTTGCTGTATCTCACCAGGGATGGTTCTGCTGTGAAGCACAGAGCCACATGCTCCCCTAGTTGCAGTGTTACTGCAGTTTGATGGAAGTAGGTTTCATTTGGGAAGGAAGGGGGAGGGACGATACAGGTTTTCTATTTCTGTGTGCTGCTCCAGATTGTTGCTGTCTGCCATGCACGGCTGCTGCCTTGCAGGGTCTGAGCCGTTCCATTTCTACTCTACTCACCCGTTTTGTCAGTGACATCCTCCTGTGCTTGGGCGCCAGACTTGTACCTGGTCCCCTAAATCTCCTGAGGGTCTTGAAAGAAGCAGTGGCACCACTTAATCTGCTGTTTTCTATATATAACTGGAGTGCATGACACACTTCCCAAAATAAGCTGCAGTACTTTGCGTCTGCTGTATTGTCGTGGGGTGCAGAATAGGAGACACCACTCCTCAGCTCTCATGAGGGGTTTAACCTGACTTGCCACTTTTCCAACTGAAAGCAGCAAGGCTTTGACTTTTTTGTTGACTTCACCTTTTTATAAAACAGCTGGCAGAACAACTAAAATAAATGTATTCTAAGGGCATTTTGGCATTGTGGGAAGTCAGAGCGATTATTGCCTGTGGATTTGCAGGGAGCAGGATTCAGCTCTGTCATTTAGCTAGAGAGCCCAGCTCTGACTTCCATCTCACAACATATGGCTCTCCAAAGCTATCAGGAATGCAGTCTTCCAAAACCTTGACCCTCTCCACACTTGGAGTGGCCTGTTCTGTGCAGAGGGAGAGGACCGCCTACCTGCTCACAGCACCAAGAAAGCACTGGCAGATGTTTATGGGGTGCTGATAAGTCTTCAGCCGCTGGTGTTAAATTCCTGAAGATGTTAGGTGTCTGATAAACTGCTCAGACGTGACACTGCAGCTGCTTTCATTGAGTGCTCAGGGAAGAAAAAGTTGTGATTTTGCAAAAAATGAAACCATAAAATGGAAGTAGAGGCACGTGTTTGCATTTTTCAGACGGAGTGGATTTCATACATAAGAACTCATCAACATAAATGCTGGCATGTAAGGTATTTTTTAAAGCCCTTCACAAATGTAAATGGTAGGAGAAGCACTGAAAAGCTCAGTGAACAAGAGGAAGTTGAAGTTACATGGGGCTAATGCTTAGCCAGCTGTTTGGGGTTTTGTTTTTTTGTTGTTTTTTTTTTGTCTTTCAGTTGTTTCTGGCTGCAGAAATGCAAAATCTGTTATTTCAGCCAGCAAAGTCATTTATATGTGCAAACCCATGCACAGGAGACAGCACGAAAGGCAAGATGTTAGCTGCACTACAACTTGCTTAGAAGGACAAACACTGCCTGGGATTCTGAGCTTTTACCTCAGGGTTTATATGACTTGAAGACCCAATTTAAACCAGCTCTGACTGGTTGATAACACCCCAACCTGATGATAACACAGTAAAAAAGATTCACCTTTCAACAACAGCAACAAATAAATATAACCATGGCCAGAACAGCAGTGCACCACACAAGGTCCTGAGTTTCTGCTTGATGTGCGCTTGTGAAGTCCAACGTGCTCATCTGGGAGTTTCATTCTTCCACTGCTGCTGGTTTGGCATATGGAGAAGGGCAGCACTTCCAAGAATTGCTTTCCGTCTTATTTTTATAGCAGGTTAAGCAAATTAAGGCCATTTCAGGCTCTTGGTCTATCTGATAGGCAGCCGGCCACACCCAGGGCACCCTTCCAGCTCCTATATCTATGGCAAACAGCTCCACAGCTGCCATATGTGAGTGCATCCCCTTCACACAGCATCTGGAGTGCAGTGTGGGCTCAAGCCCAGGACACAGGTTAGCCTCAGGGTAGGGACCACGTTGTGCCCTAACAGGGATCAGAGCAAACACACAGCAGCACCGCGCTCCTGGCACATTGAGGGTCACTGCCTGCTGCCCCTGGCTGTTGCAAACACCACTTTATACAAATCCCCTCTTAAACTCAGCAAGCCTCCTTCCAAATGGACTATTTTTGTTCCCACTGCCCTGTTCCCAAACTTCCCAGCTAGCTGCAGTCTCACAGTGTCCCACCTAAGATTGCTGATGACCAGTTTATAACCATTCATTAGGACAAGAGGTAACAGACTCAAGCTGCACCAGGGGAGGTTTAGACTGGATATGGGGAAAAAATTCTTCACGGACAGGGTGATCAGGCATTAGGGCGGGCCTCCCAGGGAAGTGGTAGAATCACTGTGCCTGGAAGTGTTAAAAAAACATGTAGATGAGGCCCTCAGTGATACGGTCTATTGGTGGTCTTGGCAGTGCTGGGGTAAACGTTGGGCCTGATGATCTCAAAGATCTTTCCTAACCTGGCTGATTCTATGATCCTTATGCCAGCTTTGTCCTTTAGCTTCAAAAGCGCATCCTCCCACGCCGTGTTTATATATCAGCCCACCCCAGCATGGTTTGTGCAGGATTTCCTTGGGGTCTGTGCACATGGGCGCATTTTGCCAGCCTGGATGTGCCAAGGCTGTTCCTCAGTAAATAACTTTCTCGCTGTTTCTCCAGAAGTCTCTCATATTTCTGCAGAAGGAGTTTTATCTGTGCATTAATTCACTCCCAGCTGCTTTGCCTACTGTAATTTCCAGTTTGTCTCTGTGAGTTCAAGTCACACCAGCCAACTGAAGGGCATTAGTTGATATTCACACAGAGCTGTCCCTGCTCTCCACTGCATCCCCACAGCCCACTGAGACGCCGAGCCTTACCTCCTGGTCAGACCTCTGTGCCACCGACCTGGCAGTATATAAAAGCAAACTCTAACTCCTGCACAGGAGGCTGTAAAACTGCCCACTTCTTGGGCATCAGGAAGATGAATATAAGCTGGTAGGTGTGAGGAGTGAAGGTGCTTTAGCGCTGTTTCAGGAACCAGCCCTGCTGTGTTGAGACAGCTCCAGGGTATTGTGTTTGCCTGTATTTGGGTCAGAGAACGGTGATAAAAATAGGGTTGTGCAGGGCTTACTGCAGATGTAGTGCTGTCATACATGTGCCCGCTCACAGCACTGGTTACCATTCATTTCCTCTTGATACTGCATTCAGTAATTCCTTACCCCACTGGTGCCCACCCTCTCTAGACCAGTATTTAATGCATGAAGGCTGGATTCTTCTCACTTTCTTTTCAGTATGCAGTGCAGGTATCTGATACCCTCTTGATGTGGTGAATGCAAATTTAGGAGCATTTGCTTGTAAGCAAGTGACTTTTCATTTAATAAAAAGCAGCTGGCTGAATAGCCGAGTGGTGGTTTCTTTCTAGACCATCCTCAGAATCAAAAAGCAGTTGTTATCCTTGTGCTGGCTAGTCTCAAGCAATATAAAAATCCAGCAGCTATTGATCTCTTGTAGTTAATGCCACACGTTTTTCCAGTGAGCATTTTTTAACCTCTCTGAATAAAAGCAATTTTCCACCTCTCTGCCAATGCTGATCTGCCTCGGGGGCCAAGCAGGACAAGTGACAGCCAGGCCAGATAGTCCTCTGTCTGCAAAATGACATGAGATGGTGGAAGCTCCTTTAGAACATTTGCCACACCTCTGAGGAGAGAGAGGGACATTCATACTCCTGCAGGCATCAGCATGGCTGTGGCTTAGGGCTCAGGAGGGAAATCCACATTCCCTACGTAGCCACAGAACTTTTTAGAGCTCTGGCCTTAGATGCTCTAAGCAGCCTGGAAGTGGGCAGTCATGGTCTGGCAGATAACTGCTGGTCCACTTGTTTCCATGAATGTCCTCTGCAATGTCATTGTCTTTGCTCTGCATTTTACTTCTATGAGCAATGGGACTATTAATTGGGCCAGCTGTGGCTCCAGCTGTATCCATGCTCTGTATCTGCACCTTTGAGTGCCAGGTAAGATTGAATTAGAGAGAGCAGAGCATTGTTTGTGTGGTTGGGATGGAGATGAAGCAGATGAGACTTATCGAGTAAGGGGAGAATGGCTCATCTTCACCTTCTTCTGGTGTTCAATCAGGTGAGGTTGGGAAGGAAAAAAAACACCTTGGATTTTCCCCATGGCTGAAATGTGAAAGCATTTAATTTTTTTATCTACTTATTTTGAGGAATAAATTAAAGAAAATCAGTACCTGTCCTCAGCTTTATTTGTTTTATGTTTTTAATTATTCTTTGCAAATTCAACCGCCAACAACTCAGACTAAGTCTCATGGCCCTACCTCCCTTCCCAAGGACAGCACCAGTGGCAGCCATAGCAATAAAGAGCTGCTATCTTTTCACTTCTGCATTCATGGGTATCAAAGCAGAGAGGGCATTGCATAGGCTCTCTTTTCCAAGCAGAAAAACACAATACAAGCAGGGAAAGTGATGGGTGCCAGCCGATGTTGTGTGGCCCCATGACATGAAGGATGCTCCAGGGGACTGTGGCTTCCAGCAACCCAGGACACCAGAGCTCCAGCTCTCCTGAGGGTGCAGTCTCCATGCAGGCAGCCCTGGCATTCAGCCCTCTCTGTTGTCCTCTGCAATGAAAAGGCAGCTCAAAAACACCAGCTCTGCACAAAGTAGAAGTTCACCTCCATGCCCTGAGCTGTATCAATGCATTCATGTTTCCCTGAATGCTGCTACTGGCATTTTCTGCACTGTGCTTCACGTGAGGCAGTCCAGGCTTATGTCCTTCAGGGCAGGCCCACTTTTTATCCACTGTATTTTCTACCCTAAAAGCCTTCTATCTCCTGAGGCCCTAAGATAAACATTTGCAGCAATTCTTTATTGCATACAACCGACGAGATGTCCCCTCTGGTTTTGAGACAATTCCCTGAACTGCTCAGGAGTCCTGAATTAAGCAACGAAATAGGTGGTGGACCTGACGGCTGCTTTTCAGTAGCGCTTAATCAAGGTGTTTAGCTTCATGACATTCACTCCCAAGCAAGCCATCCCTCTCACTGCAACCCTGGTCCCCTCAGCCACCAACCTTTGTGCCCTGCAATATTTCCAACTCCTCCCACAGCCCTTCTGGACATGAAGAGCTGCTCCAGCAGTTACATGTGCCCTAGCAGCAGGGAATGGAGGGGCTGTGTCCCAGCCATAGGGTGAGCTCAACCCCACACTGGTGGCATGGTGGCTGGGGACACTCAGTGGGGCCCTTGGGATGCTTGGAGAAGGAGCATAAACTCTGTCCATGCTTCCTGCCCTTGTACCCTTTGTACAGGTTACCGACTCATCCACACGTTTTTCAGAATTGAGGATTAGCAGGGGGACTGCTGAAACAATTTATGAACTTCTTCTGTGGGTACATTAATACCCCTGCAGCCAGTGACTGCCTTTGCAGGTTACCTCTGCCACCACCAGCTTCTGCATGCATCTCCTCCTGTTTCTATTGCACCTCTACTGAAGCCAGGGCTGTGACTTTGAGACTCAGCTTGTGGTTGTTTGTGTAAGCCAACGGAAAGAAGTGAAATCAATTATAAGGTCAGTCCTCACATGGCTGGTATTCGCTTTGGATTGTATGAAGGACATGCTGCTTCGGCTGGCAGGTTCGTTTCCTATGTTGCTTTGATGAGGAGCAAATGTAAGCCTTCAGCACGTCTGTGTCTGAGTGAACGTGCCTCCAGAAATGCCAGGACACACGGGGGTAGGCTCATCTCCTCCCTTCTTTTGCCTCCAGGGGCCTATTAAAACCTCAAGATTTGTGAAGAAGAACAAGGTGTCAGCTGGTGCCTCTGCTGGCCATGCTCTTCTCAGAGGGGATATGGATACATCAGTGCATTGCCACATGTTTTGGTGACCTTGGTGAAGGAGAATGGTGGCACGTTACTGGAGGTCAGTGTTTCCCAGTACCTCCAAAACATCTTTGCTAGCTAAGGAAGCTGGGCTACTCAATAGCCATTTAATTAATCTCTGAGCATGACACACAGCCCATTTGTTTTCGTTGCTGGTAGCCCTACATGATGCAGCATGTTGCAAGCTTGAGTGCCAGCAGATACATGTTCATATATGGGTAACTTGGGTGACATGGTTTAGTGTGAGGTGTCTCTGCCCATGGCAGGGGGGTTGGAACTAGATGATCTTAAGATCCTTTCCAACCCAAATCATTCTATGGTTCTATGATATAACAAGGGAAAAAGAATTCTCCCCTGCTGCAGGAGTTAGTGGCAGAGACTTTGGCTTGTGGTACGCAGGAGTCACACCAGAGCACTGCAACAGTCCCTCTGATTTTCAGTCTGTGAACCATGTCTGGCAGCATGAGAGTAAATAAAGTGAGGTCTGGAGGGCAGGCAGTGGATGCTGTTAGCCCTGATCTACTCTGATTCTCCGGGACCTCACTGAGGGGGACCTCTGGCAGCAGCAGGGTCAGGGAGCAGTCCAGCCTGCCCTGCCTTTGGCATGTGCCCAGCCACAGACTGTGTGCTGTGAAGTGGTTGCTCATTCCCTCTTGCACCATCACACTGAAATCTGTGAGGTTAACCATCGTCTGTAAGAGGACACTGAGTGTCCTTTCAGGCATGTATGTCCCAGTACACCTTCACAGGCCATCTCCAAGGTTTTCAAAACACAGTGTGTAGCAGTTAACTGAGTAGCTGTAAAGTCAGGCAAATAAAGAGTGAAATTTGAGCAGAAAAAGGTTTTAGGTTAGGAATTTTTCAATCAAAACCGGTCAAGATATGCAGCAGGGATCCACTGAGCATTCATAAGACCACTGGTTCATAGGATGCAATGACAAGGCAGAAATAGTTTTGCTAATAAATGTAACATTGACCTGAAGAAAACCTTAGGAGTGCGTTCTGTAAGAGAATGGAGGTCTCCTGGAAATTCGCATTTTGCCCATCTTAGATGGGCTTTGGTGAAGTGACTGAAACAAAATGCTGTTTAGCAGAGAAAAGGTCCATACAGGCTCAACAAGAGCTGCAGCCCAGCTGGATGAACTGGCAGCTGACATTAGTGAAGAAGCTTTGCTTTTGGATGATGAAGAGAGGATCAGCCCTAATGCACAGGTTCGAGGAAGGCTGTGTGGGAAAACTAGTGTGATGAGTAAGAATTATGCTTACACTTAATGGGGATTTTCATACAGAAAGGGTGTGCTATACTGTCCCCAGACTTTGTTTTGTCAGCTGGATTTGAAATACTGTGTTTGCTTAAAGGCAATGGCCTCTGGGAGTTTACTGTAATGCGGAATGATGCACACTCAGGTTGGTCAGCTTTAGCTAGAGGAGCTTCCTCAGGGGTGATGGTGCAGGACTTGGCCTGACATGACTGCTGGGTGAATCAGCAACTCGTTAGCTCTAGGTTGGTGCAGCCTTCCCATGGAGAGAGAGGCAATGTTAAGTTCATTGACTGCTGGTCAGAGTGGAAGAGTGGGATGTTGTTCTCCTTGTCTGCATCATAGAGACAGGGAATAATCTATGTTGGAAGGGACCCATAGGTCATTTAGTTCAACCTCCTGCTCAAAACAAGCCTGACTTTGAAGTGAGATTGAATTGCTCAAGGCACTGTCCGGTTGAGTTTTCATTATTTCCAGTGATGGAGAGTCCACCTGTTTCTGGGCCTCTGCCCCAGTGTCTCACTGCTGTCACTGTGAAATATTGTTTTGTTATGTATCTGTCAGCTTGGATATCTGTCTTCCTCTGATATGTGTGGCTTGTAAGAATGATGCATCTTCTGTTTGTTCTGTAGAGAGTATGAGATTCTGGAGGGATTTGTGTTTTACCCCCCAAGAATCTTTAAAAAGCAAGATTATCCTTAATGATTGTCCTTTCCTACAAAAACTACCATAACAAATACTTATTCTGTATTCTTCTCAGCTTCATGCCCTAGTAGAGGAATGAGAGACAATGTTTTAAAGACTGTAAAATAATGTTGAGCTTCCTTCTTGGTTCCTTTTGTAAAGATAAAACCATGACTTGTATGTAAGCACTGAGTGCAGTTTTTCTTGAGACCTAGGCACGTGTAAGAACACAAAGCAGTACAAAGACAGGCTGAGAAAGCTGGGGCTGTTCAGCCTGCAGAAGAGAAGGCTGCGTGGAGACCTCATAGCAACCTTCCAGTATCTGAAGGGGGTCTACAAGGGTGCCAGAGAGGGACTCTTAATCAGTGACTGTAGTGATAGGACAAGAGGAAAAGGGTTTAAATTTCAACAGGGGAAGTTTAGATTGCATATAAGGAGGAAGTTCTTTACTGTAAGGGTGGTGAGGCACTGGAATGTGTTGCCCAGGGAAGTTGTGAATGTTCCATCCCCGGCTGTGTTCTAGGCCAAGTTGGACAGAGCCTTGGGTGACATGGTCTAGTGTGAAGTGTCCCTGCCCATGGCAAGGGGGATTGGAACTTGATGATCTTAAGGTCCTTTCCAACTATTTCCAACTATTTCTAACTATTTCCTAACTATTCTATGATTCTGTGATTCTATGAATATTTCTATCATTTTATATTCTGGCAGCTTGAACAGTCTCTGCAGCTGTTTTGAGACTGCTTGCTCCAGCTAGAAAGTCAAGCCCCAGACTGCATTATGTCTTTAGCTGATACTGGCCAATGCAGGTGGCAAAGTGGAGCCCCACTACATGAAAAGTGGGTGTCAAACCGAATGAAATCTTTTTTTTATAGACGTCAGTTGAATTGTGCCTCTGTCTGGAAGGGGACCTGGACATTCCCTCCCTTACAAAAGCAAGTTCACGCCTTCTGTCCTCAGTAGGGAAGAGCGAATGCTCTCCTTCCCCTCTGTCGGAAAAGGTGAATGCAAGGGAAGGTGGCAGCATGTCTCTGTTTCCAGCAGGGTGGATGAAGCATTCAAGGACACAATCATGTCTGACTCCTGCTTGCAGTGCTGTAGGAAGACGGTGCTTTTGCTGTCTTGGCAGAGATCAAGCAAAATTCTTGTGTTTTCTCTGCAGTGTCAATGAAGAGGAATCGGATCAAGACTGCAGCTCAGTAGATGTTACTGCGCTAATCCAGCATGTACTCCCAGAAAGAGTCGCCCTCATTTCCAAATGTGGGGGAATTTTAGAAGGCAAAATGGAGTATTAGCTGAGAGTGGCTTAATTCACAAAGCGTGGTGTCTTTTTAAATTCATAGGCTTCTGGTTCTCTGAAGCTTGGAGCTGACTCCATCCTATCTGGAAATGACCTGGAGCTGTGGATGACCTCCCAGATCGGATGGTGTGGCTCCCCCATCTCAGGTCAATCCCTGACCCATGAAGTCCCCTCGAGTGCCACAGTGTGTCCCCCAAATACACTCACTGAAGATCCAGAGTCGATCAGTCTATCACACTGACAATAGTGGGTAAGAATGCAACACCAAAGATACCCCTGAGCAAATGAGCGTTTATAATTTAAGCAAACTTCTTCTTGTAGCTTAGTGATGCAATCATGAATCGCCCTATTACATTTTGAAGGCAGCTGGGTGAGAAGAAAGCAAGGATTAGCCATAAGGTGGCACTCTGAGCGTGCTGTTCAGCATAGATGTCACAAAATGTTCCGGGGCTGAAGGAAATTCCTTCAATTCAATAATATGACATAAACTTCAAGAGCTGTGATTCATTTCAGGTTAACACCCTTACTTTATTTCTGCAAAATTAATCATCCAGCTATGTTTATTGCATTGTTTTAAAACACAGGACTCCTGGGGAGAGAAGTGCAGCAATTCCATGTTTTCTTAACAATTCTTTATCTAAGCATTTGTTACGTGGCTAAATATTTTTGCCGAAGAAGAATAATTCCACTATTTGTTCTCTGTAGTAAACTAGCATATCATGGCATCTGTTCTGAATTTGTATCTGTCTTTGTCTTAATCTCCTACCATCAAGATGATTTCAAAATAGGAACCTGAATCAATGATCTCCAGGCTCTTCACATAAATCCCTTCTTAACCTTTTCAGCCATTTAACAGTATATGCAGTCGCTGCTATTGTTCTGCATGAGGTTTTACTTGGGAAGAATGTCACTTGAGAGCTTTCTTTTAGGATTACACCTCTAAATAAAAACATAATATTTAAAATGCCTTCCTGATTAGTTCCTTGATTTGATCTTTTTTTTCCAGTAGAGTGTCTCTGCTTTGATATACAAGCAGTAGTTTATTATTAGTGTGTTGGTCCTACAGTACTGCTTCTATTAAAAATGTAGCTATGGTGATTGAAGGGTGAAATTAAAGAGCTCATGGTTAGCACTGCAGAACAGCACTGCAGACTATAAAATCTGCTGCTTGAAGCCAGGATTTTGTAACTGGCATCAATGGGAGAGCAACCGAGCTGTTTAGTGCATGGGAAATACTACTCAGCAGCAGAAGAGAGAGGGGTTGAATGATTCCTGTACAAAACCCTCCCCTCCTGCCCAGAATCTTTGTAAAACCTATTTTTAAACCTTCCTAACCAACCCACCACTGAAAACAATTTTGAGTTCTTACTCCTGCATCATCTGACCCCAATACTTCGTGTATTCTCTGCCATTCACGGCTCCCATCCCCAGAGCCCTGAACAAAGCCATGCTTGTTACAAGAAAAAGCATGAGCTCATCCATTGTAATCACCCTGCCGCTTTAGCTGCTGCTCCAAAGGAGGTTTTGTGGCAATTTCTAAATGCCTTCAGACAAGCCAGCACTGGATATACTTTGGTTGAATCTTTAGGGAGCAAAACTGAGTGGATTAAGTCCTCATATCTGCTGCAAGAATAGGTTTTCTGAATGCAGGGAAGCCCTGGTTATTCAGATAATACAGTTGTGTTTCAACTCCAAATTACAAGACCTCTTAGAGGCTCAGGGAAACAAGGTCCCAGCATAGTCTTCAGACACCCGTGCAGCCGGGTAACCCAGATAATCCTTTGATCCTCTGACATTGAAGGCTTCAAGGAGACAAGGGTGAGAAAATGAGAAACGCAAAAGAGTAATTTTGAAAGTGCAAAGTAAAGGACTTGTTGAAGCTTAAGCCTGCCAAATAGCAGTGAAACAGCTGCATTTCATGCAGATGGATTACAATCACATATAAATTGCTTTGGTTTTTTTGGTTTTTTTTTTGTGGGTTTTTTTTTTTTTTACTTGGATTTAGTGTAGCTTTCAATTTAGAGACCTGCCTGAGGTAAGGTCTACAGTCTCTCCTCCAGCTGTGGCTCCGAAGCACAAACCTTTGATAAAATGATGCATGCTGCTTGCCCCTAAAAATTGAGCAGCTGATGCCTGTTGTGTATTAACTACCTGAAAGGCCTTGAAAGATAAGCAGAGGGCACTGTCCTACAGTCATGCATTACCAAGAACAGAATTAACCAGCCAGTAGGAGTTTTCCCACTGTACCATGATGCAGCTGTAGCTCTGCTTTTATGCCTTCTTTTCATTGTCTCGTACATTAAAGAACAGAGTAACTTCTGAATTTTAGTGTTACATAATCTAGTTAAGTTATATAATCAAATTAAGATAGCAGTTTGGTGTTGAAGTTCAAGAAATCCTCACGGGTTTGCTTGTGGTTTGCTGTGGGAGCTTGGTGGAACTTCCTTTGCTCCTCTATCCATCGAATTTCCTAACCATCATAAATTACTGTGTCGTCACGTTCTTGGCACCACAGTCCGCTGCTGACAGAGGAAGGGCTGCTATAGCTTGTTTGGGATTTCCTGCATCTGACTTGGTTAGTGAAGAGAAGTAAAAGGCATTCACACCAGCCACCCACTTCTCCCCTTCTTTGCAATTAAGTCTTTAAAACTTCCCTGTAACAGAGAGGAGCCTACAAAAAACCCCACAGATTCCAAGGTCTTCACACTTTTCTGATTTCGGTTTCATAACATGAGCCTGACTTTGATACTAAAAGTTTTGAGCTCAGACTCTTAATGTTGTGAGGGCAGTAATCTCTTTACATAACATGGAGAAATGGCATAATTTTACCAGATGGCCGCAAACTTAAGGGAGAGAGAGCATTCAGACCCTTATCTATTGTTTTCCTACTCTGACTTATCCCAAGTCATTTTTCCTATGGTTTCTTCTGAGTTTTAAAAATAATCTAATTTTGATTTTGGTTGGGTTTTTTTTGGCCACCCAGCTGTCTTTTATAGTAAGTTCAGGTTTCATTCAAGTAATGCATTGATTACTGCTGCCTTGAGAGAGAGCAGCACTAGAATTGCAGATGAAATGGAAAATAATGCTGCAGCAAAAAGTGCAGCAGCTTAAACCTAACTCTTGACCTTTTAAGACTTTTGGGGTAGCTTTGTGCTACACACTGTGATAACATGGACTTTCCCTGGCTTTAGCAGAGAGATCTCTCAGACCTCTTTGCTCCAAAGCACAAAGCATTTACTGATGGAGAACAAGGAAAATCTTTCTTATCATAGGCCAGGCTGGTGAGCAGTTTGTATTTTTCTCATACGCACATATTTGACTATTTCTTTATGTTAGATTATATGTTACATCACTAACATGCAGTCAAGAACACCAAACTAATAAAATCTTGTAGTACTCAGGAAAGTAACCAATTGTTTGTAATATTACCAGCTAACAGGTGGTATGGAGGAACAGAAGCACAGAGGGATTTATGTGGCTAGCCAGATGTCATGAAATGAAGGTCTGCTCAGAGATATCCTCTCTCATGGTCTCATGTTTTAATCCCTAGTCTTTCTTCTTTTCCATTAAGATAAAATATGTTTCCCTAATCCACAATATTTAAGGGTTTTTTTTCAGGTAAGCCCTGAATCACTGGTGTTCTCTGAAGCTTCCACCGAAAAAAGGCAGAGTGATCAAGTAGTCTTCATGAATATTTTATTTAATGTCATTATTTTTAAAATATGTTAAATATTACAGGGAAGAGCTGAGAGGTGGCATAAATTTGTGTTTTGCAGCATTTAGGAATAATGTCTTATGAAGTCAGAGAATTCAGGAATAATGTCTTATGGAGTCAGAGAATTCAGGGCAAACAGCTTATTGGTCCTGTCTGTTTACTAAAGATAAAGATGCTGTGTGAAGGCGGATCGTCACAGTATGTGTTTTAAGTCCCCCACAATGCCTGCTTTGTGCAGAGAAATTTGCCACTCTCTTTGCATTGCTGCTGCTGCCTGTGTGGAGGTCCCTTATGCAGTGTAACCTGTACTCTCTTCATGTCACAAGCCACCTCTAGGTGATCTTCAAATACCTTCCTTGCCTCCCTGCTTCCGAAGGGGGGATGTAAACAGCCAACAAAATTTCCCATAAAGGTGCTATTCACGAAAATATCTTTGCACGCTCTGTTCTGCAGCTCGTGAGCTGCAGTTCTGAGTTGCCTGGGAAGAAAGCCTATTAAGCTGCCTTTCTGCAGGGATTGCCATAGCAACCCTCACACAATGCCAATGGCCCAGATTTCCTTCAGCCCCTTCTTTCTGAACTGACAGCAGTGATTTTAATGCTCCTTGAACCAAATCTTTGCATGCAGAGACTGCTTTACAAAAAAAAAAAAAAAAGAAAAAAAAAAGCTTTTAATCATGGCTGGTTGTTCTCTTTCCTTTCTTCCCCAGAAATGAGCAGGGAAAGCTTTTAGCACGGCCTCCCTCTCAGCCCCCTTGAAGTCGCAGCTGGATAATGACCGCAAAGCAGTCCTGGATTTGGTAATTTCACTGTCATTCATGGTTACAGGATACCATGGAAATGATGCTTGCACAGAGATGCTTTTTTTTACAGATATTTGCATCTTTGGGCTGGGAGGTTAGGGGCACGGCATGGAGAGGGAAATGAAGCTATCACTGAAGCAAGGCAAACTCCCCGTTAAGCTTGAAAGGAGGATACAGGGCAGCAGTACTCTGCAAAATGGGGCAGAGTGCTTTGTTCATTTTAAGCATCCCAAAGAGGCCAGTATCTGAACATTGCCAGGTCTGTAAGCTGTGGCAGGGTCCATGGTGACACTTGGTAGGGCATAATGCCATAGTTAGGGCTTTCTTGTGGTGAAAGCTGGTGACATGGGAGATGGAAAAAGAGAACCAGCACCTGATAACGCAGCTCTGAGCCAGCTCCCTGCATGGGTGAACCCTCTTGCCATCTGATCGCAGGCACACTGCACCCCAGGTGCCCAGAGCTGCCAGCAAGCCAACATATGGGCAGGCAGTTAGACACAGCTCAGGCAAGAACAGAGAGGAAAATCACCTGTGTCTGACTAATGTCACCCAACATTTATGGCAAGCAACCCCTGTCTGGGGTTCATGTTGGGGTGCAGGGCTGCCACACACACCAGGAACCCCCTTTCTCTTGCCACTGTCCCTGTCATCTCCCTTTTCTCCTGACTGCCCTTGGAAAGGCTCCACATCTCATTGCCTGCAGGCACAGAGAGGGTGGCAGGGTGAGAGTAGCCTCGGGGCAGTCCTTGGAGGGGAGACGCTGTCAAATGCCTGGTGCATTCAGCTCCAGCATCCCAAGGTACTGCATCTGCAGCTGCAGAGGGCCCTTGGGGTGCAAACCCCACTACGCGCACCTTCTGCAGTGGGAAATAAATTAAAGATATACATGCACTGTCGTGCCTGCTGACAGACAGACACCAGCCCCTTCCTCATAACTGCTCATCACTGTCAGTGTTCCTCAACTACTTCCCTGTTTGCTGTAAGCACCTGGCCCTCAGCAAACATGTTAGGGGTAATGCTTAGGGCTTCTGCCTTAAAAGCCTGTGCAAACAATAGAAACAGAAGGAGCTCCTGAGTCACTGGGTCTCACCCCAGGCTATCTCAGGTAAACATGTCATGTAGCTAAACGGAGGGATGAGCTGCCTGGATCTGCTTGGCGAAGGGAGGGCTGAACCGATGTGTGTGGTGGGAAGTAGAGATGTGCAGGGTCTCATTTCCTTCCAGGCTGAGTGTTCCCTGGTCAGTAAATATGAACAGTTACCACTCAGACAGGGATTGTGTCATTGGTCCAAACAAATGGAGCATGCATACAGAAGTGGTGATGAACGGAAAGATGCTTTAGGGAAGAAACAGAGGCCAATCCCTCGTTGCTTGCATGAAAACTAAGAAGTTCTCAGAGCTGCCCCAGGCTTAGTGAGCTGAGCTATCTCTGCATCTGGAGTCTCTCTGTGAATGCTGCATTCAACCTGCATCAGCCCTGCTGTGCTTTTACTGTGTAGAGCTGGTATCCTGCTGGACTGTCTCCCTCTGCCTCTGAGGAGTGCAGATGCCAGGGCTTCCCAAAGCTGACCTCTCCTCTACAGCAACATCCACACATAAATCCTACCCTGGCAAAAGCAGCCGCCTTCCCTGGCACCCAGGAAAAATGGTCTCCCTAAAATGGGAGCCTGCAAGAGGCTTGCAGCAGCGGAGGTGATGCAGCAGCTTCCCCTGAGCTGTCAATGTATTTATATCCCTATGCCATCTGCTTGCAGTGAAAACCCCTTACTAATGCCACGGATGGGAAGGAAACCATGTCTGCATTCATCTGCATTTTTTTCAGCTGGTGGTTTGATGGTCTGTGTGGGCTATTTCCCTCAGCAGGCCCCTGTAAGCTGCTTTGGTGCTGGGAGGATGGGAGCAGAAATGAAAAGCTGCCTTGAGGGTGTTACTTCCCACATGTAAGCCAGCACACCGTGGGGCAGAAGGACTGGGCATCCTCCCCATTGCCGCACTGCCTCGCCAGCCCTTTCAGCAACACCAAGGGCAGCAGCGGAGGTGGGAGAAGGAAGGGACAGGACCATTTTGGGGGGATTCCTTTATGCTCAGAGCAGATGCTTACAAGCTTTTCATTACATTTCCCTCATATATCTGTCACTAATTCTCTCCATCACAGCAAACGGATGTGCTATAAACTCAATCTTATTATCTCTTATGCAAAAAATACTCGAACCCTGTTGGGTTTGGGTTTTATCTGGTATAAATATAACCTTCCTCCCTTTCAGAAAGATAATAGACTGTACAAAACTAATCATTACAGGATGATTTCCCACTGCGGGAGCTGGGCTGAATCCCAGTTTGACCACTCACACTATCTCTTTGCTCACACAGAGCTGGAGGCGCTGTGCACAGCCAGAGCTCCCGGGCCAAGCCAGTTGGAGAGGCTGTTTCACTGCTCTCGCTCAGCAGCTCTCAGAGACAGAACAGCACAAATATTTGTGTGTGGAATAGAAAATAAATCGTGCATTTTGCTGGAGGACTGGCGGCGTTTGTTTTACCATGCTATGCCTGCAAGTATTTGTAAACATTGCGTCAATCTGCCATACTACAGCAGAGGCTAGGATTCATTGCTTTGTTGGGGCTTGAGGCAACTCTTTTTTCCGAAGTATTTGAGGACCGTTCATACTCCAGAAAGTATGGTTTGGGTGTGTGAGTCTGCCTGTGTTTTTGCACTGGACGTGCCACAGCCAAGGGCAGTGCAGGAGACATGTGGCCTCCTGGACACCTCTTTCCACTTGGTGACACATAAATGCCATCTCACTAGAAAAGACAAGTTTTGGTGATCATTCTTCACACAGCTCTGCCACAGGCCAGGTTGAGTTTACAGCCCTGCACTGAAATGAATGCTTTTAAGTAAGAAGCAAGTTAGAAATTCAAGGAGCTGGAGAAAGTCCACCTGAAGCTGGCAGGAGACAGGCAAAGTGCCACAGCTTTCCCCTTGCAACAGGTTAGAAACGTCAAGATTTATAATCCAGGCTGCAGAAAACAGCTGTTGAAATCCCATATTTCCAAGCTGGTGCTGTAGAATCTCCTCTGCGTGCCCTGCTCCCTCACATGCTACCATGTTCCTTCCTACTTCCCCTGCTCCTATATGAGCCCCACAGGACTACATCCCTCAGCTGCTGATGGGATTTAGTAAAGATGGAAAACCGCTAGAAGACCAGGGAGCCAGCTGCACGGACATATGAAAAACTAACCACTGCATGTTGCTAACCATTTGCACATTGGAGAAGAGACAAGAAGCCCCTTTCCTCAGGCAGCCCTCTTGCACAACTTGGTGCTTCAGAGCTTTCAGTAGGCAAGCCTCGGAGAGGATGGAATTGCCTTCCCCAAACCTCTCCCAAGCCAGTGTTTGCCTCACATCCTGCCTGAGAATGTGCTGAGCTCATCCTGTGCTGGGAACACCGCTGGCAACTTGCAGGCACATGCCACGTCTCCTCTGCCAGGCCCTTGCTCTCTCAGAACAGCAGCAGAGGAACCACAGGGCTTAGCAGGGCAAAGTCTCCCAGAGATATTCAGCATCTCCTTTTTATAGGTCCAGCCACCCCAGCTGGAGAACCAAGGACTAGCGCGAAGATGTCAGTCAGCTGCTGGACTGGCGCTATAACCTGCAGGATGATAGATCCCCATAAATACTGTTGGCCATGGCTGTGTTGTGGAGGCTCACAGCTGTATCTCTTTTTATTGTGGAATAAAGCCGAAGATGCTGGGATCCTGAGTCATATGGGTGTGGAATGTTAGATGGTTTTTATGTGATTGAGCCTTTGGGCAAGAAATTAACTTCAACTTGCTTGACCCAATTCAACTGTACCTGGCATGGGGTTTGCTAGAAAACCCTGGTGCCATGCTAATCCTGCACACTAAAATCAAAGCCTGATATACAGCTCTTACATCTCATCTCCCTGATCTATGACACTATCAGCCATAAGATTATTCATTTTGTCTAATTCACTTATATATTTAAAAGATGACACATATTTGAAATCTGATGGTTACGTGGCCTTGGCTTTACTTACAGGTTGAGGGTCTTCCCCCTCTGCCTTGCATGGGTATTTTCTTTTACTGCCAAGTCTGTCCCTACGTATTTTATCTTTCAAGCTGCCAAATCCTAACTCCACTCTTTGTTTGGGTTTTGTTTTTTTGTCACGAGTACACGGAAACAGACAGGAGGTCTATTACTTCTTGTTGTCCTTTAAGAAAGTGCTTCACATTCTATGCCCCGTTTTTTTTCCATTAAAACTGACTAATGACAAAGCCTGCCTTAGTAATTCCACCTGTACTGGAGAGTTAAGCTGTGAATGCTTATAGAAAAGTGATAGCAGGTAAGAGATAAATATAAATATAAATATATATATATTCCCTTATTGACACCTGCAGTGTTTTGTCTGTTAGTCATCTCCTTTGTAAATAGCTCCCACCTTCATCCAGGACAAGTGTACACTAGGATTTCTGTCCTGTTGGATCATGTTCCCAGCAACTGACCTACATGAGTCACATCACCCTCCCAAACCCCTGCCTGCTGCCAAGACATCCAGCTGCATGAGAAGGAAGCAGAAGCTGTCACATGAGAATCTGTAATTGTGGAGTCCTGTCTGCCAGGTGCTTCAGAGCCTCTTCAGGCAGCATTCATCAGGCTGTGCTGCCTGATTTGCAGCAAGGCTTTGCTATTGGAGATGTGTGGTAATGAATTCCCTTCGGGTCAACTTCATGAGCGCAGAAAGCCAGACGGATAGGGCCTGAGGGAAGCATTTCCATAACGAAGCAGAGAGGCACAGTACCTATAAGGACAGCAGGAGTTTCCTTGTATTAGTAACATTCTTAACTAACAAGCACTTTTGATAATCTTCTCTCACTAGCTACTCTTCTCAGAAGTCCCTTCACTCAGTTTCCTGCTTCCCCTTTGGTGCACTTGAGCTTTCTTACAGCCCCATTCACAGACTTTTGTTGTATTTTGGCCCTTTATGAACTAATTCATTGATTTGCTGCAGCTCCACAGGGTTGTTAATGGTGCACATGTGTAGTATCACATACATAGAATCATAGAATAGTTAGGGTTGGAAAGGACCTTAAGATCATCAAATTCCAACCCCCCTGCCATGGGCAGGGACACCTCACACTAAACCATGTCACCCAAGGCCTCGTCCAACCTGGCCTTGAACACCAACAGGGATGGAGCATTCACAACTTCCCTGGGCAACCTATTCCAGTGCCTCACCACCCTCACAGTAAAGAATTTCCTCCTTATATCCAATCTAAACTTCCCCTGTTTAAGTTCTAACCCATTACCCCTTGTCCTATCACTACAGTCCCTAATGAAGAGTCCATCCCCAGCATCCCTATAGGCCCCCTTCAGATACTGGAAGGCTGCTATGAGGTCTCCACGCAGCCTTCTCTTCTCCAGGCTGAACAGCCCCAACTTTCTCAGCCGATCTTCATACGGGAGGTGCTCCAGTCCCCTGATCATTCTCGTGGCCCTTCTCTGGACTTGTTCCAACAGTTCCATGTCCTTTTTATGTTGAGGACACCAGAACTGCACAAAATACTCCAGGTAAGGTCTCACAAGAGCAGAATAAAGGGGCAGGATCACCTCCTTCAACCTGCTGGTCACGCTCCTTTTGATGCAGCCCGGGATACGGTTGGCTTTCTGGGCTGCAAGCGCACACTGAAGCCGGCTCATGTTCATTTTCTCATTGACCAACACTCCCAAGTCCTTCTCCACAGGGCTGCTCTGAATCTCTTCTCTGCCCAGCCTGTAGCTGTGCCTGGGATTGCTCCGACCCAGGTGTAGGGCCTTACACTTGGCATGGTTAAACTTCATGAGGTTGGCATCAGCCCACCTCACAAGCGTGTCAAGGTCCCTCTGGATGGCATTCCTTCCCTTCAGTGTATCAACCGAACCACACAGCTTGGTGTCATCGGCAAACTTGCTGAGGGCGCACTCAATCCCACTGTCCATGTCAGCAACAAAGATGTTGAACAAGACCAGTCCTAACACCGATCCCTGAGGGACACCACTCGTTACTGGCCTCCACCTAGAAAACATTGAGCCATTGACCATACCTCTTTGTGTGCGGCCATCCAGACAGTTCTTTATCCACCAAGTGGTCCATTCATCAAATTGATGTCTCCTCAGTTTAGAGACAAGGATGTCATGTGGGACAGTGTTGAATGCTTTACACAAGTCCAGGTAGATGACATCAACTGCTCTACCCCTGTCCATCAGTTCTGTAGCCCCATCATAGAAGGCCACCAGATTGGTCAGGCAGGATTTCCCCTTGGTGAAGCCATGCTGGCTGTCACCAAGCACCTTGTTGTTTTTCATGTGCCTTAGCATGGCTTCCAAGAGAATCTGCTCCAAGATTTTGCCAGGCACAGAGGTGAGACTGACTGGTCTGTAATTCCCCCGGTCATCCATTTTCCCCTTCTTGAAAATGGGGGTTATATTTCCCTTTTTCCAGTCATCAGGAACTTCACCTGACTGCCATGATTTTTCAAGTATGAGATATATCAGGGTTATATCAGGAAATATATCAGGGATATATCAGGAAATGTATCAGGGATACTTGTTGTAAATGTTGAGTTTAGCCCCCTATATTAAACTCAGAATGTTCTTTTTTCACTATTGGAGATGAACAGAAACAAACAAGACGTGAGGTGCAGGGCAGGGAGCTGGAATAAGGCAAGAGTGGGAGGAACATGCAACTGGATTTCATGAAAATAATTTTTCCAATGGCTCATTTTATGTCACGTGAAGTCCAAAGACAAATACACGACAGGAAATGTTTTTAATCTAGCAGTATTCCTTGGCAACCCACTGTTAGAAGTCTTCAGTGTGTCATGTCCTTTTATGTGGGTGCGTAGCTTAAACAAAATGGTAATGTCTTACTCCTCAGTTTTCCAGTGACAAACCATACTGTCGGGGCAAGGCACTTGGCCTCTTGTGCTTTTAAGAATGAGGGGGATAATGCCCGCCTGTGTAAATCACATTGATACCTGTGACTACGGTTGGCCTGTGCTAATCTCAACCCTAAAGTAATCAGGACCACTGGAGGAGTCGGATGGCTCAGCAGTTACCCTTGTTTTGTGCTTACATACATCCTGCAGCTTCTTTGGAGACTCGAAACATTTACGGAATGCAAGAGTGACAGTGAAGACTCTTGCTTATTCCTTGTGCTGAAGAGGGTTAAAAGCAATGAAACTGACTTGAAAAGCACAAATCATAAAATAATACCTATTTTTTTTCATGTGCTTTCCTCCTCCATTTGGACTACAGCCAGAACATTTTCAGGTTGCTTTTCAGCAAAAAGGGTGCAGTTAAAAAGTCAAAAAGAAGGGTGGAATCGTTTTCAGGAGGCGAGACCTGAAGGAAAACTGTGAGAACTGATGAAACCAAAGAAGGTAGCAACACTGCATTGAAAACAGTTCTGGAAATTAATTTGATTTTAAACCCTGTTTCATTCCTTGTCTGCTGCCTTTAGCTAATTCTAAGTCCAAGCTAACTCTGTCGTTGCTAAGCTTTCCAGGAGAAAAATTCATGTTTCTAAGGGCCATTGCAGTTGACACAGCAGGACTTCAGCTGAAAACTAATCTGATGTGAAGGTTAGGTCTGGAGGGCACCCTGCCCCTTGTTGCTGTGCCCCTAGCTGCTGGGTCAGAGTGAATTCGGTGGAGCTTGGTGCAGAGTATAAGGCTTGCAATTGTGCTGGTGTGGTGGGTGGTGAGAGACAGCCTGTTCCTATGGGCATGGGGGAAGGCTGGGAGGGGGAAGGGGCTGGGGTAGGAGAGCTTCATTTGCCACTTCTCCCAGGGCTCTTAATTGCAGCAGTGTACATGGTGATAAGCTGCTGAATTGCCTTTCATTGGCCGGTAAACCCAGCATGTGAACAAATTTAGTATGTCATTGTCTGTTTGCACAGCTCGCTGCCTGACCCGCCGGAATGCACACAGGACCGGAAAAATAACGGCAAATATTATTCCCACCCCAAGAGCCACCAACAGAGGCATCATCTTGCCTCATCAGGAGAGGTGGAAGGATCCAGAGATGGCAATTAGTTCATACTGGCCACATTGCATGGTTTGGGGCCATAACCTCTGCATCAGTGTTTTCCCTGATGCAGATGTATATTTGGACCTTGTGTTAGTGACCGCAAATGGAGACAACTTCCCTTGGAGTTTACAATTCCCAGGCACAGCTCTTGAGCACTGAGTATTTGTATGCAACCTGTAGTTTACTTGTTTACCTAGGTCTTCCTGTGACTTCCAAGGAGCAGTTTCCTTGTCCTTATGCTAATTCGAGCCCTGCTGAATAAAGAGGCTTTTTTTCCCCATCCTGTCCTGCAAGAGGTCATCTTTATTCAAGAGCCATGAATGATGTGCACAGGGTACTAATCACGCACAAAGAGCCCCATCCAGAGCCAGCCAAGCGTACAGCTGTCCTTTTGTTTGCAGAGATGGAGAGGGAACCTAAAAAGTGCTCCTGCCCCAGGGACAATAGCAGCTGCTTTCGAGACCCCTGAGATTTGGCAGGGCCCCTCTTTCCTGGGGCTGAAGGGCCTTTATTAAACATAAATCATGTCAGCTGCTACTGTGGTCCTTTCTCAGCTTATAAAAGATTTCCCTTCACTTCTTAAGTGACATGATGGAAAGGAATTGCTGAGAAATACCCCAAAGAGCAGAGCAGTGGGCCAGGTTAGGGACAAATGACACTTCTGACTGTTTAATAGCAGCGCTCTTCTGCCACTTTTACGAAGATGATGCCTGCAGATGGGTTAGTTTTTTAAGCTGGCTGATGGTTGAATGTGCTTTATTGATTTTGTGTTGGCTTGAAATGTCAGGAGGTCACAAGGACAAATTTTATACCTATGAGTTATGAAGAACAGCATAGAGCCCTACAAGCCTTAGGACAAGTATCTTGCTAGTGCTGGTATCACTGGAAAAGTGTGATGCCTCAGGCATCAAGAGGATAACTAACTGTAGAGCACTGTGTGCCTCTGCTAAGGGAGTAATTACTAGACTTTGCTATCCAGAGATGTACAACCTGACTCCAGCATTTCCCTGGGCTGCAGAGTAAACACCCTTTTTTCTTCACCTTGTAAATAAAAAGTATAAGGGAAAAAATTGCTAATGGAAAACATGTTGCTCCAATTACTGCTCTTGGCAAATCCTGTACCTTCTTAGGCAGCAGGCATTTCTGTGCAAGGAGAGGACCTGAGGTGTCACTGGGAGTGCAAAACATGGCAGCCCCAGGAGCTTTGGAGAAGATGAGGACATGACAGGAGGAGTTTGTCATCCTTCTTGAATTTCAGGCAATTGGATGCTGTTTGTGTCTGGAGCTAAGTAGAAAATCACTTAAAGATCTTGTCTGTAGGACAGCCTTTGAGCTATAACTGGCTGGGCTCATCTGCTTCTTGTACAGAAATGTACCGGCCAAATCTGAGTAGCCACCAGCTTTCACTTTGTCTATTAATATTTGTATCCACCTGTTGTTTAAATTTGCACCTTAATAGCAGTGATAACTGATTCACACCATGGCTTGCCCATCCTTCTTTCACTCCTGCTTGTGTTCACATTTGTTTCCCTTAAGTTGATATAGCTGCTGTCTTGCTTGCTGGCACACAGTTGTCCTAAGGAGCATGATTTCTCTCCCAGAAGCATCCCTGCATGCTGTTGTGCTCTCTCTCATTCACTGTCTTGCTAACTCTCGCAGGCCAGGCACACCAGGGCTGTGCAGTGATGAGCTCAGTCTATGCATTTGTATTGCATGCTGGAGTAGGTAATTCAGTAGGTGGCATTAATCCCCTCATTCAGCACTGGTGCAATGCTCCGTGACATTCTGATCACCTTGCTGATTTTGGGAAAGCATATTACTGGCTTTTATAGGTGAGATCCTGCTGTCACTTGGTAACAAGCTCCTTTTTCATGCTCCCAACACATTCTCAGATTCATAAATAACTGAGCCTACATCTTTATGTGTCATGGGACAGCTCTTCTCCGCAAAACAAGTCATTGCTCCAAATGCCCCTGAATACCAAGTATAAGGTCCCTCAGTGGTTTCAGTTATGCTGCATCTGGGCTGCTTTGCTCTTTCCATGCAGGACTCCCAGGTTCAGCTCCTGGCACTGATAAACAAGCAGGTGTCATTGTTTCACTGTTTGCAGAAAGCTATGTTGACTGTGTGTATTTTCCGGGCAATATATGTTGTGTTATCACATTCTGTTAAAACTGGTTTTAAAACCAGTTTTGGGCATACTTGATTTTTCCCTTCAGACCTTTATCTAATTTGTAACTTGACCTAAAGCCCTGAGGCTGGCTGGTCCTTCCATATCCTAGCACAAGTTATTTAAGTCAGTGAAGAGTCACTAGTTTGCACTACTCGTAACTTTGGCCCTGAATCTGCAATAATTTATTCCCATTTACAAAAGAAGGCAATATTGTCTGCACACTACTGGATCATTCACAGAGAGGATATAAAGTCAAGCAGCTTGGTGTGCCTTATCCCGTGGCTGGAGATCCTTCCATTCAATGTTTGTCGTGTGAAGATCTTAGTGCCACTGCACCCAAATGAAGGTTATTCAGAAAGACACATTTTTTCTGATGTTAGTAATGGGCTGGAAAAATGGCTAATGGACTGTTAGTAACCCAGAGGACAGTCATCACATTGCTATCTCCACAAAAGTCATCTGTATGAAATGCTCATATTTTTTACAGATGTCATTAAACTTTAGTTTTCTCCTAAATAATATATCTCAGAACTGATTTGCATATCTGAAGATACTTTTGTATATATATAAATAGATATATAAATACACATCTCAATGCATATCTCAAATGCAGAATAGGTAAAGCTAAAGTACCAAAGCTTAGCTTACACAAGTAAAGCTTAGTGTATCAATGCTTAGTGGAGCTGCCACCAATGAAAGGCAGAGAGAAAATGGGATACTAATCACTTCAGATTTATTATTTCTGATTTGCTACAGACCAGAATAAAATGCACAATAGCACAGGTGAATCACTCTGTGAACTCTCTTTACACTGAGAAGCTTTAAGCAGTTTTAAATGTATTTTTTTCTTTAAAATAGTTTTTCAACTGCTAGGAAGCACTGACACAAGTTTCAAATATATTTCACTTGTTCATTAAACAGAAGAAGAAGAAGGACAACAAATGTCAAAGTGAAAATGTGCAGAGGATGGGGAGATGATTCAGCCTTACTGCTAGCTATTTACCATGGCAATTTGCTTTTTAAGTTGCAGATGTAACTTTTAGTAAAGCAGGATCATTTTGGAGTGTTTCTTCTCCATGCCTTAGTGCATCCATCACTTGAAAAACCTAGGACTGAATACATAGCTAATGGTTACTCATACAAACGAGAAGGCAGATTCTCAGTTTCTGTGCACCGAATTCAGCCTAAGTGTGACCACCTGTCTGCCTCACCCCATGGTCTTCTGCTTTCAGCACTTGCTCTGGCAATGTTTGAGCTGCTGGAAGGATGGGGGGGTTGGGACATCTTCACTGCTTGGGTCCCATCTGAGATTACAGACGTCTGCATCTGCCAGACCTTGTTCCTTTGCACCCACGTGGGACCACTGAACTCTTTTCACATGAGTCACAACCTCAGGAGCTGGCCTGTAGTGCTGACACTTTGCCAGGGTGGTTTGGCTCTAAGCTTCTCAAGCAGCTTCTTGGGAATGTAGTACTGTGTCTGATTTCCAATGGTATCTACATCTTTTTGCATGTGGAAGTATGAGCCATGCTCTCAGAGGCTGCTTGAGCTAGTAGAATGCATGTGGGTCATAGGTGGACTAGGTCCACTTTCTACTTTTTGGGGAAGGATTGCTGTTGGTTATATGTACAGTGCTGAAATAGCAGAGCACCAGTATTTCTGAGATACAGCTATCCAGTTATCAATAAGGAAAAGCTTACTACTGCAAGAAAGTGATCATAGATAAATAAATGGTACGTTCCTAGTATGTCCCTGCATAGCAGATGTGTGTCTGTGGGGTATATGGTTTCTAACAGTGCCCTGTGTGTTAGGGAATGATGAAGGATTCATTACTTTTTTTTTTTTTTCAGCTTATTGTGCCATAGCATGTATGTTGAGATCCCTGAAATCTGTGCCACCAGTCCCTCATACCAGTGAAAAGGAGATCTGACTGTGGTCTGCTAACAGAGCACACCCCCATCTCTAAATAAAGGATGTAACTTACTACCCAAAGCTGCCCTTTGATCTGTACTTAGGTAAAATTCCTGCACTGTATTCTTCTGCTGCCTCCTGAAATGCCCCTGATAAATGGGTCCTTGAAGAGCTTTAGCCCCAGAAAAGCTGAATTATGGGTCTAAAGTTACATGGATTTGCAGGGAAATGTGTTTTTATTGATACTTTATTCCACTGAACTGATAAAAAGCTCTATTAATCCTGGCAAACTTCTTAAACCATTTTCCCAGCCAGAGTAGCACATGTCTGACACTTCTGAAAAAAAGCCCCAAACCCAAAAAAACAGAATAAGAAAGAGATCTGAATGTGAAATCCTTGTTTCTTTAGTGGCATCATTCACACATAGGGGCTGCCAGATGGCTCTGCTCTTCTGGGCCAGCCCATTGCAGGGAGCAGGGAAAGCGGCATGCAACATGCTGGCAACCATGGGCTTGCTGATGCATGGGCCAAAGGAGGCAAATCCCACTTCCTCCCTGCTTCAGGATGTGCCATCTGCAAACGAATCCCACCTCTGCATGTCAGCCCTGCTTTTGAGGTACAAGCAACAGTGAGTTTGTCAGTTCTCAGCTAGGTCTGGAGGGAGAGCTGCCGCACTGCATCAGTGATGCTGATGGGCTTTGCAGAGTGAGGATGTCAGAGCCTGGATTGGGAATGGAGCAGCTGGAAGAGGGTGGGCAGGGGCTAGGGATTTAGTGGAGCAGGGTAGGAGGGTGCCCGCTTATTTAACAGCTGCAAACATTGCAGGGAGCTGTTTTCCTTCCTGTCGGAGCCCAGGGAGCTCATTGTGCCTCCTGAAACGCTGGGGCATGCATGCTCAGTGCAATACCAGCACTGAAAAGGAAAGCACGGTTGGTTTCCAGAGGCAGTTGAACAAGCAGGCAGGGGTTTAAGGCTGGTGGCTGGGAATTTTCAGGCTGCTGCGGGGAAATTTGCAGTATCCAGTGTCTTGTTCCCTGCCTAACAGATGAAGGTCATCAGCATGAATTCCAACACCACCGTTTACGTTTTGATCGATAACACAACATAGATCCTTTCTTACCCATCCCCGCTGTTTGCAGGTCAAGATACCAACTTCAGTCACAGTAAAAGTGCCGTTGCTTTCGTTAGCCTTGCCTCATCCCTCCCCGCTGCCCTCGCCTGTGACGTTTGCTATTTTTATCCTCTCTAAAGACAGTGCAATCAACTCCCTCTGCTACCAAAGCAGCTCTGACGGATAATTTAATACCAAACACTTAGATAGTTAGTGGTGCAGGGAAGCTTTTTCATAGGCAGAGAGAAGCTGAACAACAAAGCTTGCACTGCACTTCTGAAATCTCCTGAAAATAGCAATATGGAAAACCCATGAGGGGGAGAACTCTCCAGAAGTGTCAAATGCTGAAAGAGCCTGGTGGCTCAGGGGAAAAGAGGAGCTCCTTAGAAAGGGGCCTGTTCATTACATCCTTTATAACCCAACCTTGTGTGACCCTGCAAAATGGGCTGGCTTCTGGTGAGGCTGAACAAAACATGAGGCAGCTATTCAGATTGTCAATGAGTCCAACAAATCAGGCTGTGGTTTTGGCTGCCTTTAATTAAACCCACTACTGTTGGACCAAAAAAGGAGTAAACAATTCTTCTCTCCCTACTGGAGGAAAGACAATTTCTTTGAAGATTCTCTCCTAATATTAAGGGTCACCTGTTTTACTTTTTTAACACTGGCTCTACTTCTTGTTCACCCCCCTGTCTTGCTGGAGGAAGGGTGCTCATCATGGCTTGCAGAAGGGCACACGTTATATGTAGTCGACCACATTTTCTTTGATAGCTTCTGCTCACTGGAAGATGCCCTCAAACTGAGCTGTGCATACAGTTAACATGACAAAACTCCTGAGTGGGCACAGATGTACTGGTATAAATACATCCATTTTGGGGTAGCTGCTCCTGTGCAGAAACGGAATACGTACAGTGGTTGAAATGGGATTTATCATATACTAGGATGAATATGCCTTCTTATTTGTACAGCAGTAAGTACAGGTCTGTTATTAATCTGTCTTGTGTAGCAGACACAGTATAGACCCATATGGCTAGCAGTATGAAGCATCCTACGAATTTGTTTCCTGGATATATCAATGAAAAACCATACCTTGGCAGGACAAAGACTGACCCCGTCCTGTCTGAACAGCATGGACAGAAGTGGGCTAGGATCCTCCCTCAGTCCAAAAGCTTTCTGGCTTTGAGATTTCAGTTATACCAATGTGATAAAAGAAAAGCCTATTTTGAGGCATTTCAATAAGCTCCTCAGCTCATGTGAAGTCCACCTACATCAGTTAACAGTTTGGCTTGCCAGTGGGAAACCCTATTTAAACCTGAGATGTGTCATCATGACAGTGTGAGGAGAAGACCCGTGCTGGATTTCTCTGTCCATCCTCCTGATGCAGTGGGCATAGTTTCTTGTTCCTTGCCTTTGAAAGGGGTTAACATGAGGCAGACACCAGGGACTGCCCTCAGCGTTGATGGGTGCCAGTCTTAGGGCCATTGCAAACTCTTGTTCCTTTTCTCTTGGGTGTACTGAAGAGCAGAGACCAGTGGGACATGAGCATTAATGCTGATCCACAGCATTCACATTCTGCTCCTGCTTATCACTTTCATCTTACATTGACATGCCCCAGCCTTGAGGCATACAGAATCTGGCCTTTGCTAATATTTTACAAGAGCCCAGCAACAGGGCTTCTATTTTGTCTAGCAGAACTCGTTTCAAAGATGCCTGGTCCCTGGAGAGGCAGCTGACATTCTCTCTTTGCTCATTTCATCCTGCCAGCTGTCTTCTCACTTCTGTCTTTTAGACCTGTTTTTGTTCCTGGGCAGAAATACTTGTGCAGGTCGGGACTGAGCTTTCATTCAGTAGCAGGCTAAGTAATTTTTTCAATGGCATAATGCTAGCCTATTTTAATCCCTGCATAAATTCACTCTCCTATAACCTGGATACATTTAATTTAATGGCAACAGTGAGTCACATCAAGAAAGTAAATGGCAGAAGACATAAAAAAAAAAAACCCACATCCCAAACCTTTTCTTTTGGCTTTCTCAGAAATGCTTTGCAAAGCAGATGGAGGATGCAGAGGATGCTTACACTGCACTGACTTGGTGACTTTTCCAGGCCATCAGAGATGTTCCTCAGAACCTGCTATTTCAATTCCTAGCTGAGCCACAGAGGTCAATACAAATCTTCTACCTTTTGGTGGGAGTTGCTGATGTGGGCAGTACACAGCCAGATTGCAGAATCAAACTCTGTGTCTCCCAAATCACAGGGAATGCCGTGATGGTTCTCATCAGCTTTGGCAGTTCACCAACACTAGCAGGTTTTCCTGGTATGAATGTCAACCAAAAAAGCCTTCATTCTGGCTTAAAACACCCCTCAAAGAGCTATCTCCATCTCTGCTTCCCTAAAGTTCCAATTACGACCATGTGAGAAACCCTCCTCTTCCTTCCCTTCGCTTGCAGCCACGTCTTTGCGGTGTGGGTGGAAATGCTGTTTTCTAGGTAGCAGTGCCCTAGGGCTTCGTATTGTGAATCTCACTACAGCAGCACCTCTTCTTATCTGCTAATCAAGGTATTCTCCAACTAGTCATTTTATAATCTACCACATAGTACTTCACTATCTGCTGTAGGGCAGACTTTTGCCAAGATATTTCATGGTTTATTCAGAGTAAATGCATGCTAAGCTCATTTAATCTAGAACGCATGCAGTTTCCAAAACTTCCTGTCTTCCCCGTGTCCTCTGTTTACAAAAGCTGAAGCTCTTTGTCCTGCAGCTTGGATGCTAACAGCACACTACTTCATTCTTTTACCTTCTCTCTTGCTTCTTTAACTGAAAGCCATTACCAGCTTCTCCTCAAGACAAGGGCAAAGCTGTGATGGACTTCAGGAGGTGAAAGGCTGGGTCTTTAGCTACTGCGTTCATCTTCCAGAAATGAGAAGAACAGCACCACCTCCATGAGATGCGAATGCACCTTTGAAATACACTATCCACTGTAAAACTGAGGCCATCCAGCAGCACAGCTGCAGGCAGACAGCTCACTCAGTGACTCATTTTGTTACCAGAAATCAGACTTTTGAGTTACCAGACTTAGCCTGAGTGTGGCTGAATTATTGAGAAGGCTTTAAACATTACCCCTGGCAATGCTGATAGAAGAATCATATTGTGAAAATCAAGTTGTGCCAAATAAACTTGCTTGACAGCAACAAGTGAAATAGTTGCATGGACTGGTTGCAAGTACAGTGTCACTGGGGTGCATTTTTGTGTCCTGACTGGTTGGGAAAATTCTGTGTGGTACTGATAGCAGCATTTTGATGGACACAGCTCCTACAGAGCTGCTCCACACAAGCAAACTGTGCTCCCCTGCAGTGACTCTCCCACTGCTGTGCAGGACTGTAGCTCCCTGAGCATCATGGCTTAGGGTTTGACCCAATGCACCTTATTAGCACTAAGACAAGCAGTGCTTTAGAGATGTGCGTTTCCTCCATTGTTGTTGAGCAGTAAAACAGCTCAAGCCCTAGTGGCATCGGCAACTGTGCTCAACTGGTCCCATCCATCCCCACTGGCTGCATTAGCCACACAACGTGCCTCCGCAGTGGGGTAAGCCCTGGTGTCAAAGGCCTGGGCTGCAGCTGCTGCAGACCCAAATGCCCCAGATCTCAGGTATCAGTGGGGGATTTTGCTGAAGTAAAGAGATATGTCAGCTAAATTCCTTGCCCCTCATTCTTCCCTTTTGTTCTGTTGGAATTTCTTCTTCCTCACACATTTTGAGGAAGCCTGTCCTCCGTGAGAGCTCCACAGGACACCAAGCAGACAAATGAGGGTGAACAGCCCAGAATTTCATGAGACCACTGTTATTTTGCAGATTATTTCTATCAGGAGGGTTTGTGAGGAGTGAAATACATGGGAATGGTGAGCTCGCAGCAGGGGGCAGTGCTCTATGGAAAATCCATTTACAGGCCTTCAGCCATTTTGCGCATGGGAATTGTGACATTATAGGGCCCGACACGGCAACCAGGAGCTTCTTTAATATCCCTCTTATTCCGTGGCTGAGAAGCAATGAGGATTGCTTGTGCACAGGAGGGCTGACACCGTACAACGTAGGTCGTGTTTCTGTCTCAAACACATGCTTGATTTTGACTCAAAGAAAATAATCAGTTGGTATTTCAGTGTTTAAATCCATGCATGCATTTGCCAGATGTAGCTGGTGTCTACTTGGACCATTTGTAGAAGGGAAACTGAAACGACCAAGGCATCTGCACAGCACCCCGAAGAGGGAGCTCTCAGCAACCCGCCTGCCTTTATCAACCGTCATTTCAGGAATCACATGCTTACCCCAACAGGGGCTATTTTAATTAAAACTTGACTCCAGCACCAGCCCTTTTCCTGTGTTTACTGCAGACACATCCTGCCTGGATCTGTATCCAAACACAACGGCATCGTGCAAATAAACACTCAGCGCTGCGGTCCAAGCCTTCCCTCCTCCCTGCCTGCACACGGCCACCCCACCACCCTGCCCTGGGAATGACGGCAGTGCTGTGTGGGGACAGCCGTGTCGTTTGGGATGGAGCAGGGAGAGGTAGCCCTGTTGAGCCAAGCTGCAGCTCACACCTGCAATTTAGGAGAACTCAAGCTTTGCTGAAGGTCTGCCACTGCCTTTTAGGGTATAAAGTGGATATTTTCTCATTGTTTTGGACTGTGTTGCCAGTGGAGAGCTCAGCTGGAGGTGGTAAGGAGCTCTCTGTCATACTTTCCATCTCTTCTTCCCTGTCTCCATTGTCCACTCAAGGGGACACAGCATTTGAACCTCTGCTGTGCTCCCTGCAAGCGTCAGGGCAGTGAGAAGATTTCCCTAGCTAATCTGTGTCTCTTTGCTTGCTTAGACTAGCAATAGGTGCAAGAGAGTGAGGCTGCTCTTGCCAGTAACCCCCTTCCCACTTAGGATGCGTGGACCTTCGCTTGCTCTCCCACTGATGACATCTCCATGGAAACCACAGAAGTGGCATTCAGGGTTGAAAGGGATTGGAAAGGATTGCAGGTCCTTGAAGAAGCCTTTTGCACTGTAACTATGTCTCATACCTCCCCAGAGGCCCCACAGGTGCCTGATGCTACCAGGAGAGTCATGGAAGAAGCTGCCTAAGTCTTTTGGGGCCTCACAATGTTGGCCCTGTGTTTTGCTTTCTGTTTTCATGATCTCTGCTCTCTGGCTTATCCTCTGATCCCTTTCTCCTCTTTCTGGTTTTCCCAAGCACTATGCCAAGACACTAATTACATTCCTTGTGCTCCCACGTTTCCTTTAATGGCTGAGGACTTGGACCTTTTCCTCCTTCCTTCTCTCCCGATGTTACCTGTTCCCAGCCCAGAAGATGATCCTGCCCTGGGCAAAGAGCACTGAGGGTGCCACATGGGACAGGGCAGGACTCCAAAATCCACGTGAGCAGAGAGAAGACAGTCTGTGTGTTCCCGAAACACAGTGTGGAGGGTAGGACACGTCACCCCAGGGTTACACAGGTTCAAGAAGCAATTAGACAAACTCACTGAGGGTAAATATGCCCATGGCTACTAACCACAGACATCACCCATGAATGAGCACATCCCTGAGCTGTGGGTCAGAGGGAGCTGGGTGTTCTGGGGAAGGAACGCATATTTTTTTCTCTGTTTGTTGCTGTTCACCGTGTTGCACCAGCAAATGCTCTGCAGAGTCAGAAAAGTTGTGTAAGTCCATCCCCTTCCACCTGACTCTCTCAAAATATCCCCCGCTGTAGCCTCGCTTGCTTACTTCCAGGTTTCCAAAATCAGGGGGCTAATCTTTACTGTGTGAGTGGCACACCAAGGTGGCAATGGCTTAACTGGCAAGAGAGCACATGCAGATGGCTGTCTCTCTGCCCGCAGGAGCAGGATGCATCATCTCGGCACCAGTAATCCTCCTGGTTCACTGGCTGTGTCTGAAAAGGCTTTTCTGAGCCTCTGCAGTGACATGCTGGAAGCCTCATGGGACCTGGTGAGAAGCTCCCCCAGGTAATCTCAGTTCTCAGCACTGCTGCTCAGCCTGTTGTTGTTCATCCAAGAGCTGCTGCCCCTGCTGCTGTCCATGTGCAGACTCTCTGCAGGTTGGGACCCTGCCCCATATTCGTGCACACTATCCCCCATATTTATCATGCCCCAGCCTTGGGACACTCTAGGGTTCCCGTGCCTCTGCCTGACCATGCACCCTCAGAGGAGCAAACCTGGGTCCCAAACTGTGTCTATATAGGGGAGGGGGCAGCCCTGGGAGAGGTCTCACTGCATCACACCAGTCCCCCAAGACAAACTGCACCAGATCTTTTTAAAGTGATAGTCACCTGCAGGGTGTGCAACATCGCTCCCAGCAAAGGCTCGGGAAGCTCTTGTGCAAAGTTGACCTAATTTACAGCTTTCGGTGCTATTCTAGTAGTTTTGGATGCAGTGAAAAGGAGCCTGGCATCTATCCTCATTTAATACCCATCTCAGCCTGACTTTGAAATGTCCTGCTGAAAGAGCAGCCAAGGGAAACTTTTTTTATTTAAGCAGACAGACAGCCAAGGGGGGTAAAAAGCAAGGAAGAGGCAGTGAGAAAGGAGCAAACAAACGGCAACCAAGGGTTTGGGGGCTGCAAATAGCTTCATGAATAATGTCATCCCCTGGAAATGAAGCGGGTGCAAACACTTGTCTGACCCAGTATGCAAATCTGTCCCAGGAAGGGATGGAGCAGTCAGGAGTTTTTGTACCCAGCCCTGAGATGTTGCAAGGAGGGAGACAAGCCTTGATGGCTGGATGCAGTCAGAAGCTCTTTGGCACAGTGTGTGCCACCTTTGGGGAGGCTACTACAAATGAGGTTAGGTTGTTCTGGTGAGACTTTGAGGAGGAAGGGGATGTACATGGTTGGTGGGGACAACACTGGCCCACGAGAGCTCAGAGCACCTTGCAGTGCTAAGTCCATAGATAAATGTGGGTGCACAAGGGGCTGCAGGAACAGGAAGAGATCCGTTGTAGCCCCACATGGGGAACATGGACCTCTTCCTGGGAACAGGAAAGAGCCTCTAACCCCACAGCACGGCTGCTGCTGGCACTGTCCCACCAGCAATGTCTTGTAGCACATGAAAGGCGGGTGCTCCACTCCCTCTGCCTTGCTAAGGCAGCTCCAACCGGCCCCGTTGGGAACAGGCTGCAGCAAACACACCTCTGTTTACAAAGTGCCCATGAGAAATAGCCTGACATTGCACTGAGGGAGACAACAGATCCTGGTAAATGCGAAGGGCATTTGCTCACCCTTGCCCTTGTCACCCCACGACATGGAGGAACCTTTGCTGCAGCATCCCTCCCGCAGAGGAAGGGCCATCCCTCCTGCTGGCCTGCATGCTGCTTACTGGGGAATGTAACTGGGGGACCTCAGCGCTCCTGTTCCCGGGAGCCCAACACAAGAGCTGTGACAAGGGCTGGTTCTTTTACCAGGTGGTTTCTCAGCACTCATGGGTCCTTGGCTTTGTTTTCCAAGACACAGAGGTCCAAAATCAGAGTGACTCGTGTGTAGAGGTTGTTTCCAATAATGCATAGTATCGCTAGCTATTTCCTCATCACCAACGTACACAAGGGTTTACCTGTGTATGGCATTCCCAGTGCACGGCCTTTTACAATGGTTGCCTAACTGGTGTCAGTCAGTGATGCACAGGGACTGGCATGCTGGCCTGGCACAATAGGTAGAAACCACCGTAAATGCATCCTGCCAGAAGTGTTTGCACAAAACTGGCATTTTTGCTCTCAGAGTCCAGATACATGGGGTCATACTGGGGTCTCTTCAACGCTTTCATCCTGCCAGTTCAGCTCACTTCCAGGGGTCAGTCTGCTCACAATGGCTCATCTCACTCTCAAGACTTTTTCTTCATTTCTTACAGGAACATCCTTCTTTTCCTCTCATGGCTGTTTTGACTTCCTCCCCTTTGCCCTTGGTGGATAACTTTGTAGTTATTTTTATACGGAGTTTTTGCCCCTCTTCATGGCACATACCTCAGGGATTACAACATTGTGCTTTCACCTAACACATCATTACGTGCTCTGCACTTTTCACTGTTATTTAGGGGTTGCCCCCATATATGTTACTGTGGGTCAAATAAGCTGTCTCTGGTGCAAACAACTCAGAGCACCTCTTTAGAATCAACACCCCTTTAAAATACTTGCCAGTGTAGTGTTACTGAGATAGCTCTCAGAGAGGTCATCTTGTCAGTCTCACATGAGTTGCCAGTACACTGAACTTGAGCACAAGGTGCCAGTGCTTGAATTAAAACTGCTGCAGCACAACTGCAAGGCCTGGAATAAGCCTGATAAAGCTGAAGCCAGCAGAGACCGTGATCAGATGAGCAATTTGCTGGGGTGCAGCTCACTGACCTCTCTTTGGAGCTGCAGTTTCTTCATTCTCCCTTTGGCACAAGGAGCAATTGTGAAAGTTTTGAAGACTGAGGACTGATTGCTGCACATGGGTTCACTCCTTAGTGTGCTCCCCCAGTTAGCACAGATTTTGAGGGCTGAATCTTGCAGTGGCTTTCTTGGATGCACCCTGCTGAGGTGCCTATGGGCTAAGCCCATAACGGTTTTGTTGCCTGGCACATAGCTGCAGCGGGTAGGTTCAATGCTCTTGCCAGAGATTCTGCCCTTTGGCCTGCAAATTTCCATGTGGCAAAAGCCATCCCTTAAGCTACAGAGATCTGGGCTTGCATTCCGTTCTCAGCTGGTTCAACAGCATTGGTCTTCTTTTGTCTAAGATGGACTTTTTAATTTGGAGCACCCGTCACACAGCTGAGCCTCAAGGCTCTGTTGTTGCTAATATGAAGGTCAGTTTTAATACAAGCTTCAATTTTAACCACAATTGCTTTGAAGCCTGACTGACACAAAAGGGAACCAAGCCCATTTCAGTTCACGTATGAATTCTGCTCTGTGGCAGGACAAACAAGTGGCAGAGCTCAAAATCCACAGGTGCAGTGAAAGTTTGGTTCTCTTCTTACTGCAGGGAAGAAGCTAAAAAACTGACCCTGGCCTTTGCAGTGCAGATGATGTGACCCTGGGAGTGTTCGCCTGGATGTAGCTGTGTGGAATTGGTCCACATGAGGTTTGCAGCATGGAGGGAGATTTATCTGTAGCATAGGGTGAGGTTTGCAGCACAGGCTACAAGGGCAGAAGCAGCTGACCTGCTGTATGATCATTCCACATGTCTCCTCTGAGCCTGAGGCAGATTTATAGCTCCATTAAATTAACTACCCCAGGACAGAGATCTCCCAACCCAAGCAGACTTCAAGTGATGCATGGGATAGCTGTTGCTGGAAGAGGTGTTTCTTCCACAGTCTTCTCCTCTTGCTGCTTCCACTTTTCCTCTTGTGCCAGTAGAGTCAGGAGGTTCAAGTAGATGGATAGTCAGAAAACTAAGCCACAAAGGAAAGAAAGGATAGCTGGCTGTTTCCTCCACAAAGCTGGAGAAACCCCACTGAAGGAGAGGGCAGGTGGGACCATTATTTTCAGCTCTGCTGTCAGCTTAGCTGTGTTGTCCCAGTGCTTTCCTTTAATTTGCATTGCTTTTTCCACCTCGCAGGGAAATTCCAGTCATTTTGTGCATGCCACCAACACACAGAGGCAATTTCTCTAATCAAAAGACAGGTAGCATCAAATGACTTCAGAAAACAGATGAGGACTTTTAGAGCATGTGCTGTGATAGGAATCTTCTTCACCTGCTATCAGGAAGAAGATACTTCAGCAGCTGTGGATATAAATAGCACTTATCAGGCAGTGGAAAGGAGACAAAGGTTTGGGTAATCAGAAGAAGAAACGTCTAGTGGAAGATGATGGATTTTTAAAGGGCAAGTAAATCAGCTCCCATGCAGTTGATGAAGGAAGGAGATGCCTGACAGCATGGTACCAAGTCTTAGAAGGGTCATTTGATAAAGGTCAGGCAAGGGCAGGAAGTGGAAACTTGTGCATATATTAGATTAGAAAAAAGTCAGAAGGAAGATGATAATGACTTTAATACCTACTGAGATTTGTCTGATTCAGGAACAGGAATCAGCCTTTTTCAGATTAAGTTTATAGTCACATCCCTATTTATTTCACAAACAGCGTTTCTGTTGTACCTTCACCTTCCAGAGGTGGGCAGGGGATAATATAAACCCATAATTTATCTGATGATTGTACTTCCTTTTGGTTCCTTAGTTTTCAAATAACATCTTGGGAGTGACTTCAATGCCAGCAGGCCCCTGCAGTGTGCAAAGACCCTTGGTTGGGAACAGGGCAGGGGGCAGATACAGTGGTGATGGAGAGCTGCTGTGCTGCATCCTTTTTTGATGGTCTTGAGTGGTGGGGCCAAAATGCAAGTTGACATAAGCAGGAGGAGGGCAGTGAAACCAGTGGAGCTACACTCATGTAAATCCCCTGAGGTCCACATTAATTCAGCATGACCAGTTATTTGTTTGACTGTGTTCAGACTGACTGACAGTTCTCACTGTTCTACCCAATCTACCTGGTTTACCCCTATTGAAAAAGGGGCCAGGAAATATTTTACCAGAAATATGTCCTGAATATTTCAGGTGACGAGAGAGGTAAATGTGGAAATGCATAGCCCCCAGTCAAGCAGTGTGAGGACTCCTTTTACCACACACAGGCTTACATTCGGCTTACACATTGCTCAGATAAACGGCGTGCATTGCCTGAAGTGTTAGGAAGGTCACCCAAGGGTGCTGACGTAACTGTAGGGAGAGCTAACACTGCAAAGCCAGGCTGTTACCTCTGCTGTCGCTGCAGCCCAGGGGTATGGATTTCTGTTCTCCGGCTGTGCTAGTGATGTGTGGCACTGCGCATGCTGCTCTTCAGTGAGGGAATGGTATTATAACTGCATAGAATACTGATCTGCTAATACACCTCTCGCAATGGAAGCTGGGGGAGTGAAACAATGTTGAGAGCGAGCGAGCGAGCAAATGCAAGTATTTCAACCTGCATCAGTCTCTGGGAAAAACCTACATTCTGGGCTGACACAGCAGCAGGATTGTTGGTCCCTTGGCTCTGCCCTGATTTGACTAAAACAATTTACTTCCAGCTTCTTTGGTTTTAATGACAGTGAAGGACAAATTGCAGCTGCCTCACATAAAAAAGAATTACTTAACCGTGCTACCATTTGGTTTGCATTAACTGGGAGGCTGGTGCTAAGTCTCCAAGGCTTTGGTGCTTTTTGAAATCCTGCAGTATAAGCAACAGGAGGGAAATACAGTTTCCCTGAACTACAGTGTGAAAGCATGCTTAACTCCTCACCACAGCTTTCCGCCTCCTCTCTGACCCTGCCATGCTTAGCATAGGGCCAAGACAAAACCAGCACATAAGAATGAAGTGTTCTCAAGTCTTAAAAGACAGGATTTTAACAAGAGATGCTGGTGCCTGGCTCCGGTCCATGCCCTTTTGGAAAGCCCACCCCAAATCCTGCTCCCACTTGACAAACAGCCCTGCCCATTTTCTGTTGCCCATAGAGATGGGATTTACTTTTGAGCTGGGGACGCTGCATTGTGTAACAGGGATTGCGTTGTTTCCACTTGGCCAGCAATCACCACAGAGAGCCCTCAGCTCAGCTCCCTGGGACTGGCCTGATGTGTGCTGTGGAAAACGTTGGGAATCTCAGGGTTAAGACAAGTTTGGATCACTTTATTTAGTAAGGCAAACAATCGCAGGGCTGTGGTGCCTAGGAGAGGTTCTGCGTCTTTCCATGATGAGTGCTCAGGCATGCCAGGCATTTTTTCCCTTTCTGAACTAGAGACTACTCTGCTGAAGGAAGCTTAAAGAGCAGGAGGAAACTTTCTTGGCATAAAATTCCACTTAAAAGTATTTACTGGTCTCACTGCATCTTGGGGTCTACTGTGAACTGGGCTTCTGAAGCCAAGATTCTACTTGCAAGGAGGCTGGACCCTCAGTGGCATGAAGGCTTCAAAACAGAAAGCTGAGTCCCTCACTCTTGTCCTCTGCCAACAGCCAGAGGCATCCGACTCTGGCGATGTCCTGCTCTCCTTCTTTGGTTCCTGACTCCGGGCCTGTGGGGAGGGTTCAAACGCTGCTATGTTTAGCAACATTTTTATATGTGTTTGATTTGGATCAGTATTGGTCCTTTTAGAGAGCCTTCCTAGCTTCTAGAACAGATTCCAAAAGCCCAAGCTGCAGCCGTAGTGCTTGTCAGTACCAGGCTGGTCCCAATAGTGCCAAATGAGCTGCAAAAGTTCACAGCCCACCCCACGCTCCAGCCAATTTCTTCTGCACAGTAGCTATGAGTTACAGATCTCTCTGCAGGGAAGGGTACTTCCTTCCCTTCCATTAGCTTAATCCTTCACACAGAAATTAGGGAAAGTAAACATGGTTTACATATCGAGATACCAAATGAGAGGTGATCTGACACTATCTAAGCACATACCAGTGGGCAATGTGTCCCATGGGATGTTTGATACATTGAGCCCACTTGGAAGCTGACCTGTTCAGATCTCATCCAAGGATGCTGCCTGCCAACAGCACCAGTAGAGGACTGCCCTGTTCACAGGATAAGTTATTGATTCTGCTCTGGATTCCCCAGCAGCATTTGACAGTTCTTCTCACTGTTCATCAGTGGATGTCAGTGAAGATTTTCTAACACTTCCAGCCTCCCCCACGTATGCACACCCAAATATCTGTCCCTGAAGATGTGGGGCCAGTCGACAGCCACCAATTCTGAGAGTAAGGGCCCTTGGACAGATTGCATAAGCAGTTTGCATCCTGTGGTCTACCCTAACTTCCATTCTGAACCTAAGTGTGAATCTGGAAGGCAAAGAATGAAAATACACCAGCAGAAATCAGGAATGCTGAGGAAGACACAGGGGCTTTACCACGGAGTTCAGTTCCAATTGAGTGTAAAGTTTGTGGCCTTTGATTTGCTATAACGCTATGGTGATGGACTGCAATGTATGTCTGCCACCTCCTCTCGAGGGCCACCCGAGTGAGGAGAGCTAATGAGGCCCAGACTGATCTGAGTTGGAAGGAACACACAGTTTGCTTCTCAGAAGGATTAAGAATTCAAAAGCCACTGTCAGGTCCTATAAGTGTAAGCCAAGGTACGAAACCCAGGAGCCCTGAGCTGCTGATGCTGAAAAAGCTCATTGAATTCTTCAAGGCAGGATGCAAAGGGCATCAATCCAGCAGCACCTGCAGAAGACGACCTGGCATTGTGTCAGAAGGAGGGGCCATGCCAGTCAGGTTCTTGCAACAGGTTGAAAGTGCAGTGCTCACCAGCAGTGGATTAACATCTGTTTACCCATGGGGCAACTTCAGCCTGAATATCCTGGTTCCCTGCCATTCTCTGAACATACAGCTTCTTTGTATTGATATGGTCCAAAGTGCATCTTAGACCAGTGCATCCCACATGCCCAGGCAATATCAGGAACCCCACAGGTATCAGAGGAGCGGAAGTGTTTTGGAGAAGTCGTCCCAGCTGTGGTCCATAGGCCTCCTTAGTTACCTTGCTCTGAACCCAGACATCTGAGTCACGGCCCCACTTCCCTGCTGAGCCAGGAGGGTTTGAATCAGATCACAGCACATGAATCAGGACTGGAATGAGCCCTGCTCCTGAGTGTCAGGAGGCTCTGAATCAGATGTCCTTCCTTTCCAGACATGGAGGGCCTGAATCAGGGGCTGAGCTGGTGTTTCTGCTACAGAGCCCAGGGTGTTAACAGGGATGATGACAAGTATCCTTGGCTGGCGGAATGAGGAGGGAAAGACCCAAATTGCATGGTTTGAATAAAAACTGGATGCTTGTGTTCCCTGCCAGTTTGCTGTAATGTCACAGGCCCTTTCAGGTGCAGGCAAGAGGATGGAATAGAATTGTGTTCCTGAACAGTAATGATGATTGTGTTGGAGAAAGGGCACTAAACAGGCGCTTTCAATCTCCTTCCAAGATGTCCTGATTGTAGAGAATACATCTAGTAGTCTTCAGCTCAGTACAAATAGCCTGGCCTCATTGCCTCTACATTTAATGCAGGGGAGCAGAGTTTGTGCAGATTGTTATTTAGGTTTTGGGGATTCCTGTCTAGAGTTTTACAGAAGGGAAATAGACTTTATCCAAAGTCACCCAAGGGCACAGTGTGGCCAGCACAGCTCAACTTTTCATATGGCTTTTGAAGCTTTGTTTTGCTGATACAGGCTTCCTCCCTCTCCATCAGGGAATAAGGGGTGATGTCTTCAGCTTTACACTTTTTTTTAAGACATTCCCTTTCATTGACTTGCTAGCGATGGGAATAATTAGAGTGGGCTGCACGTGCTCTTCTGTGCTCCTTATCTTCTTTATTATTCTCTTTGACACTAATAGTGCTCTCTGGCTGGGATGGTGATGATTCATGTGACACATATTGTCATCTGAGAACAGAGTTGACAAGATCTATTTTCTTCCAGCGAGCACCATGGTAGCATCTCTCAAACTTTGGCTGTATCTAAGGGCTATTGCAGCAGAGAATTTCTGCAGTGTGAGCCATCCAGGGAGCTGGGCTGTCGCAAGAGAAGTTGGAGGCAGAGGGAAGGATTAGTTGAAAGTGTGGGCCAGGTCCATCTGTGTATGCAGCTCCCTGGTTTCAGGGTGCATTATGGAGAGGACAAGGTGGACAGCCAGTGTCTCACTGCTGACAGCTGATGGCTGTGAGACGTGTGTAGATCAGTCTGGATGTTTTCTCTCCATGTTGACAGCTGCAAACGTGGCAGCATGGGTGCCTGCTCCCAGCTTCCAGTGTCAAGGCAGAAGATGCCAGATCACATTTGGAGAAGGAGGTTGGAGAACTGTGTTTCTTAGGGTTGCTTTAGTGGAAGATTGTTATGGTGGTTGGAGACAAGGCTGACTAATATCTGGCAGGAATGAAAAGATATTTTGAGCAATCTGTGTAACCTTCTGTTTCCTTTACTCTTTTCCTACAATATTCTCTCCTTTCACTACTTGCAGCTGTTGTATCACAATATTACTTCAGATCTGCTTTAGCAACCTTGGGAATCCCTTTGCCTACTTGAGATAGTCAAGTAACATTGGAACAGACCTCTCATGTAACTGTCTCTGTGGTTTGCAGGAGGATGCTCATGCTAGGGTTGGGCCAGCAGCAATAATCAGAGCACAAGTAATGAATTAACAATAAAATAGTAACAACAAAGTGGTGTCTGCACCTACCTACAGAGCTCAACACAGCCCAAGCTAGGGTACCAAAACAAAGCAGAGCCCACCAAGCCATTTCAGGCTACTGCTGTAAGGTGCAATCATAGAATCATTTAGGTTAGAAAAGACTTCCAAGATCACTGAATCCAACTATAAACCTAACACTGCCAAGTCCACCACTAAACCATGTCCACTATGGAGTGAAAATCAGATGTATTTTCCAGTTCCCAAGTTCTGGAACTCTTCCAGCTCCTAGTTTGCAGTGCCTGGTTTACCCACAGGGAAGTATTCTTGTTTAATAGTAGTTGATTTCTGATTTGAACCTTTCGTAAAAGGTGTTTCTGTATGATCTTCATCAGCCTAGCTCTTCTCTATAGGTCTACTCAGGAACACTTAGTAACTTTTGAACACTTAATTTTAAGGGCTTCCAGAGGGAGATAAGGCTAAAACTGGAGAAAATCCATCCTACTGACTGGCATGAAGTCTAGTAGATATCCCCAGTATTCTGCTGTATCAGGAAAATGTTCTGATAAGGGGAACAAATGGAAATACCTGTAGACATGCACGGGATCCAGGCAGAGACAGCAGGAAAGAAAACCACTTCTCATGGCTTTGTATGCTTAAGTGGCATTAAAACGCATGTCAATAAGACAGATACTGGTTTTAGTGTTTCTGGGCTAAAACATGCAAACTGGGATGCAGTTAATGTAGTGATTATTAAAATGCCTCTGGGGTAAAAGAGCTGTCATGCAAGCCCATTCCACACGGCTGGTGCCTTTTTACTGTCTCTAACAAGACATCAATATTAAGCATTGGGAGCAGCTTAAATACAGCACTCAAGCCTACAAACACTTGCTGTTTGCGCAGTGTTTCTTACCCCATTGCTGAGTTTGGGCAGCACTTTTCTGTGCCAGTGTTGCTTAATGTGCCAAGGATATGCAGCAGCGCCTGGTCCCAGCACGTGGCTGTGGGTGCTGCTGGGATGCTCACACCTCCAAGCGTACATGCACAGTGAGGGGTTTGGGTGTCAAAAAAGTGGTCAATCAACCAAGCAGAGATGTTTTGCACCAGCTGCTCCCTGTGTGGCTTTTCCCTCTATTCTTTCACGACCCCTTTGCTCTGGGAGAGGGAGCCTGTCTGCTAATGGCAAGCTGACAAGTGAATCAGTGCATACGTGCAGTCAGCAGTGCTGTGGAAGGAAACAAGGATTTATCCTCCCCCTGTTGTTTTAGACAGTGCTTCCGCTTGCAGCCTGATCTCCAGTTAAGGACGTTTATTGATTGCTTCTTTGGTTTACTACTGGCTGCCCAGGGAGTGAATAGCAGTGTTCTAAATAAGCAAGCTGAAATATGGCAAGGCAGGAACTGACAAGCAGTGATTAAGCAGCTCTCTGATCTGAAGGAGGATAATAAACAAATGATAATATATAGATGCATGATGGCTAATAGAGCAGGGGGGAAAACTACCTCATTTTAGGAAGGTGGAAGATCTTTCAGCTACTCTTGTTCCTATCTGATGATTAAGCTGCTGAGCTAAAGATTGCCGGAAGGAGGGATGATCCCAAATATGTTTTAAAAACAGTGCTCCAGAGCACTGTGTATCCCTTCCTGTTCCCCAGCACCTGCAGAAATGAGGGGCTGGTTCAAACGCTGCTGAAGTCAATGGCAGGGTTTCCAATGACATCCATGGGTTCAGATCTGATCCCTGCATCCTGGGCATGGTTTACTGAGAAAAACACTTACTACATGGCAGCCTTGGAAACTGGTCCCCAAATCACTGTCCTGAGAAGAAAGGAAGCATTGCTGGTTTACTCCTGGGTGCCACAACAGCACCTCACAACACAGACAGGCAGTTTGGTATTATACACATTTATATTATTTTGCTCATCTCAAGAGTTTAAGGGACTAAAGCCTAATTTCCCCCCCAACCCCAATCCTCACCTGGCACGTACAGGCTAGACTGGAGGGTCCACTCGATGGTGTTCTGCAAAACATCTTGTAAATAGGTCATTTGTGCTTAATGATTCATTCCTAATAGTACAAATAACTTTTTAGACAGAAAGAGTCACCTCATGGCCAGGCTGCCTGGTGGTGCAGGGGCATTTATCTGTTGATAAGAAGTGTTTGCATAAGGCAGATTGTTGGTGGTTGTTTTTTTTTTTTTTAATACATCCTGATATAAGGGGAAATAGGCTCCTGGGAAATACTGGCAAGGAACTGGAGAGATACCATAGTTCCTACGACATCCCCACTGGCCTTTAATCTCTCTCTATCGCTGGTATTACCATTTGCACTGGGGTTGAAAAGCGCTTGAAAGAGCTCAGGTGGTAAAAGTGCTGACTGCAAGCTCAGAGTTCACAGCTGAAGGTTATGTGCTGAGGCGGGGCCAGCAATGGCAGGTCTGACACAGGTTGAAAGTCAGGTGCTCACCTTGCCATTCCTTTGCTAGACATGAATTCAAAAGCCTTTGAAGGTCAGTGGTAATTTTCTCACAGGCTGAAAGGAAAGGGCTGTCTGCAAATAAAGTTTTCACCAAATGAGATGTTACTGTAGAATCAAAGTCCTCTTTGTTTAACAAGGACAATGAGTTTATAAAGATCTTATCACTGCTGGGGTACTACTGTTGTTCTGCAGAAGCACACAGCAGGGAGCCTGAGGGCCCAGGAGTGACATCACATTAAAACCTGCAATTAAAGGAATAGTTCTTGCTTCGAAAAAGCCTAACAGAGAATGCCAATATTTGGCTTTTTGCAGGCAGGCAGAACTCAAGAGAGACATCATGCAGGTGTCTGTGTTACATAGTGCTGGCCTGGACCTTAAAAGAGGCTAGCGAGAAAGCCCAGCCAAGGTGCTTGTATGATTCGAGTCCTCTGGGTTGATTTTAAGGGGTCCCACAGGACCAAATGGTTTCCACTGCTAGCGCAAGCTAACTTTGACTTCTGTCTCTGGGTGTTTTCCTTTCTTCTCATTAAAATTAACTTTCCCTGCTGATATTTCCTCCTAGTTGCCATTTGGTGAGGTGCTGGACTTCCCTTGGGGATAAGTAGCTGAAAGACCATTTCACGTGTGATTTGTAACATGGACTTCAGAGGAAAGTGGAAGGAATAAAGGCTGCAAATTTGGAGAGATACAAGAGACAGTTAAAGCTGTTACTCAAATATTAAATGGCAAGCTTTTAAAAACAAAGCATTTTTATGAATAAGAGAAGCTCATTAAGACTTCTAAAACAGTGCCAGCTCTGAGGAAGAGACATTTGCATTTAGCTCTGTGTGCTGTGAGAGAGAGTTTTGAGATTCTTGATATTTACGCTAAGAACAGGTTGTATCTTGTGAAGATCTGGAGAAAAGTGACAGAACGCTTCCTTCACTGAGCTAAGGCATTCCCCTTGTGCAATCCAGGCCAGCAGGATGCAGGTGAGAGGAGCAGGGGATGCATTAGGCTGCATCATCTCTTTGATCTGTGCTACCATAAACTCATCTGGCTTCCAGCTAATGTGTGTTACAGCTGAGCTTGGCTATCACAACTCTGCTCCAGAGACCTTCACTTTGCTTTCGTGTTAGATAAAGATTATAGAGCGTTTATTTTGTGCAGAGATAGGGATGAATTACACTGGGTCATTCCTTGGCTTTTGGAGATTGGCCTGAACTATGTAATTTATGACAAATCTTTGTTTAAATGTACATAAGCATTCTAAAAGGCATTAATTTACTGAATAAACTGCTAATATGCTGACTGTATAAAGCACACTTTGCTTTCTGCACATAATTGATCATTATGTTCATACGGCCTCTGTAAAGTAGAAACTAATATTATAAACAACACTGTTAGAAGGCCTAATATAAACCATAAACAGGTAGCAGACTGCTAAGGGCAGAGCCAGCAGCAGTATCTGGCCCTGTGCTGGCTGACAGCAGAGTCCTCGCCCATGACAGTGCTGTGTTGAAGCTGAAGGACCCATCCAAGGTCAAGCCCAGGGCCCAGTTTGGCAGCAGCAAGCAGGAACACTGGCCCTGCTCCAGCAGCTGAAGCTTTGCTGTACAGGTAATCATGTTTTCCTTGATGTCTTTGTTTTGTATTTGCAAGAAACTGCCCCCGAGCTGCAGAGCTTCATTCCCCAAAGGGACAGCAGCCTCTCTGCCCATGCCTTCCCCAGAGTGGCACTGGTGTTTCTGGGGTTCAGACACAGCCTGACTGGGTGGAGGAGGACTGGCAGGGAAGTGGAAAAACTGATTTCAGCCTTCCCACTTCTGGGGCTTGAGTGTCTGAATTTGCCTCCTCCCACCCCACTTGCTCCTGGTGAGGCAGATCAAAGCTCCTCCAGCATGGTTCCTCCAGCAGGACAACATCAGTCCCCTTCGGTGTACCAGGAGGTGACAGGGACACACATACAGGCACAGCACGTGTGTGCTCCTCCTGCTCGTGCAGCTCACAGCAGCACTGCCTCTGGGGACATCCGCCTCAGGGGGAACTTCCAGCTGCTTCCCAGCCTTTCCTTCGCAAGTGCAAACTGAAGAAGGCATGTGATTATCTGTGGTGAAGGTACAACTGCTTCATTTCCCTTAAGTAAAACCTTAAATGCAAAAAACCCCTCCGTAACGAATGCCTGAATTCACAGCACATGATGAGCCAGGTAAAGCTATGAAGGTGATTAAGGAGATAAAGCAAAGGCTGCTGGCTGCATTACCTTCACATGTGCCAACATGCATTTTGGGGCATAAACCAACCTACCAAGATGTGCAAATCTATGAGGTGGGGAAGTCATCCCCACAGGAGCAACCTGTGCTGTTCCTGATCTGGGACATGAGTCCCAGTGCCACCACACATCCTGAGAGCTTCCTGAGAAAAGGGAAGAGATTTAAACTGACACATTAAGAAGAGACCAAAATGAAACGTTGTGGGTGCAATCTGAATAAATGTTTCAGAGCTGCTAGAGCTTGTGCTCAAAAATAGCATGGTGGAGGGGGTTTTAAGCCCTCTGCAGTATTTCCAAGTGGCTCTTTGGCTAAATTGACACAAATTCCAGAGGGATTTTAACTAAAAGGATGAGGATCCAGAGCCTCTTCTGTTCAGCCTGTGCACAGGATTTAACCATGTCATGGAAAAAGCCTGATTTCAGTTCCATGGGACGGGAATTGGGAAGGGGCATGCTTATAATGTACATACATTACACAAGCTTTATTAGGATTCTTTTTAGGAGTATTGTACCTAGCCAAAAGTGTATGAGCAACACAAGCTCCCTTCAAATACAATACTATGTAGTTTTGTGAGAAACGGCAAAATAAACATGCACCTAGGGAAAGGTTCAGGAATAGGCTCCATTTCCTTGTTAAAGAAAGGATTTTGCTGTTAAAGCTTTCTTTGCAGAGAAGTGTGGTCTTTTATGGAAAGTGACTTTAAACGGCACTGTGGAGAAAGTCTCTTGGATTTCCCAAGTTCTTTTGAAGGGAGGGGGATGGTGGTGGGGGAAGAACCATGAAAGCAAAGCGGATATTCTGAGGATTCGGTCTGTTCCTGCTTGCTTTCCCCAGTTACTGTACTGCAGTGCAGTGCCGCTCTGCTCTGAACCCTGGGGAAGGCACAGTGCTTCACCACACAGGTTTGTGCCAGGTCCCAAAGAGATGAAAGAGGAATTTGTCCTTCCGCTGGCAAACCCCACAGCTTACACTGCTCATGGCAGCACAGTTCCCTATCAGTAGTTGAACTGAACTGAAGTTCCTTGTAAGGCTGTGCCAGCACCCTCAGCCCATGATGCTGTGGAGCTCAGTCTGGCATTCCTGGATGCCAGCAGCAAACTCCAGCTGCAGTTACACAGCAGTAGTCCCCAGCAGCCAAGGCAGAGCTGGTGCCACATCAGGAAACTCCGATTCCAGCATTGGGACGTTCTTCAGACGTTTTTGAAGCCATCTTGCCTCTTTTATCTATATTTCAAAGATAATGAGCCAAACACATTTCTGATGCTATTGGCTTATATTTCCTCATTAACTCTTATTGCACTGGGTATGAGAGCAGGCAGAGACACGGCAGCCCCCTGCTCCTGAGCAGCAAGGAAGGCCTTAGGTGGCAATGATAAAGGAAATCATTAGAGCAGTCTTGTGTATGGGTATCCCCTGGGTAAGTGCTGAAGGTGAAACTGTCTGGGATGTTAATCAGATCAGATCAAAGAGCAGAACCTTTCCAGCCCAAGCAGCCCTGACTGGCAGCTTGATAAGCTCAGTGCCAGCTGAGAGACCTCCCATAAAACCGGTACCAGTGGGATCAGGAGTGCATGTGACTAACAGGACATTGCATGCAAATAGTGGCACTGCATGCAAACAGAAACATAAAAACACCTCTTTAACATACCTGGGATTTAACAATGTGACCTTATGCAAGACAGGTCTAATTTCCAAGTTTGTCCATGTTATCACATCAAATGCCGAGCCTGGGACAAGCACTGAACCCCCTTGTCTGACGCATCTTTTAAGGCTCTTGCTTGTCAGTGGCAGTTGTTGGATGGGGCTTGAGTTACAGGACCCTTCCAGGTGCCCCTTGTGTGAGCGCCGCTCTCACAGGCAGACAGCTGCCTTTACCTCTCCTCTGAAATTCTGTAGATTTTGGACCCTGTTCAAGACTGAGCAAATCAACGAGGATTTCCCATTGTTTGCCGTGAGCTTTGGAACAGCTGTTATTGTTCTTCATCTTGTGCTAGAACATTCCTGATCGAATTACTGTTGTCTCCGGAGGAAACTTTTAGGAGGCTTTCAGAATGAAGAAGCCTTCGCATATTGGCAAAGCAATTTTTTGGGTTCATTCCCAGGGTGATAGTCAGAGTTCTTCCTTCATACTGACGTCATGGCGTTTGGATGTGCTCGGACTAAGTCGTGGGTGAATTCAGTGCTCATCTCCATAGCTTCTGCTATGTTTTCCTTTTTGCCCTGCAGTGGTTTATGGCCACCAGTTCTCGCAGAACCATGTTTCAGTTCCACAAAAGAACAAACTGAAGTCAGAAAAAGGTCTTTATTCTTGAAATATTTAGAAGGAAAAAGGATTAATTGCCTTGCTTAATATCACAATGTCTTTGTTTGTTTTTTCTTTGCAAAGACTTCTCACACGTATCTCCGTCTGTAGCTATTTTTCTGGTGCATCTGGGTTTTGTCTCTCTCTTCTTGTGGGAAGACTGATGGGTATTGTCAGCTTTTTCCAAAGCTGTGGATTTAGAGACCCAGAAATCTACTAATTAGTTCATGTTTAATCTGCATGATCTGCAGGAGCAGTGCTGGAGTCTTGTAGATTTGTTCCAGCACAGCCAAATGATGCTGATTAGATTGGTAAAGAGCCAAATCTAAAAGCATAAATAGCAATTATTTTAAATAAATTCCAAGCACATAAAGACTGATTTTAGCCTTGGCTGTTGAAAAACTTCAGGCAAATTGTAGCATGTGTTTATTGCATTTTTTTTCCCCCAAAGAAGTGAAAGAGTTTGGTTTATCAGTAGTCAGAACAAAAGTTGACATGCCATGGGCAGCTGTGATGAGGAGCAGTGCAACAGATACTTCCTGCAGCTGTGTGGTGCCTTGCAGGGGAGAGCCCTGGCACTTGTGTTTTCTGTGTTGCCTGTTCCCAATGCAGAGAGCTGTCTCGTAAAACTCCTGGTAAAATCCTAATGCCTGTAAACCAAACTGCTCCTCTTGAACTCTGCCATCTCCCAAGGCTGCTTGAGCTGGCTGGCAGGGGAACAGGGCTGCTTCCTGCTGCAGCCACCTGTGCGCAGCACAAGCCCTGTTTCAGGTGAATGGATGGAGAGGTATAGTCGCAGGCCCAGCTCTCCATTAGTGCAACCACAGGTGCTCAGCAGTGCCGTTCCTGGTGCTGCAGTGGCTGCTGACCCTGTTTCAGGGGTGGAATGGAGTTTAAACAAGGAATTTAAAAGCCTCACTCTTTGGTTCATCAGAAAGCCAGGCATGGGAGCCAGGAGGCTTAGCTCCCCAAGCTGTACTGCAGGTAGGAGGCTTCTTCCATCATCGATCTCACAGGACTGCTGCACTTGCTAAACAGCAACACCCATACTGAAAGGATAAACAGAGGGTAGAAAACAAGTGTAATTTGAATGTTTGCGGACACAGTTGAGCAAGCCCCCTCTGCTTTTCAAAGGCTTTCAGATTGTTTAGGAAACAAAGCCATAATGAAAATCTCCCATCTTACAAGTGGGCAAATGTGCTGCTAAGAACGACTAGAGTTTTGCAATATAAATCTTATTACTGTGATTGAAAACACAACTGGAACTTGACTCAGACTTGCAGCAAGCAGCTATTACATATTTTGGGAAGTGTCATGGAGCTTTAGACCACCACTGCCAGGAAGGCACAGAGAGACCTTGTAGCAAATGGCCATAAGCTCCTAGATTTGCTCCATTTAGTCATGCTTTGATAGGAGGTTTAAAACACAAGCTCCTGTGAAAAGGAACGAGCTTGTCCTTCCCTGGAGAGGATGCTAGTGCTCCTCTTGGCAGTGTTGCTCCTTTGTGAGCAGCCACTGCTGTGAGCTGCCGTTGAGCTTCTCTCTCCATGCTGCACCCCCAACAACTGGTACCCAACACCCACAGATCATAGAATCACAGAATGCTTTGGGTTGGAAGGAACCTTAAAGATCATCCAGTTCCAGACCCCTGCCATGGGCACGGACACCTTCCACTAGAGCAAGCTGCTCAAAGCCCAGTCCAACCTGGCCTTGAACTCTGCCAGGGATGGGGCAGCCACAGCTTCTCTGGGGAACCTGTGCCAGCACCTCAGCACCCTCACAGCAGTAAGAATTTCTTCCTAATATTTAATCTAAATCTGCCCTCTTTCAGTTTACACTTCCTGATAGGGTTACTCCCCATCCCCTCTCCCTGGTAGCCCTTTGCATTTATATACACTAAGTTTCACCTGCACTTTATTGCTCAGTCAACCACTCTTAGGAAGGACTCACCTATAAAGTCTTTCTATAGTTTTTTACAACCTGTCCCCATCCTTACTGCCATAAATAACTTTGTGCCATCAGCAGATTTCCTTAGCTAAGTGCTCAGCCCTTTTTCCGGGTCATTTATAACCACACTGACCTGCACAAGTACCAGCACGGAGGCTGGGACGCCACTCATGACCTCCACGCTGCTGAGACCCAGATACGATATCTACCCTCCATCCCTTATCCCTGAAGTCATTACTTAGCCTTATTTATCCAACAACTAATGGCTTCAGAAAGTACCTTAATTCTATTAGATTTCCAGCTTTTTGCACGGGTGGCTCTGCAGGCTTACTCATGGTCTTTAAATATTACTTCTGGGTGTGCAATTGAGTTCAATCACTCTTAGGTGCTCTATAACCAAGTGGGGCAGGGAGGAAACCACTGGTGCTTTTAGCAGCCTATGTGGTATTCTGCTTTGTTGATTTTTGCTTGAGGAAATCAAGTGCTGGCTGGTATTCTGTAAAAGTGCATCAAAATGTGACTGTTTGCTGTTAGTGTTAACTGTATTGGAGCCACACTATTCAAAACCAGCGGTGGGGAAAAGCGCAGTATCTACATACAGTCACTGATCCTGCTAATTCACAGGGAATTTGGGCTTTTTTTCAGCTCTGATAAAAACAATGCAGCATATAAGCTTCTTTGAGTCATTCTCTCTGCTATAAGAACAACCATAAACAGCTGATTTCTATGAGGCAGAGGTATTTATAGGCTTGGGATAGAATATAGATTTTAAAATGCCACTTTTCTGCTTCAAAGAGATTGACTTACATCTTTAATCTTTATAAAATTAACCCAGCTGATTAATGAAAATGGCTACAGAGTAGAATGAATTAAAGTTTCAGGAGATCATGAAGCATTCATATGGCTGCATGCTCTGATTTAGTAATGAGTTGTGTCACGGTGAACATTATCTAAGTGTATCTGCATCCAGGTACTGTAAGAACTTGTGGGCGATGAGATGTTGCCACGTGAGAGCTTTGCTCTGGAGATTCTCGCTCAGCATTCAGAGAGCCCTGTTCTTTAGGAGGCAGCTGTGACCCTTCCATCAGAGCAGAGGTCTGGGATGTCATGTCCTGTTTTCCATCCTGCCACTGACTTGCACTAGCCCCTTATGCATTAGCGTGTCAACTGAGCACAGTGCTGTACGATTCCCAAAGAAGCCTATGCAGCCAGGGCCCAAGTCATCAAGGCTGAAACTGCACTGAAATAAATGAGTAAGGGAAATCAGTAGGAGCTGGGGCATGAAACCCCTTTATTTTCTTTCAGAAATCTGCTCTTTCTTCAGGCAGCCAGCAGCTCCCTAACACAGAGGTACCATCATACAACAGCAGCAGGTATTCCATCTCCTGCTGCAGCCATTTGACAAATCCCTTCCCCTCTCTGAGTAAATGTTTGCAGGAACAAAATCAAGCTGCACAAGAAATGAGGAATGGTTTTCTTATGAAGCAGAAATCATGTCTCACATGGCGATTTATCATGTGGAAGAATCACATTTGCTTCTCCTAGGGAAGCACACTGCACCTTGACTCATACCTCCATCAGAAGTGGTACAGAAAGAGCTAGCAGATACAGGGTCTGAAAGAAACACTGAGCCTTGCATATCCCTTGGAGGCAGAAAATGCTCTGAAGGATTAACGCACAAGGTGCAGTGCTGTTCCTGAGGTTGGGAGAAAGCCCTGGGCTAGCTGGTGTGCTGTGCCAGTCATGCTACGTCTGCTGTGCTGGTGGCTTGCTCAGCTGATGAGCTCTTTGGGACAAGATCTGTGTGCAGTGTTTAGCCCACCTGGGCCTCTTGCTATAATGTTAGCAATGCACAGGGGCTGGATGTAATGCTAGATACCTGTTGAGTGGGGATACAGTCCCATTCATAGTCTATATAAGAAACCTTAAGGAGTCCACTGCATCCTTGCTCCGATGTGTCCACAGGCTGGTTATCAGCCATAACCATGTGAACATCTGCTCTCTCTGCTGAAAAAGGGCCATTTTCTCTCTAATTGCTGCTGAGACCAATAAGGAAATATTAAAAATGAAGGTTTCCCCTGGGAGCACTGGGTGGTCAAAACTGGAAGTCAGTCTCCTGTCTGAGAAGATTTGTGTGCTTGTGGGGTATATATTCCACTCAAGCATTATCCATTTTCTTAAATGTTTCCACCTTATCTAACAGAGGACACAAAACCACAGCAAGAGAACATGCAGAAACTGCAGATGGTTTCCTGGTTAAACCTGATTTTTCAACACAGGCAATCACATCCCCTTTCTTGTTCAATGCTCTTGCCCAGTAATGTTGTTTTTCAGCGAGTGATTCTTTTCTGTATTATCTATCAGTACACTGTATATTTTTGTTAAGATAATTTAGACCATACTGTGACTACAGCGAGATAATGATGTACATGTAATCCAACAGGTTGAACTGTTGGATTGTTGACTGCAGATGTTTTTAAAACCTCTTTTCCTTCCCCTCCCTCCTTTCCACTCCCTCCGTTGTAGATCCAGCCTACACACCTTATTAAAACAGCCTGATTGCACTGACATCCCCACTAATGAGCATTTCTGATCCACAGCTTTCAAGGGGAGCAGCTGAAACCTTCTGGGGGATTGTCTCTTCATTGCAAAAGGCAGGGAAAAGAGAAGCTTTCTCCCAGAAATAATTCTCTACCTTGCTACTACTTCTTCCACTTCTTTCTGCAAGCAGATTTGAGAGCTCTAGATTTTTTCTTATTAGTATTCTGAAACAGTGCTTTATGGACATTTTCTAAAGGCATGGGGGACCAATGCAGAGAGTACCATAGAGCTACAATCTCATCATCTTTCTCACCCCTCAAGTGGAATAAAGTAACTTCTGGCTCAGAATATTTTGGCATCCCAGACACCCGTGTTGGGGGTAACAACTGCTCAGGTACTTTTGACTCGAGGAAGGATGGGGGACTACAGCTTCCCCAAAGCAACATGAGAGAGGAAAATCCCACTGCAGGCTTCCCCTTCCTGCACAGTGCCTAATACAAAGGGAGGTTGCTAAAGTAGCAGTTTATCCCAGCTGACTGACCTAGTCATGCACATAGGCTTCATGCTGAATCAGTATCAGCACTACCAAAAAAAAAGATGGAAAAAGTTCTTTCCTCTACCTTAGGTAGCTTTGTTCAGCAAGCACCTCTGGGAGCAGTGGCTCTGAATTCACAGGGTCCCAATCCACATTTCCTGCAGCTTTTCAGATCTCTTGGAAGAGCTTCTCCATAGCTCCACTGGAACCATTCATGCAACTTGCTCTTTTAAGAACTATAAAGGAATACAATATTTAGCATCAACCCACTCAGTCCCAACCAAAATATCATAAGGCTGAGTTAAGTGGCTTGAATGATGCTGTGCTGTTGCGGTGGCAGCACACAGCTCTCCACAGGGTGCCTGGGGTCAGGAGCAGCCAGGCAGCTTTTCATCACAGCACCTTGCAGCAGCCGTATCTGCAGGGCATCTGCATGTCCTCATGGAGTGGCAAAATACAGCCCTGCCTTGCTATCCAGTAAAGAGAAGCCAAAAATGCTTGCCTCTGCCAAAAACTGGGCTGTGCAATCTAAGTCACCTTGGAGCACTAGGAAGAGCTCGTGCATGCTAGCAGTACATCCAGTAGCCTTGGGTTTGAGGGCAGAAGGGAGATGGAGGGAAAGGACCACTTCATGGCAAGGGAAGGCCAGTGGTGGGCTATCTACCTTAGCAGCCAGGTAAAAACATGCAGGTATGGTGAGATGACTCACAGGCCGGTTTTCCCAGCTGGCTTTTGCATTTATTTCTATCAGCGTATCACCCAGCCAACCTCAGAGTTCAAAGCTGTTGCCCTGTGACAGAGAACAGTGCGTCCTGAACAGTCCAGGAAAGGACACAGAGCTCGTGGGTGAGATATGCAGGTAAAGGGCTGCATACCAGCGAGAAGGAGTATTTTTATCTGCTTAATTCAAGGTTTATTTGTTCCCTGTGTTGATACTGATGCAGATTCACCCCAGCTCAGAAGCCGTCACGTAGGGAGAAAGGAAGTAAGACAGTCTGGCTCCCCTCTTTGGCATCTGAATAACACAGCTCCTCAGGAGCACTGGAGAGGCCAGCAGCATGTAAATGCTTTCCAGCATAGTGACACAGACAGAACTTTCCAGTACTTGAGCAACCCCCTTTCTCCTTCCGAGTAGTCACAGCTGCATGTACGTTTGGTGTAACATCATGGTTATGCAACGTGGACTCTCCCACTCTTTATTGTGCCCTTGTGATATTTGAGCAAGCAGAAGCTGGGATGGAGCCCAGCAATGGCCTCCAAGAGCAGAGCCGTTTCTCAGCCCTCCTCTTCTGACCCTATGCTGCTCACACTGCCACCAGAAGGGAGCTGGGAGCACCAAACACCACTGAATTGCAGCGTAGGAGGGCAGTTTTCTCCAGAAGGTGCCTGGTAATTGTTCATACACATGGGCTGCCCAGTGCACTCATCCACTCATCCAGTGCACTCATCCAAATGATGCAGACTGCTGGGATGAGGGCTAGTATTTACAAGTAGATCTAGGCTTGCTGCACCTCTGGACACCCCATGACTTCCATGGGGTCACCATGACTTCTAGGTCACCATGACTTCCGCAATCATCCAGTGCACCAGGACTAATGGAGCACAGATGTACTCTCGAGGGAGCGAGTGTGAACCAGAACCCTCATCTCTGGAATGCTTTGCAGGAAGAACCATCACGTATCCCAGAGTACCTAGGCAGAAGACAAAGCAGGAAATTAAGCAGAAGAGTGAGTTTCTACCATTTTTGCTCCTTTATCCCTTTAAGGTTCTCAAGCAGGGTTTATAATCTCATCTTCAGAGGAAAAAGAGTGTTGTGCAGGAAACAGCCTTGATGAGGTACAGATCTGTAATGCTTTAGTTAAAGCACAGGTAAGCAACAAACAGCAGCGGACCTCTCAAGTGTTACACAAGTCTCTTCTCAGTTATCACTGTTGGCCTTGTAAGTTGTAGGTGTCTGAGACTGCTCTTCACAGTAGCTGGGAGTGCATGGAGCCCAAGAGGACAAGGTGAACCTGGCTGTAGGGCAGAGCTGTGTATTGGTGCTTGCCCACAGCAACTGAGATATCCACATGCATGGCACAAAGAAGAGATGTTTCATTCCCAACTGAAGATTAAAACATATTAAAAAGAGAAATGAGTCTCTGAAAGCATGGCCCAGACAGATTCCCCCAGGGTAGATCTATGCTCTAGATTCCCCAGGGCAGGAAAGATCCGTATTTCTGATTTACCACTGTTGTCAGGGAATGCAGTCAGAATGTAAACCATGGGTGATCATAAGCGGAATGAAACAGCGAGGGGTTCTGGCAGCACAGCACCATCCATGCTGGACAGTGTGGGATTCTCCCCATGACCCTGACAACAAAGCAACAGCAGGAAGCAGCGTGGTGCTGCTGGCCATGGCTGTGACTGGCAACAAAACCACAGAAGCCTTTTTAATATTGCAGAGACAGAAATGAAATCCTTCTCTTCTTACACAATGCTTGCCCTTCCTCAGCAGGGATCAAATCAATATGGGACCATGGAAAGTCAATAGTTTATTTCAGGGGATTTTGAGTTAGGCTTTGTAGGCAAAAAGGCATCAGCCTTGCTTCAAACTCCATGAAGATATGTATTTCCATTCCATGTCTATTTGTAGGACAGAAAAGTGACTTTTCCCCTCCTAAATCTTGTTTAAATGCTTCACTATTTTAAAATAAGGTCTGTCAGGAAAAAAAAATCAAATCTAGGGCTGGAATTATCCCTGGTGAAGCCTGCGGATCCCATTTGTTACTGAATGAGAATCACCTTGAAGGAACTTAAGAGCAACCTTGTAGCATTAATTGTCATATTTCCCTATTCTTTCTTCTGGTTTATGTTAGTACATTAGCCCTACTTCTATGGTGGTGGTTTAAGCACACAGAAACCCCACTTACGGTGTCTTCAACTTAAGAAGCACATGGAGCTGTTGGAGCAAGTGCAGAGGAGGGCCATGAGGGTGATCAGGGGACTGGAGCACCTCCCGTATGAAGACAGGCTGAGAAAGTTGGGGCTGTTCAGCCTGGAGAAGAGAAGGCTGCGTGGAGACCCCATAGCAGCCTTCCAGTATCTACAAATTTGCCAGAGAGGGACTCTTCATCAGGGACTATAGTGATAGAACAAGGAGTAATGGGTTCAAACTTAAATAGAGCAGATACAGGTTAGATATAAGGAAGAAGATATTTACTGTAAGTGTTGAGGCACTGGAACAAGCTGCCCAAGGAAGTTGTGAATGGCCCATTCCTGGCAGTGTTCAAGGCCAGGCTGGACGAGGCCTTGAGCAGTCTGTCTAGTGGAAGATGTACCTGCCCATGGTAGGGAGTTGGAATTAGATGATCTTAAGGTCCCTTCCAATCCTATTCTATGATTCTAAACACATACATATGCATACACATGCAAGAATGTCATTGTGATACAGCTCCCAAACCTTATACACAATGTGAGTAGTTTACTGCCTGCCTTTCTGGAAGACATAAGCAGCAGCAGAAAGAGAACTTTCACATAATTTCTGGAGAAATGCTGCAGCTGTAAGCCAACTTACATAACTGGTTTAGTTCAACAGAATTGCTTTCTGCCCTTAATCTGCTCAACAGTTTATCTTTGCTGTCGTGATCGGTAGGGCTTTCTTTAAACCGTTATGGATTAGCATTCTGCTACAACACGTTAAAAGCTTAGCTTTATTTTTGTCCAGAATGGGGGAGGGATATCAGGTTCAAATGTTCAGGCTGCGGTTTGTGAATGGCTATTTTTCTTACACAGCGATCAGTATACTGAGGTACCAAATGCAAGGCACAGCCAAACGCTTCGAGAGACAGTAGTAGTGGCTGGAATGAAAATACATGTGAATTTACTATTAAAAAAAAAGAAGAAAGGAACACCATATATTTGCATAATTATTTTAATCTATAAATACAAAATTTAATCCAGCATTCAAATAATGTATCCCACCCATCAGCTTTGTAAAAAGACCAAAGAATAAATGGTCTGAAAACTTAATTAATAAAGCTGGTTGAGGATTTTAGCATGTTTGCATTATTGATGCAATTTTGAGACAGAAACCCTGCCAAAAGCAATCTTTCTGTCATTCAACTGCAGGAATATAATACACCATAATGCACATAAGCCATCAAACAAACAGAACCTCAGCCACACCACTTACAAAGAGGTGTTCAGAGAATATTAACCAGCTGTTCAGTGAATTTTCACAGTGGATTCACCAACTATGAAAGTGGATGATCTATTGGAAAATCTAGGTCCAAATTTCTACCATAAATTGATGAGTACAACATACCAGTTTAAACTAAATCCATCAATTAGCACACTTCTTTGAAAAGTTTAGCACACTTTGATTTCACCTCTGTAAAACTGAAATGATTTGCAGATGCCAGTCTGGAATAGAGTAAGAGGTTACGTTTGTGAGTGGTGCCAATAATCCTTTGTGCAGCTGAATGCTATTCCAAGGAAAAACTAATTCTGTAATCAGTTGTGCTGACAACATCCGTACCTAACATGAAGCAAGTAGGCACTTTTGCATACCTAAGAGCAACACAGACACTAGAGAAGTTAAAAAAAGGTGTCTAGTGTTGCTAGGAAAAAAATAAAAACATAAACCTGGGAAAGTAATTCAGAAAAGAGGAGGAAAAAATCCAACTTAATTGTAATTTGTGTGCTGTTTGTTTTGCTCTCTTATTGGGAGCGATCTTTATTCTGCACATTCCAGTGAAAGGCCATTCACTTTTCATTAATCTTCTTTCTGACGGCAAGTGGAGCACCATTCCAGAGTTTCTACATTCCCTTGATGCTGCTCTGCTTAATGCTTGTGTGCTATTTAAACAAAGCATATTCAAACCAAATCTGACTATATATGGAATTCCATGACAAGCAAAACTTTGGATGCCTGACAAAAAAGAACCATGAAAACAGAATACACACACAAACACACAAAGCACTCCAAACTGCACAAACTCAACATGCACTAGAAAAGGCTCTTGGTGGCAAAGGTCAGGTACCCAGTGTGACCAACCATTTCCTTGAGTGGCACACCACTTTTGAACTGCACAGCTCCTTGCTGCAGATTAGAGCATGGGCTACCTTGGTCTGATGGCTTGCTGCTGTCAAAGCCAGTGCTAGAATTATCCTCAGCTGCTTTTCCAAGGTCAGGGATTTGCAAGCTAATTGTCCTCACATTGTACACTCGGAGAAGAATTTCCAAGGTGTTAATCTCTGTAAAACCATATTCTTCCATCGCTAGGCAGGTTCTTTGGACTTGTTCAATGCAGGGGGAGAAAGAGCAGATGCGGCCACCTGCAGAATGAGACAGGCAGTGGAGAAGAGAGTGAAAACCAAAATGCAGCACTTTTAACCATTTTTCAAATTCTCCCAGATGCCCATGGAATTACTGTTATACAGAGAAAGTGAAAACATTCTTCAAGAAAATCTCTGTGAGGCAACTATGCAGGTTTAGTGTCAGCATGAAATCAAACACAGACGACTCTACAAGATGCTTCAGACCCCTTAAAAACTGCAACAGCAACTTCATTCATCTTCCAAATCCTGTGTTGCAAACTGCATTCGTTCATGATAAAACCATTAACGTTGATCCCTTTAGAGCAAAGACCCTCTCAGAATCACTCTCCACTGTTCTGGACTGAGGACTGAACTGAAGTTGGCACCTACACAAAGCCAGAAGTCATTCTCCACACACTGTACTGAGTTGCCTTCATTACAATATCAGCGCGTGTGCACACACAGTCTGACAAAAGCGGCTGTGTTTATTTGAGAACGATGGTATGCATGTACAGAATAAAGTAATCTCTCCAGGCCATAGATGGAGTGCTGTTAAGGCTTTTCCCTTTTAGTCAAACTGACTAGCATGTCTTCCGAGCATTAAAATCTACTGGATATCAGGAAGGTTTACAGCAAGTGCCTCAAAACTCCAGGACAGGGCTTTTAAGTGATAATCTGACACTTGTCTCCTTATCTGAGCACAGTTCAGATTTTTGATTCTAAATACAGAGTATTAGTAGGCCCCCTACAACTTTCTGAGTACTACAATGTCACCTTAACAGCTGAGAATAGAATGATTCAGATTTACTCTGAAAAGCCACAGCCAAATCAGATCAAAGAATTATAAGGACACTGTCTGCCACAAAGCCAGGGCATGTGCTTTCACCCAGGACACAATGTCCCACAAGGCCCTTCCTGAAAAGCTTTTGTGCTGGGGGAAGGAACACTGGGCAATGCAGCTCCAGCTATTGTTTTACTTACTACAATTAGATGAAAATGCTTGCTGACCTGATTTGCATTCCCTCCCAGCCCTCTCCCAGGCTCATCCACTCAAGCCTTCCAGCACCAGTCATGGAAGTAGTTAAAGAACCCATACAAGTGAGAGCAAAGCATTCTGCTATAAATAGAGGCTATGCTGGGACTACATGAAGCCTGCTTTATCTTGAACTCCCCTTTTTTTTTTTTACTTTTTCGTTTCTACAGTCACATCTCTATAAAAAGAAAGCATCAGGTCTGAAAGCGTCAATGTAACACTCCAGTTACTGCACAGCAATGATGTGCTGGGTACGGGCTGCGAAGAACAGTTTCCATGACCATTAATCCACCATACATTAAGTAGGATTTAATTTTAGACATGAAATAAAGTCTCCACAGCCACGGATTCTTATCATGCATCGTAAGAACAAAGTACCTTGGACAAGTAATTCCCTGGAGTGACAATTAAAACCCAATCTAATAATCACCTGCAAAATTAATGCTGGTATGTGGCATTACTAACCAACTCTGTTGATGTTGATTTAATTGCACACCCAGTCCGCTAGCTCCCGTGAAATTAGATTTCTATGTTCACCAGGATTACCAGGGCTACCAAAATGATGCTGAAGTGGACAGCTGATCTTTTCTGGCCAAAGCAGTAGACACTGTTACCATGCTTGTGGATGTAAAAGAGAAAAGCTCAGGAAGAAATGTATGTTATATAATTAGAAAGCTACTATGAGGCACACATGTTATAAAGAAAGATGTTATATGCTTATTGTGTGGGGAATTGAACAAATGTCTAAGTTAGCTAAATGTCACTTCATAATAACTCATTGTCTGCAAAGCAGGAATGTGCAGAGAGACCAGAGACTTACTACGATTTCATTCAGGCTGGTTTTGGTGATTTATATTGCAATAAAAAAGGGAAATATAATCACATTTACACTAAGTCTCTTCTTACTTGTTCTGACTACAAGGATTTCAAGATACGTTTAGGCTTCTGAATTCACATGCTCTGGATTTACACTCAAAACCTAAGAAACTTGCACACAGCTGTTGCCATACAAGCTGCAGAGCCACCTACAGATCTTGTCAAGCCTTCAGTTAAAGGCAGGGCACCCTTCATTTTGCCTTGGGATGGTCAGCTGAGCACAGAATGTCAACACCAAACTTGGTGGTGATTTATCAGAATGCCTCCTTGCAAAGTGGACTGCTTGGGGAAATGAGATACAGAAAACAGGCTTTCAAACTGCCTGGTAGAGAAAGCAAGCTCTTGCTTTCAGTAGCTAATACCCAGAGGGGAAGCACAAAAAATAATGTTACTTTACTTATTGCACTGCTGGAAGCTTCTCAGGTATGAAAACTGAAAAAACAGTGTAACAGCTGGTGTTCTATATAACTGAGAGCATCCAGTGGGTTTTAGTAGTTCTGCCAATTTCAGTTTTTCCCTTTAATACCTACTGTTCTCATTGTTATTATTATACATGCCTCCCAAATAAATATACCTACAAACAGCTTTATGGATCCCAACAAGTGGGAAAGGAGTCTCCTCTGCTTTTTCCTGCCTGGATTTGACTCGAACGCTGAACTTGTTTGATTAAGCAGATAGTAAGAGAATATTGAAAAGCTGCAATTAGCAGAAGGTTGAAAGGCAGAAAAAGAAACTGCAGTTCCAGACTGCGGGAGACTGTCTAAAATAAAAAGATTTGGGAAGCTTCAATTGCCATGGTATGTTTAGACCAGCAAAAAAAAAACTGGACTGTGAGCAGCAGAAAACCAGCACTCAGAAGGACATACACATCTGTCCCAGGAGCAGAGATCCTGTCATCTCCAACAGACCAGATGCTTCTGAATTCTCTACACTGTAGGCTGCCATCTGTACCCTCACCAGCTCACCAGCTAGGCAAGACCCTTTCTGGCACAATCACCAAGCAGACAGAAATCTAGATTCTAGCATTCACAATTGTCAGATTCTCTAAGAGCCCTCTTGTCCTTTAGACATCAAGAGGCATTTAGGGCTTACAAGACTTGAATATGTATTGGTTTGTCTTGCCATGCCAAGGATTCCTTAGTGAATGAAGAAAAGACATGTACTCCCTCCCTCTCCACTTGTTAGGGCACACTGCTCTGCCTGTGGATCACAAAGGGGTGGAGGAGACTAGAGAGCAGTGAAAACAACTGAATGGAAACTTCTTAGTACAAACTGAGTTTGTGTTCTTTCAGAGCTCTGCTTTTAGGAAAGCTACCATTCCTAAATTTGGTTAATGAGATCTATGTGTCATCATAAATTGATACAGTAATTATCTGAGATTAATCCTGTTCACATTGGAAAGCTGTGTGAGCTTTTTGATCTGAAGAGCTGTCTAAAAATGTGTTTATTCGTGTATAATGCACCTGACAAGTGTTACAGATGAGGAGAAAAGAATAATGAGACTGTATGAAAGACTTAAATTTCTTTCTACCTCCAGTTTTAGAGGGAGTTAGTTTGAAATATTTAATAGAGAGGTTAAACCTCTCAAACCTGTAGGCTGGAACAAGCCCACACAGTCCTGGCAGTCATTATAACTAGCAATAGCTATAAGAGGGTATGAAAACTGTAGGTACAGTTCAAACTGGAATTATTAGAAAAGAGAGCATAAGGGAAGGGAGAAATAAAAGAGAAGATTTGCATCCACAAACCTCTGCACATTTTAACAGACAGTAACTGATTAGTAATCAAGGGACACATCCTTGCATCTTTACAAGAGGTCAGTGCCCCAAAGTTGCTCCTCCTTCAGGAGCAGTTCCTGGTACGTTCCTGTGCAATTCCAGCAAACTATTTTGTTTCTGGTTTGTCTGAGCAAAGACTAACACCTCTACCAGTTCTATTCAGCTGATAACTGCATTAGGTTTCAAGCATGGAAAATCTGGCAGTACCCAACTGACATGAGCTTAGGATACAGAAAATGTGTCCAAGTTATGTGCTCTCACTTTTGTAGATTTTAGTATGCGTCACAAGTGCTTTCACAGTTTTTTTTTCATCATCCCAATATTATTCAGAAGATGCAAAAAGAACATATGTAGTGCAGCACCATTAAGTTCCAGGGAAAAGAGCCTGTAATTTTAGAAACAATTCTGTGATGTAAAGAATACAACACAGCATTTTTATCTCTGGAAAAAGAATACAGCTCTGGGTTTTGGGACTTCAGTGCATTGTCATAATTGGAAGATTACATTACGAAGATCTCAAGGAAGAAAAAATTACACAGGCATTATCATTATGCAGAGGCGAGGCAGGAGAGTCACTGAGCAGCATCACCATGGCATTTACTCTGTGGTAGTAGGACGCTAAAAATATTGCCTCTGTAAAAGGGGACAGAACGTCCTTAAGCAAGTGTGCTCGTGGGCGGTTTGATGTAGCTTCCCTGACAAGTGAAATTAGAGGATTCGGCTGTTGGAAGAAATTAAAGGATGTTTCTTGGTTCAGAAAGCATATTTTTCTCCAAATCACTTGCCAGCTCATTAACAGGAGCTTGATGTGATTTTCTGCAAATGTGTCCTTAACCTCTACATTCGTAGGTGCATCCTTCAAAAGGGATTTATTCCTGCTCACTATCATGGGCTGGCAAAAGCATGCAACAAGGAAATGTAAAAAATCCGTTGGCTCCAAACTGGGGAAGAAAACTTAAGGATTCTTTCATTCCAAACTACTTCCTGAAAACTGTGTAAAGGCAAATAGCTTTGGCCAGCATTCCATGGCATGGATTATGATGCAGGAATCCTTCTGTTTGTCTCTTAACACATGACAGAATCACTTTTACTTAAGGCCAAGCCCATCATATGCACTTTGCCTACCAATCCCTGACAGACCAGAGCTACATTAACGCTCTCCAATGATATACAACAACTTGGGCTGGCTCAGCAAACAGCCAGTGCTTGGGAGCCAAATGAAGCTGTGTAGTGGGTTATCTGGTTCTGTTTCCTAGCAGGGCAGCTCTGCCCTACAGCAGATGGCCCCTCAATGTTGAGAGAATATGAATCACAGAATACCAGGCTGGGAGGTACCTCAAGGATCATCTGGTGCAACTCTCGGCAAAACATGACCTAGACTAGATGCCCCAGCACCCTGTCCAATGCATGTCTAAAGTCTCCAACACTGGGGAATCTGCCACTTCCCTGAGGAGATTATTCCAATGGCTGATTGTTCTCATTGTGAAAAAATTTCCTCTACTGTACAACCGGAATCTCCCCTGGGAGTAACCTGTACCCACTGGCCCTCATCTTTTCCATGTGACTCCCTGTAAAATGGAAGTCTCCCTCTTCTTTATAGCCACCCTTTAAATATGGAAACATAAAGTCTCCCCTAAGTGTCCCTTCTCAAGGCTGAGAAACCCATTTCCTTCAGGCTTCTCTGATGTGGCAGCTTTCCCAGTCCTTTGATCATCTTTATGGCACTTCTCTAGGTAACACGTGCTTCAATCTAAGCTTAGTTTGTGGATCTTTAACCTCACCTTCATTCTCCTTCAAATCAACCCAGGTACCACACTAGCAAAGGTTGGTGCTGACATTTTCGCAAACATTTATTGCTGCATCCATATATTTCAAAACAATCTCCTGGGGACATGAGAAGCACTGATACCAACCTGAGTACCACCTGCATGGGTGGAGGACAACAGCATGCTAGACGATCAGACTCCAATTCCTGCCCTAACACATTCCCTGAGAGTTCTTGAGGTAGCCCGAGTCCAAACAACATCAGCCTTGATGTCACTGCCCTCTTCCCAGTGTGATTCAGCCTGTGGTACTCCCTACCCAGTTACCAGAGAGGTGAGACTTGCGGCCATGATTTCAGCTGCTCCTCAAAGCCACGCTGGGGTGGTTTAAAAACTGGACCACAACCAACCTCTGGGGCTCAAGAAAAATAGCCAGTGAGACTTTCTACACAGACTTGGTATTCCCTGAAAGCTCAGAGGAGGAGGGAGGCAAGCCCAAATGAAAACTGAAACCAGCTAAACCAGGCAATGCCTTACTTGAATCACAGGCTACTGGGAGGATGAGATACTATGTATTCTCTTATACAGCATCTGTAATAACCAAACCTGGCAGGTTAGGACAACACTCAATGGCTATGCTAAGGGGAAAAAAAATGCAAACAAGACCTGTTTTAAGTTCACTGTGTACAAATGAAATAAATATAAGACTTTGGAAATGAAAGCCTACTACTACTACAAAGAGCAAAATACTGCTGAAGGGCTTCTGTGATGGTAGGAAATGCAGAGGCCCAAACAGGGAGTTGTGCAGAGGTGACTCCCTGCAGAGTTTTGGGGAGAGACCTGACAGCACCATGCTACCTGATTCAGGTGGTATCTCAGCAATGACAATTTAACAAACTCAAAATATAGGGGCTTTAGACACTCAAGAGGAAGTGGCAAGTTTGAATTTAAAAGTAAAATCTTTAACAGAAAGAAAGGAAACAAAAGTGGGGTGCTTTTGATAATTTTATGACTCAGACTGTTAAACACTACCGAGGACTGAGTTATAATGCAAGAGGCCAATCCAACCTAATAGATGGCTGTATTTTTCCATCTTCCTACTTGAAAAATTAAAATCCATAAGAAAATTATCGTACAAGTGGGTTTCTGCCTCAGCTTCCACAGGCTTGGAAGAAACAGACAATATTTATGAGAGTGGAGTAGGTGGGTGCAGAATTATATTCAAAGCACTACAGTATTCAGCTGCGAGATGACTGTGACTCAAAAGTTTCAGGGCGTTTAAGAACTGCAGAATATTGACAATATTTTTGTTACCTCACAATTTTTTCATTTTCTTCCTTTTTTTAAATTTAGCCTGAAGGGGTTAACAGCAACTCTGCAAAAAGCCATCAAGGTCAGATATTGGGAACAGCAGTTCTGACTATAGAACAGCATTAATCAGCAGATGCTGCAAAAGAAAAACAGTGCAGGTCTGGAAATGAAAGCAAGTTCTGCAGTGCAGCAGTGCCTGAGAGATATTACAAGCAGCATTTCTGCTGAAAGTGTGACTGGTGAAATCAGCACAGAAGGATGCAGCTGAGATGCAAGCCTGAATGTCGGCAGCATACATCACCAGAAAACAAGAACCTTCTAGTCACAAACCTACTGTGCCATTTTATTCTTTTAGCTTTTCAGAGGCTGGCAGTGCTTTAAATGGGAGGCCAAGCTACTGTAAGCATACTGCAAGGCATAGCCTCAGTGATAAATGTACTCTGTAAAGAGGATCATTAACACCCAGCCTACTAGGAGCTGGCACTATTCAGGAGCTTGAGTTAAGTAGGGGAGAAAACACTGATTTGATAAGGTTTTGTTACGAACTCTCATATACAGGTTCAGCTGAACACTCTATAATGAATATTGTGGTTTTAAAGAGGAGGCTAGCTGATGTTATAGATTGAATTTGCTTAGCTCTGATTTCATCCAAAGTACCCAAAGACTTTAGGAAATAAATTACCACTATCTGCAGTACAGCTGCGATATCTGCATGGCACACCACAAAAAAACCCACAGTGTGAATGGTTCAAATGTGACCTGTCCAGATGTGAGAGAGAGGCCGGGGATGGAACGACTCAGTGCTTTATCACTGTGCTAACTCTTGGAACAACAGCAGTATGTGCACAGACTGTCCTTACTGCAGAAGAGCTTTAACTATTTGAAAACAAAACAGAGAAGCCCTATAAAGCTATCTGCCTGCAGTAGGGAAAGGGAAGCCATTACAGATACCCTTCTATCACATTTTAGATTTTGCAGCAGTAAAAGAAAACCCACAACAAAAATATCCACCATTTGGAATGAAACAGAAGCATGTGTAAGTTTGTACTGATTATGACTGCAATCAATTATATTGCAGATGAAAAAGCTGTTGTTCCCATGCAAAATTAAAAAAAAAATAATAAAAAATATGCCTCTGGCTCTTATTCAGGTGCTGTGAAACCCAAAAGATGAGCCTTAGATGAGTACTAGATCTCACGACTCTGGTGGCTGTTTGCAGCAAAAACTACAGCAAGAGTCACCAAGTTTGCCTTTTGACTAGTACATGAAGTGTGTGGATGCCACTTCACAAACACAAAAATGTGGGATTTTAAAGAACTATCTATATTGCCTTAATAGATGCAACCTTGTGGCACAGAAAAGCACAGCCAGATGGCATGGCCACTTTGGAACTATAATACCTTTTTTAGGATTTCAAATGAGACGTGGATTCAAAACTTGAAACTGTTCAAGCAGCTCTGCTTAGTATGCTAACCATGCACCACTTAAATAATTCAAATTGGACTGCGCAATGCAGCGCCTTCTAAGCTGGGAAGTCAGCTGAGTGTTGTGCTCACTAGATTAGATAATTTGAGCATGGGAAGGGCATTGTACAGTGCAGTGAAAATTACCTTTTTTCCGAGGACACACTGGAAAGCAGCTACAGATTGAGCTGTAACCCTTGCAGGTACAGAGTGCCAGCCAGGCACTCTTTATTCAGTATTTTTTTAAAGAAAGTGTGTGTTACACTGGTATCAGAAAGCTTTCTAGAACATTTTCAGTAGTAGCTGAGGTAGCCTACCAGCAAGGTCAGCCCTGACTCAGCAAGGTAACGTACATTCAGTGACTGTTAAGAACAAGCTTAAATCCTGTGATTTCAAGACCTAACAATTCACTTAAAGTCAGGCCTGTGATTACATATTTTAACAAACAACTGGGCCTTGGCATATAATCAAGTTTTACTAAATTCATGTCCCAGCAGGCTCTCTTGATTAGAAAAGTCACTTTTGTAGATGTAAGTCATCTGGCACAAGTTAGTTCAGATCCACACCTGTAAAGTCACACTAGTATAACATTAATTAAGGGAAAAATTATTCCAGGATAAAAGAATGATTTATTCACTGAAGCTTATTTTGCAATAGGGAAAAGAACTAATGAAATCCATCCAATAACTTGACAGTTCTATCTTGCTGTCACAATCATGGAATAACTGGCATAAGCTAGACACCCTTTCTGTTCAATTCCCACTGCAACCAATGGCAAACTTCTCATTAGCTCCAATAGTAAAGATTTAAGGCAGAAATTGGCAAGTATATTTAAGTGTAACCACATTTTCTTTAACAATACTGATGGAATGCTCTGTTGAATAGGTTCAAGTCTACAATGATTGATGTGAAGTGTGTCTGAACACCTTTTATACAAACATTTTCCCATTGAATTGCCAAAGAAATGTGCTTTCAGCATTTATTGTTACTGCTACTTCCCACACCCCTCAGATCTAGCAAAATGCACTTGATGGAGGTTCAAAGGGTTTTTCATAAATTGCCCATGCTAATTGTAGAGCTAGCACAGGCCTGTAGGAAAACAAGTTCTCCTTTCAAATTTTCCACTGTAAATTGAAGACCTCTTTTGAAGGTTTTTCAGACTTGGAAATGCCTAGAGATTTTCACATTAGAGAACACTGATTACTCAATGGAAGGGAGCAAATCTACGTATGGCTCAAAGGCAGAGATGTGTGCATGTACAGTACTTCCTGAGCATAAAGAGGTAAGTGCAGTTACCTTCAGCTTTTAATGCTGACTTTGCATGTCCTATGGCTTCCCATGGAGACGGAATATCTAGGAACACTGCATCTGCAATGTTTGAGACACCGAACCCATTTTTGCACACATCTTGGTTGGTGACAGTGACGAGATGTTCCACCCCATGCTCTCGAAACTCCTCCCTGGCCTTCTCAGCCCTCTGTTGGTGGAACTCTACTGTGTACAGGTGCCCCGTGGGAGCCACTGTCCTGATGACAGCATGTGAGAGGGATCCGCTGCCTGTACCTGGAAAAGACAAACAACTCATGAAATATGCCTTTTGTCAGAGCTAAATATTAGAACAGAGCTCTTCTCCATTAGTACTCCTTGGAACACTTCCTCAAATCCAAATGAACAGAAACCACTGGTTAAACTACTCAAAGAGAACAGTCCTTCCTTCACAAGGCAAGAGGTACTAAATGCCCTAGGAAACAGTCTTAAGGGTCCTCAAATCGTTAATTAAAAATCTGGCAAACTCTGTCTTACCTCCCTAGGGTAGGAAACTGATGCCAAGGGTCAGCTCTAACAAATACCACAACAGAACACGAAGTGCATGTGACAGGAAAAAGTCATGGAAATTAACCAGATTTCTTTTTCAAAGGCCAGGCTTTTCTAGGGTGAAAAAAAGATGAAGGCAAATTTTAACGTTTTTCAAACCTTATGCTTTATTAAAACAAAGAAGAGATGTTGGCAAGAGTTGGTGCTTGAAAATCCTATTGATACCTATGCAAACAACTGGTCTTCAGGATATGAAGTCTGTTTTACCCAGGGCTCTTGAGAGGCACTGGTCATCCTTGACTTCCACTGAAATTATCAAAACATTAAGGTTTCCTTGCAGTCACACAGACCAAACAACCTGCTTTCACAGGTGACTTACATACATGCACAGCTACACAATCTTAACTTAGTCTAATGAGAGCCATCACATACCTGAAATTGTACACAAGTACCATTACCATGTACAACCAGGGACTATTAAGACAGATTCTCTTCCTTGTTTTAGTCTGATAATTTAGGACACTTATTTAAAACAATCCATTGGCATGTTAAACAGATGAATGACTAATAAAGAACATTTTCACTGCAGAAAACACCCATATACGAATTCACATTGCAAATTACTCACTGAAGTGGCATTTAACAGAATAACCCCTCAAGCTCAAAACCCCACAGCAGCCCCAAATTATCTGTGTTTATTGATTTATAATTCTGTACTTAGAACATATTCCTCCTGTAGAAAGAAAATCTATTTCTAGCTATCTTCAGTGACTGTTTAGGCTAAATTTCAGCCTGAAGCAGGTTCTTTCAACTAACATAAATCTTCAAAAGCTTACAAAGGACAGAACCTGAAATAAAGCAGTGGTGGAGAAAGTTCAGAAATGAGTAGAAAGGAAATTAATTAGGGGACACAGGTCCCCTGCTTAATTGGAGCAACACTTCCCGCAACCATACAGGAAGTCAGCTTACTCACAGATCCAAGGTTCTTGCCACCTAGTCACGTAAGGGGAGAATCACTGCCGTGGCACCATATTTAATCTGTCAGCACTGAAAGAAGAGCTATTCAGACTGTAAACAGAGCTCAGGGCCCATGTTTGCCCCCGGATCAACCGCCTGCACTGTGGAACCTCTGCTTCCCTCTGAGAGGGCTCTGACCCCGACAGGCAGGCTAGCAACCTCCCCCTGCTTAATGGGGTAGATTAGATGGGGAAGGAGGACTGACAGATTTTAGCACTCACCTCAAAGAGGTCCAAAGGAAGAGAGAAACTATGACACACACTTATTTAAGGTGAAAATCCATTGATTTTCACAATTGAAAACCAATTTTCAATTGTGAATTTATGACAGTATTGAAATAAAGCAAACAAAAGGCAAAGAATCATAGAATCATAGAATCATAGACACACATAGAATCAAAGACACCTATATGTGCACACATGAAAAACTATCTGGTCATAGCACTCATAGGCTCTGAATGTCAACATGAACTTTTCCCTGGTCAGGAGTAAGGGTGGCATGATAGCCATGTGGTTGTAAAACCTCAACGATACATGTGCATAACAAAGAAGTGACATTTAATTGATTTTGTGGCGGGTTGTTTTTTTTTCCTTTTTAATGACAAGAGCAGGGAACTATTTTTCCCAGGATGCCAAAATGACTAAACTTCTGCCCTTATATTTCATGCCAGAAGGCAGGACTGCACAACTGAGAACTTTTGCAAACTGATAGAATTTCACTATTTTACCTCTCGAGTTATATGGCACACTTTCTGTATCTTTCTCTGCTAATCTAAAAGAGTGAACAGAAGGCCTGTGAGCACAGCTGGGCTGTAAGCAGAAGAGAGAGGAAGCTTGTGCATGTATCCACTTCCCTTGTTCATATTCTTATACATTTTTAATCACTTTCCTTTTAAATCTGCTGTTAAAAACACCACAGAAGATACTGTTTGTCTCCTTCCTAGGAAAACTCATTAAGATCTTTTGGCTTCTTTTCTTTTCTCTCCATGCCAAACCCTGAAATTTCCAGGATGTTGGACGTCATCATCACTTGCATGCATATTACAGAGCTTTTGTTAAACAAGGTTGCCAGGAACTGTTCATTGTTGACTGGCTACCGCAAACATAAGAATATGTATCATGTTTGAACATATCAAACTCTTATCACAGGAACATCATTAATGAGAGTATTTCTGAAGATGCTGCCTGCCTTCTCTTGACAACTCTCAAAACTGCAGGAAACAAAGAACAAGATGGTTATGAATCATCCACCATTGTAAAATCTCGTGAAGAGATTACAGGTTCTGAACGCAGTCCTGTGCAATTATGATGACCCTCAACTCTGATGTGTCTGATAGTTTGGGATGCTTGATGCAACTTATTAAGAATATGAGAGTCCGGCAGTAGAAAGGGAAATTTATGTTTATATTCACCTCCTCCCATGCAAATCTGCAACATTTAACATCTGAGTTCTCCCACCATCTTCTCAATTCCCTTTCGATTTCTCTTTCTACTTACTTTAAAATCATTACTGAAAAAAGTAGTATTCAGCAAAATAGTTCTAGTCAGATTCAGGTTTCACTGGGAAATGAAGGGTATCCTTAGTATGATATAGAATCAGTCAAGAAAGCAGGAAAACACAAGGAGTAATGCTACTAAGCCTGAAATATCGTAGCTGAATTACCTGCATAGAAACGAACCAAAAACCTGAATGCTCAAAAATTAACTTTTTCCATCAGAAGAGGCAAGTTAAGAATTGGATGGACTTTAACACATTTTCATTCTCATATAGGTGCACTGAAATGCCTGTCTTCCCAATTTGACCTAGAAAGTGGAAGGCAAGAAACTTTTAGAAACAAATAGGTTGTAATTTTTGCACCAGAATGCTTGCCTCCCTGACAGCCTGCACTATAGTCTAAGAAACTGCTTGCTCTCTACCACAACACAATGCCTATTTAACAACAACTTAGGACACTTGCTAATGCCTTGGGGAAACATGATGCTCTTAGACATTGACTATTCTATGATCTTAAACGTCTTAGTCAAAAAGCAGACTTCTGCATTGCAGGTATTTAATAACACACCACAGGGTCCCCAGTATGCCATACTCAAAGCTCAAAACCTGAGGAGCAGGCACTGTGTAGGGGATCAGCATGTAGACTAGGAAAGTGGTCCATCCCAATACAAAGGCAGGAATTAAGATCCTGTGTGTTAAAACCATGTAAGTCAGGTGGCTCACAGCCTGCAGACTGATGTAGTATCCTTTCCTTCTTGGTGGGCTCAAGCTCATTCTGTTCTTCTCTGATACATTTAAGCTCAGGAAAATGTTTCTGCCCTCTCCCAGGGCAAAGAAAACACTGCACTTTTAGAAGGGTTTCAATCCTAACAAGTGGACAACTGGATGGAACACTCTAGCTCAGCACCTACTGATACTTCCTTCTTGTAGACAAGAAAGTATTGATCACATGCACTCCTCAATCATTCCCCTGACCTCAGACAGATCTGTTCTTCTCACTCTCTGCTTAGTTCAAGTGACAGGTTTCCAGAGAAGCCTCCATACACATCACCTATCTTGAGATGATGCCCACATCAAGATCACTTCTTGCCTTTTCAAAGCTGCAGTGGACAACATCTGAGCTGTTACAAAATAACGTGCTATTTCAAAACAGTATAGATACACATCAGAACACTGTCGAGAGAAATGTATTACCACAGCATCTAGCATAGTAGTTGACTAATAACTAAGAAAGTACATTTTTATACTGTATTCTGTTTATTATTCTGTCTCATTTTCTTACTGCAAAGGATATTTGTCTAACCTCCTGGAATCTGATCCAAGCTATAAACCTAAGTGACCCAATTCTGTGTTCTACTGCATTTCCTTATTGCAGGCTATCACTTGGCTTGTCTTCTCTAAAAATTTCTCGAAATAGGTGCCTCTTTCTAAAAAAAGAATTACAAGTAGTGATTATGAACATACAGATGTTTACAGCTGTGCATATGCAAAAAGATTTGGGAATAAAGCAAAAGAAGCTCTTTTGCTTTAAGCAAAAAATAAGAACATTGGTTCTTATTGCTTGGAAATGAGAAAAGTGAAATTTAATACTGGGTCTCTACAATATCTAATAACATTTTTAAAAGAACTGATGTTTATGATCTAAACTTTGGCTACCAAAGTTATTATGAGTAAATACAAAACAACGACAGTGTGGCTGCATTTGTCTCCTAGCTACACCACTTAGACCTAGCAAATAGTAAGACAGGTCATGAGTCAGCTATGTGTACGGAAGGAGCCTCAAAACCTAAAGAAAATTATTCTTTAGACAGAGCTAGCAACTCCACAGCTACCATCTGTCAAGAAACACTGAACAGAGGAAGGCTGATCATTGTACATGGCAAGTTTGTGTAACTGGAGAATCACTAATGGTTTTTAAAAAATATATGAAAAGTTATTAAGCACCTGATGGAAACTAACCCAAATACCTTACTGTGAAAATAGTCAAGGGCACAAATCATAGTGGCAGAGGTAAGACAGGGCAAGAGCAGGGACAGAGAGCAGGAGGAGGAAAGGGAGGGAAAGAGATTTAAGAAGATGAGCTGGCAACTGACAAACAAAACAGTAAATCAAGAAGCCTCCTTTATGAAACATTAGCTCTTTCTGCTACTGTTTGTTGTGGGCACCATGCTAAACTAGGCATTTCAGGAAGCATGCTGCAGGTCAGAGAGCGCTGCTGCTCACTGACCACATTGAGTAGTTGGGGGAAGAATAGCAGGGCAGTTTTCAAGACTGGCACTACCTACAAAAGGAATGAGAATGTGAAGACTGAATTTTTCCTTAGAGATTCAAGAGTCTGAGTTCCTTAGAGAGGGATCTCCAGGATACAGGGGAGGACCTAAAAAAAGCTAGGATGATTAGCCAGGTTAATAAATGGTTAAAAGGGTGGTGTCATAGTCAGGGGTTGGGGTGTCTTGAACACGGGACCCAAGTTTGTAGGCCAGGTCTACTGGGGGCTGGTGGAGCTGAAGCGATTTTGGTAGGAGGCTTGCCAGACTGGTCAAGGAGGCTTTGAACTAGATGTGTTGGGGGAGAGGGGCATCATTCCATCCCAACACTCCCAGTCAGTTGCCAGCACCTATAATAAACGCTTGGAGCAATGTAGAGATATTCCAGCCACTCCAGCCAATAAGCCAGCTACATTTGGAGCTCAGCTCAGATGCCTCTATACAAATGCCCATAGTATGGGGAAAAAACAAGAGGAATTAGAGATGTGTGCACATCTACAGGGGTATGATATAATAGGCATCACAGAAACATGGTGGGATGGCTCCTATGACTGGAGTGCTGGAATGGAAGGTTACAGGCTCTTTAGAAAAGACAGGCCTGGGAGGTGGGATGGGGGAGTTGCTGTTTATGTTAGCGATAGGCTGGAGAGTATGGAACTCTGTCTGGGGACAGGTGAGCAGTTAACAGAGAGTTTGTGGGTCAGGGTTAAAGGGAAAACAGTGATAGGAGACATTACTGTGGGGATCTGTTACAGACCGACTGGTCAAGAAGAACCTGTGGATGAAGCACTCTACAGACAAGAGGAAAAGCCTCACGCTCACAGGCCCTTGTTCTCATGGGTGACTTCAACCAACCTGATATCTGTTGGAATGACGGTACCGCCCGGCACAAGCAATCCAGAAGGTTCCTTGATTGTGTGGAAAACAACTTTCTTCTGCAAGTAACAGACGAGCCAACAAGGAGAGGTGCCATGCTTGACCTCGTGCTCACCAACAGGGAAGGGCTCATTGGAAATGTGATGCTCCAGGGCAGCCTTGGATGCAGCGATCATGAGATGGTTGAGTTTGAGATCCTCAGGACAGTGAGAAGAGCGTGCAGCAAGCTCACTGCCCTGGACTTCAAGAGAGCAGACTTTGGCCTCTTCAGGAACCTGCTTAGTAAAGTGTCATGGGATATAGCCCTAGAGGGCAGGGTGGTCTAAGACTCTTGGCTGATATTCAAGGATCACCTGCTACAAGCTCAGGAGCGTTGCATCCCAACTAGAAGGAAGTGCAGCAGGAGGGCCAGGAGACCTCCTTGGATGGATAAGGAGCTGCTGAGGAAAATTCAAAGGAAAAAAGGTGGAAGCAAGGACAGGCGGCCTGGGAAGAGTACAGGGATGTTGTCCGGGAAGCTAAGGACCAGGTTAGGAAAGCCAAGGCCCAGTTAGAATTAAACTTGGCTAGGGATGTTAAGGATAACAGGAAGGGATTCTACAGGTACATAGCAAATGAAAGACAGACTAAGGACAACGTAGGCCTCCTCTGGAAGCTCTCAGGAGAACTAGCTACACAGGATTTGGAGAAGGCTGAGGTTCTGAATGACTTCTTTGCCTCCGTCTTCACTGGCAAAGGCTCTGACCGAACCATCCAAGTCTTGGAGGGTAGACACAGGGACTGTGACAATGAAGACCTTGGGCGCACTGTAGGAGAGGATCTGGTTTGAGACCATCTTAAAAACCTGAACATGCACAAGTCCATGGGACCTGATGAAATCCATCCGCAGGTCCTGAAGTAGCTGGTGAATGAAGTTGCTAAGCTGCTGGCCATCATATTTGAAAAATCATGGCAGTCAGGTGAAGTTCCTGGAATATAACCCCCATTTTCAAGAAGGGGAAAATGGATGACCCAGGGAATTACAGACCAGTCAGTCTCACCTCTGTGCCTGGCAAAATCTTGGAGCAGATTCTCCTGGAAGGCATGCTAAGGCACATGAAAAACAACAAGGTGCTTGGTGACAGCCAGCATGGCTTCACTAAGGGGAAATCCTGCCTGACCAATTTGGTGGCCTTCTATGATGGGGCTACAGAACTGAGGGACAGGGGTAGAGCAGTTGATGTCATCTACCTGGATTTGTGTAAAGCGTTCGACACTGTCCCACATGACATCCTTGTCTCTAAACTGGAGAGACATCAGTTTGATGGATGGACCACTTGGTGGATAAAGAACTGGCTGGATGGCCGCACACAAAGAGTTGTGGTCAATGACTCAATGCCCAGCTGGAGACCTGTAACGAGTGGTGTCCCTCAGGGATCTGTGTTGGGACCAGTCTTGTTTAACATCTTCATCGCCAACACGGACAGTGGGATTGAGTGCGCCCTCAGCAAGTTTGCGGATGACACCAAGCTGTGTGGTTCAGTTGATAGGCTGAAGGGAAGGAATGCCATCCAGAGGGACCTTGTGAGGTGGGCTGATGCCAACCTCATGAAGTTTAACCATGACAAGTGCAAGGTCCTACACCTGGGTTAGAGCAATCCCAGGCACAGCTACAAGATGGGCAAAGAAGAGATTCAGAGCAGGCCTGTGGAGAAGGACTTGGGGATGCTGGTCAATGAGAAAATGAACATGAGCCAGCAGTGTGCACTTGCAGCCCAGAAAGCCAACCATATCCTGGGCTGCATCAAAAGGAGCGTGACCAGCAGGTCGAAGGAGGTGATCCTGCCCCTCTATTCTGCTCTTGTGAGACCTCACCTGGAGTGCTGTGTGCAGTTCTGGTGTCCTCAACATAAAAAGGACATGCAGCTGTTGGAACAAGTCCAGAGGAGGGCCATGAGGATGATCAGGGGACTGGAGCATCTCCCGTATGAAGATAGGCTGAGAAAGTTGGGGCTGTTCAGCCTGGAGATGAGAAGGCTGCATGGAGACCTCATAGCAGCCTTCCAGTATCTGAAGGGGGCCTACAGGGATGCTGGGGAGGGACTCTTCATTAGGGACTGTAGTGACAGGACAAGGGGTAACGGGTTAAAACTTAAACAGGGGAAGTTTAGATTGGATATAAGGAGGAAATTCTTTCCTGTTAGGGTGGTGAGGCACTGGAATGGGTTGCCCAGGGAGGTTCTGAATGCTCCATTCCTGGCAGTGTTCAAGACCAGGTTGGATGAAACACTGGGTGATATGGGTTAGTGTGAAGTGTCCCTGCCCATGGCAGGGGGGTGGAACTAGACGATCTTAAGGTCCTTTCCAACCCTAACTATTCTGTGATTCTGTGATCTCTCATTGTCCTTCAGTCTTCCACAAAACAAACGTAATACTGTTAAGTTCAGAGCTGTGTAACAAATGCGCTTCATGCGCAAGTGAAATGGTAAGATGAAAGTGAGTCCAGACAGTCTAGAAACAAATGCTTTAGGGTATAACCAGCATTCTCCATCAGCGGCACGTGAGCCACAAGTCTGAATACATTGCAGCGATGCCTCATGTGGCCACAGTTGTTTTGGTTCAGTTCTTTGGTACATGAAGATAATACTCTGCTCTCTGACATTTGTACTAATGAGGCCTTTCTTATACTTCAAAAGGTGCTATACAAGAATCAGGTTTTCAAATTCTTCCCTCACTCTAACTTGAACAGCTTCTAGGAAATAGAGAAGAGACATCCTAAAACACTGACTTAATTAGTATGAACGTGTTTCAAAATCAAATTAATACTTACAAAGTCTGGCCTGTACTTTACACTAGAGTTGCAAACAGTTTACATATACATATATCACAAAAATTGTAAAGACCTGAGCAGTATTTGTCAAAAAGTCTATAAGCACTTCAGAAGACTCATAAGCACACAGCTGACTTGCTAGGGCTTCACAATCAACTATTAATCATTTAAGTATCCATTAATCATTAAGTCCTCATTAATTTTTTATGAAAGTGCTCTTAACAAAATCTATACCCAGGCTGAGTCTGAAAATTTCATAATTGTTTCTGAGAAGCTCTAGTGTAAGGCTGGCTGGCAGCTCTCATTACTCCTCCACAGAAAAACCATGAGGACCCAGAATACTGTTCTCAGTCTTCAGAAACCCAGTCTGTGGGCTCAGAAACCCACTGCTGTGTGGCAATGAGCAGGGTTTAGCAATTTTTAATTTGGGATTTTGCTGAAGGGAAACAAAAAAATCCAATTAACATTTTTTGCTCATGTGAGTCTGATTTTGCTGAATGCTGAAGGATCACTGGGATGGCGGTTAGAATACTTTTGACTAAATTACATTTTGCCTAAACACTAAGCTTCATTGAAGCCAAAATATTTCTAAGACTTATCAGACTAAATAAAGTTTCACAGTGCTGTACTGCATTCCCCAAGTAATTCTGAGGGCTAGCACAGACACTTGTTTAGGTCTCACCAGGGAGAAAAGACAGTAAAAAAGCCTTGATACATAGACACTGGAAGGAAAAATCTAGAAAAAAAAAGGTTCCACACACTTCTGTTTGGAAAAAGTATCTGAGAGGTTTCATTCTGGTCCAAATGTACAATAAAAAGATTAGTTTTGGAGAGTGCGACACAAAAGAAAAGATTCATCTTATTCCTTTATCTAGACAGTGGATGCACATGCAACAAACACAAACAGGATCAGAGTTACCTGATGAGTATTAAAGGTTCTTGCTACCAGGCCACCCACAGCAGGTATTTTAGGAGCTATCTCAATTATTCTTAATTCTAGATAGATCAGGTTGTTACAGACTGCGTCAGAGCAGGAAATTCCATAGTCCAGGGACCAATGATTTCAAGAGCTCTTAGCTCCAGCAATCATGCTAATAGTCTTTAAATCTCAACGTACATTTGTAAATTAGAAATTGGCAGAAGGCAGAAAAAGGATCATATTCCTACACCTCCATCATGAAACATCAGGCAGATGCCGAGTTCCCTTATAGCCTCAATAGAGTAAGCTTGCATCATTTTTAATTATGCATGCACTGCTGACAAGCCTGCTCGTTAGGTATTTATTAAAGATGATTAAAAATAGTAAAACCTGTATTAATATGTTTGTATCTTTTATGACAAATTATGAGTAATCAATTAAAAATGCATAATTCAAGTGATATAAAATTGAGCCTTCTGGTTATTCTACTGAATTTTTATTATCACACACAAAGGATCATTTATACTCATATACAACATGATACAGAAGGTATTTCATCTTATTTTCTCAGTCTTCATATAGTTGTGGCGACTAATCCACCATTCTGCCTGCTTACACTGGGCAAACACTGTGGCCTAATTGGTAAGACAAAAGAGCCTGGCCTCTTTACAGTGCCCCCTTTTCTGGTCTGATCAGCAACTATGTACAAAAGTTCAATTTCAAATAATAAAAAAGACCTCCATGCTAATTAATGCTCAAAATACATCTAAACGCAGCACCAGCAGGAAGCAGACTCAAATGTCATTACTAGACCAGATTTCCTGTCTTGTTTCTACTAATCACCATTGGGCTGTTTCTACTAATCGCCATTGGCTGTTTCTGTCTAGGCCACACAAGGTTAATCTAGAACTAATTATTTTGAATCAGTGAAAACTGTCTAATTTAGGATGGCACCAAAGTAGGTTACATCATCACACAGTAGGCTCCAGTTGTTAGGGTCTATAAAATTTTTCATTTGAATCACCTCTTTTGGTCAGTTGCAAGCAAATTTGCAGTAAGATCTCTTGCATTAAGGTTAACAGGTGAATTTGATGCAATACTCTTTCTGAACAGTAAAACTTTCAAGCAATACAAGCACAGCTATAGCAATAAAACTGTTAACTTTTCCTGGGAAGCTGAAGTTACAATACTTCGACTGCACAGGCATTAAAATAAACCTGGAGACAGGTTCCCATTAGCCAAAATGATAGCTTATGGCTATGAATTTTGACTCACAACATCTTTGGGAATCTGGATAGGTTACCTCATCAAGTATTTCCATTTCTTAGCTATTTAGATAAATGAACTTTTAAGCATTTTACCACCTCTAGGTACCTTTGACGTTACTGAAACATTTTATGTGCAGGTCTGTACATCAACACCCACCTATTCCAAGTGAGGCAAGACATAACAATTCAAATCTCCCACATTTTGACTAATTTGCTGAGTTTATTTTTCCCATCTTGTCTAAACATAGCAAGGAGGGGAAGAGCTGAAGAAATGCCCAATGAACAGGGCTACTTCCCAAGACAAACCTAAAAATTCCTGACCATCCTACAAACCAAACTATAAACTCACAGGACCCAAACATTTTAGCAATTACAGAGGCTCTGCCTGTGCTTTGCCTGTTTCAAGTGCTGCTATACAGCAGCCAGATCCATATACCACCTGCTCCTTAATGGGTGCAACTGGATGCAGAGATAAAGCAGCATTTCATCTTGTTGGAAAGTGGTCATTATCCCTCAAAAACTGCCCAAAATTATGCTTGGGTGGGAACAGAAAATGTTAAATGTGAGAAAATACAGTACAGCACAATCCTGTCATGCTGATCTATGCTTGCCATATCTATGCTTGAGAGGGAAGTGTGTGGAACTGCTTCAAAGGAAATGGCAAAAAAACCAAGGACAATCTAGCCCAGTTCATATTTTTCCAAACTAATGGACTCAAATCAAGCAAGCCTCATACTGCCTGCAGCAATAAAGTCATGAAGATACTATTATAAACTGTAGTTGAGCAGGAAAATACCTATTAATATAAAATTCCACTCCTTACTTGCAAATTAAGCAAAATCAGGGAAGTTGTAATAAATTAAACCAAGTTTAGAAACAAAACACAGCCATGTGATAAACACATCATCCACTATATTAAACAGCTCCAGCAATTCTGAATGCAGTTCCAGTGCTACAAATGGATCCCACTTTGGAACAGAAAGCTAAAATAGATGTACTTACATGGTATCACGCTATATAAATATTCCATTTTATTTTCCTTATTAGTTCAACACCCTATCATCAGACTCTCTTTCACTGGGTTATTTCAACTATGTTCTCTGAAAGTGCAGATTTAAAGCCTGAATTTTGATTCAAATCATGTGCTCAAAAATATTTTTTAACTACTTAACAACTGCAGTTTTAGAAAAGGAAAGAAAAATGTTTATATATTTAAGAAGACAAAGTAATCAAACACATACTCAAAGGTATACCCATACATGAGGCCAGCATACTGAGGTAACATCACTTGCAGAAGAAACAGCAGCACGAGGAAACACGTGCACTTGAAATAGAATACTCAGTGCGTAGGCTGCGAAAATTGTATCATGATTCAATAACTGTATCATAAAAATAAGCGACTTTATGCAAAATGTAAAGATAAGCCTTTTTTTTCATGAAAGTGTTGGTGTTACTTTTTAATAAAGGATTTCAATACATTATTACCTGATTCGCATACTATGGACCCTGGCTTCAGTTCTAACATCATGGTGATTATGGAGATGTCAGTGGAATACAGAATCTGCGTCCTGTGTGGAAGATTCATGGTCCACAGTTCTGGAGTTGGATGAAGAATAAACACCCATCCTCCTTTACTGCAGGTTACTTTGGAACCATACTTCTTGCCTATGAGGTCTGTGGAATGCCTGATGACCCCATACTTAGTCTGAGTTACAGTGCCATGCTGGACTTTCACAGGAAACATGGATTCATGGCCCAAGAACACAATAGCTGTGTCACCGTCCCTTATTGTATCTCCATATTCAGCAAAACTCATTGTGACAGTCTTGTAGCTTGCTGATAGTTGTCACCTAGAAGAGAATAAATATGTCAAGAGTTCTGAGGCATCATGATGGAGACATAAAGGGAAGTAATTTCGTTTTCCCCAATACCAAACAAAACCACACTGTGCAAATACAGTGTTAGCAAGAAAACTCCACAAAGTTCAGGAACCTCCCCCCACTGCACTCTTGATCTAATTAAAATCAACTGAAAGGTCCCACAGATTTGAATACCACCAGTATTTTTCCCATTTTATGGTACATTATAAAGAAAATTTAGGAAATACATTATAATTTACTCAGCCTGCTCCACAATACTGAGAAACCTGTAAGTTACTAAAATGTCAGCACTGTTCAATTCCAGTTCACAAGCTCTCAAGAGTCTCAGAGCAGTAACTCTCAGAGTTATAACTCTTAAAGAGTTATACCACAGGCTCTTAAGTGGTAAATTTTGTTTCCATCTGCTGGCTTCACCATGGTGATTTACAACGTAAGACAATTGTTATTTGCCTGGGTATAAATCCAGTAACAAAAGTTTATTTGAAAGTTTTCCAAATGAAGATTCAGAGATAGGATAAACATAGTATATGCATTAATTTATGCATAAATTTAACTAACTACAAGGATAAAAGAATATTATGGCCTTTAATTTGCCATCAGGGGCATAAAGCAATGATCTGGGAAGTGATCTGTGCTGCAACTAAACGTAGACAACCATTTGCAAGCTAATGCAAACAGCTGTATTATTTTAGCTCCATGGTATCAAAGTTGTTTAGAGAATTACAATTAAACTTTGGTTTTGAGAAAATCTAAAAATTAGAAGGCACATTACAGTGAAACCTGATGTTGCCTTTCAGATAAGGTAGCTATTTAAACTGAAGGTTGATCAGTTCATGGGAGGAATTGTTTAATGAAGTAATGATCATTCTGAGGTTTTCTAACATCAAACCCTAAGACAGAAGGCTTTGAAAGTCAGATTTCTCAGACTTCTGGTACTTTCTTCCGTGACAGAATTAAAAGCAGTGTTACTTTTAGACTCAGAAAAATGATTTGATTCCACTACTTCTGTACTGCATGCATGACAGCCCGGTCTGACTTCATTGTTTTAATGAAAAGCTTTTTTGTTCTAAAATTCTAGCTTGTTTTTGTTGACTGAAACTTGCCATAGTTCATTTTGCTGTTAGGCAGCTAGATTTGTAACTTTTCCACTGCAGTCACTGAGACTGATAAACAGATGTGGTTGTGGCCAAAATTTCCAAAGCTTATGACATGCTTACTGCATAATGTATACAGATGCCAAAGCAGAATAGGCCTGTCTGGACATATGGCGAAATAGTAAGAAGGGCATCCCATGAATTCAGAAATGTATATATACTGGACTCTGTGAGATAGTACAAATGCTTAACCAGATTTAATAGCTTGCACTTTCTAATTACATTCCTGTTTTAAGCTTTCAGAAATGATGTTTGTAGCTCTCATTCTATATAGCATTAAAGCAATGTAGTTTTCAGCTCTCAGTAAGAATAGTACCATTTGAAAGGACTTTTATTTCATGGTAGTCAGACTGTAGTTACAGCCATGTGCAAAAGCAACATTCCTTCAGTATGTCAGGGGCATGGAGAAAATTATTCTCCCTTTGATTACACAGCCTGACTTCCAGTTTCTTTGCCCTTCTTTGAGCCACCAGACTTACCACAGCTAAGTGTCACCACACTGTAGGCTGAGATCCAAGTATGAGAAATCTCTCAGATCTCACCTAGCACATTATATTCATACATGGGGTAAATGCAGGGTCTTTAGTAGTTTGTCTCCCCTCTGCCAAGGAGCACAGTGATCTACAAACATTCATTTTCATGCATTTTTTAATCATTTTATGTTCCATACCACTACAGAACCTCATGCACTGCTCTTACATTCCGCTTCCCAAGTAGCATACAGGTATCTTGGTACACAGTTACTTTTGCCACAAGTGCTGTGTGGAGTGGGAGTGGAAGGGAAGGCAGTGCCTTGTGGCAAGGGCTCAGAGCTTTTCTATGGTCCATGCCTGCAGCGACCTAAACTCGACCCAGGCAATCTCTCAGCAGCCTCACGAATTAAACGACTAAAACGATTCTGTGGTCCCATCAACCAAAACCCAGATACACCTCTCCTGACCAGCTACCACACAGTCCTGGCACGCTGCCTCTTCCCTCTCCGAGAAGCTTGGCTGCTTGACAGGGCAGCACAGGCAACCTCACGAAGACGATGAGGAGGCAGGCATAACCCTCTCACCGCGGGGCAGCGCAGGGCCCCGGTAACACGCAGGCCGGTGGCACATTCAGAGCGCCGTGCCCCCCGGACTCTTCCTCCCTGCGGACCCTCACATGAGGGTCGTGAGGGTGGTAACGCAGCTCCCGCGCCCTGGGAGCACAGGAGCCGGTCCCAGCGGAGCCGGGCACCTAACGTCAGGGTTGACGGATGGAATTCGGTATTTGCTGAGGGAGGATTAAAAGCACAGACAGGGCAGGGAAGGAAGGGAAAGGGAAGAAGCCCGCCGGCAGCGTCAGAGAGGGATTAGCCTGGAAGAGAGCAGCATTAAGCCGTGACGAGCCCGAGCGGCGACTCCCCGGGCCGCCGCCGGCCCTCGGGCCTTGCGTCCACCCCAGCAGCCACCAGCTCTCCCCGTCCCCCAGAGCCGTTACCTTCCGGGACTGAGCCCCGCCAGCAGGCCCGGCCCGGCTCTCCTCACACGCGGTACCCGCCCCGCGCTTCCTTCCGCCCCGGTCGCAGGCTGCTGACGCTCCCGCCGCCTCCGCCCCGCCAGCACGGCTGGCAGCCGGGCCGCTGCCGCCGGCCGTAGCCGGCGCTGTGAGCCCCAGCTCCCGCAGCCTGTTCAAGCCGCCCGGCCATCAGCCTTCTGTCCCGTTGGCCGCCGTTGCCCGACCTTGCCTCCCCTCCTTTCTGCGCTCCTTGCTGGGTCCCTGACGAAGGGGGACAGTCACCAGCAGCCCTGCGGGGTGATCCTGCCTCGAGGAGGGGCGGCGTTCCCAGCGGCTGTGGGCACAGAGGGGCAGTCGCCCTCTCGGTGACAGTTGAGGGGCTCAGTGGGCCATGATGCGGCCTGATGGACCCAGTGGAAACTCACCCACCAAGCATGCCAGTGGGGAGTCTTTAAGGCCAATACCAGCAGGAGTGAAGCCCCTTCCCCAGGGAATGACTCTGCCTGTGCTGCTGGTGAACCTGGCCCTCACTTCCTCCACCCAGGCAGGCAGCTTCCTGACAATTCTGCCACCCTACCCCATAGCAGCCTGCTTCGAGAAAGGCAACTCAAGGCTGCCAGAGTTCATACCGGTTTTGTAAGGCTGTAGGAGAAACCACAATGTGGGCTCAGAAGCAGTGGAATTGCTATCTAGACACCAAATAACATGGTATTAACTCCTACTTCTGTGTCATGTTTAGGACTGAAGTGATATGGAGAGCCCTGTGTGCCTCTGTGGTATGGGGGATGTAGTCAGGATGAGCAAAGAAAGAGAGTCTTGCCTCATCTGCTTGCAACAAGCCCAGGCCACCTGGCATGGGAGGGATATGGGCATAGGAGAGAACATGTGAATCACCCTGGACATGCAGGTAACATTCCCAGCTAATCAGATAACGCTCCTTATGGTGCTGTGTTCACCAGTAACCTGTAATGTGCAATAGTGGAGAAAAAGTCATCCGTCCACAATCAAGAAATCAGTAACGGAGAGCTGTTTAGATGACAATTTGTGATTATTTTTTTTTTTAGATGAATGTGAGTCCATCAAGTATAAGGGGATTTTTACCCATTACCTTCAGTGAGAACATATTTTTTGTTATGCTTTTGACCTGCCCATATCATAATTGCAGTAGTCTTTAGTTATGAAACTCTTCTCCATCTAATCTAAACATAATGTATGCAGTTTCAGAGGTTTCTTAAACTGCAAACTCCTACTCAGCTGTTTTTCTGACTGGCAATTATGGCTCTACTGTGTCTTTATATTTGCACCTACCTTGTTTTTTTTCCTGTAATTTTTACTGTCACTGGTTATATATGTACCTTTCCCATGATGAACTGCTGTTCAGATCACTGTGGGCCTGAGTGTATGCAAGATCAAGACACTCAGCAACTCCTAGTTTCCAGAGGCACTCAGCTCACTGGAAACAATCAGTACTTTTTCAACAGACTGCCTAAGCAGTGTAAAAAAATACACCAAGGATAATAACTAGGCAAATATATTTTAAGCAGCAAATGTAAATGGGAAGAGAAGTTTCAGTTCAGAAGTTAAGCAGCTGCAGCTACAACCAATTTCTTTAAGCTACTGACATGATGAGTGTTAATTTTTCAATTGTTAAGTAGGAATTGGAAACAACTGTTTTAGTAAACCACTTTCTCTTGCTGTTTTCTAATACGGTATATTCTTCTAGATTCACAGGAAGATCCTAATTCTTCAGGTTCATCTTATGTTCATGCAAGTAATTTCAGAAGACATATTCAGTAGCTAACACCCATCTCTTGCAGTTGTGCACTGCACAACATTTATAATTAAGCCTCTTAGGAAGTTAGCTGCATGGCCCATGATTAACTTCCCTTAATTCTTCATTGTTAAAGCTCAGTGCAGAGACCTCTGGAGTAATCACCCCACCTTTCAATCCTGAGCTGCAGAATGGCAACGTGGTGTGTAAGTCAGCATGCACTACAATGTCATCCCAGCACGGAAGGTAAGTATTGGTGCCTTTATCACAGTCTAACAGGCCATACCGGCTTATCCAAAGAAAGTCTCAGCAGATGAGCGAGATAAAACGGTTGATCAGAGGCTGTTGACACATGGCACAGCATCTATAATTAAATCACTAGGGAAGCTGGGATGGGATACTGTAAGAAAGGATCCGATTTACACACAGCTTTCATCAAATCTTAAAATGCTGTCTGAATAAAACCCAGTGAGGCAGAAGCCACTGCTGACTTACTGCAGGCCAGAAATTTGTCAAATAGTGGTGAGGAACATGAGGCAGAGGGTGCAGTGTTTATTAAACATGTAAATTTGGTATATTTTGGTTGGTTTGCACTCTTTGTCTCTTTCCATGTCTTCTTGTTGGACGCTTTGTGAAGAGGCATCTGTGTCAGAACAGAACGTTGAGAATATATTTGTTTATAATAATGACTGGTATTCCCTGTTCTACAGGACTGGGAGGGGAAGATAGTGTCCAGTGAATAGAAATGGATTCTTGGATTTTGGTTCTTGAGGTGGCCTTGACTGAATGAATCTACAGAACAATTATGGTACAGAACAGCTGATTCTTTTCTGTGAGGCAGTAGATTATGAAATAAGACAAAATGAGCCTTCAAGTACCTACCCTGATACGCCTTTTTTTTTTAAGGAAGAAAAACACTGCAAAAGTATGGTGTAAGAAAATGTTCTTGATTTTTTTGTTGTTGTTCTAAATTAAAAATTAAATGAGTGTTTTACATTTAAAAAAATATCCACAATCAAAACTGTCTTTGCCACTGAGGTCATCCAGCAATATTACGTTTAGCTTGAGGACTCTGGGTACAATTTTACATTTAACATTATTTGCAGTTTACACTATTGTGAAGCATCAGCGTTGTGTGAAACTAAAACACAGAGGAAGATTTTGTGAGGTTAAAAAGTCAGAGGAGACCTAGAGAGAAGATTTGTTCTTCGATCTGGGAGATAAAGAGACTGGACTTGCACAGATGCTGAGCCCTGGGCTTCTGCTAGAGATCTGTGTACTCAGCATCTTGGTCTATCAGACCTGGAATAACGTGGAAATCTGGGTGGCAGCCAAACACAGTGCATTTTCACTTGAAGCACTCTGGGTTTTATTTTGTAATTATTTCCTCTAGGTGTATATTACTTTTTTTTTAAATCCTGATCAGTTCTGTAAGCGTGTGTGCTTCCAGTTGTTGAGGTAAGGGTAGTGGCTCTGGTGCCGGAAGAACTGTGGAGGGAAAGAGCTCCAGCTGATGTCTCCTGATACTCACAACTTGGGTCAAAGAAAGCAACTCTGCCACTTGGATCTGCATTCAACTGGGTAAGTACACGCTGTTTGGACAGGTGGATAAACGTGGGTTCTGCTGCAAGAACTACATGTCATGGAAAGATAAACTATTATGTAAAGGTGAAAGATCAAGATAGTCACACTGTTAGTGTATTTATTTCAGCAAACAATGGAATCCTCAGTTGCATCTTATATTTGGGATAAACCCTGCTGATTCCTACAAATAGTCCAATGAAAGTATTTTCACAAATTTCAGGTGGACTTTTAGATGGGTCAAATCCCAACCTTCCTCCTTCCATCTTCAGCAGGAAAATCAGCTGCTCTCCAATAAAAAGCCTCTTTTTTGGGGGGGTGGGACGGGACATAACAAGAGCAGGAGACTCTCTGTGCTTTTCATAACTTTGAAATGAGCCATTTCCTTTCAAATTAAACTCTGAGGTGAGCCCACAGATTCGCAGGTGCTGGAGGCAAGGTGCAAGGCAGGCAGCAGGACCTTCCTCTACAGAATGAGGCAGCTGCTGTTGGGTGCCAGGGGGATTGAGATACAGGCCTACAGCCAGCATGGTAGCATCGGGACAGAACAGCTCTGCCACTCTGGAGCCCTTTTTTTTTGTGCAGGGGCGTTATTACACCAGTTACTGAATCCTCAGCCAAGGTGTGAAGCCAGATTGGCAGCAGGCCACATTCCTGCACTGGTGTGCAGTGGCACCCCCGAGATGGGATCCCTGTTGCATGTGCGTGTTAAATGGGGCCGGCGAGGCGCTGCTGCCGCTCGACTGTGGGGAGCGGCTCGGGCGGGAGCCCCCATCCCCGCACCCAACGCCGCTCTCCTTCCCCTCCCGAGACAAGCAAAATGGCGGCAAGCGCCGGCCCAGCCAGCGGCAAGCACTCACCCCGCCTTGCCGCGCCTGGCCCAATGGAATGAATGGGCTATAAATAGCGGCCAATAGGGCGGCGGGTCGCGCTCTATATAAAAGAGGCACGGCAGCAGTGCTGGGCTCCACTCACCCAGGGAAGCAGTAAGGTGCGCGGCGACGTGGAGGTAGTTGCTGTGGTTTGGCTGCAGAGCCCTAGGTAAGTCCTGGGGCAGCCGACCCGTCCTGTAGCTTTAAAATAAGATTTAGTCTTAAAAACGGTTATTTAAACTGTTTTTTTTTTCTCCCACTGTGTGGGGTGACCCGGACCGGCTGAGGAAGGGGAGCGGGTGCGGCGAGGGGCAGCACAGGGCAGGGGCGCCCGGCTGGGGCGGGAGGTACGGCGCGGAGCTCCTGTGGGGTGGGGCGCAGGTGCTTACTTGGTTTGCCCTCAGCTGGAGCCGGCCCTGCTCTAAAACGAGATTAACCCGGTATTTAGCAGGGTAGTTACATATGCTTGTCCCAGCCACGTTCCCCGAGGGAGCCATCTGTTGTGTAATGGGTCGCTGGATGCTTCCCACCGCTCCGCTCCCAAATAGGGAGCAGCCGGGGTCCGGGTGCCGGGCGCAGCGGATCCTTCTCTAGCCCAGTAGTGGCGGTTGGAGGCGCGGCCGCCTTCAGAGCGCATCGCAGTGCCGCCCCGCTCACCTGCTGCCCGGCCCGTGGTCCTAGTGGGGCCGCGCCTTCAACGCCCCTGCCCCGCGGCGTCCAGGACGCTTCCTCCTGCCTGAGCCGCTGGCGGGGGCTGCCCCGAGCTGCCGCGGCCGCTCCGCGCGACCTTGGGCGCGTCAGTTGAGCCGGGCGGTGCCCGAGCCCCTGCCCTCGCGGAGATGTTGGAGGACCGGGCAGAGCTGGGGGCGGTGAAGAACTTTTTCCGTTGCTCCTCTGTGGCTCTTGCGGAAGGTGGTGTGGCAGCAAAGGTGTGAAAGGCACGGGCGGAATGACAGCCAAGGTGACCTTGCCTGGGTGCCTGGCTTCCCCCGGGCGGTCCGGAGCCTCCCAAACCCCTGGTGATAGGCTTCCCCTTTTTCTTCCCAGTGACTGCAGGTAGGGGCAGACATGCCTTTCTCAAACACTCACAACCTCCTGAAGATGAACTTCTCTGCCGAGGATGAGTTCCCTGACCTCAAAGCTCACAACAATCACATGGCCAAGGTGCTCACCCTGGACCTGTACAAGCAGTTGAGGGATAAGCAGACTCCCAGTGGATTTACGCTGGATGATGTTATCCAGACTGGGGTTGACAACCCAGGTAATGGCGGGGGACCGTTAGATCTGTGTAATGATGATCTGTTCTCCCTCTGTACTGGAAGTGCTTTTTGACAATGGCATCCAAAGCTCTTCAGTTACTAAGAGGCAAATCTTGTAAAGCATTGAAAGATGGCTCTAAACGTGGCTGGTTAAAGGGCCTTGTTCTGTCAAGCCATGTTGCTTGCTGTGATTTGACATACCAATTACCAGGCACTTCAGTTATGTAACTGCTCTGCTAAGTACTTTCAATCAGAAAAGAAAAAAAAACCCCAAAGCAACCCAAAACCCAAATGCATTCTAATTATAACACAATGGGGAAAAAAGAAAGTAAGCTTACCTGTCTGTTCTACTCTGATTCTATTCCAGGCTGGTTATGTGTTGTTCTTTAGCACTTCTATGAAAAAAGGGGAACAGATGTGTTTATGTGTTAATGTTACAGTATTTATTTTTACTCTAGCAATATCAAAATGGCCCAACTAAATAATCAGAGACTGCCTCCTGATGAGGAGTATCCGGACGTGAGAAGCCACAACAACCACATGGCTAAAGTTCTAACCCTGGATTTGTACAAGAAACTGAGAGACAGAGTCACACCCAGTGGCTTCACCCTGGATGATGTCATTCAGACTGGGGTTGATAATCCTGGTAAAATGCGTTGAGAATATTCTGTGTGAGCCAGCTGAAATAACTGGTGCTTTTGAATATGGTGACTTAAAACTAATTTTGTGGAGGTGGTGTTCATGAGCAGACTGCAGAAGTACAGCTCTGTAGCAGAAGAAACAAAAATTGAAGCATTCTTGCTTACAGCAAAGCATGATTGCTAAGACAAAAATTTCTATCTGGTGTTCTAAATTAGCTAGTGAAACTGGATATGCTATGCGAAATTGGCCTAAACCAAGCTTGACAAATGAGTGTGGTTTAATGGCAACAGCTACGGGTTTCCATAGCGCTGCATTTGACTGACTGGATGAAGTGTAAAATGTAGGGTCTCTCCAAATGTTTTTATGTAAAGATGAATTTCTAAGTGACTAGACCTACCACTATGGAACTTGCCTGGTTAGTGCTACACTGGAGTACAGCCAAACATCACCCATACTTAGCTCTTCTGATTTTACTTCAGGCCATCCCTTCATAATGACAGTAGGATGTGTAGCTGGTGATGAAGAATCCTATGAGGTGTTTAAGGAACTCTTTGATCCAGTTATTGAAGACAGGCATGGTGGCTACAAACCAACTGATCAGCACAAGACCGACCTGAACGCTGATAATCTGCAGGTATAAACTTCTGATCAATTACTGATGCCTACTGGTCTGAGGACTAGGTAAAGTTGTTGGCAGCTGCCTAAGTGATGGCTCAGGCTCTGTTCCCTGCTTTCACCCAGGACGTACCCACAGGCTGGGTGTCCAATGCAGTTAGACTTACGAGGTGGCTTCCTGTGCTGCTGCAGTGTCAGTCATGCCAAACATGTTCAACATGTGTTTCCATGAGCTGTGGGGCTGTAGTAGTCAAGCTTTAAACCACACAGTCCTTGGAGTCAAGGACTGTCATGAAACACCATCTGATTTTTGGATCCTAAATATCACATGGTGGTCTCATACTTCAGAATAGACCTTGCTATGGCTACAAGTAAGAATTTTTGCCCATTTTATGGATTTCAAGTGTTACTGTAGACTCTAGGAATCCCTAATGCTGTGTTGATTGGCTAGCTAGAGGTCAGTTTGAGATTAGGAGACTTTAGGTGACAGTAGTCAATAATTTGCAAGAGTAAACACCTAATTAAATGAGGGTTCACTTCATGTTGATGCCTCTAGGTTGCAGATCTGATAAGGTAACAGAAGCCCAGGCTGTAGTCTGAAATGGATGTGAAATCTTCTAGCACTACTTCTATAAACTATTCTATGAACTATTCTACTTGGTATCTGTAGCCTTAGTCTCAGAACAAGTGTCATTAAACAGGTAGTTGAGCTAATGCTGAAGACGAAAGAGTCATGAAGTAAGACCCTTGCTTGCAGGCCAGGTAGTCAATATCTCTGGTATAAGGTGCACATTTAAATGCATGGCAGCAACATGTATTTTAGGGTAGGTACCTTGACAACAAGGTTGTACTGACTGGTTTCCTAATCTTGTAGGGAGGTGATGATCTGGATCCAAATTATGTGCTAAGTTCCCGTGTCAGAACTGGTAGAAGCATCCGTGGATTCTGTCTTCCCCCACACTGCAGTCGAGGAGAGAGGCGGGCTATTGAAAAGCTCTCCGTTGAAGGTAAAGTGAAAACTGGAGGCATCAGGGAATATTATGTCCTTTGCACAAGGGATGTTCTTTGCAGTTTGAAAATGGAGGCAGTTGGCAAAAGCTGCAGCCCTCAAGATTTGGTGTGAACATGGAGCTTTCCCTGAAGAAGGCTTATTACATTGCAGCTGCCTCAGCATTGCTGTTTGTAGCTAAGAGCAAGAGCACATGTCAGAAGGAAGTTGTACTGCATTGAGTTGACCTTTGTTGATCTTGAAAGCTTTTTTTCTGTGTGTGTGGGGAAAGAGGTTGGTTCATCACGGCACAAACCTGAAATATAACAGGTATGTAGCAACTTCAGGGCTTGAGTCATGGTTGCAGTATTTTGTGGCTGCTTTTAATTGACTTTCATTAACATTCAGTTTGCTTAGAGGTGTAGTCTTGCTCCAGATACGCAATTGACTAGAGTAAGCCCTAGTTTTCAGTGGAACTCCTCAGCTGCAGTTTTTTTCTATTGCCTTCCAACTCCATTGAGAGGAAAGGATACACTCAAGGTGCAGTTCTGGAGACAGAGAGTGCAGTTGTTCCAGAACCTCTCAAGGGCAGGGTAACAGTCCTTGGCTTAGAATAATGGTGTTTGTTGTATTCATGACCTTGATTCTCCTTGGAAGAAAGCATGTCACTTCTACACTTAAGCAGCAGTAATGATCCTATACGGTATGTAAGGGGACAATGACTACTTGTTTAAGCCTGGAAATGGCAGACAAATCATCTGATGCTGCCTTAAGTTCTGTAATGCCACAAAGGCATTGACATTGCAGATGAAAGCAAGGGAAGAACCAAACCCAGCAGATCAGACGTTGCCATTCTTTATTTATGGTCTCTAAAGTGCTGAGGAAGTCTAGCATCTTTGATCCCATCCTAAAGTGACTCTCTCTTTCAGCTCTGGGTAGCCTGGAAGGTGATCTCAAGGGCAAGTACTATGCTCTGAGGAACATGACTGAAGCAGAGCAGCAGCAGCTGATTGATGATCACTTCTTGTTTGACAAGCCAGTTTCTCCTCTTCTGTTGGCATCTGGGATGGCACGAGATTGGCCTGATGCCAGGGGTATCTGGTGAGTATGTCTGGAAGGGGGGAGCTGTATGAAGTCATTGCAAACAAAAATCTTGCAGTTTCAGTTACGGCTTGTACTGGGGGCAAAATGGCAGCTTCTGAGCTTGTATTAGTGAATCTAATGAGAATCTTGCATGGTATCCTCTGAGGAGGTTGCATCTGAACCAGCAGAATTTGGACAAGTGTTACTATGCCTCACGTTGGGCTGATAGGAACAAGGCAGCTTCGCTAGCCTGTAGGTAGAGCCTACCCATCCAGCACTGGTTAGTGAAACCCCAGGCAATAATTGAGGTAGCTTAAGAAAGTAGATCACTTACAAAGGAGTATATGTGCCACTACATTCAGTTTCTTGTCCCAGAAGCTTAGAGTAACTTGTGGTAATAAGCCATAGTGTTTGCTTAGTTCAGACTTGATACTGAATGCATAGTAGTCTCATCGCTTCTGCTTGCAGAAACTCATGGATAACAGACTGCTGGAAAGACTTCTCCCCTTGGCCGCAGATATATTTGGTGACATAAGTTGACTGATGCAGATGTGTGGAATGGAAGGCTTCTGCTTATCAGATATAGGTCACCTACATAAAACTGCATCTCTGGAGTTTCTGCAACATAATTAACTTGCTCCCTTGTAAGCTAAGGGCTAGTTTTTTATCAGCTGTAGTACTCTAATCTTATTACTGTAGCTGCACTAGGAATACAACACAGAGGAAACATGCTTTGTTTTTGGAGGTCACCTTTAAGATTGCATCATCTACCTGCAGATTGCCAGCAGTAGATAGTGCTGTCACCTGAGCATGACTAATGTACAAGCTTGAAGTATAAAGTCTCAGTGTTGCCTGCATAAATAACTTTCCTCGGGTATAGTTAATTTTTGATCCTAATCAAGCTGAGAAATTATCAGCATGATAAATATTTATTATAGTGCTTGCTGCCAGCTGCAAGCTTGGACAAGAGGGGCCCATTGGTGTTCAGAGGTTTTTATATCTGAAGAGCCCTGATCAAAAACGAATAGTAAAAACTCAACTTAGTTCTCTGTTAAGGTACTAAGTGCAGGTTAACAGAATCTGACAAAATTCTGATAAAAGGATTTGTTAAACTTTGTCAATGTGGTGTCATTATGAACATCACTGTACAGGGCTGCCTCAGTCTACAGAGATCACCCTCCTGCAAACTGTTGAACAGGGGAAGTCCTTTACATTTGTGAGCTTGGGCCACAGGTGAGGAAGGGGAATGACTGGGGTTTTTATGTCAAATCCTAAGACTGGCTCATGTCATGTACTTGTTCATTCTGTTATGTTTAGGTATAGACTAATTTAAACTACCTCTTGGAAAGAGCAGGTAGCTTAACTCTGTTAGGTCCTGCGTGAACAAAAGAAGCATCAATAATTTCTTGGAAGAAGTAACTAAGTGAGCCTCTTAAAAGCTGCAATGATGAGTAATTTGGTGCTATTACAATGACCTTGAAAATGTCAGGTGGGACAGACAACAAATTGTTCACCTTGTTTCCTAGGCACAATGATAATAAGACCTTCCTTGTTTGGATCAATGAGGAGGATCACCTTAGAGTTATTTCCATGCAGAAAGGTGGCAACATGAAGGAAGTATTTACGCGTTTCTGTACTGGGCTAACACAGGTAAATCGATACTGCCTGATCTGTAGGTTTAAATGTTACATGTCTCTCTGGTTAGATCTGAGAATGCACTCTATGAAAGCTGCCCGTGGAGTCCTGCATGGTGGTGCTCTGTAACCTGGGTCTCTGGGAACACCCTGATGTAGTCCAGAGCTGTGAGGGCTCTGAAACACTTACATAGGCAAAGCATTGTGGCTATGAAGTCTAGAATGTGTCCTCTGGTACAGCATCCTCACCCAAGTGTTTAAACTGTACTTAAAGGAGATTATACATGGTTTTAGAAATGAAACATTGAGGTGCCCTGGGTAGGAGGAGAAATTGCTTGAATGTGGGTGGGCAAAGCTGGACTGCAGTTTCTAGGCTGAATGCTTCTCTCAGCTTCCAGTCTTGATATGAGCTTGATGCTTACGGGCCTCTTCCCTAATCCAAACAAATGTGCCCATTGGTTATATACTAAATCAAGCTTCCCAACAGATAGTGATTTGAGACTTTTGTAGTGTAAACTTATCCTGTCTCACTGCTAGGAGCAAGGGCCTTAAAAGCCCCTTGTTGGTGGCCCATCTTTCCCAATGGAGGGAGCCTACGTGACTGATAAAAATAGCTGTTCAAACTGTTGAGGTTGTTGCTATGTAACTGAAGCTGTAAATGAGCACTAATGGATGACCTACATCCTTCATGCAGTGAGCAATCTCTAAATGTCCATTCTTTGCATTTATAGATAGAAAATCTCTTTAAGTCCAAAAACCATGAGTTCATGTGGAATCCACACTTGGGCTACGTCCTGACCTGCCCATCCAACCTTGGAACAGGGCTCCGTGCTGGTGTGCACATCAAGTTACCAAACCTTGGGAAACACGAGAAGTTTGGAGAGGTCCTCAAGAGACTGCGGCTGCAGAAACGAGGCACAGGTAAGAGGTCGTAGTGATGTCCTAGTCAGGTTGGTCTAAGATGCCAGCAGAACCCTGACTACAGTCAGAGCAATGTCTTGGTTCACACTGGCCGTGCCTGTCAGACCATTCAAAAGGTACCCTTGTAAAGTACATGGAGAGAACCAAGCCTTAAAATTGCATCTTGGAAGACGAGGGGGTGCAAGTGCGCTGTGTAGGCCTTACTGTATCTGCCTGTCTAGGTATGTTCTGTACGTGGTATTCTTAGGATCAAATAAGGTGGAGCTGGTTGCAGCTGTTCTGTTATAAGCAGGGATGGGAATCTTGATTTAACTTCTGGCTAGGAAATAGCTACGGTGGGTGCTTCTAACCCCAGGTTAGACTGCTCATGGGTTAAAAGAGTAAAAAGCTGGCCTAATGTCACGTTTGGCGGTCACATGTAGCTTTATCTCCCTGCATGCAGGAGGCGGAAGCAGTGGCACTTGCAGAGAGTTGTCTTGCTTTGTTCCCACCTCAGGCTAGTGAGGGAAGAAGGGTAGAACTTGCCTTCTCCAGCTGTGGTCAGTGTGCTAACTCTGTCTCTTGCTCCAGGTGGTGTGGATACAGCTGCTGTTGGAGGAGTGTTTGATATCTCCAATGCTGATCGTCTTGGCTTCTCTGAGGTGGAGCTGGTGCAGATGGTGGTGGATGGTGTGAAGCTGCTCATTGAAATGGAAAAACGCCTTGAAAAAGGCCAGTCTATTGATGACCTCATGCCAGCTCAGAAATGAAGCACTTTATTTTCATGCTTCCTAACTTATTGGATGAATAATGTCACTCCAGTTCAAACCCCTGGGTTCAGAGCCCACTTAGTTACACTGTAGAGAAGTCTTCCATCCATCCGTGTTAGAGTTTATTTTTTTGATGGTTGAGATGTTGCTGAAAATTAAATAAACTGTTGTTTTGGCCTGAACTGTCTTAGATGTATGTGTTAAATGAATGTCTTTGAGATTTAAGTGATTTGATTTTACTAGTTATGCTAGATGGGCTGGTTTTGTTTGCTAGCGCATCTTCCTGGCTGTGCTTCTGCAGTCTACTTGAGCTGTGGTTAAGGCAATGTCAAAAATGAACCCTTAATTTGATTGTAGTTGGTGTAAATTTGAGAACTAGTGTTAAATATGAGTCACAGCAAACATGCCCTACCTCCAAGGCTTTGACTTGTGCATCTGCTCATGGTAACTGTAAACTGTCATCATCCCAACTACAGTGAGCGAGGCTGACTCCTGTAAGATAAGGGAGACAGACCTGGGTACAAAGGGCTACTGTTTTCAGGCAGGTCCTCCTGGAGCTGCAGGGCAGTGCTAGGAGGTCAGACTTCAGCCCATAATAATACTGACACTGAGCTAGCTTGTTTAATCTAGGGATGTGCAAAGAGTTGGTGTAAACAACTAATTGCCCTCTTTGAAAGAAGGAAGGTGAAACTTACTTACATTAAGCCTATGCTGTAACTGGTTTCACCTCAGCTAGGGAAGAGATGGGGCATGTAAGCTGCCAGTCACAGGAAAATAAGTAGATAAGATAAATCTCTTCATCTGACTCTTGTTGGGCTGTATACCAGTTGTTCCGTGAACCAAAAAATGAGCAGCATAGTCAAAGCATGCTAAGTGGTTGGGCTTACAAGCTCAGGCAGTCCTTTTGGTGTGAGCTTACAGTGTTGGGTCATGTAGGTCTGTTCTCCAGAATGGCTGTAGTTGGTGTACACATGTGTTTGCTATGTGGAAGCATCACATTAACCTACAAGGTTAATCGTGAGAGCTAGAAGCACTGGACCCTTAAAGACAGCAGCTTTTGCAGCTAGTGCAACCTGGGAAGCAGATAGCACCTGCTCAACAGCTCTACCCACTGCTGACACCTTTTCTAGCGGGAGCACGATGAAAGGTTGATGCATAGCTTCACAGCATGCAGCTTTATATGGGTTTGTGTCAAAAACTGAAGCTTTCTTTTGTAAAGGCTGTGGTATTTCAAAGGCTGATTGCAGGCTGTCACTTAGCTGAAGTGATGACTCCAGCTGGGGTAAGCAATTGAATTGTGGTGGTGAGGGCAAAGCCGAGGGAATATCTCAGATGAGTTTGTTATTTTAAATATAGCTTTCTACTTGATTCAGAGTTAACTGGGTGGGGAAGAGGAGGTCACATGTAAGAGCTTAGTTTTGTGCTGGGTGACGATCCTGTATTTGAGTTAATCAGCACAGGCGTTTTTCTGTTTGAGGCTTGTGAAGGAAAGAAAAATGGTGCAAGAGACAACTGTTTGGTTCTGTATATTCTTCAGGTCCCCCTTGCCGTGCTGCTTGTCACTGTTCACAAATGCTTGACAAATACCTCGTTCTGGGTCTTGTAATCAGAAGGTGGTGTTAGTGGTGCTTCTCCTGAACAGGGCGTCACTATTGCACTCAAAGCAATTGCTTAATGGAAGGAGGGTGTCTGAAAACTTGTCTGTTTCTTTCTAGCTATATCAGCTGGAATAACGAAAACAGCTCTCCCTATGCATCTTGTTTCTTTTATGTCCTCAGCCCATCGGAGCTGCTGCGTCTCTCTGTCTTGTTTTAGCCCCTGGGTCCCTGCAGTCTGAGACAGAACTTGTAGCTGGCTAAAAAATGATGGCCAAAGCAGCAAGCCAGTCTTTAATCCTTGCATCCAACTAGAAAATACTTCTCCTTAATTGGTTTTCTTTCCCACCCACCACCACCTTTGCTGTGTTCCCTCCTGTTGCTGCCACGAGGACTAACACAACTGCTTTGGTTTCAGCTCCTACAAAACAACTGACGATATTCCAGAGAATGAACACGTCACGACAAAAGGCTGGACACAACTGGGACTAGCTAAGAACCTGTGATGGAGAGAAATTCAACCTCCTACCCCCTCAACTTAAAGACTTTGGTCTCTCAGCATTACTCACTGCTGTGCCCTCAGATACTGCAGCTGTGCAAAGTAGGACACACAGAGCGGCCGCTCACTCGTGCCTAGGGCACCTGAAGCTGTGCTGGGCAATGGCAGGCTGCCTTGGCCTTAAACAGAGGGGAGGAGAAGGGAGGTTACCAGTTTCTGCTGTGCTTTATACAAGGGAGCTGCAATTACCATTGCTGGCAGAGCCACTTGTGTCACGTAGCTTTCAGGAAGGACATGGGAGCTGGCATGGCCAGTGGAGCCCTCTGGAGGGGTGAGCTCATCCTCTGCATCACACCCAGCAGGGCTGGCATCGTTCCTCACCCAGCCTGGAGCACTGCACCGGCTCCTCCGCTGGCCAAGAAAGTGCTGACGATGTGTGGGTGTGGACAGGGAGGAGAGGGGCCAGGGAGCCCTATGGGCTGGCAGGCACACGTTGCATCTCTCTTCAGCTGAACTTCTCTCACAGGTTCAGAAACAGCAATCATTGCTGCTGTCCTGCTGCTCAGCAGAGTAACAGTCTGTCAGCTGCAACACGGGCCTTGTGTTGTGCTCTTTCGCTGCCTTCACATACCCTGCTCCCACAGGCTGGCAACTTGCACTGGTTTTATAACATTTCCAAGGGCAATTTCTTCTTGTCATTGCCTTTTTCTTCTTTCTGAACATTTCTGTCTTCCTCAGGCAGCAGCTGCCTCTCCTCAGCATGCGTGCAATGGCCATGGAGGGCAATGCCAGCACTGGCAGCAGCCACCCAGCCCAGTCCCCTTCCCTCTCAGCACACAGGGCACAAGCAGCACATCCTTATTCAAGAAATCAAGCTGCCTAAGAACACATTTACCTCTCACATGACACGTACTGGCAGTAGACTGCCCATAAATGCTCCTTATTCCACTTCCGTGCTATACTGGAAAATTATTCATAGCCTTTCACCCGCTTGTGGACTAAGCCACACAAAGGATGGTGGTAAGCTCAGCACTGTGGCATTGACACTGGGCACGCTTCCATACCGTGGGAAGTTCCTAGGCCTGAGTGAAGTGGTCAAGCTCCCCACATGTTCCCTTGTGCCCCCAGCCAAGCGAGGGGACAGGGCAGCAGCTTCTCAAGAGATGCAAGTGCTGCAAGGTTTCCAATGTGGCCAAGCTGTGTGAATCCTCTCTCACAAAATCAAAGTGTAAGAGCACGGTGGGTTTATCTGCAGGATGCCTGTGTCAGCCCAGCCTGGGGTGCAGGAGGCTGCTGCTCAAGTTCTGCCCTCTGTCAGGGATCCTCACTTGGCTCACCTCCAACCACAACCAGGGCCAGGGCAAGGCTGTCCTCCAGCTTTCCATCTTGCTCAGCATGTATTAATCCATCACTGGGCCAAGAATAAAAGGAAAGGTGCTACTGCCTAACACCTCCAGCACCCATCTGGGAGAGAGGAGGTTTAGGCTCCAGCCTGTCCTCAGATGAACATTACCATGTTTTCACACATGCTCTCCTGCTCGAGCAGGAGAGTTAGAGTGATTCTATTTAATCTATTTTTTTTCTCCACCCTCCCACACACAGACTGTGGTAGCGTGGTGGGCAGGGCACCCGTCTGAGAATGGAGACGGCATCACTGCCTTTTCATCTCCTGTTTGCTTTGCTTTTTCCCCGGGGATGTGGCAGGCCAGCAGGCTCCTTTGGCTGCTCCAGCTGGTCTGCCTTCCCACTCGCCTGACATGCCATAGTTAGAAAGCTGGGAATAGCCTGAGTGACCACTCGCTGAGCCTGGTGGGACAGGGCATTTCTTTACCATCACAGGGCTTTGGTGGTTTTATTTGTGCCCAGTGAGGAGCCAAGCCTAGCAATGGAGTAGGACACCCCATAGCCTAAGCTGTTGAGATGAGAGGCTAACCAGAATCAGGTCTCTTGCATGGAGTGACCCTCTTCCCCTGGTTTTGATGGGTTAGGATTTATTTTCTCACAGGAATCACGCAAGCTCCTGACCAGCTCCTTTCCGAGGCACAACCTGTCGTTGGTTCCCAACCACACAGCACTTCTGCATCACCGCATCAAGCTCCTGGCCACTGCATCAGAAACCCAGTGGCAACGGCTGCCCTCGGGCTGCAAGAGTGCTTGTACGTGAAGGTACTGGGTGTCCCCCCTCTGCCTTTGGAAAGAACATCTCTTTTTGTCCAGATGCTGCCGGGAACCAGGCTGAGTGCTCACTGCCAGGTGAGAAGCTGCAGCTATAGCACCCACAGTGAGGGTCTGGGAATTAAAGTGGCAGTGTGAGCTCAGACTGGGATTGACAATGGGAAAATCTGCATTACCAGACAGGGTAAAAATAAACAGAGAAGCTTCCAAACCTACCCAGGAGTTTAGTTTTCCTCCTCCAGCCAGTGAGTAAGACTATAAGAAATCATGCATATATGTATTTATATGTACACATGTATATTTTTATGTATGTGTTCACATATATATGGACATAAACTTTCAAAGGGCAACATGTCTCATGCTCAACACCTGGGAAATTGATAGAAAAATTTAAACATTGAGTTTTTTAATGACTGTGAAAAACTTCAGCTAAAAATACAGAATGGGAAACCTGAAGCATTCTATAATGCAATTTCAGAATAAAACCAGAATTGAAGACTAATTTGACAGGTACACACACGTGCAAGCTCCAGATCTCTGTAAAGATCTCAACTTGTCACCATGTTCAGTACAGGTGGGTGCGAGGTTCTGCTCATTCTAAATCCATTTTTGATGACCAGAGAGTACAACTGAGAATAAGCCATGCTGAGGAGACCTTGGAAGTGTCAGCTTATATTGTGCTTATTGTGATGGTCTTTGATGGTAGGACTTGAGCACAGCAAAGCTTTCCTAGATTACTTGGGAATGAATGCAACTGGAAAATGAATTAATTAACTCACATGAAACCCCATGTTCTTTAGCCTGGTCTGGCAGGGTGGTTAGCACACACACAGTTTGGTTGGGGTGTAAATAGTGGCTGTTTGCAGTTCAAATGCTGCTGCATGTTCAAAGCGCAGTGAAACTGGAGGGAAAAGCAGGTTTGGGGTAGTGCCAGCCAGTGTGAGCTGATGGAGTTATGCGCCAACATTGGCATGGGGTGGGGGGGATGTCTTCTCCTTGGTTGGGCCAGCTGGCCAGGGAGGAGCTGGAGGCGAGCACAGCAGTGAGATGCAAACAAGACAGCTTTAGGGCACTGGGTGGTGAATAACCTGGGGCAGGAGGGCTGGTGCTTCAGTGAGCGTGGGGCAGGCTCTGTCCTTGCAGTCTGCCCGCAGGAACCGGCTGGTCTGCCTCCGCACCTGCGGTGACATTCCCTGAATCATCGTGAATCCCTGCTCTGCTCGGGCTGACAGCGTTCCCAGGCTGCAGGCAGAGCATGCCTCTGAGTACTGGGAACCCGGCACAGGCGTCCTGGCGAGGCTGATCTGGAGAGCCATGCTGGGATCGAGTGAATGGAGATGTCCAGATGGGCGTGAGAGGTCTCTGGTGGGAATGGGCACCAGGAGGGCCATAGACTACACTGCTCCATGAGTGGGCTGTGTTCAGCAAAGGGCATCAGGACACTATTTTATTGGATTGCTTCTGTAATAGTCTCCAGGCTGGGACTTGTCTGGGGAGAGATGGCTCCAGAGATACCTGTGGGAATGTGCATGAAAAGGGGTTTGTGACGGACCCAGCCGCCCTGGTGCTCAGCATCTGTGCCCACTGGCTGCTCTAGGTACCTCCCCATCTGGCTGTAGCTCTCCAAAGGCTGATCCCCAGCCTGCACAGCTTTCACAGCATCCCAGAAGGTCCATCCTTCCTACCCACCAAACTCTTGTGAAGCCACATCCCAGCAGCAGGAGGTACATGCTGGGAAAGGGTGCACCGCCCCATCACAGTGATGTCCCCAAGGGCTGTCCTGGCCAGCATCCCTGGCCAGCAGTGACCATACCGTGACAGTTTCTCACTGCAGGGCACCTCCTGACTGCATTAACGTGGAAGACAGTTGGGTTGATAGCATCTTGGAGCAGAGGCAGTAGGGTTGCACCAGCCAGCTCTCTGTGGCGAGGCTGTGTGAGAAGCACCCTAATGCAGCAGTCTGGATCTGAGCGCCAGCCATCCTTGTGCAACAGCTACATTGCCCACCGGGCATCTCACCAGAATGCTTGCTCTGAGTTACTCATTCTGTGGGGTGCTGTGAAGTGGGGCAGGGTTGAGGGTTCATCTAGGGAAAAGGCTGAGCTAACCCCACAGCCAGCAAGTGGGTGACTGGCCAGCCTGGAGCCGTGAGCTGTTTCCTGCTACCTGGCGGCTGCTACCTGGTGGTTTGGCCTTTGGGGGGGCGGGGGGGCACTTTTTGGTTGTTTTTTATTTGCAATGAACCCTGTGGTTTGCAACAGGATTGCACATTTCAGGGTGCAGCCCTGGGAGTGTTGCTGTGTCCCTCTCCTCTCCTGGGAGGACCAGGAAGCCCCCAGGGGCTGAGCACCTTTCCCTGCAGCTCCATCTTGCTCCCCTTGAAATGCCTTTGAATTGATTGGGGTGGCCCTGGTGCTTGGGGGGACACCCCTGAACGCAGGCTGGGGAGACCCTTGGAAAGCAGAGTTTTAGGAGACAAAAGTGTTTTGTTTTTCTCACAAGGAATAAAGGATCAGGCCTTGAGCAGTGTTTATGAGAGATGACACTACGTGATGGGTCAACTGGAGCCCCTGAAGAGATGTAAAACAGCAGATGGCCAGTGTGTCTCTCCCAGACAGTTTATACCAGCGTCAAAGCCAGCAATGACATGTCTTTGCAGTTATCCTATGCGCCCTTTCAGCCTTTAGCTTCCTGGGGTATCTGTGCACTGTCCTGCTCTTTTGTGATCATTTCCATTTCACTTGCCATTGACATGGCCACAATGAGATCTTCTCATACAACCTAGTTCAAAAGTGAAGCCTCCACCAAGAACAACTCTGGAGAGCTGTTATCTCATTGTTTAAATGCTGATGTGCCTTTCAGCTCAGTTTATTCACTTTCAGCAAGCCCTGAGCAGAGCCCATCAGAAACACATATTGGATTACCTAAAGGGGATTTGGAATAAACACAGCAAAAAGGCCTGGAGAAACAGTGAAATACATTTATAAACCCAGGAGCTATTTGCGGCTCAGTGAGCATGGGAACAGTTATTGAAAAGAATGACAAATCTGGGAAGAAAGGTGAAACAATTTTTAAGGTACTAAGAAACATCTTCCAGTGCGCCCCAGTGATGGGGGAAACACTTTGCTGTTTGCCGGTGCTCTGAGTCCCATGACACTTTCTAACACAAACGTTCACCATTAAACCTTTGTTAATCCTCCCTTCTGATTTCTGTGTAGGTCATTTAGCATTACCCAATACTGAGCGTAGGGGAAAACCTAATAAGCCAACCACTAATCTTTGAACTTGGCACTTAGTTCTCTATGTACTGTTTCTCAACATGTTCTGTCTTGTCCTTCCACCCCACTGAGAGGAGCCCTGCAGTGCCGGCAGAGGGAATTGTGGATGGCCGTGGCCGCAGCCTGTGTTCACGCTGGCATCAGGGATATGGTGGCCACGGCTGAGGGGATGCAGATTCAAACTGAACTTTTGTGGGACTTGGGAATGAGCCTCTCAGAGGAGGAGACCTGTGGTGAGACTGTTACCAAGCCACAGTAAGACTATAGGATCCTTGGAAAATAAGACAAGAAATTAAATACACATATACTTATTTTAAGCAATGACACACACACTCTGCAGGAAGCATGCAGCTAAAGCGTGTTTTAGAATCAGATGAAAGCTTGACAGTATTTCTCTCCTTTCCAAGGTGGAAACCCCCCCTGCCACTCTCCCTGGTGAGGGACGTGATGCTGACCCAGTAGAAGGAAACCTCTGAGGGCATCAACAGCATGAAACCCAAACTCTGATTTGGAAAAGAAAACGAGAACTCCTCATCAGCTTACACCAGGCTCAGTGCTATCAGTGCTTTGTGCTTGTATGATGCTGTATTTAGCAAAGCATCATGCAGGCTTTTAACTGGCCCTCAGAGACTATCGTTAGCCCCATTTCACAGTGTGGAGGAAGCAGCTCTGCTGAGGCTGGGGGCAGGGTGGTCAGGGTGGCTCTTCAACATGGTTCTCTGCCTTCCAGCTCACCCTCGTCAGAGGTGAGGGTAACCCGGTCACTCTGCTTGCTCTCCAGAGGGAATACGGAAAAGAGTAAGTTCTCATTTGAGTTGCAGCATCCCCCCCTGTCCAAGTGCCTTCCTCACGTACAAACTCATAGCCCTGGGCAAGGATTTCAATCAAGTGTTTTTGTCTCAGCTTAGCTGGGTTTTGTTTATGCCCCTTTTAGTCTCTTCCTTAAGATTAAGAAAAACCCCAACAACAACAACAAAAGTAAAAATAAAGCACAAAGGTCTCGAGAGAGCACAACCTTTCCTCTCCCTGATGCCCCTCCTGCAGAAATAGAAAATTCCTGCAGGATTTCTCTTGGGAATGGGGAAAAGGACCATAAAAAGCACATTATGGAGGTGAAGAAGCCTCATGGTCCAGTGGCAGCCAGAGACCATGGACCCTCACAGGTCACTTCCCACCAGGGTGGAAGGGTGTGAAAGGGGACTTCAGCCTCCAGCACAGCTCAGGGCAGACCCTAGTGCCGACCCAAGCACCGGTGCAGTAAAACCCTGTAGCAGACGTGTCTGACTCACAGTCCACAGCCCACAGCTCCTTGTTCCAGGAGCTGGGCTTTGTCCTCCAGGTTTTGGCCATTTTGGGGTGTGGGATCCCTTGTACCCTGCACCCTAGGGCACTGGTGGTGGTAGGATGGGGCTTTGCTGCCCCAGGAAGGATCGTAGGGCTTGGACCACAGCAGAAGTAGGTGTAGCAAATGGGGACTGCAGTGAGGGTCCACCCAAAGGAGCCAAAGGGAAGAGCTGGGGAAGAGATCTCCTTGCAGGGTGCAAGTGGGGTGGGAAAGAGGAGGCCCCGGAGGCTGCATTCCTGCGTTCTCATGGAGACAGGAGCGATGCCCTCCGGCTCGGCTGTTTTCCCAGCTTGTTTCTGAAGGCAGCTCCTGTTTACACTGGTGAGCATTTCAGCAGCCCCTTTGTGAGGACTACCCCAGGCAGGACCGTGTGGCAGCCTCTGAGGAGCAAGGTAAGGCCGTGAGGCACAGGACGGAGAGCTGCCCTGTGCTATCTAATCGGGGCGAGGGCTGGAGCCTCATGAACGGCAGCACCAGCGAGCCCCAGCTCCGCGCACCGAGGAGGCTCTGACAAGCTGGTGGTAACCCCGTATCTGCAGTAGGTCACAGTCACTTTTGGCAGAGGCCAGAAGCAAGAGCTGGTGCCTTTCAGCTTCCCCACTGCACTGAGCAGGAGAAGGATGTGCTGAACAAAAAGACTCCCTTGGTCCAAGCACAGGAGCAGCCACCTTCCGAGTAGTTGAGTTGAGCAGACTTCCAAATCAGGGCATCCCGGTCCCCCTGCAGTCCTCATGCTGGCTGCGTGCGAGCGCTGAATGGGGAATGCTCCTCTCTCCCCGCACTAGAAACGGGTGCCTGTGTGTTCCTATTAAAGGATATTGTTTAATCTCTGGCTGGGTGGGTGCTTGTGCAGGCTGGAAGCTGCAGCCCAGCAGAAATCCTTGGCAAGTCTCATTAGGAGCACAGGTCTGGTTTGGGGTGCTCATGCTTTTGTGAAGGCTCTGAAACACAGCTGGGTATTGCTGTTACAGGTAGGGGTGCTTGCAGCAGAGCTCACTGCTCCTGAGAAGTGAACCCCTATCCCAGTGCTAGGGTTGTGCTTCCATGGGGCACCTGCCCAGGGTTGGGGGCTGGCAGGACCTGCTGGTCTGGGTGATGCTTTGTGAACATCACCACGTCCATCCTGCAGGGCCACCTCCACCGCGGATGGTGGGCAGTGAGGTGAGTGCCCACCAGACATGAGGAGCGGGCAGCAGGAGAATGCAGGGCTAGCAGTGAGCCTTGTCATGGCAAATGAGTGCGCCTGCTGCCAGGAACCCCAGCATACAGCTGATTTGGGCCGGGCTCAGGGACGTGAAGACTGCCACTACCACTGGCTATGACCACATGGTGCCAGCATGCAGGGCTCAGCCCTTCGCTGCCCAGGGTTTGGTTATCTCCAGCCCCATTGCTCTCCAAACCCAGGCTGAATGCACAGCAGCAGCCTGTGGACAGGCTTCCACTTGCCTTTGGAGCTCTATTTCTAGACTATCCATCTGCAGGCCACAAACCTAGGGCCACCACCAGCTGCTGTGGTTTGGGCTAACAGTTTAAACCACAGATGGTCCCTACCGTCACCTCAGAGCCCACCGAGCTGAACAGGGCCAAACCTGCCATGTTTCCTGCAAACCATTAGGGTTTCTTATGACATGTTCACCCCACTGAGGTTCAGGTTCACAACAGCTATAGCCAATGTTGTCTGGAGAGGTGAGCAGGGAAAAGAGCACATCAAGGCATCGGGCTTTGCCTTCAGCAGCCAGGTCTGGCTGTCAGTGGGCTCAGCCACCTCCGTCCTTCCTGCCTTCTCCTCCCAGCTTGCCAAAGGCAAGGACAGGCACAGGCCCACGGAAACAGATGCCTGCTTCAGCTGATGCATTGTCTGTGTGTTGAGCTCAATCCCACCTACTCTGATTGTCACAGTTGTTATTTCCATAGCTGTTTTGCCTCCAGGCTTCCGGCATGTTCCTGCTCCAGGAACACATTACTTCAGCCCTGCCCACTCCTGGGCCTTAGAGGCTTCAAAAGGCAGCTAACAGACCAGTCCTGCCTGGTAACAAGCGCTCCTTCCCTTGGATGCTCTGGGACATTGTCCGCAGCACATCATACGTGGGGAGGAGCTGCTCAAGAGACCATGGCTACGATTGTGGCCACGGTGGGAGGCGCAGCCAGCCCAGGCACCACTCAGGCTGGGGAGGGAGGAAGTGGTGATGCTCCTGCTAGCACCAAACCAGAGGGTGGCTTTGCTCCTGCTCTGCCAAGGGAGAAAACTGCTTGAATTCGAGCACATGACAGTCTGAGCAAGAGCCAGTGCTCAAGGCTCTTCTGGCCTGCTGCAGGCTAAGGGGTTCACAAACAGCTCCAGCAGCAGGGGTGAGACAGTCACAGTTACCCACCCAGGGAGACTTCAGCATGCATCACCAGCTGCCTCCCTGGGATGTGCACAGGACATCTCTGGTCCAGCTGACAGCAACAGCTTGTACACAGGACAAAAGACCATGAGGCTGATGCCTCCTCATGGTTCTTTGCTGAGCTGTAAAGTAACAGTGCCTTTGGATGCGGTGAGCCCCTTTCTCGTTCCTTCTCCAGGAAAGAAAATCTCAGCCAAGTTCTCACAATGCTGTGAACAATTATTGTTTTACTTTGCTGAGAAGAAAACATGGGGCCTTCTCAAAGTACTCCGCTTACATCCCTCAACAGAGAGCTTTTGTTGTCCGACTCGTCAGCCTACCCACACTCATCACGGCGGCCAGACAGAAATCCAACCTGGGGCTCGGCAAGGTCTGACTCCTACTCTTCCTGCCTTGTGAAAGACACTTGCACAAGCTGCACCACTCCCCGTGTGTGAGGCCAGGACCTTCCCTTCCTCTTTCACACAGTGGTGAGCCCAGGCCATGCAGAAGGTCCTCCTGAGGAGCAGCCAGCATCCAGCCGGCCAAAGGAGAAGTTGGCCTAGCGACCAGACAAGAAACCAGGGCTAAGAAGTGTCCTGGCCCCAGCCCAGCCTGGGTTCAGGCCAGACCAGGGAACTGAAACCAGCCCAGACAGGAAGAGGCGCTTTGCTATGATTAGGCAGTGGTCTGTCCTTCACCTCCCAGCTCAGCTCTGTCCTGGGCCAGCACCTACCCCACCACCCTCAGCTGCTGCAATACAGGGTGATACGGCACCAGTTCAGGATGCTCTTTCGTGGAGAAGGATGTGCCAGTGAGTGACCTTATTTCTTGTGGGTACTTGCCCATACCTGCCAGGCTGGACCCTTGCTGCAGTGGGCACTGGTGACCATAGACTGGTTGTATGTGGGCACAGCAAGAAGAAGGTTCCTGCTGCAAGCACTACACAGGGAGGAGTAACAAGTGACTGTCCTAAAAACTGACCCAAACTCCAGCAGTGCCTGGGAGGAGGGCGGTGAGGAAGGGAACTGCTGCTGCTGCTGCTCCATTGTCAAACCCATTGGTCTATTCTACCTCCTAGAAAATAGAATAGAAGCAGAGATGAGATCACTCCAGCCTTTCCTCGTCTGGACTTGGCTCCACTTCTGCTCAGTTCTGGCTCCTGCTTCAGGAGATGGCCTAGTTAGGGACCCCCATCACCCGCAAAGACACATTTTAGTACCTTTTTCCTGAATCTCAGCCTACTCCAGGATTTTCCACACAGCAGCTGGTGAGTGGGATTGCTGGCAGGCCTTTTTGTCTCCAATGGCATCAAGGCTGAGCAGGGCTGTCTTCTATCTCCTACTGGGTTTAACACCTCATTTCCTTTGCTGTGTGGCCCAGGAACACAGGAAAAGGAGGCCATGCACCCTTTAGGCTCAACAGCAAACTGTACAGCACCACACAAGCACAGAGAGCTTGCTGCGCTGCAGGCTGAGGAACTGGTTTGAAAGCTCAGGCTTGCTGATGACCACATCGCATCCTCTTTGTGCATACACTCATTTCTGAATGGACACAAGCTGATCATCAGAGCGCCAGGGAGTGGCGGAGGTCCTCTCGAGCTGTGAAAGAAGGGCTTTGCTGCACAGCCTGCTCGTACCTCAACCCTTCGCCCTTGCACCAGAAGCCATGGTGGGTGTCAGGCACTCTTGAGGGAAGAGACTCAGGCTTCATTCTTCTTTTAGCTTGCTACAAGCATGAATGTCAAGTACTGCATCTTAGGTAGTCACCATCAGGACTGGGGGTGCCTCCTCTTCTGCACTGCACTCAATACAGCCAATAGAGCCTGGCTCTGCAACACACAAGGCATCCAGAAAGTCCTCTAGCACAGAGAATTCAATGTGGCCAGTATTGCTCAAGAGGTCCCTGCAATGGTGGAGATATCCGCAGCCAGTAGTTTGTCCACATGGTAATTAAAGCAAGGGCAAGCTACAGCAACAAGCATGACATTGCATGCTCTTTGCTGCAATCCTCAGAGCTGGCTCCAGCACCAGACTAATTTTGTTTGAAGAGATGGACAGTACTGTTCCCATGACATTGCTGTGGACACAAAGAAGTGGAAGCTCCTGGATTTCCCCCCTGGCAGTGGACAAGGTGCTGGGGCTGGGCAGAGCATGGTTTCAGGTATCCCAGCTCCACAAGAGTTCAATAGACTTGGACCCCAATAGACTTGGATACCAAATCTTTATTTTACACACCAAAAATACACACAAATTTGAGCAGATGTTTGTTAAAAGGTTTGAGCTGTTGGAAAAGCAATACTTGTAAAACAGATGGACCAGCACCCCTTCCTTCCTTCTCTTCCTATATTCTGTGGGAAACCATTTTGAACTGAATCAGGGTCTCCCACCTCTCAGGCCATGCTGCTTCTGCAGGTTAAAGATGTGTAGAAGTGATTCTCTGCAGGGCTCTGGCTGGAGCAGGCCAGTGTAACTTGCACTTATCTAAGTAAGGGCAAAAAGCTCCCATTTTATGACCCCAGCAAACACTACTTGTTCTAATGATTTGCAAAGGCTGGGCACTGCTGGCAGGAGAAAGGAGAGCCCCAGCCATGTTCCACACAGCCCTTAGGGGACAGTGTGACCAGACCTTTCAGAGGTAAGAATTTGTCCTCCAGCCTCTGCAATGCCTACCCTCAGGGTTACTCCATCACCACTGGATTTAGCAGCACAAACCTGTTTCCCTGCAAGTAACCAGTACTGCAGAAGAGGAGACTGCCACCAGGCTCCATGCACCCCCAGCCAGGACACTTGCACATGCCATAAGGGAAGAGGACAGAGCACGTTACAGCAGTGTAACGGGTGCCATTAGCACAGCCACAGAGTTCAGTGCAATACCATGCTGATCCAGAGCTTTCTTCCAGGTTTTCAGTCTTCCATTTGGCAGCATTTCTATCTTTGGTTCAGTCCAAATTTAGGACTTGTTTTCATCCCCTGCCTTCCCTGAACTCAGCTGCTACATCAATGAAACTCAGCTTTGCAGAGATATGCGTAATGCTACTGCTTCCAAGGCAGAAAACTGGGAAAAGGCATTATCCAAGTGACAAAACAAGGCAAGGATGAAATATTCTTTATTCGCACATGTTGTTGCAGGACAGAAGGGAAGGGTAAGGCAGAGGTAACAGCAAGTTAATGAGAGATGCTGGATGCTGGTTAAACAAACAGCATGTCTCCCCATAAACCTTGGCTCTCATTCCCCTGCTTTATTTTTATCCATGAGGATGCTTTTGTCGCTTCTACTGCTTTGCAAAGGTTGCTCCACATTTCCCTGCTGCTTCAGCAGAATACCCAGATGTAAAATAGTTGGGGAAAAAACAATGATCTGTCTTGTATCATGCCAGGTTGGAGAGAGCTTTGGGTGACATGCTCTAGTGGAAGGTGTGCCTTGGCAGACAGGCTGGAACTAGATGATCTTCAAGGTCCTTTCCAACCCTAACTATTCTATGATTCTATGCAACACTCACGCTGGCAGACCCAGCTAATGTCAGCAACAGAAAGAAAACTGGAGAACGGTCGGTAGAATTTCAAGTTACCCAAGATGTAAGGGGCAAACTAAAGCTCTGCTCCCCCTTGTGCACAGCAGAATTCATCCCTGTTCCATCACGATTTACCCCGAGGGTGGCTTTGACCTGAAAAGTGACCTTTTAACGAGAGCTGCTTCTTGATCAGCAGATCTGGTCCTGCTGTGTGAACTGTCACAGTATTTAGGCTGTTTCCCAGAGAAACAAGCCTTATGTAGCCATGCACTGTGTATGAGTGCCTGTGATCGTGTACACTCAATCTGTCAACTAGCTTCAACCAGGGTCAGAGCATGGATCAGAGATAAACATCCCTAAATAAAGTCCCCTGAAGTCAGAGCTTAGAGGAGGAACTGGCCTTTCCATGCAGCCTCTGTGAGCTGCAGCTTTACTCCAAGAGTATTTGCACCAAGTATGAGATGGGAAATGGTACACTGAGCCCCTGACACCAATCCACTTGAACCAGGGGCAACCTGAGGTGGTACACACCATCCTCCTCTTCTGCCACCAGTAAGCTCCCACCATCTCTCCCTTTACATCCTGGAATACTCCTTTTAATGCCTCTCCTTAGCAGAACTAGAGGGCCACTGGGGAGAAAAATGGATGTTGTTAACTACAGCACACAACCTGGACAAGCTTTTGCTCCTGCTTATGGAGGCCTTATGGTGATAGCAGGCTGCTCTTGGAAGAGCCACAGTAACAAGACAGTCCTGCTCCTGTTCATTAGCACATAGAGTCCACACAGCATCTCACTGGAGTGTTTCATCATCATGCATACTGCCCACCACTGTGTAGGCCCTGCTGCATTACAGAATACACCTAGCCAAGTATGCATTGTGGTGACGTCCTTGATTCTGTAATAAGTCTGGAAAGCACCTAGGAACCAAATCATTCAGAGGAGATGAGTTTCCTTCCTTCTCCTCCTAGTGACTGTTCTAAATTCAAACATTCATTACAGCCTTGGGCTCACTTGAGCTACTGTTCTCCGGGCCTGAAGAATCACTTCAATGGAATACTGAGCTGATCCTTTTGCATCTGCCATGCAGAGTACCACAAACCAGCACTGATAAGTTCCAGGGGCCCTGGAGCACTTGTACTCTTTCCCCAGCTGTAAGAGCACTTACAGACCCAGTCTGGAGAGATTCATGGAGCTCTGACACCACAGACCTCAAAAAGGGACTGTCCCTTGAATCAAGACTTGAGCTCAAAGAAGCACTCAGCCAGAAGAGTTCAGCCAAGGCTCATCTCTGGAGATAAGGAGAAAGCAACAAGCTTTAGATGCCAGGGACAAAGAGATTCATAAAGGGGTCAGTTAGATAAAACTACTAAGATATATATACATGACCCAACAACATTTGCTGTAGTGGCTGTAGTTTGCTGTAGTGGTGATGAGGAACAGAACTTCCCAGCAGCAAAATGCTGCTGTTGCTGCTCCCACCACACAGCCATGCACGAAGCGATTAGTCCTGCATTTGCCATGGCTCCCACTGCAACCAATGCTTCAGAGCATCACCTTGGAAGGAGCATGGAAGGACTTGGCAGCAGCCGATGGCAACAGGACTGCAGAAAGGAGAGGACAAACTGCAGGGCTCCTTCGTAGAAAGAACACAAAGTCTGAGATTGACCAAAATAAACAGCTCCTCCATTACCACTTTCCAAATCCAAACGTCCTACCGATAAATGTTGGTGCCAGTTGCTATTATCCCCCAATGGCAAAGCTTTGATTACAATAAAAGTGAAAGCTGCAGGAAAAGCATGTGATTTGAAAAAAAAGCCTGAGCAAATAAGGAAGTTTCACTTCTTGCCTACTCAAAGCACAAGGACCAAGATTTGTCTGAAGATTAAAACAGACTGCAGGGATGGAAAATGCCAGCCATAAAGCTTTAGAGAGCTTAATACAGAGAAATATAAATGGCAAGTGATCCCAGATTATTTTAGAACAGGCTGGCTGCAATTTAGAATCTTGACTGGACTGATTACTGAAGGATGAACACCAAAATAGCTTCAGTAATTAAATTTCTGAACAGGAACACAAAGACTCTTATTCTTTAAAAAGCTGGAAATTAATTTAAATGTTCACTATTACTTTTGCCCTCCTCAGCAGAAAAGCGTGCTGTGAAACATGGTCATTTCTAGGAAAGGAGGTGGAACAAGGCTTGACAATGAAGCAGAAGAGCGTTCTGCAGCCCTACAAGTTTTCCATGGTAAACTAAAGACCATCTAACTACACCTCTGAAACAAAATCATACCGGAAGGTTAGGGTATTTTTCAAGCTGCAAAATTTGCAGCTTTCATCAGTATCTTGCTGTGTGTTCCCCCTCTAATGCTTTTAACAAGTCAGAATTGTCCAAGGAGATGCTAACACCTATAACCAATGTGAAACTGCCGTTCTGCATGCAGCAAGTGATCTTTGGAGCTGTTTTCTGAAAACACTCCAGACGAGCACCAACCAGAGCCTTATTTCTGCATTTGAGAGACATCCTGTGGCCACAGCAGACACTGCAACGTCCCTCCGTTGCGTTGCAGCCAGCTCGGTGCCATCCATCCCTCCCATCCATCTGACCCTGCCTGGCAGCCTCTGCCTTTTCAGTGCATACCCCACACCGCCAGCCCCTGCTCCTTTGGCACAGGACAATTAAAACACACGACTCCAAGCTCCCATCGGGCTGGTGGTGTTTTTCCTAAAGAAGCGGAAACACGTGTGAAAACACTTAATTTCATGTGTTTTGGCTGGATAAACCGGGGGGTGGAAATAATTCTGTGCTTAGAAAGACTGCTGTTTGTAGTTGATTACGGTGCTCATGCTGCACTGAAGTCCTGGGTAAGAAACACCTCCAAGCAAACAGGACTTCACCTTGAAGTAAGCGAGTGACTGAAAACTGTGTGACTATTAACACCAGCAGCATTTTACTTCTATGTACTGGCATTTACTACTACGGTTTTGCATGCCCATGTGTTCTACCAGAATTGTTTTCATGGCGAGAGATTTAATTATTTTTACTCACCTAACACATTCAATGCAATCAGCAACTACAAGGAAACATGAACTGTATGAATATTTTGGGTTTATGACCTGGATTTCATGAGGGTATTCTTAATGGTAACATAAGAGTATTAATGGGATGAGAAGTGCAACATTTCAATGCCTTGAAATTCAATGCTGCAGTTCCCACGGCAACTATAACCATGGCCACCCTGCATGAATTTTGCATCCCATCTCAGAACACACAGTTCCAAGTGCTCAATGCACATGAGCAAAACCCAAGCAGCTTTTCTCTTCCTGCAGTATCTTACCTGCTAAGCCACAACCACTGCAAGGTGCTAATGGCACTTGTAGGTGAACTTCCAGCAACTGGCAATTAACGCCCTGAACATGGCTTCTGTGCACAGGTAATTACTTACAGGATTCGCAGTGTTGGTATTGACACTACTTCTGTTTTCAGTTATTCCTGGAACAGGAGCCCATTGTTTGCAACAAAGGTTAAAACATTCTTAGAAGGCTAAAAGAGACCAAACTGAAAGACCAATCACATGAGGAAGTACAATGACTGCCCTGAAATGTCTTATTGCTATTATAAAATGGAGTTTTCATGGGGGAAAAAATCACAGAGCAGCACAGGCATGGGCAGAGCACTGACAGCCAAATGAACTCCAGCAGCACCTCGAGTTCCCAAGCCACAGCATGATACAGAATACACACAGAATAAAATGCAAAATTCAGGAATATTTACTACATTTAACAACTAAAATTACCCTTTAAACTAGCATAATCAATATCAATGTTTATGGGGAAAGAGAGGGGAAGTCTGCTGCCTCCACAGACTACAGATCACAAGAACTAACTTGAAAAATACAAGATTTTGCATTTTTCACCTGGGTTCAAATCTGAACTGTGCACTATGAATAACTACCAAGTCGTTGCAAATTTAAAACGCAAATTTAGGTTCCAGTTTAAAGCACATGTTAAGTACATGCCTAAGTGCTTCACTGAAATATAACCATAAAATATTAATACGAAAAGTCAAGCAGATAATACAGGATATTATCGACATAAGTTCTTGATGAAAAACTGAATATCAGTAGGAAACAATGCATTTCAGTTTGCAAAATCAAATCCAGCTCACCGTAGTGATGGTTGAATTATGGGGACCATCCCAGAGCAGCTTCACACACTACAGAGACCTAGCTGACCATCAGTGTTCATCAAATGTGTGTTCCCATGTTAAAAGAGCAACAGTGGACTCCCTCTGCAGCAGCAGCTAGAGACACAACTGGCACAAGGCCATCAAAGGCAATACAACCAGAGCCAAGTGGAAGCCCACTGGAAGAGAGCTGCAAGATCTAACTATACCGCCTATGGCTGTAATGTAGCAAGTTGAATGTTACAACAGAGGAGATGAGTAGTCAATTCGCTTCCCATTTTTGGGTTTCAATACTGCAAGTGTCCAGAACACAGAGGACAATACTGCCACATGTGCAGCAATACCTCAGAATGGCATCAACTCACATGTGGTAACTTGCATCAAAATATGGTTGCTATCTGAGGGTCCTTTTGTGTTTTGTATCAGTATGACCTAATCTAACATGGAGAACTTGGTCTGAAAGAAAAATCACTAGTTAGCATTTAGCACGTCCTTTTAAGACGGTGAATAACAGAAAAGTGTTCTTAGCTGCAATCAATACTCGTAAGCCAAAAGGACAAAGATACCATTTTAGTAGTTTAGCAGAAGCAGAAGAATGGAAGTCTTTACCCAAATTTTAATGCACAAATCAACTACATTTTTTAAATTTGATTCAGACTTAAATAATAAATAGGTGGGCAAAATAGAATGCAAGACTTACTCAGTAAAAGTGAATTTTTAATAATCTCATCAGATCTACTTAGAAAACAGGACTAATAATGTTCACAACCGTAAATCCAAACCCTTCACACACTTTTTTTTTTCCTTAACACAGCAGTGAACTGTAAACCTGCGTTTACTGGTTATCACTTCAGTTATTTTAAATATTTAACTCAAGTGTTTCCTCCTTGGCCATTTCAATTTTTAGCACCAAAATTAGCCCCAAAAGAGGTACTGGTACAGCTCAATGTTGTAAATGAATTGTTTACATATAATACTTTATATATTATACACACATACTGTACATTCACACATCCACACAAACAGGAGGCATATTTAAATGAATATATTCTGTGTTTCAATTTGTTGTCAAAGACTTAGGAGCAATGGAAATAAAGCAGAAGGGGTAATATTTTACATAGTAGGCAACTTTAATGCTGTAGTGCACTTATAAAAAAGTTCAACTCTCCCTCCCAGCTCAGCAGCTTTTTTTTAATATCACTATTCAGAAGGATGCAGAAGTTATTGCCTAAATGTTATTCTATACATTTCCATCGGAATTCTCAAAAACACTTGAAACTGCTAACTAATTTCCAACTTCACTATTTTTCTTGTTACAGCTTTAACTCATTGGCAATTTTGGAAGCAATGTTTTTGAAAGCTATGGATGTTCCCGATATCCGCTTAAAGCGAACTCCATTCAGGGACAGTCTTGGCAGTTTACACACCTCCATCTCCCACTGTACAAGGTTTTCCGCATGTCCATCTCCATGGACACAGAAAAGCAAGAAACGCTCTCTTTGTTCATAGTCACAATTATTGGCGTCCAGAACCTTTCGTATTTCCCTCATAATTTCATTAGGATCCATGGAGCTGGTGGTTTTCATGCTCCAGGTAAAACGCAGAGACCGAGGCTTGGCTTCCTTGTTCTCATCCTTCTGATCCACAGCTACATTGCGGCTGAAAGACAGGGATTTCGTAGTTAGCAGGGCCGGCCACCTTCTCTGCATTTCATGTTACTGAAGCACACTAACACTCAACGCACAGTACCAGTATTAGAGCAGCATCTAGAGGCTCCGGCTGTGAGCAGTGCCCTGCTTTCCTAGCTGCTGTACAAACACACAGTCAAGGTAAAGCATTAGCTGTTGGGGCTGGAACAAAGGTACGCTATGACATGTGACACAACTGGAAGTCACTGGAGTCAAGAGCATGAGGGAAATGACCTTGTGGAAGTAAAACTACATGCATCACCCACAACTCAATTTTAATGCAGGTTCTGCTCAAACTCCTATTCTCAGGCTGTGTGGGCAGCTGGAACACCAGCTCTGCATTAGAAGTTTCTGGAACATTCAAATAATGGCGACTTGTGGCAAAAAGGTGCTCAGCCCACACTGTGGGAGTGCCAGCCCATGGCAGGTGCCCGATCATAAGCAATGGGAATAAGCCTATGCAGAAAGATCCTGGGTGTTCCTCTGCACCTCTTCCTGTGTAACAGGGTACAGACCAAGCACAGGGAAGGCCGATGAAGGCCCACAGTAGCCAGCTGCACAGCAGGACCGGGGTCCACGCAGCTAAAGAATAAGGAACTACATTTGGACACGCAGGGGAAAAAGAGAGAATTAAATATATTGACTGTTATGCTTAAATATTTTCTGAAGATACCTGACTGATCCCAAACCATACAGTTCAGGTCTCACGTTGAGCTTTAAAGTTACAGTATTAAGACAAGCTGCTCTTTAAAATAGTTGACCTTGAATTTCTGGTTACACAATGCTTTTCTTCTACCACCATTAAGCAGGCAATTATGAAAAAGTTAAATAAAAAGTGTCAGCGAGGTCAAACCTAAATAAATGTATTTCTCAAATATAGCCTATTTCCTAGTTTAACCTTCTATTAAAAAGGTTTTGACTAACTGCAAGAGTACCAGGATTGTGTTATCAAGCCCAGCTACGTGATTTGCCAGATGTTATGAAATTCAGCAAGCAAATTAGGGAGTACTTTTAAGATTTAAATTTAAAAAGGCTGTAAGGGGGCTGGGGAAGCACCAACTTCTACTCAATGCTCATTTTATTTCTGAAAGCTTTTTTTCTACTTGAAAACAGTTGGCAGAACCTGCATGAGTTTGATCATTTCTTGTATTTTTTGATATACAGATTTTGGAAGTAGAATGTAACATGAAGAATACTGCCTGTGATTTTGGAGGTGAGAAATATCTTATCACCCTTCAGCGGTTATCCCACACATTTGCAGCCTCACTAGAGGCCACTTACCCACACAGCTACAAGACAACAGCAAGTTACAACGACTAAAATGCAAAAAAATCCAAACTACACAAGGGAAAAGGCAACAGGAAGATGAAAGTTTAGGATGAAGTCAGTGCTTTAACAGTTGTTGTGCAGACAGAAATGCTTCTTTGTTTAGTTTCAAAGCCTTACACGAAACAAAAGCTGCTGCCTGAAGCTGCTACGCCACATAACCAAAGGGAGAAAGGTTCAAACTCATCTAAGTAACATTTTAAACAAAAAATTTACCCTCACCTTGAGCCCTCAAATCTCCCGTTCCTCTCATATTCAGTCGGGAGCCTCATTGAAAAGAATGCAGAAGCAAAAGGAAGTAGGAAAGAGAAGACAAATCTTACACTACAATATACAATATCTGAGTAGTTGCTAAACGATACTGCAATCATACTAAAGGTGTGTTAAAATACAAAGCAACAAAGATGTAAAGAACTTTGTCAGTTAGACCAAATTCAGAATCTAACATACTGTCAAACCAAATGGAAGTCTATAAACTATAGTTTAAGACGACCATAACTAATTTTTGCAGTGTATTTTTATATATATGTATTAATATTGTAGAACTCACATGAATAAAGCTGAACTTCTAAAAGCAGAAAACATGAAACTAAAGTTACAGAGCATTTTGAAGTTACTGTATTATTTAGTAAGCACCTCCCTAAAAGACAACTAACTACCCTATTTAGAGACAAATCTGGTCACCCTGTGTGTTTGTGTTTGCACGTGCATCAGGTCTAAAGTATTAGTGTTTAAACAATACCAAATACCTTGACACAAAAGAGTAACATGCATACACATTTTAACAAAAACTTAGAGGTAAAGCCAAGATTTGTCAAGCTGTTGTAAATCCATCCTATCTATTCCCATGCTGACACATCTTCCAGTCTTCCACATCTAAGAGTAAGCTTAAGCCTTCTGTCTTCTTGCATTGCTTAAAGCTACACTGCTGATCACTACCATTTTTTTAAAAACCCAGGATCAAGCAGAATTACAGGCAAAATCATCTTCCCCTACCTTCCCATTATTGCAGTACCACGGTGTGACATCTTGGCACCAGTTCTGCTCAGAGGGAAGCTGCCTTTATAAGGCTCTTACCAAGACTACTCTAGGCTAGTCCATGGTGTCACTTAATAATGTAAAATATTACAGCAGTTTGGGTGACAGGTGTCTAGGGATAGCAGTGTAAGCGTTGATTTTTCTGATGCAGAGTGGTATTTATATCAGTGGAGGGGGGGGTGTGTTAAAAAAGTTTAACTTCCTCCTTTCCTTCCTTTTGAGGTTGCAGTGAAGGAACGGGCTTGTAAATGGAATTCGCGCAGTCCCTGTCACAGGGGAGGAGACACTATGCTAGCCCTGTGAAGAGCATGGTGGCAGCACTTGCTCTTTAGGCTGTGGAGCCTGCTCCTCGTTCAAAATTTACACTGCTATTGCAATGGAAATCTAATTAAGAAAGTGTTAAGTCACTCAGCTATGAGGTGCTTGTCACAACAGCATCCAATCGGAACCCTGCTCTATGAGGTACTGCTCAGCACATGGCACAAAAGGGTCTTTGCTAGGAAATGTTTGCCATTGACTAATGAACAGCTGTCAAGCTAAAAGGGTAAGGAAGATAACAAGAAGAAAACAACAGGCAAGTCCTCAAGTAATTCTACTGCTTCAAAGTGGGTTTTTAATGGTAGCTATTTTCATGAGATCTTGTGTTATGGATCTGTGGTAGATACATGAGAAGGTAGAGAAGGATTTTTAAAGTCTGCATACACAGTCTATACGTTCATCCTTTATGACAACTCTGCAGGACCAAGAAGGGGGGTAGGTGGGATGGGAGAGACAATCACATATAGCAACTGAACAATTCCACACCTTTCAGATGATCTGGGAAAGGTTCATTCGCTGGCAAAGCAAGCAACAAGTCTGTAGACACTGCTCAATTGAAAAACTGAGAGTACTTGAACTTTAAAGAGCCTCCTGTATTCCTACAAGGTAGAAAACATCAGCTTTGTTAACAGCTGCAAGCTTTTATGGATTCTTGGGGTTGGTTTGTTTCATTTTGTTTGTATTTTTGTTTAAAACCAATATCCAATCTCCCCAGCAACTAACAGTCATATTGTTACTGGAATCTGTCCAGAAAAGTCCAGGAGGAAAAATCCCTAATGATATTCTTAGACACTTTTCAGGCCGAAATTAAGCCAAATTATTGAATTTCTAAACCACTGTACTCAAAGAAAGTAGTTACCTGCAAAATACCTGTCACTTTGAAATAACACCTTCATGGGAGCTTCTCAGAAAATCCTTACTTTCTTCCACACACTGGTGTTCCATTCATTTCGCAGAGGGAACTGCATGTGGTGACATGCACCCTCAAATACAAGCCATCAGGCCAAGCTTATGAGAGTTGCACTAGTCTCTCTAGATGTTCCTTTCCTTCATGACAGACATGGTTATGTCCAGCTCTACTATAAACACCAGCCCAGCACTGGTGTTCAGGAACAATTACTTACTATACTTCCCAGCATTGTTTTGGTGGGTCTGCAAATCAGATGCAGGCCTGAGCCCCCCCACTGCTGATACAATCTTCGCTTCTGCAGAAATGGCAAATTGCTAGTTCATGCTCTGAATTTTCTGCCTTTCCTTGTATTTTTATACAAATAAATTACTTTCATAACTTTCCCACCAGACACTCATTGGTCTTCAGAATGGAACAAATATAGATAGAAGTTATGTCTCATTTTTCATGCCTATATACTACCTCCTTTACGGGTTTTGAAAGGTTTTGAAAAATAAGAATGTTTCCATGCATCTGACCTGGGTTATGTTGTGTTTTCTGTTCTTTACATCTTTGTATACTCTGTATTAAAAGTCCAAATAAATGCAAAGAAAACTGTCTAAAAAGATACGGAAGACCAGCAAAAAGTGCAAGACAGTAAAATAAGATCAATTTATGGAACTGGAGAAAAGATGCTGCAAGAAAATCCAGAACATTAAGTGATTTTAGCTGTCAGCAAAAAAAGGCAGACTTCCACAATATGCAGACTGGCAAGGCCAGTACATGGTACATGATACATATATATATTTATACCTCTATGTACCAAGTACAATATTAGAACTAATTAAAAAATGAGTGACAGATATCTACTTTTGGTTAGCTCCCTAGAATGATATTACAGTACTATACATATATACATGTGCTACTGGGTTACAGTAGTTCTTTCACTATCAAAGACTTAGTGAGCTTAGGTAAAATTCGTAATATATAAAGCAAGAAGAAATTGCCAAGACCTCTAGCACTTCAGTTTCATTTTGTATATATACAGATCAGGTTGGGACACCACACACACTTAAAACATTTACATGCTTGAATTTTAAATTTAAGAATTTAAAAAAGCATAGCCTGGTCCTGTGTAGGTGGTGTAAGACTTTGCAAATTTCTTATTCAAAAGACATATTCATGGAAGCTGTAGCAGATATTTCCACAATAATCAGATTCCTGGCCTCAAGTCAAAGAAAAATAAAAAAATTAAATTTAAAATTACCTTTTTTAAGTCTCAAATTTGAACAGTAACCTTCTAGTTTAAAAGTGTACACATACGACCATTTTCCATCTTTCTTCAGAGCAGCTGAAAAGCAACTGAAGAGCAACTTACATGCACCCAGTTGTGGAGGTTGCACACATCACAGTCCTTTGGTTTAAAAGCAACATGACTAAGAGAAACAGAAGCTGCCTCCTACCAGCGATATGCACTCCACAGCCCATATAATGCACAACAGATTAAAACTAATGCTGCTGCTCAGTTTCATCTGCATGTTGTGTTGGATGGGTTCTTTCCTTAACTGAGAGTTGGTGTATGTTCCTTTTCTCAAGGCAGCTGTGACAATCCCAGCCAACCCAACCAATATCAGTGCTAAACACAGTCATGTCTGGAAGAGCTCTGATTATTATTACCATGGCATAGAATTTACTCACTTAATTGGGTAGGGTACCTTTAGACTCAGACTGTACACAATAAACCCAGATTCAGACAGCAATTTACATCTCAGATCTCCCTAATCTAAGTATTTACTTGAAACGATCTGATGAACTTAAAATTACATTCACATGCATAACCTTGCATTCTGAAAGTTAAAAGAGATGTTTATTTTTTACCCCATCTTCCAATTTTTGTCAGTGGTTGAAAATTTAAAGTCCCACCCCTTAGGAATCTCCAAGATATGATACAACTAAACAAAGTATTACAAAATCATACTGGAAAATGTACCTGTGGATCAAAATTGTATAACCACCTTTCATGAGTTGCAATGGATTAACAAGATAAAACAGCAACCTGATTAATTCCCAAACTGTAAAACTAAATACAATCATTTGGGCTTGAAATGTGAACCAGACTTCTGAACTCTGATATTCTGTAACTTGCATAGATGTTATACTTTCTCATAACCAAAGTGCTCTCTTTGCACTTCCGCTGCAATTAACTTCAGCAAATGCATCCCATTTTAAAATAAATACACAGCCATTGCGTCTTCATTCACAACCATGATGCTTGCTTTCTGTTGTATCAACCGCAGACAACACTTAAACTGATTCTTTTTCATAAAATATCGTAAAACAAAGAGAATGTAATGTAAATTCAGCATCACTTACCTTTATTTGCTTGTAACCCTTATGTTTTGTTTATACTTTCATCATTGTTATCAAACACCTCATTCTTCAAACATAAGCATGCTAAGTGTATTAGTACAGAGAACAGAATTACTTTGGTACTACCAACTCTATCAAAGAAAGAAGAATTCACAAGGCATGCTTAGCATCTTGTTATACAGGTGCCACAGACTCTTAAGTATCATCAGGAGTTAATGGATTTATTCTATGCTTTCCTCTCAAGAAAGAATTTAGTTCTCAGCAGGAAGTTTAGTTTTCAGAAAACCAAGGCTAGAAAGCCAAATCTGTTGTTAATTGCAGGAGCCACTTTTTTTAAAATATAAATAAATCCTACCTTTTGATAAACCTGAATGACATGTTTCTAAAAGAAATTAAGCCAAAATAATAATTAACAAAAAGTTTTGTACAAAATAAATTGAAAAAGCCATTTAGAGCGAAACATGCAAAAAAAAAATCTCATTTAAAACGCACAATGGAAATTACACTTCAATGCATTCTGAGATTAGGCAGATGATTCAGGGCATGAACAGTCAAACCCTTAGCACTGCTACTTCCAAACTTAGTTTTCCTGGGAAATATGCCACCAGTAGTTATTATGAATTAAGATATGTACTGGTGTTAAAACACTAAAACTCATAATCTGCAAGGCCACATAAAAATATGCTTGGATTTTCTTCATGTATTTCAAATAGAAAACAAAAATCTATAATTCTACTATAATTAGATCTTCAAAGAGTATCTTCAAAGTTAGGTTTCTTCTTTCCTTCATAACATCAGGTCAGCCATGCTGTGCCAAGGACTGCCTTCAATATTCAGTTAACTCAGTGGCAGAAGCTGTAACAATTGCCTACACCAGAACATAACTAGTTCATAATGAGAAGGATTCTGATTACCTATAGAGAATGCTAGAATAAATTAACAGATTAAGGGGTTTGGGTTTTTTGGTGGGTTTTTTTTTTTTTTTTAAAGAGAAAAAACAAAACCATGTCTTTTGACAGCACCATCCTCCTCCTTAGTACCTTGTACAGCACCTCTTACAACACAGCCCCAACTGTAAGAGGTCCTCCAAGTGCAAACTTCTGTGTCCCGGTGTTGGCTGGGATGAAGTTAATTTTCTTCCTATAGTTGGTGCAGTGCTGTGTTTTGGCTTTAGTCTGAGAACAATGATGATACCACACCAGTGTTTCACTTGTGCTAAGTAGGTTTACCCTGATCAAGAACTTTTCTGTCTCTCAGGACACCCAACCCAAACTAGCCAAAGGAGTATTCTACAGCACAGCACACTGTGCCCAGTATATAAGCTAGGGAGAGTTACCCAGAAAGCCCAGATTGCTGGTCAGGTTGGGCTGGGTATTGGTCAGCAGGTGGTGAGCAATTGTATTGTGCATCACTTGTGTTTTCTGAGCTTTATTTTTTTGTTGTTTCCTGTTATTGTTGGTATTCTTTCTATTATCACTATATTGTACTTGATTTTAGTTATTGGACTGCTCTTATCTCAACCCTTGGGGTTAACATTCTTTCAACTGGGGAGCGGTGAGGAAGGGGTGAGCGAGCGGCTGTGTGGTGCTGAGTTACCAGCTGGGCTTAAACCATGACAATCTGTAACAGTGCTATTGTGTTACAACTGCACGCTATTTAATCAATTACAGATGGAACTATTGTCAAAAGAAGTGGGGAAAAGCTTTGAGAAAACCACACTGCACTGTGAAAGTTGAGACTCTGAGGTAACGATAGAAGTTTGAATGCTGCCTAAAGAACCAAGTGAAAAGCTTGCATATTGACATTTTGAGCATCCACATTTGGTACGTCAGATGGAAAATTAAGTAAGGATATTACAAACAAAAGCACAGAAAGAAATATGTGCCAAAAGGATGTGTCTGATTAAGGCTTCACTTGACAAAAAGCAGATGACTTAAATCATAAAAAAAAAAAATTCCAAATGAATCTGTTATCTCTCTCTCAACTGAAAAAGAACTGGGGGAGGGGGGAGGAAAGGGGGAATTTCATACAGCACAGTGTTTCCTAAGGAAGTGTTAGCTGGCAGAGAGCTCAGCAGGGTAAAACCTTTACCCAAAGGCTGTCATGGTTTAGTTTGTCACAGAAACAACTTCTACATTTTTACAGAAATTCACTCGCTAAATTGAAATCAGCCAGTTATGAAAAACTGAAGTCTGGCTTGTCATTATTTTGTAGGAATGGGAGACTATGAAGAGAAATGCTGAGAGGGAAGCATGTATAGTCACAGAACAGACAGGAAGGAAATGGCTTGGTCCTTACGTGACATAAGACTAACACAAAAGTACCCAGGCCAAGATCAGAATGATATACTCCAAAAAAATTTCACATGATGAGAAGAGTACAAAAGCATGGAGATTATCTTAAGGCAAAGATAAACAAACCCTCACTTCTGCAAAGACAAGTTGTGGATATCAGAGTGGTCTGAAGTATGTGGTATGTGAACCAACAGGTTTTAAATACAGAAGGAGAATAGTTGGTCTTCCATTTTAGAGTTTGGAGGAACCAATTGAAATCATACATGGGTTTGAAATGAGAAGTCCAATTAGGAAAAAAAACCTGTTAGTGCAGGAACAAAACCTGCTTAAGCTAGGCTTTGGCTAGACCAACACACCTTCACTCCAAAACCAAAATCTGCACATGAACTAAAGGTCAAAATAGGAGTAAGGTTTTCAGAGGTTTGACCAGACTCCTGCCTAGACTGAAACCACAGGCGTGCATTATCTACAGTGACCTACACTAGCGATAGTGCCAAAAGAAACTTTTGTCTCCTGTCCCTACCCTTTCACCTGTGATATTTCTATTCATGTGTTGCCAGCAAGATTATTCTGGAAATGCCAATAGCTAAGTGACTGGAAAACACAAAGTGAGCTTCTAACACTACAGTAAATATCAAGAATGGGATCCTAGTTTATGCTGCTTACTGACAGACCATGCAGAGTGAGTCACTTTTGAACTGAGCCAAAATGTTTCAGCTCTGCAGCATTTTTATCTCAGACATGAGGATGAAGAGCACAGATCAAACAGCCGCACTTTTTATCCTGTTTGATTCAACTGCTAAAAACACGGCTTCTGTAACCAAAAAGAACTACAAAAAATAATAAGCTAGTGCATTTTAAGTTGCAGAAACTGTTAAGCCATTAATCAGAGAATATAGACAAAACCACCTAAGCAATGAGCAACTAGGTACTTCTACTACCTAATAAAAGGAAATGTTGCATTACCATTTTACGACACTAACCTTCTTGTGAGTTTTGAAGTTAGTTTACTAAATAGATTAGTGGATCCCCTGGTTCGAGTCTGTGAGAGTGGTGTTGCTTCATGGGACAGACTGGGGGAGGCTGGTGGTCCATTGTAGGTAGCAGTACGTCGCTCTCTGAGCTGGCCGTGGAAAGTGCTCCGACTAGCTGTTCCTCTGGGGAAACGAATACGGTCAGGTGTGGTTGCGCTGCTAATGCTGTGAGTTGAAGCAACAGGAGTTCTTTGATCGGGAATAGTGCTAGAGCAGAAAACAAAACAATGCTAGAAATTCTTCACAAGAAGCACTACAGTTCTGCAGGAAACACAAAACACTACGTTCTACAGTAAAGCATAAGCAGACACTTTGATATAGGCCAGGGTTGGAAATATCAATATTATTACAGCACTGTATGGAATCAAAACTTGTAAGAAGTTAGGATTAAAAGGCTGCCGAAACAGAAACCTACAAAGTCAGAAAAAAAACCAACGAGTATCTTGGAAAAGATCAGATATATACTAGGCATACAGTTTGTTTCACTGAGAAGACTCAAAAGAACAGACAAGTCAAGTTTCCTCCCAGGAAAGAGAAGCAGTAAGTAGCTTTAGTGTCTCTCCCTCCACATTCTATATATACATCTTTTAAAATCTTGCTAATTTTGAAAGTATCCTACACAAAATTCTCTACAAGTGAACTGCTCCAAGTAGCAAAGTCCTTCAGGATACACGGTTAGTCTCCCACAGACTCTAACAATAGGGAATGTCCAATACTCCTAACACTAGGAAAAAATTAAGTTTCATTATTGCAGGATTATGTCACCGACAGCCTGACACACCACAAAACAAATGTAAACAAGACTGAAAAAAATGAGGAAACACACATCTTGTGGGCAATATAAACTAGAACAATCTAGGACTAAAATTCCACAGCACAAAGTTAAGAAGCAGTGGGTATAAGTTAGTTTCACAACGATTTCAGGTTCTTACATAGGCCTGAAGTTATCTGCGCCATTGTCTATTGGAGGCAACATCATCTTCGTGTGCACAGAGGCTGACATGGACATCGACTTCTGATGTCGCAGCCGAACACTGGAGAAGGATGTAGTACAAACTGAAGCAGGGCTAGCTGCGTAAGCGGACATTTCTGTCAGGCTGTGAGGGGGTTTGGGTTCAGGCAGAGGCAGAAAGAAGAGCATGATGGACCAACAACAAACTACTGCATAGAAAAAAAGCAAACTTTTCCTTCTATTACTTATTTATCAAAGAACATGAACTCTTAACAGCCCTCTTCTATGCAAAGAGCAGTAACTATCCTACACTCCCCTTAAAAAGCATCCTCACTATGGTACTTGACATCTATGAAGTGATCATACTCTTACCATTAGTTTGCAGTGTTACTCTCGCTGATGTACAGAACCTGACTAACTCAGTGCTGTGTGCCAAAGCACCCCTATAAAGCACTTATGTAACTTGTACAGGTTTTAACATTAAAAAAAATGCATTAATAAACCCACCAACTGCACTTTGCAAGAGAACAATGACTGCTCTATTACCACAGTGAAATGCTTTGTTTTCAGAATGTATCCACGTTAAAAGAAATAAGTGTAAGCTGGGCAAGCTGTCAAATCCCGGCCTACATCTGTTAACCAAGGGACTTCACAGGTACAAATAGAAAACAACAGTATCATGATCTTTAACAAGTCCAAAGATGCCCAAACAAACAGACTACTAATAATCAACCTGTACATATAGGAGGCAATGAATAACACATGGTGTTCTCTGAAGAAAGAGGTATTACAGTTTGAAGAGCATCTCATATATTTTGACCACAAACCTTAAATTCTCTAACTTTGAGGTTCAGGCTTTGAAGGACAGTATACAGTGCTATCTTAGCAGAATGGTCAGTAAGCTGCTAGCTGTATAGTATGAAATACTTTTCTTTCTTTGGGACAAATTCTTTGCAGCTTTCATATTATCTAGTAATGACAAGGATGGGAAAAAACTGAGGCCACAAGATGTACTGGGCCTTTCAGGCTACAATGCTGTATGCCATTCATCTTAAGTTTGCTTTAAAAGTAAGGCAATTGTAATTCATAAATATTGTTCAAGGTTAAGAAATCAGGAATTGCCAGTGACAGTTTCACCACACTGCATGTTCACTTCTAAGTTACTTCCTGGTTACATATTCTGAAATTCAAGTCCTCTTATCCTCTGGTATGTCAGAATTTGGAGAGGAGAATGGTACTCCAGCTATAAGTGTCAGCTGACCCTCTTCACAGACTTAGCTCCCAAAGCACTAGCAGAAAACACCTCACAGCTCAGACATCACAACTGCTGGCTAGAATGGTTAGCAAAAATCTACTTCTTTCTGTTTTGTTTCTAACTTTTCAGAGTCTTGAAAACTTCAGAGTCATGCACTCATGTCTCTACAATACTGAATCCAGCAGGACGCCAACTACAAGCACTACTACAATGAAGCCTGCAACACAGCCCAGCTTTTATATTACCCCAGGGTATTAATAAATTGTAAGGAAATGAGCATTCATCTCAACAGCAATACCCTAAAGTCATGTAATCCCCAAATAATTGGTCACTAGCCTCTCCAGCACGTCTACCTCCTTCCCTCTCAATTTGCTGTGAAAGACACAGGAGAAATAATCTAGTTACAACGCATTAGACCCAAGTTTTATTTAGTCACCTGCCTCCAAAGAGGTGATAGCTAAAGGTATCAATAAAGTATCAGGGCACATATCAAAGCACCTATATCTCTTCCTCTGCAGCTTTGCTAGAAATCAGCTTCCTTAGATTATTAGCCTGGGAACAGAGAAAAAAGTGAGCAAACGTTCACCAATTAGTGCCAAGGCTTATTAAAAATCTGAGGCTGTTGTAAATCATTTGCCTATCATTATGAAGAGTGTACCATGAGTCCCCAAGTGCTTTAATTAACGCTCAGACTTTGGAGGAAAGCCAACAGAGTCATCTCCGGTAGAATGCCTGTGTCAGCCACACAATGTGTTAAAAGTAGGGATGAGAGACAAAACCTCTTTGCTTCTACCAGTCTTGCATGGAGTCTTCAAGACTACTTTCTCCAACAAGTGCACTAGCTGACTATCAGTTCTTCAGTTTCTGTATCTTCTGAAACAATGCCTTCTCAGAATTCAATGTGTAAGATAAAAACAGAACAAGCAACATTTTTATTCTTCCTGTAGGGAAAGTACTGAGACTTCAAATGTGCACTCCTTGCTTCTGAAGGCAAGTTTCCACCAGGTCAGTCAGTATCTGACTGTCTGTGGAAAATCTAAAATCCAATCTGTTACAAATCATTTATAGTAATTACTCCTGCCTTTAATATTTTCCACCAACAGACATTTCAAAAGCATAGAAAGCATTTCTGACAAACCCTTGGATTTATACAAAGCTGAGGTTCTACTTGAGATCTTGCTTCACAGAAGAAAAAACATTACATTTTTCTAAAGTTACTTTCTGCTAGTACAATAATATTTCTGAGACTACAATAAAATAGATACTACAGAAACACCTGAAGGCAGGCAGGATTCATTCTGAAGAGCTAGTCCCATCAACAGCCATGCTGATTTAGCCTGAATTAAAGGTCTCTGCACTTCATGTGATCAGTCAAGCCTTTGCCTGGTTACAGCAACAAAATATACTCAGACAAATTCTGAATTCTGTCCCAAATCACAGTAATTTTGAAACTGTGCCAAAATGAACGTGCAGTTTAGTGTTGATACGTTTCAGACAATAAGAGGTCTCCAATTTAAAGCAACTACCAATGCATTCTCATTATCTATTTCATTTTAACCTTCTATAAAGAGTAACAAAAGCGGTAATAAAAAAATATGGGCAGAAGTTAAAATTATCTTTTCCAGACAGTGAACATATAAATGCTCAGATGTTTCAAATAACCCAAACAGAGCTAGTCTGCAGGATAACAAACGATGTTTGGATACGGTACTGACAACAAAAGGTAAATTACATAACAATAACCAATTACAAACTAATGTAGTTGCCAAGTACTACTCAATGTTAACTTTTAGCTTAGTGCCCATGTGTGACAAACTGAAAAGACAGCAGTTTGCTGAGAAACTCATAGCTGGGAAAAAAAATAACCTCAAAAGAGAACTACTTAGGAGCATAAAGTTACTCCTAAATTAATGCGACATCTGAATCTCAAGCCTTCCTAGTAAAGAGTATCTAGTAACTTTTAAAGTTTTAAAAATGTATTGCAAAGGTATTAGCTCAAAGATGAACAAAAATGTTATTAAACTAAGAAATTAAGTAATCAAATCTATTAAAGCTATTTTGGACAGAAAGATTCATTTTTTTTTTTCAGAGAGCTTGGAAAGAAAAAAAGCTATTAACATATCAAATTAAAGAAGGGATGGTGAGCTTTAATCTAAACAAACTTGGTTACGTTAACAGGGACTAAGCAATGAAGGCTGAGACAGACACACTAAGAGACAGTACCAAATAGCTGTGCTGTACTTCACAAGAAAGTTGACTGCAGGCCCAGCTGGCCAGCCAGACTTTTGGCACTCTTCAAACTTACACTTGACTTTTTCCTTAATCACTTTCAGTTTGCAGAAAGCTAGGAGGAAGAGACAGGGTCAAAACTAAGTCCCTTATTCCTAGGCTCCAGGACTCAACCAAGGGTCAGACACACTTTCCTTTCAACATGACAACTTCACCACCCTTCCTTATAAACTGCCAAAAGAAAGATTCTGTGCAAAAAAGGTAAATCTTTCACCAAATTCAACACAAGCTAGAAGTACTTTTTTCCCACCCTTTACAATATATCATAAAATTAGGAAGGCATAGAGAAAATTGTGAAGAGTATGAGGGAAGTACATACACATTCCTCCAAGCTTAAGCACCCTTATTAAGCACTATTAGCTTATGGGTGCTCTTCTGGCAACAGTCAGTAACTTGTTACCAGCTTTCGAGATAAGTAAAATTTTGTGAAGATCAGCTGGTTGGAAGTTAAAACGCCTCAGCCAGCTGGGAAATTTGGTGGTAAAACAGTTATTCTTCACAATTGTTAATCTATACCTAATGTTTGCGGTCACAATTATATTAATTTTCTGCAACTCTCCTCAGTCTTTGGTACACGGGGAAAGACAGCACTAGATGTGGTTACATTGCTAACATACGAACTCGTTAACTCCAATTCCACTGCATGCTCCAGTCAGGCTTTCATTCACTAAAGTAAGAGGAAACCTGTTATTTCTCTGTTTTCACTTAGACTACAGCAATATCAGTGCTTCCCTTTTCTAGATGAGTTCTGCAAATACTGGGAAGAAATCAGACTACGAAACCTAGGTAAAAAAAAAAAAATTACTCATCCGAGACAATGGCCTATACTGTCCAATCTTTGCTCAGGAAAAAATAACTTTCTACTTTTCACAGAAAAAAAACAGTATGCCAAATGATCCCAACAGAGTACAGTTTAGAGTGAAATGTAAAAAGAGAATGTCCCAAGAGAGATGGACTTTGTAGCTTCAAGCTAAACAAGCCTCTTCTGCAAGCATACCTTTTCTGGTCACAGTAGGTAACAAGTGACTTAAGATGAAGGCTGTAAAAATGACATGTATTTAACCAGAAACCAGGAATTTATTTTTACATTCCAAGTATAAACACTATGTATTAAGTATAGGAAACCCAGAAAATAACACAACTTACTTACAGGTGCTCCATAATGCTCTGTACTCACCTTTCATTAAGAATTACACTAGAGTACTACTGATATTGTTTAAATTAGGTATTATAGTTTTTTGGCTATGTGAAGACAAGAGACATACACCATAGGAAGACATTTTATATACCTGTTCTTCTTGCCATTTTGTATCACTGAATGCCTATCAGCAGTGGTTCTTTCACTACAAACATATGTGTTGCGCCGTGTCATTGCTCCGGGGGCAGTATTATTCTACAATTAAAAAACATAGGTTTGTTATTCCCCACAAAAGGCTTTTCTGGGGTTAAGTCTACATGTAATTGAAGGCTGGCTTACTTCATGCTAGTCCTACAGAGTTACAGAACTTACAGTAATTAAATTAATATACAAACACCTTCCAGTATTTTTAAGAAACAATGCAATCCAGAAAATAATTCTAACAGGTTCTTCTTGCATTTCATGTTGACAGCTCAAAATTAACACAGCTGGAAGTTTTTAATTACCAGAATTACCATTAATTCCAAATTACAAGTTCTCAGCATGTATAGCGCTCATCTACATCTGGATATCCTATGTCTTTGTAACCTATTTTTGAAATACTTTACCACTTGCAGATTGTAGAATTTTCCTTTAAGTTAAAATCATACTCTTAAACAACATCAGAAAAACAAAGACTTAAGAAACAAATGTGGTAAAATTCAGTGGGAAGGCAAACATGGACTGTTAAATATTAAAATACTATGAAACACTACACAAGTTTTTAAAACAGGGAAGAATAAGTCAAATTAAAGAGACAAATTGCAGAGAATTTTAATAGGACTTAAAAAAAATATACATTTAAATACAGGCATAATACATTGAGGATAAGAGAACCAGGGGAACTTAAACTACAGACCTTACTTTTAGAGGGGAGAAAAGAAACAGAATTACTTTGCCTCTGTCTTTACAGAGAAAGAGGGTGGAGATATGCCCAAGTTGGCGGTCAACTTTCCAGGAACGACTGAGAAGCTAGGTAATTCACAGATAACAAAGTTATAAAACGTTAGATGCAATCACTGTAGGAGAAAGCATGGTGGTCCAGATAAACATGCACCCCCAGGTTGTAGAGGAAGTAAAAGCTGGCAAGCCTTATATTTTTTCTCCCCACCCCAAGAACGTAACACAGGAAACTACAAACTGATTGGAAAGTGGAAAAAAAACTTTAAAAATTTTCTTTGAAGAAAAGAATCACAGGGCAAAGCAGGAAGCAAAATAGGCTATTAACTTGAAACATCACTGCCAGGGGGAGTCTTGGAAGAGGCTAGCTTAAGGGAATGACTGGTCAGCACCTGGATAAGCATGTTGAGTAAGGATGGCCACTAAGAATCAGGCGGGGGACTTCATGCTCAACTAACCTTTTGGAGTTCTTTGAAGAATTACTGCTATGACAGACAATGGAAATTCAGTGGGTTTTTTAAATAGCAATAAGAAAAGGTTTCATATAAATGGTCACAGTAGAGATGATGTGAAGGAGGATTAAAAAAAAAGGAAAAACTAGTTCAAGCACAAAAGGAGAGTAGCCAAACCTTTTTTGTTTCCAAACCTGGAAAAAACTGTTAAAGTGGAGTATTCTCAATAACCAGCAAAAGCTCCTCCAGTACCTTAAGGCAAAGTATTTCCTATACAGGGAGTCTCAAGCAATGCAATGAGCTGTAGACTGAACAATGAAGCCATCTTGTCTATTTAGAAGACTGCTGACCTGTTACACATCTTGCCATGAATGTACAAATAAAAATGAGAACGTGAACTGCACGATCTCCTGGTGTTAAGATGTATAAAGAGTATTAAGAGTATTTTAAATTAGCAGAACTATTAATTAAATCATAAGATGTATGTAAGTTGTCTCAAGGTTTCTCAAATATTCTTCACTAGATAATCCTTAAGGATAGGCATGTGCCAAGCATTACCAAAAGTTCTCCTGGCCCTTTCACTGTACTTCCTTCCTTACACATCGATTGCCTTAAAATCAAACAAACCACTGATTCTCCTACTCTCCTCTAACATTTCTCATTAAAAGCTCCCCTCTCTTTACTAAATTTGCCAGCAACAAAAGCTGTGTACCTTAGGTAAAGTTTCATTTGCATGTTCTTGAGAGGTCAAGATGCGCAAGGTATTTACTGGAGCCCAGGCAAACCAAAGGTACATCGAAGTATTGCATATTAATATTCGCGTATCATTTTGCTCTGTGTTCCGGAATACATCAGAGAATGAAGCACCCAGAATAACCAACAGTGCTTTTCTGGTGGGAAATACTCACAATCATGGGTGGCTTCCTTCTTTCCAACTCCTGCCTTGGAACATTAAACACTTGTTTCCCTTGAGAAGATACCACGTAACATTAAAATGTACTGTCATGTTGCACATCTAGAAAGCCAAGACAGCTTTACAGACAGATTTGGGAGTGGACAGGTTTTGGTATTCATATCTGAAAGCAGAGGACTCTAAAGATGTACTTTCACAGCACTTTGTGGAGCACACAGACACAGGAATCAGGACATACTTTTTTTCTGTGTGGCTCATATTTCAGACGTCATGAGAGGAGAATGAGCATTTCAAGCTTTCAAATTTTAGTTTTAGCAAGAATGCGGTCATGGTTTTAGGTGCCTTTACACTTTTTAGTGTACAGCCTTTCATGATTCATCGAAGTAGTTCTTCAGCTATGACTTTCTTCAGCACGTCTACAGGCTATTCTGGACACAGAATCATAGAACTGTTAGGGTTGGAAAGGACCTTAAGATCATTGAGTTCCAACCCCCCTGCCATGGGCAGGGACACCTCACACTAAACCCTCTCACCCAAGGCCTCGTCCAACCTGGCCCTGAACACCGCTAGGGATGGAGCATTCACAGCTTCCCTGGGCAACCCATTCTATTGCCTCACCACCCTTACAGGAAAGAATTTCCTCCTTATATCCAATCTAAACTTCCCCTGTTTGAGTTTTAACCCATTACCCCTTCTCCTATCACTGCAGTCCCTAATGAAGAGTCCCTCCCCAACATCCTTATAGGCCCCCTTCAGATACTGGAAGGCTGCTATGAGGTCTCCACGCAGCCTTCTCTTGTCTAGGCTGAACAGCCCCAACTTTCTCAGCCTATCTTCATATGGGAGCTGCTCCAGTCCCCTGATCATCCTCGTGGCCCTCCTAATACACCTCATGAGAGCATAGTAGAGGGGCAGGATCACCTTCTTCGACCTGCTGGTCATGCTCCTTTTGATGCAGCCCAGGATATGGTTAGCTTTCTGGGCTGCAAGCGCACAGTGAAGCCGGCTCATGTTCATTTTTTCATCGATCAGGACCCCCAAGTCCTTCTCCACAGGGCTGCTCTGAATCTCTTCCCTGCCCAACCTGTAGCTGTGTCTGGGATTGTTCCAACCCCGGTGCAGGAGCTTGCATTTGGCATGGTTAAACTTCGTAATGTTGGCATCTGCCCACCTCACATGACTAAAATGTACAGGTGCACAGCACACGAAGCCTGAAACTGGTGTCACACCACAATCCCTGACTGAATCACAAGCCCTAGGGTCAGGGTTAGCTGTGTAAGTTCATCCTTGTGGCAACACCTGCCTTTTTTGCAGGAGGTGTTGACACTGCAAAAGCACATGTTGAGACTTCTGAACATATACACGAGGTCCAATCACAGCACAAAGGATCAATGTGTGGTACAGTCTTCCTCTTTTCTTGGAGAGTCTTGTGCCCACTGCTTAGGCAGGCTGTTTTCACATTAAGAGACACCAGGGAAGGACTAATGTAAAAAACGTTCAAACAATCAGCTTCTGACTTACACTAATGAACCAATCTATCTACTTAAGGACACTAGTACATTTTTGGTCCTAAATTATTTTCCAAGCATACTATCTATTCTCCTCTTCCAGCCATCCTAAAGCCATGCTAAGGGCTCCGGGGCAGCCTTATTACAAGCACTAAGGAAAAATCCAAAGCTGTGAGTAATAAACAAGGAGTTGTTAAAGCAGGGAGTTATGAGTTGCTGCTAACTATGCAAGCCCTGTAGCAGGTTTTTGTTATTAATTTGGTATTTGCCCAATGAAATTCAGGTTCTTGATGTGCACTTGTTCAGCCTGCAGAACTATTTAGTTTGCAAGAGTTCAAGCACAATGTCAACTTTACAAGTACAGCTTGGAGCCCCTTACTCCAACCCAGACTTAGCTTTCCGCTCTACAAGCACAACTCTTATCCTTAAGTGCATGCTTGCGAGTTTTGTTATTTAGTAAGAACAGCACACACCTGGCTAAGGGTGTGCAGTAAAGACCAGTGCTACTACTTTTCCTTTGGTTTTTTTTTTTTTTTTAACAGTATTTTTCGATCTCTTCGGTGATTTTCTCATCGTATCACTGATTTTAAGACTTAAGTGCTCAGTGAGAACAAAATCCCTCTACCTCAAAAGTTTTTTAACTTCAGGACACTATGGTAACTCCAACATATCTCTTTTTTTTTTTTTTTTTTCCCTTCTAGATGCATGACAGAACTGTAAGAAATAAAACTCCCTAATTAGTTCCAGGAACTGTGTAAGAAGTCAGTCCTTCCCTCCACCCCCACATCCCCAGAATGCCAGAAAGCAAAAGACTAATCTTTACTGGAGGAAGTGGGTGCTAGAGTTCACACTGTCTGACTAAAGAGCTAAGAACAGAGACAATTTTAAACACTAACTACCGAATAACATCACAAACCCAATTCCACGTTCACCACCTTGTACCACTGGTGGTCCACTGTTTGATCAGTTGGACGAACTGTGCACCGAACAGAGAAGTATCCTATGGTTACGACCTCAAATTTTATTTCAGATAAAGTAGCATGAAATTTGAAATAAGACTACTGGAATAAAACCCCAGAATTTGGGAGTGGCGTAGAACAGCAGATCAAAATACTAAATGTAAAATATGTTGGAACGGTGATGTAAAGCTCTTGAATAAAGTACTACACAGTACTGAGTGAAGTTCAATGCAGGACAAAACTATTTTGAGTATCCTACCATTTTGAGACTCAGACTCAGTAGTTAAGGTCTGTCATGTAAGATGAAACAAAATCCGAATGGTTTCTGGACTGATCAAAAACCAAGGCAAAGAGCAGGTACCCCAAAACTGTGTTCTCTTGCTCACATTTATGAATAACAGCTGCTACAGTAGAAGACATGTCTTTCCAAGGAATCCCTCTGACTGAGATCCTCCAGCCAAGTCAGTATCAGCCACTGAGCCAAGTGACAATACAGAGCTAAATAAGTAAAACAAATCCTGTTTCACTTCTTTTGCTTTAGGCTGTCAAAAAGCTGTTATTCAGAAAGTTCTGTTCTCATTCGTTCTAAGTAAGGGTGCTGAGTATATGACCAAACATGACAAGTTTGTGGGGTAAGTTAAAAAACAAAACAAAACAAAAACTTAAACCACTCCACTGCGAGTTGAATAAGAGACTGGGAAGTTATTTCTCCTGTAAAAAAGGAAGTTTTTCAATACAAACCCCCAAGATTCAGAAACTAAATGTTACAAGACTCAAGAGTTATTATGTGAAAACAGATTTCCAACTCTGCCTCAGAGGGAGGCACCACAGAGCATACATGTTAAAAGCCAAAAGGAACAAAAGAATTTTCTGTCTTTTGACACACTGCCTATTGCTCAACCCTGTAAATTCACTAGTTATGCACTGTAGTGAAGTTTTTTTGTTGGTGCTGTTGAGATTTAGGGCAGGTGAGAGAAGCCCAGAAGAAAAAAAACCAAACAGGCACACTGATTTTAAATACAGATTGAATTACACTTTCAAATGTTTTTAGAGCTACATTTCTTTGATAATCTTAATATACGTAACTATGACTTCAAATAGCCTGTTTGGGAGCAAAGATTAGGTGGCTCCTTATACACATGAAACTGTAAAACAGGATAATAAAAACAGATTTTGTTGTTCTGTACAGAGAAAACAGAAGAGCAGCTGATGAAATAACTTATGCAAAATTCCAGTGGACAGCCTTTGAGTTCAGTGTCTTTCTTCCTGGGTTTTTTTATTTATTTTTTTTTTAAATACCCAAATTATGTCTGTTCACTAACAGCTACTAGTGCTAACTATTAATACCTACTAACTCCTTCATAATTATTACAGGGTAACTTGAGTAGCTGACTGATGCAGGAATAAAAAAAAGCAACTATATGAGGTATCTACATTTACTCTTGATGAATGAGAAGTACAATCAGCACCACTGATAAATCACAGGTTTAACACTTTTTTTACCCCTCAGAAATATTTCATGTTCGTAATAAATAAGTGTTTTTACTTACACTAGGAACAGCTGAACCTTTCTTACGTTCAGGAATATCAGCCTTATTGGGATTGCTGGCATTTCCAAGCATTGGACTAGCTGGTGCAATTCCTCTTCCTGCAACTGCAGTACTACTGGCTTTTCTTGACTGAATTCCTTCCTTTTTGAGGTCACTGTCTGTAGTACTAGTCTGGCTTCTTTTGGGATATGCCACTACTGAGGGGATGGATGGTCCAGCTTAAAAAAACAAATAAAAGAAACAGGAAAATGTAAAAAACAAATAAAAGAAACAGGAAAATGCTTTTTGTCAGAAGTTCAGTAGCTATTTTTCATTATAGTGGAAATGTATTCACACATAAGAATCACTGGGATACGGGGAAACAGTTGGACAAAAAAGTAATTATTTAAGTTAACCAAAATTAAATGTATTTTGGACAACAGTAAAATACTGTGAAAAACAAAAAGCCTTTCTAGGTGAAGATAATACTTGATTTCCATGAGAGAACCACACATTTCATGGAGGCTTCTGGTGTTTGAGTACTGACACTGGTTTGACTTGCTAGGAAAAACCCATCATCTTAAAGACACTTAATAAGTAATTGACTCATTCAAACCAGACAACTCTTCATTAGCACAAATCTGACACATGCTGTTCAAGCTAATTTCCGGTGAAACTGGGCTCCTGAGACAGGTACCTGGTGACACAGCCCTGGCCCACCATCAGCTCCAATGGTTGGTGGCTTGTGCTCCTGCAAAAGCCCAGAAGCAGCTGTGCCAGGAACAGGAAACCTCTCCAGCACACCTGAGAATGGGGCAGCCCCTTCAACAGTCTCAAGCTCCCTCTTGCCAGAAGCAGCGCCGGTTTGCCACCAGCCTCCCCAGCTGTGCCAGGAACAGGAAACCTCTCCAGCACACCTGAGAATGGGGCAGCCCCTTCAACAGTCTCAAGCTCCCTCTTGCTTTACTAGGTTCCTGGACACTGGGAGAAGCCTGTGGGGGATGTCAGGACTGTGTTTTCTGCTGCCTCAATCATACCTCCTCAGAAGGCATAGAAGAGGACATATCCAGATATATCAACTCTGTAGCTTATGTTTTCATAACAATTAAAAAGTGTATGTGTATACACAAAAACCATGTACGCATATATGTAAAACAGATATATATATATATATTAAAAAGTATTACAACATGTGGTAACCATCATCCCAGAAGAATCCTTAAGAAAACCACCCTCTGAATGCACTTGAGGTATTAAAAGGTAGTACCTAACAGAGACTCCTTTTATGAGTTAAGTGTCTGAGCAGGAAGATGTTTAGATATTTAGATAATCCTAAGCTACTGTCTTGCACACTCATTAAGCAGAAGACTTCCAAGTTTGTCTGAATCACTGTTCTTGAGAAATTTAATTCCTGCAGGACAATCAAGTGACACTACCCTCAGGAAACAGGAAACATGAAATATTGGTAAACTGACATTTCTTCAAGTTTTAGACACAAGCTGACCTACTAGTGTCAAAAGAAAACAAAAGCTGAACAGACATACAAGAGCGTGGGGGAGGAGTGCTGTGTTTTTCATGAAAAAGGGAGTTGCATCATTCTCTACAATTTGCGTAACAAGACTTTCCCAGCACAGTCAGAAATGCAAGGGACAACACAAAGCAGAATGTGAGAATTGGTGTACTCAACATTCCTCTAGAAGCTGTCTTTGAAAACTTCATAACAAAACCGATTTTTAAAAAGTATTAGTTATTCAGTAAATTATTTATCCAGCATGCTGTGAGCTACACAGTTGCTGTCACCCTCCTTACCTTTGGGGGATGGAGACAAATTCAGAAACTGTACAGAACTCGAACTCACTATATTCTGCAACACTGAAAATGAGAATTGCTCACCATGATCACTGTACCGCCGCTGTTTCTGGCTAGAAGATATGCTTCTCTGAATTTTGTGATGAGGAGATTGTCCAGTGCTATTATTAAGATCATTACTTGGCCTAACTTTGGCAAGTGAAAGATTGCTGCTGGAGCTTGAATCACTTGCATCCAACTACAATACAAATGAGAATATTAAAACAAGGAGTTCAGACAAAACAAATTAAACATCTACCACATTATGGGAGCATTAACAGGGAAGCAAAAGATGGCTCTACTACGCAGAAAATTTTGTGATGGCAAGGAAGTTGCTTAGAGGCCCCAACTTCTCTTAGATTCTTGTACAACTTTCATAGGTAAAATTCAGCAGAATTTGCAGCTCCTCAAAGGACAATCCAATAGAGAAAATCTATCTCTACTTTCAGTATCTGTATCTCTATTACAGTCACCTCTCCTCAGAGTGGATGCATTTTGTAAGAAGCCACCACATCAACTCCTCCAGCAGAGGAATCAAGAGCAGCTTACTGATGTCAAACCCTCTCAGCATCATACAAAAAGGTAATCTACAATGCAAGAACTTTTTTAGGTTGACAGGTTTTGTCCTCGGTTCTCTTAAAACATTTACAGCTGGCACACTCAGACTTGAGATCCTAGACTAGACAGGACAATAACTGGCATACAAAGAGGAGTAACTGCTGATCGAGCAAAGTAGTTTTGGGGGGCGTAAAGGCAAGAGTTTACTGACTCATATCAGGGTGAGAACAAACACAGTGTCATTTGGACAGCTGACACTGATGAGGAGAATAACATGATTTTAAGTGTAATGGACTTTTGAGCAGGAATGCCTATAGTTACTGAATTAATTTTTGCTTTTAACTTTACTAAGGACCCTTTCCGATTCCTTTGTTTCACTGCATTTGTAATAATGGTACTTACCTCCAATGATTTCCTTCCTAGCAGTAAGTATGTAGCTGTGATTTCATCATACTTCATTTTACTAAGTGATTCTTGAATTTCTTCTTGAGAATACCCCATTCCTACCATAATATCTAAAAACCAAATACATATTCTGTAAGTAATGGAAACACTCTGATGTTTAGGCTGGCTGAGTGTTGAAGTTGAAGAGAAAAAAATAGAACATTTAAAGAATTAAACAAATCAATTAAGTGTGATAACATAAACCTGATAAAATATCCATATTAAAAGATTAGTAACTTTTTCCCAAATGGCAAGTTAAAAAAAACAACACCACAAACCAAACCAAACCCAACCACCCATCATGTAAACAGTATTATGTTCTGAAAAAGACTTCATTACCTATTCTTTTCTGGTCCGAGATGTCTAATTCTGGTTCAAAAAAAGGTTTAAGTTCATCCTCCTCATGCCCTGCGTTGATCCACCTGTCCTTCATGATTTGCTATTTAAAAAAAAAAAAAGGAGTTTGTTGGTACAGTGTATTTACCAGCAAAGAAAATGAGCTGTTGAAATAACAAATCCCTCACCTACTGAACGCTAAGGACTTTTCTAATTTTTCTTTGCCAGAACAGGCCCCAGCACTTACTCAGTTTTGTTTTGCTCCAGTGAGGAAAATCAACTATGTACATCAAGCTCAGCTGCCTCCCAACCAGCTGCATTCTAGCACATAGCTGAGAGCTAAAAGCCTGTAAACAGACCAGGAGCAGTGCGCCAACTCTCAAGTCTAGTAGGTCCAGGCTCAACTGTGGATGTCCATGAAAGTCAGTATTATTTTGGCCTTTCTCCTCCATAATGGCACAAAATGTGGGTGAAAGGCAAACACATCATAATCTAGCAGCCAGTAACTGCAGTTAACATTTGAAAATGCAGAAATGATCATCTATTTACACAGGAATCAACAAGGTCATCCCTCAGGAAAAGTTGTATGACATGTGCAGTGTAGTCTCACATTTATTTTGAAAGCAACTGTGGGGTCAAGTGTTTTGTAACCATAGTAAATAAAATCTTAAAAACCCCAAAAAACAGTCATATGCTCTACTCAACAACCTCCCTGCCCGAAACCTAACCCAAATAAACTATTCAGGAATGGTATGACAATAATAGGTTACAGCTCAAGAATACAGTTTGCAAAATCTAGCTTTCTGATGCACCTTCTTTGTGCCATTACCTCTAGAGTGCCTCTTTTTGTTGGGTTTAGCACCAGGAAACGTTTGAGGAGGTTTTCACAGTCTGTAGACATGTAGAAAGGAATCCTGTACTTTCCCCTGAGCACTCTTTCTCGAAGTTCCTTGGTAACAGAAGAGCAGACTGTAAGCTGTAGGCAGCAAATCACTTAAAACAGATAAACATGCCCAACGTATTCTACAAAACCACACCTTTAAGTTCTGTCCATCGAAAGGAAGAGATCCACTCACAAGAGTATAAAGAATAACACCTAAACTCCAAACATCTACTTCAGGTCCATCGTATTTCTTCCCTTGAAAGAGCTCTGGAGCAGCATATGGTGGGCTGCCACAAAAGGTGTCCAGTTTATTTCCGACTGTAAACTCATTACTAAACCCAAAGTCTGCTATTTTAATGTTCATGTCTGCATCTAGCAATAGATTTTCAGCCTGGAAGAGAAAGAATGGTTTGAAAGATAAAATACTTTGATTTAGAATGCTACTGTCTGTTTTTACTCATTCTTAAAAAGACAAAAAGCTGGAATACCTATTAACATTAACTCACTTGCAAAGTCTTTTGGTATGCCTTAGTCTACCATTCATGGATCCTGTATTTTGAAAATCTCTCTACAATGGCTTCAGACTATGGGAGCTGTTACGCTACCTGAAAACTGTGTTATTACCACCTATCTGTTTTCTCCACAGAAATGCATCCTGAGCTACTGTAACTTACATTTTCATCCATTACGATACAGAATCACTATCCTTGCTTTATGTGGCATTATTGCAAAAGTTTGGTAATACACATAACCTTTAAACTTTTTTCAAGAGGGTTTTTCTTTTTTGGTGGTGGGTAGTTTGACATCATGAAGCTATTATATGTTAAGCAAGTTACGTGGCAACACTATTAATATAAAAGGCACAGTTTAAAGAACGGACATATTTCATGGTGAGCTACAAAGAAGCCATACCTCAGTTTCATCATCATGACTGGTTCAAGACCAAAACTTTTCATACCTTCATACCTCTATCAAACTAACCTTATTTCTTTTTAGATCTCTCAGCTAACACTGAGCTGCATCAGATTTGAGTATGACCACAGGGTGAGATACAGTCTTTTAGCAGCCATTAAATTAATAATAAATAAAAGCCTTACAAATCCTTTTTACTTGAAATGGTTCTATACTGTAAACATTCTCAGAACTTGCGACAATACTGGAAACAAAACTTGCAACAATACTGGAAACAAAACTTGCAACAAAACTTGCAAAACACATGCAAACAAATAACTCAGAAAACTGAATTTATACTACATTTTAGTGGCACAATAAAGATCAGACCCACAGGTACACAAGCTAGTTAGTACACACTTCACACACTTTTTCCTACTCACCTTGAGGTCTCTATGAACAATATGCTTTTGATGGCAATACTGCACTGCAGATACTATCTGGATAGAAAACAAGTCCAATTATATAAGTGACATTTCAAAGAAACCAAAGTTTCAATCATGAATTTCAACATTTTTACTCAAGGTATGATCTTAAAGCTACCTAACCAACTATTACAGTGACCAACATATTTGGGAAAAAGCTGCAAAGTAACTTAGGTGTTTGTTATTTGATCTATTTCACTTCTACTACACTTGAAAGAGAATTTTGTTTTTTCCTGTGTGGCTAATTATAGACCAGTAGAAGCAATGACTTTCAGAAAGGTTACTGAAGTATTTCCATTCCAATACTATTCACAGCCATAAAAGCTTTCCCTCTGGACTGAAGTTTTCCAGGCCTTCTCCAAAGGCGATTTTTCATGCCACAGCATGGAAAGAAAAGAGTAAGAAATGGGCTTAGCTATTAGAGAAACTACTGGGAACAGCTTGTTTGTCAAAACTTTTCCAGTGAAAAGCAACTGTGCATCTCAGGTGTGCTGTCAAAGGGCATATGGTTTATTGTATTTTGTACAAGAAGAGCAAGGTCAATGGAAAAAACACTATGTCTCACATGTAACAGAATAATTTCTTCCATCATAATTTCCAAGTATCATTGAGTTTTTCCTGCTTTATATAGCAAGCTATATAAGCTATTTACACAGTACAGTGTCCCAGTACATTCCTTTAGAGTCAGAAGCATTGCTACAGCTCTACATGTATGGAAAAGGTTATTGTTCCATGATCACAAATGCGCTCAAATACATTTTACTGTCACACGCACGTGGTCAGAATCGAGGCAGATGTTACAACTTCTTAAAAGTGGAACTGCACATAAAGGGCACATAAAAGTAATTTACTGTAATAGCTATGCTTATATGATATATTTCCAATCTTAAGAAGATGTCCAAGACAGAAAGATGAGGTATCATTACTGTTACAAAAATAACTCATCATCAGACTGCCCAGCTTAACAGAAGGATCTCTTGTATTAGTAAGAAGAATACTTCTTTCTCCATGTATTTAGAGTAGGTTAAAGTAAGGTAAGTAAGGTTCTTGGTAGGTCAGAGACCTGCCTGACCTATCAGTCAATTCTGCATGACGCTTAAAACACCAGTTAGTGTCTTTGTGTCCCAGTATTACTGAATCATACACGTGAAAAAAATGTCACTTCAGAAACCAAGCAATTTATGGAAGGTGAAATATTTCCATTCCCTACCCTTTCAATCTGTTTCTGCTTGTTCCTTCATATATTGGTTCCCTCTTACAGACTCCAGGTTTGCTTTTTACAGTTGCTGAAACTGCCGAAGTGCTCCCACGCCACCACTTGTACCATCCTTTTGGTTTTCCTTCCTTTCTTCTCTGCTACCATTACTTTAGCGCCAGTCACGAGCTCACTCTGCAGGGGCTTCCAAGGCTGACAGCATGACAAACACCCCAAGCTTTCTTCAGGACTGCAGAGACATGGCACCATACCACTTGCTCCTAAACTGCTTTTACTCCAGCTAAGAGCAGAAGGTCTAGCAGATGATCAATCACCAGTTTGCTTTACAGATGCTTCTGAACTACTCTGCATTGCAACAGAATAGCAGAGAGACTGCAGAAGTGAGTCCAATCTAAATGGAAGGGAAATAATGCGATGCATGTGACATTAATAATTGAAGAACAGCTCTCATAACTGAACGAAAAACAGAACAAAGCTACACTGGATTGACTCTCTTGTCTTCCACCTTCCATCACTGTTTCCACTGATAGCTCCTTCATCCTTCAGTGTGAGAAATTTGCTGATGCTTGGCAGGTGGGAAAGAGGGAAGAAAAGCAGACTTTTTTTTTGCTAGAAGCAACAACTGAAGCATTGAAATTGATTTTTTTTAGTAGGGATTCTGTATAATCACAGATTTTAAAGAATAAGTTATAACAAGTTATCTCTAGGCAGATAAACCATTCTTCATAAGGATTAAATGACAAAAGGATAGATAAATGACCTCTCAAGGTCCCTTCCACATTGTGGACCATTTTTATTTTCCAAGACCTGTCCTAACATCTACTTGCATTAAAAATTCTACACTGCATCTGCATGAAAACTGTGGGAAGAGGAAAGGAGGCCAGATCTAATTGGCTGCAGTAAAGTGAGGAATACACATAAATTTTTCATTCAGAGGGTTTCCCCCTGCATCAGATTTTTCTATGGAAAAAAGACTGAACCAGAACTGCTTGTAAGTCTGTAACAGCGGAAGAAAAATGAGGTGACATTAAGAAGGCAAGACATTCTGGATTTGAATTTCTCCCACATGGCTGCACAAAAGGAGTTTGAAATGGAGAACTGCAGAGAGCTTGGCTGTATTTTTAGTGTCTGTACTCTCTCCTGTGTTCCTTGTCAAGCACGACACTGTTTTTTCCTGCTAAAAACCTGAACTATGCATAACAAACTGAACTAAAAAAGATATATTTTTTTAACAAGCAGAGGGGAGAATTACCAAATTCTGCTCTTTGCCTGCTAGAAAGGAAGTGCCTTCTCAGATAAAACACAAGTGTTTGATCCAGAAATCCCATCTACTGAAAGAAGAAATATGACCTGAAAACAGGATATAATACAACCTACTGTAAGAACTCAGTTCAATACCACAGCACAACTGTTGCTTCAGTTTAGGGAGCCACTCTCTGTTAAACCACTTAGCAAATCAACCAAAAAAAAAAAAAATACTAATTCCCTATTATGTTCTAAGTCTCTAACATAAAAACAGCTGCACTGAATCAGTTAAAAAGCCTCCAGAGAACATTCTCCCTCCAACAATGGCTACAAGCTATATGAAGCTATTCTGGGACTACAGCAAGGTAAAATGAATAGTTTTATGACCTGTAAACCCAGTAAGATCTAGTTTCTTTTTACACTGTCCCTCAGCCAGAGTCCTAACCTCTGATAAATGCCAAGCTCTGATCAAAGTCACCTGACTCCTGTCCTGCATATATGTTCTTCTTTCCAACAAAGCACAATGAGCTCTTGCTACAGGTTCTCTCCTTGGGTTACTACTAAGGTTCTCGCTTTTTTTCCAGCTGCTCATGCTTTAGCAGCTCTCAAGAACTTCCCACCCTTGAGATCAAGGTCCTCCAAAATTGGTTGAGCTCCATAGCCTGAAGTCAGCTGTTAAGGAAGGACAGAGCACAGCTGCCTGCACTAGGAGATAAAACTTGTAAGAAGAAACTGAAAACACGCTTCTTTGTATTTCACTGAATTCAAATGAGGCCATCTCTTTATAAACAGCATTTACTCTAACAATGTAAAAAAAAACAACAAAGCAAAAAAAAGAAAACAAGCTGACAACCTGAAGTGCATAAAAATCAGCTCTTGGTAAGCCAAATACCCAGCTCAGCAGGTAATTAGCTTTCAAATTCTTTCCCTTCACATTTGTTTTTGAGAAATGAAGCTACATATATCTTGTACTACCCACATTATCCCATAAAATTAAGCACTGAGTGTACCTGTAAAACATGTCTGACCTGTTTCCACAAGTTCTCACTTAAAGGGCAATTGAATTGTTAGGGAAAAAAAAAAGGGGGGAGGGTAATTGTTGAACAAACATGCAATTTTCAATGGAATTACTGCAAGATCTTTTTCCACACAGCTCCTGACAAAAGAAATGAAGGATCAAGAGCAAAGAACCATACCAGTAGAAGTTTTCAATATTCACATCTGAAAGAGAACAGCAAATCCTTTCAAGTTACTCTGAAGCTCTTCAAGTGACATTACAAAGAGCAAGTCAACAGTCTGGGATTTAGAAGAGATGGCTGAAGTGGGAACAACTACTCCACAACCCATCACATCTACTCCAACACAGCACAGAAACATACACCAGAAACCCTCAATCACAAAAGCAAGCTCTCTACCTGCCAGAATCTGGAAAGGAGGGAAGCAGCTTTAAGAAGATGTGCAAGATGTCAAAGAGGAAGAAAAATTTTCCTTACTACCAAGCTGTATAACCCAAACAATGACAAATCACTTCTGGGGATATGAAGTCTGCAGCCGCTTTGGGGCTGTCCTGTTTATTTGTTGTGACTTTTTCTTCCAAACAATTAAAGAGAGTAAATACAAGATTTAAAGAGATGAGAGAAAACAAAGGAACAAGGATCTCACAACTACATGCCTTATGCTGGGTTAAATACACTTCTGTTTTTCTTTACTTTCATTACTACTTCTGACCTTATTCCTTATATTGCTTTCACACAATTCTTACTGTATGACACAGAGGGAGCAAAACAGTTGTGGCACAGTTTCCTGGTTCCCAAATTGTTCCTTTTGGTCACACTACCTACACTAAAGAAGTGTAAGAGTTTTTTTTACAAGGCATTTTGTGAAAGTCACTGATTAATTTCCTGGAAGTCTCATATATTACATCAATTTTTTTTCTACTTTTGCATGGCTAAGCTTAAGAAGTGAAGCTGTTAAGAGCCCCAAAACATTGAAACTGTCATGTCATTGTCACAGTTCACCAGTTTAAAACCCCTACATACTATTCAATAAAACACTCTTGTCCCTATTCCTTATTTCACTTCATAAACCATCATTAAGCTGAAGCATAATTTTGATACTTACTCCTTTTCACAACATTATCTCGGTTATCCAAGTGACCAAAGTGATGAAAATAAAGTAGGCATTTACAAATTTCTGCACAATAGCAGAAACCAAAAAGTTATCAGACCAGTCAGATCTGCAATTGAAACTAGCTGCTACAAGAGCAGAGATTTGGATTTAAATTAGTTATGCAAAAATATTTGCTTATGTCCAATACCACTTTTCTGCAGAGTGAAATGCTTTTTACAGATCAATGAAATTCAACATCTTTGGAGTGCTAGTTTGTCCATCATAAAAAAAAGCTGAACTAACAAGCCTGGAAATTACTTTTCAGTTACTATTTAGATCATCTATTAAACTGCATCTTTTCATGCAAGCGAGTGGATGTGAATGGATTCCTGTTACATGCATTGCCTGCATTTTGAAACTGGCCTATTTGTAGCCTGTTACATCTGAACAACTTTCAGAACATTAGAGACCAACTGAACTAAGGATATATGAAATCATCCAGAGGAAATCCATTTTGGAATGAAATACACTTCCAAATCAAGCAGTCACTGTGTTCTGGTAATCCTAGACACCCTGGCACACAGTGCTAAGGAAACTAGCTGCCACTGAAGGGACTACTAACCCCTTTGAAGTACTACTGTAACCCAAGTATTTTATTACTCAGGGCCACAAGTCCACAACATGTTGAACGTTACTAGAAGTTGAATGCAAAGGACAGCTGTTTTACTTGTTTCAGCGTTAAAAACTTGAGGTTACAGGGGAAGCTGATGCATAGGAATGTAATACATACCTGTCTAAATTTAGCTCTAGCCTCCTTTTCCTTCATTCTTCCATGTGCAACCAGATAGTCAAACACTTCCCCTACAATTCAATAACAAGATATATTAATTTTGATTTCCAAACGTAGAGATTCTCTCTAGCAGTTGCCCACAGCAGCTTCACTGATATGTACTTCAAGTTTATGATCACAGGTTAGCTTAAGAGAACAAGGCACAACTGCTATGCAATTTATTACACTGTCATCTCTACACAATAATGACTGAGTATAGAAAAAAAAATAAATTCTTCCCATTATTTGTGATGGGAACCGAGCAACATACTTCTGTTTTGTGAATAAAGATGACACAAGTCCCTTCACACACTTTCTCACAATGATTTTCTTTCACCCCATAAAAAAAACTTTCATATATGAGAATACCTGATGATATTTGTAAACGCTGCATACAGTGTTTACAAGCACTAGAATCTTTCTTTGTACATGTGCATAAAATGTTTCTAATAAAAATCAGAAACCTTAGCTTTAACCTAGGCTTGGAAGAGGTACCTGCAAGGAAGGTCACAATAATGAGCCTAGCTGGACACACTGACATAATCTATTACAGAACCACCAGATCTGTAAGATACACTGGAAGTATTACTCCTGAACAAGCCTAGTGTTGTATGGCTGTGGATGACTAAAGTAGATTACCAAAGCAGTACTAAAGATCTCTTGTGTTTGGGCATTTTTTCATTTAGTCAATTTATAGCACATCAACATTTTAACTTTACAAGCAGCCAACTCGCTCGTGAAACACTGACATGTTTGTGAGAGCAAAACCAAGTCATGTACGTAAGAACATAAGAACTCCTACAAACACAGACTAGTAGGCAGTTTTAAAAATACTCTGCTAATATGCAAAATTAGTGGAAACTTTAGAAGTGCATCACATATGTAAATTCTCTAAGAAAGAAAACATTGTTTTTGTAGATAGCCACCTAACAAGAGCAGAGCTGAGTAACTCCAGTTTTCGAACCAAGCAACTCCATCCAAATGGAATAAAAACCCCAGAATCATACAGCAGGAAAAGTAACAGCTGAGCAATCTGAGGGAATGTGAGGATTTTCTATAAAATAGCCTAACTTCTCTCTGTAGTGTATTATTTAATACCCAACTCAGATGATGTTCCCAGCTGTATTTCATAGCTTGGTCTTCAAAAACCTTGAAGGAAGAATCCTGAACACTCTCTTCGTAATTCAGGAAAAGTTACACCACAGAAAGATTTGTTCACAATTTATGCAAAGTGCCGCAGTTGTAGCAGTAGTTTCTTTCATTATGCACCCTAGAATTTACATGCATCCTGTGCACCCAGTATCTTGATACAGCGGAAGTACGGGAAATTGATGCCTACCACTGAAATTGCAGGTGTTCCTGTCTTGCACAACACAGCACATGCAAAGGGTACTGCCCATGGCCTTTTGGACCAGTGAGGATGTACCTACCTCTCCATTACTATGAGGAAGATACTCACTGCTTTAGAACTGCTGGCCTTTCTATCTCCTAGCAGCTAATCACTAGATGGCAATAGGTCTTCACTTTTAAGTCTAGTATCATTAAACAGCATAGAGATGTCTCCACAAACACCTCTACCAGTCAATATTTTAATGGTATTTTACAAACTTTGTTTTTGTTTAGACAAATCGTGGCTGAGCATTTAGGGAGCTGCTAGAAGGAAACAGGCAGGTAGAGAATCATTACCTGATTTATAGTAACTCATTAAACTTCACAAAATCTAACATCCAAGTCAGAATTTAATGATTTTCTCTGAAAAGAAGCCTGTATCTCCCTCCCAAAACTAAAGAAAAGCCTCTACTATTTGAGATTACCAGATACTCATGCTAAAGGGTCACACTGATAAAATGAGTGCTGTTAGGTTTTAGCCAGCAAGGAGTAATTTAAGCCCAAACCTTACTTCTCGGTCTGGTGAAAATGTCTGACATGGCATAATGAATGCTTTCCCCACCCCTACCAATCAGGAATAAGTGTTTCAGTTCTTCCTACAGCTGTGTAACGCTAAGCCTACAGCTCTTGACAGTAGAAGGTCTGTGATTAAGGCACGTCAAATGTCATCAACATCTAAAAAAACAGAAGGTGCAGTACTCATGCTTTTGAAAGCAACTGCTAAATAAACACAAAACGTTTTATCTGAACATGTTTTTACCAATTATCTTATACAAAATAGGACACCAGAGGCAGGGAGCAAAGTACAATAAATTGAGAAGGTTGGTATTTGTTAGGGACAGGAACAATCGATGGACAAATAAAGATTCCCATTAAATTTCAGCTGTGAAAATAAAGCAAATGTTATTAAACTGCAGTAAGTTCAGAAGTTAGTTCTACAAGTTTTACCTGATTATATTGCACAAAGAAGTCCCAGAGAATATTAAAGATTTTGCTTAATATTTTACACTACCATGACATTAAAATCTGCTGAAAGAGAAAGCAAAACTTTAAAGAAAACAAGTGCTTTCTCCCACTTGACAGTTTATTTATATGTGTCACCACAGCAGAGTTACTTACCCCCACTTGCATATTCCATTATTAAATAGAGAGTTTTGTCAGTTTCAATGACTTCAAATAGCTTCACTAGAAAAGAAAGCCATTTATTAATCAGTTAACTAGTTGCAGAAGTATTATGTTAACCCCACAGAGAATTCTGTCAAAGAAACAAACCATTTGCTTACTGCTTGACAACATCAGACTATTACCCTAAAGAAGCCTGTTCTGTTCTTAAATGGAAAATACTGTCAACTATACACAACAGATTTTCTCAAGAAACAATACTTTGTTTCCCATACATCGGAAAAGTAACTAAAACAGAACTTCAAAGATCTGAGGATCAAAATTAGCCCTTTTTACACGCTGAACTGGCACACATGGTGACAAATGAGTTATCAGTCAGTTTGCTAGCAGTCCCGTAACAACACTATATCATTTCAAAGTATAACTCAAAACAACTTTCTGATCACTTTTTAGTTTTGGTATATGTTTATTTTTAATGAGAGCCTGAATTCAGTCAAAATCAGTATTACGCTCAAAAGGAACAAACTTATCAGCTATACAGCAACAGTTTTATGCAAAGGGACCAAAGTGTTCTGGGTTTCATTTGTCTGTTCGAATACACAGCTCTGAAAAAATATTTATTACTGCTACCCTACATGAAATTTAAACCCTAGATCAGAATCATCTTTTAAAATCGTACCACAACAATTTTAACAGTGAAAACGCTAAATTTCTCCTGAGTTGGAAATTATGCGAAAGAAACAAGGTACCTATATTTGGATGATTTAAGATCTTCATTATTCTTACTTCTCTGAACAGCTGAAATAAACATAAAACAAGAAGTTAATAAAATAGGTAAAACCCATTCTTTCTAAAGCATGATCATTTTCATAATACTTAAACACAAAGGGCAAATATTACTATTAGCGTATCAGTGAATTTCATGAAATAAACACTTACTGGAAGGAAGAGTTAAGTGCCTGCTTCTTTTAACACCCCTCCCCAAACAAATCAACCCTCAAAAAAACTGAAAACAACCACAAAGCACTCCAGACAGTTCAGGAGAGAAGAGATCTTAGCTCTGTGGTTCACAGCCATTTGGGGCTAGAAAACCATTACAAGCCCACGCAGCTTCTTGCTGGCCAGTACATGTCACATCACCTTTCACCCCTTCACAGAAAATACTGTTTCCAAAGTTTTGTGATCCCTCACCACAGCATCTTCTGCAGACCACTACAGCACGCTGCTGGTATGAATTCACCTCTTTTCAGTACTTCATTAAAGCCATGGAACTACTGTGCTACAACACGAACTCAACAGGTGAAAAATCAGCTGTTTATATAGCACAAAAAGTATGTTATTCAACTACACCAACAAGTAGGAAGTTTTTAGGAGAGCTGAGAAGGCGAGGCTCTCCTTTGGTCATTCAGAAGTGTTCCTGTGAGGCAACTGAGGCACGGTGGCATCTAGTCTTGAGTTTGTCACTGCAGCTCCACTGACTCACTGCCAGACATCCAGCCTTTGAGCCTGCTCAGCCAGTACAACACGTTGAATGTACTTGCCAAAATTAACAGACAGAATACAGTGTTTTCCCTGTCCCCAGCAGACAGAAGAAACATCATTACTTCAGGGGTTGAGTCTCAAAGGGATCAGCTTGCTTCCACCCTCTTCACCATCTACCTTCCCATGCTACAGGACTGTACTGCTTCCATTTATGTAAGCATTGGTGTTAACCCAGACTGACTCACAAGGTCCATGAATTAATTAATAGAAAAATTTCACAAAACACACAACTCTCACAAATAAAAACACTCTACCTCTCAAGTTTCCTGTCTTACGGCCCTTGCCCACCTCAGCACATCTGTTTTGGCAGGATAGATGGTAAGTCTAACTGCCCATTTAACATCAACAGTGATGCATCCAGAGACCACATACTGATTGTAAGGACCTTGGTTCTCCCCCCACAGCACCAATACCCATGTGAAGGTTTTGCCTGAGCTGTTACTTCCAAAGAGTTCAACTTTGCCTGTCACACAGAGTAAACTCTATCCTCCTGCAACTGGAGGATAATACAGGAATGACATATTATTAACAAACCATAACTGAAAACAAAATCTATTACTGATCAGCTGTTAATTATCTTCCCCTCTGAAAACTCTTCTGCAGCAGACAATTAGCAGATGCAAGCAAATCTGAATGTAACACTAAAAATGTCATAGGTGGTGTTACTGCAATATAAAACACTGCTTTTAATCAAGTTGGTTAACAGCAGATGAAATAAAAGTAGTTCCACTTCTTCCAGAAAAGACCCAAGATAAAAAAAAATATCACTACTACTATTACTGAAGTGCAAATGTTACTGTATTTGGAAAACCCCAAAAATTCTCTTTTTAGGCAGTATGATATATGGCAGTCAAGAGTGTAGCTGTTCTGCCTCTGCAGCTCCCCCCATGCCAGTCCAAGTCTCCAGAGGGCTGATGTTCTTAAGCATTGATTATTTTCTAAGAGCACACTTCAAAAAGAGGGAGTAATCAAGAGGTTTTATCATAAACCTAACGTCAACTTCTACAGAAATACCAGCAACATAACAGATTGTACTGAACTTAATGTAAAGAGACTGAAGGAAAATGAACGTCCACAGCTCCACAGGAATGCAGACTTAAAAGAGTTTTGTAAATAAGAGATAGCAGCATTGTTATTAACAGTAAGGAAGCAAAAAATGCTGCTGCACTGTTTGCCTCAGGTCAGATTTCAGATAAAGACATTTAGTACGTCTGCTTATTACTAATCACTAAAAAAAAATCTATAGGTGCATTTACTCAATAAAAGCAAAACAACGTGAAACAAAGGAAACAAACAGAAAACAACCAAACAGTCAAACCAAAATCTTTGTGCCTCTGTGCCTTTTAATAAAAGAAAATGAGAAGTGGGATGTAAATAAATAAATAGGAAAAAAAGCCAAACCAAAACAAACCAGAGACCAGCTGTTCTAGCCATTCTCTGCTTTCTGATGTTTCTGTAAAGGCTAAGATTTGCAGAGCGGTCCTCACTGCACTGCCCAACAGACCTCCTCCCCCATGTGAAGAGAACACTACCTGGCCATAAAGAAAAGCCAAACAGCTTGCCAAATACATTTACTTATCATTATCCACATCTGTGCCTGACACTTTGCTAGATGACAAGATGCTTAAATGCAATCAGGATTGATTGATCAAGTCTATTTTTTGGCCATGCAAAGTAATTTCAAAACCTACGCATGTGTGTTTTCTTTTTCTCCAGAGACACAAGTAATTTGCCTATTTTAAAAAATTATTCCTGGAAATTATTCTGGAATAATAATCCTGGAAATTTTAAAATTATTCCTGTTATTCCTGGAGCTTTTTCATGTATCATTAGACAAGGTAGGCTACTTCACCATCACTCTCTTGATCAGCAGAAATTTAAAAGCAGTTGAATCTGTAACTATTTTTTGCTTATTTTTCATTCAGTTCTGCTGAACTCGTGTATAATATACTCTGAATACTCCACTAATACTTTTAATGGCAGCTTATATAACTGAAAGCCTCTGGTCAGCTTTTAAAGGTTGGAAGAGTTTGTTTAATTCACTCTCAATTGACTGTCAGTATCTTCCATCCCCAATACTCAGATAAAGTCTGCTGGGTCAGACCCTCACCAAGGGTAACTCCACTGTTGATGCTACAAAAGATTCTAAGCAAACATAGAATCATAGAAGAGTTAGGGTTGGAAAGGACCTTAAGATCATTAAGTTCCAACCCCCTGCCAACATCCTTAGTTTGCTATACAAATAGCTTCTAGATTTCAGAGAATCATAGAATTGGTTGGGTTAGAAAGGATCTTAAATTTGATCATCTAATTTCCACCTCTCTGCCACATGCAGGGACACCTTGCACCAGATCAGGCTGCTGAAAGCCCTGTCCAACATGGCCTTGAACAGTGCCAGGTAAGGGGCAGCCACAGTCTTTCTGGGCAACCTGTGTCAGTATCTCACCACTCTCATTATAAAGAATTTCTTCCTAATATCTAATCTAAATCTACCCTCTTTCAGCTTAAAGCCATTCCCCCTTGTCCTATCCCCACATGCCCTTGTAAAAGTCCCTCTCCAGCTTCGGGAGACCCCCTTTAGGTACTGGAGGCCAGCAGGTGGCCTCCCTGGAGCCTTCTCCAGATTGAACAACCCTATCTGTCTCAGCCTGTCTTCATAGGAGAGGTACTCCAGCCCTCTGATCATCTTGGTGGCCCTTCTCTGGACTCGCTCCAACAGGTTCACATCATTCTTATGTTTGGGGCTGCAGAACTGAAAGCAGTACTCCAGGTGGGGTCTTAAGAGAGCAGACCAACAGGAAAGAATCCCCTCCCTTGACCTGCTTGCTGGTCACACTCCTTTTGATGCAGCCCAGGGCACGCCTGACTTTCTGGGGTGCAAGCGCACACTGCTGGCTCATGTTCAGCTTTTCACCGATCAACATCCCCAAGTCCCTCTCCTCAGGGCTGCTCTCAAACCATTTTGTGCTGGGATTGCCCTGACCCAGGTGCAGGACCTTGCACTTGGCCTGTTGAACTTCATGAGGTTCTCAGAGACCCACCTCTCAAGTGTGTCAAGGTCCTCAACCTTTTCTTGCAGTTTTTAAAATACTGATTGACCCATGGTCAGAAAGAGCATGGTCCATGTTAAAAGTGATGTTTAAGAACTCTGAAAAGCTTTAACAAAAAAATGGCCCAAACAAGTGGCAAAACATCCGCACATAATGAACAAAAATACTTGGCTGAGGAGCCAAGATCTAAAAAAGGAAAACAAGAAGTGACACAGTACTAGTACAAGGGCTTGGTAAAAAAAAAGCCCAAAACCTTACATATAATGCCATTGCTAATTCAAAACAAACAAACAAAAAAAATTAAAAGAAACCCAACAAACTGCATTTGTGTTTTTTTTTTGTCTAGGAGGAAGTTTCAGCACTTGTTTCCAGTGAGACCGATACTGGAACTGCGCACACAAGTACGTTTGTGGACAACAGGCATTATGACTAACACCACCAGCATGGGAAAAAAGCTCTAAGAATTCCCTTTTCTTTCAAAGCAGGGAAGTACCAGTTACAGTTTCCTCTTCACTAAGCAAGAGCAGCAGAGTAGTAATTAAGTCCTAAAACAACAGTTAAGAGTAGCTGCACGTGGCTACCAGAATTCCTCAGTGGCAGACAAGAAAACCAACTCTTCTGAAGAGCTGCACTGTTGAATATTGAGCTGTGAGGACTGCAGCCACCCGCAGCTTACTGTGAGGGGATACTAAAAATTACTGCTCCAGAAAGCAAAGCGAGTCCTTAACAAGGTTAACTTCTTTCTGGCAGCTGAAGTATCAGTGTGGAAGGCATAATACAAAGAAATCAGAACTGGCAGCCTTAATCGCCATTTGCTTCCCCACCTAAGGATGACGAGGCTATGCAGCTACACTGCAGCTGAGACACTAAGCACCACACCCTTGTCTCAGAGCAGCCCTTCCCTCCACCATACCTCAAATATTTTATCGCTCTCTCCAGCAACACAAGGACAAGAAGCACTACCATCCTAGCTTCCCTGCATCTACAGGTTGTGTGTGCAACTGGCTTCAAAAGCAACGAGTCTATGGCACCACTGACAGTGCTGCGGGAAAAGGGGCAAGGGTTTGCAAAAAAAAGCCTTAACCAAGGAAAATTGCTAGGTAGTGTCGTGCATTCACTCTGCTTACTGTGGCAAACAGGCATTTAAGAAAATTCGTTTCAATTTTTGAATTGAGAACAGACATACCTTGCTAAATTTTCTTCTGTGCTCATATAACAAATGAGCTTAGAGAGGACAGCACATCAGCAATCTCACTCCCCAAATTTGATCTGACTTCTACCCTGCTGTTTTGTACTATTCCAGACTCCATTAAAGAAAACAAGACCAATTTACAAATCACACTTTATAATCTAGTTTTACAAATTGTAAATAAAAATGAAATTACAGATACACAAGAGGACACCGAGCAGGCTGAAACCCAGAAACCAAAGGGCCCAAAGGGCCAGCAAGCACACTTCCGCCTCTTGGCTTTGCTAACTGAACCTGTGACTTGTAAAACATTTGCTTTGTACTTTAATAGGAGCTCAAGCTAGCCTTGTGGCTCAATCTCAAGACAACAACATTTGAAGGGTTAAGATTTTACATTTTTGTCTGAAAACAAAATGGCCTCTCTACTTTTCTCTGATCACGCTTCCCATGCCCTGAACCCTCTCCTTCATATCACACAGCTTTTGTTCTTCTTCCAAATGCTCCAAGAATTTAGTAATTTTTTTCAGATCTACCCAGTTGCACAGATCTGCCACACAAATCAACTCTACCTAATCCATGGCATTACCTAATTTGCGTTTCACTTCCTCTCTGCATACCCAGAAATTACCAATAACTACAGAAATTAAGCTGAAAAAGAAATAAAACAGAAAACTGGAACCACATTATCTACTTTTACCCATTCTACAGAATCAGCAGGAAGCCGGTACCTGTTCAGACGAGAGAACCTTTCTTCTATACGATATTCTTTACCTCTCCACCAAACCATAGAAGGTAAGAACTTGTGTGTTTTTCCAATTTACTTTTGTACTATTCATTTTGATAAAAACATCTTGTTGCACGATCTCTTTAATATTTGCATAAGATCCGAATGTGTATATTCTCCAGTTTACTCTAGTTATGCTATTTCATTTTGTTTGCAGGTAGTTCTGGTTATACTCTCATTCAAACAGAAATATTGCAAGGAGCTTTTATTATCAAAGTACTCAAAAGTAAATAAAAAGCTTTTGACTACAGCACTTAAAAGGACAGAGTTAGAAAAGTCCTAGGTAAAAGGAACATTTAAATGTACTTCTTGTAGGCACTCCAAAGCAGACCGGTTGCCTTGATCAAAGAGCAGGATTGATCACTACTTACTAAAATAGATAAGGTGATACAATTGTAACAGCACACATTAAACATTTGAGGCTAGAGGGAAGAAACCAGAATAGCCATGCCCCAATTCATTCCATAAAACTGCATCACCTCTCCTGCTGCAAACTACATGAAAGGCATAGATACTACCTGGCCTCCAGCACACAGGCAGAATTTTTGAGTCCAAGAGGATAGAAGGTAAGCTTTCTATCTGTAAGTTTAACAGTGACCAGCATGAAGAAGGCATGAGGACATAACACTATGTACACAGCTCTGCACGAGTTCACCTGCAACTGCAGGGTTGTCAAAACTATCTGTTACAAAACTAGTTATTAAATACTGTAGTCAGATGTGTGCAATGTATGCAATGCTTCAGATTCTCCAGCACAGGCATTCAGGGTTAACAGAGAGTGGGAGTGAAACAAAATACTGCGTTTGGAAGATTAAATGCAAAAACCTACCTTTTGTAGACTAGTTGGGTTCAACTGTGTTTTGTCAATTATTTTTATGGCAACCTAAAGGAAGAGTTCATAATCAGTATTTTCCATGTGAACAATGCAGCATTATTACAAGATGGTCAAATCCAGTAACACAAATTGAAAACATGAACATTATACAAAACAACACTCAGTCTCTTCAGCAAATTACGTACTCATATTTGAAGTAAAAACATTTGAAATTAACAGCTAAACTGTAATTTATTTCTACTGCAACAAACTAAACAGCAGAGTGGAAAACAAAACCCCCTGAGTATTTTAAGTATATTACAATGAGAAGCCCTCTTAGTCTTTTGCTTGACATTGAGACCATCACACAACAGTGGAAGCTCCAACACCAGAAAGTGCCCAGGTAGAGAGCAGTGTGCCTACAGATAATAGTTATGCAGTGTAATTACACAACAGATTAAAGAGTACTGACTAAGCATTGGCAGTTTGTGAAGATGCTTCTAAAAACAGAGATTTCAGAACAAAGTAATTCCAGACAGATTTAGCAGGAACTAAGTTCACCTTTTGAAATTCACTGAATATTTGTATCAATTTGCTCCCTGATGGACAGGAAACGAATTATCACTCATTCATTAAGAGAACCCCACTGGTTCTAGTACAATGATTTGGGCAAGTTCACTCCTTTACTGGTTCTCATCTTTTCATTAAATACTGCACAGAAATATGAAAGATGAACATAACAATTTCACAAAATAATCAAAAGCTAAATTTAGTACCATGGTTAACTAGTCATAACCTGATGATTTGAGACAATGAACAGGCAAAAGACTAGCTTCAGTACAATGCAATTTGGATACAGGATGAGTTAGAACAGGAAACGTGAATCTTTCTAGAATTACATGCCAACTGGTAATTTTCCTTTCTAAATTAAAGACTAAACATACCAGAAGAAACTCTACAGAAGCCAAGGAGATGGTGTCCCTCTAAGAAGCAAGATGCTGCAACTCAGCTGATTATAATACCTCACTGGTGCAAAGCAAGGGCTTTCGATTCCCCTTCAATTTTTGGCTCAAACAGTATATGCTGCTACTCCCCCCATGCCACATCGCCTGTTTCCCTGCATTGCTTTGTGCTATCTTTGTCATCTCATTAACTTGGGGTTAGTAACATACGGAATAAAGAGTATCTTACATCAAAGCAAATTCATATTCATACATTCAAGCACAAAAAACACATGGATGGATCATCATGATGGAGAGAGGAAGAGGGGAACAGAGTGTTCAATGCTTGGGTGCATCACAAAATTGTGTGATGGATACGGTGTTTTCTGAAACTGAGCTTCAAGATTTATTTTGAGCCCTTCTAGATGCAAGATATGATGGTATGTCACCAAAAAATCATTTAAGAATACTTTTGCTTTGGAGAGTATTTTCTTCTGAGGTATGCTACTGAAATTAAAGATCACTATTTCCAGAGGCAGAATTCCATTGCAAAACCCCTTGAGAAATCACTTCAAAAATACAAATAAACACATTAAGCAATTGGTATTTTTACATTAGCAGCTGTGTACGAAACCAAGAAAGATTTTTATCTCTACCTTTATGCCTGTTGAACTGTTGTCATGAAGGTAATGAAGTTACTCACTTCTGCAATCCCTTATAAATCCGTGTTGGACATAGGATAAGCACTGCCTTTGTCAACAGCAGATGTTATTTCAAAGTCAGTTGGTGTCCCAGGACTGCCCATGCCACAGAAAATGGCTGCTTGCTTGGTAAGTGCATTCCACTCAGAAAAAGGCTGCAGTTCTGTGTTCTAAACTGTAATGATTATGGTCAATCTTTGGAAGATGTAAGCTTATGTTAACCCAGGAGATCTTAAGGTTACTGGGTTTCTGCAAAACACAGCTCACCTCTCTCACTTGTGCATGGGTGCCAGATGATCAGAGAGGTCTCTCATACTGGCAAACAAAGTCAGCCCTGGAGATACAGGAGAGGTACACACCTCAGTTTTCTTAAAGGCAGACTCACAGGCCTGTTCAGTGCACTAATTACAGCCTTAGAGGCAGGACGAATTTAGAGAATTTCTATTCACGTGAACACTGAGAGTACAATGTGTTAACACTGGCTGTGAGAGCTTGAACCCATCATCAGAACAGGCAGCAATTTCGGGTGTCCTGATAAGGTCTCCAAATCACAGGCAAAGGGAACCTACCCCCAGGAATAGTTCTGACAAGCCTGAGAAAGAAAATCCTCCATTTTACTAAGCATAGTTAAAAAAGTTCAAATTGCCTTCCAATCTGCTCTCTTTGCACAAAGTGAATCTGGAATGGTTTTGAGTATTGTGTGGTATGGCCAATGCTGGAGGAACACAAGTCCACCTACGCTGTTACACCACTGCATCATCTATTATATTCTGTGTGAGATCGTCAGTAGAATTAAAATTAACTTTGCTTTCACCATTCACAATAACACGACTTAAAACATTCCTCCTACATGACTTGCATGAGGGAGTTAAAGCAATTAGAATTTGAGACGCTGAGCAAACTGTCCAAACTGCTACCATTCAGCATGTTTTCTCGCTCTTAAATTTCACTTTTTCCAAGAGAAGAACAGAAAGAAGATGACAATGGATTCCCTGGAGTCAGACTTGGATCCTGAAAGAATCCTGTCTCACTAGGAAACTTCAACTTTCTGGCTATTAACTGAACACATGCTTTTAATGAACAGAAGGATCCATACATCTTGGGCTGTGATTCCAACCACCTCAGTAACAGCAAAAGGTAGTTTTATCTCTTAAATTGATTTTGCAAGTATGGAAAACTTGCCAGAAGAAATAACCTTTGATAAATTACAACAGAAAAGACATGGCTTAAAGTAAAAGAATTAACAAAAGCAGATTTACAGTGAAGATTTTTTGTTTTGAAAGAGCAGATCTAGACAGAAGATCTTGAAGGAGTGTTTCCAAACACCAGCTCTAGTGCAGTGAAACTAACCCCACCTCCATAATTCTGCAGTGAGAAGGCCACACACCTCTTGGCAGGACAATTCAACTTCCTCAGTTAGGCTGATGTTCTGATCACCCCCCAAACGGCTAAACACTTCTCCCTTTCTGTAATTTGAGGCTGGGCTCTTAACATACATGCTGCAGACACACTGAAGATGGAAATGAAAGAGAGCCCTGGCACTTAGTCCAGTTAGAAACATGAAAGCTGTTATCTCAAGCAAAGGAAAATTCATACCAAAGGACTCCAGGTATAAGGAGATGAGCAACTACCCTAGAAGAATGCTTGAACAAACATACCATCCTCCCAAGAAGTGCTGATCTGCTGCATGATTTATTCAGAAGTTAATCAGTGCAAAGATATAAAGAGGGAATTGCCATAAAGTGTAATTGAACTGCAGACTTAAAATAACATTAAGAATAGCCACACAGATAACAAAAAGAAGATAAGTAGGGTTCAAATACAGCAAGGATACAGCAGAGATTAAAAATCATTTGAGCATGACTCCCAAAGCTAGTATTTTATTGTAGGTTTTGGTACGTAAGATGGAAAAAAGAAGAGGAACAAAGACAGGACAGCCAGTAGGAATGAGTGTGTAAAGCCAGAAAACACAGATTCAGGAAGACTGAGTGCGGTACAGCTGAGGCCAGACTGAGAACTTTACCCCCGAATTCTGAAGAGTGGCAGGTTTAAAATGGGGGGAAGGGGAGGAAGGCATTCTTGTAGCATGGATTTCCAACAGCTATTAAGAACAAAATGGCAGCACAGGTTCAGAAATTATCAGAATTTTTTTTTTCTTTTTCCCTAGTAGAGCCATTTACCACAAAATTCTTGAGCTTAAAACTCACAAGGGGAAATACACAGAAACAGGCAGAAGGATTAAATGCAACATATTTTGCCAAGTTAATTCTGCCCTAGGGAGACAAACAATGTATGACTACCTGGACTACTGTAAAGCCTCATCTAGGAGGATGCACAGAAATTACAGAACTAGATAAGGTGAAATGTGAACGGAGCTTTTTTAATTAAAAGAAGTGGCTAAAGAGATACCAAGTTGGAAATAAGTGACTAAGAGTTTTTCAAGGGCAAGACTTAGGACCAATCTTGTTTAGTATCTTTATCAGTGGCCTTGGCACATAAAGTCAAACCATAAGGATTAAGTCTGCTGAAGGAATTAAGAGGCACCATCAAATACAATGGAAAACTGATATAAACAACCTTGGAGATGAGTTAGCAAAGAAAGCAAGATTCAATGAAGTACAAGGTGCTGCTGCTCATCAGTAGAAACATCAATGTGACAGCCATGAATAAGGTTAACACCATCTAAAGATTGATGAGATAAATACTTCTGTAAGGGCACAAGTAAAATAATGACACTGGGGAAATTGTTATCCAGATTATTCTGAAAAACTCTGATAACATAAATCTAAAATATGCAATTATCATCAATGCTGTACAGTTCACCTACCACGAAGAGAAACTTTTACTCATCTCTCTTACAAAGAGAAAAAATTAAGTTTTAAATACCTTCAAGGTATTCCTATAAACTAGCTTAATTGTTAGCTTCAAAGGAATGTTACTCATTCTAGGACCAATGGCTACATCCTGGAAAATATTTAGGCTCTGAGCTGATTGAATGACATTTATTTCATGAGAGTTAAAGAAACTTAGTACTTGAATCTTTCAAAATCTGGCCAAAGATTTTGCACTGTCACTTTATATGTTGAAATTTCAGACAAAAATAATGAACCAGAGGTCAACAAACAGTTAAGTGCAAGTAAAGAAAATGTACTTCAATTTTTGCAAAGCAAGGTGTGACACACGCTACCTACCTCCAACTCCTATACATACTGTAATAGCAAAGAAATACTAACCAAGTACCCAGGGACTTGCATTTCCTGTGTTAAGTATTAGTAAAAAGAGAAGGGAACTTAAGTGGAAAGCAATTAAGCAATTAACCACAGTAGGAGTCAACAACTTTCTCTATAAAGGAGCACTGACTTTAACACCAGAATACAACTGCTCATCACCAGAAGTGGCAGCTTACAAGAAGCAAAAACAAATAAATCCCTCCTAACAACTCTTGCAAATTTATGTCCTCTCTGCTCCTCCTAGGGCTACTGAACTAGTATTAGCTCAGAACAAAGAAATTCCCTTAAAGTGCTGCAGTCAGCCACATAGCTTTCTTTAGAAGTCCTTGCTGATATCAGCAAACATTTACTTCATTAGATGGATCGGCAAAAAAAGGTCAACAAGGTGTTTCTCCCTCTTTCAGTACACAGAGTTGCTATTAATAAAAGAGCACTAAGAAATACTTGTAACAAGCTTTTTGCAACAAGCAAACAGGACTACAGTTCACCAAATCAGAACTACCATTAACTGCAGGTTATTAATTACATTGCAGAAACCATTTATGGACCTGAGTTAGATACTATGAAGAGATACAGGAGAAAGCTTGTCTACACCACACAATGCTGAGCAAAACACACAAATCGGCTCTGAACAAACTGGAGTGTCTTCCCAAGGCTGCCCAGCACTGCATACACTAACAAAACTCCTGAGAGAAACACTGCTTTGGCAAGAAAATACTGTGCTTGGGCTACTCAGACCATAATCAAGAAGATATATTCATTCTTATTCCTGACTTCCCCTCCAATAGAGCCCCGAACTGCGCAGTATAGAGACATCAAGAGGCAGTGTTTGCAGCAAGCTTAATTGCTATATATCAAACCCTATTTTGGGAACAGAGAATTTAGCAGAGAATTCTAGTAGCAAACTTGGACACAGTTCAGTTGGAGAGGGACTTGTCAAAAACACAAATTTAAGAGATTATTTTTAAGAGAACATGTTTTGTAATAATTACTAAAAGATACAGTTCTCCATTTCAATCACACATGAGCGGCAATATCTCTAGTAAAACATGCTAAAATGTTCACCTGGATGATATTATTCTGAGAGAACCTGCACACCTACTGCAATTCACTACTGTTTACATTCATACCACTTTACCTCTCTGCCAGTTAGGATGTGCCTTGCCAGTTTTACTTTTGCAAAATTCCCCTTTCCAATTGTTTTAAGTAGTCTGTAATTTCCAATATGTGGCTGCTCATCTGTGCAGGAAGCTATAGAGTTCCTGCAGCGAGCTCCAGAGCGCCCAGTCCGAGAGGAAACTTCCTGCCGTCCGTCTCCATGGGACATGTGCTGCAATAAGAACACACACAAATAAGGCTGAGAAATAAAAACAAAACACATCAATGATGAGAAGCATAAAACATGCAAAAATGTTAGCAATGCCTCTGAAAAAATCTTCAGAGGATCCAACTCACACTCCAGATTCACACTGAACTTTGCTCTGATGGGGACAATAGAGGTTCCAAGTTCATAACACAATATCCATTTCATCACCTGGTAAAGACCAAATGGAACATCACCTGAACTGCAGCAATAATTGAGCACTTTTAAGTAACTTAGGTGGACTGCAAACCAGTTATAGAACACAGATGTATTTCGTATTATTTCCTGTCTTTATTACTGTGCCTAACTAAACCAGGAAAGCCTTTGGAAAGGAGACAAAGCTTCTCCAAAAGCACACACAATAAAATGTTTACCTTTATTGGACAGGTTTCCCTTTTTCACTAGACTCCTGTTTCAGCAAAACCTCATGACTGAAAATACACAGGACAGCCTGGAGAACAAGGAAAGATATCTTCCCTAACATACAGAAACCTCAGATATTAGTAGGCTTGAGCACCAGTTACAGAGATTTGAGATGCTGTCTACAACCTGTTAAGTTTCCTTTACTCGGTTTCCCTGAACAGCTGTTAGTAAGAATGGATGGGTATTACCTCATACCTACAACAGCCTTTATTCATTAGATCACATGGTTAAAATATTGGTATTTTTTCATTTCCTGACAGCCTGTTTATGAAATATCAAGCCCCCTCATGTTCTCAACTCATGGTTGAGCTCTATACACCAGCTTCACTGAAGTATTACTTAGAAATACTCAGTAGCCTGCCATTATGGAGCAAACATCTGGCTATACAGAATACGACATGCTAAATTCACAGTCACCCCAGAAATGCCAGATCTTGCCCTTCTAGTACTACTACTCTTGCTGAAACCCAGAAGGGATAACAAAAAATCTGGCATGTAACAACACTCAGTATGAAAACCACTGTAGTGTAAGGATATAAGATCATAACCCAAGAGCTAACAACCATTTTGGAGGCACAACTGAAGAAATCTGTGTTTACATGACACTTAGCAAGTTTCACACTTTTATTTAGTAACCTGATGTAACCTTGTGACCATAAACTCTGGCATCTGGTTTGTTAATTCAAGTTCAACAGCTGTGATCAAATTCTTTTTTTAAAACACACTGATTTCATTTCAGAAATATTACTGATAGAAGTCTATGGCAACTCTTGGAAAACTGTTTCAATAGTTAGTATTTTAAAACAGCCACACACAAATACATGGTGCATATGATGTTTTAGTGCCAATCTGGCTTCAGCTTCTCCTTACTGCATTGCTACTTCATTGTCACCAGGCTTGTACTTCCCATATATGCACTAAATTAATATGATCACATTAGTCTTTCACTTTAGTAAGTTATATTGAGCTCCCTAAACAGGCTGCTGCAAAAGTGATTAAAGACAAGGAAACATTTCTTACAGTTCTTTTCAGAACTCTCTCCTATTTTTCCAACATGTTTTTGTGGGGCTCATGCTAGAACTGGACATGCAGTAGGATCAAATACAGAGAATGCATCTTCTGTTCAACACTCCACTGATTTTCCATGGACAGAACTAGCCTTCCTGGCAGACCACTATCTGTACCTGACCACCCAACACCAATGCTAACTCTTTTTAAGAATTATTGCTTCCCATTCCCTTCCCACATCTAATAACTTTCATTGCTGGTTCCTTACGTGCATGATCTCATTTGGCTAAAGTAAAATGCAGTTTCCTTACATGCAGGTTATTACGTGTTCCTGATGATTAGCCCATCCTGCCCTATTTAATATTCTAGCAACCTTTATCCTAGTTTTCAGGAGCAGTTGTATACATTTCTTCCAAACCCACTAATAACCAGCACAGGAACAAGAAGCACACCTGTAACAAAATCCAGTAAAATTTCAGTACTTGATAACAATTCATTGTTCTCAATAATATATCGAGACCTAGAGCAACTGGGTGTTTATCAGTAACACTCAAGGAGAAGGGCGACAAAAGAAGTTGCTCAGGTGAAGGAACTACTAAAGCCAGTGAAATCCTGTATCAGCAGTTTCACTATTTTGCATGCCCTTAATGCCAGGCTGCTGGTGATGGTTGTTCAGACCACCTTAGCCACCCCTGCATGTACTGGCATAACAATGCCCATCCTTTATACTTTCCTGCACTTATAACAAACCCTGCAGCAGCACACAATGCAGAGAACTTCTCTGTCAGCTCCTCTGGTACCTTCTAGTGTCAAATTATTCAGACCAGCTAAAAAAAAGCAACAACTGCTGATGCTAAATGCTAAAAGACTCCTACATTACTAGCCCAGTGATCATGCACCGGGATGTTCTGTACAGGCCCATGAGGATAATTCCTGGATATATTAGAGGAAGGCTCACTTTAAGTTCAAGTACAGTATCCCAGATATACAGCTGTACTATTTACATTGCACTTCACTGAGCTAATAACCTATCTCAGTAAAAGAAGTGTACTACAACTATTTAGACTACAGCCCTTTCACACCTGGGTATACGGCACAAGCACACAAGCTGGCTTCAGCAAGTATCTGCATCTGTGCTCCCTTGTGCTTGAAATAATAAGCTGTGTTAGACCTGAGATAGCTTATGAGGCTGTTGAGATGGAGGCATCAAATATCGTGTATTCCCAAACCAGAGAATCTGCATATAGATTATTCAGAACTGATCTTACTCATATCCTACTTCATATAAACTGAATTAGGTAAAATAGAAGAGTCTGTTATACTACCGAATTCTATTCCACATAGTAAACCACCCCAGCTAATGTATCTTGAGAGCTTCACTATCCTCTGCTGAGGAATGACTTCCTGTGCTCTACCATATTTTTCATGCTTTCTAGCTTTGTGCTTCCCAGGAGGAATTAACAGCTGTGAACTCATTTGGACTAGCATTGATAAATTTAACACAATCTCCTTGTATGGAGGCTTCCATTTCCACCCTAACCCAGATCATTTCTTTTTAAGAATACGACCTTTTTCAGCTGTGGTTTTTGAATTTGAAGCTGCGTGTTCCTAAGCTGTTCAGTTCTCTCCACTGACTTGCTCATAGACGTGTTTCGCTCCGTAGAAATCTGTCTATTTGCAACCGTATTTAATTTGGGCTTTCTTTCACAGAATTCAATTTATCAGCAAGACCCTCCTCTGTCAACTGAACAGAGCACAAGCTTTCAAATACATGAATAAAACAGCTTTCCAGTTTCAACACAGATTTTCTTTTGATTATGGAAATGAAAGAAGAGGGCTTGGTAGCATATAGTACTTAAAGGCATGAACTCAGAACAGAGTGAAAGTGTTTTTACCACTGACATGATTTTCAAGAAGCCATGACAGGTAGATGGTATAGGCAAAAAAGCAGAAATAGAGATGGTCCAGAAAAGTTTAAGTCATGCATTGGCTTGGATAGCCTTTGGTTGTAGTCCAGTACTTCCCAGGGCAGCAAGATAAAAAGCAAATAGATTAAAAAACTCTCATCTCAGCCCAGAGGAATAGTAACAGCATTCTCTGCTCTCTAAACCGAGATGTAGGTCATCTGTCTTTTCCCAAGCAGACCCTCAACTCTCCTGATTTTGCCTCCCTCATCCACTGACACACAAAAATTCTGATCAATTTCAGGCTTCTTTTCCAGGGCCACACTTATATGGCTTCAATAATGGGGTTTGTCCTCAAAACATGAGCTTTAAAACAAATGTGTTCATTTGTAGTAAGTTTACACACACTGTGGTAGGCAAACTGTACTTCCTGGACATGCATTCTGTGCAAGGGTAACGCTCCCTTCATGACACTCACCATGGCTGAGAGATTCCCAAAATACCTGTTTTCAAGCAAAAAAAGACCTTTATACTGCAGATGGGGAACCGAAGCTAGAAGACACTGTGCAGCTTCAAGCTAGCCATAGCCACCATCTTTTAAACAAAACCTTCTGAAATCCACTCATGACAAGAAAGTACTTTCTTCTGTATCTTGGTATGCATCAGGTTTCATTTAAAAAAATCTTATAAATACTGTAAAGGGGGTGGGTGGTGCACATAGTAGGAGGGCTCCCTAAAAAAAAACCTATCAATTTTCAAGCCAACAAAACAACCTCTCTTTCTCTCTCAAAAAAGCATTCTCTTCCTCCCCACCAGCCCCACCCTGGTATTACTCAACCCAGAAGGAAATGGAGTAAAACATCTCCATTTGTGAGAAACCTTACTGCGAGGGAGGGACTGAGCCCAACACCAACTATATCTGGAACACAAAGCAAAACCCACCTTTTCGCAAAAGCCTTCCCCCACTGATGAGCCGACATCCTTTCATAGCCAGAGAATGATTAGCATGAAGAGAAAGAAAAAAGAAAAAGTAAAAAGCAAATGAAGTATGAAGGTGGCAATAACAAAATCTTTTTGGCAGATGTTAGCTTTATCCAGCACCTGTACAATTAGAGGTATCTTAACATTCAGAGCATTAAAAACACACAGGGCAGAAGATGACTTGCATCAAAGTTCTTATACTGCTTAAGAAGGTGCCAATAGCTGAGAAGAACCTGGAAGAGACACAATCCATTTGAAGACCTGAAAAACATTAAGAAACTGGAATGCTCAAGACCTGCAAAACCCCATGTTTATTTACAGTAAGTATGAAGCTTTCTTTCTACAACAGGGAGGACAAACAGTATCAACGTTTAAAGCATTTGATCTATATAGTAGTGAAAATTACCTTCTTATCAGCTGAATGAACTAATAAAATGTAATCTTACAAAAGTCTCTAGGAAAGTTTATTACCTTGGCTGTTAGCTCATCTTCGTATGAAATACTACAAAGTGGTATTATAGAATTTTTTTGAAAGCTGTCAGACCAGTAACAATTGTGATGGCCTCATTCATCTCAGCATTTTTAATTATAGTAAGAAAAAATTGTGCTTAGAGCCTATCCCTTACAATATTAATACTTTAAACATTCCAGGGCATAATGAACATTTGAGACACTAAACTGCTTCATTACTCTAACTTGGGCACACAACACTTAAAGAAGACACGGTAATTTCTGGCTATTCACTCCCTACCAGCAGCTGAATTCATAAAAAAACTTACCAGGAAACATACCATAGCTTTAAAATATAAAAACGACCCCCCATTCCCCCCCCCCAAAAAAAAAAAAAAAAAACCAAAACAAACCAAAAAACAAAACCCAAAAAAACCCTTATATTAAACATGTGAAGACAGATTTCACTGCAGCCATTCCTAACAATGTGTTGTATTTTATTTCCCATTTATTAACATCTTTAGGAAGATACAGACTGATGAGTACTACTTAGGGCAAGAGAATAAAGGTTAGCCCTAAGGATATTCTCAGAGGTATTATCTTATTGCACAGATATATCCGTGAAACAGCACAGCAGGGCATCCCACGACTGCTGACAAAGGAATTCTACTGGGAAGTCCAAACACAGACTTAGATTTTTTGCAAACACCAAGAGGTGTCACAGCAAACACTCAGCCACAATTGCCCATATACCAGTTACTGCTCTAGGAATTCTTAAGTCATCACATACTATAAAATATTATTTTCTTATATTACAGAATAGGAAGACATCAGGTGAAGATGTTCTGTACGTGTCCTGGTTTTACTTCCCTCCTACCACTGACCAAGGCACAAATCAGGACATGGAGCAAGGTGGATCTGTCAGACCCAGCATTCCCGTGCCGATGTTTGCATAACCAATTCTTTCGTTCCATCACATGTAATTAAAAGGCAGTTTGCAGCCTAGCTTGCTACATAATCCATCCTAAGGTTGAACAGACATTGTTTCCATCTCATGAAATTTTAAATGCTGTCCTACAAATGAAAATGATATCCAATGTGGTATTAAACTTATCAATCCATGAAGGCAGATTTATTCACTGAAGTGTGCTACAGCCCTACCATTATGGATGTTGTGACTGAGTGGAACAACTGAAAGGGTCAGAACTCAGCAAGGGAGACAAACACACCTTCCAGAAATACATTATAGCTGGTGAAGGAAAAAAAATTAATGTGGATGCTTCCATTGCCAAAAGGTGAAGAACCCACTGTACAATTCGCAGCCTGTCATAATACTCATTCATTTAAGTGGCATGACACTTCAGGAAAATGAGTGGCTAGTTTAATTAGGTCACATTTGTCAAATAACCAGTTTAAAAGGAGAACTTGAAGAGTAAATACAGTCTTTAGCACACATAGGCTATACCTCTTGACACACATTCCCAATTCTCCCTAACCTCAGTGGGGAGGGTGAAATAAAGGAAAAAAAACAGCAGCAGTAGTCAGGACAAGGCAGCTACAGCTCAAAGCACAGCAATGCAACCCCTACACCAAGCAGCCTGATGGAGGCAGACGGCAAGGGGTCTGACATACAGGAAACTTTTGCTTGGCAGAAGGAGCATTGCTACCCAAACCAACACTTACACGCTCATAATTCTGGCCTCAGACAAGCGGGAAGAGCCAGTGACAACTGCACCACTGCCCTAAAGATCAGAGCACGAGAGCATCAATAGCAAAGCACTACCAGGCTTCACTGACGGAAGGATGCTCTCCTTTGCAGAAATACAGGGTCTGGCTCAGGAGCATATAACCATGTATAACCACTACAGGCTCTGCTGACTTATTTGACACCATTTGGTTCATACTCTATACAGCATATGAAAGACAGTGAATCTGTAATTCCATGATTAGCACTGAACAACACAACACTGAAGAAATCCTGCTTATATAATCAAAAAGCTAAGTCTGGTGTCAGTTAGAAAAGCTTTTTAAAAAGCTCCTTTGTTGCTTCACATTATCAATATCTGACATTCATCATATCTTTCCAGCCAAAAGTTTCTTTACTGCTGATTTAAATGGATATTTATTGACATCAGCCTGAGGAATAATAGCTGAAGAGCCAAGCATATTCTATTCTTCATCAAGGATACTGCCAACTAAGTTGTTTCCAGAATCATCACTGTCAGTAATTACATACTAAACTGAAAAAAAAAAAAAAAAGTCAACCCCAACCCTCACAGTTGGTTTTCAAAGACCACACTGAGCTTGCAGATAGAGAAGTTTATTTAACCCTGCAGGAACAAATTTTATTCAAAAGTTAATTTTTGTTTGTATATGTATATATACTTATATACTTAGAGTTGCTGATTTACAGGCCAAGAATCTTAACCCAAGAGTTTCATCCAGGAGACTGACTTTAAGTGTTACCACTGGTGTACTCAGTATCTTTCTGGTTTATGCTTTAAGAGCAGTAAGCATCTATTCATCATTTGTACTGAACATTTTTAGAGGCAGAAGATCTTAACACGAAGCTGAGCTAACTTTGATGTCCCATGAGTCTAAAAAAGTGACCTTCATTTCTGATCTGGCTGACATCCATTAGGCAGCATTATTTGACTGAGAGAGGAAGTTGCAGACACATGCTACTTACATATCATATGAAAGGGAGATCTGGAGACACAAATGCCTCCACTCTTAGAATTCCTTTGACTTGAGTCACCTGAGACATGTAGCCAACAGGAATTGTCCACTTGCATCAACAAAAATATGTCTTTTGACTAGAATTAAAATGGAGAATTGAGCAGGTAACGATATTAGGTGAGTGGCTAAAAAAGCCTAGGACAATGTCTACAAAGTTTAGTGTACTAAGCCCTGTATTTCCTCTTGTTTATTTTCTTTCCATAATTTCTGTAGCTGTGTTCTGTTTTTCAGACTGATACTTCTAAGGCCACAATTCGAGACACATTCAAGCAGCACTAATAAAATACATGAACTAAGTCTGACTTTTTAACAACTACTGGAACAAGGTCCTGTAGCTCAGTTTTTCTGAGTTACTGAAATCATGTAAACAACGTAAAGAAGATTGTTGCAGGAGCAGAACATTAATTTGTGAAAAGTGTTCCACTGCAGTTATGCACCTCTGCAGTTGTGGCAGAATGCAAGTTATCTTAGCCCTAGAGTGCTGTGTTATGACTGGCATAAATCAAACCAAAACAAAAATAGTGAGACTCATTTGTAGCCTTCCCCACCTGAACTGGATATTCCCATTCTCTCCTCTGTGTCAGTATTTGCAGCCACACAGAATGGGGATAAATCCACTTTTTGGGGGGTTTCATTTCAGTCAGATCAGAGCATTGACCAGACTTGTCCTACAGCCCTGCAGTAATCAGTGCTGGCACAAACCGCAGGAGGGGAGCCAAGGCTGATGCCCCTAGCAGCTCCCATCAGTTCAAGCTGACAGTAAACCCAAATGATTAAACAACATGGCACAGCCTACTTAGCAGAGCTGAAGAATGAAACTTCCCACTTCAAAAGGCGAATATACTTGCAATGTCACACAAGCTAATCAGGTGTATTTTTTGAGAACCAGACCTATCGGGTATCCCAACCAGTCAGAAATGCAGAAAAAGCATTTTCCCAGTCTGTGAAACTTTGAAATTAAAAAATACATCCCCGATGAATTCCTAAAACATATTTTATTTTTAGTTATCTTGCCACCTTCACCTAATTTATTTCAAACCAGAATACTGATGACAACTAGTGAAAAATATGGAAGAATGTAGATGGTCCCTGCAGAAGGAAATCCTACTAGAACTCTTGCCACAGGCATGCTTTACTCCTCAGCCCCTTCAACAAACAAAACCCAAACAGAATTTCACTCTGTGGGAGAAAGCATTCCAATTACAGATCTATTTGTAATAGGAGAAGACTGATAAATAATATATAGAATAATGCAAGATTGCATATTGTCTGCAAAAGCTCTAATGTACTTCAGAGCTAACTGCTAATAAACCAAGATGTACCATACTAACCTTCACAGCACCTCAAATGTAAATTTTTGAACCTAACCTTGACCTTACTATCCTTTTTAAAGTTAAAAAAAAAAAAAAAGTTATTTCTGCTGCACAGAATCCTTTTGTACAGGCTTGTACAAGCACAGTTACCATCACACTGACATTTTTCAATAGCAAATTTTTCACATTAGGCACAACCGTGGAGGTAAGCGCCCATTTTAGTCTTGCTTTTCCTCAAATTACTTAAATTTTTAATTCAGACTGGCCTGCAGTACAACACATTCTAAACACTTATCTTTTTCCCTCCCCCAAAAAACCCCAACACCTGTGCAATGAACAGGTGTAAATTAAACTGTCCAAAGATTTTTTTTTTTCTATAAAAACCTTAAAAAAGCCTACCAGCCTCCATACCACCTGTATTTCCTTGTTTCCATCTTCATCTTCCCACTCTTTGGGAACTCTTTTTAATGAATATTTGTCTTATTCCCCACAATCTTGTTCTTGTTCCTCCTGCTCCTATTTCTTTGCCACTGGTTGTCCTCCATCCTGCTATATGCCCATTATCTTTGATTTCCTACCATCTATCTTATTTTCCCATTATGTTTCCACACTCCTCCCTCCTCATCACTAGTAAACAGGTTTACTCCTTCTGCCACCTAAAGATCCTTCTGTTTCTACTTCGTCCCCCAGTTTTGGATAAAGGAGGTTTCTACTGCTTCTGTTGCTTTTTCTCCCACAGGCAGGACATAATTTTGATTAAGACAGAAAAGATCTGATCCCCTCATTCACTTCTGTCCCCTATGCAGCTGGCAGCCATTGCTACACAAGATGTGGCCAGAGAAGAGCTGCTCAATCTCTCCAGTGAGAAGCAGCTCATCACAGGCCAACAGCCAGCTTCCAACTGTCCAAGTGTGAAGTTCCTATGATCACAGATCATCTAGGATGCCTTTGCTCTCAAAACCAGGTGACTCAGAGCCAGATTTTTTAATCTCAAAGGCACTGAAAGCTTGAGAGCTGTGAGTGGCTTTTGGGGAAAGTCACGGCAACAGTATTTCCACTTCAGCAGTACATGTCTCAGTTAGAAGTGGTATACACTGCCTTAAACAATCAGGTACTGGCAATTAGACCTTCCCTGTTCAACAGGAGCTGCCAACCACTGAACGTGGTTAACTGCAAGCACAGACAATGATAGTTTATGCTCACTGTCATTCTGGAGGCTAACTTCGTTTTCAAAACTGCAAGTATAGGCATGGATAAGCTATGATCAGCATGCTTCAACCAGATTCAACATCAGCCAAGCCTTTGTCAGCAGTGGTAACCTTCCAAGCAGAGAGAAGGCACAAAAGGGGTCCACAACCATGGCCCAAATACCTTGGCACCTCTTAAGCCTCCTCCCACCAAAGCTTCAGAGAGTACTATGAATATCAACTAATTAGACTTCTCTCAGGTGAAAGAGAATCAAGAGCTCAATTTACCTGTCAACACAATACACCCATTGATCTCTGGGGTGCAGAACAGTTAACTAAAGTATGAAAATTGTTACATTTGGTATTTTAAAAAAAAAGAGACCTGGCATTCACAGCTGTAGGGGTAATTCAGAGAGACTAAACGTCAGATTTAAATTTAGTTTTAAGCAAGGCTGAAGAGAACATGTTTTGGTGAATTTCTAGATAGCCAGAATATCAGAGACAGCTTCCTGAAGGATATGATATTGTATGGGGGGCGGGGGGAGGAGGGGTTGGCTCAATGGACTGGGCGAGTACTCAATTAATCACTCCCTGTCAATATCACTACCTACAGGTATTTCTGTGGTCACCAACCCAGATTACAGCAACCGAAAAATATGCCTTAACCTAAACCTAAGGCAATTCATCTGCAAGCATGACAATCCATGTATGTTAAATTATAAAGACTACAAAAGAGAAGTGTTAGACCAGTATTTTGAAGTGAGAATAATGTGCCTTAAGTGGAAGACATGTAAAAAAAAAAATCTAACTTCAAGTGCTAGAACACACAGCTTGTGAATAATGTATTTCCTTGAGCACATACTCAGTCTTTCCCCCGTTATCCAGGGTAGAGTTTGGATTAATTAGAGAACCTTATCTGAATGTTTTCTAAAATGATTTACTAGGTGGCCTCTACACATATACATGGAGCTTGAAAACCTCAGTCAGGTCTGCTTACAGACCAGAACAATTATCCAGATAAACTGTGTATAGTATTTTGTAGTATATGCTACAACTTCAACTCCTCCCTATGGCATAGGAAGGGCTGCATAATATTTTAATTATTTTCTTCCACAAGGCAGGAAGCTCATTGAGATTTTACAACCAAATATGCTTAGTTAGCTTTTTACTCAATAGAGCCTTTAGCCTGCAGGTTGCATCTAGTGCTAAAACAACTAAAGATCACAGAAGTTCGAAGTGCCTATTATGTCAATAAAATCTAAATCCCTAGTAATGCAGTAATTGTTCCATGCAGCATGTTTCCTAACGCTTTGTCTGGTCTTGTTTTAAACAATGGGGCTACCATCACTTTTCTCAGACTATTTATGGTCAGGAACAATCCAACAGTTTTTCCTGATATTTAACCAAGGTTTCCACTTTTTATGCCAGTCCAAAACATAACAAGCCCTCGTAAAAAAAAGCCTCCTCCATCAAGTTTAGCATCTGCCTCCTAAAGAATATCAGATAAACTCTACAGAAAGCTGAATACAAAGTTCACTGATCAACTCATTTTAGACTACAGTGAGTGACAACTCCCTTCTGTTTTATCATTTGGGAACATGTGAGAGCCTATGCAGAAAAATGGCTGGACAGCATACATAGGGATCAAGTAAGTTCTAACTTAGAAGAAATACGTTTCCTATCTGCAGAAAGGGAGTCTCCTACTGAGCTTCGTTTGAGGCTCTCTGCTTTTGTTTTTCCCCTTCCTTCAGCATGCGACCTGTGTGATTATTAATACAGTGTTTGACTCAATCTTGTGAATAAAGTGTCAATTCCTAAACCCTGGCTTTGTTAAGGAAAAAAAAAAAAAGGGGGAGGGGGTGTGGGGGTAAACAGATCCCCTTGTCTGAAGAATAGTTCCAATAAAGAAACCCTTTTAATGTCATCTGAACAGGTGACTAGCCTAACAGCGTCATTATCAACGAGAACCCTGCAAATTAAGCAGGGAAGAGGCCCATTATCTAGGTCACCTAGCCCACCCTACCAAAGCTGAATTATTACCTTCTGTTTACCAGAGGTTTATTCGGCAGCTTTCAGCAGCAAGTCGGCGTATTTTAAGACAGCAACCAACCGGGACCCCCCTCCCCACTGCGGATCTTCTCTTCCCGTTACCAACATAACAAATCCGATCCTCGCCACCGAGATACACTCGAATAAAGCCTCAGAGAGGGGACACCGGGTTGGGGGAGGGATGCTCACAAATGCTAAATCGGCGAACCGTGCTGTGGGGGAGGGTGTTTAAAAATAATTTTAAATAAACCGGTTATTTGGGAACAGCCCAAGCGGCAAGAGGTTAATGTCAGCCCTCGGCAGGGCGATGCCCCTGGCTGGCCGAGTCCCGTCGCCCCCCGGGGAAGGTGCCCGGGCCGGTCCCCCCGCGGCCGGCGGTACTCACGTTCTCGGTGTCGCGCTCGTTCACCGTGGGCAATGGAGTCCGAGTGGACATTTTACTTCACTCGGGCGGTCGCGAAGGCGGCGCGTACAGACACACACGGGCCCCGAGGGCCAGGCTGCGCCTCTGCTCGGAGATGGTGGTCGCAGGGAGCCACCATGAAGGACGAGGTGGCTGGCGGGGGGCGGCGTCGCGTCGGTGCCCCCCACCCTTTGGCGGCGCCTCACGCCCGAGTTAGATCCTCCTCGGGGAGCAGAGCGGCCTCGCCCCCTCCAAGCTCATCCTACAGCCAGGCCGGGGTCCGCGGGGTCAGCAGAGGGGAGCACCTCATCAACCGGGAACGGATGGAGCCAGGGGAAGGGAGGCGGCGAGTGCGCGGCAGAGGGAAACGCAGGGCGGGCGGGAAGGAGGAGGCGGCAGGGCTCCCCTGCGCAGCCCGGCTTCTGTCGCCGGCCCCTCTAAGCTGCGGCCCGGGGCACGGCGGCCAGCGCAGGCCCGCCGCCGAAGGGACTCCCCTCTCCTTCCCCCGCCGCAGCCCCTCTTCACCGGGCAGCCGGTCGCATCCCGGCCCGTCTCTACCCGCCCGCCCCAGTCTCCGAAAGGCCGGCACCCCGCGGGCCGCGGCAGAGCTGGGGAAGCTGGGTACCCGCCCGTTACGCTTGCCTGCCTGCCCCCCGCCCCTCCGCCGCTCCCGGACGAGCCAAGATGGCCGCCCGGCTTCCTCCGCGCGAGGCTAGCTCCGACGTGAACCGGAAGGGGCCGCGCCGCGGAGGCCGGCGCCGGCGGGTAGTTGCCAGAGGCCGCGCCGGGGCAGGGCGTGGGGCTGGCAGCGGCGGGGCATGTAGAGCTGCTCTTCTTGTGGCGATCCCTCCCCAGCGCCGGCCCCCGGGGGTGGGTCGGCGGGACACCTGCCGTCCCCGGGGCTCCGCCTGGCGCTGCGCAGGGCTGGCTCGGTTGTCCTTCGGCTCCCGGAGGAGCCTGGCGCGGCATGAAGGGGGGGATTAGGGTGTGTAGGGTGTCTCCTAGACAGGCCTTGGGGAATGACGAGACCCCTAGTGCGGCCGGGCAGGGAATGAGGGGAGAAACGATGTGAGCTGGGGCAGGGAGGTCGGGTGCTGCGGAGCACCGTGGGGCACCGGGGGTGAAGCCGCTGCGAGCAGTTAGAGAAATGGCAGCATCTGTAGAGAAAGGACACGGGACAGACCTTGCTGCCCGCTCACAGCCAGCAGCAGGAACACTTGCACGCAGCCCAGAAACGAGTCTGCTGTACAACGGTGGTCAGGGTGCGGCGCTGAGGTCGTCTTCTGTCAAAGCATGTCCTCCCTCTTCTTGACTTCGCTACCCCAGGGGATGGTGTGTGGTAGAGAAAGGAGCTCGCTCGTCGTTCGGGGGCTGGGGCTGGTGCTGTCAGAGCTCACCTGGTGCAGGCAGGCGCCCGTACCGTGTTACAGCACTGCGTTTTCGTAACAGCTGGTTGCCTGTTTGATTTGGTGGAGGAGGGTGGAACCCAGGAGTATCAAAACACTCTTAATATATCCAGTAGTTACTCTGCACAATCATTTTTAAGTGTAGAAGGAAGATGGTATAGGTGTAAGATCTCGTTAGGAATTAAAAGCAAGAAAGAGAAGTAATTTGTGTATATTCAGTATACAGGTGTTCTAGAAACAAATCTATTACAAATAATACGAACCTCTGTAGGAAAAAAATGCTAGAATTGGTGGGGTTTGGAGAAACTTGGCATCTCAGGGGATCTGGCAGCCTAGATCTAGCCTAGAAAGTGAGATAAACTTTCTAAAGTGTAGTTTATCTGACAAACTTCATGCCTTGAACTGTATTGTACAGTGTAAGTAGTATTTGCTTCGCTTTTAGAGACATGAACAAGGATAGACTTTGAACACCACCCAGTAAGTAAGTTCATCTGTTACTTTATCATCAGGACTACAAGATGCTTTGCAACACCTGACTTGCAGAGGGAAACCAATGGACTTGCATGGTGTTTTATCTTCCTTCCTCGCTCTCAAATTAAGCTAATGCCTTGCTCTGTGTCAACAACAGGAATTTTGGATTCAAATACTCACCTGTTGTGCAAGTGATCCATATTTCTGTGCATACATACATCTCCCCAGGTGTGTATATGCTCAGGTAGTACGTGAGCCACTCTCTCTGAGTAGCAGGCAGGATCCTTTGCATGGAGAAGGGAATGGGATTTGCCTCTATCTGGCTTGCCAAGGTCAATCACAAAGTCTGAAGCAAAGCCAGGAAAAGTATCCGGATCTCCTGGCTCTCTGCTTTTGCCACAGGGCTGCTGCTTCATCTCTTTCTTTTCTGTTGCCAGTGAGATATGTTCCTTACAATGTGTTTGTAGAAAACTGTAATTGACTTATGCTCTCACCCTGCAATGATGAGAGCACTCCTGACAGCATGAGAAGGTTGAACTGCAGACGTTGGAGACGGGTAGCGATGCTCAGCACACCGGGCACAGTAGTGCTGTTTGCATCTATGGGTTTGCCTGTCCCAAGCCCTGGCAAAGCTGAGATCTGGGAAAGTCCTGTGCACGGGTGTGAAGAGGTATTGAAGTAAACTAAGCATTGTGTTACACATACTTGTATTGCTGTTCCATGGAAGCAGCAGTCACTCAGATAGAATCTCGTGGATAGTTAAGTAAAAATCCTAGGTTAGTTGACACAACAGGAGTTCCACTATTACCCTCAATAAAGCCCACATTTAATACAGTCCAAATTAAAAGAGGCTGGGAAAGGGTGCAGGCAAAGGCGAATTGTGAGGCAGGAGTGTTTGTGTCTTTCAGAGTCACGTTTCTGACTGGCAAAGTGATTTTGAGCTAAGAACTTCAGAAGAAATTATTGAGAGCACAAAAATAACAACAGCTGATTTTGCTGTTTTATTGCCAATAAATGGCAATATTGATTCGTGCTGGGTTTTTTTTCTGTGTAGCAAAGCTTGCACAGGGAATGACAAACTGCATAGCAGCTACTGTCTATTATATTTCTTTGTTGCTATATTCTGTTTCTCCCACTTAAACAAATGAGTTTCAAGTGTATTCATTTTCTTCTTAGAAATTTGGCCATAGTAAAGAAACTGGTTACATAGGTTTCCCATTTCTTTGTTACCCGTAAATATTCTGCAATGTTATCAGGTGCTACTTAAGCCGCATGCACAAATCGGAAGGTGACTTTTTCCTATCTAAACGCTCTGAATACTCAGAAAACAGTATGATGACAGAATTACACTTTCTGATTCTTGTGCTATTGCTAGCGATAGTGATTTCGTAAGTGGGACTTAGCTGACGATGTTTGTCTGTTATCCAGAATAGGCTGTGACTTGTGCTTTGGGCTGTACTGGCCACAGTGCTAGCAGCTGTAAAAACTTGTTTTTGCCAGTACAGTTGGAGAATATGACTCAAAGACACAGGAAGCAGATCTGCTAGTTAAGGTGCCTTTTTATGTCACTGTTTTGGCTGTCACTGCAAACAGAAAACAATATAATACAAAATGATATCATTGTGGGGAAGAATTTAGATATTTTTTTTTCTGGACATTAAAAGTCCACAATTTCTCTAACACTGCATTGTACAGACAGAGCAGACCCTGACTTCAAGAGCATTTGCAATCAGAGCAGAAAAAAAAATACTGAAATTGATTACAATTGCTGGACGAAACATAAGGATTGACTTTAATATATTCTAATGCACAGATTTCTATTCCACTCACCTCACTGTAAAGGCTGGGGACTGAAAGACATCCGCTGGTAGAGGCAAGTAGAGAATCAGTTAATGTTATAGGTGCCTGTTATGCACAGCAGCCATGACAGTATACACCTGCTGGGAATCTGCCCAAATATTAAATCATTTTAGTTTATATAAATATATTACTTTAGACTGAGAATTGTTAGCTCTGGTGCAACTTTTTGGTGTTTCTTTAAGCCTTTACTAAACACATTTTAAAATGCGTTACCTCTATATAGCTGTATCCACTATGCATTATTATTCCAACACCTTACTGTCCTTTTTTTCTTGTAGAAATGCTATGGTAATCCCAATCAGTGGAAGATTTCCGGGACTGTTTCATCATCAGTGTTGTCTTTAAAACTAATTATTTTGGTTTGAAATCATTTTTTGTATTTGTTTTTAAAATTGCAACTTCCACAGAATACATTATCTTAACAGTGTTTTATAGTAGGAAGAAGTGTGTGATTTTGAAAATGGCGATGGCAAAGCTATTGATAGGAAAGGACTGATTACTCTCTGCAGCCTGAATCAATAGTCCATGCTCAGTTATAATGAGGCCCAAGTGCAACCCACTGTAAGGCCAGGGTGAAATGTGATTTCAATGTCAGAGAAAACAACAGAAAGAGAAAAGGTTTTCCTCCCCGGTTTCGTGTACTGCACAGACTGAGATCTGAAAGTGGAAGAAAATGTTGTGTGTGTTGACTTCTTCCTTTGATCTGTCCCCATTTAACTTCCAGACTTCCTTTTCCATACAGGAAAAGAGCAAGTCCCCAGGAACAGAAGAGTGCCTGTGGCAGTGCAATTGCTCTGCATTCCTCATGGATTGGAGAGATTCAGGCTTTGAGCTGTGACTGTGAGAAAATAGGAGCAAACAGCAGTGGTTCCTTGTCTGTATGCCTCATTTAATTCCTTATCTGTAAGGCCAAGCACGCTGTGCTTTGCCTGTAGAGCCATGTGGCATGGTGCATGGGACATAAACCTTCATGATGGGAACGCTATCAAGTGCCCAAACTGCACTAATTCCACCACCAGTTGATGCAAATGCCTATGCAGATCATGAGCTCTGGGACAGAATCTGCTCTGGAGAGCCAGCTTAAAGCATTGGTGTCATGGGTTGGCACAAGGTCAGTGTTTAGAGAAGTGAGAGAATTGAAAATACCTCCTTAGTTTTATATAAATCTGATGCCTTGTAGGTTACAAAGGACAAGTAGCCAGTTAGTGGTGATGCTAGCTCTGAATTTGACTCCACATGTTTGAAGCTAAAATAAGTGTTTTATAACAAGCCTCTTCCATTCCTACTAGTGCATGACCCTATCTGAGCTGCATCTTAAACATAAATCCTTTTGGATTCTTTGCCACCTAAGCCAGGTATGTTACTGTTCCCCCCACATCATTTCTTGAGTGGTTGGTATTGAATTAAAGACTTGATTCACAAGGGTGGGAAAAGAATAGATGACTGTAGCAGACATAATGTTTTCAAGCATAAATTAGTAACCGGTGTGCCTGAGAGTTTATAGGAAGTAACTGTTTATAGTGGTGAATTAAATTTGTATGGTCTCCAAAGCTTTGGCAGAACCAAGCCCTGAAGTCCCTCTGCGTGGATTTCCCTGACTTGTGTTTCATTTAGATTGTATCTTTCATTTAAATATTACCAGAGGCAAAGAATTTGTGAGAAATCCAGGGAAACTGGCCCATCACTGTTGGAAACTCTTGCTTCTGCTCTGGGCAGGCCTGCTAATGACAGCTTCCAGCTGTGGGATCTCTCCTGCCTTTGTCTCATGGATGATCAAACTTTCACTCCCAACCAGAAATCAGCTCAGCCCACAGCCATCTCTTTAAGAGACTGAAGAGGCTGAAATCTTGCAGTCTGTCACCAAAAGGCATCCTATTCCAGTTCGTAAGCACAAGTGTGCACATTTTCTCTATTTCATCTCCACCTTATCTGTTGGTCAGTGCTGCCTGTGCCAGACATGAACATGGTATTCCAGCTGCAATAACACTAAACCCAAATACAGACGTGATACAGCTTATTTTACTGGTGCCACATTTAAGAAGCTGATTATTCCTCTCAGATACTGTATCTCTGAAGTCTGGAAACTCTGGTTCAGCTGTGACTCTCTTGCCTTTTTCAGTATCTCCGACCCTTCGCCTCCATGCACATATCCCCTATTCTAAAACTATGGTTTATTATTCCTATAGTATAATTTTTAACCTGGGTCATACTCAAACGTGCATTGCTTACCCAAATGCAATTTTGCAAACTGGTTTGCTCCACACCAGTGGCACGTTCTTTAATTTTCACCTCTTCTCTCTGTCTTGGTGCCATCTGCAGAACTCAGTAGTAATCCTTTTGTTTGTTGATAGTCCTTGATAAAATACCAGTTGGCGCAGATAAATACCTGACTGAGCAGGGTTATAGGAACATTTTTTTCTGTTAAAAAATTCTTGATAAGTAGATGCCACCTTGAAAACTCACACCATGCACTAGCCATCCCAGGGTGGGAAAGGGCTAGAGGGAAAATAAGCAACTTGAACCAAACCCAGCTGATCACCAGGATCTGCCAGCAGGCAAAGGGAAGGGGTGCAAGGACTGAGGGATGGATAAAAGGAGACACTGAGCCAAACATCCCAGGGTGGCACCCAGGGAGCAGTACCTGCTGCCCGCGGTGCCCAGGCGCCCTTCCAGGAGCACTGTAGTGCTGTGTCAGGGATGATTAGTTCGACAACCATTTTATATGTGTCACGTTGGGTTTATATTGTTCCAGTTTCTTAATCAACATGTCCTGCTGCAACAAATTGAAGGCCTTAAAGAAGTCCAGGAGTTTTACATCAGCTTCATTGCATGTATCACTTGATCTTGTAATCTCCTTGGTGAAAGATAACAAGTCAGTTTGAAAGGGTCTCTTCCCATAAACTCCTGTTGATTGGCATTAATTATATCTCCCTCCTTTAATTCTTTGTTAATCTAGATCCATATGAGTCATTCCATTTTACTGCTGGGACTCGTGTCAGGAGACAAGCCTATAAATACTTCGTTCTTTTTCTCTACCTTTTCCAAAATCTTTCCCAACATCTGCTTTCCTTCAGAGCTTCCCCACTGCCCAGAAAGTTACTGGGGATCACACACAGCTGTCATACTGTGCTTGTGCATTGAAAACATCCTTGCTAATCAGCCTGACAAAGCCAGCTGCATTAGACATGCTACTGAAAAAAGGGGTTTTGAACAATGAATTAACTCTACAATCATAAACTACCTTTGCAAAATCATTTGCATGTTTATTTTGAGTTTCTGTATCACAAACTACACAACTATGCCTACAAAGGGCCTTTTTTAAATGCATGGATGATTTAAAAAAGAGGATTTATAGAAGACCAGCCAGAGGGATGCACAGCACAGATGGGTTTCATGTATGGTTCCCAGCATGGTGATTCACAGCACCTTTGTTCTAGTGGTAAACTACCTTTTGCCTTCCATTCTCCTCAAACAATGACTAAAACCCAGGAGATGGACAAACAGTGCCATACTTATTACTGTTACTGTAGATGTGTACTAATATCATCATTTTTTGTTTGTTTCAGAACATCAAGGAGATGACAAATAGATAACATAGTTGGGCTTGTTTAATAGCAAAAGATGAGTTGCTGGTTTGAAAATATCAGCTAGAAGGTCAGTAGCTTCAAATTGAATTGGAAAAATTCCACCTTAATGCTGTTGCCCCAGTACTGATTAGAATACACATTGCATAAGACCATAACACTTTTGGAGAGGGAGAGGATGTTTTATCATCTAAGCATAGGGCAGTTTTCAAGATGAGTGGAAGAACAAGATTAATTAGGAGTATTTTAATATTACCAAAATAAAAAGCAGGAATTAGGACTGTATTAATTTAATTTCAAACACACAGGTAATAGCCTTAACTCGTGTGTTCGTCTGCATCTGTGTTTATCTGAATAGGTATCTGAAATTGCTGGTAAGCACCAGCTTCCTCCTGGCTGCCTCTGCATGAGCCTGGCTGGCATTCCCTGCAGGGAGGACATGCTCCCAGCTCAGGCTTTGGAGGAACAGGACATCTTCATCCCAATATAGTAAGGGCACTGTCTCTGCTTCTTCCCAGCCAAGAGTGCCAGTCACAGCTTAGCCTTTTATTCACTGATGACAATAAACATTTTGGGATTAGGTCTGTGGTCTGTATGAATCACATAGCTTTGTATGACTTGTTAGAAATGCCCAGTGCTATATAAACCTAATAAATGAATAGTCCCTTTTGGCAGTGAAGTCTGTGCATGGTACAGGTATTCTCTGTTGAGAAAATTCAGCCTGCGGCATACAGCTGAAGAGCTTTCTCCATGTATCATGGAGTTTCCCTTTGAATAGCTTGCATCAATTGTCTTTCCACATGTTAATACAGCGTCCCATGGTTTACAAGGAAATGTCTAACTACAGCTATATGACATTAATTACCATTCATTGCTTTTCCTCCCTTTTGCCCTTCCCTTTTCTAGCATGATACTTCTCCTGGGACTTGTTGGACCAAAGTCTCTTTTCACTATTCATAGAAACAGCGTTGGACTGGCCACTGCTGGGAGCAGAGCAGGCAGGCAGCCATAGGAACCCGCTTGCCTGGGTAGTGCTGCACTGGGGGCTCTGCACCCCTGCCCTGCCCTCCCTGAATACCCATTTTGCCATCTACCTTCTCCCTGGCCTCTTTACTCGTCTGGCAACAGAGGGCTAAGTCTTGCTGACAGGATATACCCTTGCAAATACAGAATCTCATTGAGCTAATAAATAATTCCCATCGTTGCCAAAAGTAACATTCCCTTCCCCATTTACGGGAGATGCTGAATCTGGCGTTGGTACTATTAACACCTTTAGCATTTCTCCCATTAAGATTTTCTGCCCATAAGAGGCTTTTCATAGTTTCTGTTGGTTCTGGTTTTACTTTCTTTCATGGCTACTGAAGCTTGAGCCACCTGGACTTTGAGGGGTCAGCCCTTTAAATTTGTTTTAAACCTCTCACAGTAATTACAGAGTTTTCAATCTGATTCTGAAAAGCAAATAATATTGAAGAGAAGCATAGGGGTATGACTTTGGGTGCTTTAGGAACCTTTTTAATTTACCCCTTTTTTCAGTAGCAAGATGAAAAAAAAAAAAAGAGGAGCAAAATACCCATGGAAAAAAGCCACCAATAATTTTTGATATAAAAGTTCTCTAAGACTTACTGAACAAAGGCAAGGTTCCTCCTTCTGGAAACCAGTGGAATGGAGAGGACTGGGTAGACTTTTAAAGATTCAGTAAATGCTTGCTAATATTTCTCAGAGAGCTTTCACTGACGGCACTTTACCGTTTCTACATTAGCAGGTGAAATGGTTTCAACCCCAGTAAGCAGGGAGATGGGAGCAGTGCTCTTTCATGCTGCCTTGCCCTGGGAGGGGAAAGGAGGGATGGCGTCAGAGGGGCTGCGACTAAGTGGGCAGCGGGAAGCTTCCCAGGGGAGAGGAGGAAGGTAACACATATGTGGGACACAAAGGAAGATCTGAGAGACTGGAATAACATACGGATCTGAGGGATGGGGAAAGAGCTAGTGGATGGAAAAACATGTAGGCGCTAACCCTGGAGAATTTTCCTTTTCAGTAAACCTGCTCCTCTCAAAAGGAGGAGGGAACTGAGAGGCCATATTAGGTCCCATGCTGCGTATGGTCCTGGATGGTTTGAGTTCTTGTTTCCTAATACTACCTGGCTTCAGTGAATATTCCAGTTGGTTACTGGGGGGATGAGCCCCTGTGACACCCTTTAAGAGGAGGAAAACCGTTCTGCCTCCTTATGTGAAGCAGATCACTTGCTATGGCACTTGTCCCCAAGGGACATTGCTGAAGGTCTCAAGCGTCACCTCTCAGAACCACCTGAGAACAATCCTGGCTCACCTGGGGCTGAAGTCTGACTGCAGTGAGTTGAGTGGGGATGTTTGGAGGACATTAAAGGGCTCCTTTAGTGGGTCTGCCCATTTAATAAAAACATGTTGTTTCCATAGGGCTGTGTTTGCTCCATGTTTGCCATCCACTGCCATGTCCCATCACCCCCTCTATGGCATTGTGCCCTTGGACTTCAGGATCTCTCCCAGGGCTTTTTTTTAGGAAGACCCAGCACAGACTGGGAGAGGACTTGGGAAATGCACCCTGTCTTCAGCAGGTAGCAGTGTGGGGCAGGCACAGCCAATGCACCTCAGCAGCACTGACAAATGCTGCATCAGCATCCATACATGCACACCCTTATGTTTATGTCCATCTGCATGTGTATACATATAAACAGGAAACCACCTTCTGCTCCTTTCATAACAGACCCTTCTGGATTCTGTAAGTGTGATGCGCACTCCCCTTGGGAATCCATGGAGGCTGTAATGTATAACAGAGAAGGATTTATCACGATCTCTGACATGAACCTGGGGAAAAGACTAGTACTATTTTCTAAAGTACTGCATTGGGTTTGGGTTCAGCTATATTGTTTTAATATTTTATGTATGTGAATGTGATGTACTGTAATGAAAACACTCTTCTATCTTTTTCTAGTAAGTGCATCTTTCAAAACAAGGAACGATGTCAAATGATGGAGAGGAGCTCTAGGTCTGGAAGGCACAAGAAAATGCATAAAAGATGAAGTCCTATTTATGTTTCTCGCATGCATGAAAAAAACCAATCAAAAAACAACCCACCTACATTAAAGAAATGCTATTCAAGCTACAAAGTAAAGCAGCTGGCATGGGGCTTCTCTGTACTTGCACATTAGGATCCAAGCTTTAATTACAGAACTGCACGCTGCCTTTTCAGAAGCTCTGGCATACAGGACCTGCTTCTGTAAGGGGACACAGAGCTGTGTGTGGGAGAGGAATCTGCTTTGCCACTGGAGGTGGAGGGACTACAAAACTCCTGGATGCTGAAGTCCAAGGGAATTGTGTGCAATCAGCTGTAAAGGCAGCACAGAGCCCACATGCTGGCCAGTGTGGAGGAGGGAAAGTTCTGGAGCTGTTTGCAGGACTGTGCTGTGTGGTTAGCTGGGTTAGGGCAGGTACCTCTACCAGGAACAATATAAATGCATTAGTGCAGCAGAGCAGGCTAATTTCCCCTAAGCTCAGCAGTTAAACTGCTTTCGGGCTCGCACAGGGCTGCTTCAGGTATGTTTCCAAGCAGGATTTTAGCTTAGCTGTTGTTCTGCAGGTGGGAACCGTCCATTTTGTGTGTGGAGGTGAGCCTGGCTGGGGAGCCTTGAGGAAACAGTGAAAGGAGGAACATGCAGAGGCAGCCTTCCTTTGGCATCTTCTAAACTGGCAGCTCTGTAACCTCAGCTTTCTGAAGGTCGCTTGCACCTGTGTTTACCCCTGCATGGGCACTCCTGGGTCGCAGAGAATGGACTGGAAGTTCCCAGCAGGCCCACCATGCTTTGGTGATGGGGCCAGCAGCAGAGCCAGAGTGCCAAGGCCTCCAGGCAAAAGCGTAATGGGAACTAACAGAGTGTTCGTCACAGTGGAAGGCTGCCATCTGCAATGTGCCAACTGACGTGAGGTGTAGGGCCAGAAGGTTCAAGCTGATGACAGACGAGAAATGCAGATGAGAATATTTTGTTCATCCAAGGCATTGAAGGGACAGGTCCTAATGGGGAGAAGGGACTCCTCTTTCCTCCTTTTGTCCTTTGAGGTCCATCTCTTCCTCTCCCGCAGCTCCTTATCCCAGCTTGTCCCTCCTCATCCACCTCACCCCTGTATCAGACTTTCTCCCCTCCTATTCCCTCTGGATACCCACATCTCTATGTCCACTCCAGAGCTTTCCCAAGAGGTCAAACACAAAACATGTAATTCCCCAGCCCCACCCTTGCCCGGGCTTTCCCAGCACAGCAGCCAGCCAGCACATCGGGGGCCAGCCCGGGTAGAGATTGGAGCCTGGCAAAGCACAAGTGTCTGAGACAGGTTGTACAGTGAGAAACTCGGGCTGTGTGACAGCAGGCAGCACTGCCAGCCTGCGGAGACATCCTGTGCCCGAGCAGCCCACGGGGCAGGCAAAGGCAGGGCATGTTCCTGCAGACTCCGTTCACAGCGGCTGTGTGGTTGTAGCCATCAGAACACAACTTGTGGATCGCTCTGCCTTATTAATCTGGGAAAATAACTGGCCTGCTTTCCATGGGCCTCCTGCAGCGTCACCAGTGCCAGGCTGCGTGGTGAGCCACTTCTGGGAGCTGACTCTGCAGCGAGGAGCTAACACTTCTGCTGGAGCCAGTGTCTGCTGCTGTACACCAGGCAAGGATCTGGCTGTGAAACGTGTTTCAGTTGCCCTCTTTCCTGGGAAGCTGAATGCTTGCATGGTCTTGTGGGCTTGTAAGCATCTAATAACTTAGCAATAGGTCACATTAATTCATCTTTTTTGGTCTGCTTTTACTCTTCAGAAAGATGGAAGTAATTTTTTAAAAATAAAGCATGGCATATGCCACATGTGGGAAGTGGTGATTTCTAGCTGTGGACTGAGGGGGCAAAACTGTGTAATGTATAACTGTATCATAAATAATAAGTCTGGTGTCTGTGTTACTGTAATTTTACATCAGTCTAAAAGTGGAGTCATGAAGCCAAGACTCAGCCCCACTATGTTATCACTCCATTGCAGAGCTACTAAACATTGGGAACCAGATCCTTGGCTGAGCAAGAGGAGTTTCATTAACTTTATCCTTCAGTTGAGTTAATGAGCCAGGCTACAGATCCTCTGCATGATTCAAACCCAGTACTTCTACACCAGAAGGTAGGCTGGGTAGGTGTGGAGTCCTGGACAGAAATCAAGGGCTGGCAAGATGTCAGGGAAATATCTGCTCATCTGGTCTGCCTTCAGTGCAGCTTCCCTGACTTGTCCCAACTGATGCGCTGGCCCTGAAGTCACAAGGCAGCACCCAAACCTGCAGCATGCTGTTCAGCGCTTCTGATTTCTTTGGGAGACATGAGTGATAGGCAGGATGAGGTCCAAACCTCCTTGGCAGTGCGGGTGCGGAGGAGCAGACATTTGCTGCTGACTTGCCAATGCTTAGTCTTCCTCCAGCATACCCACATCTACAGCAGATCTGCTGCCCTGGGGAGCTGAGATGTTTGAGCTCCATTTGTGGCACACACGATGAAATGCAGAATACGGGCAGGGGGATAAAACAACCCAACCCACACCACAGCAACACAAAAAGCCAAGGTACAGCTGCCCAGGTGGACTTGTGTCCTGCCAGCAGCTGCAGACTGTGAATGAAGGAGGAAGATGAGGCCAGCATGAGGTCCTTGCTGCCCTGCTGGCCCTGCCATGCTGTGTGCTGCTGGTGGTGCTGCACCAGGAGATGGTGAAACGTGGCTGACTGGACACAGCTGCAAGGGGCCCAGGGCAGGCTCCCCCCCCCAGTACACAGGCACACACAATCCGCTTTGCAGCATCGTGCAGAGGCAGAGCCATGTGCCATTTGTCCCTATGGGTTTATCCGTCCTGACCCCCTTGGGCTGTTCTATCTCCACTCCAGTGCTGGGAACAATGCCCTGCTTCCCTTGCTGCTGCTGCCCGTGGATGCCTGCACCTCTTGCTGCTGCAAGGTGGACTGCCTCTTACCCTACACATCTGCTGTGAGCTTCAGTAGCTCCTCAAAGGCCTGATCCTCCTTTTCTGCCAGGGAGACAGCTGGTATCTCCACTGCCAGCAGCAAAGTCCTTCTTGATGTTTCCCTGCTTAAATAAGAGAAAACTCGGGCTCCATCACTGCCAGAGAAAGGCTTCCTGCCCAAAGGAAGAAGATATCCCCTTTCCTCCCTTCCTACCATAAGCCCTTTCATTACAAGCAGTTATAGACCGTTCACTGCAAGCACACAACGGGGGAAACCACAGGTTTGGATGCCAACCAGAGATTTTCTAGTCCAGTGAATCTCACAGTTTTCACTTCCCTGGCAGCCCTGCTCATTTCAGGGCTGCCCCCATGGCAGGACTCCTTCCTCTCCCTATGCCAGAGGGACAGGATGGTCCTTCAGCAGGATTACCTTTCCACAGGAGGGTAGACCCCATCCCCATCCCACCTCCCCATTCCCACTGCAGGTCCCCATCCCATGCGTGGGGCCAGCCGCCGCGTGCTTCCCCAGTGAGGTTACACAACGGCTGTGGAGCGGCGTGTCAGGACACGGCGTGTGAGTCACCAAAGGTACCGGAGTCTTACATAACCCCAGATTACATCTTCGGAGTGAGTGCACTCCAGCTGAACGGGCTGTCAGGAGCCCTGATAAAAGCGGCAGCCTGGGAGGAGCACGGCAGAGAGAGCAAATACTGCTGTTCCTTCCTCCCCCCCATCCTTACATCCAGTCCTTCTGCTGAGACCTTCTCCAGATCCAGGAGGCTCTGGGCAGTCAGAGGACCAGGGCAGCCCTCCTGTGTCCAGTGGTGTGTGATGGCAGCTCCTCCAGGATTGGCTTCACTGCAGGGTTTGGCTTTGAATCTGAAGTTTGCATAAACAGACTGAATTCACTCCAAAGCTCACTGTCCTCTGCTCCTGAGCCAGGGCTTTGCCTTCTCCAACAGCTGAGCCAGCTTAATCCCACGTTTCCCTCTGTGCCTGTATGACAAGTCTTTCCTAAAGATTTATGCCATTTTGTCTACATAAGCTGCACATACTGGGGTATGGTGACAGCAGGACTGCACACCCACCCCATGACTGACAACATGTGTCTGAAACCTCTTGTACAGGACCCGTTTCAGGATCTCAGCAGGGTCTACCTGGGCAGAAGGACTTTGCTGGACCAGCAGTTAATCCTGAACTCCAGCAAAGAGGCTGTGACACAAACCCAGCTGCCAGCCTGGGAATGCAGCATGCTCAGAGGTGTAGTCTGAGAGTGTAGGCGAGCACCAGAAGAGTTTCCAAGTGATGGGATAAATTGCTGATTGCTTAACTTTGAACTGAATCCACCTTCTAGTTCCTGCACTGGGCCCAAGCCTCATGGTGGAGTTGATGGGTGAGCTCACTTGTGACAGCCAAGGTATTTAGTGTTTCAGGCTCAGCTGAACGTTGATCAGGCGGCTCTTCTGGCTCCAGGCAAACCCAGGGCCAGGGGAGTGTAAAGGGGATCAGCACTCACCTGCACCACCAGGATCCCAAGCCACACTCCATCCAATGCTTGCCAGCTCCCACCAGCAGCCTGATCCAGAGCCGGTGGGCTAAGGACATATCTGATCAGCTCTTGCTGGGCTGGTCACGTTTCTCCAACAGCAGGAAGACAGGGAGTGGGAATCCTGTGGCCAAGTCCTGCCCCTGCTGAGATTGAGTTGGGTTGGTGAAGGGGAATGAGTCACCCGGGGGTGGGAGAGGGACAAGAGAGCAGGACAGAGTGCTTCTTGTGTAGGGAAGAAAGTAGCAAGTGAGGGAATCTCTCTTTATGGATTGGATGATTTCTGCATAAACAAACCTTTAAGAAAGTCTTGGCTCCATCTCGGTGTGGAAGGGGAACACCGTCTGCAATCTGCAACCGCTATATTAAGGGCTCCTCAGATGACTGAGGCTTTATGCAGAGCAGCAGAGCATGGCATAGCCAAGGACTGACTCACCAGCAGCCAGGAATGGCAGCTCGTGGGAATGGGAAAACCAGAGGCACAGCTCGGAGATGAATTTTGCCAAGCAGCATCCACCATGGATGCCAGCTGGGGCTGGGATCCGTGCTTCCTCCAGGCGTGCACTAGCTCAGGCTGGGGCACCCTGTGCAGCACCTTCCCCCCGTGATGCTCAGAGCCTGTGAGGAGGTCAAGAGCCATCTCTCATGGGTGAGAAGTCCCTCTTCTTGTAGGCAGCAGAACCCAAACGTCTCCCCCATGTGTGGATGCCATGAGCCCAACTGCATACATGTGTATCTCCATGTGCTACAAACACAGGCCAAACCTTCATGCATTACTCATTCCAGCAAGCCCAGAGGGGTCCTGCATTTGACCCAGCTGCTTTCCAACTGTTGCTCAGTCTCTTCCCCGGTGGAGCCAGCCCTTTGGGGTGATCAGGTTTTGACAGCCCCAGAGGCCTCCCGACACGGACCAGCCAGGTGCTGCTGTGCGGGGCAGGGAGTGATGGCTCTGGAGTCAGGGCTTCCCTTCCCTGCAAAGCAGCTAATCTTAACCGGGTACATGAGTGTCAACAGGTGCTGTGCAGGGAAGGGAGACAAGGGGATACTGGTGCAGCTGGAGGAAGTATTTATAGCTGCTTTTCACAAACCCCCATATAGATCACATCTCTGTTAACGTATGTAACACAATCGGGAACCTGAGCTCTGCGTCGTCCCATGGCTGCAGGATTTCCTGTGGAATCCCCCACGGGACACAAAACCAAGCTAAAAATAAATGCATTAAAAATGAGGCACATACTGAAACATGTGCATGCCCCTGCCTCCTCTCTGGTCAGTGAGCTGGGGAGTGACAAGAGGGGCAGAGAAGAGGACAGCCCTTGGAGAACTCTGTAATAACTGCTCTGGTGGGTTCCAGTCCCCAGAGAGCTCCATGCATGCAAAGGTGAGAGCATTCACTGTTGATGGGGTTAAGGTGTCCAAACGTAAAAAGCAGGAAGTTATGAAAAGGTTACCTGGGAGGAGGAGAGCAGAAGCAGGTTGGGAATCCCCAGCACTCCCATATAGTGTAGAGATGAATGTTTTCCTATGCATCAAGAGATGGACTGGGTCACAGCTGCTGGGCTGCCTGTCAGGCTGCAAGCAAAAGGCAAAGAGAGGCTTTGGGCCCTGGTGTGGATGCTCATGGGCCAACACCCACAGGGAGCCCCATGACAAAGCGTTCATTATTGCTCTGCAGGGCCTCCCAAGCCCCCATGGGCAGCCTCCTGCTACTGCCACATCCCTGCAGTCAGGCTCTGGACACCAGCTCCACTGGAAATCATGGCTGTGATAGGATGCAATTTAGCTCCTGGAGAGAGCAGTGAGGAGCAGACAGCACCTGGAGAAGATAGCAGCATCTCCTGGCAGCTCAGCTTCTCACCCTCCCTAGGATTCCTCCTCTCTTCTGGAGGAGGACTGGGATGTGGGGATGCTTTCCTCCCTCCAATGGGCAAACCCATCACCTTGCTGCTGCTGTCTGAACCACGACTGACATCTGCATTCGCTGTAGGATCAGCCATTAACAGCATACATCATTAATTAGGACAGCACCAGAGCTCCTTGGAGCTACAGTGTCCCTTGGGAGGAGGGGAGCAAAACTCCCTGGAGCTGAACTGAACCTGAGCTTCATACCCTCTAATTACCCCAGGCTGCTGTGATTCAGATGTTCCTTGCAGCAAGCATGCAGCAGGCAGCAGAGTGAAGAAAGGTGGCTCTTGCTGCGGATTGATTCAGCCGCTGCCTTTGTTCCAGCGCTGCCACGGCTGCTTACCCCGCACTCCTGTCACTGAATTTTGGCAAAGCACGTGCTCCTGGCTGCCACCAGCCTGTGCTATTTGTGGTGTCACTCCAAACAGAGGCAGCTCTTTCCCTGTCCCTGCCTCTTGCCACCAGCACAGAGGCAGAAGCATCACTTACAGTATGGACATCATGGGGAGGGGTAGATACTCTGGTCACTGCTCTAACTGCCTGTCAGAACCTTTCTCTTGCTACGGGGGCATGTGATGTTATAAGTAAAAAAGTGCCTTAGATGAGCTGCTCTGGCATATGGTCCCCTTCCCCCAGCACTCTTCTATTTGCTGCCAGAGATGAAAAGGTGCGATGTGCAGAGATAGAGCTAGAGGTGTCAAAGATGTCACCTGCAAGCTGCTCCTTGAGGGATGGGGATGGGATGGCTGAAAACAAACAGCTGGAGGACCAGAGTGGCATCATACTGCAGCAGAATGCAGTCAGGGATGGGCTGCTCGGCCTTCTCCCACCCAGTGCCCACTGCACAACCCACCTCCTGCTCCATGTCTGTCTGCATCCCCCGCACTGCAGGGGTTGAGCATTTTGAGGACCCCTCCATGCATGGGAGCAGTGGGAGGGAGTGGCACAGCATGGGTGCTGGGGAACATAGAACTCGTCTCCTGCAGTTCACCAGTAACTCCCTTCCCAAAGGGGCACATTGTGCAGAATGAGCTGCACATGTACGGGCTGATCAGCTTTTAGTTTTTGGAGTGCTTTTTAAGCAGCACCAAGGGAAGGGAGGCAGCACACTGAGAGAGAAATAATCTCACCCATTCTGTGCTAGTGGGGAAGAAGGTGCACAGGGGTAAAGGCTGTCAGAGTCTACCTCTGTTCAGTGTTTGGAAGCCAGCCCATGTCTGTTTGGATATTTCTGAATATGCAAGCTAGAGAAGAGGAGGTAAGGTCCCTCATGTCTAGGCCAGCCGCTGTGGTGGTGACTAGCCAGGCAGGCAGGATTCAGCATCCCACTTGCCCTAGGCTTGGAGTACAAGGCTGCCTGAGTTTGTCCCCTGCTGAGGGCAATCCCTGCTTTTCCAGTGCCAAAACTGGTATGAATCAGCCCCCAAACACCTCCCACCCTGGGCTGATATACTCAGAATAGTGTCAGGAGCACTTAAAAAAAGCACAGTGCTATTAATACAGATTGGGGGGTGGGGGGAAAGTTGTTTTTAGAAGCTGGATTATGGGGTATTTGAATAAGAAAGACTTGGAGTCTCTGTATGGCATCATAGCTGCTGTGGAGGTAGCCACATCAGGCTGTCCTACTCCCCATCCTAGATGGATGGAGGAGAGGCAGTCCAGTCCCCACAGCACTGCTAAGATGGGGTTATATTTTTGTACAATGAACCATGAAAGGCCACTGCCCTCTCTCCATCTTCCATTAAACCCATTTTCCTATGAAACTGGAAGCATTGGTTAACAGCCTGCTAGGGGAGACAAATCCCTGGGATCTTTCCCTGTGCCCAGGAGGCTGTCCCTGCTCCAGGGTAAATGTATGCCTCATTTTTTGCTCTGCAAAAAAGAGAAAGGACTGAGCTGTCTTCAAGGAAGCTACAGATCCACGGGAGAAGAAAAAAATAGAAAGAAAAAAGAGCATTTTCTTCGGAAGTCGTTTTCTCCTTAGAAGTTCTTTCTGCCTTTTTTATTAATAATACAACACCCTGGATGTGTCAAAAAAAAAAAAAAAAAAAAGAGACTACATCTCCTGGTGGGGAGCTCCAGCCTCGCAGAGCCAGGCACTGCAGCCGGGTTGGTTGTCATTTGCCTCTTGGAATCTCATTGCCTAATCAACACATCACTGTGTTTTCAAAGCTTAGTTTCCAGAGCTGCTGGGATCAAAGACTGGGGAGGTGGGGGCAGAGTGGGGAGAGGGAAGCCTGCTGTCTCCATCAGCAGCCTGGAACTGAGAAAATACCTGCTAGGGAAAGCCTTAACGAGGGGTGGTTTAGTGCTCAGAGCTGGGTTCAGTTTTTCAGAGCCAATCAAGAAAATAGGGATGCAGAGACCAGGCTTCCCTTTTTCCCTAAAGGGGCACCCCCCTTTAGGGACGCACGCACTTGGGATTTGCAGGGTCGGGCTGGCCCCACCTGGGGTGGAAGTGCTGTGAAGAGCCCTGGAGCACAGGGACGGAGCTTCAGGGGCCTTCCTGGAGCCACCCTGTCCTGCTGCAGGGGACATGAGTGGCACTGCCTTCACGCTGTCACCTCAGGTGGCAGCAGCACCCAGGCCCAGGATGGCCACTCGCCCGGCTTTTTGACTCTGGTTGTCCCACCTCCCAGAGAGACTCAGGCCAAGCACCTTTCCCCTTCTGATCTCGCAGGTATCAAGTGAGAGGAACTCAAACATATTGAAATTGCCCATATCTGGGTCAGACAATGAGGTTTTTGCTCCTCTGACACCTGGAAGGACGTTAATTCACTTGTCTGGCAGTCACCTGGAAGCCCTCCCAGAAGATGCAGACTGTTCTTGTGTTTGAAGAGGTTAGGAAGACTGGGAAGGGGGAAATCTTTGAGAAAAATGCAACTCTGGTGTCTTCATTTATCATGAAAAATGATGAGACACCTGTTGGAGCTTGCCTGATGCTGAGCAGCTGCTTGTACTGTGAAACCACCATGTTGAGGAGCATCCCTTCAGTTCCTAGGCAAGAGGGAGATGCCCATCTATATCTCCCAGAAATATCCATAGCCTGGGTGAGTGAGTTACTTGGCTCTGGGATGCTGTCAGGAAAGGTTGGGTGAATGAACAGAGGCACTAAGGTGATGCATGGAGCTGTTGGCCACGTGGATTTGTACCCACTGCTAATTTGCAGCTGCTTTTTGGGTGGCAGCTTGCTCAGCCCCTCCACTGGGCACCAGTAGGCGCAGTATCCTGTGGGGAGAGGCAAATCCATATTGGAAGTGTGGGATCTCGCTGCGGGATGCTGCACTGCCCACGCCTGGCAGAACTACATGGATACAGCCAGATGCCAGCCTCCATCAACCCATCCCACCACCCCTGTGCCACCCCTGTGCTGCCCAAGCAAAGCCAAGATGCTCAGCCTGTCCCAGAGTAGCTTCAGGCAGGATCATGTAAGGAACTCTCTCCTGCACAGCTGATGCTTTTCCTATTTTGCTTTTGCTCTGTGTGATATGACTGCAGAAAAATAACATCACAAGACAGCATGAAAAAAAACCCCAAGATGCTCAGATTCATCCTAACTGCTGGGCAGGAGATCCCTGCAGCTGTGGGTACCCCTCATGGTAACACAGCTCTTCAGAGGTGTTTAATTATAGCATCCCAGGTACTAGGAATGCAGATGGAGGAGGGACCATGGGACAGCAGGGTGCTGCATGGTGAGTCACTGGTGAGTTCTGGCACCACCGCCACATCCTTGTGCTGGAGGAGGAAGGTTGAAGCCTCGAGATGACCAGCAGGACAGAGTAGGTGCCCTCTGGGGCAAAGCAGCTCCTGGCTGCATGTGCAGCTCCCTTGCACGTGGCATTTGGGCAAGCACAGCTGGTGAAGTCGCTCATTCACAAGATGCGTTACCTGGAAACAGTAAGGAGCTGCTCAGAGGATGCAGCTCCTGCCTCTGCAGCATTTACTCTGCCACGTGTGGAGTCGTGCTAGTTGTTCCTACTGCCAAGGGTGAGCAGGCTACATATGGGCTCAAATGTCAAGGGCATCCTTTTGCCCTCAGAGCATGTGAACTGAGGATACATGGATGGCGGGTTTGAAAGCATCCTGTGTAATACAAGCTGGAGGGTATCAGAACACGAGTCCTCCCTGGGTATAATGTGGATGTACTGTATACTTTCTGGAAGAAAACACTTCCTGATTTACACTGTGTGAAGGAGAGGCCACTGTAGCTCCCCCTGTCTCACTTTCTTGACAGTGATTTCTGGAGTGGATTATCTCCACCACCCTCACCTCCATGGGCAACCTGCCCCATCACACGGCTCCCTGCTGTTTCCCTCCAAAGACGCATCTTCTCCACTGCAACATCTTGACCATCCTAGAGTGGAGGGTGATATGGTGACCACTCTGCCACCTCCCTGTCCCGAGGCTCCCTGTGTCTCCTGGTGCCCTGTGGCAGGTGTGACCCCACTTCCCTCAGGGGCTGCCAGCAGAGCCGGGTGTGCGGCTGGGGCCGGGAACACCCCTTCCATCCAGCACAGAGCATTTTGCACTTATTCCCCCAAACGATGCAGAAAGAGCAGTGAACCCTGTGGGTGCTGGGAGATCGGAGAGCAACCACAGCAGACCCATAGCCAGAAAGTATTCAGGAGTGTAAAAATTGGAGGGAGGGACAGGATTTTTTTGCGCCTTTTCCTTTTTTCCTTTTCCTTTTCCTTTTCCTTTTCCTTTTCCTTTTCCTTTTCCTTTTCCTTTTCCTTTTCCTTTTCCTTTTCCTTTTCCTTTTCCTTTTCCTTTTCCTTTTCCTTTTCCTTTTCCTTTTCCTTTTCCTTTTCCTTTTCCTTTTCCTTTTCCTTTTCTTTTCTTTTCTTTTCTTTTCTTTTCTTTTCTTTTCTTTTCTTTTCTTTTCTTTTCTTTTCCCCTTCCTTTCTCTTCCCTTCCTTTCCCTCTTTCCCTGTTCCCGTTTCCCGGTTTCCCTCCCTCGGTCCGTTCCCGCCGCAGGACGCTTTGGGCCGGACCGAGGGTCGGGCGGTGCGGCTGGCGCACGGGCTCCCCCTGGCGGCAGCTGACGTGGGTCCGTGCGGAGAACCGCGCACTTCCCGGCCCCGTTCCGCAGGCAGCCCCGAGCGGACGGGTGGCGGGGCTCGGGCCGCAGGCAGCACCCAGCACCCAGCACCCAGGCCGGGGCCGGGGCCCCTCCCATCGCCTGCCTGCCGGGCTGCGTCCCGCAGCGGGTCGTGTCGGAGGGGCCTCACGCGTGCGTGCATTGAGCTGAGGGAAATAGGGTCAGCCTCAGCTGGGATTCGGCTGTGCTGCAGCCTGGGGACACGCGGGGAGCGGGTCTCTGCTGCTGACAAGACACAGAATTTAGGGAGGGAAAGCGGGCCATGGAAAACTCTCAGCACTGGTGGCCTCTCTGATAGCCAGGTACCTCTGCCGGCATGGACCTCTCCGTGGGCCAGCCCTCTGACAGCTACAGCTATCTCCATTACAGACACCAAAATCCACCACCACTGACCAGTTCTGGACCAAGGCAGAGACTGCTGGCCACCAAACCAGAGCAAGCCCCACGGAGCAGGAAAGGCAGAGTAGTCCAGGAGGAGCCATTCACAGCAGTAGCTGCTCACAGGTTACCAAGTGAAGGCCGAACAGCAGCCAGCCTCTGTGAGCCAGGGCTGAGAATGGGTCCATGGGAAAGGGGGAGAGAAGAGGAAGGTGCCTGACATCCCCCACCACCCTCCCCGCCTGCTGTGTGCAGGGCAGGTTGGGTCATGAGTCAGCCGCTCCTTCCCCATCCCGCACACATGTGCAGGTTTTCCTGCAGAACAGGTTTTCTGGTATTAGCGATACCATTGCTGCTTTCTGTCTTCGGTTCCACCCCCTGGCGCCAGGAAGAAACAGAAACAAAGGCAGTGACAGTGTCATGAAAGACTCTGTAAGGTAAAGAAGCTGCAGTTAGTGCCTTGTGCTCGTGGAGCTCCCAGCTCCACAGTGCACATCACCGAACACCCCCAGAGAAGGCTCTCACGACACACAGGTACCTGCTCTCCCACTTCTCCTCCCACCAGGAATGCTCAGTTCCCCTCGATGATTCAGGTAAAACCACCCCCTTGCCTGGGACAAGCCTGTCAGTGTTACCAAGCAGGAAGGCCTCACAGGTCTTGCACTCCTCCACCACCCATGTACTGTGGTCACCTTCACCTCCGAGCTTCCCGCTCATGGACCTGGACCAGCCATACCCATGGTGCTAAGCTCGGCTTCCCTGGTGCCACCCTCCCAGCCCACCCTCCCGAAGGGACCTGTCCTGAGCAGATGAGCACCCTGATACGGCCATACAAAGCATGGAAAAGCATCTCCCAGTCCATAGAAGTGAGGAGGCTCACCAGGACTGGTTAATGGGGAGAGGCTGGCTGCACAGCTCCAGAGGCTCCATGAGCATCTCTTGCTTCCTATGGCATTTGTTTTGCCAAAGTCAAGTGCGTTGCTCCTGTCTTTTGGCATCAGGATTGAGCAGGAGCTGGCTAGGAAGGCCCACCACCTCCCATCCCCTTTATTTTAATCATCATGAGGAGCACACAGTAGTTCTGCCTACATGTTACTACTTTTTATGGTGTTTTTTTCTGCCCTGGAAGTCTTGATTTCAGCAAGTTGTGCTACTTGCTAAAAACTTTGACTCCTCCATTTGGCTGTAAGGTGAAGGTGATGTTCTTGGGTGACCTCCATTGGGTAGGATCCAGCCTGCTCCCCTTACAGAAAGGTTTCCCTTCCCTTTTTCTGTACTGCTCCACTGCAGCAGGGACTTTGCTGTTCCAGAGGTGGTGAGTTCCTGACAGCAGCCTGAGTGGATGCGGTCACCTCATTGATCCGACCTCGTGGGACTTGGCTGATACCATTCGTTTAAACTGGTTCTCTGGATTTTGTTAGAAGCCTATGATAGTCAGTGACTTTTTCCTTAAAATTGCGCTTTCTGCAATGGGGAATGCTAACTCCTGGATTAAATGTCAGGTGATAAATAGGAATCTAAAAGAGATTTTTTTAAAATCCTATGACTTTTCCCACACAAAGCAGTATTTTCCTGTCATCACAGCTGTGCTCCTGCATCTTCATCTTGTTTCTCTGCTGAGCATCCTTTCTCACCAACCATAACCACCTGAGCCCCACAGCACATCCAGCTTGGGGCCACCAGCTCCTCTGGCTCACTATAAATAGAGATAGACTATGAGCACAGGTTGAAGGAACAATGGATATGGAAGCCTTTAAATCCAGGTTCCCCAACATCAGAGACCATGTGAAAAACCCTTAGTTTCTTTATTTAAACTATTCTTCCTTTATTTATTCTTTTCCTATGTGAACTACTCTGTTCACAATTTGTGTATCTATAATTTGTCCGTAAGTGTATTATTTATTTATTCTTACTGAAATAATTCATCAACTATTCCTTAACAACACAGGGATAGAATTCTCGTGGGGAAATATACTTTCTTAATGTTTCTTTTAAAGATGCCAGCTCTGTACTTTAATTGCATAGATACAAAGCCAAACTCCATTGACGTCAGTGCTGTTAGCTGGGTTTTATTGATGTCAAATAGATATAAAAATCAGTACCAAGCAAAAATTGAGAGAGAATAATACAACACCCACATGAACCTGATACTTCCCTTATGTCCATTGTCTGGCTGAAGTGCCTGTGTCCCTAGGCTCAGACCAGATTTGCATCATCTCTTCCCCACTTGAGAAAGAAAATACTATGCAGGAAATGTGTCTGGCACCACGGTAATGAGGTAAGATTAGCAGTGGAAAAAGAGTACTTTCTAGCTCCAGCCTCAGAGAACATCAGGGTCCTGGGAGCAGGAACGGGCTCAGCCACCTCTTCCTCCTTGCAACTGTGTGGCTGCCTGTGGTCAATGTTGGCTCCAATAAGGTGCAGCTGAGTGACCTTGGAGCTGAGTGATGTGGAAGGAGCAGTGTGAGAGAGCTGGGAGAAGCCCAGCCTGGGGCCTCCCCAACCTGGCACTTGGGCTGTGGCCCTAGTAAACCTTGAGTAACCACATGGGTAAACCTATGCCCAGCCACTGGGCTGTTCCCAGCCTTGCCTTTCTGACCTGGTTTCACTCCAGCCCTGCCCTGTCATGATGGAATTACATGGCCATCACTGGAAGGTAATGGCATTCCATTCACAGAAACACAGCTTTTAGCCGGGATATGTTACTAAGGAGCTTTAGCTGTTTAGTAAGCACCAACTCTGAAGCACATGCAAGTAGAAAAACTGAGATCCAGAAAACAGTTTAACATTTATTGGATTTCCCTGACACCATAACAGGAGGAAGTTGACAATGATCAGGTGAACCCGTTTTTTTCAGTTGCTAAGCCAAGATACTGAAGGCTTTTTTTCTTTTTCCTCTGAAAAACATTAAGGAGTTTTTAAGCAGAATTTTACAGAATTGAAAGCACCATCACCTGAGTGCTGGGGCCATATCCTTGATCGATTCAACTGGAACAGCTCTAAGGAAGTTGTGGAGGTACCTTGGTGCTGGTCCTCGCTAGGTAAGGAAATGACATCCTGGGAAAGCTGGTCAGTGACCCTGGAAGAGCCCCTTGCAAATTCTAGGTCTGGAGACAAACTGACACCTCTGTGCAGTAAGATGATCATCTTCAAAATGAAAACCGGCTACAATAACTCCATATGACTTAAGCTGAAGTTTAAGTGTACAAAGAGAATTTCACAGGCTTTAAAGAACATTGGTTTCAAACTGCTATTTATTTTTTACTTCTGGGTTTTCTGTTCCACATCTTCACGGTTCAGTGGTGTTACTGAATGCCAAGGAGTCTATCTTCAGCAACAGCACCCCGGGGCTCTTTCAGTGTAATTCCTTTGAGAAGAAAATAGCTGGTACAGTTTGGAAGAGTAATTGGTGGGTCAACTACTTCTGTTCCATCTCCCCCTGCCATTTCCATTTACTGCTTTCAGTGGAAGCCCAGAGCTGCTGTGATCTTTATTACTACCCTGTAGCAGCCCTCAACTGAAAAGACAACTTTGTTCCAGATAACTACATTAATTGCTCTTCAGTGATGCCTCCTCTTTTCAAACATCAAGGTTCAGAACTTGCATAACTGGAATGCATCCATTTACTAAGTGACTTATAAATCAGCTCTCCACTCTGTGGTACATCTGGCTAGTGACAAACCAACTGAGCTCTTTGACTTGGGTGGAGATTGAGATGTTTCAGTGAGCATCTCAACCCAAAAAGCAATGAATATCTTAGCAGGAAAGAATGAAAGCCTTGGTAATGCCTCATACAAGTGACCCCACAGAGCAAAATGCACCCTGTTTAAAAAGCTGCCCTGAGAGCATCATACCACAGTTACGTGGGCTGGGGCAGCAACCAGCACATGTAGCAAGGGGAAATAAGCATTCCGCACATTACTATGCCTCCTGCAGCCCCTTCAAATTGCTTCCCTTTATCTTCAGTCATTGCCTTGCTACAAGCCTGAGCTGTACACCCTCAAGAGCAAAGAGCATCCTTTCATATAATACATACCCAGCTGAGTGAGGCTCAGCTTCTAATGGCAGTTTTTACACTCCTACTGATGAAAATGAGCTCAGGCTATTCTCCTTCACACAACAACCACCAGGATTTCAAACTGTGATTGAAGCCGCTGAACTCCTTTCGTCTGCTTGTGATGCTGTCCTGAGCAAAGCTGTCAGCTGAGACGCTCCCAGTTGTGCTGGATGAAGAGGAACCCCTGATGAAGGCTGCTGAGCTGCAGTAAAGCTCCCAGTTGCAGGCTCCCGGAGGGCGATGAAGGTTTTTAAAGCTAAGGCTGATAGACCCACACTAGACCTTCCACCTGCCAAGTCACAGCATTCACGGAGGACTTTAAACAGAGGGACTGTACAGTATGAAGTGAGGGGAATCACCCAACACTTACCGTTTCCTTCCCAGGTGCCAGGAGTCTCTTTGAAGCTTGGAGCAGATTGTATCTTAACACCAAGTCGCATTTTGAAGATGTACTTGCTACTTTCATCAGCAGCAGCAATAAATTCAAAGACTCAGGAAACTCAAGTCAGACTTCTTCCTTCCCTAAAGAAACACTCATGAAATGAACACTCATTTCTATTAGCTGGTGGAATCCTTAGTTAAGGATCTGAGTTAGAAACAGCAATGTGTGTGAATGTGGAGTCAGAAGCATAACACAGGGCCAGGAGTTACTGGTGGCCTCAGTGTTTGTAGAGGTCTCCCCCATCTGAAGACAACGGTACCACTTTATAGTACTTAATCTAATCTACCTGTGGGCTACTACTGACATGAACATTTTTACTCCCTGCACACTCCCACCACATTTACCCAGAATCTACCATCATACAGCTTTGCTGGCATCATCAGTTCACTGAGCCTACAGATTTTTCTTTGGTGGATTTACTTCTGTACTGGGAGGAACAGGTCTGTCCTGCTCATCACTATGTCTTGGAGTAGGAAAAAACAAAGAGATTATCCCCTATGGTGGCACCCTGCAATTACGATCAAGTCTTCTTTAAACTGAAACTAACTACATCCCAAATGGAACATCACTGTGTGTCATAGTTGGTAGCAGCCAACACCATGCAACACATACATCAGACAGAAACCACTTCTAGGATGTGACCAGAAGCTATGAGTCGGATCTGCAAAGCTGCATCTGCAGCCTGTCAGCATGAAGCAACTGATTATCCTGGTCTTAACTGACCTGCACCAGCTAAGAACCAGGTGCACAGGATCAGTTGAGGGTGCTGCCCATGCTGCAGATAATGCTCCAGAGCCATTGGTGAAGAGGCCATATCATTCCACCCACAGCAACTGAGCACAGCTTCTTATTAACCTTTCTGCAAAACCTACTCAACCACCTGCCCAGAGAACTTGCCCAAGGTACAAGCACCCACCTTCCACTGCAACAGGCAACTACCAGGGAGGCATTATTTGGCAAGGCTTATTTCCTAGTCCATTGGTGCCACTGGTGAATGACTTCACTTTCTGGGTATCACCAATGCCCGAACAGTTAATACAAGCAGGCAGGAGACCCAGGGCTGAAACTATGCCTGCTAGATGGTGTTTTAAACCCTTCCCTCTCAAGCTTCTGACACCATCCCTCAAGTTCTAGCCTTTTGCTTTAAGACAGCTCCCCAGGTTCTAATCTCCACATGAACTAAATGCTGCCCAGTTTTCTACAGCAGTATCAGGCAAGTCACAGTATCACAGTATGCTAGAGATTGAAAGGGACCTCAAAAGATCACAGTATCACAGTATGTTAGAGATTGGAAGGGACCTCAAAAGATCATCTAGTCCAATCCCCCTGCCGGAGCAGGAACACCTAGATAAGGTTACACAGGAATGTCTCCAGAGGAGACTCCACAACCTCCCTGGGCAGCCTATTCCAGTGTTCTGTCACCCTCACAGAGAAGAAGTTTCTTCTCAAGTGGAACCTCTTGTGTTCCAGATTGTACCCATTACCCCTTGTCCTATCATTGTCACTGAGTAGAGCCTGGCTGCATCCTCGTGACACCAGAGTAGCCCTGCGGAGAAGGACTTGGGGGTGCTGGTTGATGAGAAAATGAACATGAGCCAGCAGTGTGTGCTTGCAGCCCAGAAAGCCAACCATATCCTGGGCTGCATCAAAAGGAGCGTGACCAACAGGTCGAAGGAGGTGATCCTGCCCCTTTATTCTGCTCTCGTGAGACCTCACTTGGAGTATTGTGTACAATTCTGGTGTCCTCAACATAAAAAGGACATGGATCTGTTGGAACAAGTCCAGAGAAGGGCCACGAGAATGATCAGGGGACTGGAGCACCTCCCGTGTGAAGATCGGCTGAGAAAGTTGGGGCTGTTCAGCCTGGAGAAGAGAAGGCTGCGTGGAGACCTCATAGCAGCCTTCCAGTATCTGACGGGGGCCTATAGGGATGCTGGGGGTGGACTCTTCATTAGGGACTGTAGTGGTAGGACAAGGGGTAATGGGTTAAAACTTAAACAGGGGAAGTTTAGATTGGATATAAGGAGGAAATTCTTTCCTGTTAGGGTAGTGAGGCACTGGAATAGGTTGTCCAGGGAGGTTGTGAATGCTTCATCCCTGGCAGTGTTCAAGGCTAGGTTGGACGAGGCCTTGGGTAATATGGTTTAGGGCGAGGTGTCCCTGCCCATGACAGGGGGGTTGGAACTTGATGATCTTAAGGTCCTTTCCAACCCTAACTATTCTATGATTCTATGACACTCCCCCTTTATATATTTATATACACTAATAAGGTCACCCCTCAGTCTTCTCCAAACTATAGAGACCCAGCTCCCTCAGTCCTTCCTCATAAGGGAGATGCCCCACTCCCTTAATCATCTTAGCTGCCCTGTGCTGGGCTCTCTCCAGCAGGTCCCTGTCCTTCTTGAACCGAGGGGCCCAGAACTGGACACAATATTCCAGATGAGGTCTCACCAGGGCTGAATAGAGGGGAAGGAGGCCCTCTCTCGACCTACTAACCACCCCGCTTCTAATACACCCCAGGATGCCATTGGCCTTCTTGGCCACAAGGGCACAGTGTCGGCTCATGGTCATCCTGTCATCCACTAGGACCCCCAGGTCCCTTTCCCCTACACTGCTCTCTTAACAGGTTGCTCCCCAACCTATACTGAAACCTGGGGTTGTTCCTGCCCAGATGCAGGACTCTATGCTTTCCCTTGTTATATTTCATCAAGTTATTCCCTGCCCAACTCTCCAGCCTGTCCAGGTCTCTCTGGATGGCAGCACAGCCTTCTGGCGTGTCGGCCACTCCTCCCAGCTTAGTGTCATCAGCAAACTTGCTGATAGTACACTCAATTCCCTCATCTAAATCACTGATGAATATATTAAATAATACTGGTCCCAGTACTGACCCTTGAGGCACTCCACTAGATACAGGCCTCCAACTGGACTCCGCCCCACAGACTACAACTCTCTGGCTTCTCTCCTTCAGCCAGTTCACAGTCCACCTCACTACCCGATCATCCAGACCACACTTCCCCAATTTAGCTGTGAGGATGCTGTGGGAGACTGTGTCAAACGCTTTGCTGAAGCCAAGGTAGACCACATCCACCGCTCTGCCATCATCCATCCACCGTGTTATTTCCTCATAAAAGGCTATGAGATTGGTGAAGCCATGTTGACTGCTCCTCATAACCCTCTTATCCTTGATGTGCCTTAAGATGGCACCAAGGATAAGCTGTACCATCACTTTCCCAGGGATGGAGGTGAGGCTGTCTGGTCTACAGTTACCCGGGGCCTCCTTCTTTCCCTTTTTGAAGACTGGAGTGACATTTGATTTCCTCCAGTCCTCAGGCACCTCTCCCGCTTCCCAAGACTTGGTAAAGATGATGGAGAGTGGTCTAGCAATGATCTCCACCAGTTCCCTCAGCACCCATGGGTGCATCCCATGGGGGCCCATGGATTTATGGATTCAGTCAGGAGCATTATCTGTAAAAGCCACACTGTACACCACTGAGTCTTTCAGAAGTCAGCAGTCTGTATTCAAGTTTAAAAAAATCATTGTTCTGTACTTCTGCAGTGAGCACCAATTAAAGGAGCAGTTTCAAATGCTTCATGGCTTCACCCCATCTAATGCTGTTTGCCACATCTACTAGTACCAAGGGACAATTTCACACCAAGGCCTGATACTAGGAACTGGATGTTCCTAGACCTACACCTTGCTGTACTCATCACTACTGTAACTAGCAAACACAATCGTGTTCATCCAACTGTATGTCAGTCGAGCTAGAAAAACCAGCTCCCTCTGGACTGAAGCCTCCATCTCTCAGAATTTCTAATACCAAACCTCACATAAAAAAACTTCAGTGTCACCCTTACCACCTTTTTTTTTTTTCAGAACATAAGGGTGTGAAGGGCAAACACTCTCCCCAAACCCACATACTGACCCACACTCCTGAACCAACCCCTCTTGCTCACCACGTCACGCCAGTTTGCCCGCGTAGGCAGGCTAGGTTGCTTTGTGTGCTTTCTAAAGGACTCTGGTACCTCATACCGGCACTTATAAGACTCACTTCCAGAGCTAGGCAGGTCAGCTTCAGGGACTCCTAGGCTCAAAGCACCAGATTATGCCTTGCTCACCCCAAATCGGGCTGCCACAGGAACTGTTGAAAACCTCAGAAAAAAAAACCAAACCAACAGCTTATGCAGAAAAAACCTGTGGAAACCCTTGTTAAGAAAAGCCTGCATAGATAAGAATCCAGAGTTGGCTTCTGCTCTAAGGAGCTTGCACTTGTACTCTCTACATTACTCAACACCTGCTGCTTGCCCAGGTTCAAACATCAACATTAGCAACAGCCTTAAGCTAAGGCTATTTTTATTTTTTTGTCTCATTCAAGAGATTGTCTTGACATCTGTTATTTCCCCCCACCTCAAACTTTGCACATTTCACCAAGTTGTGCAAATACTTACTTGGAAGAGAAATAAAAGTGGTCAGAGTCACAAATGAAGATTGACCAAAACCAAATCCTTTATTTCCACAACGGTATAAATGTGCTCCAAGTATGTGTCCAACACAAGTTAGAAAAACAAAATAGAACATGCCAGTTGCAAACTAGATCAGTCCACTGACGTGCTGACTCCTCGGTATTAGGCTTAGTTACACATGACCAGTCACAGTAAAAAGATACATTTTAGAGTACAAAGAGTAGCAGGATGTTAAGCCATTTCAGCTTGTGCACATACAAGTCACACTCCTGGCAAAAAACGCAGAGACGTTTGCATTACTATGCTGGAAGCTATACCGCATCACTTCAAATGGCATCAATATCAATATCATCATCTTTATTATTTGCAGGCTTCACAGTTTCAACTTTAGGTACACTGGCAGTTGTAGAGTACACCACCTGTGGAGACAAGACACTTTTACAGCACCTACTGACATAAGCACTAATTGTAACATCAGGAGCTGTAACACCCACCCACACAACCACCATCCTGTTTATTGCCACAAGCTGCTTAATGCATTCTGAGCTGCACAGCACTGTCCAGCACAAGAATGAATGCTGCTTAGAAAACCCAAATTCAAGCATGCTGAAACAACCAGTCTGCCTTTAGAAGGCAGAGGCATTCATGTGTAGCTGTAGGAAGCAGAATCTCATGTCCAGGAAAAAGAATTCAGTACTACTGAGAGAAAACAAAAATTCTACATACAAAAAGAAGTCCAGCCACAATTAGCTGGAACACAGCTAAAAGCTGTTACCAAGGCCTAAGCTATGAGGAAGACAGTCTCTTGCTCTTGATCAACTGTTCTAACACTGACACAGCATTAGGAACAAGATGTTCTTTCAGTTCAACATGCAGTGATTCATGAAGTAAGCCACTGAACAGCACACCAAGCCAAGTACAAGACAAAAAGAGCAAGCTTGGAGCAGTTTTCAGTAAGTGAACCTTTCCTACCTCTATGTTTTCATCTTCATCCTCTTCTTCATTACCAGAAGATTCTTCTTCAGCTTCCTTTAGCCATTTAATAAATGGTTCTGCTTTGACACGGATTTCTTTGGCAAGCTCCTTTGCAACGTATTTCTTTGAGGCCTGAAAGAGAGAGGACAGACTTTGCTTGAAGACTGAAGCATATTGTGTCTGGTTTCTCCTTTATGTGTAATATAGCTTGTGCAGATGTCTTCAAACAAGTAATCTGATGTAACTTGATGTCTGGGAGAAACCTTTTTAAAACTGGCTGCTCAAGGCAGTGGGATGAGGTTCTAAGTTATGCTCTTGCTTACATCAGATCATACCCATATACAGCAAGAGCATGGAGTTCTAACCCCATCCCACTGCCTTAGCAGCCAGTTTTAAAAAGGTTTCTCCCAGACATCAACTTATGTCAGATTAGTTGTTTGAAGACATCTGCACAAGCTATTACACATAAAGGAGAAACCCGACACATTATGCCAGTCATGTATTTAACTGGTATAGCATCCACGATACTAGCTCTTACCTTTTCTGCCCAGCCAAGGATAACTTCTTCTTCCAGAAGATCTGCATCATACATTTCCTTCAGAATATGCGGTATTTTAGAAAGAAGCTGAGACTGATGCATGGCTACCACACACTCAAAGCCATGGAGAAGGTACCTCTGAGCTTTCTTGTTGTTGTGGCAGAACTAGAATTGCAATAAAAATGAATTAATATTAGTTTCCCCCCTCCTCTCCATCAGGGCTCTGGCTTCTGCACTTGTCTCAATGAGAGAACAAGATTTGCAGGTCTTGCTATCCCTCGCAGCAGTTCTCACCAGCTTAAGCGGTGCTTTAAAAATCTTTGTCCCTACAGTACACCAAGCAATCCAGACTCGAGTCAAGCTGCTGCTACCAAAACCTTGACCCAACAGTTAACTTGGGTGCAAAAGGAAGGAGTGCTTACACGAAGGAAGTGACGCCTGTATTTCCTTATCTGTTCCCGAATCTTTTCGTCGAAAAGGACTTCAGTGAGAACCAGCGGGCCCATGGCTTTCACATCCAGTCTCTCTGCTTCTGCTACAATGTCTTTATCGGAAGTATCAATGACACCTTCTTCCTTCTTTTTCTGCAAGACAGGAACACTTTAAATCTACTGAGGCAGCTCTGAATGCTCTGCATCAATATTTCATTGCACTGCTTCTTCCTTCATCAGTGGTGGAGCAAGTACTTTGGTAGAAACTTATGCAGGTTGTTTGTAGTCTCCTTACTAATATCTTACACAACTACAGCTGTGTGGCTACACAAAGTAAACCACGTGAGAATATTCACCTTCACAAAATCGAACAGTATGTTGACTCTTTCCTCTATTGTTCTTTCCAGGTCTTCACTAAGTGTGAGGTTCTTTGCATGGTCACTAATTTCATCCATTCTACGCCTCTGGGCTTCTTCTGTTGTATCTTCACCCCAGTCATCATCCTCCTCCTCCTCCTAAAATAATAATAAAAAATTTAAAACTTAAACCAAGATATTCATATAATGTTATTGCAAGCTTAGGAATAGCTTAGGAGCATTTTCAAACAAGTACTTAATTTTCCCCTAAAGAAAAGGCTACACTACAATTTGCAAATGGGAGCTACCTGTGAGTTCATAGCCATTTGCTGGGTTACCTCAAGCAGTTTTACCATTATCTAGCACACTCATGACATACTCCTGGTTCAAGGAGCCTGACTGTTAAAAGCTTTCACTTGACAAGCAACACAAAGGTTGTTCCTGAAAAGCTGATAAAGCTTCTAAAGAGGAAAACACAAAGATACTTCTGTTCCAGAAGTGAAGTTCTGGATACATTAAGAACTTCTAGATGACTGCTGCTCCCTGCTAGTCAGCATTGCACCAGAAGTTCTGTATCAGAGCAAAACCCCACACACCTTTGTCTCCCTGATTTTCCTTCTACTTACCACAACCTGTGGAGGAGTTATCTCCTCTGGTGGTGGGGGTGGAAGTGTCTCATTGCTGGACACAGAACCATTTTCTTTATCCTTGCCTTTCCTGTTCTTCTTCTCCTTTTCTTTCTTTCCTGTACCAGTGTCGCCACTTTCTGCAAGTCAATTTTTATGTTTTATTCTACGAATCAGAGAAAGCAAAGAAGTCCCTGCACTACTTCACCTCTGCCAAATCCCCAAGGAAGTTTAGCAGCAAGTTACATATAGTACTCATCCCCACATACACTCAGGGCAGCTGTGCATCTGCTGGGAAACCCAGTTCCAGCGAGTCTTGGTTATCATTAAGACATGAAGTTGTACAAGTCTGTATAACAGGTGACCTCACAAAGCAGAGACCCCTGGAATAGGTTAGACTTCTCTATTCTAGCAAGCTTAAATTGCAGCAGGCAACTAGATGCTTACTACAGAGTGTTGCTTGCACAGTTCAAGAACATAGAAGCTACCCTTCACTTTTACTTTCTACTTTACTCTGATGTTAAGGCAAAACAGCAATATCTCCTCCTCAGTTCTGTTCTGCATAGGCAAACCCAACTTTTCACAAATATTCCTACTTGCGAAAGCTACAGGATGACAAAGGAAAAGACTGCTCACGCTGAAACTATGAGCATAGATACTTCATCCTGACCCAAACATACTCTTATGAGCATACCAGAGTCTTTTTAGATTTGAACTATACATAACCAATTTGTTTGTCTTCTTCATTAGCAGCACTCACACTGAAGAGGCTCCCTTTACCCCCAACAAATAAGGATATACACTTACCAGGTGGGTTTTTGAGAATGAACGTGCAGAGTTTATGGTTTGTGTCAAGCATGCCTCGATAGCCACAGGCTTTGCAAGAGTTACCTATAGTTTGTTTCTTAGGATTGACATGCTGTAAAAAAGAACATCTTCCTGTTAACATACCACTTACAGAACAATTACAAATTAAAGCCTAAATCCAATTTTAGCACCAGAGATTTTAAACGTGCTCTGTTGGAAGTGACACAAAGCATCTGAAATAGCCATTTAGCTGTGAAGTTTAACTGCTACAAATGTAAGACTTTTGCAAAGGAGGCACAGATACTCAAGTCAGCTATGAACTTCACACCACTTCTATAACCATCTAACGGAGCATTTCCACAGTGCTACCCCTAATACAGAGTGCACTTACCAGATCAGTTTCAGGATTCTCACACTCAGGACAGAGAACAAATTTTTTAATGAATCCATCCAACATGTCTTGCAGCTTATTCGCCTCATGAGATCCATTGACAATGTAACGGTCATTCTTAACATCAAACTGGGTCTGTGCTCCCAGCTCACAACCAAAAAATTTGGTAGGATCTGTAAAGAAAATATAGTTAACCACCAAAGCCTTTCTAACTTCACGTCCTCCCTGTGCTTTTAAACATCAAGTAAATACTGGTTTTCTTCTGCTCATTATTTCATCCTGAGATGATCACAGTTATTTCTTAAAGAGTTGTGGAAAAATGGTATTAATGCTTTAATAGCTACTTAGCACTACCACTTCAAACATGAAAAATGAGCAAATATGCTGTCACTCCAGACTACTTACACGTTGGAGGCCGATTAAGCGCCTTTGCAACGTCAACCATGTTGACTATAACAGTCTTTATTCCATTTCCTTTGCCCTCCACCTATAAGGGGGGGGGGGAAAACAAAAAATAAAGGTGTTTTAACATGAAACAACTGCAACAGGCAAGCCCAACATGTATGCCTCAATTCACTACATCAAAGTTCTGCTTTGAAGTGCATCTTCTCAGCAGAGGTAATCTGTGCTTAGTCTGGACAGAAAGGACCAAGCACCCTCCTTGCCCTGAACATCATCATTACCCCTTTCTCCTCTATCAAGGGAGAAAAGTGTGAAACACTACCTACTTACCACTAACAGTAAGTTACCTTGGCAATCAGACGGGGCATTTTGTAGCGATAGAACTGATCTGAAACACTGCGGTTGACGTTGACAGACATTTTGCCTTATTAGTAGCTTTATCAATAAGATGAAGAGATCTTTGATTGCAGTTTTTTGGTATCTTCTGTCTGGAGAAGACGGGATGACATAAACGACTGCAAGAGTTCTCGGTCTCTGACATGAAAAAATTTTCGCCACTGAGGCTGTAAGGTTCTTGCTTGTATGCTATGTTTCCCCAATACAGGTACCAGTGGCTGCGCAACAGCTCTGCAAAGCGTTAACAAACAGAAAAGAAATTAAGTTTTCCTTAATATGCACCAATTTGATATTGCTACAGAGCTACATGAGGGACTGTATCTAGGATGAAAACCAGATAAAAAGTACATTTATGGTACGGCTGTCTTCAATTTGTGGAACTGAAAACAACAGCCTTGAATTGTACTGCTAAGAACTTGTCCTCAACTATAACACAGCTTTCCACTTTCTTCTTTCTTACTACTCAAAAAGCACTGAACGGCTAAAGACTATTTTCTGTACAGCTAAATCCTGAAGGCATGATGCAATCAATACGCAAGAGAAAAGCACTGCTTGGTTTATTACGGAGACCAACAGTTCTTGCATCAAAAAGATCATGTGATACGTTTCAGACTGCAAGGCAGAAGAAAAACATGCAAAATATTCAGAAAACTGTTTCAAATTCCACATTAACAGCATGAATCTACCACATAAACCAAAGTCTGTCAGAATGTTGAGTAATACCAGTAAGACAAGGCAGCAGCAGTCTGCAGCCCAACAGTTTCTACATGGCTTACCACTTTTGTTTTTTGGAGTGCAAAGAGTTGAAAATTAGGTAATTCTCCCTCTCACTTATGGATTCTCCTAGCAGCTTCTGCTGAATTTTGACTTAATAATAAGCCTGATAAAGTCTGACATAAGTTGCTTCACTGTAGAAAGCCTAGCAATGCAGAGGTACAGAGCAGTGCAGGAGCTTTTCCAGTTGTTGTTTTTTTCTTAGGGGAAAGGAGAAGAAGGGGAAGGAAGATGAATCCTATTATTAAAGTTACTTTAAGCAGTATTCACGTATTAACATGTGTCGCTATAATCAGATCCAAGAGCACTTAAGCCACAACTGGTTGACTACACATGCAACCCTGACCCCAGCATGGCTATTCTGACACATCATCGTGTTGTTATCATTAAAGACAAAAGTGCTGACACATTAAAATAGCCTCCTTGGTATTTACACGTAAGAGAGCATCTATTGTCACCACGTGATCCAAGTGCCTCTGGTAAGATTTACAGCTTCTTTACGCAAGAAGCAAAGAGATTTGTACGTGCCCCATGTTCCACATTAACCCAGACGCATTTTTGCCCTTCCTCAGCAAAAAATACACTGCAAGCTTCCTTTCAAGCACGAGATTTCCTTCCCCAAAATGTCTAAGAGCCACCATATAACCAGACCACGTGCTTGCATAAGCATGGAGGAAGCAGGTATCTCGGGGACTGAGCATAAGCTTTCAGAAAGAACATGCTGTTTCTCCTCCTTCCAGATTACAGCTTTTGTCTGCTGTCGACTAAAGCTCCCTCTCCTGGTCTCTAGGCCACCTCATCCCAAGCACCACCCCCCCATATGCTATACATAGAGGAAAAAGCGGGAAAGCAGATAGACTCCTTGCTTCAAAGTACCGTTTCCCCGCCCCACTCTGCCCTGTGATGAGTCATAAATGCAGCAATTAAGCACTGAGTCAGCCTTGGAAGAGCTGGTGGAAGTTACCCCCAGCCACGCATGCGCTCTTCGGTGGAAGAGGTGGACGCTCCGCGGCTGCCCCCCCAATCCCCGGGGCTAGCCCTCGGAGGCGCAGCACCCCTCCTTCCTCCACGCAGCCTATGTAACTGCGCCACAACCCCCCCCCCCGCCCGCCCACAGTTCGGGGAGGCGCGGCCCGGCCGCCGCCATCTTGTCTCATCGCATGGCGCTGAGGGAAGTGGGGGGGGAGTGAGGTGGGTGGCAGGATAAGATAAATAAAAAAATTAAAAACCCCCAAAATAAAAGCCTGGCCAACGGCTGCAAGTGAAGCTTTGGGGATTTCAGATTTCTTGCTTCATCACCCCCTCGCTTCTCTTGCTAACAAGGTCCCAGACCATTCGTTACACGCAGCCTCCTCCACCAGCCACCATTTAACCAACAACCCGATGCCCCAGCCTAGCCTGAGACACCCACCCGCACCCCCCCTTACCAGTACGAAGCTCTCTTCACAACCCTAGCTGCCCTACTCCACCCAAGCGCAGCGCCAACACTCACCGTTTTCGTCCAATAAAGACATAAACCCAACGCTGCTCGCCCCGGGCTGCGACGAAGCCGAGTGTACAAGGAGAACAAGGCCGTAGGGGCACTTATATGCAGACGGAGAGGGAGGCGGAGGCGGACGCCGCAGCCTCCGGGTCCCGTCGTCCTGAGGCGGGCGGTATCAGCAGGGACAGCAGTGCCAGGCAATCTGCAGGCAAGACACAATCAGGGGCATCATTAATGGCGACACCTGTGAGGAGAGGGAGGAGGAGGGGGGATAAGAGGGAAGGGGGAAGGGAAAGGCTGCGGCCGGCGCGCAGCTCAGGCAGAGGCGGGCGGTTGATGGCTGAACCCCGGCAATGGCTGCCCCATACTCACCTCTAGAATGTTCTCGCTCTGACTGAACAACGCCAAAGCTGGGATCAATCAGCCAGCGGCGCGCCCCGCCCCTCGGCCCCACCATTGGCTTACTTCTTGCCTTGGGAAGAAACTATTGGCTGAGGCCTCGCCGTGCCCCCCGCCCATTGGTGGTGACCGCTATCAATCAGGAAGACCCTGCCTTCGCCTCCCTCCTCTTCTGCCCTCCCAGCAGTGCCCCAAAGGACATCGCGTCTACATCGGCAGAATCTCGCGAGAGAGCGCGGGGCGAGGGGAGGTGGGGGCTGAGTCAGTGCGATCGGGTTCGGGGTGGGGGGTATTGGGCTTCACCTGTCTTCCTTCGTTCTGTAGGATGGGCGGGTGGAGAGACCTCGCTTGCGGGCAGCGCCGCTTTGCCCTTGTGGCAGGGCGGCCCTCTCTCCTGAGGAGGCGAGCAGAACGCCCCGCGGTCTCGAGGGTCCCTCCCGTGTGGACCGGGCCCGCGGAAGCCTGTGGTGTCGGGCCCGAGTCCCGCTCTCGCTGTCCGCACGCAAGCAGCGCGGAGCAGGCCGGGGGAGCCTGTTCCGCGCTGCAGTTGAGGGCAGCCAGGCCGCGGCCGGCCGGGACTGAAGCGAGGCGTAGGAAGCCGCGCGTGCACTGGCGGCAGAGCCTCCAGTGCTGTAGGGAAGAAAGCTTGGGTGGGTTTCACCTCGGAATTGACCAGCGATAGCTGAATGCTGGACATCTGAACAACTGCATTGCAAATAACTTAAAGCAATTAATGTTGGTGAATAAGTTGCGTTCTTCCTGTACAGCCTAATTTCAGGGTGCAGGAAAGAGCCTATTAATTGAACTTCAGTGTCATAAAGACTCAGCTTTGAGTAGCTCCGGGTGCTCGGGCTACCTAGTGAAGGGTGATGCAATCACCATGTGTATAAACTATATTCTTAATGTGAAACCCTTCTTCGCTAAATTGGGACAGTGGATGAAATACGTATTTGGATTTACATTCACTTTAAAAGCAGAAAATTTTGGTCATTCTGTTTGCTCTATTCTTTCCCAATGTATTCCATCTTAACTCTTCCAGTATCACAGGAGTTACATAGGTTGGACGTTTTAGAGTGTGAATAATGTTAAAGTGGCAAAGAACTTTTTATTTTATCAATTGAGTGATGAGCCAGCTGTCTTACCTCTGTAAGCACACCCCAGCAGGAACTTCTCAATTCCTGTGTCTTACTGAATAATGAAAAGCTTGATGGCTGTGTGGGTGTATGGAGGAAAAGAGGGAAGGAAGATAAAACTAGTGAAATGAAATAATGTCATATATTCTAAATCTCTTCCTGCCTGAAGTTAGTTTTGAAACATAGGTTTCCTGACTGACTTTGATAACATGATGTGGTCAAATGAATCACCCCTCCTGTTGAACCTTCAAGTACATCTTGAACATTTCTGGTGTGATATGCAAAATTACTGCATTCAAATATGAAGGTGCTTGATAAGTGAGGTTTTCTTAGAAATCATAAAAACTGGGCTATCATGAACACTTCCAGTGACACACAATAAAAATCGTGTTCCCTCAGTGGGAGCGACCAGAGGTAAATGTGCACTTCTTGACGCTAACAAGGCCCTCCTGTGTGGTGACTGCTGTGCCAGTTATAGGTCTCTTTCCAGCCTATGGAATAGCAAATCTTTGCAGTCAGGGCATCATCCTCTGAAACGTCATGTGACTCTTGTCTTGGACTCCACTGTCTGCATTTGAAAAAGCTAAAAATTCTTCAGTATATGTTAAATGTTTCACACAGCAACACTTTGTAAAACATGTGAAAGGGTTAGGGCAAAATAAAGACCCTTTTCCAAAATATGTGAGGCTTTGGCAGTTACCATGAGGGGAAAAATACCATAAAAATATGGGAGGCAAGAAAAGCACAGCAGAAACTCCTTTGCTGTGAAAATACACAGTGTGTATGACTTGCTAAATGCCTCTTGTCTGTGGCTTTAGTTCCATGCTACAGCACCTATGAGGCTAATAAATTAAAAGTGTTAGAGTGTACTGCTGCCAACGCGGCTTTATTGAGCAGCAAAGGGAAATGAGACCCTGGATTTGCTGCTGTTTGACATAATGAGTAACTATATAGCATATGTAGTTTATGTAGTATATAAATCAACATCAAGCTTTTAAGGTAGTGTTCCTTCTGCAAAAAAAGCAGATGGAGTCATATGATATTCTGGTTTATGCAAAACAAACTAAAATTGTGGATTATTGTCTTCTTGGTGCCTACTTGTTGATTTTTTTCTCACCAGAACATTTAATTAATATTAAATGTTGGATCCCATATAGTTTTACTAATTCTTCATTTTTATAGTTTGCTCATTTTAGTATTTCGTGGCTTGGACAAGGCAGAAAAATGCTTCCTCTCCTCCCACTTTAAAATGTCATGGTTTCACAAATCGTGAAGTTCATCATTCACATTGTTTGTATGACCTTCAAAATGCAGACTGTGTGTGCTTTGCATTTATTGGTAGAAGCTAAACAGGTTTTTTATATACTTTTGTAGTTAAGACATTTTAAATGGCATTAGTAAGTCACATTTTGGAAGTGGGTTCATGTCTGAGGAAGTTTTCTGCAGTGGACCTTAGGGCATGTTTTGTTATCACAGGAATGATTTATTATCATTGGTTCAGCCTTGAACAATTCAAGTTTGTTCTGTGTTGCCTTGCTCAGTGTTTATTAAAAATAACGAAGAGTCAATCTCTTTGATAATGCAAAAGAATAAAAATTTTATTGTAAATCTTAATGTATGTATTCAAGATGTAGATCTTCAAAAATGGGCATTGTAATGATGCGTGTTTATATTCTCTGATAGACAACTTCGTGTCCTGTCTGTGGTTTATTGTTCAGCAAGTTTGTTGTCTATTAGTGATGTGGTTGGCTAGAAACATGACCCTATTTCAATGCCCACTTGGTAACCTTGCCCTTGAAGAATGTTTTTTTCCTGATATAAGCTGTACAGTGGCTGTTTCAGAGCTGTTGTTTCGTCCGATGTGGGCAGGGTCCTTTAGAAGCTGGGTTAGTGATTCCTCACTGTGCCATCTTCATGCTTTGGCTGTAATTTCAGTAATTTAAGGAGATGGAAGGAGGGCCAAGATCATGTACAGTTACACTGAACCCCGAATAGCAATAGCTTTTCCTCTTCCTATCTTGCAGTGTATAAAGAAAGTTTAATTATTTACATGCCAAGTTTGAATATGCAACCTTTGGGAAGCATGAGTCCAAAATCCGTTGGGATTGACACTAGACACCAATCAGTAGCAAGAGCAAAGGTTAATTCTGGGTTTGATGTTCAGGAGCTCGACATTCACTGCTGTCTGCCAGTGTTCATTTGGGGAGGCTCACCTGGTGAAATGCCTTCCTTTCCATGTTCTATAACATTATTGTTCTTGTGTGCTGTTATTAGTACTTCAGGAATTAGTAAATGCGGGAAAAAAAGGAGAGCAAGTGCATGATGTTAGATACACATATAGCCATTATTTATGGTAGTTATTTTTGTGGCTTCTATTACTGTGCAGAAATGCTAAAATCTCCCAGCTACTCTTTGGGTGTGAGTGCCCTGAAAGGGCTCAGTATTCAACTGGCAGCACGAGGCAGGTCCTGCCCCAAATTTGTTGTTACATGGTGAGGCTCGCTTCTGCTCTCCCTCTTTCCCTCCATTGTGTGTCTACCTATGTAAGGGAGATGTATCAGCAAGGAGAAGTAACCATCTTTCTCTGCAGAATCTAAGCTAGCACTTGGTTCCTGTAAATGCTAAGGGGAAAATATGCTTTTTATGTATCCCAGGGTTCCCTATTAGAATGCATTGTGGGAGATGAGTAGAGGCTGGCTGGGTAGGGGAGCAGTGCTAAGAGGGCATACTGGGCCTAGCGCTCCATGCTACTTAATGTGAGAGCTTCTTCTGGATGCATCTTTGCAGGAATACCCTTTCCAAATAATAGTAGTAATGCATCTTTTCTTAGACCAACTGGTATATCTGGAAGGACTAGCAAGCTTCCTGAACAGCTGAGTAATGCCTGACCACACAGGCTGAGAGAAGGGCTAAAGGTTGTGTGCATCGCTGAGTTTTAAGCAGTGCATATCTTCAGCAATGCATTAGAAAAGATGGTGTTTGGGCTATTGGGCTGCATGTACTCAATGGCCATTTGAGCAGTCTCACTGTATCTGCTAGGATACTGTGGGTTTTCATCATGCTGTTTATTTTTTCACATGAATATGTCAATTTGCTGTGTCCTTTTCTGTGCTGGTGATTTTTCAATAGTGTACCTTTACCTTTGGCATTGTGCTTGGCTGGTTCTTTGACTGTGGGAGGAGTCTGCTGGGAATTTTACAGGCAGTAGTTATATGGATGAAAAGACAAAATAAAGCATCATTTTGAGCAAATAAAACCAGGCTGTCTGTGATTAAATAAAAGCAAACTCACAGAAACAAATGAAGAGCACAGATGGGGTAGAAGTTCAATCAGGAGGTGAATTCAGCCTATCACAGTTCGGACCAAATTTCATACCTCCTGTGAAAGAGGGATGCCCCCAGCTTGGAGAGCTGTCTTTTCTGCATATAGCTCAGCAGTATGTGGAAGTGTCAGTGGTAGAAATTGGAGAAACCAGGTTTCCTCAGTTTGTCCAGGTAGCAGCTTTGGCTCTGGGCCTAACTGGCAACCACTAGCATTATCCAGCAGTTGCATGCTTGCGGCTGGGAAATCTGCCTGCTACATTTGTATGGCTGCTGAGAGAAGTGCATGTAGAAGATAAGGAGTCCCTGGAGCATATAGCTTCCAGCTGAGAATGTGCTGCCAAAGCTGCCTGCCTGTTCATTATGCCCATTAGCAACCACTGCATTTACAATTCATACTGCTACTTGTTATGGCCAGGCTTCAGACATCAAAATCTGTCTGCTTGTGCCTTGAGTTAAATCTCTCTTCAGTATCATTTTGGTGACTTAAGCTTTCATTTCTGTTTCATTAAAAAAATTGCTCAGGCCCTCTGCAGCTATCGTGTGCTTTTCCAACACCTCCACATGTACATATGTTCTCTTTCATCCATTTTCTTTGGCCTCTTCTGGTCTGGCAACCAGGGTTCTGATTATCACTGTTTATTTCCCAGCAGATCTTAACTCTAAGTAGTAAAAAAAGTAGAAATGAGTGTTTAGTTATCTATTGGCTTTCTACTCTTCCTAAGTAGGTCTGGTAGCTCCTGGTTTTGTGAGCCTGTGTCCAGAACCTCCTTCAAGGCTAGGGAGACCTTGAAAATCCTAAGTGCTCTCAAAGTCCTTCTCCTGTGGGCAGAAACATGTCGCTGCAGCTAGTTTCTAGGTGTCTGCACTAATTGTTGCAGCACATTTTGCTCCTCTATTCTGTTCATTTTAGCATGGAGGAGTTTCTTTGCTTTAGAGTAATATGAGGGCATTGCTGGGAGAGCTGGGGTTTGTGCGCAGTACTGAGACACAGCTAAGGATTATATTTGTTCTTCTGCTGGCAGATATAGTAGAGGAGAAGGTATCCCGATGCTTGTGCTGAAAGCAAAGGAAGGGTCTGTTTTGAAGGCAAAGGAAAATCTTTATATTCTCCAGAACTAAACCTTTGAAGGTGCTGCTTGGCCTGGAGGGCAGAACCACACATTTGGAAACAGCTACACATATAGCAGGAAAAGTTTTGTTTCCAAAGTCTGATTTTATACCCCTTACAGAGTTGCCTCTCTTGAAACACTAAAGGTATTTTTCAGGGCATTTCAGGTTTTGGAGTGGGTAATGTGAATTTGTATGTTTTAATTCATAATTTGCTGCTTGTTTTGTATGTTCTGCCTTAAGCTTGAAGGCAGCTGGTACAGGCCTCTTAATAAAAATACAGGGATTACCTTTTGTGATGAAGCAAGTAATATATGACTGCAATGCAGTGCCAAAGTATTTGATTGCTCTGGTAGTTTGCAGCTCGAATATTTATGTTACTAAAGCAAATTACTGTCCAAGCAGAAAAAAAAAAAAAAAAAGAAAGAAAGAACAAATTGATACTTAAAATAAGAAAAGAGAGAGAGAAATTTGTTCTGTGGTTTGCACATGCAAAGTGTTAAGTATGCTTAGGATGTTACATAGACCAGTAGCAATATTAAAATAGCTGATAACACGCATGGTTTCCAAGAGTGGTATAATCAGTTAAACCTGGTTTTGGGGATTCTGTCATGGCTGATGAAACCTGACTCAGAGCACTAATAATGTCTCACTCTACCCATCTACCCATGCCTCATGTACCTGACTATCAGTGTATTTGGAATTATCCATGGAGTTCAGGAGCAGGTAGCTGGGGCTGAAGAGACAGGCGAGTGCATACATGCACATGGATACATACAACATGATTGCATAAATCTTGCTTGTTTAAGAAACAAGGCTAAAAATACCCCTGAATGTGAATCCAAGTCAAACATGGTGTTGACTGTAGTTTATCATGCTCTTATAATGTAGACTTTTTTCTTTTTGAGATCAACCCAGGAGACACACTGAAAGCAGAAATTTCTTACAAGAATATTACCACCTTGAACTGTGTTTAAAATCATTGTTTGAAAGGCCTTAAGATACACAGTTGGGTCAATGAATGCTCAAATGCATAATGAGGGCTGAGTTTTGCCTTGAAGCGCAAGGATGTTAAGACTCTAAGAAACAAATCTTGTCCCCATTGATTGGTTTTGTGCCCTTCGCTTGAGATAGTTTTGGGAAACAAGCTTTCTTGAAACAGGCATTTTCACAGAGTTGAAGGGATCTAAAACAAATGCTCATAACATGATTTGTGGCTACCACACTCATCTAGGAAACTATGGTACCAACCACTGGATTACATTAGGTGGTAGCTGTAAACATTTTGACAGTGTGACTCTTTCAGAACTTGATTTTAGGATTCTAAAGTCATTGTGTGCATGTAAGTGAGATGACTGGTATAAAGCATTATTCAGTGCTTGGGAATCTATACTGACTTCACTCATGTCCTTAACACGCCTTTTTGTTAAGCCTTATTTGCACAAATACTTTTAAGCACAGTAGCATTTTTGCTTCAGTGCCTGATGTAGTCATGGGGCATCTGAATAAGCTGTAACTCATGGTTGGGCAGTTCTCCATGGATTTTGTATGTGGTATATCTTGTCTGCACTGAAGTACACAAAGTAGGGCCTCTTAAAGCTGCTCACAACCATACGACCCTCTGAAAGACAAGATAGTTGAGAAGACTGAGACTGGCTGTTTTCAGTTTTGCTTTGCTGTAGCTCACCGACAGTTTGTTTTTAATCATTCTCATGAATGATTTACTGTTCTCTTTCTATCATGTTACACTTCAATTGTTGTCTTCAGAAGGAAAAAAAAACTTTCAAAGGTTTCTTTAGGGTTTAATGTATTGTTTGTCCTAGATATTGGGCATGACTTATTCAGAAGTGTGTAATAAATATACAGGTCCTCTTATTTCTGGTTGTTTGCACAGGGGACAGATTAATAGATGTCTAGGTGATGGAGGAATTCTCTGTTCTAGATCAAGTTAGGGAGAACATGTGCATGCAGGTGGGATCTTGAAAGTTGTAAGCAAATGCTTGGGAGCTCATTAAAGTCCATGGAAATTCACCATTTTACACCTGTGGATAATGTGCCAGTTTAACTTGGAGATTTCGCTTCTGGGATGTCTTTCCTGATAGTAGCTTTGTGCATTTATCCCTGATTATGGCACATAGATATAATACTTTTGTCTTCAAAGATGTATGCTTATAAATGGTTGGCTTTAGTTTGTAGATATCCGGTACTTTTAGTTAGTAGCAGCTACTGTGGCTAAAGAAGGCACTCATTTTCCTTACTTCATTTTGGTTTTTTTGCTGGTGCATTAAGACAAGGAGTGCTGCAACAAGGGGTTTTGATAGTTTATCTGGTGCGAGGGTGAGTCTCTGTGTGAGTCTGCATGCTCTGGAAGGTGTTTACTAGTACACTTTTGGTAAGTCTTCTTTTCATTTTACAGGTAATGAACTGGGAATCTCAGTGCCACTGCTGTTCTCACAGAGACTTGTGGTGAACATCTGAGTCATACAGGTAAAGCCTGAAATGTCCCCCCTCGCAGACATGAGGTCATCCTATTGCTTCCTCTGCAGTGAGTCCTGAGTCCAGTGTGTTCTGCACCCTGCAAAGCGTTTGAGTGGGCAGCAGGGTGAATGACTTGGCCCCTGCACCTTGTCCAGCAGCGTGCTAATTCTGGTGCTCAGGGAGGCATATGCTGTGACGTGTGCAGGCAGATCTCTTGCAGCTTACTCAATCCCTGGAGCAGCAGGGAAGCAGGCAAAGCAGTGGTGGGCTGCCAAGTCACAGCCTGCTAGCTGGGTTGCTTGAGAGCACAAACCCCCTGCTATGGAGTAAACCACTCAGTAATGTCTCCTCTTTCCCTAGCAAAGGTCTTAAAGGGGCAGCTCTATAGCTTACCTTGGGTTGTGGCAGATTTGGCTGATTTTGCCTCTTTACTTACTGTGCTCCAGGTCTGCAAACAGTGCTGTGTTTGCCATAGTGATTCCAACCTACCTATTTCTGCTGAGAGATCTCTGAAAGACTGGTCAGTATCAGAGAGGTTTGTCTCCCTACATCTGTGGACTCTGCACAGGGCTATTGCACAAGAGGCTGTGCAACATATTCTTCCGAACATATTCTTCCAAAAACCTGCTAATGAGAATGAGTGAATCAAAGGGGAGTTATTAGTCATAGGTTTCCCATGGCAGTTGTTTTGATGGAGCACTGACTAATGGCTGCTTCCCAATGAATAAATAAAATTATTAGATAAAATGAAGTCAAATTCTTAAGCCTTTACTCAGGACCAGCTAAGCTTTAGCCATTTTCTCTGACCACTTTTGAAAGCTTGGCATGCATCACTTGCATGGGAGAGCTGTGCCAGAGCTGTGAAGAGCCCCATATGTCTTAACTCTTGCTCTTACCTACTTACACTAACTGTGTTTAAAGCTTTTTAGAGGGTCTGTCATTGTACACAGTCCATGCTAAGTCACTGAGGACAGACAGGATTGCATTTATAAATCCTGCTTTGAAAACCTCTTGATAATATGTGCTTAGAAGAAACACCTGATTTATTTATTTTATTTGTCCTCTGGCTGTGGCAGGATGCCCAGTCATGGGCTACAGTCAAGCTGGCCAAGTCCCAGTACAGAGCAATTTGCAGCTCCATTTAAGTGACTTCAGTTCATTTTGGCCGTATCTCTGCAGCATTTCCCAGAGTCAGTCATCTGTGCTTCAGCTGATCAGGGTGCAACTGAACTCTGGCTTGCCTGGCTGAGCTTGCCAAGAAAAGCATTAGCTAAGCAGAAACAGCTTGTAGCTGAGGGCAAAGGTGAGTGTGCATTAAGTATCCACATCTTGATACAGAAAGGATGTAGCTACACTCAAAAGGGGAAAGGGAGCTGGGCAGACAGACCGTCGCCTGAGGTGACCCAGGAGTGCAGTGCCACACTGCTTACTGAGAAAGGCCTCTTTGTCTCCCTGCATTACGCCTGCCTGTTGTGACTGAGATGCAGAACAAATGCAAGAAACCCACCTATATGGCCTTGACAACATTTTTCTGTTTTGTGGAGTTGCTTTGTTGTGCTCAGAAAGGCCTTGAATGTGTTAGACTGTTGTGTCTATCTCAGCCCCAGCCAAGCAGAGGTATTTGTGCAGCTGGCTATGCAGTTCCCTATTCCCTAATGTGCAGGCTAGGGGATAGGGAAGAGTGGATGAGTGTTGAAGCACCTTTCTAACAAGAGAATTCACTACTGAATCATATCTGGGAAACAGCAAAAAAGAGGCTGAAGTTCTTCCTCTGTGTCTAGGAAGGACTGGGGAGCAGAGGTGGGGAGGATACCTTTAGCTATCACCTACTCCTTCAGCACTGGCTAGCCTGTCTACCTATGTCATACAGCAGGACAGCATTTGTATTCCTCCCCTGTTCCCATTTAGATTAGAGCTTGACCAGTGTGACCTGCATTTCCAGATGTCCATTTCCATTTTGAACATAGCTAATGCAAGCTTTGCTCTGGCAGAAGCCCTGCTGTGTCTGTGAGTATCCCTTAAAGAGGCAGGGATACATTTTTACAAGGAATGCCCTTATCAGAGTGCTTGAACTTCACTTGCATATGCACAATTCTTTCTTGTCCTGACAAGGCTTTGCCACTTTGTTAAATTCAGTCTATAAGACCCCCCTGCCGTAGGCTATAGATAACACGATAAAATGGACTTGTCTTCCAGTTACAAGTGGTTTTGTTTTCGGACTGTCTTTCATATCTATTTCTGCATGGTCAAAATGGTCTGTGGACTGTGGGCCTTGAAGTCATATGACTCAACGTGAGAGATATCAGTTCTTTGTTTCCCTGAACTTTGGCAGCACTGAAAAGATTGGATTTATAACTTGACCTCCGTATTTACCACATGCCTGTTTGGCAAAATAGTTTTCTTGAATGGCATGCCCCAGTTCTAAGTTCGGCTCAGTGCTGTTTGGTGGGGCTGTTTTGTGGAAAGAGGTAGCTTCATCCTCCTGCAGCAGGGAGGATTCAGTCAGGAGACACCTTGGGTGCTGGCATGAGGTAGTCCTGGCTGCTGCTAGGAAGAATCAGTTCTAGCAGCTGAGAATGTCTAGAATATGTTTATATCTTTCAGTTGCCCCTGCTTTGGTGTCCAGCAGGGACAACCTCTGAGTCCATTGGCATGACAGTAGCTTTGGTCACTTTTGGAAATTTGGGACTATATGGGTTCAAATCTGTACCTTTTGCATGGGAGGGCTGAGATAAGCTGCATAAGCTGAGCTCCAGCCCTGTGTTTTATTTGAATGTTTTCAATATGCCATTAACTGTGGAGCTTTAAAAGTTCAACAGCAAGTCTCTTCAGACCCTCTTCTTTATTTGTTACTTTTATGTTTGTTCTCATTCCAGCTCCCTAAGGGGAAAACCAACTGCCATTTGCAGTTCACCACTGTGTATTACATTTATCGCCTCGGTCTTGCTCTCTCTCAGAGCATGAACCCAGCTGACCAATTTCTTATCAGTTTGACAGGCTGTGACTGTCGTCCTGGTGACCAGCGTAGTTGCACTATCATCATGTACAGAAGGCAGCAAAAGTGATGCCTCGACCTGTGGGTGTAGCTGTGTATGCATGTGATATGCCAGTAAGTCACGAAGATAAGATCCAAGTCTTGGTCTATCTATGTGAAAGGTGAAGCAAAAACAGAATGGAAAAGCATGCAAACCTAATAGCTATAAATGAAGAAATGGAAATGTGTGTGGGAGTTGCAAATGCTCAGCTCTTCTCAGCATCTGATCTGTGTACCTGTAATTTAGTGCATTTCTATTTGAGGAGGCTTGCCCACCAGCTTGCTGTCTTTTTGCCTTTCTGTCTTTTTCTACCCATTCCATTTCTTCCATTTCCTACTTATGTTTATGGACATGAGAAAAATTACTGTTAGTAACACTTCTGAGTCACGTTTCCCATCCAGACACACCATGGTTAACCCATTCATATGACATATACACATTCCTGTACAACATCAACTCTAATTCACTGATGTCTCGCACAAGTCAATCAGACTGATTATGTGGTGCCCTGTCACAGATTATCTGCTGCGTGCTAACAGAATGCCCTGCTACGAACGTCATACAATCCAAGTGGCAGATAAGAAACAACAGATGGAAAGAGATGGGTAAGGGAGCACAAAGAAACAGTGAGATATCGTTACTCAGCACATAGGCAACAGTGTCAGCACACCAGCTGCCTGACACTTGGGACAGCTTTTGCAGGCTACACAGCAAGTTCTTGTTTCAGCATTGGCTGGTTCACTTAGATATTGTCAGCTTTCAGCCATCACAGACAATCTGGGATGGGTAACCGAGATAAAACCAAATCCTGGCTAGTCCAAGCTATATGTTAGTTAAGGGGTAAGAACATACTTGGGTCTTCTACGTGTGAAAGGTATGTAACAAGCCTGCCGGTTTCTGTGCTGAACAGGGGTTGCTTTAACCTGCTTGGGTTCAAGCTGGTGTGCCCTGTGTTACATGTGCAAATGGCATGGTCATGTAGCTGTGGTTGCTGTTGGCAGGAAGTGTCTGGGTAATCCCCAACCTAGCTAGTCTTCTGTGGCTAGTTGAGAGTTGTATATGGCTGCTTTACTGTAAAGGCTGTCCTTTCTGAACACTTATTCCAGGTATAGCTCCACAGACATCAACAGAGTTCTGCACTAGACTCAAAATCGTGGAAAGGTATGTCTGATCTGCTGCCTGGCTTGTTTTGCTTATAGATCTGTGCCCTTAGCATTACTCTTGCCTGTATTTGCTTATCTGCAACCTCCAGAGGCCCTGCAGCAGACAGTATGCTCTGCTAGACCTGCCCACCCTGTGCTCACATCTGTGTATCTCCAAACAGCCTGCGTGGGGGGGGGGGGGGGGCGTGTGGATTTGGTGGGAAGTGTTGGGAGGGGGAGCTGATGCAGTGGATCTGTCTCCTGGAACAGTCTCTATGGCGATAATGCTTCAGGGCAGACTGTGTTTTCAGTGGTGGTCAGTAGGGAGAACTGATATGCTTGTGAACAACATGAGTCAGCCCCATGCCAGGGCTCCCACGGGGAGACGCCACATCTCCTGGCTGATGGATCAGGGCCCTGCTGACTAGTGAGGAGAGGTTTAAGGATGTTGTGGAATGGAGCTTCTGTCATGCAAAATTCATGGTGCTAGCAGGCCATTGTAAATTAAACATTACCCTCCCTGAAAAAGACACAAAGTCTTGATTTCATGCATGTAAAAAGTAAAAATATAGCAAGGGGTGTTTAAAGAAAGAGGGAATTCAGGGCTGTCTTGTGTGTGCCTGACTGATGTGACCCTGAATCTCTCTCAGCAGGTTTCACTGGAATGGTGCATGTATGTTGCCTGTGAGGAAACATAGCAGTGAGGGGAGCATCACTTCAGTTTGAGGAGGAGAGGACTAGAGCGGTCTGGTTAGCAGAAACAGAGGAGTTGTATTTCTTACCTCTGCAACAGCTTCAGCTTCTGGGGTGGCTTCATGAGCTTCAGTGACACAGTACATGGGATGTGGGCAGCAGAGCAGACTTGCACCTGCTCTCTTGTTACAGGACAGCTGATAACTTGGCTCTCATTACACTTCTCCTTCTGGTTTTTATTTGCCTGTCTATTGTCCTGCACTCATTAGTACGTCTTGTGTTACTGAGATCAGACTGCTTTTCTTGGGCCTTTCATAACTCTCCCAGGTGTTGTGTATACTGAAATTTCTAAGGGACTTGTAAAAGTCCCGTGTCCCTTGAGCTAGTAGGGCATGATTATGTGGCCCTTCCTTTGTAACATGAGTTCTTCCTCTTATGGGAAGCCAGATAAATGAAGAAGAAGCTGTTGTTTGTTGTTGTTACAAAAGGCTCTTGAGATAAATGGGAATCTGGCACCAACAACTAACTGTGTAATTTCAGGAGGGTTACTGAAATGGCTGGAAATGAGTTTTTGTTGCTAATGAGCATGGTGAATAATTGCTGCCTTTGGTTCTTTTTTTAAGGCGGCATTAGTTTGCTGGTTTTAAAAATAAGATAAAGAACATGTCTCAGTGACTGATAAAGTACATATTATTTTCATATGAATTGATCCAAAAAAAGTATATTTACAGAAAATACAGTGCAACGTCACATGTGATGTTTGCAGGTGACAGGTAACAGAAGTGACTCACGTGAGGGTCTTATGAGGGATGGGAAAAAATGGAAAGTTGGGGTTATAAGAAGTTGTCTTCATGATATTTATCCCAAATGGTGGTTTTCCTGGAACCAGTGTTAGAATCATGTGGCCCAGCAGCATTAGATAATGACACAGTGATGCATGGCTAACTCTCAGGCCATTCCAGCAAGTTTGCAGGATACATCCCATGTTCCAAAATAGCCCTGAGCATCCCTGCATATAATACTCACTCACTGCCCCTGAAACACAGAGCTGAGTTCCCATGCTGTGCCACCTGGAAGAGGGCCTACCCATTCCCCATTCGTTTGTGTTGTTTCTGTTTGCAGGAAGATCTACAGTTTCCTCCCCTGCATGGATGCCATAGTTTGTGTAGCATTATCTACAGTGCGTACCTAATGCTCTGTGTCAGTACGGTCTTTCCTGGAGAAAGAAATGTTATTTGTAGTTTGGAAGCTGAGTTGGATCTGGTCCTGTTGTCTCTGTCTCTGCCTATGTTGTTTCTTTCAAAGTTCCTGTTTCTTTTTGGGAGGATTCACCTAGGTGGTACCAGCAGTTAGCTCAGGGAGGAAGGGCTGCCTGGGATGGAAGCTTCAGGGCTTGAGATCAATTACAAATGATGGATGAAAACAGATTTTCTGAATTTGAGTGTATGCAATACCACCAGTGTTCATGGATTGCCAGGGAGGAAAATGGAACCCCCAAAAGGCCCTAGTTCCTGGGATAGCAGTTCCAGGGCATAGGCAGAAAGGGTGTCAGTGAGCACCAGGTCCTCCCAGCCAGCTCAACCCCTTCCCTTTCCCCCATTGCAGGACCAGCATGTTCCCATGCTTTCACCCTGTTAGCAGCAAGATCTGATGTTGCCAGTTTTGAAGCCAAGAGCCAGCAGTGTCTCCCAGCCATGCAGAAGCCCTGGACTAATGATGGTGTCCTGGGGGCTGGGCACGAAGGATTTCCATGTGGACTTCCCTCCTGCTGAAGTGACTTGCCCCAGCAACCAGAGCCCTTGTCAGATGTGCAGCCCACTGAAGTGACTCATCAGCCATCCGGCTGACCGTGCAGATCATATACATGTGAACTGTTTCATGTGAGTGGAAATTCAGAAGACCTGTGCGCCTGGAGTCTAGGTTCTGACACACTTTGTGGTGGTTAATTTCTGGAAATGCAACCTGTGGTTCATCAGCTCTGAAATACGTACATTGACATCTGAGCTACTCATTCGGAATTTCTTCTGTTGTTGATGGAGAGAATTAGGCAGTGCTGGTATGCTGTTTGACTAGCCTGTTTTCGATGTCTGTTTCTGCTTGAAAGCAAGGGCACTGCTTATGTGCCTTTTTTGTCTGGTTATAAAAGCAGTCTCGGATTATCAGCACAGATGTAGACTTCTTCACACTGGCCATGCGAAGTTAGTAAAAGAATTCACATCCCCAGAACTTGAATCACCTGTTAACTCACACACTTGGCAAAGTCTTTGGGTTTCCCAGACAGGCCATATGAAAACCAGGCAGGTAGAGAGCTGGACACACAGGGTCCCTGCTAGGTTCCGGGTACAGGGGCCCTTTTCTCCTTGAGGAGTTCCATCCTGGCTTGGTTGTCTGATGGATATCTATCAGGGTTGTGACCTGCTGAATGAAAAGCTGGTACAGGATTTTGTTGCCTCAAGTTGTTTTGTGTGTGGGAAGAAGGTAAGAAGAGGTCTCAGAAAATAGACTTGAATCTTTGTGGAAGATTTTTGTTGCTGAACTTGCCTCTCCTGCTGACTTTTGCAAAGATTTTGGTTTTACTCTTTCAGGAGTTGTGAAAAAATACGTGCAGTGTTTTCTATCATCCTTCAAACTCTGCCCGATTCCCCAGCTCTCATACCCCCCTCATGTCTTTTCTGCTCCATATCCTTGTCCCTTGTTACCTGCATCACTTTTGCTTTTTCGTAGCCTCTCTGGGCTCCTGTCTGGTTTGGTTTGCTCACTGCTGCATGTGCTTTGTTTTGTTCATTGCCAGGACATGCAGCCTGCAAGGTCTCTTGATTGAGTCTGACTTTTCCTTTTAAAAAGAGGCCTGAGATCTCAGAAACCCATCCAAAAAACCTGAAAAAACAAACCACCCCGAACAAGACAGACAGGAAAATATACAGGGGATCTTTCTGTGCTCTCATAAATAAAAGTCAGACAATCACATGGCTTTCTAAAAATAACACCCAGAGCGAGTGTTGGGTAGGAATAATACTGACCTAGTTTGCATGTTGCCGACATGCGAAAAATAAGTTAGTGAGGAAAACCCAACTGCATGATGTGGTATTTGCATTTGCTGAACCAGATGTGAATTGAGAGGTGCTTAGTTATATTTTCCTCTTGGCGGCCACTCTGGAGGTTTCAAAGAGAGGAAGAGGGGTGCTCTCTGACAGCATGGTCTCAGCAGTCATTTGCCTTCTGCCTGCACTGGACATGTGGGTTGTGCCTGTGTGGTGCAGTCAGTGAGGGTCTGCATGAGCAGAAGTCTCCTTCTGTAGACTCAGTCCCTGTCTGGATAAAGGGTGAAATATCTCTGTGACCAGAGGACCTGAATTTATATATGTGAATTTAGCTGTCTGCCTCCATCTGTGACGCAGATCAAAATGTTTTGGTATTGACTGCCCAGCTCCTGCCCTTGTCCCCCATGGCCAGCACTGCAGCATAGCCCTTGGTGGGAGCTGTACCTCTGGGGGTACACAGGGTGTCTTGCACTAGCCCTTGCTTGCCCGCTCCTTCTCAGCCCACCCAAGAGGACGTTGCTCAGGTGCTGGCCTGGAGCTGCTCCCTGTGAGCAGCTCAGTATCAGTGACAGCAGTAACAGCAGCCATCAAGGGCTAGCATCAAGCTGGCATCCATCACAGCAATGGACACACTCAGGGTCCTCTGATCACTGGTCTGGTGAATGTTATTGGTTAATATGAAAGATTACTGGGCCTGGCATATGGAGAGGCCTGCTGGCGTCTTGGGAGATGAGGAATATGACTGTAGACAAAATGAATCGGTAGCAGAGGCAGGAAGAAAATGACTTGGAGGCCCTTACTACAGGGCTGACCAGCCTTTCAGTCCCTCTGAGCCACATACCACCATAATTACATTACTGAGTGCCACACAATGCACTTCCCATCTCTCGGAGAACTGGCAGATGGAGAAGTGTCCTGTATGGTTCACCAGCAGGACATGACATTGCCTTGTCAAGGCCTCTTTTGTGTCCCAGGGGTGATGGATGTGCTCTGTGTCTGCAGTTGGATCCCGTCACAACCTGGCAGTGTAGGGATCAGCAGACCTCACCGGCTCATTTCCTCTTGGCATGATGTGAACTGGCAGTCCATGATCCAACACAGCCTTGCTGCTGGCAGCCCAGGGGCAGGAGCTGCCTCCAAGCTGCTGGAAAGCTACAGGTGGCTCTGGAGCAGCAGGCTGGGACCCCACTGTGTGGTCATGTCCTCCGTGGCTTTGGCACATCTCAGCCTCCCCATGGAGTCGTGGCTGCCCGGCCTGCCATGTATGCTGACATGAGGGCTGCAGCCCTTTCCAGACTCTGGAATGAGAGCAGAAGCATGTTGAGGAGCGCTTTGTGCAGATTTGAATAAAGCTTTTTTATGACTAATGGATGCCATCACTTTCCCTTAAGATTAGATCTTCTTTCTTCCCCCACCATGACATGAATTTCTGACTCTCCCAACAGCCTCAATGCTGGGAAATGCTCTCATTCAGGCATAGAATCTAGGTCAGCTGTTGGTAAGAATAGAGCAAGCCTTCATTGAAGCCGGTGGATGTGCCTTCTGTAGGATGGTGGTTTTTTGCCACCTTGTTTTGTTCATAGTGAGCTCTGAAAGTTGACAGGCATTTTCTGGATGGCAGCTATAGCTTCCTGCCAGCAGGCTGGATGCAGGCATTACTGATGCAGTGCGTCACAGGAGTGAATCAATAATATGAAACATTGCTTATGGCTTTTAGGATATTTTTTTTAACGTAAGATGGGGCACTCAGCAATGAAGATCTGTTCCTCTGTTCAAGAGGATCTGATTTGTGAGATGATATGTTATGAAGATGCAGCTTAAATTTTTCCTCTGATTCCACACCTATAAATAACTGCTTTTACATATGGCATCTAATTATTTAATTGTATATGCAGATTAGGTAGTCATTTACATGCTGTCATCAATGACAGCAACGAATAGCGCTGGCAGTTATTTCCAGTCACATATGGTAATGCCAAAGGTTTTAAATACCAGTCAGTACCTGCCATACATATCAATTATCTCTCCCCATCTCTTCCCTTCAAATAATGTTAGAATAAATTAATATCACAAGGTACAACTGCTTCTTCTTGGAACTAACTGTAGCACAGCAGTTCTGTTGTGTTATATATTTTAGCTAAGACTACAGTCCATCTTGGAGTTCCTCATTTATCTGTGTGTGATGGCTCCTGAGCATGGGTAGCTAGAGGAAAGGAAATGTTAATACGCTTTTTTTCAGTTGTATTTATACATGCAAAGGGTGGAGGAAGGCAGTTGCAGGCATGAAGGACTCGGGTCCCACTTGTACAAAGTGGGATCCATAGCTATTTTGATCCAGAAGATATTTTACAGCCCTTTGGCTTTCCCTTTGTGTAGAACTAAACAGTTACCCAGGGTAAGCTTAGTAGGAACTAAGTGCCTGGAACTGGAAGTTCCCAGTTCATCTTCTTATCCTCATCAACAAAATCAGCACAGTTTTCTTTTTCCTGATGTAAAACATGCATTTAGCACAAAAGATTATATTTTGCTCCCATGTTTCCCATTTTGCCCACCTGAGGTATATTTAACTGTTAAGAATGTGCTAACAGCCAAGGAAACCTGACTGAAAATATAGCCATAATTGGGCTTGGGAGCTTCACATTAAAACCTTGCACAGAAAATGCCATTAATACCAAATACCAAAACACCCATTCATTCAAACAAACAAGCTCCAAGGCATCTGCTTTAAAATCCAACGACTCTGTGCTGTGTCAAGATCAGCTATATTAAATTGGTTTGCAGTTTGTTTGATTTTCAGAAGTTATTGACTCCAAGGTATTTGTTGCCTTGTAGCCATAAAGCATACAAACAGTACTTCACATCACTATTTCTGCTCACTAAACAGATGTGTACAGCTAAGAGGCTAATATTCTCTTTGAAACTAAAGGAAATAGTCATTTACTTAAATCCTTTGTTGGAATGTGTCTTTAATGCTCCTTTATTAATTGAGTTTCAAGAGTCTCAGCTCTTGACAGCCAGTAGATAACATGTGCTGGAGATCTACGGTCATAACAGTACAGATAATTTGTTCAGGATGGGAAAAAGAAGTAGTGTTTCTGTTTTTAATTTGCTTGATAGTTTAGAAATATCCTTACAAGCTACCTAATTTTAGTTCCTTGAGGACCACATCTTTCTCCTTTGCAGGGAAATTCTTGCTGTGCACAATGAACCCTGGCAGAATGGCTGCAATGAAGGCGGCAGAGGAACACTGCCAATGTGCTGGCAGTTGGTGCTATGCAGCTCTCGGGAGCTGGGTTAGTGTCTCTGAATCTTTATATAGCACCCCCTCCATGTTGCTGAGAAGTGGGAAGTAGCAGGAAGATGAGTTACATCCTGATACTGGCAGCCTCTTAATGCGTTACAAATGCTCTTCCCTTTTCTTTACCTTGCTTGTACATGATGCCTGCCCCCGTCCTCCCCAGGTTTTGCCCACCTCTTGTGTTGTTCGTGTTTCTTTAATTCCTGTAAGAACAGGTCAGGAAAATGTGGAAAGTCTCAGGGAGCTTCCACATCATGTAGCAGTGCTGGATCTTCTAGTGCTACATCTCCTCTAAATACTTCTCTGGTTTTGGAAGAGACCACAGTGGTGCAGTGTAAATTGTTTTATCACTGTGTGTTTGGGAGGCCTGCTTTATTCAGCCTGAACTCATGCTGATAAAAAAATAATGCTTCTCTTTGTGCTCATGCTAGTTCCTCCTCAGGGTGTTTTTCTGTAAGAGTTTCAAAGGATGATTACCACTCTCCTAGGACCCTTTTCCTGCAGCAAACCCCTCACTGTAGCTAGCTAGCTCCAGTGTTTAGAGATTGCAAAAATCTCTTAAAAGGGACCTTTGTACAGCATGAAATGGTATCTTCTTGATTCTCCTGAGCTTTACCAGGGCTGGTGGCTAAACCAGCTCCCCGCTCACTGTGGAGTGGGAATGGAGTTCTTACTCAGACTCAAAATTCAGAAGTGACAATGCGAGATGCTAGGTGCTGAGTGTTTCTGAAAATGTGATTTATTTAGGTCTCTGTATGAAAGCTGTTCTCTTTTCTCTTACCTCGTCTCCTAAATAACCTGTCTGCTGTGTCAGTGTTCAACAAGGAGGATAAGGGCTCTGAAACATGTTGTCAATATATCCCATCACATAGAACAACTGTAATGGCAGGACATGTGTGAGGGGCATTCCTGCCTTAGTTTGCAGTCAGAGATGGAGAGTGGAGAAATGGTTGAGTTTGGTTTTGTGTTCATATGTCTATGTGCCCAGCTCCTATCTGAGAAGTCTCAAAATGTCTTAGAAGCCAATCTGTAGTTATGATTTTAGCCTCCAGATGGTGTCCAGCAGATGTGCCTGTGGAGCTATGTCAGTACAGGGGGGGTGAAACATGGGAACATGGGAGACTGGAAATCACCCACCTCTTGTGGCAGCAGGAAAAACATACAAATGATGTAATGTGGGTTTTCAGTCCCAAATCTCTGCATATGCTGCTCCATGTAGGGCTGTGGGTACAGATGTGAGTAGGAAGTGTCCTGCAAAGTTGAACCTAAAGTTTTTACTGCTGAAAAGAATATATGTGAAAATGTATTGAGGAATCCTTTTAATCTAAGCCAAATGGGAAGACTGAAATAAAACCATTTTAGGCTTGTCTGTCCAAATGAGGATAGAATATTCATGATACAAACTTTCAAAAAAACCCCTAACAACAGTGCCCTGGATAAAATCATGGATCATCTCAAAAAGAGACATGGTGGTGGTTGAGCTAATGCATTCTTTACCGGACTAGCAAACAGTAAGAAAGCTTTTTCTATCCCAAGGATAGCAAGCAGCATTTGACTTGTAGTTTTTCTGTGGCAGACCTGCCCCTGGAATCTCCCTTGGATAACTCTTGTAGGATTAGAAACCAAGCTGTTGGGTGGCTGCTCTTCTAGGGATGTGACCAGACTGATAGCCAGTAGCACTGCAGTGCTTTCTGTGGTAGAAACACTTCCCTCACCTGTTCAGGCAGGACTTGAGCTTTCTGGGCACTGAAGTGATCACGGTGGACCATGAATAATAGGATGTCCTGGGTTCAGCAGTAGCAGTCATTTTTCTCCTTCTTAGTAGCTGGTGCAGTGCTGTGTTTTTGACCTTCGGCCTGGGAACAGCGCTGATAACACCGATGTTTTAGTTACTCCTCAAATGTTTCCTCTGACCAAGGACTTCCTGAGTCTGCCAGGGAGGAGGGGAAGCCAGGAGGAAGCAGAAACAGGACACTTGGCCCAAACTACCAAAGAGGTATTCCATACCACAGCACGTCATGCCCAGGATGTAACTGAGAGTTACCCGGAAGGGTGAGGACTGGAGGGTTGGAGGAGGTATTGGTTGGTGCTCAGCCGGGTGGGGTGGGGCGAGTTATCAGTCAGCTGGTGCCGAGGTGTTGTATTCTTTTCCCTTGTTATTTCCTTTATCATTACTATTATTGGTGGCAGCAGTAGTGATTTGTGTTATACCTTAGTTACTAAACTGTTCTTATCTCAACCCGTGGGAGTGGCATTATTTTGATTCTCTTCCCCATCCCCCTGGGAGCAAGGGGAGGGCAAGAAGGGGGGAGGGGAGTGAGAGAGTGACTGTGTGATTTATGTGACTGGATTTAAACCACCACATAGGATTTAAGGCGTCAGAAACTAACCCTGGAATATTTTGCCTTCACATTTTCCTGATGTCTTGAGGCAGAGAGGCCAAGACGCCTGTCCTTCAACCCCCTCCTTGGCACAGTATACTTTGCAGTTTGGCATAGGGTATTTAGTGTCTATATTGTTTGTGTGGAGGTATATATGGTCAGAGAAGGTCAGGTAGTACCTCTTCTTCAGCTGCTGCCCATGCAGGACCCCAGCACCCCTGGGCAAACAGATTATGTCAGTCTGCCTCACATTCCGGCTCTGATGTTTTCCATGCAAGCTGCTTTCCCTGGTAACTTCTTGCCCATGGAGAAATTAGAATAAAGCCCTCAAACCTTTACAGAAACTTTACATCCTGCCCAGCCCTCGCTGTAGCAGGCTGCAGGGGGCATATACCAAACCGTGGTGCCTGAGGCAAGGGGATGGAGCTGATGGTCTTAAGGAGTTGTTGTCAAAAGCGAAACATCTTCCTTAAAGCAATGCTTGTGTCATTCTGAAAAAAAAACCAACCCCAACACAAACCAAGACCAGAATTAGGCAAAATCCCCAGGAATTAGCTAAAAATGTTCCAAAGGACTGGCAAAGTAGGTTACTAATTAAGTGAAAATTGAGGTCAGTTTGGAATAGGGTCCTCACAATCAGGAGGAAAACAGAGGCAGTGCAAATTGTGCATCACATCCAAATGTATTTTGTTCTAGTGTTCAGGGCAGGGAAAGGAGCAGTATTCAATTCTTTGGGGAACTTATTCTTAGGGCTTCAGTGTGGTTTCTGAAACTGCTGGGACCATGCAGCCTGTCTATCAATCCATCTGTTTCCTCATCATAAACTGAATCCCTCCAGTTTCAGACAAATCCAGGGCAGGACAGAAGTGTCAGATTAACTTCTGCAAAATGGGATGAAAATCAGTAGCTGGCTGGAGAAGAGCTACTCAAGTGAACATGCTCAGGAGCAGAAAGAAGAAAATTCCTTATTTCCCCTTTGCTCTAACCATGGCTGTCAGGCAGCAGTTGCAGCTCCAGATTAGCTCCAAAGTCACAGCTCTTTGGCTTGTCTGGTGTAGCACAGGTGTTGGGGAGGCAAGAGGGTGCAGCCTGGGGAGAGGAGGTACCACAGGGAAGCAGCTTTGTTTCAGCTGTTGCTATGGGAAAGGTTGCTTGTATTAAATATTTGTGCTGCTTTATTTACTCTTGCACACACAGAGGTTCTCTGGAGAGTCAACAGGGGATTTGGCAAGGAACAGAGCCAAGAAAACCATGTCTGTGTACCTTAGGACTGACCTGCTGAGTGGAGTCTCTGGTGTCTGATACAGGCTGTGCCATGTTTTGTTTCTCAGCAGGAGCAGTGAAGGTCTATGTTCTCTCCTCAGCAATATATTTTCATGATGCACTGTGTTGTGTCAGCCACCCTCTGTCAGTTTGGTTAAAACTAGCTTTAAAATTGGTTAAACCTGCCTCACAAGCCATTCAAAGTTTGTTAGGGGATCCGATGAACACAGAGATGCATGCAACCTGTGGCTACGTTGTTTCATTTCTTTAGGAAATAAAATAAATATATGCTTTCCACAGAGTGGCCAAGAGCTAATTTTGCACAACTAACGAGGTCATCTCTTGCATGTGACCACTATGGCAATGCCAGCTGCAATTTCAAACTGGAGGGGAGGGTATTTTTGTGCTGTTTGTTCATTTTCTCTCTCTCCAAAAAGCCTACCTTGCTTGTAATACAGACTGGCTGTTCTTTGATTACTGACGAAATCGAAGATGCTGCATGTGGGTGGAGGAACACAGTGTCCGACTACAGCATAGCTTCACAAAGTGGTTTTGCGTGAGTTTGTATCCTAGGGAACCCCCATGTTTCTGTGCTATGCTCTGCGTGTTTTATTATCATAATAAATATTCCTTTCTGCCATAATTTATGCCTTTGGTTCAAAGCTGTGGAGAGTACCAGCATGTTCTGGAAACAAGAAGGAGTTGAAAACACCCCCAGATACTGCAGATCCAGCTCCCCTCCTAGGACCAAGTGTATTTCATTGAACAGATGCTACTGAGCACAAAGTTTCCATTGTCTATGCCTGACTGTGTTCATGCAGAGTCCCTGCAAAGCAAGCAGGGACATCACTGCATTGCTGGAATTGGAATATTAACGTAATTGGACTCTTGCAAAGTAATTTAATTTGAAGTGCTAATAGTCTGACTTCATCTGATTAGCATCCAGACCAAACAGCTATTGTTCAGGTCAGGCACACAACCCAATTGTTATGAAGAGATTTTATCTATAAAGGCAAAAGAAAGGGGAAGCAGCAAGATAAAGAGTTAACAAAGAAACAATATAAAGATTTATCTGAGCTATTCATTGGTTGAGTGAAACATCCCTCACACAAAGGAATTACAGTTTTTCAGAGATAGAAACACAGGCTCAGTGATGTGGGGAGGCTGTGGGCTTTTCCAGGAGCTCCAGGCAATGGGGGAAACTCCTGAATGCTGGGGATGGTCCCAGAAGACAAACTGCTCTTTTGCAGTAAGCATAGCATGGGTGAGGGTGGGAAGGAGAATGAACCCACTGCAGAACCTAGCACTGAGGACAAATAGAGGCATTGAAACACCAGGAAGAAGAATGGGCTGGGACAGGCTTCCAAGAAGTGCCTTTTGAGGAAGAGATGGCTCATTTGATACACCTTACAAAGGAGATTGCTCAGAAGCAGAACAGTGCCTGACATGGCGCTGTGTCTTTGTGGTTTCCTACTGCCCTTATTTCTGCTTGGAAGGACCCCCCTTGGGTGGGCAGCTCAGGAGCCCATGGAAGAGGCAGGTGAAATGTAGCAATGTCCCAATTTCCCTCCTCAAGATGGTGGTTTTGGACAGCAAACAATCCCTTTGGGTTATGTTAATGCTTTGTGAAAAACCTTTGTTCTAGTTTGATCATGACGCTTTTCAGCTCCCTTGCTGTAAAGGTGTAGCTTCCTTGCAGACTTTGCTTGTCTAGGCATAAAATCATTCATGGGAGCACTGTGGTAGAAGATGTTCTTGCAGAGCAGATAGTTCCCACATTTAGTGGCAGAACCTGAGCAGTAAAACAGCATTAGAGACAGAGGGGAGAGACCTTTGCCCCCTGCATGTGCTGTTAAGGCACATAGACCCAGAAAAGCAGGCTGCTGGGTGGCCTTTTGGCAGCCCCTTTGTCCTCTCCTGGTACATTGCATTCCCTGTCATTGATGCCATACTTCAACCCTTGCCTTTGGGAAGTAGTTGTGAGCAGAGGTATGCAGAGTGGGTGATGATGGACTGTTGCTCCTGCTGCCACAGGAGGGATATGGCATCACCTCATGCTGCTAATAGGCTCAGCACCCACAGTCAGAAAGGCCATCCTCAACTTGCTGTCCCTTCATAGAGTGCTCCTACCTGCCTTCTCCCCAAGGCAGCTGCGTGGTTTGCCCATACGCACACATGGGCTCTGGTTTGTGAACAAGGTAAAGGTAGAACAGGTCGTTGTTGGTTGTTGGTGTGATAGTACTCAGGGATGTGCTCTGAGAGAACTCTCATCTTGGGGAGCGTCTACCATGGCTTAGATTGGGTGGAAGGAGGGGGCTGTGGAGTAAGAAGTGGTCCTTGCCTCAGGAAATCTGTCCATCTCTCCTCAGTCACTCCCCACAGGCTCGTATTGTATTCCCTTGAAAGAAGTTTTCTGGGAAAATACAGCAATTCCCATACATCATGTTGCCCCAGTTTTGGGCACCATCTGCAACTGTAGTGTGTTCGTAATCTGTATACTGCAGAGAATCTTGCCTGCAGCCCTGGTGCTATGACATCCGATTTCCTTCAACAGAGAGTCTAGGGAAATGGTTTCTGTTAGAGCTGGCTTATTGGAAAAATGCTGATGAAGTGAAACATAAACACATTGTGTTGGAATTTTCATGGGAAAATGTTGGTGAAGGGTTTCAGCATGCCCGGAATGCGTCTCTGCATCACTAACCCTCCTTCTCCGTCTTGTATTCATATACAGTGCAGCTATAATACTCCAAAAGAAATATTTTAACTTCAGCTGATTAAAAATTAAGGTCAAAATGGAATGTACATAAATCCTCTCAACTTTCAACTCTTTTCACAACCTGGGAAAACACTGTGTTGTGCAACCTCAGTATTTCCTCCTGGCAACAACTCACATGTATCATCACTGCTGGAATTTCTGTTCGTCCTTCCAAATGAAATGTATTTATTTCCTCCTCCCTGTCATTACAAATGAATCAAATGGCTCCATGATAACATGCTGGTGGAATTAAGCACTTGGTAAAAGAGCCAGAACAACATACATTTACTTGTTTTCCAAGTAGGAAACTAGTGGAATTTTACTGTCATGCAAATGTAGAAAATCCTGGAAGAAACTGCAGGCATTAAACCCAGAAAGGTGAATGCACATATTTAGAATACCCTAGGTGCTGTGTGGAAAAAAATGCCTCTTAAATGCATACCCCCCAAAATCAGTGTATGGTTTTGAATCAGTACAGCTTGTTAATGGCTAATGCAAGACTGTGCTCAAATGATGAAAATCCTCAAGTTCTTGACTTCATTTTTATAATAATGGAATGGAGAAATAAAAACCATTTTGTAACTACCAAGCAAAGAGAGCATGGTAAGGGCAGCAGTTCAGCTCATCTCCAAGTCAGGTGTCTTTCTCACAGCAATGCAGGGACTTTTTGAAAATCTATTTTGATCATATGCTCCTGAGTTAAATGGTACTTTCTGTGTAGGAGAGGTTTTCTTTGTGTGCTGAGGTTTGTGGTCAGAACCTTTAGCAGGCCTGGACTCGCCAATACGGTCCTTGCACTCAGTGGGCATACTTCTTTCTCTTCACTGTGGATGTTGGCTGGTGAATAGATCTATATGTGTGCATATGCATGTGTATTGCTATGTTATGCCATTTATATATATATTTGTGTGTGTGTTTATAAATGTAAAATAATATGAAATAGTATACAAAGTTGCTGTGAAATTGCAGAATCCAGAAGGCTGAGATCGCTCTTATCTCCTCTGAATGGTGCTGCTAAAACATGAAGACCAGTGTCCATTCTCCAGGGCTTTACTTCCCTATTGACTAACACCAGGCTTGGTGGGAGGTGAGGAAAAATTCGGCCACAGTGCCAGGCATGATTTCCCTGCCAAGAAAGAGCTCAGGTGCAGCTGGGGCACATGGGTGGAAAGAGATAAGTCCTTCATAGAAACTATTAATAATCAACTCCCTTAAACTGAGGAGATTGTCACTGAAACAACTGGCAGCACACAGGGATGCTTTAGTAATTTAGAAAATGCTGAAAATCCCACTGGCTTTCCCCCAGTGCTCGCGGTTAGATTGGGGTGAGGTTTTGACATCATTTTCCTAGAAGAGAGAGAGAGAGTACATAAAAGGGCAGGCAGCCTATAAAAATGTCCTCACCCAGCATGGGCAGGAACCAGGTTCCACTTCTTTGAAGGCTGCTGAAGCCTGTAGCTGCACAGAAAGAAAATACAAATCTGGGAGAAATGACTTCTCTGGCAGACGGCTGCTAAGATCACCTTGCATGGTTTTCTAACATTTCTAGCTCTTGCTTTCTGATAGTGTTCTCGGTTGGACAGAAGGTGTCTGAACCTGCTTGGATGATGAGGAAGACAAAGTATTTCTGGGGAGCCTTTGCAGGAAGAGGCAGCAAGTGGGAGAAAGTGGCCGGGGAAAATGCAAGGATGCTGCCCAGGGCCACGCATGAGGAGAAGAAGCAGCAGGAAGCAAAGAGGAGAGGGAAGCTGAAAACCATGGCAGGAAAATTGCTGAAGGTGGTGGCCAGTGGAAAAGAGGCAGCGGAAGAGAAGGCTGGTGGTGTGGAGGTGGCAGGGAATTTGCTGAAGATGGCAACCAGTAGGAAAGGAGTGGAGGGTAGGGTGCCTGCAGGTAACGTTGAAGTTATCTCTGGATACAGTCCTGGACCTTCTCTGCCTCTCCCAGCACTGCAGGCTCTTGTTTTTGTTAGTTTCTGGAGTAGGTGCTTTACACTTTCCTCCTCCCGATCCTTCACCTCAGTTCTTGTCCTTCATGAACTGTGGGCTTGCTCCATATTTCACTTGCCATTTGCCTCACAAGTATTTCTCTTTGCTGTTCTTATTTTTACCCCTGCAAAGACTCCTGATATGTCTTGTGAGAAAAACAGTGTACTTCTGACTGACACGCTGCTGAGTGTGACTTGTGCTGTTCTTCCATAGGGAGGGAGGGAGGTGGAGGTAGGTTGTACATGAATTAATTGTTCCTAGTAAACATTTCCTGTGTGTTGCCTGTATTGAGGTAGGACAGCTCGTTAGACCCCTCTGGAGCAGCTTGCCCATTGCTTTGCTGAAGATCCTTGCATCAGCCCTTATCTATTTTGTGTCACATTTGTCCCTCCAGTCCTGTTTGATTTAATTCTTACTACATAGATGAGGTGTTTTCATAGATGAAAGTTAAGGTACAGGTGATAGCTTTTTGCCAAGAAAGGTTTGACCAGATGATCCTTGAGGTTCCTTCCAACCTGGTATTCTATGATTCTGATAGCGGAAGCTCATATGCTTCTCATTCTTCACTCTATAACCAAAGCTGTATCCTGAATGCGTTTCAGAGTCCCACTGCTTCTGGACTTGTTTAACTTTCCCTGGGTTTTCATCAGGTTTGATTTTTCCTCTGGGTTCTGCTCCAGATACCTTTGGACAAATCTTCTTAACCCTTTATTGCTCATTTTTGTCATCTATAAAAAGCATAGGACCTTATCTGCAGCTGTTATGAAATTACATTTAATTGTTAGTGGTGGGCTGGCTGTGGTGAGTAAGATACTTTAGAAACAAGCACTGGTGGAAAACTTCTTGCAACTACTGAACTTCAAGGGTTTCGTATCTGTCTTGGTGGGGTGTCTGATGATCATGCCACAGCTTCTTCCAGACATGGAAGTTTTGGGGGGTTATGTGAATTCTCATTGCAGAGACAGTGCAGATAGGTAGCCCACCTTCGGATTTTCACCTTTGGGCAAAATAGCACATTGGCCATTTGGCCTGGTTGAAAAGCCCTGGCAAGGAGAGGGCTGTGCAGTTCCAGTCTAAGACAAGACCTCACTGGCAGGAATGACACCCTACCAGACTGTGAACAGGCAGGTGGGACCTCACAAGGCAGCCTGCAGCACTTTGGTCCTGCCAGGGTTTCTGCAGAGAAGGCAGAGGATTCCTTCTAGGCTTGACTTTCACCTGTTGGCTCTTGCAGAAGATGTCCCTTCTCTAATGCTTTTCTTTTGGACAAAAGATAACGTTCATGGTCATTAATGAACCTGCATTGCCCACATGAGGAGGTCTGCTGGGATGATGGCAGAAAGCTACAGATGACTAGTTTGAAGGCTTAGTTAGACTGGAGGAGAAAGGATGAAAGAAAGCAAGAGGAAAGAAACTGCTTGCCCTGAGGAAACTGAGAGGTGCTAGTGCTAGACCTTACAGGAGGTGATCTTGAGTAGGCCCTGAGGAATTTTGGGATACTTATAAACTACATGCTTCAATACTCAGATGTTAAAGTGATGGGTCCTATAGAGGAGTGAAGAAACTTTAAGTTGTCTTGTTACTCTCTGTGTTGCAGAAGAAGCCATCTGTGGGTTCATTGAGCAAGGAAAATTTCTTGAAGCTTGTGATCATATTTATAATCTGGAGCATTCTGGAAGTGATGAGATGGGAAAGTCTGAGTCACTTTATAAGCTACTGGCTGAACGAATGTGGACTGTGGTGGGCGAAGCTCTCAGTGGAAGTGGTAGGATGTTCCTGGAGCCATTGCGATCAGTGGGGGAATCACTGAAGTGGGAGAAGCAGAAGGAAGCAGAGTGGCTTGGCAGCAGCCAAGAGACTGGGCCTGTTTCCACCTGGAGTCCAAACTTCTGGAGGAAAGAACTGGAGGAACAGCTAATACAGTACATGACAGCCTGGATTCCCCCCCTGAGTTCCTCTGCTAACGCAAATGAGAATGTATTAAACCAGCATCTGAGTCAACTGGAAACGTCATTTCTCCCCAGCCTGGAGCATGGTAGTGGTGTCTTTGAGGAAGCAGGACTGCTCAGCACCTACACCTACTGCTGTCATGCCTCTTTGTCTTCTCACCTTGCCACACTTACTGACAGTAGCCATTTCAGCTTCACCCAATGCCTTTTAGTTTATGAATGGGGCCTTAAAATGTACAAAAGGTATGTTTGAAGGACTTCCTTTTCTGTACATTTTTTCTATGTCTCTATTCAGTTCTGAGCATGATCCCTGCTTCCTGGTAAGGCAGTGATGTTCAGGACTCTTGCTGAGTTTAGACCTGCCCACTGCCTGCTTTATCTTCTGTGCTCTCAAAATCAGATCCTTTTTACATTGCAGCACTGCCTTTTTCTAAGTCATTGGTATTGGGCTCAGGGGTTTAGCAGAAGTAGGCAGTTGTTTCTCTGCTGGATTCCTGTTGGACATGCACGGTGTCCTGCTTTCTTCACCAGTTTCTGTTCTTGTATTAAGACTTTTTTAGCGAGGTCCATGGTACTCCAGTTACCCCAGAATAATTTTCTCTTTCCTTTATGTCATCATGGTGCTCTGCAGGCTTTTCTTGTTGGCTCCATGGTTCTCTTGTTGCTTTATCTGGCTTGTAGTTTGACCAGATGTTTTTGTATTTCCTGCATTAGTGTTTAGGTCACAAGAAAAACATATAGCAGGTTATTAAATTCCTGCCCAAGATTGAGAAAATGGATGTGGCTTTCCCCATGATCTGAAGAGCAGCACATCTGGGACCTTTTGTCTCAGTGTAAATTAAAAGTCTGTGGGTGTCATCAAAGCCTGAAGCTTTCTTGTGATGTCTTTTTGTGTGACAGTGGTAGATGAGGTGTTTGATTCTCTGAGTCTGTGTTTACTTTGCTATTTTACAGCTCCAATCTACTTATACCCTAATAGTTTTCAGCCCTTTTGACTGCTTCCATACAAGATTCCATCTTTTGTTCCTGGTATTGATTACACTTATAAATGGTTGATTAGCAGTTCATCAGGTGGGGTCTCCCCCTCACCAGCTCCAGAAGGAGGGAGGCAGGGTGGTGAGTACATGCTGGTGCATGCTGTCCTCATAGAATAGTTAGGGTTGGAAAGGACCTTAAGATCAAGTTCCAAGCCCCCTGCCATGGGCAGGGACGCCTCACACTAAATGGGTCAAATGCCACCCATGTCACCCAAGTCTCTGTTCAACCTGTCCTTGAACACCTCCATGGGAGACGTGTGGCTATTCTACTGCCGCTTTTAAAATGGTAAAATTTTAGAGCGACACATTGATGAAATATTGAAAACTTGCATGGAATTGGAGGTGAATGATTATATAATCTAAATACATGAAGGAAAGCTCAAAGACAGGGCCAAATGTCTTATGCAAATGCTGAATTCCTTCAATAAAATAAAAAAAAAAAAAAAAAGGAAAACAGCCCATGAATGTAGTAAGGCCAGAATGCAGTGAAGAAAGTGGAACTGAAAACAGCAGAGATGCCAAACTTACCTATTTGGGTTTTCCTTTTTGAGTACAGTTACAACCCTAATGAAAGCTCATGTGTAGTTGCAGTTGTCCTGGTGTATAGCTGCTTCTTATTTCATTCAGAGAGAATACATGACACTTGTAAAATGATGCATTCATGAAAGCGTAGTTGGGTGACTCTGCCCAAGCCCATGAAGGAATTCAGCAGCAGCAATGAGGGAAGGGGAGAGGGAAACAATGAGCAAAATGTGTAATTTGGGCAGCAAATATAGGAAGAAGGAAAAGAAAGAGCACAGAAGAATAGTTGACAAAAGGTTATGATAGTAAATACCATGCTGCAGCTGCCCCGGCACTGCACACACCACTGGGTGCTTGCAGGGCACCTCATTTGCTTGGCGTGAGGCCATGGAGCCAAGCAGGGGGTGCCCGGCGGGTGATGGGCTGTGGAGCAGTGGGGAAGCTGCCCGTCTGCTCTTGTTTCTGTACACAGTGGCAATGAGACATGTCTGAGACCCAGGCAGACCCCCCAGCACAGCCTTTCCTTTAGTGTACGGTGTCTCCTGTGGATTGTTTTGAAGACTGAGGAAAAGTTACTTGCAGTTGCCAAGGTAAGAACTGAGGAGTTTTACCCCAATCTGCCTGTTTTATTCACATGGTTTTAAAACCCTTTATTAACTGCTCTCTTGCTAGATGAGCCAGCTCGGCTCAGGTGTGCTTGAGTCCAAGCTCTCCATCTTGGCCAAGTTTCATTACAGAGCCCAGAGCGAAGCTCCATGACTGTCTTCTGCCAAAAGGATGCTGCCCTGCCCTTGCTGCTTAGCAAACAGATACTGGGGCATTTGCAAATCTCCCTCTGTCTCTCTGATGCATCTTTTTAGTGCTGCAATCTACTCTGCTCAGAAGGCAATGTATCTGGAAGAAATGGGGTTATGGGTGAAATCCACTTCCTTGTTGAGGGCCATTTCAAGATGCTATTCATCTTCTCTCCAGCTGCTAATGAGCCCACAGTGGGGGTTTTTATAGCCCTTTTGCCTCAGCTATGCAGGATATTGAGGCTGCAGGCTTTGTCTGCCTGTGGACCCCTCACAGCCCTCCCCATCCTGCTGGACTGACACTGCTGAGGCTACAGCAATTATTTCCAGAGCCCAGCACAAGCAATCCTGCAGCTGTTGCACACCCGGCACAGCCCTCAAGTAAGGTCAGAGTGGGGCTTCCTGCCTTGTGATCTCACTGCTGACCTCAGCTCCAGGGCTGCAGCATCTCTCTCTTTTCTCAGCAAAGCTCCCCCTTTGAAGAATATTATTGAGGCACATGGAATACAAATGAAGTAGGAAAGATGTGTTGTAGCAACGGGGAGCTCCAGGGGTAACCATGCTGTTTGGAAAACTCAGCGTGGCCTATTAGATTCAGCTAAAGCCAAAATCAGAATCATAGAATAGTTAGGGTTGGAAAGGACCTTAAGATCATGAAGTTCCAACCCCCCTGCCATGGACAGGGACACCTCACATTAAACCATATTAGCCAAGGCCTCGTCCAATCTGGTCTTGAACACTGCCAGGGATGGAGCATTCACAACCTCCCTGGGAAACCCATTCCAGTGCCTCACCATCCTAACAGGAAAGAATTTCCTCCTTATATCCAATCTAAATTTCCTCTGTTTAAGTTTTAACCCATTACCCCTTGTCCTGTCACTACAGTCCCTAATGAAGAGTCCCTCCCCAGCATCCCTATATGCCCCCTTCAGATACTGGAAGGCTGCTATGAGGTCTCCATGCAGCCTTCTCTTCTCCAGGGTGAACAGCCCAGACTTTCTCAGCCTATCTTCATACGGGAGGTGCTCCAGTCCCCTGATCATTCTTGTGGCCCTTTTCTGGACTTGTTCCAACAGTTCCATGTCCTTTTTATGTTGGGGACACCAGAACTCCTGCAGCAGCAGGAGTTACCATACTTATGTCACTTGCTTTCCCTTTCCACCAGCCCCTGGGGAGCAGAGGAAGGGAAATCCCATGGCAAACTGCTAAATCACCCAAGGGAAAGTACTCTAAATTGCAGAGATTTTCATCAAGACCTATTCCCTGAAGGAGAGCATGAAGGTAGTCACAAACATGGAAATAGAAGTGCCAGCCATCCTTTAACCAGGATGGTTAAAGCCTGCTGATTTCAGGATTTAACAATGAGGGTCCCTATGGCCTGTTTCTAATCATTACCTTGGGGAAGACCACATGTTCTTAAGGTCTGTTTTTAGAACCTATTTCATTGAAGGAAATGACTACTCAGGGTAGTGCTAAGGTTACCTTAGAGTAAGTCACTGGGTCATTGACAAGCCCTCAAAGATGCTGACTAACAGTGATGCAGAACTTAATGTTTTTTTTGTTCACTCTAATGTAAGAGCTGGAAAAAGGTTTAGTTTAACCATGAGCTTTCTGTTTTCCTGATACACCATGCATGGAGCAGGCTCACCTAGATCTGGCCGTGGTTGTACTATGCTGCCCTGAGCTGGCTGCATTTTTTTGTGCCACCTTGAATGTAGAGCATTGCAGCTCTACACAGTGCCACGTTGTGCATAGGAAACAGAGCTGGAATTGCTGGAGTGTGTGGCACAGCAGAATCTTGGCTTGCTTCAAACCTGGCCAGCTTAGGACCAGCTCCAGGTTCAAGCTAATGAGATTAAGTAGAGATGAGCTGACTCCATATGGAAAAATGATGCATGTCTCTTTACTCAGCTCAGTGGAATAGCTGATAAAACTTGTTTTATTCCTCTGTTTCTTCTTCTAGGATAATCCAGCCCTTCATTATTCCAAATACACAGGAAGCTGCCCAAGAGTAAATATCCAGTCAGTTATCTCTGAGTTACTGTAGTATATAATCATGACTGTAAATCACCCTGTGTGTGTTTTGTCACTTCAGTTGATGAATAGGTTTCTAAAAGAAAAGAGACCGACCAAAATAAGCTATGGCTTGCTTTGCTTGTGAATACCTGCCTTGTCACTGTTAGTGCCGGCCTGATACCTGTGCAAACTGAAAGCACTTTAAACAGAAATTAGTGATGAGAACTCTGACCACATCTGAAGGTGCTGAGAGCTTAGATGCCACATGGGGCTCAAAACCACTTCCAAACACCACTGTGGGGAACTCAGCCTGTGCTGCACAGAGGTGGTGTTCCCTCAATCTGCACACGTCTAGGGCAAGGGGGCTTTGTGCCTTCTGAGGCTGCAAGGTTGGGGAACTAGAAATGATGGGGCCATTGACTGGGTGTTGATCTTTCACTGCCTTGCTGTAGTGGGGAATTTTACATGAGTGTAAGGCAAACCCCCAGCATGATGTCAGGGTTCATTCTGGTACTGAGAGGTGGAAAATGAACTTTCTGTCACCTGCTTCTGCAGCTGCAGCTCCAAGCTGTCTCTTTGTCCAGAAATGGAGATGGCAGGGGCAGACGTGCACACATGGACAAAAACTCAAGGCAGGTTTACACTGGCCTGCAAAGGATCACTTGGGTTTGCATCTTTTTCCCTCCCTTCATATTTTCAAGTAGATGAAAGGAGGACTGAGAAGTTCATGTGCTTTGGAGTTTGAGCTGAGGCCCTGCTCCTGTCCAAATGAATAAGGCTGTGTGGTTGTTCTGCTGGCGTGCCTGCTGCTGTGTTGGTGGTGCACTCCCACCCATGCTGAGCATCTTAGCCGATTTTGACCTCATTCAATAACAATGTAGGGGTCTCAAGGATGTTAAGTTCTTGCATGTGTTAGAACAGCAGCTGGACAGATGAGGGATACTATCTATAGCTCATCCCTCTGCATTTTCTGAGAGGAAATGGTTGGTGGGACAGTCAGCACAGGTGAGCTGGCCATCCATGGATCTAAAGCTTTAGAACATGGGGTGCTGTGTCTTGGTCAGACAGGGAGGAGCAAGGAGGAAACTGGGCCTGTTTATTACAGCAGAAATTCTGGTTGTCTCCACGTTGGAGTTCTGGTGCCTGAGGTGTTTGTATTAATTCAGACGCATCATCTGATGTGTCTGAGTACCATGGCTCAGCAAGTTATTGCCTTGCAGTTACTAACTAAATGCGTGCTTTGTCCCATTGGAGAGCAAGATCTTCGTGTTGGCTTAAGCTGACACATTTTACTGTACAACTGTGGCAGGCTAGAAATGTTTGTGCAGCTCGGCTGGGATGTGCTATCTCAGCATGTTGCATTTACACAATTGCTCACTGTCAGGTGATGGCACTCTGGAAGAAAGGAATTCTTCTTGGGTTGTTTACAACTGCTTATGTGTCTTTGATGAACACTTCAGTGAGTATGCAGAGCAGTTTTTTGAGTATACTTTTGATGAAATTCTTAAGTGACAGCCACAAAGTTCCTAATTCATCAGCCAGAAAAGATCAAAGACAGAAAGGGAAGATCAGACTTTACATTCTTTCTATTTCCTTGGAGGAAGATGGAGAAATGAAAGAATAAATAAGCGAGACAGACTTTTGAGTTTAAAGCTTCTAGAAAGGTCAGATCATGTTTTAAGCAATGAGCTCTTTCTCTGCAGTGTTAGTTTTGGTTTTACAGCCCATTCAATCTAACATAAGCCAGCCAAGTCTTGGGAAATTTCCCAGCATGCAGCCTCATGGGGCTCATCTCACCATGACAGTAGCTCTAAACACTAACCCAGCTTCTCTTGGCACTCACAAGTCCCTAGCTCAAGTGAGGGAATGCTTTTAATTAATGCTGACTGGTTTATGCGGGTGCTGGTTGGAGCTAGGAAGGGTGGAAAATCTCAGCTACAGTAGCTGGCAGCACAGAGTTATGTCTAAGTGTTGTTTTGCTGTGTGGGTGCCTTCATCTGAGCTAAGCTAACTAGGGAAGACTGTAGATAACCCGAACTGACACTGGGATGAAAGAAAGCTGCAAATCATTTAAACTCAAACAAACAATGTAGAACAAAACAGAACAATGTTATTAGGTCAGCTGGAAAATAGCCAGGCTTTGGGTTAAATGAGACAGCCAAAAAATAGAGGCAGAAATTCATCTAGTCCAAATGCATAATGAGAGCCTGGGAAACCTAACTCTTCACAAATGCTATTATATCTCAACTGTTTTTTCTCTGTTCTTTTAATATTTAGAAGGAAGTAGGGAAAGCCCTGAAAGAAGCCTTTGATATTGGGAAACCCCCTTGCGCAGATGCTGCAGTGATTCAGGTAAAGTGGTGGGGACTGAAACGCTCTCGTACTTTGGGGCAGTCATGGTTTTGCACACAAATATGTAGGTATTTGGCAAGACCCAGTTTTGCATGTCTTGAGCTAAGCTTGATGTGTTAAAAGTTTGTAAGTTAGCTGCCATCCTTAAATTGTATCTGTTTGCTCCCAGACTTGTTTTTGTCTTGTGCATCTGTAAAGAGAACTAAACTACGTAAAAAAGGATGAGCTGAGATTAGCTGATTCAAGCTGAAGCTGCATTTTTATATATTCACCTGGATTTTCATGTAGCCTGTTTGGGAAGTCATGGTGTATGTTCTGCAGAGCACCTCTATAAAACCAGTGAAAGCTGTTAAGCTATGGCAGGTCCCCATGCATGGCAGTGCAAATGTGACTGCTGCCCTGATGGGTTAGCCAGTGCAAGGGACTACTACAGAGCACGGTGAAGGTGAGTATGCAAAGGGCATTGCAGAGGCATGCTCTGCTGGTGTTTGGGCAGTATATACCACAGCCAGAGGGCATTTGGATAAAGACTCTCAAAAGGCTTAAAATAAATCCTGGGGTTTACATGCTCAAGTGATGCTAGAGATTAGGGACAGGCTGTGGCTGCCATGACTGTATCCTTTGCTGCCACCACCACAGCGGCAGTCCTGTTTCAGGTCACAAGAGAGGGAAGTAGCCCCATGGTCTTTTGGGATGGCAGACAACCTCAGGCACCCTACTGGAGGCTGATCAATAGCAGCTGGCCTTCCTTGAAAGGATACAGCTTTGTCTGGCAAAAAGAGGCTTTTATGACCCAACTCAGACCCAGGTGTCATGTGCAGAGCTCACAGAGAGGACTGCTCCCTCCTCACCTTGCCCCATTACCTTGGAGTGGTGGAGCAGTGATGCACTCAGTGATGTACCTGTTCGAGGGTAGCTTCTAGCTTTTCATTTCCCACTTTTAGCTGACAGAACAAAAGTTTCTAATGGGAATCAGACCAAAACCTGGTTGAATGCTGTAGTCCTCATATCTGCAACTTTTGGCCATACTTCAGCATGGCCAAATTTTGCTCTGTTGTGTATGTAACTGACAGGCTAGGATGCTCTAGAGCAGGTGATGGGAAAGCTCAGATAAATAGGCAAGCCTCATGAAATTATTTCCTCCTCGTCAATTTTCTCAGGGTGACACTTACAGATCAGATAGAAAATGAACAAGGTGTCATGGAAACTCATCAGCTGTGGTTTCCTGACACTTTAGGCTGGCATATTTTATCCTGTCCATTTGGGTGAACTTTCACACCTGTTGTGAGCAGTGGAAAAACCCATCACCCTTTGTCTGTGGCTGGTGCTTCCCAGAGCACTGGGAGAGTGGACTGTATGAGCCCATCTGTCTCCTTTTATCCATCTGGCTCTCCTCTCCTTGCAAGCTTTTGTTTCCACGAAGCAACTAATGGGCAGCATTACATTACCACCTGCTCCAGGCTGCCCAATATGGAGTGGATTTTGGCTGTCTGCCACAGCCCACTTTTCACAGGCACCTGGGCTACCCAGCTGGGGTCAGTGTGGTGAGACAGACACCGTAGGGCTTAACATGCATTACTGTGTCAGGTGTGAGAGGTGGTGGCTGCGGAGATGATGCCTGTCTTCTTCAGTCACCCCTGTTGGAGGAGCAGGGCAGTGAGAACTACCTAGCCTTCTTTATAGCATTTGAACCCAAGTTTGTCTGTGAGGGTGTCACAGTGAAGTGTGGGTGCTCCTGCAGACAGCAGGTCTTCGACTGAGCTAAGCTGCCAGGCTGGACATGGCTAGCAGAGAACATCTACAGGGATAGGCTCTTCCCCAAGCACAGGACTTGACTCCAGCCTGTTGACTACAATGAAAGTGACGGTAGCAAAGGTAGAGGATCAGACATTAAAATCAGGCTCCTAAAAATTACTTTTATTTCCACAAGGGCTCTCAAAACCAAACATGGAGTTGTTGCCCAGAAGGCAGAGGGTTATGCAGCAGCATGAGGGGTAGGATGTATTCCTAATCACTGCATAGGGAACAAATAGCTTTGGCCTGCTCTCCTTTCATGCCTTGAAATCTACAGATACTAACAGAGAAGACAGAGGCTGCCTGGCATGTCAGTGAGAGCCTGAGTGAGAAGGTGGAAGCTGTATGCCTGGAGGAGTGCCTGAGGTTCCTGGAGAGGTAGGAAGGACGCCGTTTCCTCCTTGGCAATTTCCTCGGTGCTCAAAAGAAAGAAATCCTGATAAAGCAACTGGTGATGCACTGTTCACCTGGATCTGCCATTGCCCTTCTTCAGTTTGTTGGCTGTTTCCCATCCATCTGTTACTGGAGAGGCAGCACTTGACTGCTCTTCATGTGCTCAGCATTTGCTGTTGGAGTAAAGCTGAGGGAATAAGGTGCACCTGGACTTGTCTTGACAGTTTAAAGCCTTGGGGGATGGTCTGAAGAGGCTCAGACCTAAAAACAACCAGAAAGAGGGGCAGCCATGTGGCCACTGTCCAGGCTTGGTCCTGCTGTAGATCCCATTTTGGGGAGTGAAACTGCATGCTGAAAAGACAAATAGTCATGGAATGTTTCTTCCATTTGCTGATGAGCTGATGCTGTCAGATGTGTAATGAAGCACACCAGTTAAAGATGTGTCTTCCTGTTTTAATTTAGCTATGAAAATGAAGTAAGAAACTTTCTCCAGCTCGATGGCTGCCCAGAGATCTGCAGTGGCTTATGGATCCTGGAGAACTGCTGCATTCTCAGGTTAGAAACCAGGCCCTAGTGGTATGGGAAGTGAAATGAATTTTCTGCGGTTTGATTCCTTCTACCTCTGCTATGGGGTCAGCCTTGCCTCCTTGGAGCTGGTCATCCAGCTCCATGCACACCAGCCCTTAAGCATGGAGGGAACCAGCTGCAGTCAGCAAGACCCCTCAGTGCTGTCCCAGGAGAAGGAGACTCAGGTAGGGGCTGTACCTGTGGCCAGGGCCATGACTGCTATCTTGGCAGCATCGTGCTGCTGCATCTTGCCTGCTCCCAGGCCCTGCAGGTGCAGGAGCCGTATCCTGTGCTCCACCATCTCACTCTTCCTGGTGCCCACGACACTGAGGCAGGCAGCAATGCTGTGTTGCATGTGGGAACATTATTCTGGCCAACCCTGCCATATGCTGTTGTGTGATTCCTTTCCCTGGCCTCATTCTTCTTCATTAAGAAAGCCTCATAAACGTTGCACTGAGATGCATGTGCTGGTGCACTTCAGGGTAAGCCCAAGCTTAAGTGCTTTGAAACCTAGCTGAACATGACAGGCTTTCCCTTGGGTTGCTAGGAAGGGGGCAAGCAATAAAGAGCAGAAGGATGGGGGAGGCTGTTTGCACCTATGAGCTAATTTTAGGAGTGCTTGCAGCGATGAAGAAAACAAGGTTGTTTCTCTTCCTCCTGTGTAAAATTATACAGGGATCTCTGGAGTCAGCAAAATGCCCAAATCCAGCATATGCACAGTGCTTACTTGACATCAGAGCCTTGTGTTGAGTTTTGTTTGTTGTATTTGCATGTTGCTGGTCCTGAATCCTAGACTGAATACTTATGAGGCTCTTTTGTGTAATTCTTTACAGTGATACTGAGAATGAAGTTGCACATTGAGGTTTTCCAGAAAGTAAAATGTCCATTTTCAAGCTGGTGACCATTTTAACCAGGATTTCCTGACTTGAGGGTTGTTCTAATGGAAGAAAATTGCTTGTCTTGTATTTGTAGGGTGTCAGAGGCACACAGGATGTTCATCCAGCCCCGTTTGTCAAGGCCCCTTCATGCCTACTCCTTTCTGAAATACTGACTTTTTATCTAAACTCACTAGTGATGGGTACAAATGGCATCTGTGTGCATTGAGCTTTTGCGTCCTTGTGGCAGTATTTTAATGAGAGCCATCCAAAAGATGGGTGCACATATGCAAGCCACTGAGCTAGTCCTGGACCTGAGCATGTGTCCATTCAATTTAATGATGTTTCGGTTACCGTAGGAAGAGTTTTGATCTGAGAGAACAGCCTGATTTCATTGATTTCATCTGATCAATACTTTCCATATACTTTTTTTAACAGGGCTGTCTGGTGTAAGCTAACATACATTTACAGTGCCAGCACTGGTCAGGATGTTAAGGTAAATGGATTTCTAGACAGGATGGAAGATGAGGTTACTGAGCATTTTCTGCAGATGGTGGCTTCTAAAGTCAAGGTATGGGAAACCCACATTAACACTGAATATTTTCAGACTGTAAGGCAGACATGCGCTTCACTCTCATGTCCTCATTTGGAAGGAGTGAAATCATAGTTTGATCTGCAGGCCCAGTGCCCTCCTCTGCCTTGTCTGAAGCTGTATATTGACAACTTCATCTTTTCCCCTTTTTGGAATCCCAGTTCCACTGTTGGTAATATTTGCTGTTGTGCTACAAATGGGCACCTCATGGTGGTCCTGAGCACCCAGACCCCAAGGGTTGAACTTCACCTGATACTACTCATCCCCAGCATCTGGGCATCTTCCCAGGGCAGTGATAACTCACACAGCCCAAGGCTGAGGTGGGTAGTCAGGATGTAGATAGAGAATGCTGATCAGAAATCTACCCATCCCCTGGGATAAGTTCCCCTCCCTTCATACTTTCTGATATTAGACTATTGGCCCAGACACCCGTGTTCATATCTGGTGCTCCACGTCTAAATTGCACGCAATTGCAGGTTCCTGATAGCATATGGTTGTGTATGCTTCCTTGGGAAGCTCCTCTGAGCATCTTCAGGCTCATTGCACAGGCTCCCTCAAGCATGCTGAAGGCAGGAAAATGAAATGACAAAAGAAACTCTGGCCACACTGTGCAGCTTTGGTCTCCAGAGCTCATTGCCAGCCTGTCCCATTGGCCCACATGTCAAGGTGGGAGCTGGAGGTGGTTCTGACAGGGAGTGTGGGCAACCCTGGGAAGGAACAGGAGACCTAGGTCTCAGGCTTTCAGTCCTTCTCGACTGTGTCAATGTTGGCTTTGAATTTATGCCCTGCCTACCTTCTAAATGACCTCTGTACTTTATCACTGAATAAGAGGCAACAGCCGTGCTGGGAGCAGGGTGTCAGAGCAGAAGGATGCAGAATGGCTGGCTCTTCCTGCACTCCCCATCCAGAGGGGCATATTTTACATAGTTCCCAGATTACACCTATTGTCACCCTTTTTTTTTTTACAGTTTTCAGTCTTCCAGGTTTGGGATTACGGATTTAACACGTCCTTCCTGAGTTCAAATTCTTTCTTTCTTGAATGTTTTCTTTTCTTTGAAATGAAGGCACAGGATGCTGCAGCTCATGGGGGAGTCTGTTTCCGAAAGCAGAAATAGCAAAAGCACAATAGTCCATGTCTGCCGTCTTTGTGGTGTCTGTACATGTGCACCCTTTGACTTTGTCTGCCCCTTTTCCTCAGGGAACACTGAAGGAGCACTTCAAAAAGTGTGACAGCAGTTTTCACCACATCCTTGAATCCTTAAAGCAAAGTTTTTTGGTATTTGGGAAGAAAAAAACAGACACATATGAGGTAAGAAATAAGTAAGAAGGTAAGAACAAGATATTACTCAAGAAATTACCAAAAATAGTCCTTGAACCTCTGGATGGCACAGTATTTAAACATGAATCCAAACTACACTTTTGTCTGTTTTTAAAAGAGCTCTTAAAGTGGTGTCAGTCCAGTTCTTCTATTTAAGAGAGTTGGATATCATCTTTACTGTGACAACTAGGAGCTTTCTGTAATCTCAGCAGAGAAACCAAGTGAAGAGATGTGGAGATGTATCTCCCAAATAGAGAAGGGACCATTGGGCCATCTCTGATCCTGCCATTGCCCCAGTAATATTGGAAATCTTCTCAGCTTCTAATGTGCTTTAACATTAGTTGTAAGGAGTATTTATGCCTTTGATGGAGAGTGGACACACAGGGAAGGAAAAGGGCCAGATTCACTCAGGCAAAGGGTTGGGAAAGAACAAGTTCACAGGGTACTTGAGTTTTTTCACCTTTAAGATAGCCTAAACAATTTTTCTGGAGTCTCACAACACTCTTGAGTCTGTCTCTTTGGTAATGAGATTGGTACCTGGGGTAGTCTCTTTTCCACATAGGTTGGATTTGCTGCTGCTACCTGTGCCACGCATGTCCCCTAAGCACTGGACTCTCAGGTCTGCAGGCTCTTTGTCAGTGCTCATTTTAATTAATATTTTTATATGTGGAAAAAGGTAATGGAACAGAAAAAAAAAAAAAAAAGATAGAAGCTATTCTTTTGTTGTTCGTATCCTGACATTATGTCAGATTATGGCAGATCACTGGACATTATGTCACATTAATGCTGGGGCAAACAGCAGCTTGGTAGTGGAGCACTGTGCCAGAGCTGTCCATCTCTTGCTTTGTCTGTTTTGGACAGGGCTGGGGATTTCCTGTACCTTTGGACTGCAGCCTAACACTGCTTTGATTTCAGCTGCTAGTGAAATGTGGTTTATGTGCAGCAGCCCATCTCCCCTTGGAAACCTCACCCTCCCTTTTGGGCACTGCACGATCTTGGCAATGGAGTTTCTCAGCAGGTAGTGGATGGCTCAGAGATGCCCAGGTGACTTCTCTGTGCCCAGCCACAACTGTGTGCCCAAAGGTATGGCCCTAGGCTGTGTCTGGTGGGGATGATCCAGGGAGGCTGGATCTGGCTTTGTCTGTAGACCAAGCTGTCTCCAGGGGATGTGTTTGTTAGCTAAGGCAAGTGTTGCTGCTGCTCTGGAGTGTCAGTGACCTTTGGGTCAGCTAACTGGTCCTATTGCTTTTGGTTGGATGACTCCACACTTACCATCAATGTTTATGTCATCCACATGCAGCTCGGAGGTACGCCATGTATTAGACCGGGCATTTTAAAGAAATACTTAAGCAAAGAAATGGGACAGCCAGCTGCATGGACAGAATATCCACTGCCTACACTGGTCAGAGCCCTACAGGAATGATTTAGTGCTTGCTCGGTACAGGGAAGTTAATCTGTGTGTCTTTGCTCCGAGCAGGCCCTTGTCAAGGCTGTCAATGCCATCATTATTGCAGAGTATGTGCAGGCCCTCCTGACCACTTCCAGGAAACTGTCTTCTGTGCAGAGGAGGAGGATTGTCAGCAAGATGGAAGAAGACCATAGGATGCTGCAAGACATCTTTAAAGAATGCTTAGTAAGTTTTTATATGGTTACAGTTTTGCTCTCTATCATCAAGAACAGTACCAGCAGAGGAAAAGGCTCTGAAAGCAACAGAAAAGCTTATGGGGTCTTACCACAGTGGCATCCAGCTTCACAGAAATGACAGTCAAATGTGCTGATGGCCCTTCTGATCTGCCAGAAGATGTTAGTTTATAGTTTTGAAATGTATGACTAGAGGAGACAAGTTTCGCACCCCTGCCACTGACATAAGAATGAGGCGAGTTCCTCTGAGCTGGTGTGACAGCTCCAAAGCCGTCAGCTACCCCAGGCAAGCCTTGGTACATGGTATGGGGGTGCAGATGAGGAAGAGCTGTGTTCCCCCCAGTACTTCCCTTTGAGCCTCTGGACTGATAAACCAGATCAGATGCCCCACATCTTCACCTTCTCCTTGTGTTGCCCTGTATGACTGCTCCTCCCTGGACATGGTGTTTGCGTTGTTACCCTTCCGTCCAGCTCCTCCCTGCTCCCGCGGGCCCTTCCCAGCCCCTCAGAGCTGAGCTGATTGATGCATGAGCTATTTTCCTGTGCTGCAGCATTTCCTCATGGGCGGAAACATGATGATGCTGTTGTGGTTGGTGATGGCTGCACAGGGAGGCATGAGTCTTCCTGCAGGGGAAAACTCACCATTAGGGTGTAAAGATGTATTGCAGAAGGGACAGATGGGGTGTAAAAGCCGAGCCACACCTTCAAAGAAAGCTTGTGGGAAAATGTGAGGTCTAATTTGTAGAAAAAAAACTTTGGAAGCTTAAAAAAGTCTCTTTGCTTAATTCATAATCTGGTGTAATTGGCAGTGCTGCACATAGCATCTGTGGATGCCACCAGGCTGTCTCATGGGTCCGTTCATTACCCAAGGGCAAGGACTGCAATGCCAGCAGCATCCCCCCCTGCAGCCACTCAACCCAGCCGGAGAATCACTGCAGCGCAATGTGCCCTGGCACAGCCACTTTGCAAATGCAGGCTGAGAGTGCCCTCATAGCGCCTCATAAGAGGCTAGACTGAGCACCACACTAATGGCTGCAAAATCAGTCTGGTAACAGGACTCAAATGACAGAGCAGATAAAAGACCACAGCTTTACTTTTTTTTATACTTTCAAAAATCCTGAGTCATTTTCACAACTGATGGATTTAAGTGCTAGGGACTGGAAATCTATTTTTGCCCATTTGAGTCCCCCTGCAAGTCATTTGTCAGCAATTCTTACTTTGTCCAAAGGATAAAATGAAATTGAAATGATTGTCTGTAGGCTCCTTTAAAAAGCTGCCAGACTCATTACAATTAATGCATTAGTTTCATGGTGGAAAGCTGGAAGCTGCCAGTGCTTTTAGCTGAAGACCCACCTCTTCCTGGAGTGATCAATCACAGATGAGTCAATGCTTTGAGCAATTGAGCCACTGGGAATAGCAGGAGGATTCTCTAATCTTAACTCTGAAGTTTACCAGCGATGCTGCACTCAGCATCAGCTTTGGATGTAATGTGCAAGGAAAGCTGGTTTTATAGTGTGAATGTGATGCAGAAAATCTAATTATCTACTAAACCCGTAGATTCAGCTTGGGTGGAAAAAGTCTTCATCTAGTTAGCACTACTTCCCATGTGTCTCCAGCCTGTTTGCTTTCTTACTTGAAGTGGGAGCACTGATTTGCAGGGGACAGTCTGATCCTCACTCAAATGAGGTACATGGTTATGCATGCAAAATATGTACTCTGCTATGGACAGAATTTATCGTGCAGTTGCTGCACAGGCTGCACCTGCTCCCTGCCCTGCTCTGCCCTCTCTTCAGGCTCTTCCTTCCCCTCCGTCCTCAAAACACATTAGGTAATGCCTTGCTTCTCTCTGATGAGCAGTACGTGTCAGAGGCGCTTAAGTACTGCTGACAAGACACCTCTTTGTTGTCCTTTTAGACTGCAAACTGTTTACCTCTGACCTTGCCTGTCTATATAGCGCTTAATGAAATCTGACAACTTCATATTAATTAGCATTTTGTAATAGTGAGCTTGCCAAGTATGAAGCTGTGCAGTATCGGTGCCTTAGGAGCTGAGTGCAGCTTGTGTGGTGTGCAGAGCTAGACGTGCTGTGTGTCTGCAGTGCGGAGGAAGAGAGGGAACAATGTCTTTGGATATTGTTATTAATATTTTCAATTTATATTCAATGCAGAGGTAAGCCCCACAGAGAACATGGCCTGCTGTTTCTAATGCCCCATGGTGATCAGGGGAGCCTGGGCTTCTCCTGCTCCAGTTTGGCAGCCTGTTCTCCAGGTTTGCTTTGTCACAGAGTCTCTGTTGACGTGATGGCATCAATAATTCAGGGAAGCAATTTAATCGCATTACTGCACCGATGAAAAATGTGAGCAAGACCTGAAGCTCTCTCTTGGCAGTTCATCTGCATTCTGCTTTATCCGGCTTTGCTAAAAATGCTGCATGTTTCTTGGTGAGGCTTTCTTCTGTGAGCTCCAGTTTAAAGAGAGCTGACCATATGCATCTACCAGCCATGTCATATCCTTTACAGTGTCCAGCCCTGCTTCCCATTTTTTCTGTTTTGCTGATAGAGGATCTGGTCCCCTCACCCTCTCTCCAAGGTCGATTTTCTGTCCCTGGGCTGACTCCAGGGCAGCAGAAATGCCAGCGTGTCTGGCCAACAGAGCTTGTTTTCACATAGGTACAAGGGCTGTGCTTACCTCTTCTAGAAGCAAAACACTTCCCAAAGGACAAAGGGGCCTTGAGAGGACAGGCAATGTAGGGAATAATATGGAATATTTGCCTGCTTTGCCAAAGGGAATGCAGGAGGGGATCCTGCGCTGCTGAAGGTAGTCACACAGCCCTGGAAGGAGTCTGTGGCTACACCCCAGTTTCTTTTCTCCTATTCTAGAGGGAAATCAGGCTGCTATACATGCACAGACAGGCCTTCAAAGTTCCTAACCCATGCAGCAAGATCCTCAGTTTGATGTGAGTCCAGCTTTTAACACGTGTGCAGCTTTCCTTGCCCTGAACACACCTTTGCTTCTCTCCCCAGGGTCCTGCAGCTGGTCACCTCAAGGATCCTATACAAGCAATTTTAGAGCTTATTCAAGCTCCTGATTCTGAGGGGATGAAAATAGCCCTTTTGCCCATTCTCAGAGAATTTCCTGATCTAAGGTAAGGTGTTTTATTGGTTTGACTTCTGCACTTCCTTGCATGATTACTTGCCGCCAGAAGACCTACAGAAATATTAGTCCTGTGATACGTTTAGCAGTGTGCTCAGCCAGGCACAATGTTTACCTCTGAACGTACCCAGCACTGCCTGTTTGCAAATGCTGATTAACATGGTTTGTAATGTTGACAGACATTAACCAGTGGAGTTGAGATGTCCTTCTGTAAAGGTGAAGGCTTGATCAAATGGTTGTCAACAAAGCAGGAGTGCTGTGGAAAAATACTACCTGAATGGACAATTTACAGGCACATGTGTGCCACATATAGGTTTCAAGAACATCCTTAACTCAGGCATTTCATAACTTCCAAGTATTTGGCATTTGGCTTTAATACTTCGCCAACCCTTTTTTAGGTAAAACTATTTTCACAAAATTCTAGATGTATTCATCAAGAATATATACTTCCATTCCCACAGGAAACTGTTAACAGAAATGAAACCCAATTTTTATTAGAGAAGGTGAGATCTTAGTAACTGCATTTGTTCCAAAGTCTGTGGTTTCTTACATCTATTTTTTGTTCTGATGTCTTGTGCTGGTGACTGTGTTTTTCCAATTTAACATGATTACAGTGTAAGGCTCTCTGTCACAGGATGCTGTGAAGGTCAAAAGTGTAAATAGCTTCAAATGGGAAGCAGACAATTTGTGGTAGATAATTATTTCAGTGCCTATTCAACATGACAGGCATAGTGTAACCCCCAGAGAAGGAATTCACTAAAACTGCAAACTGCCAGAAGCAAAACCCCGAGAAAGACAGAGATCATGTTATGCTTCATCTGGGTTCTGTATTCTTTTCCTAAGTGTTTACTACTTTTGAAGATGCTACTGAGTAAAAGCTGCTTATGTGATAGAGTATAGCAATTCTTATTCTCTTGCATATATATGCACACATATGTATAACTATATACATAGTTATATAATAAGTGGGCATAGAAAGTACTCAGAAGATTATTTTGATCCAGATCTCAGAGGAGATCACCCTGGTGTGAGTAGATGCACAGTTCTTGATTTCAGCAGATTCCTGTATGTTTAAAATTGTTTGGCTTGGATACAATTGACCTGTTTGTTAATCAGACTAAGATGTGTGGCCACACTCAGCAAAGCAGGGCTATGTAGAGCAAAAATCTTAGAGCCTTCCAGATGAACAAAAAGTATCTCTGTTTGAGGCAAGAAAAGATATAAAAATGCTTCAAATGGTCAAATGCAGATTTCAAATGCAACCTTTTTCTAGGAGAGACCTAAACTGAAGTTTCCTTCAATTTCATGGGGATGCTGTGGGCACTAGGCTTGGCACTCATGAACTCAGCCGTATCTCACAGAGCTTTTGTGATATGGCCTCCTCCTTGTTAGGTGGCCAGTAGGGGTCAAAAAGCAGCTCAGCAGTTTCCAATCTTCGGTCTGGTCCAGCAAAACTGAGTGCTAGAAAGCAAGATTTTTTCCTTGATTCGTTCACTGACCTGCCTTCTTATCCTTTTGGAAAGGAAGGAACATCTGAGTGCAGTGCTGAACATCAAAGTTTCGCTCAACCGAGAAGACAGAGCTGCTCTCTTGGAGGCATTTCATGATAATTGCAGGGACTCAAACCCAGGAGTGAACTTGCTTTTTGCAGATATAGAAGTGAAACCTGGAAAATACGGACTCTGTGCCTGCCTCTGCTGTTAGCAAAGGTAGGTGTGTGAGTGTAAGCATGCTTGTGTGTAACACGCATACCTGTGTGTGTAACACGCATACATAGGCATTCCTGCTTACAGGGAGGTGGAATGACTGTGTATGTAGCATCACCTCCCAAGGTCCTCATTGCTGTATACGCTAGTTCTACTTCCCTCTCTCTGCCTGCAGATTTCTATGTCATGAAGCATTCTGTTGTAGGCAGTGCAGGGTGCTGAATGCTTAGATGTGTGATTCAGGTTACAGCAGGGACAGAGAAGACAGGGCTATTCCTCCCTGTCCCTTGCTCCCATCTGTGTGCCTCCACAGCAAGATCTCTTCACAGCATCCTTTCTTTCCCAGCTCTTACCATGTGTGCATGGGCAGGGTCTCCCAGGCAAGCACTGCTGCCTCCTGGCAGGGTGTGCTGTGGGATTTTCTCCCCAGTGGTACTCCTGCTTCCCTGGTGCTGAGGGAGGGATGTGTGAGCCTCACTGCAGCCCCCTCCACGACAGCTGCATTAATTAAGCTGGGCTTGCTCCTGTTCAGGTGACTGTGCTGCAAGCACCAGAGGTGAGTGTGATCCCTTCATGCTGGCAGCAACAGCCGGTGGCAGAAAGGAAGAGGGATCAAAGTCAGAAGGATGACTGTCACTATAAGGTCTTTAATCCCCTGGCATGAATTGCCAGGGCTCATCTGGATCACCTGCAGTCTTCTGTTGGTTTCCCAAGTGATTCCTTCTCAGTCACAAATTGGGCTTTTTTTCTGGGGGGGGGAGGGGAAGAGGGGGGGTTAGGGGATAAACTGCAGCAGATCTTGAAACTAAGCTGGTCCTCAGGATTTAAAAATACTTCTTAGTGGAGAACGTGCAGCTGTTTGCTTCACTTTGAATAATCTGCAACTTCTTTTTAGTCCAAATTTGCCCAGCTCCAGCTAAGAGCCAGAGAATCTTGTGTTATCTTTGCCAGGCCAGAACCTTCAGCTATCAGAAATAGTCCCCCCTTGGTTAATACTTACAGATTGTCACCAGTCACCTTCTGTTGGATAAACTGACTAGACTGAGTATCTCAGGTTGAGAAGCACAGTCCCTTTCCACCTCTTCCTCTGCTTTCCGGTGTCACCATTTATTTATAGCTCCCCATGTTGATGGATGAAGGATGAGTTATACTGAGCTCTGACCTGAGGCCTCCAGGCACAAGCAGGCAGCGGGCTACCCTGCTCTCAAGGAGAGAAAGCAATTAGAGAAACTATTAATAAGGACACAGCTTTCCCTTCCTAATCAAGACTGATTGGGATATAATGAACTGGCTATCAGCCGCCTCCTTTTATACCCTCCTTTAATCAGGAATTACCCATGGCATCGCCTTCACTTTAGAAGAGGTATTCAGGAACATGTTTTAAAACACTGTAAATCAGATAATCTCCTACTTGCTGAAATCCCCTGGGTAAATAGGCTCTCAATCCCAGAAAACCTGGCTGAGTCTGCAGTGTAGCAGAAGCACATGTGTGGCACAGGTTGGCAGCTTCATCCATGTAGTGGTGAAAGCAGTTATGGGGCGTGCTCAAAGGAAAGTCACCTTCCTCCTTCCATCCCAGCCCTGTGATTTTGCTGTTCCACTCTGGGGTGTGACCTGCAGGTACATTGGGGATCCTCCACTTTCTCCCAGACAAGGACACAGTAGTTGCTCACATTTGTTCCTTCTGTATGTGGAAGTGGGAAACCTTTGGAAAAGTGTTGTCTTTGACTGTTTCATGTTAGCATGGAATGACCTCCCAGAAGAGGAGTGAGCTGTTGTGGCTGGAGTGGGCAGGAAGCAGCAGGGATGCTGCCCACAGCTGTGGGCCCATTGATTACGTTAGCTGGAGTAGCCCAAGAACTGGGGATTTTTCAGCAGGTAAATGTTGATACAGCTTCATGCAAGATCCTGTGCACAGGAGCAGTGTTGGCTCTTGCATATGTTCTGCTGAGCACTTAATGACCCAGCTTTTTTCTTACTTTCCCTTAGGCCTGCTGTGAGAAACGTGAAGTTTCACTCCATGTGCGGTGTCTGCAGTCACAGCTCCTTGAAACCTTCAGTGATCCATGCAGCCTGATGTATGGAGAAACCTGACAGCTATGGAAGACAATTCCTGCACTTCTGCAGGAAAGCCAAGAGGCCCAAATCCTAATCTATGCAGAGTCCAGGTGGAAGGTGAATGGAATATGGCAGAAAGACATTCTTAGCTGAGCCCTGCTAGTTATTCCCAGGATGTGGCCTGGTGGTGAGTGGAGGAGGAGGATGGTCCCCCCTTGATGAATTTCTCTCTGCTTCCATCCCTTGTTTCGGGCACTCTCATGTAAAACCAGAGTGCTGCAGCACAGTGTCATGGCAGAAGACATGGCATCACAACCTTCACCAGCAACCCAGGACCCTCTGTTAGGGAATCCTGCCTAGCCCATAGTTCTGGTGGTGTCTGCAGTTTTGGGCACCTAGATCCACACACCCAAAGCCCTGCACCAGCGAGGTGCAGACAGAGCTGCCTCTTTTCTTGCTCCCCACACACGAAGGCTGGGACCTCCTTTGGGAGCAGCTTGCCATGGCACTGGCTGTGGGATGAAGAACTCTTTCCATATGAGTTTTATAGCTCTGGAGCAGAGTCTTGCATTGGTTTTTATATCTCAGTTGCTGGAAATTTCCTTTTGGAGAGGGAGGGGAAAGCCTCACGGGCAGCAGGCAGTGAAAGGAGATGTTTGTCCCAGCCTCTGGGCAAGGTTTGTGCTGTTTTCAGATGTAAATAGGCAGTTCTGCTGGGAAAACGCCGACTTTTCTTCCCAGTTATCTATGGACTGGTCACAACCTCCAAGCTGGATTTCGTTCAAGGCCTTTGTTTGCTATTGTGTTAATGTAGGCCATTACTGCTCCTCTCTGGCCATGTAAACAAGCAACAAAGCTCTCCTACCTCAGCAATGCCACTGCTTTTCTGGGCAGCCATTCCCCCTCAAATCTGCTTCCCTAACAAGAAAAGGGGCAACAGGGTTCTCCATGTCCAGGGAGTCTCTGTGGGATTTTGGGGCACCATGAGAGGGCAACAAGAGCTGTCCTGTGCCCTTCCTGACTGCATGCCTGCCCCAGAGGCCCTGCTGCTGTGTCCTTTGCAGTTTATAGCTGTCCATTGCTGCTTCAGTGACACCTTTTCTGGACATGGGGAGCTGGTGGAGCTGCAGCCTGGCTGTGGGGTGTGAGTTGAGCTGTGGGGCTGGGTGGACCCTGCCTTCTAAGGGTGCCAACTCTGCCATGTACCCTCCTCTACCACCCATGGCACATTCAAGAGTAGATGGAGTAGATGGAGTCCACCGCGACAGTGGGGTCAGATTCAGCTTCTGCCAATGGGAATTCCAAGCAATGAACCCTCGGGAGAAAATAAAAGCTCCTTTGACATTTCAATCATTTAAAATAATGCCACAGCCCGTGAATGGCTCCTGCCACATACATGTCAATGTCTGTGTAACATCTCTGCCATTTGACATTCAAGGTCAGATGAGGGTATGTTCTGCTTACAAGCAATGGCTGGTAACCATAGGGCATGCTGGACTTGGCACTACTGACCTGAAATGAGATGGATGAGGACCAGCCTCATGCTATCATGACTGCTGATGTGCCTGTCCTCCCTGGGTGGGCAGGGGATAGGCAGCACCTTCTACTCTGTGTGTGTGTGCAGAGAAGTGCTGTTTTCAGTAAGGTTTCTTAGCAGCAAGTTTCTGCACCCTGTGTATAGCATCCAGTCATGAAGAGACTGAGTAAAGACTTGAATTTGCCCATGAGGTTTAGCACTGGCAGCACACGAGGTTTTCCAGAGCCAGAGGGCCCAGGGACATTGGCTGGGGTGGACATTTGGGTGATGGGGAGATGCCACCTGGTGTGGAGGCAGATGGTGTGGGAGGGATGTCCTCATCCACCTGCAGGTCGCTTGGGGAGAGCAGATGGTGTGTGAGGAGGCCCTGGGTGGGTCCCCGGGTGGGGAGGTGGTGGCAGAGGGGATGCTGGGTCCCTTCCTGTGCTATCTGGGGGGATCGGAAGGAGAGGGAGGCTGTGGGGAAGGGAGATGAGGGATTTCCCTTGTTTGGGGGGATTTTAAGCCACTCCCCAAGCTGACCCAGCCTCCTCCTTCCTAGCCTTCACCCTAAACTGGGGTTAAAGCACTTGGGTGGGATTTGTGCTGCTCTCTGTAGAGGGATGGGAAGCAGGGTCACACTCAGGATCCTTCTGCAGGATTATCTTGTGGCCTCAGGATGTGGGCAGGAGCAGCACTGCTCTTGCCCTCAGCCTGCCATGGAGCCATGCTGCGCATTTCCTACTCGCCCTCATGTCCAGCAGCTCCACCACTGAAAGCAGAACAGAATTGTTTGGAGCTCAGCAACCAGAGGCTCCCTGCAGAAAGACCCCCTCCCACCCTGGGTTTCACTGGGATCCCCTTGGTGTCAGGGTCATGCCACTGCCATGCTCACCTATCACCTGGATGTGCACTGGGCAGCACGGAGTGACACACTGCTCCTGGTGGTTTGATGCTCCAGCTTTTTTGGGAGCTGCTTTCTGTCCATCACCCCTCTGGCTGTGCACCAGACCAACAGGTTGTGTGGTGAGCAATGATTTGTCACCCATGCTCCCCACACTACTCGGGGCCAGGGTTTGGCTGGGTGCTTTGAAGTGCTGCGTGCAGCAGAGCCTCACCAGCCATCCCGTCATCTGAGCTCCTGTCTTGGAGGGTCACCTTCAGTGCTGGGTACTGAGGACAGAGGAAAACAGACACTTCTTAACTATGCTGCAAGGTCTGAGGAAAGACCTGACATTTGCTGAGCTGCCACCTGCGTTTCCCAGGTTCACTTAGCGGCTCTGCCAAACGTGTGCGACAATGAATGGAGGGCTTAATGGTGAAAAAGCAGATAATACTGAGGACCTGGGACATGCTTGAGCTCTGTTGGATGGCAAATGAGGAGAATCAATGCATGAGGAGAATCAATGCCTAAAACTGTGAGACCTCAGAGAAGGCAAGCTGATTGCAAAATGTAGTAAATTGTATTTTATTCCCTTTCAACCCCACTCCCAAGGGGAGCCTGTCCATTGTGGGAAACCTATACATTGATCCCAATAGTAACCAGAATACCTTGCATCCACCTTTGGGGCTTTCCTGTCCCACTTCGTGCTCTGCCAGCACTCAGCTGGGGAGCAATGCCTGGCCCCTCGGTGGAAATGGCAGCACGACAAAAGCCACGACAGGCAATTCGCCCACGGGGAAACACCCAAAGCCACCGCTGAAGGTTTGATTTTAATGCTTGAATATCTGCCTTAGCCCCAGCACGCCATGGTCTGTGCGGGATGCAGGAGAATGCACCAGCATCTCATTCTCTGCAGCAAGGGCTGGGCTGGGTCTCCAGGTTTCCGCAGTGGCTCTGGGGACACACCGGGCTGGGAAGGTACACGCGTGGTGCCATCTAGTGGCACTGGGACACGGAAAGGGCCGTGGCTCTGTGTTTATTGTTTGTATTATTATTATTATGGGGCATTTCCGGGGTGTCCGCCTGTGTGGGACAGCAATGGTGTGGCTGTGAGTGGCCCCTTTCTGGGGTGTGAGACTCGCAGGGAAACAGAACGCTGATAATTGTGATGTAAAGTAGGGTGCACAGCACATGTAGGTATTTCTGCCAGCAGGATAACTAGTGGGTTTGTGCGTACATTATGAAAGAAAGTTGTGAGCAGGATTGTCAGGATATGTATTGTGCTTCATAAAACGAGCTTGTGGGTGTACGGAGGAGAGGTCCAGAGGCAGCGCTGCAGAGCTAGACCCCAAGGAACTGTTTTCTTCCCTCTCCACAGCAGTCGGGGTTCCTGCAGCAGTGAAGGGCTTTAGGAGAAGGTTTTAGTTGGCAATCTGACCTAAGACCATATTGACAGCAGAAGATGAGTTCCTGCCCTCACCCCCAGGTCTCTTCCCACTACCTCCATCATATTGGCTCTTGGAGCTGACTCCACTTCTGTGACAGCCTGTGTCTGCCTCACACAGCCTGTGTGGGGCCATTACATACTGCCCAGATGGGCTGTTCTAAAAGGGGTGCCAGTCTGCCAGCAGTTAAAATAAAGGGCCTGGGTTTAAAACAACTGTTGGGAAAACCCCTGTGTTCAGGGCTGGGACAAAGGATTTGCAAGAGCTTCTGCAAGAGCAGACTGTTTGGAGTGTTTTGTGGTACCATATCCTTGCAGAAGGATTGGGAAGAAAATGTAGAACAAATCTTGCTTCACTGATGAATATCATATTTTTTCCTTCACTGGTTTATACCCTCCAAACTTCTCCACACTGATCTTTTGTGCCCAACAAAATGGGCTTGTGCTATGCCAAATGATGTCATTTTATTACCCTCCCAACTGCCCAGTACTGGGAAAGATCTGAATCTCCATTCCCAGACACAAGCTGCAGCTCCTGCTGATGCTGCCATGTGATCCAATAACCCATTTTGCTCCTGTCTGCCAGGGTCTCATCCAGCAGAACCAAACCTGGGAGGGAGAGCTGGGTCTGCAAGGCAAAGGATGAGCCCATGCTGAGCTGGTTTTGCAGCCCACAAAGGAGCTGGGATAGCCTCTAAACATAACTTGTTTGTTAAAACTTGTGGAAGGGGAAGAGCATTTCTGTGCACAGGCTGCGCTCTGCCTGGTGCGATGTACCCATGTATAGAGCAGCATGGAGAAAACTTTGGCATTGCACAAGGCTGGGTAGTGTGATTCTGTGACATATGTCAGCAGCCTCGCCCTTGCTCCATGGGTGACTGCACACCAGAAATGTCCTGGTGTAGGTGACAGCACCCGCCTGTGGCCACCAAGGGCACTCTTGTCGCCCCAGGTCTGAGCTGTTCCTTTCACCCACCGCTCTTCCCACTGCAGCTCCAGGCAGGGCTGCTTGGGCAGGGCAGCCAGGGCCTGGCTTGGCACTGGCCTGCTGGTGGGGCTGGGGAGGCTGGGGGCTGCCATCTGCCCTGGGTGCCTGGGCACAAAGCTAAAGCACAGGCTGCAATGGGCAGCACACAGCCACAGCTGCAGCGCTTGTCTGCAGCTTGGGCCTGTTCAGGGCAGGGGATGGGAAAGAGCTGACCCCTCTCCTATATACTGTGCCCTGTCTATATGTAACTATACTGGGAGACAACTCAGGCACTTGCTGGGGTGGACAGACATCTGGTGTGCCCCCGCCCTTCAGCAGTTTGCACCCCTTGCATGTGCACTGATGCCTGCTGGGGCCCACTCAGCCAGTACCCCATGTGCTTGTGGATGGGGGGTCTCGCTGCAACCATGTTTCATGACCCTTTCATTATGAATCTTCTTTCACAGGTTGTCCAGGTGCTTGGGATTTGGCCCCAGGCTGGCTGACAGGACACACGGGTGTGGGCTCTGACAGTTCCCTTTTGGAGCAGCAGCATGAAGGGAATTGTAAAGACCCTCTGCCAAGGTGTGACCCTGGGCTTGGAATGCTGCAACTTCCCTGTCAATAGAGTCTGGTTTTACCCTTCAGCCCTGTGCCAGCGGTGTCCTGACAGAGGGGCTGTTCGTTGTGGTCAGCTCTCAGGGCAGACCCCAGACACAGCCCTGTGTGTAGTCACCTCGCCCCCCAAACAGAGGAGATCTGATTGCCCCAGCCTGTAGCCAAGCTGCCTTGGGTGCCCCTTGGAATGTCTTTTCACCGCCGCTCAGCCGCCCGTATCAAGCTGGGAGCTGCCACTAGATGGGGGTAAAACCTGCGGGAACCCATCAGTGTGAGCTCGCAGCCCTGAAACCAACCGTGTGCTGTGCCGCATCACCGGCAGCGGGTCCAGCAGGTCGAGGGAGGGGGTTCTCCCCTCTGCTCTGCTCTTGTGAGACACCCCCCCGCAGTACTGCTTTTAGCTCTGGGGTCCGCAACAGAAGAAGGACCTGTTGGAGCGAGTCCAGAGGAAGCCACGAAGATGCTCAGAGGGCTGGAGCACCTCTGCTATGGAGACAAGCTGAGAGAGCTGGGCTTGTTCAGCGTGGAGAAGAGAAGGCTCCCAGTACACCTTAGGGCAGCTAAGGTCCAGAAGGAGCGTGGAGTTGGCAGCAAAGTTTGTTCATTCAGAACGTACGAGGAATTCTTGAGCGAGTGGGTGGTTTCCTGATAGTGACGGGGGGAAAGTTGCCATCACATAACCAGGGCCTGGTATCAAAGCCAGCATAGAGCTGAATTTCCCTGATGACAGCAGTGCCTTGCCTTGTCTTCCCCTAACTTGTCTGAGGGCCAACATCTTGTGTAGCCACAGTCTTTCCTAAATCAAGCTATGCTGGTTCCTTCAGTGCTTACTCAGACATCACATTTCTGGACTATCAGTCATTCTCTCTCTAGTGTTTTGGACTTCAGAATGCCAAAAGCTGATGCTGTACGGTAACGGAGTTCCAAGGTGGCAGCTGGAGAGTTTCTCTCCATGTTTTCCAGGTGCCACTCCTATTTTCAAGTCATAGCTAGAAAGTTTTCACAGTGTTGACACAAGCTGTTCCTGGCCCTTCGTTACTCCAGAGCGTTCGTTTTTTTGCAGACTCATGACTGGGCAGGCAGTTTTCTCCCTGTGTTTGTGCAGTTTCAGTTTGGTCTCCTTGCTGGGTGCTCTTGTTCTGCTTGAATGGCATCCTATCTATTTTTTTTCTAGATACGTCCAAGATCAGATCCTGTCCCCTCGCCCTGGCCACCACGCTTGCAGTCCCCGGATGTCTCGTGAACATCCTCTACATTTCAGCATCCAAACCATGAATAAATCTGGCTTAGTCTAGTCCCACGGACTCACAGTCAACACCTTGTGAAGTTTTGCTCTGATCATGGATCTCCATCCAGTTTCATGTCTGCTTCCAGAAGCATTGTAAGAGGAGATCCCCAGCCCAAGGGCTGTATGCCCAGAGATCTGTAGCACTCCCCAGACCTGCACCAAGCCATGGCTAGCAGTGATATCCCTCCTGCTCCCCTGTCTTATCCCTGCTGACACTGTCAGGGGCAGCACTTGACACTGGCAGAGACCACAGTTCCTGCTGCACTTATTTACATGACTGATGACGGTGTCAGCAACCTTACTGAAGAGTCCCAACATCTGCAGCTGCTCTGCTTTCAGGGAAGAGGTGCTCCTGCCATGCAGGGAAAGAGAAAAGATTTATACAGAACAAATTTGATTAGAACAATCTTGTTGTGTTGCCTTGGTATCCTTCTCATGCTTTAAAACTCTTTAATTTTACCAATACTTTCTTAAGAAATAATCCCAGGACTTATTCCAACCCTAACTATTCTATGAATCTATGATTCCTTCCCTCTTTTAAGGTCAGCACTGCTTGCTCCTGCCCAGGGAGCCACCTCACTCTTGGCCATCACTGTGGATGGCCGAGAGATTGCTTTGACCAGTTTTCCAAACATGCCGTGCTGGGACAGCTGGGTGGATGGAAGCCACCTCTGCCAGACTCCTGTTTATTCAGCCTGCCTCTGGAGGTACTGTTTGTTAGCAGTCATTTATTTCATTTATTTTGTTTTGGCAGCACTGTTGGCACAAGCAGTGTGCCCCCCCCGGCTGGTGCTAGTGCAGCTGTGTGGGGCTGGGGAGGTGGCAGTGGTGATAGGGGTGACAGGGACAGCATAAGCCAAAGCTGCTGATGGAGCTGCTGCACATCTGAGCATTTGCAGTTGTGATTCTCATCCCTTGGTACCAGCATCTATGCTTCAGCTTTCCAGTTGCTCCCCAGATGCTTGTGCCACAGTTTTACATGAGTCTTCTGGAATCTGAATAACTTGTTTTATTTCTGTAATTCCTTCTTAAATTTCAGGGGATTAAGGAATTTATGATTCAGCTGAACTCCCATAGTGCTGCACATCCTCCTTCTGCACTTGGAGATTTCTTCATGCCTTTGATGTTATTTCCTGAGGAGCTGCCTGCCCCTCTGAGTTCCACTTTCTCCTTGGCTGACCTGCCCTGGGGTCTTTCCTGTCAAATTTATGTCTGCTGCAACCTACCCCCAGTGACTTAATCGTTCCAGCTCCTCCTGTCCTGAGAATTGGTTTCTCTCTCATCTCCCTGTCCCTGATGCCTACCTTCATCTCTTCATGAAGAAGGGGATCAGGAAAGCAGTGCTGAGCCCTGTATACTCAGTGCAGGAGTGAGGAGCACTTCCCAAGGCATCCATGGAGGCTCAGGCTCATGGCAGGTATCCCTGGGTCAAAGTAGGGCAGTACACAGGTATGTCTAGGTAGAGCCACTCTGGAAGCCAGGGGAGATGGGGAGAGCAGAGTGGAGGGCCCTGGAAGGGAAAGGGGGTCTCTCTGAAATAGCAGCCAGGGGAATACGTGGATATAAGAGGTTTGAGAAGCAGGATAGCCCAGAGGCTCTCTCATACACCCAGGTGCCTCCAATGCTGCCAGCCTCTGGGGCTCCACAGAACTGGAGTGTTTTGGGAACAGGAGCTGCCCTGAGTGCATGACCTCCAGATAAATCACTTCTGCCACTGAGCTTCAGCTGCAAAGGCTGCAGGTGCCCGAGGGGACCTCAGCACATGGCCCTGGGAAGAGCTGTCAGACAGCAACATTGTGCCTCAGTTTCCACTCTATGCTGCAGCACTGCTGCTGGGTGCCCTGCCACGTTTTGCCATGCATGTCCCACATGTAGGAAGGTGCAGGGGGTTTGTCTGTCCTGTCCTGCTGCAAGGCTGTGCAGGCAAACACAGACTGGTGCCTGGCTTGTGAGTGTCTGGATCCTCAGCAGACGCTCAGCTGCCGAAGCCCCTGGAGGTAAGGAGTGTGTTTGGGACTTTCACTCTCTACCCCAGCAGAGGGCTGGGGTTGTATTTAATGGCTGGCATAGCTGGAAGGATGCAAGGAAAAGCGGAGATTCCGGGAAATCACATCTCCCCAAGCTTTTGGAAATGCTCAAGGCTGCCAGGCATGACGCAAGCTTGTATTGCTGCGTGCTTTAATGACTGTGTCAAAGCAGGGCTGTAGCTGCTGTAACTGTAACATACTTACAGCTACAGTTGCTGCAGCTGTAACAAAGCCAGAGCATGCCTGAATCCTTTGTTGGAAAAGCTGTATCTTTCCAGAAGAGCAGCTCCCCTCTCCTTGGGGAAATGACAGAGTCCTGCCCTAAGGGAACATCATTCTAGGCTCATTTAGACACCATCTGATTTCCATTTTCATGAATGCAAAGATGTTTATGTTAGCTTCAAGTGTTTTGCACAATGCTAAGCTCATATAACTTTTGCATTGATGAAATTCCCCTTTTGTGTCAGATAGGAATACAGCTGGGTATCTCTCTGATGGCTGTCAGTGTGCACTGGAGCTCCTGGAGCTGTTGGGCTCTGCCAGTGTAGGCAAGACAGCACAGCCACACCAACGAGGTGTCCTCCAGCCTGGGCTGATGCCTCCAGCATCTCCCCCAGGGCTGTGCTGGGAGCCAGTGTTAGTGATGCTGGGGACAGCAGCCTGTCCTCTAACAGCCACTAGTTTTGGAAAGACATGGCTATTGGCCAGAAGGATCTCCACTCTAAGTCCTGCACATCTGAAAACACATGCAGGATAGAATTGCCCCAGTAATGGATGTGTTGTCAATGAAGAGGTCCAGCAAATGGGTCTAGACAGTGTGGCTGATGTACAGAGGTAAAGAAGAAGATAAAGGACAATTTGATAGCAAGCTACAGGAAAGGCGGTTACAAGGGTGACAGAGTCGAGGTGTTCTCATTAGCAGCAGGTGATAAACCAAGAGGAAATGGGCACAGGCTGTGGTTTGAAAAGTTCAGGTTCAACATCAGGGAAAGAATTCTTCCCTAGGAGGTGATGCAGTCCAGAGGGATAGTGGACTTTCCACTTAAAGGTTTTCTGAGACTCTGTTAGGCAAAACCATGGGATGACCTGAGCTAGTGCTGGCAGTGTCCCTGATTTGGTCAGGAGGTTGGACTGAAGGCCCTCAGAGTCCCCTTTGAGCAGAGCTGTCATCCTGTCAGCAGCTTATTTACAGCTTGTCTGAGTGCTCATTTTTAATGAACCATCACTTCTCAGCCACCTCAAAAGAAAGAGAAGGTGAATGCTTTGTGGACTTTGTCTGAAGAGTTTGTTCCCAAGCATGGTATAACAAGGAGATTAATAGAGTGAAGACCAGGAGTGAAGAACACTCTTATCCATCTGTCATTTTTAAACATTGACCTATTGTACTAAGAGAAAGGGTAAACAAAGAGAAGGAAAACATAACTGAGAGCAGACTAGAGGGGTTTGCATCTCCTCAAAGTCTGCAGTCTGTTTTCTTCACCACACACCATGCCGGGATGGGACCAGATGGGACAAAGTTCCTGCCAGGGATCAGATAAGAGCAGAGTGGAAGAACAGGAATTTCCTTGTGCCACTGGATGGTCCTTCCCAGTCTGTAACCTGTTAGCATCGAGGACTTACATTTTTGTATTGCTTCCCGGGAAGCAAGGCCTCCCAAGAGCCTGTGGCAACAGTGGAATTTCCCACAAGGCCCTGCTTTCTCAAGGCATTGACCCAAGAAGTGGTTTTTGCTCAAGATGTTTGTTCTTGTTGATGTGACTGGAGCATAAGCACATGTCCTAGTTGCACACAGAGACATGAGGCAGACCTCCATGCTCCCATGAAACCAGAACTCCACAGGGAAAGAATTTGTGAGTTTTTGGTGAGCTAAAGTTGATTTAAATTTATAAGTGATGTCCCTCTTGTAAAGACATTCTACAGCTAACATGGTTCCATCTTTGTTTTGTTTTGTTTTTTGCTGGGTGACAAAAAGAAAGAGCACAGGAGTTGTTTTGGGGGGAGCACTATGAGATGACTGATTTACCAATCTGACTTCGCATACTGCCTTTGGGATTGAAAATGAGTATGAATGAGGTTTGGCAGAGTCTGAGGGTGACCTTTCACAGAGACACTCACTGCTTCTCCTGTACCTCTGGGCACCACATCAAAATTATTCAAATGAAAACAAAATTCAGAGGGTATGGAGCCAAACGACACAATCCACAAGCCTCAAATGACATGGGTCAGGCCAAAAATCTCTCCAGCTCAGTGTCCTCTCCATGACAGTGGCCTGAGTAGATGCCTGGGGAAAACAGGAGGGATGGGAGAAGTATGATCCACCCCCATATATTGTCCCAGGCATTAACGATTTGCAGCTTACACGTTCCCTGAGCCAGGGCAGTGCCTGTATTTAAAAGCCTGCAGTGTTGTTTTGTCACAGTTGCTCCCTCTCCACCCCTCACTGTCTGCTTTCTGCCTACAGCTTAGCTTTTAGCAGCCACAGCATCCTGCAGCAGGAACTGCTGCAGTCTAATTACACCTGTGTGAAAAAACCTTCAGTTTTCTGGTCTGGGGTTGTGGTTTTACCACCTTCATCTGATTCCTCTTGTGTAGGAAGAAGCAATTTTCCTCTTTCCACCCTCTTTAGTCCTCCAATATTCTGCAGACCCCCATCCTCAGTTGTCCTGTTTCCACCTGAAGAGTCCTGTCCTGCTCACCCAGAAGCTCTGCCATGTCTCTGCTAACCCCATGCCTTTCCTCTGGATCTTCTGCTCCTCTTCAAGATGAAGGACCCCAAACTGTTCCCAGAACCTTGAGCTGGGGCTGTCATGAGTTTTTGTCATGGCATGATTTCTCACTCCTCATCTGTTCATTTTTTTTTCTTCTTGTTACCTCCTCACTTTGAATTTGAGATTTCTTCTCCCTTCCTCACATTAGGTAGTATTTCCACAGAGCTATCTGCCCAGGGTCTCATTTGGCTCTCCTGTTTTGAATGTAAAACAATGATTTTGCATCCTTTTGCATAGCTCTCCTCTGCTACTTGAACACCTCAGTATCATAAGGTCACTTTTACTGTCACAAGTCATTTGGCATCATCTACAAAAGCTGTCATTTGCCTGTCCATCCCTGCCCAGGGTCCTGTGGAGAGCCCTGCACAACCTTGCATGGAAGGACGCCCTGCCAGTATGAAAATCACTCCTTATTTCCCACCTTTACTGTTACCCATGCCTGTGAGAGCTTCTCTCTCATTCTATTGCTTCACAGCTTCTCTCAGAGCCTTTGGCAACAGCTTGCCAAATGTCTTTTGGAAACCTCAGGGGGCTACAGCAACTGCATCTCCTCTGTGCCTCCTTGCTCACCCCTCCCAGGACACCAGTTGGTTTGTGAGGTGCCAATTCGCCTTGTTGAGCTGGGCTTGTGTAAGGGATTCCCTTGTGCATCACCATGAGAAAAGTGAGAAAGGCACCTGCCTGTCCAGTGCCACCCAGAGGGAGGGACCAGGCTCTGTGGGTGTCTTCCAGGTTATTTGGGAGCATCCAAGGGCTGCCCTTGACACAAGGTCCATGCCTGCTGCATACCAGAAAACCCCATATATCTTCTGGCTTGAGGGAGCCTGCCCATCCCTGCCCCAGTGAGGAGCCCTTCCTGGGCATGAGGCCACAGTGCAGAATGGGTTCATCTGCCTTGTTCTTCTGCAAGGCTCACCCAACAGTTTTGTCTCTGTTTGATACAAATCCACCTGAATCTGCTGCAAAAAGAGACATCTGCCGGGTTTCCTAAGGCTTTTACGTATGTCTGCCCAAGCATATCGTATACTTGTCCTTTCTCCATCCCCACGTTACATTTGAGCTTTCTGTCTCAGGGTGCAGGAAACCTCCTTGCTGTCCCCAAGGTTTTTCAGTTTTGCTTCATAAGAACCACAGATGGGGACATGCTGGTGAGGCTGCTGCCTTGCCATACACCAGGGGTGTCCTAGCTGCAGTCTGGAGGGACATCCTGTTGGGAGAGGCCATTACACCCATGACAATGGCTTTCCTGCTTCCTTTTCATAACCCTGGAAGTTGTTCACTTGGTTTCAAGCAAACAGGGCTTGAAGCTAAAGCTGGAAGCATGGAGAGGGGTCACAGCTGTAGATTCTGGTGGGAGAAGCTTTCTTTTAAGTTGGAAAATCAATATGAGGGACATGTGGCAGACAGGAAGGGTGTCTGCAGAAAAGACACATAGGTGGCAACTAAGTAGAACACTTGGATGCCTTTCTGTAGTTACTTAGCGGTAAAAAGAGTCAGTTGAGATGGGGAAATGACCCAGTTGTGAGTGGGAAGGAGTGCACATGTTTGGGGACACCGCTCATGTGACAGTCATCCTCTCCTGGTGTGCCCCATATGGGGCTTGGCTGCCGATTGCTGCTGGCTTACAGCAGTGCAAGCCCATGAGTTCAAGAGAGGCCCTCCAGAGCAAGATGCAGGCAACTTTGCATCCAGGAAAGTGATTTAAATGCTCTGATTTCCAGAAGTCCCCAGAAACAAAATTGCCCGAAAACTGTAGCTTTTCTTCAGGTGGGTCCCTAGGTCTCCATGCAGCTGTGGAAGTGGGCAGCTGCCCTCAGGCATGGGGTACAGTTAGGATCATTCCCTCCACATGAGACTGATGCATTCCCTTTGGCCAAGGATACAGTTATTTTTCTCTGTCCCTTCTTTTCTATAGCACAGTGAAAATATTGCATGTTCCAGTCTGCAAAAGATGATTTATAAATGAAGTCAACCCTTAAGACTGTAATACCCAGCCCTCAGCCAAACCCACCCCTTGCTGGAATATGCCAAAGTGCTGTAGAATGAAAATTCTGCCCCAGAACACATCATCTGGCTGGAGGGAACGCTTTGAGGAAGAAAAGAGTGTTTCAAGACATCTTGTCCTCTCACACCCCAGTCCTTTCCTGGCACACAGCTTCTGGCTGGACCTTGTTTTCTGGCCCATGTGGCAAATTAACCCGTGTTGACTGTGTTGCAGGTTCAGCTTGTGTTGGGCAGCATGGGAGGGCCCTGCAACCATCCTGGTTCACAGGGGAAATGGAAAGCTTACTGTTAAATCCTGTGATAACAGTTCATTGGCTTTGCTCTAGGTCAGACGTTCAGGCAAAGAAGAAGTGAAAAAAGTGAAATGAGTCAAGGCAACAAATGGGGAAACTTGGAGTTATTCACTGACCTGTCAGTGACAGTGACACAGGGAAAGTGCAGGGAAACAAGCTGTTGTGGCAGAGATATGGTCTCCTTACGATAACAAGATATTGTAGGACCTTCTATATGCTCTCCAGTTCCCATGCCCATTGTTTCTGTTCTCTCCTGTGATATGACTGTTTTTAAGGGAGAAGACTGGCTCTTTGGGAGGCCTCAGGCATGCAGCAAGGGGGGTGTGGGGAAAGAGCAGAAAGAAAATGTTCTGTCTAGGTCCTTCTGCAAGTGGTGGGCTGTGGCTGACCATGCTGGAGAAGGAACTGCTCTTTGAGGTTGACTCTCCATTTCGCACACAGACTCCATTGTGCATCTGGCCACAGATGCCAGTAGAGGTGCTGGAAGAACAGGAGATGAACAGCAATGGTGGCAGACTTCACCTGAGGGAAGTCCTGGAATGACTATGGTCCAATACAACTGAAACCATCCATGTAGAGGGGATTAAACTGGTTTACACTATCCATGAGGTGTCCATTCCTCATGCACACTGCTATGCTCGCCCCATAAGAAACAGCTAAAGAAAACAGTGAACCACCACTGCAATCAACCCCCAGCCATTAGTGGTGGCCAGGGAAGGAATGGAGACCCAGGCATGCCTGCAAGTCATGCTCTCTGCCATGTCCAGCCCCCAGCAGCATGCAATGCAGGGACCTCCTGAGCCACAGCCTGCATCTTGTTGATGGTGCCTTTTGCATTGCAGAGTCCAAAATATTGCACAATAGATGCCAGAAGGAAGGATGACTGGAAGACTCTTCTCCATTTCCAAACTTGCTGCCTTAGCCCAATTGAAAATCTATGCTGGTTTGGTGGCTGAAGAGTGCACAGGGAAGTTTGGGCTCATCTCTGTGTCCTACTGCAAGCTCATGACGAATGTCCAAGGGCTGGTAATGCCTGTGTTTCATCTCCTAGTCTGTAAAATGGAGCACTGCTCTTTCCCCCAGTGCACATCAAGTAATACTCAGCACTGTGATCTTGGCACAGTGGGACATCTAAATAGATGGCTGTTCCAAGGAGGAACAAAGCCAAATATCTCTTCCCTCAGAAAAACATCAGTGTGGTTCAAGTCAATCAGAGCATAGTGTGATTTCTTCAGAGCTATTGCTACGCATCTGGTCTGAAAAGATGTAGACCACTTCTTGAAGAATGTTCTGGCTTGGCTTGATTCTGTTTACATTGTGAACTGAAGCATGTTTCAGTGGTTGCAGGCAAGGCCTTTGCACTGGAGATACAAAGCAGGCAGCATGCTGTAGCAAAGGCTGTTAAGTCCAGCTTATCTGTGTGCTTATATCTATGCAGAAAAAATGAATTAAAATAATCAGAGTGGTTAAAACTTAATGTAGGTGTAGCAATACAGATTACAGTATTCAGCTTATGAGATTTTGACTGAACTATGCAGGCTGTTTGGGTTTGACTTCTCCCAGCTATTGGTAATGAGACTTGAGATTGCTTAAAGTTCTCTTGCCAGTGCTTTCCTGTAATGAAGGATAAACTAAAGCAAACAAACTCAAAGCAAAACAAAACAGAACTGTGTGGAGGAAAGCCAATAAAAATAATGCCTGATGTCCTCATTTGTTGCTTGATGTGGGCTGACCTGGTGGATGCACATTCTGGCTGTGTCAGCTGGACCAGGGCATGGTGAAATCTGTGCGTACTGCTCTGCCTGACATGTTGACAGCTCCGATTGTATGTGAAAAATGGGTTTGGCTAGGCACCAAGCCAGCTGCACACACAGCAGCCTCTTCCCTAAAGAGTGTGTTGGACAGGAGAGAAAAGTGAGAGAGCAGAGACCAGAGGAAACATGAGACTAAGGACCTGTAGTGCATTCCGGGCTGATGAAATTGCCGTCTGTCTTGCTTCTGTGCAGGGTAAACACAGTGCCCATGGTCTGTGGTCGAGGCTGGAGGGAGGTGGAGGACAGCACTTGCCCAGTTGTGAGTCTGGTGGATGCTCAGGCACTGCAGGGTCCCTGCACACCTCTGTGCTCTATTTGCCCATAACAATCTCTCTAGGTAGCTCTTGGGAGGAGCAATTTTCATCTGAAGACGCAATTGCTACCCGGGCTAAGATCACAGAGGTCTCCTCCTCTTCCCAGCTGAGCAGCCACATCAGGGACTTTGCACACTGCTGATGAATTTCCAGTCTCCTCCATGTGTTATGTGAGAAAGACCAATCTGCTGTCCAGAGCTATCAGGTCCCCTCTGGGACTGACACTGTGTGTCCCTGACACCTCCCTTTAGGAGACATCTTGGTGCACACTTCCTGAAGCGAGCCTGCAGGCTTCATCCCAGCCCCTGGCAAGATGCACCCTGAGCTCCCCACAGCCAGATTCCCAAGCTACACAAGCCCCTAGGTTTCCTTTCTCTCCCACCTTAGGTGGGTTATTGTCAGAGGTAAGTGAGAGAACAGTGTCCATCAGGGCTTAGTGAGGTTCAGGTGGCTGATCACCACTCCATCAGCTCATGCTGCACATGCTGGTGGCCATCAGAACTGCTGGAGCAGGACCAATGCCACTGGGAGTGGGACCCCAGCAGACACAGCTCAGCATATTCTGGCTGGCTGTAAATCAGAGGCACTTCTGTCCCGTGGCTCCAGCATTGCACAGTGCATGTGAACACTCTCTTATTCTGTAGTCATCTCCCCTTTCTTCCTGCTCCCCCCTCAACTGATCTGTACAATGTGCAGCATTTAGACATTTTGGTCTGGCTACAAGAGATCATAAGTGATGCTTGGTGACCTTCATTAATAGCATTACTTGAATTCAGCTGGATGAAGGACAGACAAAAGGAGAGCAGACACATGCTGAACAACAGACTCCTCTGCTGTAAAGAAAATGCCTTGATCTGGGCTGATGGCAGCTAAAATTGGGGCTAGGAAAAAGCTTTGGATAAGCAACCCAAAAGGAGCCTCTGTTTTCTGGATGCTGTGGCTGCAGGCAGAGCTAAGTTTAGAACAAGACGTTGTTTGTGGGACGGGTCACCCACAGACTGGTGAAGCTGTACCTGCAGGGCTGTAGTTCTGCAGCTAAGAAAAGGAGAGGGCAAGGTAAGGTTCTTCCTGCTGCATAGCTAAGTTTTGGCTCTGCTTGAAACTTCACACAGACTGGCTTCTGTGTGCAGCAAAGCTGTGGCTGACAGTACCAAAGCTTTGCAGGTTGACAGAGAAATCCTGACTAGAAAACGAAACCTCTGCCTCAGGTTGTGGGAATACCACACCATTTCTTTGCATACTTGGTAGTGTATAGCACGCGGGAAATAATACATTCTCCACTTGTTTTTCTCCAAGGGAAGTGAAACTGCTTTAAAAACTGTTAACCACACAGAAACACATGAGAGTCAGATGGTCTGAACCTTGACAACATATCATCTATCACTGGCAGTGCTCGTGTTACCTCTGGGAATGGTTGTTCTGCCTACAGATCAATGGAAAATGAGTACTTGCTTCTAGCTAGTTGCATCACCGCCAAATATAGAGCCACATGTCTTAAGCTGGTCATCATCTGACCTTTAAGACTGTGTCTCTCTGGCTTTCAGTCGCAGCAGTGACATCCCTCCCGTGGCTCTACCTGTGTCCACACACTTGCCCCCAGTGTACCAGAGAGTCACCAGGCCCTTGCATATCATGCCTGTGGTTAGGGAGCATGGGGGGGAGCTGTGGCACTGCCTTATGGTGCCTCACCCTCAGATTATGCTTTTGCTGTGTCTTTGGACACAGGCCTGTTGGGATAATCCATTGCTACCCAGTCACCTCAAGCTGCAGTCACCCAAGCCAGGTTAAAAGAGCACAGGCACAGCCAGGTATCCATGATTTGTTCTTCCACCTGAGGACATCATTGCACATGCTCATGAGAGATGTAAATGAAGACATGAAAGACATGCAAGCATCACCACTTGCACTAATGCTTCACCAGAAAGGCTCCCTGCCTCCTCCTGCTCCTACACTGTGGCTTGTGTCCCTTAAGGAGCCTCTGACAAAGGGAGTATTTAAAGAGCTTTGTTCAGAGACCAGCACTGGGTCCCATTTCTCAGTGCTGGTGCTAGGTCACCCTCCCTTTCCACAGCACAACCATCCTCCTCTGACACTGATGCCCAGGCAGGTATCACCTTCCTCCTGGGAACTCTTCCTGTTCCCTCCCTATCCAGCAGATAGACAACCACTTGATTACATCAGTGATCGTTTCCCATCCTTACATACCTAGGCAGAGGTTTGCCTCCTGCAGCAGTTGTGTGATAATGGCTCTTTGCTGCTGGGAAGTAACACTGACCCCAGCCTCTGGTTGACTTCTCAGCCTGTCCTACAGGGGAACACATCCTTCACCAGCCATCACAGGCTGCCCTAATAGCACACAGGTGAAACATCTGAACCGAACAAACACGTAGCTCATCACTGTCTCCCAAGATCAGTCACATCAGCCTCTGGGGGCTGATGCCCACCTTCATTCTTTTGGGCATACTCTGCATGTATTTGTCTTTGTCTACCAAAAGTTTCAGAGTTCAGAGAATTCAGAAATCAGCACTCCCAATTTGTCAGTCCTGAATACTGGAAGTACAGGTAAGATTGAAGTTCATAGCATGTTTTCTGGTTATTAAATTATTTTTTATATCATGTGAGAATTGCATGACCAAAACACTGAGGTTCTTGATGCCTCAAATCCCTGAAGAAGACAGAGAAGTCCTCTGCACATGATTTGTATTTCTTTCATAGTATGTCAAAGCTCATAATGACATCATGAACTTGTATGGCCTGGGTTTTCTTGTGTTTTCCTTGAGGAGAAAGTTACCAGAAGGAATACTGACCAAAAGCCAGACTGGGACTTGCCTAAGTACATGCTGTGGCAGAGATTGAGAAGACGAAGGGGTGTCACAGATCGGCACAACCAGCTCTCGGGTCCCGGACTTCACAGTTTGAGTTTGCAAACAAAATACCCTGGAGAAATATCCTGAATTTCCAGAAAACTGTTCCTTGAAGGGCTGAAACCGGGGAAAAGGCTGGATAGAGAGTGTCTGTAAGAAAAACAGTTGTTACGGTGGAATCATCTGTGTGGGGGCAGTGTGTTCATGTGTGATGCAGGAGTCTCAGGCTAAGAAATCATATGAGCATCCATTATAAACAGCTCCAGCTATCAGCTCTTAAAACCCTGTAGATTTTATTGCCCCCATTTCTGTCTTGAAAGAACCCCTATGAAGATTTTTTTCTGTGTATAGGGAGAAGAGATAGCAGAAATCTGCTCTGTGCTGCTTCTCTTGATGTTAATTTGCACATTAAGCATTGCTCGTGTACTGCTGAAAGCAGTCTGTTTTTCAAGTCAAACTGTATTGAAATGTACAAAAATGGGCAATTAGTATAATTTTGAATAATAAACTGAAGCTTGTGATACAGAGTTGCTCATAAGAAGCAGTAGAATCTTACACCGGAAAGAACTTCATGCGTGGATAAAAATAGTGTTATTTTGCATAGAAGTAGTTTTTGTACAGAAATAGTGTTACAAGGAGAGATTTGCTTTTGCCAAGAGGGTGGAGGTTTTGAGGTAGGTGGAAGAAAGGTGGAACCTTTTTTTTCTTAACTGTGGTTTCTACCCAAGAAAAGTTGGCTTAAGAGGTTGTTCTGGACAATGGATGAATGTGGTCTTTCTTCAAAAGCTGCTATTGATTTCATGCTGTACGTGCTGATCTGACAGAATGTTCCCCAAATAAATGCAATCTGAGCTCCTTGAGAGAGGCTTCGTAGAGAAATCAAATCAAACAAAAATGGGAGCTTGGGCAGTTCATGCATTCCACAGTAATACTTTGGTCTTTGTGATATTTTAATGGATCAGAAGGGGATGCTGAGCTGGACAGTTAAGCAAAGACCAAGAGAAGACTTTTGAGCACAGCCAGAGGCATAGCAGGTACTTGAAGGCTGGCTTCTCACCTCAGTCTCTACTTCTGCAGCCTTGTTTCTTCAGGGCACCTCCTATGTTTCACTTACTGGTATCCAGCAAAGGTTGGGTTACTGCTCCTCCTACCCGTGTGCTTCCTCCGCAAGCAGGTCTAGCACACCCAGCATGTGTTAAGAGTTACCCTGGCTCAGTTTCCCCCCGTTTTTTGGTGACTCTTATGGGTTTCTTTGCCCTGTGAGTCACAGGGCCAGCCTGTGAATCCTACCTGCCTCTCTGAAGCTACTCCAAGACCTGTGGTCCTTCACAGGTGGAATTGGGTGCTCCTTGCCGAGGGGAGGAACACAAGGCTGCACAGAGCTGTTTCCTGCAAACCACCCATGTCAGGCAGGACAGCAATGACACCCCTGAATGAAGTGTGGCCTCTACAGGTGCCATTCCCTTCACACCTGCTTGCTGGCTCAGGGACCTGAAGGCCAGTGTGGTCCAGGAGTGTCTGCAGTCGGGTGGCTGCCAGGATCCTGATGGGTTAAATACACCTCTTGGGGCATTGAAAATACCTCTGTCACTCCCTGCATGTTAAACAGAGAGAGCAAGTAGCTTCAACCAGACTTTCTGGGTCTGCATAGTCCAATGCAGACTGTGAAGGGGCTGTGTCACAATGGATAAAGTTGGGATTGGGACCTTGACAAAGACAAGGGGTCTGCTGTGCAGGAGTGTGAAGATGACAGTCCCTGCCCCACAGGTCAGATGTCTATCACCACTTCTTGTAGCCATGGAGTAGGGTAGAGGGAACTGCAATGAAACCAAAGAGCAGAAACAGTCATCTGTTAACTAGGACATAGCACTGTTTACTTTATCCTGATATTCTCTCTAATCTGTACCCTTGGTTTAGCTCTCAGGCTGCCCTGCTCTTCACTGTGGGACTTAGGGTTTGGCCTCCAGCCCTTGGGATATGACTCCAGTGTTTGGGATAAGGCTCAAAAGCTCTTGAAGACTCCAGGACCAATATTGTTCTATCTGAGAGTTTGTTATAATCTCCTCCCTTTCAGAGCCGATCTCCTCATCACAGCCATTCCAACAGTAATGAGTACTTTTGAGAGCTCAGCTTTTCTGCTAAATGATAAGTTGTCCTCTTTTATTAGCCTGTTAGGAACGTTATTACAGCTCAAGTGCTCTGTTCTATTTGGATGAAAACCACTTAGATAAATATCCATGAATTCCCTGTCCTCAAATGATGGTCCTTCTGGGTGCTGGCACATGGTATGCTCTGGTGTGTCCCATCCACTGAATAAAGGGTGGGACGGTTAGGAGAAGGTGGCTCAAGGGCACCTCTGGTAGTGTTGGGAGGCATCACAAGGCTTGTGGAGAAGGTGAAAGAAGCAACTGAAAACATCTGAGGGAGAAGGACCAAGATGAAAAATGAGTTTGTAGGAAAGCCTCCAAACTGATCAGTTCAAAAGGATTTTGTTTTTAACTTGATTTCTAGAGGAGAAAGCCCTGGGTAACAATGTGAAATGGTGTCCAGCAGGTGTGAACATTCACGTCACTGTCACTTAAAAACCTTCATATTGCTTTAAAAAACACAATTAACCTTCCTCCAGTGCACCTGCACAGCCCAATGTGTGCATCTGCTCCATCGCATCTCCTCTGGATTTCCCCTCAGGAGGTGAGGCTGCTGAACTGATGAGTACTTCTCAAAATCCCCTGACATTAGCTGCTATCTCTGATATTGTGCCTACAGAAGAGCTATTTTGTATTTCCAGGATATCGTTGTGGGTGGATTGGCTGCATCCTCTTTTAAGTCATTCAGGAAGGCAGTAATTATTCTTATGGGTTTCAATCTACAGTATGGCAAGGCAAAGCATAATTTTGCCCATGTGACACCCAAGCTTATCAGCCTCTAGCCTGTTCCTGAAATATCCTCTCTCTCCAACACTCAGTGATGCTGACTTCTGCCCATTTGGTCCCCAACACCAGCTTTTGGCCCAAGATGTGCAAAGCAGAGGAACTGATGGGGCAGCACGTGAAACTGGGCTGAGAGATACAGGATCCGCAGCCTGTGTGTCCTAATTACCCTAGGGGAGGGGGCCTTGCCATTCCTACTCACTGCAGGTGTACCTTTCCTTTGGGATGCTCCATGCATTGCTCTCATGGTCTCTTCCCACTGGACGGGAGTTTCCAGGTTTTCTCCTATTAAAGTTCATAGAAGCTAAACTAAACACAAGATTTGCAAACGGAGGCCGGCACATTGCTCTCACACTCTTTGCACGTTCTCCTCCTGCTTTACATTAACTAGTAGATGAGGTGCTGTGTCACCTGTCTCATGTGCATGTCACTGTATGCCAGCAAAGCCAGGACTATCCACCCAGAGGTGTGGGCTGAATTTCGAAAGCCCCAATTGCCAAAGCGCTTTGGTCTAGTGTGTCTCTCCTACCACCAGTAAATCCTATGGCCTTTAGTCCAGTGCTGTCATCTCTCAGAGCATCCTGGTGAGAAAATCCCGCCTCAAATAGGAGGAATTGCAGGCACTCTGGTTTCTTAATGCTTCATTTCTGGGTCTGCAGACCCCAGAGATTCTCAGCTGCTGTTTAAAATCATGCTCACACCTCAGAGGAGCCCAGGAACTATCTGTCTGGTTTTGGCTTTCCCTGCAGCAAGGGCAAAGGTTCCCCAGGTGTCTCTGGGGACTTGGTGTGCAGCAGATGGCTCCTTCAGGAGCTGAGTAATGCCTCAATCCACCCTCTGGTGCACTGTGGTCTGTGTCCCTGCATCTTTTGCACTGTAAACTACAAGTATTCTGCCAAGTGATGGTAGTGCCTGGTGGGACAGATGGGTATGGAGCCAGGAGTATGTGTGCATGCATGCAAGAGCTAGGTCTGTGGCCAGTGCAGTGGCTGTTGCAGGCTGATGTCCTGGGGCACTGATGGCAGGCAAGAGGAAGAGCTGGAAATGCCACAGCAACTGTGGCCAGCTTGGTTAGTTGTTTAAAAGCTGAATTTATTTTTTCATCTTGCCTACCTTCTCTGCCTCCAGGAAGAGGCAGACATCAGTATCAGCATCAGCAGAGGTAAAGAACATCCTGACACAGTGAGCTCACAAAATTGGATATAGTAAGTTTATAGGAGTGCTATTTATCAGTATTAATCTAACACTGTGTCATGGTTTAACCACAGCTGGCAACTAAGTACCATGCAGCTTCTTGCTCACTCTTCCCATGCCATGGGATGTGGGAGAATCAGAAAAAAGTAAACCCCATGGTTTGAGATAAGAACAGTTTAATAATTGAAATAAAGTACAATATAATAGTGACAAAAATGATAATAGGAGGAAAAACAGAGAGAGATATAAAACCCAATAAACACAAGTGGTGCACAATACAACTGCTCACCTTCCACTGACTGATACCCAGCCTGACCTGAGCAGCAATCGGTGGCTCCTGGCCAACCCCCCCAGTTTATATAGTGGGCATGACGTGCTGTGGTATGGAATACCCCTTTGGCTAGCTTGGGTCAGGCATCCTGTCTCTGCTTCCTCCCAGCTTCCCATGCCCCTCCTCACTGGCAGAGCATGAAATGAAAAGTCCTTGACTTAGGGTAAGCACTACCTAGCAACAACTGGAATATCAGTGTCTTATCAGCATTGTTCTCATCCTGAATCCGAAGCACAAGAGACTAAGATTAACTCTACCCCAGCTGAAACCATGGCACACTGTTATTAGAAGAGAGTTGTGAAAACTTTTGAAAGTACCTGGCTATGTGTAATATGTCAAATATAAATAAATGCCATTGTAAATGTCGAGTCACACAAATAAGTCAGTCTCCTGGGCTCGTTAGAGCTGAAAGCTGGGGGTTTATAGCAGGATGAAGAGAATTGCACAATGCAGTTCCATATGGCTTATGAAATTTGTATGAAAACCACTTTCTCCTACCCATCCTAATTATGATCTATAAATAGATACACTATTTTCCTTGGAGCACTTACATAGCTGGAATCTTTTTTATTTAAAGACCAGTGCAATCACTTGTATGATGCATTTCTGTAGGCCTGTAGCAGATCAAAACGCGATTATTTATAGCAATAAAATGACCTTTCACTAATTGGGAAAGAAAATGTTCCACAACAGGTGACAGTTTCATGAGTGCTCAGCACTGTCTGAATTCAGTTTGGCATTTGCCTTCAACCTGTAATTGGGATAAGTGTTTAAATGGTGTGCATAAGTTTTAAAATTATGTGTACTTATGAGTTTTGTGTGTGCTGATGGGGGGAGACGGTGTCTGTGGTCCCATGGCCAGGCAGCAGGCTGAAAGCAAAGCACTGTTTTTCCACATAACCTGTCAGCAGAAGACTCCTTCTCCTGTTGTGCACCATCAGCCACTGCCAGTGAGCAGCCCGGAGTGCTCAGCATCCACCTCACAGGGGTAGCAGCAATAACACAGGGTTATCAGCAACTGCCAGGAGCATAAAAGGGGACCAGGAGGACCAGCCGGGGCCAAATTCTGTCAGGCTACATCCCCTAAAGGCTTGTATGAACAGGATGAGACAACAGAGATGGAGGAAGGGGGATGCCAGAGCAGTAAGGGGGAGATGCATGTCAAATACATTGCTTTTTATTATTTAACATTGAGACTGCGGTAGTGCTTAGAGGCTGATGGTTTGGACTTTGTTGTACCAGGTACCATAAGCACTATGCACGTGGCAGTATTGCCCCAGGTAGTGGGGAAAGCCAGGCTGTGAGACCCAACACAGCACAGAGGGGGCCTCTGCTTTTCCAGCTTGTCTGTAGCCCAGCAAAACCCTCCTCACACCTGGAATCAGTGGGTGATATTCACCAGAGCAGGCTGGGAGTAGAGGGAGAATTGGTCCTTTGAAGGAGTACATAGGACTACATATGGCAGTGCAGGAAACAACAGCCAGAGACAGAATAAATGAGTCACTTTTCCAGCATATTTGAATACTGTTTAAATATAAATATTGCAAACGAGTATCTTAGAGAAAAAATAAAATTGGATGCAAAAATACACCAATGGTACACTGCATATGCATATAAATAGATTACATGGGTTGCACAGTCATTATATGTCTTCCTTCCGGACCAACTTTTTACAGAGTGCTTCAGAAGTTGAAATAGAGAAAAACAGAAGGGAAAGGTCATCAACTGAACACATTGTTGTTCAGACAAGTGATTCACCTCCCAGAAAACTGCGCTGTGAAAACATTTTCACAACAGACCCATTTGTGTTTTCACATCATGTCTACCTCACAGCATGATGGGAAAGAGCGAGCAGGGAAACAGTGATGCATACGGGATGCTCAGTACATTTTAATGGCATTTGAGACCAGTTCCTCCACCCGTTTGAAGCCTATGATGCCCATGGGGTCTGGGAAAGTCCTCTCCTTGATAAGGAGGGCTTTAGTATCCGAAAGTGCTTTACTAGATGCTGGGGCTTAGCCCACATGATCCATTGCAATAGGCAGCTTGCTTCCAATTCTCTGCTAGTAGGGAATCACTCCAGTACAGATGCAGTGGATGGGGTCACTACAGAGGGGCTGGTGGCTGCCAGGGGGTCGGGGTCTCCCACCTCACAAAGGTGAAGCAAACATACTTCAGCTTGGAGACTCCAATGCCCCTGTACAGTGGGGCAAAGTGTGCAGCTGGGGCCACTCCAAACCACAGGTCTGGAGGTCTGGGGTCCTACAGCACAATGGGACAGCAGGAGTCCTGCTGTGGCTGTGCAACAGCTCCTCCTGGCCTGAAACCTGGTGCCTGATGGGACATCACCCTAATGCAGTGGCCCCTGCCCAGCTCAGAGGAACGCAGACAGGGTACAAGCATGCTCACATGGGACTTCTCCAACATCTCTAAATTTGGCTTCTGTTTCTGTTTCCCTCTGCTCCCTTCAAATATAAAAAGCTACACAGGAGATGCCTGCTCAGTCTGGGTTAGCTGGGGAGCCAGCAACATGGCCTTCACAGACCTTGTGAGGTAGACAGATGTCAGAGCACCAGAGCAGTATCCAGACAGAGAACATGGTTGCACCAAGGAGTCCTTGGGGGAGTCCATAACTGGTGCAAGGGGAGGCCCTGCTCCTTGTGGGCACTGCTCCTCCTGCGGGCGCATCCTCCTCTGGGCCCTGCATGGGGACAGTGATTCCCATGCAAGTGCTGAGCAGCAGATAAGGACATGGCACATTCCCTAGGAAAAGGCGGCAGTGTGCCCTGTGCATCACTCCAGGAGACAGTTTCCATCCCTGGCTCAGCTAACAGTCCAGCACAAGGGGTGCCAAAGGGTGCCTTGGTCTAGGACACACTTATGTCAGAGAAGAGAGGGGCCTTGGGCAGCAGGGATGCTGTGCTGTCTGCCAAGTAGCCCAGGATGCTTTTGAGTTCACTGCGAGACAAGTTGGCTTTGATGTACAGGAATGCTTCCAGGTGCCTTTTGCTGTGGAAGAGAAACAGGCAGGTGTTATCTTGTCCTGCAGATCTCTGCATGATGGGACCCTTGAGCCAGGATGTGGCCCCCACCCCACCCCACAGTGGGTGCTAAGGTCCCTGATGGATGCCAGCTCAGCATCTGGCAGTCCTACATGGGACACAGCACTGCCCAGGGAGGTTCGGGGTAGGGTAGGGAACCTCCAAGACAAAGCACAAAATCAGGCCAGAATTTGGAATATCTAAATTGTTTTTTTAAAATGGATTATTTTGTTGTCTGATGGTACTGGGATTGCCACAGCCTGGCAATTTTTATAGACTCGGGCTATATGAACCTCACAGAATCCCAAGGTTCTGGAAGGGACCTCAAAAGATCACCTGGTCCAACCCCCCTGCAAGAGCAGGGTAACCTAGAGTGCATCACACAGGAACTTGTCCAGGCGGGCCTTGAATATCTCCAACATAGGAGACTCCACAACCCCCCTGGGCGACCTGTTCCAGTGCTCTGTCACTCTCACAGTAAAGAAGTTCTTCCTGATGTTCACGTGGAACCTCCTATGCTCCAGTTTACACCCATTGCCCCTTGTCCTATCACTGGACATCACTGAAAAAAACCTAGCTCCATCATCCTGACACTCACCCTTTACATATTTGTAAACATTGATGAGGTCACCCCTCAGTCTCCTCTTCTCCAAGCTGAAGAGACCCAGCTCCCTCAGCCTCTCCTCATAAGGGAGATGTTCCACTCCTTTAATCATCTTTGTGGCTCTCACCTATACTTGTATCCCACTGTTTCCAGCTCAACTAAAATTCCATCAGTGTGCTTGCAAATCTGTTCCACTGTCTCTTACCGGATATCTGGGTACGTGGTGGCGAGTGTTGCAACTTCAATTTTAATGGCACCTAAATCCTGAAGTCGGATTATTTCAGCCAGTTTGGGGAGCGCCGAATTCAGCCACGTGGCTTGAGACCCCTGCCAGAAGAGAAAGAGGTCAGTAGGGCACCACGGAGGTACAAACCTCCGCCCAGCCCAGGAGCTGGCTTCTGAAGCTGTTTCCTGGGGTCTGTTCCAGCCCCTGCCAGACCTAAAAGCAGTAGAACAAGGAATATCAAGGATGAGTCAAACCCCAGGCCCCATGCAAGCTGCACTGAGACTAGAGATTAGCTAAATCATCTGACCCTATTATAATATAAACCTTTGAAAGGAAACCACTGCCTATGGGACAAAGGAGGATGAAATCATGGCTCTCCATCCGGGGAAGGGCAGGCTGGTGGCATGGGACCCTTCCTGCCTGCAGGCACTTGGACACCTCTTTCTGCCTTCCAGGAAATTAAGCTGATTTGGAAAGGTTAACAAGAAGCCCCAGAAAATTTGTTTTCCTGTTTTTCAGCGTATCATGCCCCGTGCCATTGTGTTCACAGTACACTCACGTACATTGCTGGTACAGAAGGCTTCCAGGTCAGCAGCATTTTTGGAGATGTGTTGGGCCAAGTTTTGCTGTTGTGCTGTGCCTTTCAAGCTGACTTTCCTCTTCAGCAGCCTCACAATGTATGCTTTAACCAAGTGGGCATGGACCTTCTCGATGATAGCCTGTTGAGAAGGAGAAGGGGGATCATCCAGCTACTTTTGCTTGTGGAAAAACAGTATGGATGGAGGACAGAAATGTTTTGGGTGCTGTAAGACTTGCCCCACAAAAATGCCTGCTGCTAATGGAATCATGCCGGTTGCCAACCTCCCCATTACTGGTATGCAACATCCTAGATGCTGAGAATGTCTTTGTACTCAAACTAACGAAGTGTGGGAATTTCCAAATCTTGCTTCCTTCTGGGAAGCGTTTAAAGCATAGAAGAGATCTTCATGTGCTGGAGAAATAACAGTACACCAGAGAAACAGGAATTCATGCTGCTCCTCCTGTTCCTTTCTCTAACACACAAAACATCATAATTTTGTTTCAGCTACTAAGAAGACAAAGGCAGGAAATCAAAGAGTTTTTTTATATGGTGATGTTTCGTATATACTGCAGCACCATTGAAGAGGTGGTTGTGAATCAGTTAGGTAGGACTTTTCCCAGTTGTATCCATCTTCTCCAGTCCTTAGGAAAATCAAAGGAGCCATGAGACAGAACCATGCAATTGCATCTGTGTTTCAACATGGATAACCAAACCCATACATAAATAATGCTGTATTTTGAGTGGTCCCTAAAGCACTTTCTCTACAGGAGGGTGGTTTTCTCTGCAAACACCACAGCAGAGCTATAGGAGTCTGCCTCTGTTGAAGAGTAAGATTTATATGGCTAGTGTAGATAAAACTTCATGCTGATGGGAATCTTGCCTGAGAGGGCTCTCTGATGCCAGGCCAGTTCATCAGCTAATGTGGGTCAAGGCAACTCGAGTCCCAGAGGATCAGAGCTGAATATGCAGCCTCAGCATCCCAGAATCCCTCCAATATTTCTCATGGACTTACGTGGTAGAAAGGGTCCTTTAGGGTCTTGAAGTCTGAAATATGTTTGCTGGTGGTTTTAATGATCTCGTTCATAATTTCATTGCTGGAGTCCCACTTATTTTCTGTAAACTTCTTGTAAATTGGCTGAAAAGAGGGAAATCTGCTTAGTTCCCTCAAAACAAATTCTATGCATGTGTATATTTAACATTTCTATATGTACAATATGCTACACAGTGACAGTTCAGTGTGGAGTCCTGTGCAGAGATGTGGTGACGATGACCTATGGGGGCAGAGGAAGAGGGGGCTGTATTGGGTTTGTGCCTCTTTCTTTGTTCCTCATGATGAAAATGACTGAGAGCTTGAAAGGTTCATATTGAAGATGCTTCGGTTTTCCCTCACATTTTCCATGTTTTGTGCACACTATCTTGCCTGATTAGAGAATTATGGAACCATCAGGGAGAAAAAAAAAAAAAAATCATTATGAGGTGTTTTCAATCACAATTTTTCTTGGGCACAGAAAATAAATATGAAAATGATAAAAAAGCACCACTGCTTTGTCATGCCTTCCAAAAGGCCCTACAGAAAAAAACAGGAGAGATTGTGGCTGAACATTCCTGACTCCTACACCTTCCCCTCCACCACACTTGCTTAACTTAAAAAGCTTGTGTTATATGTAAAAAAAAAAAAACAGAAAAGAAAAAAGATTTTTTTTTTTTTAAAAAAAAGAAAGAAACCAGAAGTGCCTTTCAGGCCACCTTTATGAAGAAGCCAAAAGCTGCATAATTGCAGTTCATGTCATTTGTGATTGCTTCTGACAGACTGGAATGTAAACACATGCAGGTTGAGACTCTCCCTCTTGCAGCACTTATCTTAGGTGTGATCAGCATGGTTTATGTTGGTCTGTACTGTCAGCTCTACGTAGCTGTGCCTGTTTTGCCTGCAGTCTTGAGGACCAGCTCAAGAAGTGAGTCTGAGTTTTCTAGCAGCATGTGAGTTAGGACTGATGCTGAGAGGTGATCTGCCCCTGAGCCCTTCTGAACTTTTCTGCATTTGAATCAGAGATTTGGTCAACTGATAGCATACTGAGAAGAACATGCCTAAAACCAGCACAGGCTGAGCCATGGGGCAGCCGGGTATGGGGCATGGATAAGGTACCTTCAGCTGGACAAACAGCTGCTGAAGCAGCACGTCAAAGCCGCTGTTTTCAATGTCACTGAGCGTGCTGAGGATACTGGCTCTATTGTCATCCTTTTCTGACATGTTTTTCTCCACGTAGTCTCTACAAGGAAATATCAGCAAGGTCAGAATAATCTGTCCTCAAAAAAGAGAGAGAGAGAGAGAGAGAGAAATTTGGAGGTATCCAAACCTTCCTCTGCAGGCAGATGGATGTTCCTCTGCCCACCCTGGAGTACCTCCCCTCTATCACGCTACCTGTTGGATAGGAGAATAAGGAGGAAGCAGCAAAGCCTTTTGTTTTGGATCCTTACCTAAAATTCCAGCAGTTGTTAACACTTGCAATCAGTATAGGCTTGTAGTATCTGTGCTTCTTGCTTTTCTCCTTAAAATCTTCAAAAGCATCCTTGTAGCTGGAGGGGAGATGGGAAGGGGAGAAGCAGATGAGCGCATGCCCTGGGTAGCTCTGCCAGTCCTGCAGCCCTGCGCTGCCTTACCGCACCTTTTCAGGAAGGCAGGCAGCTCCTTCCACAGGCGACGTGACAGCTCCTCTCCCACTGCTGTGCTGATGTCCTTAGCTCGCTTCTGGCCACTGTAGATACTCTAACAGAGAAAAGAGATCAATTTTAAATGCTGTCTGCTTCAAAAAGGCCAGGTTCACTGGTTGAAAAGGCACAGATCCTTAACTGTGGTAACTGAACCCAGCTCTCCTGCACCCCCCTGCAACTGAGCCAATGACCGTGCAGAGCAGCTATACTTCTATACTTACTTGGTTAGCTCAAGCCAATTTTGAACCCCATTTTCAGATTGGGAGAGAGGTGAAGAAGAAAGATGCATTAAAGAAAGTCTATAAAGTAGCCAAGAAAGTGGGGAAAGTGACACGTGGGGGTTTTGCCTTTTTTGTTTCCAAATGTCGCATCATTGCATTAGAAAAACCAATTTAAGCACAACCACCTCAAAATATTAAATGTTTATTTGAAAAAAATAAACTCTACTAATCTTCTGCAGCCAGAGGAGAGTGCTGGGTGTGAGGAAAGGCCATGAGCACTCGGAGCAGCTCTGCCAGTGGCAGTCTCCCTGGGAGCAAGCAGGGCAAGAGCATCGTGCTACTTCCTCGCTTGGCTAAACCTGGATCTTGTTTCTCTGCTGCTACATTACCCAGTGTCTAGTGGCTTGGCATCATCCGGTGGTGCAGAAGAGATGGCACAGGAAGAATGAAGGCAGATCTCCTGCTCATTTTGCTTATACAGGATTTTGTCTCCAGCATGTGCCAGACCATGGGCTTGGGCTGCCCTGTACCACCCACCTCTACTACTACCCTACACATGTGACTTGGCCTTTTGCTTTCTTGATTGATCATAGCTGTTCTCAAATCCTAAATATGTGCAGGATGAGACTGTTTATTTCTAATATATGTCTGTATTACCTGGATGACGAATATTCCTAGTAGTTCACTCTGAAAATGCCCATTAAATTTCTCTGGTTCTTCTTCTTCTTTCCATCTTTGGATTTCTTTATCTAAACATCTGCTCAGCAAATTTTTGATAGTAGCCTTTAGGGAAGGAAGAACAACAGCATTTACCACAAAGTAGATGTAGCAGCTCCTGCCTTATGCAGGTTTTACTTACCCACCGTTTGTCTGGCTGAGCATACTTTTTTCTCAATCCTGGATGAGAAATAAAGGCTCCTTGTTGCAAGACGCTTACTGACCAATTCACGTGAGCAAGGACAACCCCCTCACAATACCCACCTATGCGACAGTGATTTGAGTATTGCAGGGTAGAAATGCAGATCAAGATGTACACCCCTGCCTGCCACATCAGTGGTGATCTGGAGGGCAGGGGAAGGGAGCTGTGGGTTGGAAGGTTGCAGGCAGATATGTATGTCAGAGCCCAAATTCCCCCAGCCACGCACTGCCTGTGTGTCACACTCAGTGCTATCTGCAGACCTGGTTTTGCAATGCTTTTTCATGAGCAATTCTGACGTCTTGTGAGTGCTGGAGAGTGAAACAAAACATTCTCAGATTTTCTCTGCTCTGACCCCTCTTGTGTGCACACAGCATGATTTTGGAAATGATCTGTATGGTGGCTGGCCTGTATTTCTGATCTCCAAGTTTGTTCATGTGCTTTGCAGCCCTCACACCCACCTCTCCCATATGCAAACCATCACTGGCTACAGCTAAACCTGGAACTTATCTTTTCATTTTCTGGGAATTCCAGCCCAAAATAACAGAAGCGCTAAGCTATGGGAATACCGTGATAGTTGCTTCTTGATTCCATTAATGAAAGAGTGATCCAAAAAGCAAAGCAACTCTTATTTTCTCCAGACCAGGCCACCCTCCATCAAAGAAACAGATTTTTCGACACCAGACCTGCATTCATCAGCTGAACCCTGAATTCATCAGCTGCAAGAGGGAGCGTAAATCCCTCTGGGAATTTAACAGACGATGGGAAAGTTACCCACAAAGATTCGTTTTATTTCCCCCCGATTTCCTACCACAAGGTTTGCAGGAACAGAGCAGCTCTTTTCTGATAGCTGCCAGGGCTAAGCAGAAGTTTGCTCTGCAAGTCCCATCTAGCAGAAAGCTGACCTGACCCCCCAAAAGAAACAAAAACATTCTTGCTTCTTCTCTCTGGAAGAGTGTATGGCCCACAGGTGAGGAGTGTACGTGCAGGACAAGTCAGAACTCGTCTGAGGAGTCTCATGGGAGCAGCTAAGGGAACAGGAGGGACTGAACGGATTCTCACCTCTTCTCTGTCAAGGTATTTCTTTTCAAGCTCTTTGCTCAGACTTGATGGTAAGAGGCTTCCAAGCTGAACTTTTTCCAACTCTTCTGCTAAAACATGATCTTTTCTCATATCTCTGGAATGAAAAAGCCAAACAATTGCATTTTCCAAGGGCAGTGTAATTCAAGACAGCTGTTGATGCAAATCACGAACACTTTTCAAGGCCATCAGTGAAAAAACAGATGGAAATGTACATTGTCCTTAGTCCAGTTCAGCTCAGAGGAGCTGAACCTGTGCTGTGGGTGGGACCCTGAGCAGCCCTGGGTAACAGTCCTGTTCTGCCCAGCTCCTGAGCACCAGCTGCTGCACACTGGTGGGGATGGGGGGCCTGAAGCAAGCTGGCTGTGGAGAGAGGTTGTCTCTCAGCAGATACCTCTGGGAACACCATGCAAGGCAGCTGCTGCCCAGGCCAGCACTGTCCCCAGCACTGGGCTGTGCTGCTCCGGCTCAGCCCTGCTCCTCACTGACACTGATTTCCAAACACACACTGGTTCAGGCCTGAGTATCTTGACCTAGAGCACACTACTGGCTCTGGAAGTCTTCCAGGATCAACACTGACTCATTATATTCCATCAGTGAAACACAAGAACAGTGGAGGTGAAGGTTGAATGGCTTTAGATCAGCAAGAAGGAACATTGCCGGTGTATTTACTGTTTGTCATCTAAGAATGAGAGCCCTCAATTCTCCATCCAGTACTATAAGCCACAAGAAGGAATATTTTCAGTTTGATAGCTGACAGGATTGTGAGGATAAAGGGTGACCCTTGGCTGAAGTCGTCCTCTCACAGGGGTACACTCTGGTCTCCTAACCAGGCAGGAGAGCATAAGCAGTAGGTAACATTTAAGCAACATCCTCTATGCCCAGGATAACTGGATCTCAGGTTGTTCAATTTATTGGCTGCCCTCTGGTCCAGAGGGCTGAAATTTTCCAAGAATGAGTTCAGGTCTGCAGCAGAAATAGAGCTCAGGGCAACAAACCTGCCCAATTTACCCAACAAATGAAGCCCAAAACATCTGTGTCTGTCGCCCAGAGGCCCAACTGGTGGGATCGGCCCTTAGTTTACAGGCTAGCAGTCTTAGTGTGTCCCTTCTGGCTGTCCTGGCCAGCTAGCGTACATCAGCACAACAGCACTAAAACCTAGCCAGGTGCCAGACTGCATTGCAGTGATACCAATTCATAAATCAAGAAAATGCATGGTTTTGCAGCCAGTGAATCTGCATTGATCACCAAGGATAAGAATGTGTAAAAGCTTTACTTACTTTGGATAAAAATTGTGGACCCATGACAGGAGGAGATAAACGTCCTTGTCTTCCAGATGAGACTCAGCACTCTTTTTTGTCTGGGAGGCAAAATAATTGTGGTAGAGTTCTGCGTATATGCTGAACACATTAAACTCGGGAGGATAAAGCTGTTTAATGTACTTCACAATCACTATCAAATCTTCTTTCATTGTCTTTCCCATATGCAGGAGATTCTGGCCAACTGCAGAGAGGTTCTCAGTTCTAGGAGTACAGCTTGTGTCTTTCATTCGAGTCTCTACTGACTCCTTTACTGCAGCCATCCAAAGCTCTTTCCATTTTCTAGGTCTAAATGGCATGTTTTGGTCATGTGGATTCTCTGATGTGTAGTTCTGATCTTCTTTCTCCTGCTCTTTCAGTGCCTCTACTGCCTGCTGCAGCAGTTCTGGGTTTGTTTTTGCTAGCAGTATGGAGTCTTTCAAGATGCTGAAGACTTTGTAATTCAGAACTTCGTAGATGGACTCGACATCTTGCTGGCTGGTGCTCAGTCCCTCCTCACTTTTGCTAGACAGGCTCTTCTGCAGCACAATCAGATGCTGAGTGGCTTCGCAAAACTTCTGCTCTTCAAGGAGATCCATGATTTTTTTGACTGGTGAAAAAAGAACAGCCTTTCTTTACCCAATAGTGAAGATTTACATTTCTGCTTTACAAATAACTATGGCTCTGGAATGTTTGTTTTATTTTTATGATTATATTTCTCTAACACTGGATCTTAGGCTCCTTTACCAGATAGAAAACCTTTCTGGTTATTTAAAGATGAGTTTTTTTCTAGGTTGCCTCTAACTGGGGCAATGGAAATTTGAATACCCATCACTACTGTGTTACATATGGACAGCTATTCATGAGCTACCTATAACTGTTCCAAAATTTAGATTTGTGAAGTTCTATTTATTTATTTATTTCTTTGTTATCACCTTTCCCATTAATATGATCTCCAGTCGGAAGCATGGCTTTAGAAAAAACATAGATGGCAAGATGTAGCTAAATGACGTGCTAGAAGAAATATCACATGGGTTTTCCAGAAATAGGCTGGCACAATCTGACCTGTGAAATGTTTTTGGTGGACTCATTTAGCGGGCGATATAAATACAATTGAACTGTCTTATCTGAGCTGCAGCCTCTCAATAGTGGGCAACCTGAGAAGTTATTTAAACTGGAGAAGTTATATCCCAAAATAAGTTTTGTTGGGTGTGGAAGGCTTTTATGAAAAACTCTGGGTGGAGAAAGCTTATATTATTCATGAAACTCATCTTACTTCACATTCTCCCGAGAGACTGTGGCACAAAAGCTGGGAGTGCCCTTACTTGCATCTGTTAATTACACAAAGTTCAGAGATCATCAAAACTGAGGGCTTAGTATTACACAGGTCCTGTATTATACAGGAACAGCAAGATAACTTGAATAGTAAATGGGCTGAAATTTAATAGCAAAAAGTATAATATAGAAAGTCAATAGAACAAAAGGTACTTGGCAACAAATAGGATTTTTGCTGCAAGCTGGATGTGAATCATCTTGAGATGGAGGACGAAGAATGCCTAGAGAATTAGTAAATCATTATTGAGAGATGATGGTGAAAATGTTATATATGATCCAGGGATGTGTACAGTGAGGAACATCCAGCTGAGACAGGAAAATGGTAACATATTGTACCAGGCAGTGGTGGTATCTCATCTGGAATATCTTCTGCAATTCTGGTTGCTTTATTTCAAAAAAGACATTGGGAATTGGGCAGTGCAGTAGTAAGAAGAAAGGCATAAAGGGCCTGTTTTCAGTAGACCTGGCTCTTTAGTTGAGCAAATTCAAGGTACAGCTCATTAAGTTTATGAACCAGGTAATGACATATGTCATCTGAGGTGGTAGGTGAGCCTTGGAAGTGCCAAGGGGCACTTTCCTCTCCAGTTCTGGGTTTCTCTGTGCAGGTATTATGACTGGAGGAACTGTATGTTCATGTATCAGCCCTGAGAAAGACCTGTGCATGCTGCTCACTGCTGCCTTGGGGAAAAAGATTTCACAGGGTGGTGGTTTCATGGAGGAACAGAGCAGAGAGGTATGTTCTGGTTTCTTGCCCACCCACAGACCTCTGTGCCACCATGAGAGGTAGAACTAAGTTCTGTTTTGGACAGAAACCACACAAACTGGCAATTCCTCAAGGAGTATGTCCTTGGTAGCAAAAAACTAGGACCTGAGGTCTCCCTCAGCCCATGTTTCCCAAGGCTCCTCGGCAAGTCACTTCAATCTGTCGGTGCCCTTGTTTCTCAAGGGGACAATTTTCCACCTTGTGCAGTCCCTGTAGAAGTAACTGTGGCCTATGAGGTGGTGTAAGGAAGACGAAGGAGCACTTACCACTGGGTGTCTTGATCTTTTTAATTTTCTTAAATGCATTTGTAAAGATTTCCTTTATTCCTTTCTTCCCCTTTTCAGGACTGTCGGCAGCAGAGGTGCAGCTCCCATTGCTCGCAATGGAAGATGCACGTGAGGCTCTGTAGGCTCCCTCTGGCCTTTCACTCATCTTCTCCTGGTCCCTGGACCAGATCTCGTCTCCAGAAGGTTCAGGACAGTCAGGGATTTGCTTAGCTACTGATGCCGAAGGGTTTTCAAGCTGATTGTTTGCACCAATGCAACCCTCTGATCCATTGCACATTCCAATGGGACCATTTTGGAAAAAAGGTAACATTTTCATCATTTTCCTTTTAGCCTGTAAGTTTCAGACAGAACTGGTCAGGTTATAACAGTTGGCATGAAAATTACCATGACACAATGTGGCAAAGTGTATTCCCATTAATAAAATTAATTCTGGAATGAGGTGTCCATGTGTGGGCAGTGCTATACACGTCTGATACGAGCACAGCTCGGCAGGAGAGTCTCTGAGCAACATCACCTCGGGTAACTGAGAGGATGGAAGCAGCTCTCTGGTCTAATAAATAACTTAAGAGAAAATCAATGAGTGATTTTCAGGATGACTCAGATGGCCTGATTTGAGATCTTGAGATTGTCTGGGTACAGGAGAGGAGGGTTCTCTCATGGGATGCTGTGGGAGTACAGACATGAGCATGAATGCTGCACATGAATGATGTGGGAGGGTGGGACAATCATCCTGTGCCTATTCAGAGCAACCATAAAACTCCCTTTATATGCTTTATATGGCATTAGGATCAATTCTCACCTTCCTCAGGGCCTGGTTTTGCTAATTTCTGCTCATCTGGCTGCAGCTGTTTCTGGAAGCATCCATGTAGCTTACTGCACACTGAGTTTGCAAGTACAGCATGAATATGAGATGGGCCTGACAAGCCAGTAACGCATCAGTCTTTGCTGAGCAAAAGTCCTGCTGGTTTAACTGTGGCCCCATTTAAGTCACTAATAAAATTCTTAGCTTTATTGAGGAGAGCTCACAGGGAAGGTGACTGAGAGTTCAGAAACACTGGGAATGTGAACAACATAGTCAAAAGGATGGAAGTGTGGGAAGCACAGCAGTATCTCCTGATATGAGCATTAGGAGACTTACCACTTTAGGCCCCAAAATCCCAGCTTCAATGCTCTACATGCTCACTGCATCACTAAAGCAGCAGACAAAAGCTCAGGGACGTATTTAGACCCTTCAAATCCACTAACATTCTACATTACCTCATTTTCAGAATGGTCCCAGGGTGACTATGGCATCCCAAGACAAGGCAACTTCAGCATGACTTGATGAGTGTTTTCAAATACCCAGGAGCAATTATTGCCCTGTCTCTTTATGTTGAAATGTGGGGCTTGTGCAGAAAGAAATGCTAGTGCAACAGGGTAAAGGAGGGGGAAGGTTCTGATAAGCAGGTACTAACCAGACTGGACTTTTCCCAGAGCTGCTAAATGAAACTGGTGCTAGTGACCAGGGCCACTGCATGCATATTCAGAGCAGTCCTTGCCTGGCTGAGGGGGAAACAGGAACAAGGCATGAAGATCAGGGTGGTTTAGCCTTGTTTAAACAGACATTATCCTGCTAGAATCCTGCTGTACCACTAATGCTCCTGTGCTACGAATAATTAAGGGTGGCCATTTGTTATTGTAAAAACACATTGTTGGAGTTTGTATTTAGAACTATTCATGTACTTGTAGAGTTTAATATATTGCTATAGATTTATTTGCATAATTATATTAACCTATGTAATAACTATATAAATATTTTAAATAAATAAATGGACTCATGGTTTCCAATCCTTGTTCTAACAACACTTTTTTTTTAATTGACTTTCTAGGAGACCAGTGCACTTTTGTACGAAGAACCCTCAGGCAAGTTTTGGCTTACCTGCACTGCATAAGGCAGAGGAATTAGGTTTTAAATAAAGGAAGGATTCCACTTCGCTTATTAGGCCACAATGTGGTGATCTTCAAATACCCTTGTTAAGTTTACCCTGTTGATATGTATCATGCTGATACAAACTCTGATACTTATTTTTGAGCAAACTTGTTTGAAGACTGTGGGTTTTTTGTTTTAATTGCAATTCCTCCTGCTGGCTCCTAGCAGCTTGGAGACCTTTGAAGCATCAAGTTAGTGGTAGCAGCAGGGTGGTATACAGAGCAGTTAGAGCCTGGCACTGCTGAAAGCTTTCCTTCTCTGTGTTTTGGCTGCCAGGTCATGCTCAGGATTAGTAATGCTACTGCTTTTAAAACATAGTGACGATTAAAACTCATTCAGGCAGGAGAAGAATGAGTGTGGGTGTGTGTACGACCTGGCTGGCTCTCAGCTAAATGTGTGATCCGAGGCAAAGTGTGAAGCTAAACCTAAGATGCTCCCGTGGCGGAGTGTGACAGTGGTGGCTGTCAGAGTGCTGCGCTCCAGGGCTGTGGGGCCGGTGGTGCGGGTGAGCAAAGGGGGGCCGGGGACCAGAGCTGCCCACTGAGCCAGGGCTGAAGCTATGCTCCTGCTTCTTCCTCTAGCACACTTACTGGAGAGGGAGGGAAGGCGAGATGAAACACCACATTTCACTCCTGCTATTCTAGTCAGGATACCCATTATAATCCTAAAAATGGTGGAAAAGAGATTCTTTTTGTTACATTTCCATTACAAAAAATATCATAGCAACAGGGATGCTCTCTAAGTGTTTGGGACTTCCCTAATTTTTGTAGGATGATTTTCCTTGTTTGTATTTCCCAATATGATGGTGTGCTTAGATTCATTCTGCCAAATCCCTTCCTTCCTGTTTGTTCAGGCACAGACGCAGCTGAGTCCTTTCTTTCTCTCCTATTATACCAAACAAAGCATTTGTTGTTCTTTTTTTTTCTCATCCCAGAAAGTACCTCTCCGTTTCTTATATCCAAAGACGACTTCCAGAGTCTTTTGTTTTGAAGAATGATGATCAGAAAGGTGAATTTCAGAATGGTTTTGTTTCTTCTTCAATACAAAGATGAATATCATGTATCTTTGAAAACCATCGAAATGACATTACAAATAAAATAGTCCATAAGGGAATGATTAAGTTGGTTAGAAATCTAGTTTTTAATGGCTGTCAGAACTTTGACCAGATCAACAGCATAGAAACTGTTGGCAATTTTGGTGTGTCAGGGTGTGATTTTTATCTTGAACTAATAAACACTGAAGAAACTAAGCATCTGAGTAAGGCTCTCAGTGCAGTATCTGCCATTGGTGCAGTGGCCATGCTCACTCACATTTGGCCAGCTTGAACACTTGCCCAGCATTTATGGGTGTGCCACTGTTGGTTTCTATATATTTGCATCTACATCAGGAAGTATCTGCAGCAGGAAATACCAGCAAACCCCAGCTCTGCCTTGAAATGCAGCCTCTGTCCCTTATGGCCTTTGTCTCTTCTCTTTATCATTAGATGGCCAAGCACTTACTGTAAGAAATGCCTAATAAAAACTGCCTATAAGAAACTTTCTTAACAATACCTCCCCACTTTCTCTGAGAAACACTCAGCTAAAAGGAAGTGGCACTGGTCATGGCTGGAGGCCACAGGCAGGAGATGCTGTGCCAGCACTGCTCCTTGTGCCCCCATCAGCACCGGCTCCTGCCTGCTGCAGCAGATGGGACACACCAGGAGCTTGGCTTTGGCTTGCATGGCCACAGACTGCTCCTGTATACCTGTGCTCTGCTCACACATCAAAGCTTGTTGAAGCTTCAGCAGGCTCCTAATTGTTTTATTGGTTAACACTTTGGGAAACGCCAAAGAATTTCTCAGGCACACAGTTCAAGCTCAGATCTTGGGAAATTCAGTGGTCTAAGGTCAAGACTTGACATAGATCCCAACTCACTATTATTACTCATTTGCTGTTAATTACTGTTATCATCATCATACTCATGTGGCACTATAGTCTATGCCAGGGGAATCTTTAGCTTAAATTATATTTGACGTAGTATATTCAGCTTGTGGTTTCCAACCAGCAGAGGAGCACAGCATGCATAGCATCTATACAGAGCTCTGTACCATTTGGACAGCAGTGCTGCTGACTGATGGTGTGTCTGGAGAGGGATGCAGCAAGCTCTTCGCATGGTGCTGACCACAGTGCATATCCCCGGGAGGGAACTTTTTCCAGGGTGGGCTGCAAGGGTGAGGGAAATCCCTGGAGCAGAGCCACGTTACAGGACACAACCTAGACTCTGGCCACAGCGGCTTCCCTTTTCTCCTTTTCCTCCTCAAAGGAAGCACCTTTCATGCCACACACTTACGGGATAAGCTCATTTGCAAGAGGTGGCTCATACAGTGGCAGAGAGCACTCGGGAAGAGATTTACTAATTACCCCTATTCTGAAATGTTTTGCTGATCTTTTTCCTGAGCTGCTGCCAGCATTAATAATCATTTGTTTAGATTCTTAGTCCTCTCCAGCCTGCTGACATATCACCTCACAAGGATTTATGTCTCATTTTAGTGGAAATCCCCCACTCTCCCACACACTCGCAGATATCCAGAGTTATTTAGCTAAGTTTATCTCTACATCCTGTGGAAATGGGGTTACCCCTGCCCACACAAGAAAACTGCACCAGGTTGAACCACCTTTGGAGGCAGTAAAGCGGTGCGGCCAGTCTGAGTTTAGTGTACCTTGGACTAAGCTCGGACACATAAAAAATCTCTTAATCAAAGCAAATTGTCTATGGAGATGCCATCACCAATCTCTGCAAGCTGTTTTTTCCTATGAATTTTCATCAGCTGGATTGGGTACTGAAAGGAGATACTGTGAAGATGGAGGCTCCCACTTGGCTCTGCCTGAGAAATCACATTCCATAGACAAGCTCCACCGACACCCTCACCTTGAAATTTTACTGTGCTGCTCAAATCCAGGCTCCTGTCCACACACCCTTATGGACATCCACGACCCTGTGTGGTCCAGCACTATCCTGATGGTGACCAAATTCTGCTCCTAACGGGGTCAGAAGCTGAGGGGAAACAAAACCTGTGTCTCCAGTATAGAAGTCAGGGCAGGAGTAGAGCCTTCCTAGGGGACTCAGTCCATGTGCCAGGGACTCCCATGGGGCTGGGGAGGACGGGGGACCGAAGGAACTTATGGGAATGGCAGCAGTAGACTGGGCAGGGGATCCCAGGGCATCTCACTTGATGTGAGGCACTTTAAACCAGCATTAAACCATGCTACCACCTTTACATGATAGGGGAACAGAGGAGATAAAGCTACACAGTGCCTCAGTCATTTTTAAATAGGAATTTGTTTTCCCATAACGTAACTGGAAACAGTCATGTAAACCAGTGTCTCCTGTTGTTAGAGAGAAGTTTTCAAACAGCAGAAGTTACACATATATATATATTGTAATCGGGGACAAGCAGAGAAAATGCAGCTCATTATGTTCATTTTTCTTCTTGCTTCAGATCTAAGCAATGTTATTGTAAACTTCTGCTACTAAATGAGAACCCAGCTGTGGCTGTCTAGGATTTTGTTTCCATAACAAAATAAGCCAAATCCTGCATTCAGGCCTGGAGTGTGCAAAGTTCACTGTTAGAGCTAACAGCGGCTGAGGAGATACACGAACTCCCTGGAAGCCTCTGCCAGCATCTTCAGACTCTTTGGCTTTCCAGGCTTCTTTTTACAGAGAGGGTGACAGAAGCAAGCCCAAACCTGAGTTTTCTGAGCTCTCTGCTCCAGTTTGATTGGCTTTTTAGGAACTGGCAAGCCTCAAAGTCCCTCAGCAGGGGCAAACAATTGAACACTTAGGAGAATGACTGTTCCTTCAGGTTTTCTGCTCTGAACTTGGGTGTGTTGGCAAGGCACTGTGGCTTCTAGAGGAGCCACATGCTCCAGCCGCAGTAAGTTCCTTCTTTACTTTGCAGCAGCCTCAAGAAGAAATCCTACTTCAAACACACCAAGGATCCTAACCTGAGGTTGAACTTTCCAACTTGTGGCTGAGGAGCTGATGCAGTGGATGAGGGCTGGCTGCCCGAGGATGGGAGGGTATTTCAAGGGGCTCGTTAGTGCTCTGGGAAAAGGCAGGTCCTAGAGGCAGTGGGGCTTCCCTGACTTGGCAAAAAAAAAATAACCACAACATGGTAAATAGGGCAATGCAGAACTGTGCCAGCTCAACACACTGACCCTGGCAGGATGCAGGGCACACGGTCTGCCTGGGGCCATACAGGGTCCAAGCACTTTAATGGTGTTTTCCCGGTGCAGTCATGCTGAGTGAACATAATCCTGCGATCTGGGAAGAAAAACACTGCCTACTTGAACAGAGACAAAGAGGAGGGGGCAGGAAGCGCCACGCTAGATCTGCATCCAAGTGCCTGATCTCGGTTTAGGGTGCTTTAGCGATCAAGACCTATGTCAGGTTTCTGGGGAAGAGGATGGGGGTAACAGGAGTCACTGCTCACAGCCTGTGTTTCATGCCCTGAAATCTGGGGGATGAGCAACAGAAATCCGACCCAGCCATCACAATGCAGACAAATATCCTAGCAGTCCCCAATCCCGGGATGTCTCCGGAGCTACTGCCCTTCTTGCAGCAGTTTCATTTACTCTCTATTCTGGTTATCACGAAGTGGGGCTGAAATCCGTCACTTTGTCCATGAATGCACCCCTTAGCGCCCACCACCGACTTGTCCCCTCCTTCGGAGACAGCAGAGAACCTTCAACAAGCCTAGCGACAAGCGAGCTGGTTGGGCGGCAGAGGCGCGGGGCAAGCGGGACAGACTCCAGCGCTAAGGGCAGGGGGAAAGCGCCGAGCCCCGCAGCACGGACAGGCGGCGCGAAGGACTTACTGTGCTGCGGTCCCGGGCGGGCGGCGGGCACGGAGCGTCTGCGCGGCGTCTGCGCCGGCAGCCCCGGGCGGCCCCTATAAGGGAGGGCTCGGAGGCGGAGATCGGAGACCCGGTGCACGGGGAACTCCGGTGCGCCTCCCCCCGAGAGGGGAGAGAGCCAGACGGGAGCGAGAAATCCCCTCCGACGGGGAAGAGTCACGGCGAGGGGGGCGGCTGGCCCCGGCGAGGCGGCGGGTCCCTGCAGGGGTCTGAGCTGCAGCGTGGTGTACTGAGGGCATGGTGGATGGGGCACCCTGGCCTCACTGCCCCGAGGGTGCACACACTGCGCGATGTGTGCCACTGCAGGCTTGGAAACCCACCGTTAGGGAGGGAGGGAGCAGGTGCCTCCAAGAGCTCTGCTCCCTGAGCGGGGCATTGCTACTGGCTGGCAGAGGTGTAAGTGCCTGAAAGCACAGCCTTCAGTGTCTGCATTGGGGTCCCATATCGTGCCCAAGGTGAAGCGCCTTCCACAGCGCAGTGCTCCCAGGAGACACCAAGAGCATGAAACACATTCAGTGTATCGGGTTGAGTCCCTGCCTAGGGAGATACAGGCCTCCTTCCTCACCTCAAAGATGCTGAGCCTCCAGTTTCCACTTGCAGAAGGAACATTTGTCTTCCTGACTTCTGTCCCTGATTTTGTAGGCATCTGCATCCCTGGCTGTGGAGGTGTGGTGAGACCATTATACTGGGGAAGCGTGTGCTGCATGGCAGGATATGACTGAATGACTGCCAGGGGATGTCTGGGTGACAGCAATGACTATTGGGGGCCATTGCATAGGGTCTGTGAAGGCTGCCAGGGCTGTGCTGTGCCTTGCTTAGATAGCCTCGATGTGCAACACCTTCTGCACCCACCTGCGTGACATCTGGACTGGAGCAGCAAAAATAATGTGGTCCTGCAAACCTTACCTCTTCTCTCCTCTCCTGGGGAGATGTTCTGGGGCAGGAGTGGGGCAGGCAGCAGGTCTCAGTGCCTGGCTACTATGCCTAGGACAATTTTTGGTTTATAGCTCGTAGATGTGGTCTAATGCAAAATGCAGAAAAAAGGGGCCCATAGACTTAAAGCTGACTGTGAACCATAAGCTTTCATGGTGCTGCTGCTGCCCACACTCAAGGCCTGTGTGGCACAGGAGGCTATGCAGACCCAGTGTGGAGGCATGCCCCGGCAGCAGACATGGTCTGGGAACAACGATTGTACTGGAAGGACTGCCTGGCTGAGTGGGCATGGCACTGGAGAGCTGATGCTTCTCCTGCCCTGTGCCTTTTGGCAGGCATCCTGCCTGCCAGGACTGGTGCTTTTCTCTATGGGACTCTCTCCCCAGAAAGACCATGGTAGCAGGGAAAAAAAACACCCCCGAAACAATGTGCGCCAAAACAGGAAGCAGGAGCAGAACAGCCGCCTTAATGGGCAAACCCATGATCTCCTGTCTCTGGAAAATACTGATTCATCTCAGGCCAGCCTGCGACTGGATGGAGGGTGATCCTCTGGGATTGTCCTGGGGTTGGATCCCCTCGCTGCTCGACAACCAGTGGCCAGAAACAGTCACCATCATGGAACAGAAATTCTGGGTGCCACATCAGTTTGAAGATCACTGGAAACATGAAATGGTGTGAGACTTGGCCCTGAAGTGCAGTAACTTTCTCAGTGTTTCAGCGCCCTCTCCAATGGCAATGTGAAGAAGAGAGGGGGCAAGGTTTGCCATCTGCAGTTATAGCTGGTTTTGGGGCAGTGCAGTGCAGCTGGAGGCGAGCTTGATGCTGTATCCAATGACCCTTTCATACAGAAGGCAAAGGGAAGTGGCTCCTGGGAGGCACCAGGGAGGCTGGTGTGGCTTGGGGGTTACACACTCACACATCTCTGGACATAGCAGAGTTCATGGCTGGCTGAAAGCAGAGGATGCTGTTCTGAACACAGGGAGGACCCTGGGGCTGGTTTGCTTCTCACGTCTTCTGTTACATATCATGAGTTGTGTGGGATCCAAAGTGGATTCACACAGTGGGATCTCATCTTTAGCTACTCTAAGCTAACATCAGTGGGATCAGGGCACTGAATTCTGCCAGCAGACAGGGGAACTTACTGTAATTGGATCTTAATAACCTAGAGCTTAGGTGTCATCCATCAGGTACCCTTATTTACCTGAAAGAAACCTATGACTGCACTTTGAACTTCTGCTGATATACCAGCATGGCATTGCTTGTCTATGTAGCCTGATTTCCAGACAGGCAGCTTGTATTTACTGATATAATTGGGTAGTGGATAACCAAGTTATACCTGGCTGCACACCTTTTAGTGGGAATTTTTCTGTATTCTGTAACTACTCAGAATGTGTTGCATAGGGTGACGCTGACAGTCAGTGTTTAGGCTATCTAAGAAGCTATCTCAAGTCTGTGATTTTGAGAAATCCAGGGTTTTACACTTAACTTCCATGATACACACTTAAAAGCAAGATATATTTCAGAGATTTGTAACTTAATTTTGCAGATGCTTTAATTCTGAACACTGAACTTGCATGGGTTTGTTCACCTAATCTATATTGAACATCAAAGACTTTTCTCACTAGCAGTCCTAATATCCAAATCTAGCTGGGCAGGAGCCTACAAAAGGGGTATGTCTCTACTGAAAAAAGTTGTGAATCCTTTGCACTGCCCAATGAAAGATTCGTCTTGCCTGTAAAAGAGCCTGTAAACAAGAGGTGTTGTTAAGAATATTATTTTGGAAGTGCAGTTTTCTTCTTTTCTGAAGTGAAATTTTAATTTCTCCTTTCAGCATGCCAAAGAGCTGTTATCCTGCATTGCCAGCTGAAGGTGTGTCAAGAAGCTGAGTGTTGTGAGGGTAAAGGTTTTCTTCCTGGGATCCATTATTTCAATATGCTTATTCATTGAATGGCATTTGAGAATTTTTGTTCAAGCTTGTTTTAATTACCTTTATTCCAGACAGTGCAACTATTCATTTTTTCATGGGATTTTCCATGAGTTTAACTCATTTGTCCTAAGTAATTACAGCTGTGCATGTTTCAGTGCTAGAAAAGCAGCAGGTCTGGGCGCAAATGGCTGGTAGGAATTGCAGGCACCACTGTTATCTTCTGCTTGGGATTTGGGACTATCGTCTGGAGCTGCTGGGGCACAAAAGCCCAAATAGAGCTTGAGAGTCAGAAAATGCTGTCAGTGTGGGGTTGGACTGGAAAACCAGGATCAGCTAATGTCAAACAGCTTATCCATGTGTAATGAGGGACAAGGAAGGATACTACTGTGGTGGCTGACTTCCCTGTAGTGCTAAGAGAGGCACATGAAGAAGTATGTAAATGGGACTGTATCTGCTATACCCTGAATAGCTTGTAACTGGTTGCCTTGCTATTCCTGTGCACAGAAATGCCTCTTTTACTTCTACTTATTGTGGGATATTTTGATAGAAGCAGGGGCATGTGCAAACAGGGGTAACAGAGTAGAATTTGGGGTCCTCATTAAGCTGTGGGGCAAAAGACGAAGAGGTCACACCAGCCATGCTTACGTGGCTCTGTCCAGAAGTTTGTAAAGTTTGGGGTCAGTGAAAGGGCTGAAAGTTTGAATTCTGCAGACTGACTCAAGATCTGCAGGCCAGAGCAATGGCAGCTGGGTCGTGAGGAGCCCCAGTTCCCCTCCCTGAGTGGAGGTATGTGGTGGGTCACTAAGCTGTGGAGAAACTTGCTGGCTCTAAAGGCACTGTCACTGCTCAGCAGCTGAGGCAAAGCTGCTAGTAACTGGTAGAAAGTCTAGAGGATATGTATCCAGCTCTCAGGACTGTTGAGCATTCCAACTCAGACCACTCAGGTCATAGAAAGATTGCTTGAATGATGTGCTCATCAAAATGTTGCTTCTGACTGAGGTATTTTCCTCTCCAGTGTGATAATGACTGCAAGTAATGGAAACAAGAGCATTTTTTCTCCATAAGCAGCCAGGCTCAGAAGAGGTGTCATGATATGCCCATATATTGGCCTTACAGCATAGAAACAGGGTAGTTGTGAGCTGCAGGAACAGAGCATGAGAAAGGGAGGTGAGGGGATCTGAGTTCACTATGCAGATTGCATCACACAGTACTACCCACTTTGGGAAAATTCCTGTGGCAGATGACGACTGTGCATGTAAAAAATAAGTTAGTAGTGGTGAGCAAAGATGGAGGACCCAGGGCTTCTTCCAGACAACATGTGAAACTGCTAGGGTGCTTCCTCTTGCAGTTTCTTTATGTGTCAGTGAACTGGAAAACTCCAGTTAGCTGCAATCTAGGACATCTTCTAGATGTCCTATGGCCCAGCTTCAACAGGTTAGTGGAGACACCAGTCTGAAACCTTTCAGGCTGATGGGACTGTTGTTCCTAGCCAGTCTGAGATACCTCCTGTAAGATGACAGAATATAGCCTCTTGTTTTTCCACTTGTTTCGTTAACTACTTCCCAGGCCCAACTTTGTTTTTATTTGTGCCACAGAAGCCTTGATAATTACACACTTGCAATGAATTCTTTTTCTGTAGACGTGTTAAGTTTAACTACATCATTCGCTGGCTTCCAAAACAGTCACAGGAACACACTAAGGAATGGGTTTCTGCTGTCTTTGAAGCTTACTTATGGCCTTCTCTAAAGAACTTGTGAGAGTCACATTTTGTGGTAGGTGAGGAGCAGATTCTTCCATCGCATCTGTGATAACGTCAGTCTGAGCTTCAAGGAAACCGACAAGTTGGCCAATTTTAGTAATATCTTATTGGTCAAAACCAACACCTAACCTCAACACCTTAATGCCAAGTGATATGGAATATTTTTTAAGTATTGAAGGACTTGCCCAAAATGATGTTCTCTGATCCAAACAGTTCCCTTCCTCCTGCAAAATCCTTTGTCCTTTCTGATATGGACCCCATTGCAGCAGGCAAAAGCCAGGCTTTGTGCCAAGGAGATTGATCTGCTCAGGCTTCACTAAAGCTGGATGTGAAAACCAAGCAGGATGACCTTAACCAACCATGTTCAGCAGTAACAGCCACTGCAGCATTGTGTCTTCATCCTTCTCTCATAGCTGTGGCTCCCTTCTCTTCCTCCCCAAATGGAGAATGCACATGTTTTTACCCCGGTCTATTTGAGGGAGGTTGGTGTTGGAGGTTTGACCTGCAGCAAAGCTGTAATTCTGTAGCTCCAAAAGCATAAACCCCTTTTGAAAACTTTGCTACCAGTCATACAAACCTCACATGGTGATAGTTTTGCCCTCTTCAGCCACATCTGAACTGAACTAACCACACAGAGCTTTCCTGATTTGATTTTTACTGGCATCAAAAATCCAACATGTCTGAGTAATGAACCAGGAATTTGAATCTGTCAGGAATGTCCTAAAACTTCTTCAAAGGAAGGGCTTGTGTGCAAGTGTGGTCTGCATCCCCACCCTGATGTTTCTGCTTGAGGAGTGGTCCATAGCTGAGGTTGGTGACACCTTTGCCATGATATTTCTGGCAGAGGAGGCATCTGTCTCTGAGGCTGCTCCGGCACCCTACCCCCAGTATTTGTGTGAGGGAGGTGTGCATTTTTGAGGTTGCCCTGCCACCCTCCTCATGACATGGAGAAGGGAGGAAGGGTTCATATTGGAGGTTTCTGGCTGGGCCCAGCTGTCCCTGACATGTTCACAGCAGCAGGAGACGTCACATGCTGAAGGGGGGGTCCCCTTGTCCTGATGGCCCTGAAAACCAGAAGTTCCCAGTTTGCTATCCCTGGACCTTGAGCTGAGCAGCTTTGTAGCCTGGGACAAATTGCCCTGCCCCATTAAATGGAAGTAGTGGTGTTCCTGTGTTTGGAGCTGTTGCAGACTGACAGGTGTCCATCAGTCTCAGCTATCAACATCTGATGTGTGGTGACTTGGGGAGGAATGGCGGATGCTAAGGAAAAAATGTGGCTTTTTCCTCCTCACCTGAAGGAAACTGGAAGTGTTTTTTCGCCAGTGTGGAAGTCCAGTCATCTCAGGACAACTCACCCCAGAGGAGTGGGAACTTACAGTTCTTGCCATCCTGCTCCTGTTGGAAATGGTGGGCATATTGTAGGTTCACAGCACCGGGCTGAGGTCTGCAATGGGGATGAATGAGGCCCTTGGAGTGGACCTGCAAGATCTCTGAGCTTGGGCAATTCGGGAGGGTCACATCTGCCTGTACAACAGATGTTTTGGGAAACACTGCTGCTTTGGAGAAACCCCAGAGATCCTCTGTCAGAAAAGCACTGTTGTTTTTGTCACCCTGTGCTCCAGCACTTGCTACCCCATAGTTCTCTATTTTTTCCAGCTTACTCTTGCTTCTTTACCTAACACTACTTTTCTGTTTACAGCTTCTTAATGCCCTTGGGGAGGGAGGAGACAGCATGAGCACACGAGGGCCAGCTCTTCATAAAGCTGGACAACTGTGTGTGTGCTTATAAGACACACTCTGTTTTTCACAGTACTACATTAAAAAGGGGATCACTAAGATGGGTCACTTTGGACTCAGATGCCCTCAGAGCTCAGCATAGCCGGGGGTGAGGGAAGACAAGTGAGGACTGCCTCACCAGTTGATCTACAAGGAATGGTGCAAGAAGCCACATCCTGGGCTGCTTTGGATGTCTGTGCTCTCTGTGGTGTGGCTTGGTGCTCCCAGATGCGATAGCACAGCACAGGGCTGGGTTGCCCATCTGATCCTGACACACCAGCTCTGCAGTGTCAGGTCTGGAATACAAAACCAAGCCTAACACTTGCCCTGTGCTGCCTGCAAGTCAAGTGATCCTCTACAGTTGCTGCAAAGCAAACCTTACCAGCTGAACCCTGGCACTGCCAAGCCACCCTGCTGCTGCCAGAGCTGCTTCGGTGGCATTGGCGGAGCTGCTCGAATACCTGCTGCCCACGGGAGCAGAGGAAATGTCCCCATCCATGTTTAGAAGCTGGGGCTGGGGCATGTCTGTCCTCACTAGTGCTCAGCCCATGGTTCCTCCCCAGACACTGAAGGCTGTGCTTGGGCTGGCACACAGCACATGTGTGGGGAACGAGGGGCCTAATTTTAGATCAGGGAATGAAACACTCAAAGGTCACTGCATGGGACACAATCCCAGCTGGCCTTCACGGTGACAGCCACATTGTGTTTAGACCTGGTGAAACTAATCAGGACGTCTTTTCATGTCCAAGTTTTGCCCAGTATAGGCAACTTCCCTGCTGAAGGATTTGCTGCCTTCTGGCATCTATTTTTGCCCAGTAGGAAAGGTTGTCCATAAACTTTGGTGAAAGCACTGGGGTGAAAATATGTGTGAAACTGCAAAAGCAGTACTTCTTTTTGAGGTCTGGAAAGCAAAACACCAAGAAGTTCTTGTTTTGAACTTCCTTTTGGGTCCTCAAGGTCTGCCCATTACTCTTCTTGGGCTCTCTCCTGCTGTTGTTATCTATCCTTGATTGTCTAAGCAAATTCAGGCTTGGTGAGTGGCACAGAGGGAATTTTCCAGGGGAAATCCAAGTGGCCATGAAGATTTGACTTAATAGCCTGTGTTTCAGCCCGTGTGACTCAGAAACTCATTGCTTATCCTGCACTGTTGAAATCAATGGAGCTGTTGTTAGCAAATTTATTGGCAGTACAGAGACTCTTCATCTCTTCATAAATAGTGGCATATTCCTGAATGAGATTTACAGGTCTCCAGAGGACTGAAATTCCCACTGACCTTGCAATAGAAAATTCCTCTTTCATCAACAAATATCTGAGGACTCCTGCTGGCTCTTCAGGATGATAACCTTTCTCTTTGCCTCCCCCTGCCCTGGTAGAGCCTACGCTGCTGGGCTGGGTAAGGTGCTTTGTATGTATTTACTCTCCTGGAGTTGTCCCAGTAGCACAGCAGCTAGACATGGATCCTCAGATCCATGCATCCAAGCATTGGATGAGGTTGTCTTGGTATTTCTAACATCACCTTCACAGAACAGAAGAAAAGCTCTAAAGTAAGTAAAAATAAGTGATGGATATGAAACCCAACATTGCAATGCTTATGTAAAGGCAGTGTTTTGGATGCTGTATTTAAAGGTAAGCCCTGTGTGTGCAATTTTAACTCCTTCAGGCTTCTATTCATATGCATTAGGAAAAAAGAGTTGGAAGAGCTGTCACATATAACATTAAAGCTTGGGAGTTTTTAACTGTGGAAAATAACATTCCTTTGAGGATTCTGTTCGGTACAGCCCATGCAAGCATTTTCCCAGAAATAGAATTGTAACAGCAACAATGCAATTCATTTTTCATGTTGTGACTAGAACAATGGCATCTAAATCCACACACAGAGACCAAAGGTTAACTGATTGTGGAGATGTAGCAGTTGCTCTTTGCAATGGATTGTGAATAACTCTGGGAAATTGAACAATATTGCTGTGAGTTTTGCTGCCTGCCTGTAGGCAGTTTTATTAACTGAAGATTTTCTCCTACACTGGATGTTTAATAGAGCAAAACTAGGCATCCATTCAAGTATTTCTGCCCTATTGCAAGCCAAACAAATCCTTTTATTTTTTTATTTTTTATTAATTCACTCAGAAGAGACAACCTAGAGGTTTTCTAGTGTTTAATCCCTTGCAAAAGGCATTTTGATGAAAATGAAAAATCTCAGGCCCAAAAGCAGAGGAAATGGTATGTTCAGGTTCAGGTCCCTGCCAGTGGGCAGTACCGAGATGTCACATATGGGACTCTACCATGAGGGCTCCTGGCAGGTGCTTTCTTGACACGGTGTACATAGCCTTTGTTGCAACACTAAATGCCACCATGCCGAGGGCATGCCCAGCCTGGGAGGGTGCCACAGCTGCAACAACATCCTGGCCAGCACTGCAAGTGCAGGATCTGCTCAAGGGTAGCATAAAATATATTTGAATGATGTCCTAGTTTTGGCTGTGATAGAGTTAATTTTCTAGTAGCTGGTGCAGTGCTGTCTTTTTGACTTTAGGCTGAGAATAATGCTGATAACACCAATGTTTTAGATGTTTCTAAGTAGCCCTTACCTTAATCATGGACTTTTCAGTCTCTCAGGCTCTGCCAGTGAGGAGGAGCACAAGAAGCTGGGAGGAAGCAAAGACAGGACACCTGACCCAAACTAGTCAAATGGGTATTCCATACCACAGCACATCATGCCCAGTATATGAATTGGGAAGGAGTTACTTGGAAGGACAGATCACTGCTCTGGTCAGGCTGGGTATCGATCAGTGGGTGGTGAGCAGTTGTATTGCGCATCACTTGTGTGTATTGCTGTTTTTTCCCTTTACCCCTTTTGGTTTTATATTTTCTTCCCTTGTTTTTTCCCTTATTATTATTAATATTATCATTAGTATATTGTCCTTTAGTTATTAAACTGTTCTTATCTCAACCCATGAGTTTTGCATTCTTTTGATTCTCCTCTCCATCCCATTTGGGGTGGGAAGGAGGGGTTGAGTGAGTGGCTGAGCAGTAGTAAGTTACCAGCTGGGGTTAAACCACAACAAACGACTTGTTAGGAGTTTACAGATATAAATGGGGAGTGTTACATTGGAAGATTATTAGAGCTCTGCATGACAGGGATAAATACAGGAAGGCAAAATTCTCATTTGCTTGGTGTCCTCAGGCATGTAGTTACATAGCCATGGCCTAGAGGAAGTTCTCGTTGCTCTTTAAGAGCTATTCCACATTTGGCACATATTAATTTATATGACTCTACACCTTTCCCAAATACTGTCTTATTGTGTAATAGTAAATAGTTTAAAAATACTGTGTCCAATATATGTCCAGCAGTCTGACTGATCTCTTGATGGGAGAGGTGGGCCAATCCCAGTGCTGACATTATGTCATCAGTAGCAGTATTACATAAAAACATCCTTGAGGGATGGAAGTGCACAGTGATGCTGAACAGAGCATTCTTGTATCTGCCCCATGTCCAGAGAACCAAACTGACTTTGGGCAGTAAATCCAACCGCAAGATTTCATGAAAAAATATGCAGAATACAAAAGCTAAAGTTTTGCTAAACATCAGTACTTTGGAGAACTGATTGCTGGACAGTGTCAGGCCACATTGTCCAGCTCATGAAGTGGATGTAACACTGCAATCCACTTCTCACTGAATAGCCTTAATATTTTAACCCAGTCAAGAGCTCTTTGCTGAAAGATGCCACATGGCAGAGAGCTAAACATTATAGTGCTGCTGCACCAGAAGATTTTTTCTGGAATATTTTGACTGACTGGTTAGGATCCTCAGCTCAGGTACAGACTCCTGTGCTTTCACTGCACTGTCTTGGTATTGCTCCTGCCTTGCTTGGAGCAAGTCTATTTTCCGTATCTTCCAGGAAAGAAGAACTTCACTGAGTGAAATTGCTGAAATGATAGCACCCAGAGGCTGGTCTCAGATGGCAAACCACAGCCCAAGGGCTATCCTGGCTGCAGGCACTGTCCCCTTGGACAGAGAGTACTGGAAACACTGCTTTTTACCCCAAACCAAGAACAAATGCTATTATGAAAGAGCAGAGACCTTTAAAACAAGAATAGTATCTGTCACCACCCACACAGTGTTGCGAGTTGAGCCGGATCACCCCCCGCCCCAGCTCTGAAATGCAGCGTTCACCCCTGAGAAGCTAAATCTGGAGAGAGTTTGGCTTTTCAACTTGGTTGTAAACTTTTGAGAAAGACTTATTCACCAGGGATGTGTCTGCTTGGGCCCTGCAGGGGCTCTCTGCCAGTGGGGGATGTAACTGTGTGCTGGCATGGGAATAGGGCTTGACTGTGCAAAACAAACAGAGGGAGTTAACCGGGTAATAAGTGAGTTCCTTGCACTTTCCTACAAGAGCAACATATTCCACAGTAAAAGCCCTGAGAGGCCTCTCCTCTCTTCTATTGGAATGTGAAAAACGGTCCTAATGAACACCAGGTGTTTCACAGAAGGCAGCTGGACAGCAACACATTTCAGAGAGCACAACTCTTCCCTTGCTTGGGTGTCCCCAGGATCTGCTCTGTGGCCTTGGACAAACATCCTGCTGCCAGGGAGGGACCCCTGCTCCTCAACACCCCGCAGCTTACTCTCTGCCTGCATTGCTGTAGGGGCAGGAGAGGAACTGAACCGTAGTCTTGCTCTGATGGGGTTAACCTTAAACTGGTTTGCTCAAGAAAGCAGCAGGAGAGCAGCAGTTCCCAGAGGATGCAGGCTGTGCTCCTGCCACTGGCTCACAGGATGCCAGGCTGCAGGAGATCTGGGTGTCCCAGGAGAGGCTGTGACAAAAGGCAGATCATTGTGCCCAGCTTTTTGCCGTGACTTCAGGGTAGCAACTTTCTTTTATTAGAAAGTGGAAGCTGAGGGCCTTATCTAATCCCAGGGCCAGGCAGCTGGAGCCTGAGGAAAGGCAGCTGCTTTGTGGAGAGACTGCCAGTAAAATAACAAGATTGAAACCCATTGTACCATATACATTTAAAGCATTTGGGAAAATTCCTGTGTTGCAGATGCCTTGCATGAGGTGCTTGGATCAGACGTGTACACAGGCAGAGTGAAATTTCTTATGCACAAAACTCGCTGAGGCTTCAGTGCCTCAAAACCTGAGCTCCTCTGAAAATTCAGTGATGCTTCAGACTGCGGATGCAAAAGTTGAAATTCCCTTTTTATCCCCCCACCTTAGTCAGTGCTTTTGATAAAACATAAATTTCTTAGCACTTATGCCCTTCCCCTCTGTTAGGATGGAGCTGTAGCTCTAACACCCATGGGGGGTGTAATCCAGGGGTCCCTGCTTACACCATATCCCCAGGACAGGGAAGGGGAGCTCAAAAGTATTCCTGAGCTCTGCACATCTGACAGGAGATGCAGATGAAATTTTACTTCTCCTTCCCCATAGCAAATATGAAAAGTCACCAAGCCGAGGATTCACAGGAATTGCCATGAGCTGTGTTAAAGAAAGATGCAGGACACAAAATTCCTCCTAAGATTTCCTGCCTCAAGCTCTCAGTTTATACCCCCTATTTCAAAGCCATCTTTAAAAAAACCCACTTGTCTTGACTGTGGAGACAGCAAGTCTATGTCAGAAAAATTTTCATATGATGACTGTGAATTAAAGGTGCATTTCATATTCCTTATCCATCAGAACAGCTCCCTTGGCCTGTCACCAGTTCCTGCTGCTCACCTGGGCTGAAATTTATACTGGTGAAAACTGGAGCAAAGAAAATGGAAGAGGCTCACTACTGATACTCTAAGCTCTGCAGCAAACATTAGTTTTCAAGGTTATGCCATGTCCACATTGATTGATAAACTATAAACATGCCTCTGCACAGAGTCTTGGATTAACTGTGGAGGACAACTGACAAGATAAATTGGATTAACTAACATCAGTTTTGTATGGCTGTAGGCTGCTGGAGGTCTCTTTTACTCAGTCAGATTGTACCAGGTTTGTTAAAATGCTTTTGAACATAGTGGTGGCATGGTGGCCCTTTACCCTGGGGCAAGGAGGGTTTGAAGCTTCCCTCCACATGAAGTCCAGACATGTCTGTCCACACAGAAAGGCTGTGATAGCATGAACAGGTCTTTGGTCCAACAGGAGTTTTTCAAGGCAGCTCACATGTGAGGAAAATCTGCTGAAAAGGCAGAAGAGACATAAGGTCTGTCCTGGAGTGCAGAGTGGTCCATGTGCTTCACATCCCAGATGTGGGGTCTGGGTACCCTCCAAGGGTTTCCTCCTCAGGCAGGTAGTGGTTTGTGGCATCATGTCACAGCGTCACTGACCTTGTGTTATGCCAGCTCAGCCAGCTGGTTCACAGAGGAGGAAATAGGACTTGGGTGCTACCACATCCCTGCCCAAGCTCTGCCCTTCGGTTGTTCAGGGACACTAATTATGAAGGAGGTTCTTGTTCTGCTGCGGTATAATTGTACAATGCACAGTGCAAGCCTTAATATAGCTCTGAGTGAATTCCTTTTGGTTTTCACCAGTTCTCTGAAAAGAGATTCAATCTTGAACCAAACAACAGAGCATTCTCCTAGCAATAAAATCTGTATTGAACACAGGGTGAAGGCAATGCTTGGGCTGGAGTTGCTCCCCAGGAGCTCTTGCAGGAGGTCAGTGACTTGGTGCATCTGTTGCCTTTGGTTTCTGAACTCGGGGTAGCAAATTCAGAAAACTTCTCCTTTTGCTACAACAATCAGAAAGTTGTGTTTGCAGAGGAGTGAGGCAGGGAGCAGGGTTTGGATCATGCCGTAGAGACAGCATAGGAGGAGGGAAGATGCTGACCTCTTGTCATGGTTGTTTTAGAAGCAGCTGGGACATCAATTTCAATTGATCACTGGGACATCAATTTCAGTGAAGAGTGTGCTGCCCTCCCCACCATCAGGGCTCTCCGGCCCATGGTAGCCTTGCCGAAAAATCGCTGCTCTCCTGGTGTGCCCCAGGCCCCGTAGTGCGAGGAGCGCCAGGACATGCTCCTTCCTGCAGAAACCAAACGAGACTTCACTCAGTCCTGTCGAGCCAAACCAGCTGGAGGCAGCACAAAGTGCCTGGGAGCATCCCCTCACCGCACTGGATGGGGGTTCGCACCATCCGGAGGTGCTGAGCCAGCGAACATCAGCTCCTACCACCAGGTGCTGCTGGGACACCACCACTCCTGCTGCTGGTGCTTTGGGGAATTCCTGCTCTGCTCCACACACATATGATGTCATTTGCAAGTTTTTCTGAGAGGCTGCAGACCTTTTATTTGATGATTATTTTGAGCTGAGTAATGGAAGTGCTAACGTTTAGGAAGCTGATAGACGCTAATTAGAGCTAGGAAAGCCAATTTGGAAACATATCCTGTTCCAGTAATCTCAGTATATACAAATTCAGCAACATCTCCAGGATATCAGGGGAAGAATTACCAGAGACCTGAACAGGAAGCAATGCAGGTCCAGCAGGTTCCTCCCCGTTTTACAGACTTAATGGTTAAAATAATATTACTCAATAATGGAAATAAAAATAATATTACTCAATAAAGGAAATAGATCAACAAAGAGGATGAACCCTAAAACCTGGCTTGGGTAGAAGGCTAATGATGAAAAAGTACCACAATCACAGCCTTGTAAATAGCTTTTCTGCCTGGAAAATTGTTTTGAAATAGCTAAGCCTGACTAGCCATCATTTCCTTCCCCCATCCTTCCCAAAAGAGGCACTGCCTCCTTTGTCAGCTTAGTCTGGCCACTGGGGTTCAGGCTTTTTTGTTGTTGTTGCTGGATAGGTGTGTTTATGTAGAAAATTACTCAGGAAAAATTATTCCTTTCAAGTCCATGTCTTGAATTTCCCCACGCAGATAAGCCTGATGCATATTTGACTCGCTCAAGTTAAATATGCCTATGAAAAATGTTGAGCCTCAGTTCTGGGGAAAAAATATATATATTTAATGGGTTTTTTTTTCCTCAATATTCGAGGGTCCACTTCAGTGTTGTGGGCAAGCTGTTAAATCTATGGTATTTTGACTGTATAAATGTTATCCAGCACGAGCTTAGTAACCAACACAGTGCAAAAACCTTTGGTCTTCTGAAATGACCCTGATGAAATGGAATATTTTGCAAGCTGTACCACTGATGTTCCTTGTCAATGGGTGGCAGGAAGCTGCAGAAGACAAGGTAACTTCTGATATGCAGCTGCTTAGCTATGCACTGAGCTAGTCACTCTATTTACTTTTTCAGGAGCCTTAAATTTTGCAGATGCTGCTTTGGAACAGCAAATGGAAAGTACAGAAGAAAGAATTTGTAACTTAATCCAAAACTTAGTGGTTGTGTTGAAGCCCTTTCAGGAACTACAGCTGAACTGTGTCAATGTCTGCTGCACTTTGAAGTCTGAGCTTGGGAACAGGAGACAAACTATTTGCTCCAAAGCTGGAGCCTGCAAGTTGTCAAGCTGGGCTGATACTGGTGTTGCACTGAAAAGCAGCCTCAAGCTTTACAATGAAACAAGATTCATCTGGAGGAATAGAAAAGTATTCTGCAATAGGAGGCATGGGAATGGTTCAAAGATGTGTTAAGTAGAGCTTTAGACCTGACATTAGGCATAATTTCTTTACCCAGAGGTTGGTCACACACTAGAACAGGCTTCCTAGAGTGGTGATCAATTCCCCAAGCCTGTCAGTAATTAAGAGGCATTTGGACAATGCCCTTAACGCCATGCGTTAACTTTTGTACAGCTCTGAAGTGGTCAGGCAGTTGGACTAGATGATCCTTGTAGGCCTTCCAAATGGAAACATTCTATCCTGTTCTGTTCTATAAATGCTTTTGAGGTAATTTGTGTGCAATGTAAGATCCAGCAGATGGGGAAAAGAGAAAAATGATACAGCTATAAATAAAGAGAAGTAAGGTGGGATTCCCTCTATTGCTGGCACCTTGACCTCTGGTGTGTAGCTACCAGCAGAGAAGCTGAAGAGCTTGGAGAAGGCATGGGGCAAGCTGGCACTTTTTGGGATGAAGCCCAGCTGGTTTGGCATCTGCTGTTTCATGTACCTGATATCTGGATAATCCTGACACAGCTCCTTGACGTACTCCTTGATTTTGTCTTTTTTCTTCTCCCCAGTGATACTGGCAATGTGGTTCATGGCGGGAACGAGCCAGTCAGCGTCAGAGCCCTGCAAACAAAGAGGCACAGGGGACCACTGGGGGGAGCAGTACTGACCTTGGGTGGCAGGGTGCTGCTGGGGGACAGCAGGGTGCTGGATGAGGCAGCTCTGGGTGGCAATGGCAAGGCATCCCCGGAACCTCTGCTGGGGCCTCCCTGATGCTCATGAACATCCCAGTGACCCAGGCCCTGGGCTGGGCGCTGTGGCTGTGGTCTGGCACAGCAGTGAATGCCAGAGATTTCACCTGTGTTGATGTGGGAGCAATGGCACTGTTTCCCATCTGTCTTGGGTACAAGGAGCTCTGACCAAAATTCCCCAGTGGGTTACTTCCCTTGCTGAATCCCTAGAGCTAATATGCCTCGACATAAAAACACACCAATATCTGTGAAAGGCTTCTGGGGACACCAGGAAGAGACTGGAAATATCCCTAAGGGATCCTAAGGCTAAAATAAACCTTCTCCACCACATTCCCTGTGTACTTCTCTTAGCTCTAAGGATTCTGTCTTTATATTCCTGGCAATCTCCTTCCCAATGATTTTCCCAACTTGTGCCCTCCTGGTGTGTTCCCTCCTGCTGGAGAGCTGTTTAGAAACACTTTCTCTGCTTTCGGTTCTCATGGTATTTTGTCTCTCTTTCGCATTGCCTTGGCTTGACTCCTTCTTTGCCTGTCCCTTAGGCTCCAAGACTCTCTACAGTTACTGGAAAGTCCCATTGGCCAGGCAGGTTTGGCTTAGACAGGAGCAGTTGCAGTACTGTCTTGCTTTATGCAATGACCTCTTATGCGTGGTGATTTGGAACAGGAGTTAGGGTAGGTCAAAAGAGGTGGGACCAAAGACCAGCTAAGGCTAGTGGACCCCATATGGCTGAGAGCAGAAAGTGCTGTCTACATCACCCAGGAAGCACAAACTGCATAGCAGCAAGTTGCCTTTTAGGCCTCTTAACACAAGTTAAGCTTTATCAACTGATATCAGAGCTTTAGCATCCTCACACTGAAAGAGTCAGTCCTTCTTCACCATGGAAACAGCCTGGAAAAATCACAGAATTCTGTCCTGTCTGAAGAGACTGATAACTCCATGATCTTAAAGGTCTTTTCCAATCTAATGATTCTATGATTCTGTAATAGACCATGATGGCAGATCTACAAATAAGTGTAAATCAAAGTCCTGAAAAATCCAAATGTTTTGATAGATGGAAAAATGTCCTATTGGTAGTGTCCAGCTGACTTCCCAGTGCTTCCGATGGGTAAAGTTTCCCCCTGCTGCTTTGCCTGAGATGCTGGAAGCCATTAAATAGTCTTTTTTTGTTGTTGTTGTTGCCATTGTGCTAAAGTAAACAACTTGACAAATGTATCATTGCTCATAGCGAAAAGCTCACAGGATGCTTTGGGTTAAGGATTTCTACACAATGCATTTTGGAGGGACCATAATGCCATGCACTGAAAAACGAGGTCTACTTGGTGAAACAAAGGAAGGGAGGTAGTCCTCAGCGCTGCACTGGTTCTGCACATACCTGTTATAGTTACAAACCAGTGTGCCCAAGATGCTCTTACCTGTGGTTTTTTTCTTAATTTGTTTAAAAAAATACTTGTGAAGTTCCTTGTCAGAGCTGCCACAATCTTCTGCAGTTCCTCAGTGGTGACTTTAAACATCGCTTCTAACCCTGACCTAGAGAGAGAGACGCACACACCACCAATGTGTTAATGTTAAATGGTAAACTATTACATTGCCACTTTATCCAAATTGGCATCTTGGGTGCTAGTTTAAGTAAATTTGTGTAGCTAGTACTTCCGCTTGGAAACACCTACTGGGTCAGAGTAATGACTCTTTTACACAATTCTATACACTGAAAATCAACCACAACTGAATAACTGTGCTTTAAAAACCACCTATTTCCTCATCAGATGGATGGTTCAACCATGCGGAGCAGTTGCGTAGGCTGGTTACATTTTCACTTGAGCAACATTTCCTCTGAATGATCTCCAGGTACCTGAGAGAGCACTGGGGCATTATGGGGTAAGGGAGAAGTAAATAATAAAGCCAAAGAAGGGAAAGCTGCTGACCCTGTGTCCCCCAGAGCCTGGCTGACTCACTCCACACAATATCTATTGGCAGCAGTGGGGATGGTGAACGACCAAGGTGGAAACCCGTGGAATTTCTTAGGGACAGTGCACATTTTCACGCTATTGAGGAAGAAAACAGCTTCAGAGAGATTAATGAAATCCCCGCTTTGGGGTACATTGCAAGTTCCTGGCTTTCTTTTCACTTTCGATCCTTTCCTCATTGTAACATGCTCTAGGAGGAACCAAGGCAGCATCACCAAAATGCTAGTGGTGCCTGAGCTTCCCAGGATGTGATACATTCACTGCTGTGACCAGAGTGTGATGGGTTCCTGCCACTGCCCAGTAGCTATTTTGTATGTCCGAAGCTGCTCAGGCAGGACTACGAAACACCTCACAGCATCCCTCTTACCCCAGGTTGGGGCTCAGGTACATAACTCCTGCTGAGCACCTCAAGTCTGGGTCTAGCATCCGCAAAACTATGCTATTGGGTCACCTACCTCTGCCTTACAACTCATCACCCTAGGCTGACAGATATTTAACTCGTCTCGGGAATAAACCACACACTTTCCAGCTCCCTGCCTGAGGCTGGCTTCTGCCTTCACCACCTTACAGTCCCCAGCAGGGAAGGGAGAGCGATTTTCCGCGAGGGCAGGAGGAGACAGCCAGCTAGTCGGCGAGGTTAGCATTGCTGGGGAGACCCTGCCATCTAGAGACTTGCAGCCGGTAGTGCTCACTGCGGCTGGAGCCGTCGGCCGCTGTGAGCATCGCAACACGAAATCCTCTGCATGACCTGAATGCCATTTGGCAGACAGCACCCCTGCGGCGGGCAGGCCGTGCCAGGCAGCAGCACAGCGGCATGGGCTGGAGATAACGTGCCAAGGTGGCCAGACGCCAGGCATTAGCCCCGTGCCACTTGGCTGAATCGGTCTCTGATGAAGCACCACATCCGCACAGCGGGGATGACCCCAGATGCTGGAAAGCTCCTGAGCCTCCTTGGGCTGTGTCCTTGCATGGCTGCAGAACATCCCCCTCAGGGGAGTATTTGATAGTCAGAGCTGGTGGGCATACCTGCTTACCACAGACCTTTTCAATGCACGGCTTCAAATAACTAATTCATAACAAATGCAAAGCTCTAGAAGTTCCTGCTGCCAGCAGTGATGGCAGGGGTTTATTTGCAAGTTGGGTGCTTTCACAGATTTTCCTCCAGCCCAGTGCCAAAAGCAGCCTTTGTACTGTTTTTGTGGTGCTATCCTACAGAACCAAAAATGAAATAAACCCACCTCTGGGGCTGAAAAGGGTGGACTGAAAATTAGCTTAAAGCTTTCATGCATGCATCACATCCATCCCTGCTTCTGACTTTTCACCCTTGTGACTTTAATCTGCATCTCTTGGGGAGCATCCCTTCATGATGTGAGGAAGGGCTGTAGGCTGAGAACCCACTGGGGCACCCCAAGGAGATCTTGGTCTTTCCTTCCTGGATGCTGCCACCCTCCCAGACCCCAGCACAGCAGCAGCTCAGTTTGAGGGGAGCAGACTTACAGCAGGTCATGGAAGTTGTTGATGTAGGCGACAAAATAGGGTGCAAAGATGGGGCTGTCTTGGGCAGTGCTCCACACCACAAACTCCTCCTCGAACCTGTGGGAGAAGGCACACAGGTAACACTAACAGTGGGGGAGCCACGGATTGCTCATCTTATGTGTACACAGTGGTGTCAGGAGACACTGGTGGCTGCCCCAACGTGTCCCCTCTGTATAAGGACATGTTTTTTCCAGCTGTCGTAACATGCGTGTGCACTGGAGGGGAATAGATGGCGGATAATTATGGGTTTAGGGTGTGCTTGCCTGAGCAGGTACGCAGCACTTTTGGAGAGTTGCCAGGGATCTCAGCACAAGAAATCTCTGCCTTTTCCTCACACTGAGGGATTAATTGCAGCTATGGTACTCAGGCTCATCAGTCTGGTTCTTCATTGCTCTGGCTTTTGAAGCAATATAATTTGTGCCCTCTTAAGCACACATGGAAAGGTCTTACCTCAGGGCTGATTTTCCACAGAAACGGAATAGGAATGGGGAGGCACACCTACCTTTCCCCTGTAACCTCAGCTGCTGTGTTAGGTGCCTGTTTCTGTGTAGCACAGCAGTCACAGTTTTGACAGCTATTTTACAGCCAGGTCCACATGGCTGGCAGGAGGCTCTGTGCTCAGGCAGGCTTTGCCTGGTGGTCCCATTCTTTGTCATGGTAAAGGCACCTGCTTGGGCTAGCCTCAGCCCAAGCATCTTGGGTTGGTTTAAGAAAAACCTTGTTTCAGTGGTCCTTTCATATGGGACCCCTTTATGTTGCAGCTTGCATTTTATGCCAACTTGCTGGGTTTTTTATAAAAAGGAAAAAAGAAAGGAAGAAAAGGAAAAATATTTTGAAAGATAACAAAGAAAAAGGAAAAAAGAAGCAGAGGGCAGGAGAGGAAAAAAGCAAATAAATGGGGGTGTGAGAGCTGTGGGAGAAGAAGAAGTAATTGATGGAATATCAGTACTATGTTTCTCCTCTAAAACCCAGACAGACTTCAAAGCCAAATAGCTGGTTTGAACTTTTCTGCTTGCTCAGGGCATGGGAGACAAATATAGATCACCAGGCTACTACTATATATGAAAGGGGTATATAGGTAGGGATATAGATATAAACAGGGAAAGCACTGCCTTTAGTGCACTTTGGACTCCTGGCATGCCCTGAGTTCATGCTCTTAACAAGCAGCTCTCTGGCTCGCTGTCCTCACGCCTGCAAAATGTCTATTAACAAACTCCCTGGGTTAGTGCCTGCAGCAGGTGAGAAACTTTAAAGGTTAATGGCAAAGTCATTTCAGTCTCGCTTGGAGCTGGTTCATCCTGAACAGCCTTTCTCATCTACAGATGACTGCTACAGAGAGTAGCTGCAACCCCCCCAAAACTCAGCCCCACCAGAGGTGCTGGACCCTCTGTGAGCCAAAACTCTTCCCTAGAGCATCCCCAAAGCACATTGCAAGGGGTAAGATCTGAGGCCATAACCTGGGGACTACCAAGCGGAACATTTCAGCAGAGATGTGGGATCCTGGGTCCTTTGGCCAATGGGTGAATTTTTAAAAGACTCAGAGTTAAGTTTTGCCTGGGTGTAACACGAAGGGTCCCATCTGCAAGAGAAAAACCCTCTCAACAGGACTCTCCCCAGGCAACCCAGGTAACATTTTGGGCAAGCAGGGTCTGGATCTGATGATTCGTAACTGCTACTTGCTCATGGCTGCAGCTGCAAGAGACCAGCATCCAACACCAGCAAGATCCCAGAGCAGCTAGCAGGTACTTCCTGGAGCTCTGACCTCAGATTTGGGACTCCCGAGAATCCTATCTGGGTCTGTTTATGACTCCTGCTGAGTTCTGCAGCTCGCTTATTGTTTGGCTCATTGTCATCTCTAATTCTCTCAGGAGCAGGCCCATGCCTGCTTGGTGCCAGCGTCTGGCTCAGTGCACAGACCTTTTCCCTGCTTTTTTACCAATGTGGGACTCATTTGAAAGGAATGTGCTGCCCGCAGCAGTGATGACCTTGGTATGAATTTGTGCAGCTCTGCCAGACACAGATCAAGCATTTTTGTTTCCAGGCTTCTGCTGATTGCTCTAGATACCTTCATGTGCTCCCCGATGATCTAGAGAAGGTCACAAAGAAAACCCCCTAGTGAATGGGATAAACAAGGGCAAAACATCCTTCACAAGGGCATCACACAGCCTTTGTTAATAAAAGTGACTTGCCTAGCAAAGGGGCAAATGGCCCACTTGTTGCCAGGCATTTTTTCATTATTCTCTGGCAGTTCTAAATATAATAATCCAGGATGGGCCAAGAGGCACAAACTGATCTGTGGCATAATCATTGATCATTGATGCCTAGGGTCAGGCATCACTCAGAAACCTTGCTTGCACTGGGGTTCTTCCCTAACTCCCATTCCCACAACCCTGCTGCCTCTCTAGAGTGAGGCAGACTGATCTAGCACTTCCTGAGGCATCCTACCCATCTGCTAATTCAATTCAGACATGCCTTCCCCGTGATCACACAATGTGTAATATTCCTCTATGGAAAAAGAGTCACTGCAGCAGGCAAAACTCTTTGATTTTCTTTCTTTCTTTCTTTCTCTCTCTCTCATTTAATTGAAATGACTCAACCTTTTGAGTGAGGAGAATGAATCAAAACCCCTCCTGGATTTATTACCCTGTAGTCTCTAAAGCTAGTAGGAGCTTTTGTTTTCGTACTGTTTAAATTGGAGTGGCTGTCACTGCCTACGGCCTTTCTGTGGCTGCCACAGCCCCGGGACAAAGATGCTTTCAGCCAAAGGGTTTTTCTAACAAACCTTTTCTTTCCACCTCTTTTTTGCTTTCTCCTTCTTCTTTCTAATCAAAGAGATTTAAGGGCTTTAAAATCAGTTGCCTATTATGTTGCTGACACAATTGACAGCAGGTTTAATTTGCAGCTAGAAGGCAAGCGGGAGAGCTAAAAGTTGTAATAAACAGCATTTTCTGCTCTAATGTATTCTGCTAGTGCGTGACTAACATAAATTATCGCAGGAGGCGGTACCTCCACCCCAGAAGGTAATGATCCCGTTTCTCTGGAGCCACAGAGCCCCCCGCACTTTGCCCCAGTTCATTAAATACCGTTTGAATGTCTAAGGAGAGTGAAGACTGGTAGAGATTTTCCTTCACTTCTGGGTGAACTTCCTTCTCCCACTTCTCCATGACCTCCAGTCTCAGGATGTTTCCAAAACAGCTTTTGATTTTTCCCTAAATGTTTAACATAGGAAGGAAACATCCAGCTCAGGATAATGAAGCAAACATGAGAAAACTGCTTCAGTGCATTTTGCTCTCTTGGCATATATATAAGGCTCATGTGTGTGGTGCAGAAAGGTAAGCAAAGTCAAAGGTCTTGCTCCAGACCCTGTCAGGCTACACAAGATCTCAGGAAAAATCAGGAGCTGTGGTTTGTGGGGGCAAGGTACAACTTAAGGAAGAACAGATCTCCTGGCAGGGGAATGTTTTGTCAGCTGCTTGACTGCTTGATTGCAAAGTTCTCCAGCAAGTGTACAACACAAGGTCAGGATTAAAGATCAAACTGGTCCTTTCTGGCAGCACAGCCACTCGAGTAAGTGGCAGCATGGTTCAGTCCTGGCTGATAAATCAGTCTTGTTGCCAAAAAAACAAAACCATCCTTCACCAGCACAATAGAGCAATACTAATTGTTGAATAAGCTGGGTACCTTGAGCTCACCTTGAGCAGTGCCCTGCTTCAGAAATGGTTAGCAAGAAGATGTCTGAGCCCAGCAAAGAGCCAGGAAAGCACAGTCTTACACAGGGTCCCAGCCAAGGATGGCAGAAAGGCAACTGAAGAAGGGGCTTCCTAGGGGGAGTGAACCATGGGGAGAACCTCTGCCAGCGCCATGTCTGGAGTTGTCTGCATATAGCAAACCTCAGATGTGCTGGAGGAGATCATGTGCTGTGAAGGTAGCAGCTCAAATGCTTTTACATCTAGCTTTGAAGCGCGTTCAATCTGCTGAAGCCCAGCTATGACCTTTCGGTAAACCTCTGTATGGGTCTGGTACAGTCCCTTTGGATCTGTGATTATCCAGGTTCAGGCTCATGGCCTGCTTTGCTCCCTGCGTTGGTGTTCAGGATATTGTGCTTTTTATTAAAGCCCATTCTGCACAATCTTGGCAGGACCCGGCACCTGGTGGAGCTAGAAACCACGATGTAGCCATCTGGGACCTTTACTGAGAGGCTGGGGCTCCCACACGTTCCCTGGGGGCATGTGGGGACAAGGTCAATGCTCTCACCTCTGCAGAAGTGATGTAGTCGTTTTTCAGTTTATCCCAAACAGCTGGCGTTAACAGCAGGGACAGGTTTTCTGTCTTCATTTCTGGTTTGAGATCGGGGTTACCCAGAAAGAGTTCACTGGAAAGATTCAAAAGAACAAATGATGTGGCCTCAGAATGTGCGTAAACCGATGGAATATTCATGTGGCATGAGCTACATAATTATTAAGCTCTGAGAAATATACTTCAAGCTAAAATTGCGGTGCTTGTTTTCAAGCTTTAACAAGAAAATCTGTTCTCCCTATTCAAAATCCTAATTATTCAAAACCAAAATGATTTAAGGTTCCAGCCCACCTTAGAAATCATGAGACTTCTGAGTTGTTTGGACATGAAAAGTACCATGCGAATTTACTTTTTAAAATAAACAACCTGGAGCTGATTCATTTGCCTCTGAGCCTGCAAAATGTCTTTCAGAGTAATTCCTGTAGCAGTGTGCTGCTTTGGAATTAGCTGATCTTCCTGGCTCCCCTCCAGTGTCACATCACTGCTTCTGTCAGGCTGCTATTTTCCCCTGTGCATTATCCCTAGCAATGGAAGGTGACAAAGCAGGTCCTGCTGTGCGCAGGGCAGCCTCTGGTAGGCACTCCCATGCCTGGAACATGGACCAGGGCAGCATCATGGCTTCTCCACAGATGGAAGCAGTCGGTGGATGTGCAGCTACAGAGCCTGACTCCTAAGTCGCTCAGCTGACACATGACTTTACCACTCATTTTCCTCTGCATTGCCCATGTAATCAGGCCAGCTGATTAGCAGGGAGGCAGGGAAAGGGAGGGAGTGCTTGCGCTTCTCCTTCTAGGGTGAGAAACCCGTTATTAGCCCGTACAATTGAATGTGCTACCCTTGCAATCTGCCATGGACCGTGGAAGCATTGTGTCTTTCAGGGTCATAAAGGTGGAGAGGAGAAAGAAGAAAATATTCGTGCACTTGCTGAATGTGGGACCTGAATTGCAAGCAGTAACCTGGTTAACAGGGAACACAGCTGCAGTGTCCTACAAAAAAAAGGACACCAATGGATTTAAATACAAACTCTCCCCCATGACTGAAAGGACTGGTTCCAACATATGCTGAAGGAACTTATTCCCTGCTTTCTTTTTTTCTATTTGTTTGAATTGTAGCATCAATAATGAGTTTGGGTCAGACAATTTATTTTTTGGGATGGGTCCCAAGAGGGGATGAAGTTCTTATAGAATGGGAAAATCAGTTGGAAACAGCCCAACACAGCAAGGTAATTGCAAGCAGTGCCCTAAACAGAGCAGGCTCTCAATAAGATCTTTCACAGCAAGGTAGAGAAGTACAACAGGGGTACTTCTCTTTGGTGCAGAACCTGGCTGCTGAAGCTTGTTTCTTCCCCCTTTCCTGCAATACTGGGGTGCAGTACAGTTCCTGGAGCTGAGGATATGCACAAATTTCCCTCCAGAGGAGACTGGCAGGCGACACGTGAGGGAGAAGGGCAATGGGATGGAGTGTCATTCCCACAGCAGCCCTGCCATAACACTTGTCAGCCAGTGCTACGATGCTGAGGGAGTCACACATGTGTCATCACAGTCACCACACCATACATGGGGTTTTAGGAGCAACAGACAAGTTTACAGAAGAAATCTGTTGAGGGCTGCTCAAAACAAAGACCATCTGCAGCACAAATGCTCCTGACCCAAAAGCTACCCCAGGCTAGGAGTGATCTGAGCAAGTGCTGCTACTGCTTGCTCTGTTCCACCACCCTCCTCCCTGTCTATTTTTGCCCACTGTTTGACTCAATATTGCTACTTGTGCCTTCCCTCCCTCTTTTGTTTGTTTAAGGGGTGCCAGTTGGTTTGTGCTGTCCCACCACTGACCAGCTGGTTCAAGCCTGCAGACCAGCTACCAGGACTGACATAATTTTGCTTTGACATAGCTGTTTTCACATGTTTATAACCAGACCCATCACCTGTGGACATTGCCTCTCTTTTCCTTCCCACCCCACTGTGTATATCTGTTGGGTTTTAGCCTGGTAGGCCTTTGAGGCTGGTGTGATGGGTGGTAGTCAAAGCGAGTGAATAACTGAGGACACTGACACTCAGTGCCTGGTCTTACTACAGGTGCCTTAGATGTCTCCTTTGGCTGCAAAAAGGAGGCAATATCCAGCACCACAGTTTTTACTACTGTTGCAAAGAATTCTGCCTTTACTCCAACACCCAGAGTGCCCTGAGGATAGTATTTGATATGTCCATACAGCTCCTAGAATACTTTAGTCACCCCTGGATTGCAGGGAGCTTTTAAAGGTCCTAAAACCTATGGTCCTCCTATTCAACCAGCAGACGTGTCTGAGCCAGAGCCTTTGTTTTAGTGTGGCCAGTTCCACATGGTGATGTCTTGGCATCTCCTCAAGATGACTGACCTGTGAGCATGGGGGTAACATGGCCTCTTTCCAAACACATCAGAGTTTTAATTAAACAGGAAGAAGGCAGGGCTCCCCCACAGGTCCCTCCCTGTGCCTGGAAAAGTCACCAAGCAGCTGCTGGACCTTCAAAATATTTGCAGAAAGGGAGTAGGTTTATCAGAGCTGCAAGGAGGAGCTTCCTGGAAATGGCTCCAAGCTGCGCCAGGGGAGGCTTAGATTGGATATGAGGAAAAAGTTCTTCACAAAAATGATTATCAAGCATTAGAACAGGCTGCCTAGGGAAGTGGTGGAGTCACCATCCCTGGAGGTATTTAAAAGACATGTAGATGTGGCACTTAGGAACATAGTGGTGTGGCAAGTGCAGCAGCTTACCTGCAGTAAGTGTTCGCCACTCAGTTGAACAAGGTGTAGAGCTCATTGAACTCCAGGGGTCTCTGGGAGAGATCTTGCAAATGTGAGGCAATGGCCTTGTGAAAAGCCTCCACATACATGTCACACACCTGGTACTCCTCCGGATAGCACTTTTGTACTGATAGCTTGATTTTTAGTAAGTCTTCACTCAGGTGTTTCTGGAGGAAACCCAAGTGACGATTAAGCCACGAACTGTCTTCTTCCTTCAATGCCATGGGTACCCTCAGGACCCTTTTCCTAGCACTCTCATTGATAGCTTCCTTCCACACTTCCTTCCACTTTCTGGGCATGCCAAGCAATTCTGACCCAGGATGACCAGCATTGCCTGTGTTAGGATGAGCTGCTTCCTCGTAGGCAATTAAAGTCACCAGGGAGGTCAGCATGGTATCCTCTACAGTGGGATGCTCCAGTGTTCCCACTGCGATGGCCTGGATCACATTTGTGAAGGAGTTATAAAGCAAATCCACATCCTTGGATTTCCGTACAAACTCCTGGGGGTTATTTTTGTATTTCTCAGCATCCCTTTCAGTGATAGTCTCATATTCCAACTACTTGATGCTTGCAAATGCTTCTAAAAGTTGCCTTTTCTGAATAAGTTCATTGATTTCCATTACTGCAGAAAGAAGGGGGAGGGGTTGGGACAAAGCAGGCATTAGGTGATTAACAGATTGGTAACAGGACAAGATGCCTCACAGGGAGGCTGCAGTTTCCAGGTCCCAGCAGTGCCCCTAAGGCTGAACCCCCAGATCTCCAGCTCCTGTTTGACAAAGCAGTGGAAATGCAATTACTGTGAATTGAGCCACATCTCTAAACTGCTGCTTTCAGAGGTAGGAAATATCAAATAAAATTATTATAGGCCTGCAGGAAAACCTCAAGTGATGGCTGAGACTGCAGAGAGGGACACTAGCATCTCAAGCTGCATAAAACCACCTTTGGCTCTGCCTGTCTTTAAGTGTGGAGATGAAGTGGGATTGGCAGCAGGAACAGTCTGGGATATACCCTACCAGTAGGATTTCCTTTAGCACAGATCCCCTTGTTTCCCAGCACACCATCATGCTCAGCACAGCTCTGCTGCTGGACTGGCCACGGTGGTGCAGCCCAGCTCTGGCATCTCTGGCTTAAGAAGATGCTTTAGTGTGCTGTCCAAGAAGTCAGGGAGAGTGCCCAGGGTCTGGCTGGAGGGAGCACAATCGGACAGACCCCTTTGGGCCTTCTGGGCTCCTGGTCAGACACTAGATGGTCATGTCTGCCCCCACCCTACCCCCAGCATGTCCCTCAGTGATACCAAGGCCCTGGGGGAGTGAGATACTGGCTCCGGCATGCTGTTCATACATTTTCAGGAACCCTCCCAGTTCAGGTGTAACCTTGGGCAAAGCCTGGGCTCCCCTTCTGGCTTGATTTTGTGCATTATCAAGTTTTCCTAAGACACACATACAACTAATATCACAGCTAAAGTTGCTCCTGCATTTCTCAGGGCTGACCAAAGTGCTAACGGCAAACTGCAGAGGTGGTCCCTGCTGATCTGCATTATGAGGACTCCTTGAGATGTAGGGATCAAGGTAGCAAGCCAGAGACTAGCCCATCCATGGCCTGCCACCCATTTCAAGCCTGTGCCTACCATAGCAAATGCCCTCTTAAAGATGCCTCTTACCTGTTCCAGATACTCAGATATTCTGTGAATGCTCAGACTCCTCTCAGACAAAAAGAGGGACTTCTGCAGAACCAGAAGCCACAGCTTCTCAGCTCTGCAGTTACTGCAGTCTGCACTAACCCTTTGGCTAGGGAATGAGGAGAGACTCCGGGATGGTGATCCCAGGGTCCCAGCAGGAAGAAATGAGAAACACCAAAATATGTAAAGTTCATCTTTCTGGGGTGTTTCAGGGTTGGGTGACCTGGCTGTTCATCGCCTATATATAAACCTACAGTCAGATGCCAAGCACTGCCTTTAGACAGGGACATTTGTTTTCCAAGTGGTGACCACTGCCTATTTGCCAGTAATATAAGTATTTGTCATGTGTTGAGAAGATGCAAGAACACTGTTAGATTTTGAGACTCCCTGGGAAGGTCTCACCATCTCCAGCATCATAACAAATGCTTTGAACAGGAGATCCCACTGTGATACTGGGCATAAAGCAAATATTAAAGAGGAGAAGGGAAAGGGTTTGATTTAGGCATGTGTGGCTACTGCTTCTGGGACTCAGATATATAAAATGATAGAGAAAAAATGGAGATCACTCAAAAAAATACATGGTTTGTAGCTCATAACTGATACCCTTGGGCTTGTCTGCAAACAGATTTTATACCATATGCATCAAATCTATGCAGCAGAAAATATCTGTATGAAGACAGAAATATGTCAAATAACCCAACTATTGATGCAGTATAGAAGGATCTGAGTGCCTGTATGGAGCTACAGTTACTTCTGTGCTCAGAAGGGAGGGAGACTGTGGCAAATAACTTAGCCTCTTCTAGATAAATTAATATAAAACCTGTGTTTGCACAAGGACTTGCAGTGAGAGACTAAAAGAATACATTCTGTTCTGTTTATCAAAGTGAGAAAATACCATTTAATTACTATCTAAGATAATTATTCAGGGAGGTGATACTGGGTGCTAAATGGATCTTTAATTTAGCAATAGGAGACCAGACAGCTGGTAGTTGAAGGAAGACAATTGAAAGGCAATTAACCATTATGCAGCTTAATGGTGCACATGGTGGAGTCTCCGTTGCTTGCCATGTTTATCTCAGGATGGGATGTGTTTCTGATAGAGCTGCTCCAGTCTAGGCCAAGCACGAGTTATTGTGCACAGTATGGGCCTTACTCATTCAGTTCCTCAGCTTGTTTATTTGGAGGAGATGAGAAGAGCTTACAGTAACATTTCCTGTCACTCCTCATCTATCACCCTTTGAGAACAGACTTTCAAAGTTTATGAGGTGGGCTCAGGTCCAGCTTACCAACCTCACAGTCTACCAGTGCAAAGCAGTAAATAACTTTATGGCACAGTTGAGCATATTACAGCAGTGAGACAATTTAATCCGATCCCCATGACATCCTATGCAGTAGACCAAGAATTTCTTTCTAGAAATTTAGGCTGAGGAAAGGTCAAGCATGTTGACCCACCTCAGTCTACCTCCTGGTGGATGCACTGTAGTGCCTCTGCCTTAAGAAGGTAGCGGAGAGCGGTGTTTAAACCAAGATCAAAGTCATTGCAGTTTGCCACACTTGGGGAAAAGTGAGAGCTATGTTGAAGGTCGTTATTATAATTTGACAAGGACCTATCTATATAATGCTGACAAAACACACGGGAGTAGCCAGCTGTAGGAAAACAAATCACCTAAGTACTTGCAGCACCACTGGTGTGAGAAAAATAGGCGGAAAGTCAGTGTAAGAGAGCAAAGTATCTGTGGAGGTCTCTTTGCAAAGCAGTCTCTAAGGTTAGGAACCAAGGTGGAGGTTCCAAAACAGATCACATCCAGACCACCTTTTTCCCCATCAAGAACTTGCAGCGAGACACAGAGCACATACTGCAGACTATCAGTCTGAGAGCTGAAGAGCAGAAATCTCCCAGAAGCACAATGCAGACAATAGTGTAGGAACAGCCCATACTGCACTTCTAGATATTGTCAGACCAGGAGCTCCCAAAACTGTGTTCAGCACATTGGTGACTGATAATGTGTGGTGGGCGATATATCCACTGGTACATGAGCTTACAGGTTGATAGTTAGGCTGTTGATATGCTTAAACTAATGCAGTGGAGGCCACAGAGCAGCATGTTCAGTGGTAGGCGACCTGCCCAGGCTGAACCAGGTAACACCCCAATGAGTTTGTCCTAGGGGTGACAGCTGTCTCTACCCCTGTTCTTTAGCACCTCTGCTGGGCCCAAGATTTGCAGAGTGAGCTACTTGAAGGTTACATGTATTACACTGATTGTTCTGCTTCTTACCTGAAAGAGGTTTTCCTTGAATGGGCTCTGCTTCTATCTTCTCACTAACCTCCTGCACGCCATTACACATCGTGGTTTTGTTCTCATAGCTCTTGGGGAATTGCAAAGAAAGTAGTTTTCCTTTCCAAGTGCCAGTACCTTCCTTTTCTTTCTCTTTGTTCAGACTTTGTTTTGATTTCTGTATACTTAACATTGTTTTAATACCTCTTTCAAAGAACCCACTGTCCATGCTATTCAGACTTGAGCTGCTCAGCTCGGAAGCAATCTCCCTCTTTTCCTTCCCTGCACTGTTTGCTGGTTCTGAGGTCATGCTCCTCGGGTTTAACTCCATGCTTCTATTCATTATGTCTTTCAACAAGGGTGTTTTTCCAAATCACTGAAATCCATAAAACAGCAGAATTAGGCTGTCTCCAGAATACAGTGTCTCCAAAGTCAGTCCTGGACTGAAAATGTGGCCCATCCCTTTCCTGTGCCTAATATAAGGACAGAGCAAGACTTTGCTGGCTGTAGCTACTAAAACAATCTCTCTACACACAGACACCAGGTGCTGGCCTGCTTTTAGCTCTGGAAAGCTCTATTTAACTCCATAAATCAGGCAAGTGGCAGCAGCTTCTCCAGCACCAAGGAATCAATAAACACCAGAGACATTGATACCTGTGTAAATGTGACATTTTGTTTTGTAACAAGGTATGTTTTTGCTTTCCATTCTTCTAGGTGGATTTCCAGCCATGTAGGAATGATAACCTTCCCAGGGTCTCACTGAGGTATTGTCACTTTCTCTTGTGGATACAGCAGTTTTGGGCAGTGCTGCTGTTTCTACCCTGCTCAAGCCCTGACCTGACACTGCTGGAATGTGGCCCGTGGTTGAGCAGTGCCTGGTGTGTGGCTGAGCTCTTCCCTAGTCCCTTCAAAACCAGAACAATCTCTGCTCTCCAAAACATCATGGTTACAGTGCGGGAGGCTGTATGATGCAGTAAGGGTTCACATCAGCCATTTTCACAGTATCACAGTATCACAGTATGTTAGAGATTGGAAGGGACCTTAAAAGATCATCTAGTCCAATCCCCCTGCCGGAGCAGGAACACCTAGATAAGGTTACACAGGAACGTGTCCAGGCGGGTTTTGAATGTCTCCAAACAAGGAGATTCCACAACCTCCCTGGGCAGCCTGTTCCAGTGTTCTGTCACCCTCACTGAGAAGAAGTTTCTTCTCAGGTTTAAGTGGAACCTCTTGTGTCCAATTTGTACCCATTGCCCCTTGTCCTTTCATTGTTTGCCACTGAGAAGAGCCTGGCTCCATCCTCGTGACACTCCCCCTTTATATATTTATATACACTAATAAGGTCACCACAGCTGGCTCAAGGCAGCCCAGTGATAGGTTTAAATCATTAGAAACAGCTATTGTTTGAGGTCACCCAGGAACTGCCTGTCTCGGGTCTGTGCAGCTCACAGGAGCCAGAGACTGAAACATGGATACAGTGAACAGGCATGTTGGGACTCTGGAAATAGATCTCATGCTTCTTTGATCTGAGTTTGGCCTGAGTTTTCTCCCTGGTGCGTGATTATTTCACAGGCTATAAACTGCAGGGATTGCATCTTCCCATGGGTTTGCTGAGCTGATCACACAGTGGGGCTCAGACCGTGCGTCACACCCTCTCAGGGGAATATTCAATCATTCACTGTCTTGCTCATGAGCTCAGCCCATCACAGCCTATTCAGAGGGTGGGAGGGAGAGGAGGGGACCCTCTTTCCAGAGATTTCAGTAGGAAGGGGTTGAGTCCCTAGTTCAAACCCCACATGGGGCTTCTGAAGCCAGAGTGGAGCAGCAGCAATGATCAAAGGGGTGAGCCAGGGAAGTGAGTGGAGGGAGGCAGGGAAGGAGGGCCATAAGATGTGAGCCCATGGGCAAGGAAAGAGAAGGGATACACACCCCGGTACTGATCACACCAATCCTCTCCACAGCGAGCTGGGATAACGCAGGTGGGATCCACAGAAACTGAAAGCATCTCCATGCCACACGAGAGCTCAGGGAAATGTGGTGGTGGGCAGGCAGCTCTGTGGGGCAGAGGTCCACATGAGCTCACGCAGCACCTCAACTAACTGGAGCAGCATCCTGAGCACCCGCGCTGCCCAAGGAGCTTCCTCCAGGAATAGTGCCGCACTCCATCCTCCTTTGCCGTCTGGAAAATGGCAGTCGGAAGTGGCAAAAACAGGCCTGTCCCCAAACACACAAGACCTCCAGCACCTTCACCTGTTATCTCCCCAGGAGAGACTCTGGCACTGTTTCACTTTCATTCTGCCGAGGCATTTAAAAGAGAGGAAGAGGTGTGTGTGTGTGTGTGAGGAGCGCTGAGCGAGTTCCAAAGTTAATTATTCACCTTGCAAGTGAGACCACAGGCCTGACAATGGGGTGAGCTGCTCTGCTGAACTGGTGGGAAAAGGATTTTGGCACCTGGTCCTGCCCTGCTGGGGTGAAACCCCATGGTGTCCAGGTGTGGGAGTACAAAAGCAGCCCCAGAGCTGCCATGTGGGAGTGGGTGAATTTCACCCCCTTCTGTCTTGTTTCTGGCGGTCACGGGTGGCTTGGTCCTAGTAATGATTGCCAGGTGTGAGTGAGGGACCGGGAGCACTGTGTCCCATGTTATGTATTTGTATATTCACCTCCCTGCTCCTCGCTGTGCCCCAGGGACACTTATTTCCATGGGGCTGGATGCTGACCCTGGGTTCTTCCACCCCTCAGAGCTTTTGGGCACCATGGAGGGAACTTGAAGCAAAGGAGCAAAAGAGGGGTTCAGAAGGTTTAAATGACATTGAACAGTCACTTGGCTTGTCACTGAGTGGTGTGAGTGATCTAACCCTGGGGAGCCCGAGGTACCTGGCTGGACACACTGGGCAGTCCCAGGTTGCCAAGTCACTGGTGGTAAAGCAGGAGAAGAGCACAGAGGAATTCCTGCCACTCCAGCCAGTAAATCAGCTTCATCGGGGCCAAAATTAAATGCCTCTATGCAAATTCACATGGCAGGGGGAATAAACAAGAAAAGTGTGCATGCCTCCAGGGCTATGATCTTACTGGCATCACAGAGAAGTGGTGGGATGGTTCCTATGCCTGGAGTGTTGGAATGGAGATACAGGCTCTTTAGGAAGGACAGGCTGGGGAGAGGAGGAGGGGGTGCTATCCTCTATGTCAATGACTAGCTGGGGTGCATGGAGCTCTGCCTGGGGATGGATGAGGAGCTGACCAAGAGCTTATGGACCAGGAGCAAAGGGAGGGCAGGGACAGGAAACGTTATAGCAGGTGTCTGCTATCCAACCAGGAAGACTGAGCAGATGAGGCACTCTTGAGAAAGAGAGGGAGCAGCCTCATGTTCACAGCCCTGGTCCTCTTGGGAGACTTCAACCACTCAGATACAGAATCATAGAATCATAAAATAGTTAGGGTTGGAAAGGACCTTAAGACCATCTGGTTCCAACCCCCCTGACATGGGCAGGGACCCCTCACACTAAACCATACCACCCAAGGCTCTGTCCAACCTGGCCTTGAACACCGCCAGGGATGAAGCATTCACAACCTCACTGGGCAACCCAGTGCCTCACCACCCTCACAGTAAAGAACTTTCTCCTTATATCCAATCTAAACTTTCCCTGTTTAAGATTTAACCTGTTACCCCTTGTCCTATCATTACAGTCCCTAATGAAGAGTCCCTCCCCAGCATCCGTCTAGGCCCCCTTCAGATACTGGAAGGCTGCTATGAGGTCTCCACGCAGCCTTCTCTTCTCCAGACTGAACAGTCCCAACTTTCTCAACCTATCTTCATACGGGAGGTGCTCCAGTCCCCTGATCATCCTCATGGCCCTCCTCTGGACTTGTTCCAACAGTTCCATGTCCTTTTTATGTTGAGGACACCAGAACTGCACACAATACTCCAAGTGAGGTCTCACAAGAGCAGAGTAAAGGGGCAGGATCACCTCCTTCAACCTGCTGGTCACGCTCCTTTTGATGCAGCCCAGGATATGGTTGGCTTTCTGGGCTGCAAGCGCACACTGCTGGCTCATGTTCATTTTCTCATTGACCAGCACCCCCAAGTCCTTCTCCAGAGGGCTGCTCTGAATCTCTTCTTTGCCCAGCCTGTAGCTGTGCCTGGGATTGCTCCGACCCAGGTGTAGAACCTTGCACTTGGCATGGTTAAACTTCATAAGGTTGGCATCAGCCCATCTCACAAGTGTATCAAGGTCCCTCTGGATGTCATTCCTTCCCTCCAGCGGATCAACCGAACCACACAGCTTGGTGTCATTGACAAACTTGCTGAGGGTGCACTCAATCCCACTGTCCATGTCAGCGACGAAGATGCTAAACAAGACCGGTCCCAACACAGATCCCTGAGGGACACCACTCGTTACTGGTCTCCAGCTGGACATTGAGACATTGACCACAACTCTTTGCATGCAACCATCCAGCCAGTTCTTTATCTACCGAGTGGTCCACCTATCAAGCTGATGTCTCTCAAATTTAGAGACAAGGATGTCATGTGAGACAGTGTCGAACGCTTTGCACAAGGCAAGGTAGATGACAGCAACTGCTCTACCCCTGTCCATCAGTTCTGTAGCCCCATCATAGAAGGCCACCAAATTGGTCAGGCAGGATTTCCCCTTAGTGAAGCCATGCTGGCTGTCACCAAGCACCTTGCTGTTTTTCATGTGCCTTAGCATGCCTTCCAGGAGAATCTGCTCCAAGATTTTGCCAGGCACAGAGGTGAGACTGACTGGTCTGTAATTCCCTGGGTCATCCATTTTCCCCTTCTTGAAAATGAGGGTTATATTCCCCTTTTTCCAGTTGTCTGGAACTTCACCCGACTGCCATGAATTTTCAAATATGATGGCCAGTGGCTTAGCAATTTCATTTGCCAGCTCCTTCAGGACCCGTGGATGGATTTCATCAGGTCCCATGGACTTCTGTACATTCAGGTTCTTAAGATGGTCTCAAACCAGATCCACTCCTATAGTGGCCCCAAGGTCTTCATTCTCACAGTCCGTGCATCTGCCTTCCAAGACTTGGGCGGTGTGGTCAGAGCATTTGCCAGTGAAGATGGAGGCAAAGAAGTCATTAAGAACCTCAGCCTTCTCCAAATCCAGGGTAGCCAGTTCTCCTGATAGCTTCCAGAGGGGGCCTATATTGTCCCTAGTCTGTCTTTTATTCACTACGTATCTACAGAATCCCTTCCTGTTATTCTTAACATCCCTAGCCAAGTTTAATTCTAACTGGGCCTTGGCTTTCCTAACCTGGTCCCTAGCTTCCCAGACAACATTCCAGTTTTCTTCCCAGGCCGCCTGTCCTTGCTTCCACCTTTTATAAGCCTCTTTTTTCCTTAGAGTTTTCCTCAGCAGCTCCTTATCCATCCAAGCAGGTCTCCTGGCCCTCCTGCTGCACTTCCATCTAGTTGGGATGCAACACTCCTGAGCTTGTAGCAGGTGATCCTTGAATATCAACCAGCAGTCTTGGGCCCCCCTGCCCTCTTGGGCTATAGCCCATGGAACCTTACTAAGCAGGTTCCTGAAGAGGCCAAATCTGCTCTCCTGAAGTCCAGGGCAGTGAGCTTGCTGCACACTCTTCTCACTGTCCTGAGGATCTTGAACTCAACCATCTCATGATCGCTGCATCCAAGGCTGACCTGCAGTGCCACATTTCCAACGAGCCCTTCCTTGTTGGTGAGCACGAGGTCAAGCATGGCACCTCTCCTTGTTGGCTCCTCTATTACTTACAGAAGGAAGTTGTCTTCCACACAATCAAGAAACCTCCTGGATTGCTTGTGCCGAGCTGTACCGTCCCTCCAACAGATACCAGGGTGTTTGAAGTCCCCCATGAGAACAAGGGCCTGTAGGCATGAGGCTTTTCCTATCTGTCTATAGAGTGCTTCATCCACAGAGTCCTCTTGATCAGACTGTCTGTAACAGATCCCCACAATAATGTCCCCTATAGCTGTTGTCCCTTTCACCCTGACCCACAAACTCTCTATTGACTGATAACCTGTCCCCAGACAGAGTTCCATACTCTCCAGCCTATCCCTAACATAAACAGCAACTCCCCATCCCTGTCTGCTGGGCCTGTCTTTTCTAAAGAGCCTGTAACCTTCCATTCCAACACTCCAGTCATAGGAGCCATCCCACCATGTTTCCGTGATGCCTTTTGTATCATACCCCCATAGACGTGCACACATCTCTGGGAGGGATTACACAGCAGGGCATAAGCAATCCAGGAGGTTCCTGGAATGCACTGATAACTTCCTCCTCCAAGCAGTAGGGGAGCCAACAAAGAGAGGTGCTATGCTGGACCTTGTTCCACAGAAAAGGAGGGGCCGATGGGGAATGTGAAGCTCAAGGTGAGCCTTGCCCACAGTGATCATGAAATGGTGGAGTTAGAGATACTTAGAATGGTGAAGAGTGTCCACAGCACGCTTGCTACCCTGAACTTCAGAGAGCAGACTTTGGCATCTTCGGGAATCTGCTCCCTAGAGATAAAGCCCTGGAGGGAAGAGGGGCCCAAGAAAGCTGGATTGTATTCAAGAATCACCTCTTCCAAGTTCAGGAGCAATGCATCCTGACAAAGAGGAAGTGAGACAAAAACACCAGGAGGCCTGCATGGATGAACAAGGAGCTCCTGGACAAACTCCAGCACAAAAAGGAAGCCTACAGAGGGTGGAAGGAAGGACAGGTAGCTTGGGAGGGATACAGAGAAACTGTCTGAGCACCCAGGGGTCACGTTAGGAAAGCTAAAGCCCCAGTAGAGTTAAATATGTCCAAGGACATCAAGGGCAGCAAAAAAACCCTTCTACAGCAAAACATGAGCTGGCTTCAGTGTGCGCTTGCAGCCCAGAAAGCCAACTGTGTCCTGGGCTGCATCAAAAGGATTGTGACCAGCAGGTTGAGGGAGGTGATCCTCCCCTTCTGCTCTGCTTTCACGAGACCCCCCCTTGCAGTCTTGTGGTCATCTCTGGGGCCCTCAACACAAGAAGGATGTGGGCCTGTTGGAGTGAGTCCAGAAGAGGACTACCAAGATGCTCAGAGGCCTGGAGCACCTCTCCTATGAAGACAGGCTGAGAGCTGGGTTTGTTTAGCCTGGGGAAGAAAAGGCTTTTATCCTTGGGCTCTTCAGAGACTGCCCTGCCGCACTAGGGAAAGCTGCAATGGGTAACGCTTCAGCCCCTCTGGCAGGGTGACAACAGGTCAAAGGAAAGGAGCTGTTTACTTAGGCACACGCCAAGGTTTGGAAATCCCCTTTGGACACAAAGTCCAACTAAACCTCTTTCCATCCTGGTTGGTAATTGCATCTTTCACTGGGTATTCATGGGGTGCTGATTTGAACAGGCAGGCTTGCTACAGCTGGAGTGCAGCCTGAACAGGCAGCAGGTCTGATCTCAATAGGGTCTGATCTGGACCTCCCTCAGACTTGTCAACTACCCCAACACACTAGCCTGCTGGGGTGCTAATAAACACTACCCTGGGGGATCTCTGCACCCCAGGTTAGGTCAACTCTCTGCCCACAGCTCTTTCCAGTGCTCTCTCGCAGCACCAGCTCTCAAGGAACATGCCTGCTCCTGGGGATGCCATTAGGGCAATGCTGATTCCAAGAGTCTGGCCCCAGAAGGTCATGAGAATTAAAAATTGTGCAGTTTTTACCATTTTTCTTCAACTTTGCTAAAAGGTCAAAACCCTCAAGCTAGCGGTGAGGGTTGTGTTTAAAAAGGAAACATAAGGGTCTCCTTACTTCAGGAGTCAGTTTCAACTAAAAAACCCCACTGATTGTGGTGAAGTTCAATAAAATGGTGAAGCTGGGTGATGCTATAGTACATCTATCCACTTCTACTCTCTGTAGCCTCTGGAAGCAAAAGCCTTGAAGAAGTCCTGTTTCCTCACACGCCAGCATTAACAGCCCTGCCGGTGTGTGTTCTCAGCAGTACCATAGTGGAGATGGTAAGCACCCAGAAAACTCTGCACTAAAAAAAAGGTTATCTGAACTTTGAGCTAAAAAGCTCATGGTCCTCCTTAGTGCTGTGGATACCATCCTGTTCCCAGAGACCCATGGGGCACCCAAGCCAGCCCTGGCGGTGTTGCAGGCTCAAGGAGCTCATCCATCCTTCCTAGACATCAGGAAGGCACAGCCCTCTAATGGTAAACTCACATCCATGTTCTCAATTTGAAGCAGCTGAGTGAGCTGGAGAGAAAAGCCAATCCTTGCAGTGGGTGGCCTCCAACTGTTTTTCCCTAGCAATGCTTCGGATTGTCTCCCGCTCAGCCTTTGCTAATCCACCCACTGACGTGGCAGCAGCCACACGGCATCCTGGCTTCACTGTATGGTTAGTTGTTCATGCGGTGCTCCATACGGTTGTTCAGCCTTGCCATCAATGGGAACACGTGCTCCTGAAAAGATCTGTCCATCTGGAGGAAGCACCATGAAATTACCTTCCACCCATCAGCACCAGTTTTAATTGCCTTTTAGGTCTCTGGGCATAGCCATAAGAACAGATTAATCACTGTCTGAGTGTTTGAATATCGATAGTCTCAGCTGGAGCAAGCAGCAGGTTGGTGGACCAAGCTAAGCTTGGATCTTCCCACCAGGACAACTCAACCAGGCAGAAGACGACAAGCTACATTCAATGAGAAATTTGCAGCCTGGCTTTAATGGAGAACAAGGCTTGTTCTCAGCTGCTTGTCTGTGACCTTAGCTCCTTTCTCTAGACATTCTTCATCATGCAGCAGTGTCATAATGTTTTCACTCTATGTTTTCTATGTTAGCCCAGTTATTGATAGATGCTAATGGCAAGGATTTGTTGATGTCCAAATGCCAGGCTAATGGGCATGCAGAGGTGCTGGGAGAGATCCAGGCATGAGGTAAGGATTATGAGAGAGAACAATGTACAAGCTCCGTGTCCCTAAATATTTCTGGTTATTTCTGGAAATACTGGCAGAATGTGAGAGCCAGGCCAGACTGGGGCACAACAGAGCCTTCCACCTCACAGGCTTCCAAACACATATGGCTTTCCCAGCACTATGGCAAAAAGTGACAACCTTGGGGGTTTCCATGGCGACTGGAGCCCCATTCCCCATCCATTATGTTCAGTTTGCAAGGAAAGGGATTCTTCTTTTTCCCTTTAGCAGCAAGTCTATCCTCAAGTCCAGCACATTTCTTCCTGGTTCCCATGGCTCTGGCACATGGTTTCACACCATTGCCATCCCAGCCCCCAGGATGGGACGCTTCTAGCCTGCTTGCTCTCAGGGCCCAGCCCAAGGCAGAGGAGATATACCTGGAGGTGTCCCCACTGGGTTCTGCTGCAGAACCACTCACCATGGCTTGCATGGAACATGTTGTTATGCCCTCTGCCTCAGTTTCCCCATCTGTGAAATGCAGGTATTTGGTTTACACTCCTTGGGAAGGTCATAGAGATGAGATCTGTTTGTAGATCTCTTGTTATGAGAATATTTCAAGGGGTGTCTGATTCCACAGCCACTGTGTGAAGGACACACACAGCCCAAACCCGCAGGGCTGTTCCTGGCCAACAGGTCCCTAATGCCCTGCACTCAGTAACCTCTGTGAGTCTTTCACATTGCTGTTTTGCCTCCTGACCCTTCTGAATACTTGGGGTGGGGTTTATTTGCTCCCTCTCCCTTTCTCTGGGTTTATTACTCATATTTATTATCTTCCACTTTATTAATTTTTTATATTGACATCCATGGAGCACGGTGAAACTCTCCAGAGGTGCAGTGCTCCTTGGTGGGGGTGAGGTGCAGGAGAGTGGCATGGGGGGATCCTGCAATCCGCTCCACAGTCCTGGGGTTTTCATTGCCAGAAGAAAAACACACTGCTGTGTGAGGCTGCAGACAAATACTGCTCCAATGCCCTGGCTGAAAGCCTTGCTGGATCCCCTCTTCCAGCGAACCAGCAGAGCCTCGGTGGGGTGTGATGTGACCTGCTCCCATTCTGCAAGTTTCATTCACCCTGTGGAGGAATTTTTTGGGGCCAAAATCTCAGCCCTTGTGGGTGGAGGAGACCCAGGTGCTGCAGTGATTTCTTGCAGCAGAGAAGTTGGCCTCGTATTTTTAACAGCATTATCGGTGATGGATGAGGCAAAAGCACACTCAGAGGCTCCATGTGCCTATGCAGTCAGTGCCTCCTGGGGGTGGTTCGCAGTCAAATGAGATATATTGCTTCACTTGCAATGTCTGTCTTCCTCATTTTAGGGGATAAGGATTGAACCTTAAGCTAAAATGCCCATTAACAGGGAAGACGCAGGTAGTGATTTGGAGATTGGCTTTTGCAAAGGGGATGCTACCCCTGGGCTTTAGTAACATTTGGAAGCATGCATTTCTGCAAAGCACAAGAGCATTGCCTGGGAGAGGAGGGTGTTCCAGACCCAGGGATGTGTGTGTGATGGCCTCCTACGCTGTTTCTGTGTAGCCATGTGTCCTGCTTTAAGATGAGATAGAGTTAATTTTCTTCTTAGTCACTGGTACAGTGCTGTGTTTTGGATTCAGGATGAGATAATGTTGGTAACACACTGATGTTTTAGTTGTTGTGAAGAAGCAGTGCTTACTCCATTTCAAGGGCTTTTCAGTCTCTCGTGCTCTGCCAGTGAGGAGAGGCACAGGAAGCTAGGAGGTAGCACAGCCAGGGCAGCTGATCCAAACCATCCAAAGGTACATTCCATCATGGTCAGTATAGAAACAGGGGAGATGGCCAGGTGCTATCAAGTGCAATCAAAAGTCAGTGGGTGGTGAGCAGTTGTTTATCACTTGTGTTTATTGGTTTTTATTCCACTCCCTTTCTTTTCGTATCTCCCTTTTCTTTACAATAATCTCATTATGTTTATGCTTATATTTTATTTCAATTATTAAACTGTACTTAGCCTATGTGCTTTACTTTTTTTCTGATTCTCCTCCCCATCCCACTAGGGGTGCAGGTGAGCAAGCAGCTGTGTGGTACTTACTTCCCAGCTGGGCTCAAACCACAACACCATGGAAGGAAACCACCGGGATTATTAAAAATTACACTGTAGAACAAACCCATAAGTGCTTATTTCATTGCAGAAAGTTGGGCTAGGAGGAGTTTCCATAAGAACTGCTGCTGCTGCAAAAGCCCATCCTAGGTTCCCTTGAAGGAATCTTCAAAGTTTTCCTTCTCCTCCTCCCAGAAAAGGTCTGAAAAAGGCCTGTGTGAGCAGGATCTCTCACACTGGTTTTCTTCCTTTTTTGGTATAATTAAAATATTCAACACTTTCAGCAAGCCACCAGCCCTGTGTGCTATGACAGGAGCTATGCCAGGAGCTACGCTGAAATGTGCTGGACCTGCTTCTGGCCTTTTGACCTACAAATCCTGGGCTCACCACTCACTCCAACAGCTCTGCAAGTATGTTTTACCGGCACAGCACAGCACAGATGAGTCCCCACCAGCCCCAGTGCTATATGGTGCAGCCAGGGCGCAGTGTCCATGTTCTCCCCAACCCTAGCAGTAACTCTGCTCCTGGGAGGGCTCAGCTGGTGTATCAGGAACATGCTGTGGTGCTGTCTGCTGAGCATTTCCTTCTGCTTTGTTTTCATTAGTGGTGAACCGATGAGTAGATGGATGGTACTTGTTCTTCACACAAAAACTAGCTGTGCAGGTTGTGCGCTCAGTAGCCCATTAGTTTGCAGTGAATATCAGCAAGCCTGGGGTGGAGTCCATCATCCCAGCCCTTGTAGCAGCCTCAAGACTGAAATGTCACAGTTCATTGACTTAAGAAAGAAGCTGCTGTATACTGAGCAGAGTGCCCACATCCCATTCATCACAGGAGATGCAAAATCAGGCCTTGAAGAACAGAAGTGCTTTGTGCATGACAGTGACAGAGGGCTACCTATGTGATTGTGCTTCTGCTCTTAATTCACCCAGTGTTTTGCCAAAACACCATCCTGATGCCATGGCTTTTCACCATGGTGCAGCTCCATGGGCTTCAGCACTGAGATACATCAGTGCTGGGGGGATAACCAGCCCCATTACCTGGAGATGGGGCATGGCATTGGCAGCAAGAGCTCCCCCTTGGAGGTGGCCCAGGGCTGATTGCTCCCCTAAGCAGGGTTAAGCCCCACTGAGCAATTCACAAGATGTTGGATTACTCTGTCACTTAAATTAGCTAAAAGCAACCCACTTCTGGAGCAAAAGCACCTGCTGCAGTGCATGTCACCACAGCTGATGTCTGCTGTTGAAAACGTGTCATCGAGGCCAAGGACTGAGCTGGGAGCTCAACACTGCCTCTCCTGCAGAGGATGGGGAGGTCATGGTTGACAGGAGTTTGTCATTCTCTATTTCAGCGGCTTGCTTTACTGCACCAAAATTTTCAGTCTATGGCTCTCAAAATCTTTACCAAAGCCAGACTAACATTTTCCACATTGCTGCAGGATAGTTTCAAGCACAAAAAACAGGAGAGCCTTGTAAGAAACCTCTTTGGCCTCTTCTTCCTGCCTAAACTTTCTCCAGCTTAATCCCAGTCTTGGTTTGACGTACGGGGCAAGGTGCAGGCTGGTTCTTATGTGTGTAACACTATGAGCCATGGCTTTCTTCCAACACCAGAGGATGCATGACCCACACCTTTGCATTGCCCACACCAGTGTGAGCCGTAATCCCAGCAGCAATGCCCCAGGGAAAGGGGAAGCAGCTTTTGCTGAACATCTCCACAGATGAAGCCTGAATGTCTGACCTCTGGAAAGCTGAATTTTCCTTATCTTTTGGTGGCTGGGAAAAACTGAGAACTAGAGCTTTATTTAAATATATATTTCTGTACCTTTCTTTTTTTTAAATGAGTGTTTTTGAAGTTTCATTGAAGATGTTGTCACTGGAATCATTACATTTCTATAGAGATTATAATGACTCCTTTTGAAGAGTTAGTCTCAATCAGTCAGTGCTTAATTCACGTATCAATGACTCCATACACCCTAAATCCATAAATCTGCTGAAACTGCTCTAATCTGCTGTGCCAATGAATGCCTGCAGGGGTTCATTGGTGTGAAGATAATTCTCTTAACAAGGTGCTGTCATGAGGGTGAGTGGTTGGCAATGGCACAGGGGCCTTGTCCATGCAAGGAAGCTGAAACTTTCGTAACCGAGCCATGCCCAGGGTTAGCATCAGAGCCTGGTCAAGCTCTTCAGCTGATGTGGCCCAAATATTTCATGTGCAATGCATCAGGCTTACTCTCGTATTCTTTCCTGTCCTTTGCCATGAGCTGTGCATCATTTCTGTGTGTCAATGGTGGTATGCCCATAACCAGCTGGTATGGAAACCGTGATGCTGCTTTATTAAGAGCGAAATGGTTAAGCTGTAGCTGGCTATTAAGCCACTGAAGGCAGTAGCTCCTAACCGTTATTAGAGTGTTTGCAAACCGTTACTGCTGCTGCAAAGCACCAGGCACATCTTCTTTCTGACTGGAGTCTGTTCAATGACGTTATTGCAAACTAGTCCTAGGAGTTTGTCCTTTATTTTATTAAAAGTGTTATCCCTTGGAAACCTGGAGATCAGGAAAAAATGGTGCCAGAACACCCCTCTGAGCAGAGGGAACATGGGCAGCTGCTGAGGGGGTTGGTGGGAATGGCTCTTACTCACACCTTGGCTGAGCATAACTCATGCAGTCGAGTGGCTCTGGTGTACAGTTTGAGTGTTGCTAAAGCATTCATCCCTGTCAGTACAGTTTGTCCACAGCCCTTTCCAAACAGACCTGTTCACTGGCCATTATTCTTGTTTTCAGTTCCACAGGACTTGTATAGCTGTGTTTTGAAACCTTTTAGTGCGGGGCTGGGGGATAATGGAACCCTAGTTGCAGTAGCATAACAGGTGCTGCTATAAAAATGCCATTCTCTTTTTTCTGGTGTTTCATTTGATTTATAGTGGTGACAGGAGCACAATGAATTGCTCACATGTGCTGGCAGACTTTGCCCCTCCTCCTCGTGGCTCCTGCAGAAATGGGTGCAAAAGCAGTGTATGGTAGCACATGTGCCTGCCAGAGAGGCTGGCAGTGCCAGCCAGCCACTGTGGCACCAGTCAGCCCCAATTGCAGGGGCACAGGCAAAGCCTACTCCTGTACAGGCACCCCCATGGGGAATGACTTTTTGGAGCCATGGGCCACCCTGTTGCAAAAGAGAGTGCTTGGGAGAGTGTGGCTGTTTTTATTGCCCTCCATGGCCTCACTCCATGGCCACCCTTCACACATGGGCTCTCACACATGTCCTCCCACTGGGCGGCAGCAGCCCAGTTCCTTTGGCATCGCTCTATTGGCAAACAATGAGAACCAGTCAGCCATCACCTGCCTCTGCATCCCTGTCCCTGCCTTCCTCCAGCACTTAAGGGCTGCCACTGGCACAAGGAGTTGGTGTGGTGCAGCAGCAGCGATTTACCCTGTCCATGCACACCACAGGTATTTTGAGGCTGCCACACAAAATCAGGTTCCAGTGCACACCCTGATGGGTGGTATCTGCACGTGCTGTGTGGCCCTTTAAGAAAGCCTGTATGTTGCATTTCTCCAGGGATAAAAACCCAAGGAGGCAAATGGAGCGGATGTAATTCTGCTGTGCCGGGCTGGCTGCGTGTGTGTGTCAGTGGGAAGCTGTGATTGATGCGGGTGAAACAAGGAGATGATGCCTGGCAGTGTGCTCCCCTTCGCTGCAGAGTCTGAGCCGCTGTGGGGGTAGCGCTGCTGGTGGGTTCTGGGTGTCCCAGGCTCCCTAGGTCTCCTTGCAAAAGCCTGACTATACCAGAGCCAAAACCAGAAAGTAAACAATCTGTTTAATTGTCTCTATCTGCCCCATCATCAAACATCAGTAAGGCATCGCTGGACCTGGGGACACAAACTGACTTTCTTCCAACTTGGGGAAAAAAGGCTTCAGATTTACAGAGTTATTTACTTACTTTCACATGCCACTACGTCATTTCAGTGCATGCTGCAACTGCAACCTGTCTACATGTGTTTATGTAGAGAGATGGTTGTATTCATGCACTTGCATGAGTGTAGGGGACAGCAAAGAATCACAGGCTATCGTATCTCCCTCCATGCAAACTCTTGCAGTGAACATTTCACCCTTCTGTAGTGTTTCTGCTTCTTTCCTTCTGTGACACTGCAGTGCGGGCAGGGTGAGGGTTAAAACACAAAATAATTTTACTCTCTGAACCATGTTGGCGAGAAATCTATTCCTAGGACTGCAAGTCAGCCTGTCTCTGACCAACAAATCTTGAAGGAATGGAAGTAAATCATGATAACAGGACACAACATTTCTCTTTGCCCCTCTGGAAGGGGATGGAATCCAGCACTTGCAGGATGATCTCAGAAGGCCATGTTCATCAGGGTCACTGTGTCCTGCCATCCCAGACCTTGCTACTGTTCTGGTCCTCACATGACTGCCAAGAGCAAAGCCCAGCAGCCTGCCTTGGACCACTTTGTCCCCCTCTCTGCCAAGACAAGGCCTGGTATCCTGGCAGCACAGCCATGACTCCATCCCTGAGTTCACAGAAAACTCTGAGCAACATCTGTGTGGTTTGCACAGCACCAAACACGGCGTGGCACAGCTGAGGTTGAGCAACCTGCATCTGCCTGCATTACCTCCTTGCCAGCAGGGCCAGCCTTGCCAACCTTTCTCCTCTTTCACCAACAAATACAGTTTGATTTAACCTAATGCTACTGACACAGTTTTGAGGACACAACATGCCCTACAAGCCACAGCATTGCATAGGTATGTAGTAAACTGTGGTTCACATCCTTCCTAGGATGGAGCCACACTCGTCTCTGCAGAGCTGAGAATGTGCTGGGATGCACTGGAAACACATCCAACTAATGCCAGGATGCACTGGCATTAGATGGAAATCTGGAACATAGATGAAACTCTTGGTGCTGTGAATATGCAGCCCTCTCTAGCTGTGTCACCGAAGAGCTGGGCTCTCCAGGGACTATTTCTCCCTCTGCCTGGGAGCTGTGTGCTGCAGCCAGCCCCCCGGTTTGCAGTGATGCCCGTGCCCCTGCTGAGCACATTGCTGTGGGCACAGCACCCATATCAGTCCCAGGGACAGTGTCCTGCCTGGGATCCCTGGGCCCTTGCTGCTTCCCAGCACTGCCTGTGCTGGATGGGCTTCCCACTGCTGCTGCTGGAAATAAAGAAAGGAAGAAAACCAAACAATTCTGAAATCAGCAGGTGGAAGCAAGCTGAACTTTCTGCCTGTTTCTGTGGAGTCCCATGTGAGGCCCTGGCTACCAGGGGCCATCACCACCGTCCCTTCACAGGAGGAGACTTTTTCCCTTTTCCCTGCAGGGAAGCGGCAGTTCCCTCAGGTTCAAACCTGTGTCCCAGGCCTCGAGCTGTAGAGCTAGCTATGACACAGCCACATGGGCAGGCACTGGGCAATCCCAGAGGTAGCGGCAGCCCCATGCCAGGCTGGCACCCTGCTGTGGGCATCCCTCTCGCCTGGCTTCCCAGGCCAGCATCCACACAGTCAGGGAGGTGGAGGGGGAGAAATCAATTGGTAACTCAACTGAATGTTAAAATTTTCGGTTGTTTGGTTTGGTTTTCAAGTGTTTTACATGAAACTTTGCCTGATCTTTCTTGCCGCTCTCCCCGTTTCGCTTTCAGCTGTCCTGAGGTAGAACTGGATGGTAGGAGGTGGCAGGTGATGCTCGGTGACCTCTTTGGCCTCCCCTCTCATGTAAGCACACCTTGTCCAGCCAGACCCTCACCTAGATACATACAAGATCTCCCAGCCTGAGGCAGCTGCTCAGCCTTGCACCAGGGACTGCTTTATTGCTGGTGCAAAGCAGTGCAGCCTCTGAAAGGGAGGTGGGCACCTTTCTCCTGGGGCAGTGTCTGGTAGGCATGTTGGAACCATGCAGCTCTGGTCTGAGTCAGGCTCCAGCCCTCTCTTATACAGGAATTTGCATTTTAAGCCATTTCTATCGAGTACCAGAAGGCCAAACATAGATATGTTTGAATTACCGAAACTCTAAGGACAGTCCTCCAGTTTTCCGCCCTCTTAGTTTTTTAATCAGCCATTTGAGGCACCTTTTCTTGGAAGGGGAGAACAAGGATGAGAGAATATGACATTAAGGTGTATAAATCTTCCCTCTCTATGATTGCAGAATAGCAATGGGATTGATAAATCACATTTTAAATCCAAACATAAATGTCTTCCCCAGCCTACTAACAAAACAAGGGATAAACAATGAAGCCAAATTTGTATTGCTTCTGTGGCCATCACACATTCTGTCTCCTGTATTTTAATTTTCTTTCTGACTTCATCTGCTAAACTAATGTTGAAAAATATTTGGCCATGTGATGATTATCTTAGTACCACATTGCAGAGGAATGTAAGTCATCTCCTCTGACCTATTAAACACTACTTTCTAATATATTATTGCCTTTTATCAGATTGAAGGACTATAACCAACAAGTGTTTTCAATTTTTCCTATTAAAGTTCTCTGGGCTTTTGTTGGGTTTTTTTTCAGCATCATATTCTGAAATGCATTTCATCCTCTGTTCAAGCTGTGATTGTGGGCTCTGAGTTATTCAGTGCAAGTGCAGTTTGGTTTCATATTTACTACACACTGCATCACACTGTACAACCCATTATGCTACGGCACTGTGTCTAAGTGAAAGTAAACCCCCCACAAGCCATGATTCAAGTCATTATGTGCAAACCAGTAATTGCACTGGTGTAATTTCTCTAATCGCAGCCTCCAGTTTTGCCATCCCTTCAGCAGCACTGGTATGTGGGGATAGTCCTCATTCCCGTGAACAACCACTCCAAGGTTTAAGGGTTGTTTCTGCTTAAGCTTGATACTTCTAAAATATTTTTTATACCTGGGGTAGCAGGTGGTGTCAAGTTGGTGTGGATTTATCTCATGCCCACCAGCCTTAGTGGAAGCAGAGCTGGCAGCCGCTGGACACTTTTGGGGAGTCCCATTGTGCATCACTAAGCCAGGCTTTCACATGTTGTGGAGTCCAGTGGCAACAGGAAAAGTCAAACAGATGTGTGAAACCTGACCACAAAAAGCCAAGCACCTGCATACATTGCATAGTATTAAAACTGCAATGATTATTCATATTTACCTGCTGTATTGTCTATGAAATAAAAAAACCCCACCTCTGGATGGCCTGTCTTCACTGTGCTTGACCCCATTTGAATACAATGGTCAATAACCAAGATTGTTAAATAATATAAAAAGCAGGACTTGGCCTTGGATGTTGACCAGGATAAATTAATGTATCCTGTTTGGTGCCGGCCGCAGCCAGCTGCTGAGTCACAACCCATATCACATCCTTGAACTTAACTGACCAGGCCTGCAAACAGATAAGCAGGGTAAAATGATGCAAGGTAAGGTGTGAAAGAACATTTACTTGGTACAAAGGTTTGTGCCCTCCATGGGCGCACGTGGAGATCTTAAAGAAAAGGGTGTGTGTAAGTGGTGTAAGCATCTGTGCTTTTCCTTACTCTGGATTCAAGCGCCTTCATACAATAAGGGATGTAAGATCTGTACCAAGGTCTGAAAGTGGTGGCTGGCATTTCCCTGCCCATGTCTGCTGCAGGAACAACAAGGACTCAGACCCCTATCCCCACCATGGCGAGCAGCTCAGGGATCCTCACTCACCCTCCCCATATCCACCCTGCAGCCGCACAGCCTCTGCCAGGCAATCGCTCTCCACTTCCACTGCGTGTCTTCCAAACAAATGGCAATGTTGACACAACCAACCGTCGGTGTATGGGCACAAGTGGCTTGCGCACTGATCCAGCTGAGTGCTGTGCCAAGGACTGCTGGCTGTGCCAGGAGGCAGTGCCAGGAGCGTCTGCCTTTAACTGAATGCACCTCTCTTTCTGGAGGCTCCCAAGAGTCCTGTTGTTCCTCAACAAGCCAACCCTACGCAGGTTCCCAAAGAGGGATAGGAAGCTGGCAGTTGCATCCTGCCCCAAATCTCTTCCTTGCAGCCCCTCTCTTTTCATACATCCAGCATCACTGGATTTCTCCCTGGAGAGGTTACAGCGGCCATGGTTCTTGGAGCCAGGTGGCTTTAGACCCAAGGCAGAAAGCAAAGTGTGCTAAATTGAGGCAGATTTCATTTCTGCCTCCAGCGAGGCTGGGCACAGCAGCTCTGGCAGGCAAAGGTTTCTTGTGTTCATACTGAACTGGTGCCCATCTGACGCTGTTACAGGTACGGACAGCTAGTTCCCTGCTGCCAGCATCATGCTGGTGGAACCAACACCTGCTTCCCTGGGGGTCCATGCTCTGCAAGGGAGCCTTGGAGGTGGTGGAAAACAGAAAGTGCAGCACTAACTGGGGGGAGAGACAGGCATAGAATATGCTTTGTGAAGGAAAACAAGACAACAGGGAAGAAAATGAAGGTAACCGTCAGAAATAGAAATCTCTCCGTCAGAGGAAAACAAGACAGATGGGAAGATAGGAGAGGAACAGCGAACAAAGAAAGAAGTGCAGAGAAGTCAAGGAGGGGTTGGGGGAAGGCTGTGCAATCATTTGGCAGCAGCTCCTTGCATTAGTTCCCTGAAAACTGTGCAAAGCGGGGGAGGAGAGCTGCAGATTGCTGAAGTGTAGCACCACAATATCGTGGGCTGGCCAGTAAATTACCATTCAGAGAGTCTCTTGGCTTAGCCTCGCTGCTGCCGTGAGGGGGAGAGGGATGTATGCTGAAAAACAGATCTATGGGGAAGAAGGCTGAGACTACAAATTCCATTATATTCTTGGCACTTTGACATTTTTCTTCCCCTTTTGTGAAATCTCAAGGGAGCGCTGCCTACTCTTGCAATAATAATAATAAAAAAAAGGTAGCATACGAGTTGGCATGGTAACTTCTTCTATTAAGTAACTAACACGTAGGATTTGCTTCTTCATCTAGAATAATAATGTCAACAGCCCTAGGAAGATGCTTTCTTGTGAGTGACTGCTTATTGTTGACTGGATTTCATACTTCACTCACGCTTGGTGGCCTTGGCAAGACTCACTGAGGCGCAGGGACAGACCTGCGTCACTCTGACACTAGGGCACACATTTGCTGGCTTCCTCTGATACACTCTTCAAGCCACTGATACCTGATAATGTCCAGGCACATTTCTGCATTTAATTACTGTTATCCTCTGGGATTTCTGAAAGGTCTTTAGAACTGAGAAGTTCTGAGAATTGATCAAACTGGTTCCAATGTTGGGAGGACTGTACTGCTGCCCCACATGGCCCCAGTGACTCCTGCTCCTGAGCCTTTTCCTTCCCACAGGAACTGGCCAGGAAGCTACACTGCTCCTGCTGAGCCTCCTTGGGCAGGACAGGCCACCTCAGAGCAATGCTGGACAAGCAATTCTCCTTTTCGGACCCCCAAATGGGGTACATGCACTGCTGCCTGGGAGTGCTCAGGTGGGGAGAGCTCAGTGATTAAGAAACGGGATCAACACAAGGGACAGAAGTGGAGAATACATCTTGTTACCATCTTCAAAATAGGGAGAAAAGAAAAAATCAGCAAAGCAGCCTGAACTTTATTTTGCCCACATTTATGTCTCAGGATTAGCTTTACAGCTTTACTCTATACATCTGTACTCCCTCTGCTCCTCCACCTGAGGCTGGTAGTCAAGAAAAACAGGAACAAAATGCTTTGTGCAAACAAGCAAGGCTGTCTGTGAGGAGTGGGAATGGCAGGCCCCCAGCCCAAAAAGGAATTGCATCCTTCCTAGATGGTTTTTTGTGCCCTTGCAGATAGATCTCCTTCTAGGGCTGGTGAAGGGACTGTGGCCATCCTGGTCGAGGAGCTGGCAAACTGCAGCAGTTCTCATCGGGGCCCAGGGAGGAAAAGGGAGAGCAAAGAGATCATCCAGAGAAAGCTCTGCTTTCTGTGGCACAGCCTCTTCTAGGAGCTGGCTTCTCTTCTCACTTCTTGTTTTAGATTCCTGCATCCCTCAGCCCTTCCTTTACACTAGTCCCACGTAGTTTATTTTGGTCCCAATGAACAGACACTCTCATACTGGTGTAAAGAGGATTTGGATCAGAGTGGCTTGTTTTAAAAGAGCACAAATCTGGCAATACCGGTTCTGGCTGTAGGTCCATCTAGCTCAGCACCCGGTCTCTGAAAGCACCATAAATGGGTACACAAAGAAAAGTAAGAATAAAACAGATCTACCAGGTACTCCTCCAGCCTCCAACCCTTTTTGGCTCAGGGGCTTTCTGGGCTAAACATGGTCTGCAGCATGTACGTAGCAGCACTCAGCAGGTTTATATTCCAGGAATGTCTTCAGCTTCCTCTTGAATGCATGCAAAGTTCTACCATCCAAAACATCATGAAGCAAGGAGGCCCACATGGTCACCTGCTTGCTGAAGAACCTTTTTCTTCTGCTTGTGTTGAAGCTGGGCTTCACTTTGAAGCAGGCTTCACTTTCTGCCCCTGATTCCTGTACTGTAAGAGACAGAGAATGTTTCCATTGATGTGCAGGAGCAAGTTATTTCAAAAGACACTTTTTAATCACCATGTGGCCTGAAAAGCGAGGTATACTGCTTTAGTGACTCTGATTTTAATTCAGTGCAGCTCAACAGTACTGAACAGATTGCGTACTTTGTGTTCTCCACAGCCTCTGCGGGCTTCAGCCCTGTTTGATAAATTAACACAACTGAAACAAAGACTAGTTGTAGGGCACCCAAACCCTTTCTGGGTCAGAGTTTGTCCAGTTCTTCCAACACACCAGCTGCTACAATAAAAAATATATCTTCCTGCACTCCTTACCTCTCTGCATCCTTAGACTGCTGTTGCCTTAGCAGCAGCATCTTGCTAATGAAAGCTGCATCTTGCTAATGGTATGCTAGCTTTGCAATCCTGAAGAGAGCACGGTGGATGCAGAGATACCTGAGTGAGTTTTAAATGAGTAGGCTCTGTTCCTGTTAGTAGTGGCCAGCAGCTCATCTCACAGGGCTCCAGGAGCTTTGAGCCTCTGCATTTCTGCCTGCCCCAGCATTCAGTGGAAGCAAAGTGGGGAGCTGTTTCCTGCAGCCTGCCCTTGGGGATCACACAGATGCCTGGGTTCTGCTCTGCTCTTTAGCTGCAGCAGGACCCTGGTCCACATGATAACACTGAGAGTCTAGTGGGGCACAGTTTAGCCTCAGCTTCCTTTTGGGGAGGAGAGCATCATCCATGAGGGAGAGCATGGGGTCCATTTCCAAACATGGGCTCTTTTGAATGTGAGTCTTATCTGGTTCTAAGAATTTTCATATCTCACAAAGCTATTTATAATGGCTGAGTGATAACCTCCTCAAAGGAAGATTTATAAATGTTTGCATCCAGTTCCCCGTGGCACAATAAAAATATGTTGTACTTCAGGTAAGGGCTTGGCCTAGGGGGAGGCCTGGGAAAATCAATGATCCTTTTTTTCTTTTTTTTTTTTTTAAGTGAGCAAGAAGCTCTAAGGCACTTCATTCCCTTCACTGATCAGGGACTCAGAAATACTCTCCAGCACGAATGTCTTCCCCACAGGGCTCCCTTTATCTTTACTGTCTGTGCTGGAGTAACAGGTTATCAAAAGGCAAAGCAGCTACTGCAGTTTTTTCTTGCTTTATCTTGTCTCTGAAAGAAAGCAGGGTTTTCTGAGAGTTGCTTCAGGATTTCCAGATGACCTTTGTAAATGTAGGGTGATCAGGGTTCATGTGCAGCCTTGCATGGGTTTCAAACCCTCCAGCACTTGACTCCTCACTAGAGGTGTCTGTGAGGTGCTCCTGTTTTGTGGTCCCCAACATCGCCCCGTGGGGAGTGATCACACACACAGAATGGGAACAAGGGGCTGCAGCATGTGTGTGGGAAGCATCAAGCAGAAGTGGGAAACAGCCTTGGGGCACCACTTGTATACTGGTGATGGTGTGGGTTTGGTTACCTTGAGAGAAGTGTGGGCTTAAAAAGGAGACAATGGAGAGTGTGTTTTATTTTTCTTTTGTGAGGAACACATAGTAATGCAAGTTAAAAAATCGTGACTTGTGTGTGTCATGGTGCCTCTTCTCACTGCTCATGAGCAATCCTCAGTGCTCCTGGCTGTGGTGCTGGGGCTCGGTGTGTCACTGCAGCGCTCAGAGGCACCACGCACCCTCCATGAGGTGACTCAAAGTGATGACGGGGGAGGCAAACACGAGGAAACTTGACTCTCTGTTCTGTGAGTTGTCTTGCACAGGACAGGGAAAAGGCCATGGGCAACCGCTGCTGCAGGAGGAGGTGGTGAGGGAGGTATCACACCCTGGGGATGGAGACAATCTGCTGATGTGATTCTGATGGGCTGGCAGGGACTTCTGCTCTGCAGATAACCCATGGAACAGCCCTCCAAGGGACTTCACACCTCGTTTTGTCCCAGCAAGTTCTTCTCTTTGCCTAGGACATCTGTAAAACACTGCAGCATAGCCAACAGCAGGCAGCAAAAGGCTCCACTGCAAAGGAGTCATTAAAGCCACACTGGTTTTGGAAGTTTAGAAGTGATACAGACCAGGTAAAATTCCTTCACAACTGTTCTTGTGTCACTGAAAGCTCCTTAGGGTTGCTTTTTTAATCAATGTTAATGGTAAATAAACACTGATGGTCAGCTGATGATTTCCACCTGAAGCATGTGAGCTGACAAAACAACTACAGCGAGTGCTAGGAATGCTGTTTTCATCACAGCTGTGTGCAGTATTACTAAAGCAAGCCAAGCAGGAGGTGTCTTGGAGGCCTTAATTTTGTGGTTTGGGGTAGTGTTAAAGTGAGGTGAGCTGTTGGTGCTGCCTGTTCCCTGGTGAGTGACACTCCTCTGACCTTCTGGAGGTCAGGGGAAGCTGGAGGGGAGGAGAACTGGAGTCGAGTGTGGGTAAGTATGAGTGCACAAAGCTACTAAAAACTCCTGTGCGAGTGAGCGAGAGCAGAGGGAGCTGGCTGAGGAAATTACTCTAGCATGAGCCTGCACGTTGTTGTGCTAATGCAGTGGTGCAGCAGGACACAGCATGGGAAGTATCTTCCCTGCAGTAAGCTGAAGTTGTTAGGCAAGACAACTAGAAGCCTGGTTTTACTTTTTAATCTGCAGATTTTCTCAGAACTGATGGTGTTTCCATCCCTTAGGGTTGGCACTACTGGAACTGCAGTGCCTGAAGCACTGAAGTGCTTTAGAGATGGCAAGGGCTGAGCTGCGTCCCTTGACTGTCAGGTTGTTGTAGATGTGCTTGTATGAAGAGAGCTGCTGTGCAGGGTGCCCTTGCTGCCTCTCTTGTGGGTGTGCTGGGTTCTTCATGTCAGGCTGTGTAAAGAAGCCTCAAGCTTTCACAACTGGGCTTTAAGGTCTGCCTTCAAGCAGCTTTTGCTCTAGAGTCTCAAGCAATTATTTCCCTCTACCAAGTACTTGTAAAAGCGACAGCAGAGATGTGACCACAGTAGGTTTCTGACTGTATGGCTGCTAGGAAGAAGCACCACATCAAGCACTCTGTGTGCTTAATTTAGAGGGAGGTCTTATTCCCCAGGGACAAAAAAAAAAAGCCCTCAACCAAACCCAACCCCAAAAAAACAAACCCCAAATCAATAACACAACAACTTGGGCTTTGTGCTGGAGCCATTTTGATTTACATGCTGTTCAGGCCACTGCAGAGGACCAGTAGCATTGACTGTTCATCGATCATCTCTGGGACTGTTTGCAGAGAAACAAGACCTTTTATTTTGCTTTCTATCAGGGGCACAAAGATGCTGAAATGTCAAGTTATGGGTATTTTGGTGCCTGTGCATCCCATGAAAATGAAGTTATCCTGGAATTTTGCTTACTGCTGTCTATGCGCTTACTTTTGAGTTTATTTCAGAATAACAACTCCTGCTTTTTTTTTCAAGTCAATGTTTTGCAAAAGATGCTCAAAATGTTCTGTGAATGAGCCTAAGGAACAGATTTCCTGGGTGATGGAAACTGGCAAGGCTCCTTCAGATCAGGTGATACTAAAAGACAATAATTCTGGACTGCTACTGAAAAGCTTACAAGTCTGTAAACAATGTTATCTTGTGAAGTTATATAAGCCTTCAATAGAAAATATTTTAAAACTTGGCTCTCTTTGCTTTCCTAAGGGTAATGCTACACCATAAGACACACACAAATCAAAGTAATGACACATTATGCCATTGCACCAATTCAGAGGCAAAGAGGTGGCTGTTTAAGATCAGACTTAATGTATTTCTTAAAATAAAATTAGCCGTTTTGGTCAGCTGCATGAACATCTGAGACCCTTTCTATTACAGTATCACAAATGCTGAGTGTCATGAGATGTGACACAGGCCTGGAGCATCTCAAAGACCAAAAGCTGTAATGAGGAGGCTATAGCATGCCAGAAAGATCAGGCAGCATGTAAGAGCCTTGCTCATACTGCAGGGATCATGGTACTTGAGATCAGTTTGGTCCTGATGTTCCCGGTAAACTCAAATCCAACCTCTGGTCATTGTGACACACATCTTGCCAGCCAGGTGCAGGAGGCAGAGCTTGTCGCTACCAGACAGCAGGGACAAATGCCATAATGAACAAATGCTTTTAATTTTCTCAAATAGCTCCCTTATAAAATCATTGCTGTAGTTGTTTTTATATTGCAGGGATCACGTTAGGCTGGTGTCATTTGGGGGTTGCCTATAACACTGGTTAGAGATCCTGTTGCCCAGCTTTTGTAGGACATACCGAAGGCAATTCTCCTGTGCTGTTTGTACAGCTGCCTCCGGACTTGTGCAGTATAATATCTCAGCATTTTTCATGTGTGGCCATTGTATTCTGAACATCTGCTGCAAGCATTCCCGATAAAAGCAATTTAACTGCTGTTGGCTGGACTAACCTCTCTTCTAAGACTCTGACCTATGCTTAGTGCGCTGTTGCTAGAGAGCTGCAGCTTGGTACTGGAATTCCACTGCTGATCCTGCAAAACAAAAGTGCTATCCACTGTGGATGAAGCCACCAGTTTAAGGAAAACTGCTGCCTAGGTAAGCACATGCATCTGAAATTCTCAAAGATCTTGTTTCTAGGAGATGGTATGAAGACATGCTGACTTTTTCCCCCTCATATTTTAAGACTCACAAGTGACAGGTAGTTAAGGAAAGTGGAAATCCACTGAGGGCAATTAAATATTATGATGATCTCCTGTCTCAGTAAGACCTTAAATCACAGATGTTTGGGGTGGGGAATGAAGGAAGTATGCATGGAGGTGGGGAGGGATTCACTATATGCATTCTCTGTACCTGTGTTCTTTCCCTCAGCGTCTCCTGTTGGCTGCTGTTGGAGCCAGAACACAGGGCTAGATGGACCTTCAGTGTGAATCAGCGTGACTGTTCTGGTGTTAGAGAATATCTGCTGTGGCAAGTCTCTGACCTATCAAAGCCTTTCTGAAAGCCAATATAATACAGACAGGATAGCTGCTATTCTTCCATTTATTTAAATGATGTGGAAAATATTGTCAATGCAAGAATAGGACAAAACCTAAGTTGCGTTGGAAGCTTGTTCCTGACAGTTTTGTGGGCTTTGCTTAGTGCTGTTATGCAAAAAGAATTGCAACAAGCAACAGCATGTTTACATCCTGATCGTTACAGTAGTTTAAATCTGCTGAGGAAATCTTCAGTGCTTTTTTTCCCCATCCTTAGGGAATTGCTAGGGGTAGTTTCCTTTCCCAGGCTCAGCTGAAGAGATGTAGCTTTGTTTTGAAGCTTTCTTTGCAGAGCTGCTGGAAGAAAATGGCAGGAGTTTTATCCTGGTGTTAAAATCCTGCTTCGAAATCCCCTAAGGTGATATTTGCTTGTGATTAATATAAAATTCTACCTTTATGCTGATAAAGGTGAATTTTATTTCTAGTAATATCTATTCAACATAATGTATAAAAAGATCCACTTAATGTTTTTGTTGTTCTTCAAAGCTAGAGAGACTATTTCCATGTCAGTTTTGATTGAGTGACTCTAGTTGCAGCTGATTCACTTGTAGTTCTCTGGCACCTCACACTCCTGGGGAAGCCTGTCAATAACATTTAGTTCTTTCCTGTAGCTGATCTTTCGCAGGATCAGTCTGCAACACTTTTCCTTAGTCTTTTTCCCCTCCCTATTACTAGTGAGGATGTTCAGAGCAGCCTGTTTATTTTGATGAGGTCTTCTCCTGTTGTATTTTGATGTAATTTTTACCTTTTACCTCCTATCCTCAGGAAATCACAAAACTGCAATATTCATGTGTGTGTCTGGCATACGTTGTCAAGAACTGGATCCCACATGGATGAGTTCTTTGAGGGCTGACGTTCAAGTTCTCTTGTATGTCTTAGAATTTTGAGTTTTGGGGTTTTTTGGGTGTGGTTATTTGTTTGTTTGGGTTTTTTTTTTTCAGTAAGATGTCATGGTTTAAACTCAGTCAGCCACGCAGCTGCTCTCTCACTCCTTCCCCCTTCCTCCTCACCTGCTCCCAGGGGGATGGGGAGGAGAACAGAAAGAATGTAACTCCCACAGGTTGAGATAAGAACAGTCCAGTGACTAAGGTGTAACACAAACCACTGCTGCTACCACCAGTAATAATAATGATAAGGGAAATAACAAGGGAAGAGAATACAATCGCTCACCACCTGCCGACCGATACTCAGCCCGACCCAAGCAGTGATCTAACCCTTCTGGCTAACTGCTCCCAGTTCATATACTGGGCATGACATGCTGTGGTATGGAATACCTCTTTGGCTAGTTTGGGTCAGGTGTCCTGTCTCTGCTTCCTCCCGGCTTCCCCTCCTCCCTGGCAGAGCATGAGACTCACAAAGTCCTTGGTCAGACTAAACATTACTTAGCAACAACTAAAAACATTGGTGTTATCAGCGCTGTTCCCGGGCTGAAAGTCAAAAACACAGCACTGCATCAGCTATTAAGAAGGAGAAAAAATGACTGCTACTGCTGAACTCAGGACATAAGATTACAGGGTTAGGGAAGAGAGAGAGAAGCATTTGTATTCCTGGCCACATTGTCCAGATCTGCAGTATATGCTCACACAAGCTCTTTACAGTTATGAGAAAGTTTACCTGGTATACACGTCTCACTTTCAATTTAACTTGCTGACATAGTTCCTGTCTTTATTTCTAATGTCTGAAACAGTTCTCTGTGGCCCATTGGTGTTACTTATTTCATTCTTATCTATCCCTACTTGCTCAGTCACCTTACCTGTGAATGGTTTGGTATTATAACCTTGCTGTAACAAATTCTTTGATGACATGATGTTGGAGCAAGTCCAGAGGAGGCCATTAAGATGATCAGAAGGCTGTAGCATCTCTCCTATGAATACAGACTGAGGGAGTTGTGCTTGTTCAGTCTGGAGAAGCTCTGGGGAGACCTTATAGAAGCCTTCAAGACCAACCTAAGAGTGGCCTACAAGAAAGCTGGAGAGGGGCTTTTTACAAGGGTGTGTAGTGACAGGAAAAGGGGGAATTGCTTTAAGATAACAGAGGGATGTTTAGATTAGATATTAGAAAGAAATTCTTCAGTGTGAGGGTGGTGAGACACTGGAAGAGTTGCCCAGAGAAGGTGTGGATGCCTCATCCCTGGAAGTGTTCAAGGCCAGTGGAAGGTGTCCTTGCCCATGGCAGGGGGTCTGAAGCTAGATGATCTTTAAGGTCCTTTCCAACCTATGATGATAGCACTTGTCTGTCATCTTCACTGCACCTTCTTGTTTAAGGGTAGTGCTGGATGATTTTCAACAGCATAACCCATGTCAAGAATCTTGCACCTATTGCTGGTCTTTTTTTTTGCACAGTTACTCGGGAGCAGGGCAGTGTCTCCCTCCAGCCGGCATGCCTCAGAGGTTCACCAATTCCTTGTTCTTCAATTTAATGCAACCTACTCCTGGCTGTCTGCACTCAAATCATGCTGAGCAGATCGCTGCTCTCTCCATCTTGCCTATGACTCAAGCTGCTTTTCCAGCTGGCCTCTCTGTAGGTATGTTCTGGAAACGTATCTGTAGTAAGTTTGTTGTTCCAGGCTTTCTCTTCAAGTTTCTAACTTCTGGCCAAGACAGTTTGATTAGGATCAGACAGCAGGGGTCCACTAAGTGGTCCAAGGCTCAGAATAGCTGCCAGCATGCTCCTTCCTCCACCTGAGAAGTATCTTCTGACAGGTTGAGTTGTCAGCTCATCTAAAGGCTCCAGTCCTCATCTCCATTTCTTGATCTGAGAAAGCAGTTTTGCTTGGCCTGTATACTTATATCTCCTAGACCCCTGTCACTGTCAAGGTCAGAAATCCCCCTGGTGCTGTGCATGTGAAGAGTGAGGAGGGTTGAGGAATCTTGCACTGCAGTACAGTGTAAGTCCCATACACTCTTTTCTCTTACAGTAAAAGGAAGAAGTAGCAAAGAATGTGCAAAGCTAAGGAGAAGCGGGCACTCAGTCAACTTCTTTGTTGTGTGAGGATGGTACAAACTTTGTTTTGTCTCTTGTTTTTACATTAGCAATTCAGGTCTTGTCTACCCTGTTTGTTTTTTCTTCAGTGGAGAACTAATAGTATTATGACAGTGCAAGTAAAAGCTGACGAATTTAGAGTAGAATTGCTTTTCCTACAAAGTGTTTTAAGCAGTCTGTATTTAGCTAACGTTTATCTAACTCCTCTCCTAACCAACAGTTGGAAGAGAAAATCTTTGCAGTTCAACACCTCCTCCTCTCTCCCTTTCACTAGAAGCTGCAAAACCTCCCACTCCACTTCTCCAGATCTTCCGAGGAGACCTCTGCCAAAAAACAACTTCATGTTTGATTTTATATTTTTTTTCTTTTTGAGTAAGAAAAAGCAGAAAACAAAACACATCCAGCCTCTCGTACACAAAGAATCAGAACAGGGCATGAGTCCAATTTGTTTCCCTTCTCATATTTCCTGAACATGTACTCTCCTAGAGGCAATCAAAGCACTCTGCTACATGCTCTACCCACCAGCCTCGCTATGGCTCTCTGACAGGAGCAGTATCAAGGCTACCTCTAATGTGACCCTGTTCTTCAGGGTGGGCACCAAAGCAGGGACTTTCGCAGGCTCCTGAGTGTCTGGCAGCAAACAAGATCCTGTCTTTGACAGCTTCAGATGAACTCTTCAGTGATGCCACCAGCCCACAGTACAGATTCTGTTTCTCCCTCGTAGTCATTGTCTCTGTAGCCATTAACCATTCCTCATACAGTTTGTCAGTGTGGATGCTTTTTTCCAATTCAGACCATGGCTGCGATTCCCAAGGGCTTGCCCAGGAGATGGCAGGCAGAGATCATCTGACCCACAGTCACTTGCCAGCACTGGGAAAGGCTGTACTGGGGTGAAATGAGCTGTGCTCAGTCCTTAAGAACTGGCCTCCTTGTTCCACTGAGGACAGAGCCTGGATGAAAGAAATGAAAGAGGCTTCCAGTTCAGGCTCCCAGCCAGCCCATTGGTGAGGTCTCAGCTGGGACAATTGAACAAGTCCAGTGCAATTAGATTCTGGCTGGTGTGGGATGATGATAGTGCCACTGAGCCGTCTGCAGGGCAATAGCCTGCACATGCTAGGCCAGAGCTTCTATCAGGAAGCTGGAATACTACCATTTTTGAGAGCCTATTTTGTTTCTCTTTCCTATCTAGAAACTCCTTTCCTTTAAACCTGCTGATCAGTTGGGAAACCTCACTGCAGGCTCCTAACCACCAGCAGCAGCCAGGCTTGCTTTCTTCCTACCATGCATGAGAAGTTAAATCCTGTTCCTTCTGAAATGTAGTCAGTTCCAAGGTAGCAGAGAAAAGGCCTCTAAAACCTCTTTTTTTCTACAAGTTTCTTTACTTACAAGATCACACGCTCTGGGAAGGCTGTTGCCTCTTTCCAACCTTTACCAACCATAGGTAAGCAGCAGCTCTGGCATCTCATTCATGCTGCACAACTGGTTCCTGCTCAGCTGAAGGTACAGGCTGATTTGCTTAGGAGGTGGGCTCATCTCTTTCTCATTTGCAGTCTCTAGACATCCTGAAGGATGATATAGGAGGCTTTCTTGCATAAGAACTCTCTCAAGTGGCTTTCTAATCCTCTTATCCTGCTACTGCTCCCTTACACGGCCACTGCAACCATAGTTTGACTGATCAAGAAATACCAATGCTTCCAGTTACCTCTTAACAAAGTGGTGTGAATGGATCAAATTCCCATGAGAGAGCCTCATCAGGTACTGCAAAGTCAAATTAAAGTTTCAACATGCAGTAAGCAAAGGAATGCAGAGTGCAAATGTGCACCTCCTAGTTGAGCACACATCCAATTTACAGTGCTTTTACTGCTAGGAATCAAATGTTAGCATCTCCTGCTCCTTCCCTTTACCCTCTAAAACCTTTTGGAATCTCATGGTCCCCCTATGTGAAACCTTCTTCCCGTCTGACTTCTTTTGCAACCTTTCCATGAGAAATAGTGCAACCTCCCAAGCATCCCACGTATCCCATACATGTCCCAGGACAACCCAGATGCCACTCTAGGGCTTGCAACCTAACCACTGAAATCCTAATAGAAATTTCAGTACATGAGAAAGCATGGGCAAAAGATCTTCCAGTCACTGACAGCTACACCAGTGGTAGAACCCTTCTTCCCCATCACAAAGGGCGTACAAAGAACTCCCTCCAGAAATGCTTTCTCTAAAGCTCCAGCTTGCAGGTTGGAGGTGGTGACTGCTGCCTTTCTGAGTTTACTATTCACTGGAAATCATGTCAGCAGCCACATTAGGAGGATAGTTCTGAAGCTTTGCCTTGTCCTATTGGACTTTCTGACTAGCTTGCAAAGAAAATCTTGAGAGCTTGCAGATGTAGACACTGAGACAGTGGTAACTCATGAATAGGACTTTGATGCTGAGTGCAACCTTTTGGTGTATTGTCAGCACAGCCAAATGGAGGCAAGGAGCTGGGACCAGGCTTATTGCACAGGATGGGGTTTCAGGGAGATCATTTCTGAAGGCTGCTGGAGATGCAGAGGGGAAGTTGATGATGAACAGTAAGAAGGTGCATGCTGTACTGATGACTGAGAGCTAAGCCAATTCCCTGGTGCATAAGGCAGACAGTGAGTGGGAGTGGTGAGATTGTGTTTCCTCTGTGTTCAGTGCTGGTGCAGATGCAGTTTGAATGTTGCACCCAGTCCCTGTGTGCCTGGGTTTTCTGGTATGTCCTACCTGCCATGGAGGTTAGAGTGGGGAACAGGGAAAAGATAGGAGCCTTGTGTATGGCCTGGGATCATCCTGCCTAATATTAGGCACCAAACTACTGGTTCAAAGGTATGAACAGGGTTGCCTTGTATAGCTGGTGAAGTTGGAGCAGTTGGTCCCACCTGCTCACCCCTGAGGGGTTCAGGTCAGGCATGGCTCTGGCAGGAACACCCTGCTCAGTGCCTAAGCCAAGGCAGCTGGAGCACTTAAGATAAGACAGCATCACACTGCACATACACCTTCAGTGGGAGCAGGCTGCTTGATGGAGGAGGTGACAGGTGAGTATGTGGCTACACCCATCCACTCACAATTGCGCTGCCCATGGTGTACTGTGAATTGAATTGCCATTAACCTCTGCACTGTTAACTGCCACTCATCTGTCTTAATTACAGGCAGAAGAGCTAGATAATGGTGCCTTACAGAGGGGGAAGCGATGCACATAGTGGCTACAGAGTATAGAGCTGACATGCACTGGATGTAGCCTGAAACCAGAATGAAAATATGATTCCCTTCTGAAATAAAATCAAGTCCTCTAAAGACAGAGGGGCTCGCAAAGCTGTGAGACAAGCCAGCTCGATGAATACCAGGTGATATCCTGGTTACAGCTTTTCCTTGCCAACAGTGTCTTAAATGTGGATTTGTCACATAGCTATCTAGTTTTGATGGCAAGTTCTGTCCTGGTCTGAAGGAGAAACTTCATCAAGAACTTCAGTAGCCACAACCAGCCGTGAAGGTTTTTCAGGGAAGTCAGTGTTTCATGTGAACACTGATTGTCCTGTAAGGTTTTTGATATTTTTTTTTTTAGTTGTTTTTTGAATTGGTAACTCAGATTCTCCCCTGTCCCTCCTGTAGGGCAATGTACTGCAAAGACTGCGTGATATGGAGAGAGATGGAGGGAAACTTCTGCCTGGCCATGTGGTTCTTCACCTGCTGACTTCCTCTTTTCAAGAAAAACCAGTAATTTTCAAACTAAAAATTCCATTTAGACATTTTTTTTATTATTTTTTCCCAGAAATGCTGGTTTAGGGTTTTTCTAAGTACTTTTTTCAGCTGGAACTGTCAACTTGAACTCAGCACGCTTTTGTTTGGAGCCGCACAATATGTCAAACTGGCAGTTCACAGAATAATGTTTTTCTGACCTTCACTGACTAAAGAGCCCACACCACAGAGGCTATCAAGGCAGGTGAACAGCCCTGTCCATAGGATGATCAGGATGCAAGTGCAGCAAAGCACAGCATGCTGCCAGGACAGTGGGGTGAGAGTGGGTGCCTCCTGGGCTCATGTTCATCACCTTGATGAGTGACCTTCAAGGGAGGGCAAGGATGGAGCTGGCAAAGCTCTGCTCCTACGTTAGCAAGGGACCAAATAAGACTCAGATGAAATTCAGTGTTGACAGAGGCTAAATAATGGCTCTACAGAAAATTAATTTGAAGTGCTTATACTTTATTGGCTTTCCCAATTAACTGTGACAGCCTGAGGAGAAAACAAGCCAGCACATTGCTGTGGATAGCCAGCTCCCTGAGCAGTAGTGAGGCAGGTGCAAAGGGCAGGGCATTGGGCTGCCAAGGAGATGTGGAAAATTAAGCTGAAAAAACACCACACTGCAGGACTTGTAATAGCTGCAGTCAAGCAGGACTTTGATCTCTATCCACAGGCTGGTAGGGGTGACAGATGTGCTGAGCACCTCTTTCTCTTCTGAGATCCTGGCACAGCCAGAGGCTGTCATTTGTTGGCCAACATGACCAGCAAGCCTGGCCTTGCAAGTCAAGCCCAGGTCAGCAGGAGTCTCATCAAGGGGAGCAGTGAATGGCAGGGCTTTTCTTTGGGATTGTAATCGTAAGGTCAGAAGGATTAATTAGTCATAGCCTCTTGTGCTTGAGAAAGAAAGCAGAAGAAATACTGCTGTCCATCAGAGAGAGACCTGCTAATGGAGTGGAACTTTGGACAGCTGAAGCTGATAATCATATGGCGTTCTGGCATCCTTTCCACCTTCTTCATGACCTTTTAGCAGTCTGGTCATATCCTACATCTACTAGAGAAGGAGGGCAGCTCTGCCCAGCCAGGGAGCAAGCATGGGGGCAGACAGGGTGGCAGCAGCCTCCATTTAGAAAGCTACAAGCTACTATAGAAAATGACACCTCTGGCAAATGGGAGCAAGAAAACTGCTCTTTTTTGTTCTTCCACACTTGACAAAACTAAGCTTTGTACTCAGTCACTATAAATACACAGAACTGCACCTGGGACACATCTTAATTGGTTTCTCAATTTTTCCAGTGAAGAAATAACCCTAGGAAGTCCTAAGTATTAGCTAATAGTTCACTCCAAGACTATAATAATGCTGTCAAATAGCTTGCTTTCAGCTTTTACCTACAACTGGGTGTGCAGTTCCATGACTGTAATTCCTGCAGGAGCACTTCAACCTGGAGATAAATTGGGTTGTCTCAGGCTTTGATTCAGGCCAGGTTTCCCTCCAGGTTTGCCCACCTGTGAGCATTAGTGAAGGCAGATGATGTATCCAGAGGTGATTAAGGTCTATGCTAAGAGACTCCCCCATGTCCCTGTCTTGGAAGGCAAGTGTGAAAAGGGGTCAGGACGCAAAGCATCAGGGCAGGCAATGGGTGCGTGTTGCCAACCCGTACAGAGGAAGCAAGTCAGAGATAATTAACCTTACGTAATGAGGCTGAAAGGCAATGCACATAAAGCTGTTGAGGGGAAACAGTCCTTCCCTGGTACGCTGGCTGTGGAAGTCATTAGCTTAGTGCTATGGTGGCAAGTTCAAGAGCAGAGCAGGTAGGTGCTGCCATCATCCCTGTTGCAGGGGTCACGTTCAAATGAGATGATGTTCTAATCCATTTAAAAGCATTGCTGTTTATATTTTACTTTTGTCCTGAAAACTGGGGAGTGATACATAACCAGTATTCAATGCTAAAGGTTTCTATCCAAGTCGCTCTCACAAATGCATAACCTTTGAGATTCAATTGCAGTTGTGAGAAGGTGATTTCTTGGGATTTGTTGATAAGGTTAACAGTCAATAGTGATATTTGAATGCTAGACCTAAGAAGTGATCATGTGTGGCTGGATAAGCTCACCTCCCGGCATGTTGTTACGCCGCTGGGTGCTCGGCTCCATCCCTGTGGTGGTGAGCTGTGAGCCTGGAGGGGTTTCAGAGCAGTGCTCTCTTCCATGCTGACATTTCAACTGGGTGCAAATAACACAAAGTTTTCTGTTTTATGAGGAAGGTCATGTCCACACTCTTTCAGGCTATCTGCAGTTCCCAGCTGCTTTAGCAAAAGTAACAGCTGGGCATAGTGTTTTCCTCACATCTTGGGCTGTTAAAATAGCCATCTCCTGATGCCTGAAGGAAGCAGGACAGTGGGTTGGGGATTAATCCGTAGTGTTTGAGGGGTTTGTATTTTATATTTTACTTTACACTTTGTTTTATGCTTTATTTCAGCTTCTTCTGCAGTCTCCTGATGTTATGCACTTGCTTTCACAGGAATGTGACTGGGCTTTTAAAGCACGCGTGGCAGATGTGGAGTAGAGCTGTATGACTGAATGCAGCTTGTGCGCAGGCAAAGCTGCTTCCAAAAACTCCGGAGGTAAATCAGGCCTGCGAAATTGGAGATTTTGTGAAAAATTTGGCTGAGTTTGCAAACAGTATAGCTAGCTCTAAAAAGACTTGAGGGGGTTCTGGTCTTTAAAATAGCACAAGCAGATGGTGATAGGCTATATTTGAACTTCAGTTACATAATTTTGCTAAATATTTTTCTTCCCTCTGCAATTCAAAGTTATCTGTAATTCAGACTGTGCCGTCGCTCATGCTGCAAGGAGCCGGAGGAGAGGCCTCTGGGCCCTGGGGCAACGTGTGGGGCTTGCCGTGGAGGGTGAGGTGCCTACTGCAAAAGGTGCAGGTAGGGCTTCGTTAGCATGTTCAGTTAATGTTTTACTGTGTTTGGTGGTGAGGAAGCACCCTGCCATGACCCAACTGTAAGATGTGTCTGCAGGCAATGTCCCTAGGGTATTCTTCAGAACGGCCACGGTGTTAAAGATACCCAAACCTGTTTGTCTGAGCCTTGGCAAGGTGGGATTTGTTATTACCTTCAGGAGAGTGCCCACACCACACAGGCACACTGTTTGCCAACAGGATGCAGAGCCTTCTTCCTCCAGGCCTACAAACCTTCTTCAGTCTAGTGAATACGATCTGCATCTCTTTTCTGGCCAACACCTCACAAATGTGCCATTTTTCAAGCTTTCTGGCATGCTCAGAGCTTGTCTGTTTGGGGAAAGCCAGGGCTAGTTTTTGCTATAGCAGGTATCTGTTTTTATACTTGATCCATTTTAATCTAGGTTGAGTGTCCTTTATCTGTTTTAGCATACATGGATGAGTTGAGATATTTAGATGAGCTGAGATATGTAAGAATGGGGATTGCATTTGGATTGCAATTAGCAGCCTACTTGAATCTGACTTGCCTTTCAAGTATAGGTGTGGCCCAAAAGTCAGGCCAGGAGCTATGGAGCCAGGGGAGACCATTGCCCCAGAGGGAAGCCTTTGCTGGTGTGGGACTGAGCTGTGCTGACAGGGTTGAATCAGTGGTGTTTAGTGTCAGAAAGATAAATAGAGGATTTCATTCACAGTGATGGTGACAGAGAAGTCTTTCACCAGCTTCAGGGCTATGTCATTTTTATCAGAAGCCAATTTTTTTTCTCTGTTTTTAGATGAGGTAGAGATTACTGCTGAGCCCATGACCTCATCACAGTGATTTACTGAAGCAACTATAGGTAGAGCACAGCTGTATGCTCCTGGTCCGAAAGCCCATTTCCCGGTCCATCACCTGGGTGTTCCTGGGCAGTGACAAATCTGTATCAGACCTGTCCTGAAGTATGAGAGAGTGGAGATCTGTGCTGGCCCTGCACCTATGAATTGGGAATGCGACCCCTCCAGCACAGACACGTTCACAGGTTTGGGCTCCTCTTGGTAGATGACTTTTCTATTTTTAGCAGGGGGAGGATCTCTTTTTTCCCCTGGTGGTTTTAAACCTCTAAGTGAGAAAACTGCTTATTTTCCATCTGTGAGAGGCAGCTACCTCTGGTGTGGTGACTATTAGTGTGTGGCAGCAGCAGTCAACGTCTGTCTCTTAGACTGAACTCGGTCCATTTACTTTCCCCTCCCATGTGCGACAGTCAGTCCGTCTTTCATGAAGAACAATGGCCAGAAAGCATCAAAGACTTGCAGCCCTGAGAAAGGACAAGGCAGAGGCAAAGCCATGATCAATATTAATAGTGGCTCCAGGGGGTTGCTGGGTCTCATTAGAGAAAACAGATTGCTGATAATGTTCTTACCCTTACGCTAATGTCTGATCTTTCATTCCTCCATCAGCAACACCTCCTACCACATCTGAGCTCAGTGTCCTGAAGAAGAGTGTGCTTAGCTTAAAGGTGAGGTCAAGGTAATTTCAAGATGTGCTAAAAGAAAAAGCAACGGCAGGCTGGCAGCCAGGAAAGGAAAAATTGGCCCCATTGTTAAAGGAAGAAAAGAACATCAGAAGGCTTTTTAAAATGTCAAGAGTGGAGTATTGCTGTGTGCTCCTTTGCTTACTGAGTAGAGTTTGAGGGAGATTTGCCTTAAATATACCTTCAATATTAATATACAGAAACATGTTTTTTCGTGAACTTGAAACATTAGCTAGAATAGTCTTTGGATAAAAAGGCAGTCATTATTTCTTCGAGCATGCTTTCTACTGCCGAGCAAATGTTCCAGTGTGGCAGGATGGTGGCTTTAAAAATAGCTGCTCACTCCAGAGCCTCCCAGTGTGGCTGGGAGGTAAATTAAATGTTTCACTGTGCGCAGTCATTGATGTGGTCCAAGTGCTGCAGCCAGCAAGCCCTCATTTCACTGAAACCAGTGGAAGCACAAGGCAGTAGGAAAAGCTTGCAGAAAGAGAGGGTTTGGCCATCTTCGGAAAGCTCCAAACCTTTCAGGAGGTATTTTAAAAAATCATCACTTGCTGGACTGTTATGACACCAGTAATAAAAATCACAGGCAACTGGGTAGAAGGGCACTGACAAAGTGTTATCTTGGGTGATATACCTGTGCTATTTCTCAAGGTACTTGTCCAGTCTCTTCAAGAAAAGTTGACTCAGCAACTGTAGTGCTTTGCTGCTCCCACTGACCCAAAGCTCTGCTGGGTTTCATCTGAATCTACCTCACTGTAACATGCACACATAACTTTAGTCCTACCCACAGTAGGAAAGGGGGAAAAATATATTTCTGCTTTTCTTTATTTCCTTTGAATTCATTCTCTCTCCTTCAGGCAGAACAGACCCACTTCTGACCTTCCTACGCAAGTTCTGTTTCTGTGCCCTTGCTCACCCAGCTTTTGTCTCCTCTAAACTCCCTCTGGAAAGCTCAAGACCCTCTTAAATTGACTCAAAACTGAAGGCAGTAACTCAAGTTAAAATCATGCCAGTGTTGCACAGACTAGAATTATGTGTGTGTTATCAGCAGCAAACCTGTTTGTATGTCACAGTAAGGTATTTGACTTCTGGCAACAGCAATGTTGATTTGCAGTCAAGTTGTGACCTACTAAAACCTTCAGATCCTTTCCTACCCATCTGACACCAAACTATTTTTTTATCTCTTACAAACATGAAGGCCTGTTCTTCCCTACAGGTGGGACTTTGAATTTGTTCTCATTTAATTTCTATCCTACCTTTTTTTCAGAATATATATTCACTTGTGATCCAGCACAGAAAAGCCTGTCCCATGCTGAATATGCTTATAAATGTGTAAGCATCTTTTCTATCCCATTATTAACATTAGTGCTGAAGATGCTGTAGGATGGAGGCCCTTGTAAATATGTCCTTTGGGCTGTAAATAACTCTAGTCTCACTGTGAGTACAGTTGAATATAGTCACTGAGATCTATTGTATTCCTAAATTATAGCTGTAGTTACTGCAGACTGTTCCCCAGTGTGGGGGTCTCCTGGACTCCAGCACCACTGACCTGGCAGTCAGTGTGCCTGCTATGCTGGCCAGCTCTCCTCTGGGCACAGCAGCAGCCCAGCTCCCCCTGTACCCACCCCTTCCCCGGGCGCAGCGCTCCAGCATTATGTTGTTCTTCCTGGACTCAACACACACATTTTTCTCCCAATGGGAATACACTCTGACGAGAGGGAAGGATGTCATGGGAAGGTTTCATTTTTGGCAAAAGAGCAATTTCATGAGAAATTTCAGGAAATGTGAAAATACTGATTTTTTTCTTTTTTTCTTTTTTTTTTTTTTTTGTCTCCACTTGACAATTTTCAAAATTGTTTTTTTTCCCTTTCAGTCTGGTTTTTCTTTTCCACTCCCAGCTCTCATCACCACCTCCCCTCAGCTTTTCCCTCCATCTGCCTGCCAGGGGAAGTACAATATTCACATATTCTTTCCAAATATTTCTTTTTCCACTGTCTAACCTTTCAGAACTTCAATTTGTAGAAGTTAGAGAATGGAAAAAAAACCCCAGAGCTGTGAAACCAAAAATGCTGATTTTTCTAGGACATATGTGGAGCCATTCTTGTGCAGGGACACAAGTAGGACGGTTCAAGTTAAGAAGAAAATAACGATGTCACTTGGTGACCAAGAGAAAGCAACAGAGAAGGAGGGAAAGCGGTGCAAAAGTAAAATGCATTTAATGGTGAGGGAGGGGGAAAGTTGGGTTATGCTCTGACATGGCAATGCATAAACACATTCACAAGTTGCAAAGGGTTGATATTCACCCCTTTCTTTGCCCTGACCAGGTTCCTCTGATGGGCTGTTATCTCCTCAGTCTGGTTCCGCTCCCCATGGGGATGCCTGTGATGGAGTGACAGGTCTCAGGCATACCGTCCCTTTCTCTCCCATCTCTACAGGACTAAATACATCATTTTCATACCATAGAAGCACCAAGGGTTCCCAATGATCACACCACAATATAAAAGCCTTTCTGGCTTTTTTTTTTTTTTAATGTTTCATGTGAAGAGTCAAGAAAGCCCTGATTACAAAAGTAAAAGAGATAAACTCTTCTATAAACTTAAACCCAGCACTATTACTTTTGGAGAGAGTGAAAAATGTGTTTCAAAACAGTACTGTTGACTGGAGTTCAGTTGGCCACCATGTCATCCCCAGAGCAACGAGGCTGCTAACCTCATCCACTAGATAACCCCACTCCCTGCCAAAGGTGGTAATTAGGGGCCGTGTTCTCAGCAGCTCTACAAAAATAGGCTTGTTTGACTGGAGGAACTGGGCAAATTGCAGCATACATGATAGCAGCGTGGCACAAATGCTGATTTTTCCACATGTGGATGCGTGTACCCAGAGACAGCAAGGGCTTATTCTGGGAAACCTGCTGGAAATGTGGCCAGAGCTGCCTGTGTACCATGCACTAAAGGTTGCAGCTGAACATACAGCCTATGTTCCCACAGAGAGCACACACCGCGCTGCCCAAGCTGCAAGGATGACTGTAGGAGTGGCAGGATTTCAGGGCCTCAACTTGAACCAGAAGTTAGACTTTGCTAAGTCCCAGTTTGCGCCAGTGCAGCACAGTGGTATGGACTGCACTGTGGTAAATCCTGATTTCTAAGGATGGTGTCTCTCAGGAGTATTTTTCTATGTCACCATGCTCTCTACTCTTCCAAAGGCTCTGATAAAAGCTATTTATGTGTCATTTGTCTTGTTTTTCCATTCTCGCTTGCTGTTTTGAGGGTATCTTATCTGGAAATATTTTCTGGTTAAATATTTAAAAAAGACCTGAACTGAGAAGCTACACTCTAAGCTTCCCTGAAATCTGGGTTGGTTTAGGTTCAGGCCTCTCTATGCTCTTCAAAAAAGCAAACCAAGGAGCTCCAATCTCCTGATGGATGAAAATGCATTCCTTGTTTTGTACTCTCTAAGTTTTCAGTTGTATTTCCCAACCACAATTTCTGCTAATACAGTGTCTTTTCACATTAACACCTTGCCATTGGTGGTACGTCCTGTTGAACCCTTTAGTGATCTTACACAGAGCTCTTCTGTGCAGTGGTAGCACAACAGTAAATGGCTCTGGAGTGCTCTGGTACTGGTCTGGCAGCTCTGTGCAGCACGGGAAGGCAGACCAGGTTTTATGATATTTGATCAAGCTGTTTGTTGAGACTGGCTACTGCATCTTATGAGCCTATTTGTACTTTCACCTTCAGCCTCTTCCCCAGTACCAAATAAAGAAATCAGGGAAAGTTTATTGCACTAAAGCTTTCGATTTCAAATTCACAGCAAAAATGTTCTATACAGAGACAGATAAAAGATGATAATAAATGATCCTACTTGGGCAAATCTTGCCGTTATCACACTGGTGTAAAGCACAATCCAGCCATTGGTTCTTGAGAGGCCTCTTCACTTTCTCACCACTTGAAATAACTGCCTAGCTGAAAAGTCTGCCTACCTTGGTTAGATTTGTTTGTCCTCCAGTGCTTTACAAAGTACTTGGTTAGGTCACTTTGGCAATCTCTCTAATATCCTGCCTTCACACAAGTCATGACTGAGGGGGCATCATCTTTGCTGATGATCTCTTTTGCCCCCAGTAGCCATGTCATGACTAAGTCCTCTGGATTTCTTCTCATGCTACATCTCTATAGATGCCATGCTAGGGTGAAAGCTTCTGCCCAGACACATGCTGTTTTCTGGTTTGCTCCTTACAAGCCCCCTTCTGCTTGATCTGGACAAACAGTCCATGGCCCTGTCCTGATCCATTTGTGATCATTGTTCTCACCACTGCTTTGAGTGCGACTTCTTTGTCATCCTTCCCATGCCTCCCTCTTCTCCATGCCACTGAACCTGACCAGCCTGGCATCTCTTTCAGGGTCCTTCGTAGCCCTCAAGGGAGGAAAGCTGGTGCCCTCTCTATTTCAAGGGATACATCGCTGGTGCTGACCTCTGTAGCCTTCTCAAAAAAAACGTGACCATGGATATCCATGCCTTATCCATCCTTACCCTCTCATTTGTGAGATAAATACCCATAAAGAGGCATCTTCCTCTTTTTCAGTTCTCCTGCAAACCTGGGCAGTAGGATCCAGAGCACTATAATAATGCTGTTACACTAGAATAGTACAGGAAATACGAAAAAAGTAAATTTTCAGGCAGTTTTAGAAGCAGGGAATGTTTCTGAGGTGGGTTGCCACAGTTTGGAAAGAACTATCTTTCAAGAAAAATGGCCTTTCTTTTCTTCTGCTGATTTCTGTCTGTCCTAAATATTTTCTCTATTTTCTGTGTGATTCTGTAAGAGCATTTTGCTGCTTTCTAGGCTGATGAAATGTACAGCTGGAAAATCTTACACAGATGGTCAGGTTAGTCTGTCCCAATGTCGAGTAAAATAATTCCAATTTTATCCCATTTTATCCATGTATTTAACTGCTCCTCTTTGCAAGATGTGTTATAAAGTCTTTCGTACCTTTTTCCCAGCATAGAATCATAGAATAGTTAGGGTTGGAAAGGATCTTAAGATCATCAAGTTCCAACCCCTCTGCCATGGCAGGGAAACCTCACACTAAACCATGCCACCCAAGGCTCTGCCCAACCCAGCCTTGAACACCACCAGGGATGGAGCATTCACAGCTTCCTTGGGCAACCTATTCCAGTGCCTCACTACCCTCACAGTAAAGAATTTCCTCCTTATATCCAATCTAAACTTCTCCTGTTTAAGTTTTAACCCATTACCCCTTGTCCTACCACTACAGTCCCTAATGAAGCGTCCATCCCCAGCATCCTTATAGACCCCCTTCAGATACTGGAAGGCTGCTATGAGGTCTCCATGCAGCCTTCTCTTCTCCAGGCTGAACAGCACCAACTTTCTCAGCCTATCTTCATATGGGAGATGCTCCAGTCCCTTGATCATCCTTGTGGCCCTCCTCTGGACTTGTTCCAACAGTTCCATGTCCTTTTTATGTTGAGGACACCAGAACTGCACAAAATACTCCAAGTGAGGTCTCACAAGAGCAGAGTAGAGAGGCAGGATCACCTCCTTCGACCTGCTGGTCATGCTCCTTTTGATGCAGCCCGGGATACAGTTGGCTTTCTGGGCTGCAAGCGCACACTGCTGGCTCATGTTCATTTTCTCATTGACCAGCACCCCCAAGTCCTTCTCCGCAGGGCTGCTCTGAATCTCTTCTCTGCCCAGCCTGTAGCTGTGCCGGGGATTGCTCCGACCCAGGTGTAGGACCTTGCACTTGTCATGGTTAAACTTCATGAGGTTGGCGTCAGCCCCCCTCACAAGCGTGTCAAGGTCCCTCTGGATGTCATCCATTCCCTCCAGCGTATCAACCGAACCACACAGCTTGGTGTCATTGGCAAACTTGCTGAGGGTGCACTCAATCCCACTGTCCATGTCACCAACAAAGATGTTGAACAAGACCGGTCCCAACACAGATCCCTGAGGGACACCACTTGTTACTGGTCTCCTGGCACATATGTGCTATATTTGCTATTGCCTAGTCAGGTGTGACTGCCCTGACTTCCCTGAGAAGCGTTACTGCTAGGACAGTGATTTCACATGCAAGAAGGATCCAGCAGAGAATATTTGTTCTGTCAATTCCTCCCACCACAGCTGCTGACTCTAACACAACAGCATCTTAGGTTTATGCTTTTACTTTAGGTATGATTTTACTTTAGGTATGATTACCTTTAGGTATGATTTCAGCATTAATGTTCTCACTCAAGCAAAACATTTTCTTAGTTTTGGGGAAATACCTCAGTTACCTTTAATCTACCGATCTCTCACCACATAACAGAACATCTCTATCCTTCTTCTTTAATTTATAAACCTGAACCTCTGAATTGTTGTTTCCTGTATAACGTTTGACTCAGTCTGATTCTTGGCATTTCTCACTGGTTTCTGACCCACAACCGTCAGAAATATCATCAGCGGTTGAACTTACTTTCCAGGCTGCTGCTGGGGTAGTACAGCCTCTCAAAGTGATACGACTCTTGCAGTGTGTCTCTTGGTTAGTATCATTGTAGCAGTATTTGTTCATGACTAGATGAGTTTGTAGTAAGGTCCTCACACAGTTCTGTAGATAGTAGACCATCATTCCCTAAAATGTAGCTCAACCACTTTTCACTCTGTTGCATATACTTTCTCTTTATTTCTCTGCAGCCTTTCACAGCATGACCAGAAGCCGTACCTTCACCTCCTGTAATTTCACTATTGCATGTCCAGGATACTGAGTTTCCTTCAGTGCCCCTGTCGCAGTCAGAACCCCCATTTCCCCATGTACCACAGGCAGGACATTTTAACTCTGTATTTGTGCATTTTTACCAAAAGACATCTTGCACACAAGGTGCCTGTTTCTGCCCACTCTCTATTAAGCTCAGCCTTGACTGTGACTGAACACCAGAAGAGGTTATTCAGGGGGCCTGTGGTGTCTCCATCGCTGGAGGTACTCAGAATCTGAGTAACCCTGAGCAACCTACTTTCAGTGAGCCTGCCCTGCACAGGGAGTTGGACAGATGGTCTCCAAAGGTCTCTGCCACCCTCACCCATCCTGCGAGTGGCTCCAGAAACCCCAGTGCCAGCTCTGTGTGGAAATATTCCCCTTTGTTGTGGCTATTGCCCTGCTGAAGGCATGCTGCCAACGCTGCAGCTGTCTCTGGCTTCTCAGACAGTGAAGATCACAAGCTCTGGGATCTTCTGATGTTAAACAACTTGAGTTTCCACCACCTTTTTTCAAGAGACTGATGGGTTTTATAAGGACTGTTAATACTGCACTTTTTTCGGAGTCATTGTAAATGCTGTGGTGACTTTATTTTCATATCCTTGTTGGAAGTGTTTAATTTTTCATTCCTAGGTAAGCAAGAAAAAACATGATTCCCCCAACTCCGTCTTCAGATTTGGTATAATCAAGTTAATTACAACCATTCTTTTTGATACTTGGTAATTTCAGCCTAAAGACATGTTGAACTCACCAGCTGTAAATACACAGATATAATGGAAAGGCCAATCCACTTTCAGCTAGACCAAGGCAAAGGCATTTTGACAAAATAAAACTTTGATTATGCTGCTTCATTTAACTATCTCAGCAGCCATGTGGGAAATAATCTGAAGAGTTTCTTAAAGGTTTGTACAGTGTTTGGAGCATGTTTCTCTTATTTTTTTCTTGCTGCATGAAAATCTCATTCTCTCACCTCTGAGTCTGATGGAGCTGGAGACTCGGCACAGATACTTGATTAGTAACAGCACAAGGCATTTACTGAATAACCTGAAGCACAGAGAGGTAAGTGACTGCAGACATCTTTATTGCCTGCTGCTAATTGGCATACCTGTTGCACAGACCTGTTGGTACCATGGGATGAAACAGTGAGAGATGAAATCATGGTAATTGCAATCTTCCCACAAGCTATCATTTAATTTATGTTTTAATTAATTTTTATAAGTCTCATAGTTATGAAATACTGAAGCAATTAAAGGCATGAAAGAAGGAACATGCCAGTGTCAGCTGAGGACGATGAGTCAAAGGGGAGAGTTTAGCTCAAGACAAAGTTCATATGAAAAATAATGGTCTGTAGTTCAGCGTTCTGCCTATGTGACATTTCCTAAGTTCTCTGGAAACTTGTATAAAACAAGACATAGTTTTAGATTCTTAGCCATTGTGAGAGTTTCACTGATTTCCTTAGTTTTCAAATGGGAAAACTGAAGCAGAGAGAGTTTAAACATCAGTTTGCTGAGCTCAAGGAGAAAATCTGCTGCAGAGCTGGCAATCAAATGCTGAGCAAGGCAGGTAAGTGTCTTCTTTACAAGAGCATTCTTCCAACTGGCACACAAAAAGGAATTATAAAAGAAGTGTGTGGTTTTGTGAGTAGGGTGATGCCTTCATTGCACAGACCTCACAACCTGGTCTTTGGCTACCCAACCATTTGGTGTTCTCAGAAAATGGCTGTTCCTAATGAGAGTATTGCTGAGTCTTCTGATTTTCACGTTTACTGTTTTCTTAAAACCTCAGCTCCCAGATGCAGAAACTTTACTTCTGTTTAAATGAAAAAGAAGTTTCCAGATGTCAGCATTGTATAACATACAAAGCACTGCTCTTAACCACACAGAAACACAAACATCAAATTGAAAAGAACTTAAATGTATTTCTGAATCATGCCCAGTGATTTTTAAGCCACCTCCATGGTTCTGAAGGACAGATTTGGGACTTTTGGTGTTGCTGATGTTGCACATCAGACAGGAATGAGCCTGGAGGTGCTGAGCTGCTTCCAGCAGCTGTGGTCACATCAATGATGCATCATCTGGAAGGTGCCAAGAAGCGGCTTCCTGAGAGAGGGGGACAGCAGTGCTGATTTCACCTATTCGGGCTATGTATCAGTGCAGGTTTGAGTACCAAACCAGGGAAAGAAGGAGACTGAGTTTGCTATCATGAGAAATACAAATCTCTGAGAATTAGATGGTTTTAAAGCAGCAGATAGCACAGGTAACTGTTTTTGCTGGTGAGGGAGCTCAGTCACCAGCAGGTATCGGGCTAAATCTGTGCTGAGGTGCAGCAAGGATATGACTGATGACTTACAGTGTTTTCACAGGGAGTTGTCTGTACCTATGTTATATTCCTATAAAGCCTATGAGGGATAATGCAGAGCAGAAAGCTTTCTGTTTGCTTGGGATGGGCATGAATGGCACACAGCCCAGCCCAGCCTTGAAGTGATGGGGAGAGAGAGTACTGGTCCTCAAAAAGAACTTGTCTCTGTGCAGGGAGACACAGCTGCTGGTGAAACTCAGGGAGGAAAACCATCTTTGCAGAATTGCAAACACCATTTGCTTTAATTCTGGCTAATTTTGACTCTTCTCTGCGCCAAAGGGCTCTTTGTTGTCTTCTGCTTAAAAAAACCTGGCTGCTGAATGTTGTTTATTTGGAGAGCTCAGGGTGTGGGAAAGGTCCAGGTGGGTCCCTGGAGGTTTTATCTGACTCCAGGAGGGTTGCCGCAAGAGGCACCAGTGGGGACTGCTCTGCTCCAGGAGCTCCATGAGCAGCCAGACTGCAAGGGCATTTCTGCCACCAGTATGGACGTGCTCTGAGCTTATCTGGACACCCTGTGCTTGCTTGGGCACAGTGTCAGTCCCTTGAGGAGGAAGCACGTTCATCCTCTCATGGGGAAGCTCACAGAGCCGTTGGTGGAAGAGCTAACCCACCTTTTCTAGTTTTCCTCACTGCAGTGTGCCTGCAGAGAGCATGTCCCCATCCTTCCCCACTGCTCTTTGTCCCAGGCAGGCTGCAGGTTGCTTTGTCAGTGGCTGGTGTCTGCTCTTTCCAGAGCCCTGGGGATGCTTTCCCACCGTCTGGATGGGACTGCTCTTGCTGCTGTGAACCTTCAGTTAATCAGTATTTTCATGCTATTATAACCAGAGATGTGGGATCCTGGACCACTCCTGGGCTGGGGAGAGGCTGTTCTTTACCTTCACATTGCCACAGTGAAGAAAGCTGTTAAAAATCGACAATTCCTGGCTAGCAAGGGATGGGAAGAGGTGTGAGCCTCCTGTGGGGTTTCAGGCTGCATCCCATGGCTGGCTGGCTGCTGGAAAACAGGGGCTGTGGTGGCTCCAAGGACTCTGCCAGCACCCAGCAACCCATGTGTGGCACTGGCTGCTGCTGGGGACAAAGAGGACAACCACAGGGAGCAGCCAGAGAGTCCTGGAGAAAGGAGACCGGGTGGAAAAAAACACATGAGATGGGATGAAAACCAACCAGGAGAGCAAGGTCCATAGGCCAGGTCTGCCACAGCTGCCAATGTCATCAACAGCAGGCCTGGCTGTGAGGCGGGAGCCACCCTTTCCAAACACGGAGGAGGACGTTGGATGCTCTCCCAGAAGCAGTGCTGCAAACCCACCCAGAATGATTCCGACACAGGCAAAGAGAAATATTGTTCTCCTATTCTGAAAATAAGGAGTCTGATAAGAAATCCCAAAACCAGTGATGGCTCAGCCCTGCTCCTGCTGCCAGGGCATCCAGGGTGTCACCCTGCTTGGCGGACAGGTACACAGATGGGTACGGCAGTGCAGGTGCCCAGGGAATGAAAGAATGCTCTCTGCCAGTGAGCCATTGGGTATGGGAAGGCAGAGTGCTATGTATGGGGCCTCTTGGTTCCTCCATCTGCACAAACAGAGCTGCAGCTTGGCCTCACAGAAGTAGCCCTCAGCTCTGAGGTGCCTGGCTTGCTGCTTCAGCATACGTCTGTGTGCAGCTCCTCTTGTTAACAAAGCCCTTTTTTTTGATGCTGCTCATGTCCTTATCCAGTTTCCACATATATAACCCCAGATCATCGCGAGGGAGGAAGGTGACCTCCCAAATCAAGCTGGACACGGACTAAGTGTCTGTTTGCACAATTCCTCAGTTCCCCCTGGGTTTTAAGCCATAAAAAGGTGTGTACAGCCAGACCCTGAGCTGCAGGAGGTGTTCCCAGCCTTCCCTTGCTCCCATGCCATCCTGCGCATCACCTTCCTTGCTCTCTGTGGAGGGATCCCTGCATCCTCCAAGCTCCAGATGCTGCAAGCTCCGACACTTGTTCAAATCCAACACTGCAGATCATTAACATGGGAGAGCAGTTTAGTGAGGAGCGGAGAAAATTTTATTAATGTCCTTTTCATGTTGAAATTATACTTCTGCTTTATAGGCTGAGCAGTGAAAGAGAACAGCTGTGTTAATAGTCCATAATGGGTGGGGAAAAGAGTTGTTTACAACTATACTGGCTCTTAGAAAAGGTTTAAAGGCTTTGTTTGAAGCTGTGCATGGCTCCAGCATTAAAGTACTGGGGACAAGGTGAGTGTGTTTGTGTGCAGGTGTGCTCACAGCATTCCCCAGCCACTGCAAGACACATGTAAAACTGAGCAGCAGGGGAGTCCTAAATCGTGAGACCAAAGTGCTAATGCAGGTCAGAGCTCTTCGTTTAGAACTTCATGTGGAAGGCAAAATGGGCTCATCTATGCTGCTGATGAAGTGCTGCTTATGGAGGAAGAGGAGCAGATAAGGGCAGATATTACTGAAGGAGGAAAGACAAATGTATGGGGAAAATTCATGCAAAAAGATTTATCCTTGTGCTGGCCAGAAGGTTCTGGACCATATGTACCAGAGCAGAGGTGGAGAGCAGTGGCTGCTTGGTCTTGCAGCTACTGCAGCCTGAAAAAAGGACCTGAATCCACATCCCCATTAACTGGTTTGTGTAAGATTAGGAGGATTTTGAAAAGAACCAATTCCTCTCCTCTTCTCTCTGATTTTTTAGCTTCTTATTTACACTTTTCCCCCAAACACTTACCCTTGCAGTAGATATTCCTTATTTATTTACTCCTCCTACAATCCCAGGGTAATTAGAACTGCTTACATTAGATTTCAGGTTGTATATCCACTGCTTTCTTTGGCAGACAAAGCATTAGAAACACTTTTGTAGGTAAAATACTGAAGCTGCACATCTGAGGTAAGTTTGGGAGGTGATGCAGAAAGTTTTATTCTGAAATTCAGAGATGTGATGTTAAAAATGGCATCTGTCATCTAAATGAATGTTTTTCTATGTAATGCCCAAGGTTATTATGCCAGAGAAGTCAGAGAGAAAATATTTGTGTTCTTTTCACTTTTCTTGGAAATCCCAATATCATAAGTTTTACATGTAATTTTCTTTGTCTCTTATGTGGTGAACCTCTTTGTTTCCCTTCATTTTAAACATCTACTCGAAGATGAGATGGATCTTCCTCTAGAAATGTCTGCTTTCCTCCAATGACTACAAGTGGAACAGCTTGGTGTGTGCAAAGCATTGAAATTAAGGCATGGATCCTGCCTGCTTGCCCAGACATCTGCCTTTTCTGGACTTCTCTTTACCTGCTCTCCAAGAGCTCGCTCCGTATCACCACTAATTTTACCAAAGGCACTAAAGAGAAGTTGACTCTACTTTGCTGTGTGTGTGTGTTCTGGGGCCATTTCTCTTGGGAAATCACTGTGATTGAATGTGCTTGGAGATAATAAGGCCTGAGACCCTCAGCAGCCTATTTCTGTCCCTCCCTAGGCAGCTGCTAAAGGCAAAGCTCATGCCGGTTTGTTATTTCCAGCTTTCCATCCTGCAGATGCCTGAGCAGAGGATCCAGCAGCAGGCTCTCTTCTCAACTGCTGGTGCATTGCATGGCTAGCTATGGGCCTTGCTGGTTCCAGTTCAAATAATGGCCAGCTACCAGAATGCTGCCAATGCATGTCAGCAGGGCTCAGGTAGCGAGCAAACAAGGGGTGCAGAGGGAAGGCCCTTCCTGACCACAGTTACATCCAGAAACATTTCTCTGTGTGTGTCTTTTATATTTCTGCCCTACCATCAGCATGATTTCATACAGCTCCTTGGAGGTACTGAGCTATTTATCCTTGTAGTTAAGCTGATCACTACAACTCTAGGCAAATTCACACCACCTCTCCATGGGCTTGGGGAAAGTCAGGAGCTCTTCAGAGCTGAATGGCAGAGATGAAGAAGATTGTCAAAGATGTTACTTGATTAGCAACCTCTTTCATGCACTATCCTCTGCATCTGATGTGGGGAATCAGGAGAAGGTGTTACCAAGGCTACGAGATCTGTCAGTCTGCCTTCCAGGTCTCCTGTGGCTTCCTTTTCCCCCACTAATTGTGCCCAGACTTTCTGTTTAAATACCATCTGCTTCAGCTGCAATTTGCACAAGTGTCCCAAAGGGCTTTGCTCTTGATTCTCCAGTAATCTGCCCTTTGTATGCTAACCCTCTATGTGATGTTCTTCTTACAGAGGAAATACACTTGTCGCTGAAGAATGATAAAATAAGGATGTGAAACAGAAAAAGACAAGAAGGTCAAATCTGAGATCAATGCTGCCTGAGCCAGATTCTGCTGCACATAATTCCTGAAGACAATTTGTGATCAAAGCAGTAAAGCAAAAATTTGTCATAACCACTGAAAGGGTTAATGGAAGATCCAGTCTGCAATGAAGTATCCATCTGCTGCACTTTCCTGCTTGTATTTTGCAATCAGAAGACCTATTGGTGTCAGCAGGGGTGTCAGGTAGGGAGTAATGACTTTGCCATGGTGATCCACAGCACAGATGTGAAACAAACCAGGTTTAAAACTGGCTGAGCTTCAAAGCTTAGTTGCTGATCCCTTTCTGCTTTCACCCTCTCCTTTCCCAGGTTTTGTCTCATTTGCATAAAATCAAGTTTGAGGAACTTGGGGGTGTTGCTGGCAAGGAACATCCCTTAAACAACCAGTCTGATCCCAACACTATTAGAAACCAACTAAAAAGTAGGTCCAGTCCCTTCCCAGCAGGCTCACTGTAAGGTATTCTTCACGGTATCTGATCAGTACTTGTGCACTTCTTGTGCTAGTACAGCAAGCGTAAATATTATTCATGTCAGTAGAATTTATTAATATTTTCAGGTTCCTTCTTTTTGCTGTTTCTTTTGTACTTGTACAGCATGCTTTGTGGACAGTATCATCTTCGGAAAGGCCCATCAGCTAACACTACCTTTTACTCCAGCTACTTGCCTGATGCTTCCAATTATAAGACTCTTTCTTCTCTTTTGTTTAGTGTGCAGCCTTTTCCTGCTTGGGCAGAAATGTAACATTAACAGCATTCTGACTGAGCCAGGTAATTTGGTATTACTGTCTATGTAAAAATGTTAACCTAAAGTAGCAGTTTCTAAGAATAAAGCATAAGAAGTGTATTGTTTTGCCCATTTTATGAAACAATTGCAAGAGTGATGTGAAATTCGATGGGTGTGTTGTATCAAGACAGCCTTTCTATGTGAAAATTCCCCTGAATGCAGCTAAATGTGCAAGCCTTCAAAATAATAACAATTTGCACAGGACAGGCTTGCAGAAATTTCACAGCTGAATTCCTAGAGAGCATCTCCTTTCCATGATCTCTGTGCACTGCAGAGAAGGTTGCCTTGGAACTATCAAAGCAGCATTACACTGCCTCTTTCCTGCAGCCACTTCTGCACATCCGAGAGCTCTGGGTCCAGTCTGCATTGGCTGAAGCTTCCCTCAAGATCCAGCAGGAAGAGATGGTCTCTTCAGACATGTGCAGCAAAGAGATTTTCACTTTGTATCCTGCAGACCAAGTGGAGTGCCGTGGTCAGTCAAGGGAGGGTGATTAAGGAAAAACTGGGGCTGCTTCTGACAAGGCTTCTCTTGAGTGTGACTCAGCTCAGCATGACCTTCCCTTCTGCTTGGACTTTCCGACTGGTGATCCCATGGATAGAAACAGACCCCTGGACAAGGAGCACATCTCCTCCTTTCTCTGGCTATTGCCTGAACTTATTCCTGATGTCTCTGTACATTCAGCTGGCTCCCTAATTATTGAGGTGTACATCTAAGGAGGTGGAAGGAAGGGTGAGAAGGAGTAATGATGGACAGGAGATACTACGAGAAGGAGTAGAGATGAGCAGGAGGCACCTCTCACAGTTATCTGCCTGGCTAAAAAGGGCATGAGACCAGTGCAGGAATTATCTTAAGTCCTTGATCTTTGGTATGGGACTATAGGTTCAGTGTAAGACAGAAGATGAAATTATCCCTGATCAAAGGAGGGTGTTAAACCAGAAGGGAAACAAAGAGTTGGAGTGTTGGTTATACAGGAAAAAATTATTTGCAGGGACTGGGGTTTTATGAGACTAAGCTTTGACAAACACCTGACACACTTTGCCTCTTCAGGGGTATAAGGTGCTTATCAGTGCATTAGTGTGGTGGTGCATCCTGCACCCCCATCCTCCAGGCTGCTCTACGGTCTCAGGAATTCCTGTCAGGAATTGGCCTTTGTGTAATGACTTGGGAGGTGAAGTGTTCCTCGACTGTACAGGGAACTCTTACATGGTTAAGGTAGGTTGTACTGACCTTACCAGGGACTCTTATTGCCTGGCTAAGGTGGGAAGCAAGAGTGGGGTTTATCAGTCATCCCCTGATATCCTTGGAACATTCCTTCCCTTGATCATAGCTTGAATTGAACAGGACCACTGTTACTGGAGTTTTGAAAAACTTCTACTAGTTACTGGCTCAGCTTGTGACCAGGATGGGAACTTACTAATGACTAAAACCTTGCAGCCCCATAAATAATGGTCTGAAGTGAGGCCCTTTGAGTTCTTCTTGATTGAAGCAGGCAGCAACAAGCATCTCCCTCTGCATGGGATGTCTCTCAGAACTCATAAACTTTCAAGTCTGTGATAAATGGAGGACTGTCACTAAAAGCTATCTATCTATGGGACCTGGGCTGAAGACCACTCACCCCTCAAGGCTCAACCCTTGCCCAGTTGGAAATGTTAAGATGTGTGAAGTGAGTATTCCGCTGAACTTGAAGGACCTTTCTAATAGGCATACCTTTATGTGTCTTTGTGTCTGGGCATGTGTGTATAAATTGCTATTGGGAGTGTAGTAAATCTTGTTGACTCAGTTTGTAAATGTTAAGATACACCTTAAAACTGTAGATTGCTGCTAGGTAAAAGCCTTGTGAAAACCGCACCTGTGGTGAATGAGTATGCTTGTAACCTTTTAGATATATACTGTTAACCAAGTCTAAGACTAAACCTACACCTGGACTCCACCAGGAGTTTAAAAGCAAGGGGGTTTACTTGTGACTTAATGGAAGGATTTCCTTATTTCTGTGTTTCTTCCATTAGACATAAACTGTTGTCCGAGACTGAGACTAAGATTGAACTCAGCTGCACCTAGGCTCCATCAGGAGTTTAGAGAGCAAGGGGGTCCATTCTGAACCTTGTTCAAGGTGTCAAGTGCCTGTTAATATCTTGAACTAATGGGAGGGTCTCCCTTACCCTTTTGTGTCTTTGTTCTCTGTATCAATCATTTTAGCTGGGTTTTACCTTCCTGTGTTTCATCTGTGTGGTAAGTGATAGAGTGAACTTTGCCATCAAACTCTGTTAAGTCACGTTTTTGCAAATCTTTATTAAAACTATTCTTGCTAATACCTTTGATGGTGATTCTCTGAGTGACTCTAAACCACTCATTTTTTGTGACAGTTGGCTGAGAAAACCCTGAGCAGGATGGAGAAGTGCAAAACAGTGAGGAAAAAGGGGCACAGGTCAGAAAGCTGGACACCCTACCTGAGCAGAACTGGGAATGCTCTCCTGGCTCCCATCTGGCATCCAGGTCCAGGTTTGCCTCTGTATGTGGAGGAAGAAACAGTTCAAAAGACATTTACAGTTGTGGCTGGCTCTGAGTCACCTAAAGTGGTCACAGAAATGGGGCACGGGGTGGTATGTTCTGACAGACCTCTCTTCTCCTGGACAACAATCTTCCCAGGTACTGCTGACATCTGTCTCCCCCTCAGCACACAGGCAAAGGGGACTCAAAGCAGACAGGACTGGACCCAAGTTTAGCAGGACTCAAATGGAAGAGATGAGTGACGGGTGCTTTGCTCTGCACACCCAGAGCAGAGGGATTTCTATGCTGGCAGATTCTGCTGGGTGTGCTGAAAGGTCAGCAATATTTCAAGTCAACCAGCCAACAGCTATTTTTGGCTCCCATTTTGCAAACACCACATCAGAAACAAAGAGTTATTTTGGTCCATCGGGATCGCTCTGATAACTTTGCTCAGCATAATGTTAAATAATCAAACCCCACAGGAATAACAGCACCGTTTTGTAACCCTGTATTATCAGATATATAGAGGCACACAGGGGTGGGTGTGTGGAGGGGAGAGCTAAAATCTCTTAGAGAGTACAAAGGCATATTTATATTATTCATATCATCACAGTCCACATACTGCAATGATTTGGAGTATTGTGTAGGTGTGTGTAGAGGTGTGGATTTTTAAACAAGGGGATACTTGTCCCAACAGGGGAAAATGGCAATAGCTATTGTCCTCCACCGCTTTTTAGCAATGCCAGTGCACAATGTGGTTGGTGTGACAAGGAGCAGCTGAGGTACCTGCAGAGCTCGACTCCTACACACACTGTCATCCTGGCTTCCTCCACATCTGTGTTGTGGAAACACCTCCTTTGCTCATGAAAAGCCTGGTGGAAGTGGAGCGTCCTGATGTGTGAGTCACTGGTAACACTACTACAGCAATAACCAGGGGGAGAAAGTCGCAGCTACTGACTTTCTATGGTTTATGTCATACAAGACCCAAACAGGACCAGAGCTCCCTTCAGCTAAGCAATATATGGTCTCAGGAAAGACAGCCCTTCCCTTGAAAATGTCCCTGGAGAAGGCAGATAAGAGAAAGGAAGCCTTATATTGTCCTATTTATGGCACAGAGACCTCACAGACCATCTGCTCCACACCTATCACATCCAGCATAGTTTTTAAGAATTGCTTTTTATGTGTCAAAGAAACACCTGTGTTTTCAAGTGTGACCTTCATGGCAGGTGATCACGACATGGAAAAAATCTGCTCCAAAGTGTCCAGATGGTAGCAGTGAGAAATTGAACTCCTCTAGGAACACAGAGGAGCTGTTTGGGTGATAGCTGGATGTTTAAGAAGAGCCACGTTCCTCTGATTACCTGCCAGCGGTAATAGGGAGGCTGGTGTTGGAGTGAGTCACTATGTCAAGATGTCCCGAGGACCAGGCCTGGGCCAAAGGCTCATCTTTCATTAAGTCCACCTTTCCAATCATCAGAAGGCTAAAGGGAGATCTCCTTTCTGTCTTGCCTTGGCTAATGACAAGTGGGTGGTTACAGAGAAGAGGCAAACTTCTCAGGTGTGCACAGTGAAAGAGCAGGAGGAAACAGTCACATATTGTACCAAGGGATAGGACATAAAAACTTCTCCAAGAGCAGCCTGCTCTCTTGGCGAAGGTGGCCATGCTTTGAGCAGGGGCTGGACCAAATGAAGTCAATGCATACCTTCCAGTATAAATTATTCTGTGATTTTTATGAGTGTTGTCCCCAGGCAGCATCATCAGGAAGAAGCCATCACTTTCAGAGCCGGGGGCTCAGCTGCCTGGTGCACACAGTGGGATGTGGGGACACTTCAGGAGTTTTCATGTCTGCCTGGGTGATTTGACCATGTTTCCTGCCTCAAAGGTGATTGGTGTGTAAAGCACTAGGGATCTGTGAGGCTGCAGTTTATTTCTAGCAACACCTTAAAGAGCAAAATCCTACTGCACTTTGAACGCAACATCAAGCAGCTGAGAAGGGAAGATGGATACCACGTAAGCTCTACTTAGGGCAGCCAGCTGGAAGATAAGTGTGAATTAAACCATATTTTTTTTGAGTGAGGATTCACTAGAACAAGGGTTGAAATCCTGGAGTCCTGCTCTCCCTTGTTCCCACATCTCCCCAGGTACCAGCGCCTGTGCTGTGCTCTTTCCAGCTAATCTGATGGAGGGAAGGCCCTGAAAAGCTTTTCCTGATGTCAGGGTGTGCCCCTCTGTCAGACTGGAGGAAGTCTGGGGTGGCCACAAGAAGGCTTCTGGCTGCAAGCACTGAGCAGAGGCAAACACCCCTTGACACCAGTGTGTAAGTTGCTGGGAGAGATGGAACTTGACCCACCTCAGGCTTTCCTGAAGCATAACTTGGGCATCCCCACACATACGAGGCTGCCTGTAGTGAGTCCTGTTTCCAGGTGCTATGTCTTCCCATGTGCCTCCTAGGGAGGCTCCATGTCTCCTTTGATGAGTCTACTGATTTGCAGGATGCACAGGAGTCTGGCCCTGAGGCTGATGTCGTTACATGGGTTTAGCATAGAGGGACCCAACAACCAGCCCAGCATCACAAAGTAGGTTTGAAATGGTGGTGGAATGTGATCTTCCAAGGCAATGTCACTGAGTTAGGTTTTATTGCTCACTAGATTACGTTCTTTCATTCTCTCTCTGGAAATCCAGCACTTGGAGTTACAACACTACTGGGGAATCTCAGTTTGGGATTTTCTAACCCTTTGTGCTAAAGAGAAATTACTGCAAACACGGTACCTCTCCTCTTCGCCTGCTGCAAAAAGCAATCGGGGAGCCCAGATCCACACATTTTAAATCTTGTCACTTTAAACCAGTCATAGAACTTTTGAACACGTGGAGCTGACAGTCCTACAGCACAGAGGTCCTTGTGCTTAGACCACCCTGACTTTGCAAAGTTCTGCAGAGATACGTGTGTCTTCAGTTTGTAATGTATTTTGCAAAAGCTGTTTCAGTTTCTCGAAACAGGCACTTGATACCTTCAACATTCACATTCCAAAGCACTGGGCTCTTGGAGTATTCATGGATTTTTTTTGTCTGTATGATGGAGAGGCTGCTGTCACTCAGCCAGAAAGAAGATAACGTATGCAGTTGCATATTTGGGTAGCTCAGCTTCTAGACTGTTGAACAGACTTCGTAAATGACGCCTCAGTCATTTGTTCAACTTTCAAATGAATATCCCAGAGAGGTCTGCATTTTCTGGCTCAGAAAGACTTTCAAGCACAGTGAATCAAAAAGGGAATGATTTTTGAAGCACTTGTATGGGAAATTTATGGCTTTGCCTTAAAAACTCAGCTTGTGACTTCTCATGGGAAACAGGGGATGGGCAAGTATAAATCAACCTGTGCTAAATGGGATGGCTTCAGAAAAAGAAATCTGGCGCAAATAATGTGTTCTTTGTTGTGGAACTGAGCTGAGCTCAAACCCAGTGTTATCAGTTCATACATCTGCCCACACAAGATCCTCTGGCATGAGTTTGGTGGCACTTCCAGCCAGGTGTGCTGGTGTGAGTAGGAGCAGAGTCAGCTTGCAGTGAGGATGCAGGCTGAGGAACCTTGCTTGGAGCACTCCTGTAATTTTCCAACTGTGCCAAGAAAGACAGTACTGACCAGGGAAAAGAGCAGAATAAGTCGGTCTGGGGCAGCACAAGAGGCTGCTTACCCCATGACTCACACCCAGCCTTGGCTACCCCACAGCCAGTGATGGTCATCCAGGATAGCTGATATGAAAGCAAATAATGAACTGCTCTGCTGAGACAGAGAGCAAAAAACCCCGTTAAACTGCTATGGAGAAACAATCCCATGTTCATTCTTGATTAGTTTACATTGAAACATGGCTGCTGATGGGTTATTTTGGTGGAAAAGCCAAGCACTCAGTGTGTCCCTTGTCCTGCTGCATGGGTGGAGTTTCACTAAAATTGGCTGGATCCCTTCCACATACAGCAAATGGAAGGATTAGCAGTGATGTTTCGCAAATATCCCTCTTACTCAAACAACCTATTAACTAAAATGCTCCAGTGAGCTGCAATCACTAGTAGAGATGTTTTAGTTTATAGTTTCTATGGTGAAGAGTGCTTCTGGAAGCTGGGCTAGGTGGCTCTTTCCCCTCCACTTGGAAACATCATGCTGAAGAAAGTGGAGATCGTTAGATGTTTTGAAACATGTTCTTTTGCAAAAAAGTTCCCTTTTGAACATTTGATCATTAAAATTCAGTTACATGATGCCACAGGCTGTGGGCTAAATTGTGTGGCTGGATGATTGTCTAGCAAGTTGCCACAAAACTGCATGCAAGTTCAGAAAACAAGCAGGCATTGCCTGAGTTTGCAGCTCTAATGAGCTGTCACAGAGCAGAAGGATGGAAAGCTTGTGGCATCACGCAGGGTGCTGGGCAGTGCCGATGCTGAGTGCCATATGGAGCAAATGTCAGCATTAAAGCACAGGACATGGAACTAAGAGATGGGTCCCACTGATAGCTCTGATGACAGGTTTGCTGCCTGTCCCTCCACTCAGTAATCTGGAACAATGACCCAAGCCAGGCCCAGGGTTATTGGAAGCATCTGCCAATGACTCTGGTGGCGCGTGACTGCCTTTGTGTCAGCCCCTTTGGCAGATGGGGAGGAAGAGAAGGCAGAGCAGAAAGATGTTGGGTACATGCAGGCTGCAAAAGTGCAACAATTCTGTTCGTAGGTGTTAGCTTGGTGACACCTGGGGAGAGCTGAGCACTAACACTCGGGGCAGGCAGCAAGGTTAGTGCCAGCAGCAGTTTGGCTGACCATTGCTACAGACACAGGTTTGGCTCCTCAGCTCTCCTGTGGCTGTTTGCATCCAACAGGGGCAGCTGTGTCCTGAGCAGGAGTATAGGAACATCAGGCGTCTGCTGGTAGGAACATAGCATGTTTGAGCCATTTGGGGTTTTGTGTATTAAGCTCAGCATCAGCACCAGAAATGCAACATGAAAACAAATGTCAAAAAGGAGAAAAGTCAAGAATTGAAGAGAGACAGCTTCAGGTAACTACATGCATGTTTCCACCCATTAATTTGAGATGTAACCCCTAAATCATGCCAGCCTTGCCAATACGTTTTGTGCAAACTATTACTGTCTCCAGGAGTTGCAAACAAAAAGACCCTGTTGTTATACTCATGTTTTGATATCATGTATAATGACTTTTGTCCAACTTGGAAAGCAGCAGCATTCAGTGTCACATTGTGTGGGTATTAGAAACATTACTTGGTAGTCTGTTTTAATTTTACACATTTCTGAAATGTTAGGCATTTAAATTGCTGCTTTTAAGTTTGGGGTACAAAGGGAAAAGAAGAGTGCCACTGCTTTTAACTGATGTATCATCTCGATGCCATGCTCTTTATGGGGAACACTTAACAGCTGCTCAGCAACCTTCTTCCTCCCCTGGAAAGAGACAGCCAAATTGACCTTACAGTGGCACTGTCTCCTGGACCAGATCCTGCAGATGAGAAAGTTTGGGAATTGACAGGTATATGTGACTGTGGATATCGAATGTAATAATGCAGAGCACTTTACTGAGGAAAGGTTGACTCTCTCAGGAGAGTAAAGATGGGGGGTTGAAAAATTGGGGACTGAATATATAAATTTCCTTGTGTGACTACAGCTCAGATAGAAGAAGGGGCTCTGCATATGTTTGTGGTGAAACAAGAACCAGCAAGAGATACTCTTCCTGGTATATCCCTCTTCTGAATCATTTATGGGTGTTTTAAGGCTGCTTATGAAGTTCAGAGACATTAGGCTGGAGAAGAAAGTGTGGAGAAGCATTGCATGTGCTGTCACCCCCCCAGTGGTGTGTCCATCTGCTCTCATCTGCTAACGAAGACCTGCTGCGCTATGCCTTTCAGGAGCTCCAGTCTTCAGGGCCTTTTGCATGAATCTTTAATATGCTTTTTGTGTGCTTGTCATGTAGGAATTCAAAGACAGAAAATAAGCTGCTTAGCAAAGATGGGACATATTAGCTGACTTCTACTCCAGGTTGTAGGCCAAATCCATCAGCCTCTAGTGCAGAAGACACTAGCTTGGCCTACATATTCTTTTGCAATTTTTTTCCCAAAAGAAGTGGGAAACACATCAGCACCATAAGGGATCCCATCCTGTGTTTTTTAATGCTTCCTTTGTTTGAGCTACCCGATCTCTCCAGGAAGACACACAAGGAAAGTTCTCAGTGGAGGCTTAGCAAAGCTTCCAAGAAGAGCACACCAGATGAACAGGGGCACAAACACTTCAAAAGTAAGCTCCAACAACAGTTCAAATGCTCAAATTCAGAGTATTATCAATTTAGAAACAGACCCACAAAGTCAAAGGAATTACCTCTGTACATATCTCATCTCAGAGGACCATTGGGTTGGAGGTTGAGCCCAAGTTGACCAGAGCAATAACTGTGCATAAGTACAACTTCACCAGACCTAGCCTAGCAGCATGGCACTGCTGGGGTTGGTTTATGCCTTTGTGGTGAAAGCTGAGCATCCTCATTAGCTATTTTCACATTAGACACTGGAGATTCCTGCTTTCTCATGTATTTGTGTCCAGAGTGTTTTGCTTTGAGTTGGTAGCAAACAGTTACTCAGAGGGTAATGGTATCATTCTAGGAATTAAAATAAATCCATGAAGAGAAGATGTAGTTTAACTGTGGGTTAATTCAGTGTACGGAGTGTTATCTGTTCATAGTAGCCAGTAGAAAGACTTGTATATGCAAGTTTTTTAGTTTGTACTGGCATAGTCCTGATAAAATTCATCTTGTGAATTCTAGTCATGATCTCAAAGTTTAGCAAAAAGCACTGAAAAGGAAGGTGACATTGTAAAGCCAAATAAATAGTGGTGCCTTGTAAAGCCTGAAATATCAAAATAAGTAACTTGAGTGCAGTGCTAATCACAGTAAACTTGGAGTGGAAATGAGCTCTTCCATTTTCTTCTGAAATCTGTCTCTGGAACAGAGCTGATGGTCCCTCTAGGAACATGTAATATTTGATATTGAACATCATATGCTCTATGCCAGTATGTCTCATTTGGTTTGTATATGTTTAACTTTTATATATTAACTACTCTGCGGTGGTATAGTACTTACAAACGTACCTACTACGATGCATCTCCTATAGCATGTGTTGCTCTGTTGTTTATGAACACTTCAAGTGTGACTGCATTATAGTGACAGCTGTAGAGTGATAGCTGTATTCTGCTCTGGTATAAAGCTTGTGCCTTATCCTTCCATCTGCAGTCATGCTTCTGCTAAAAGCCTACATCCTCTTGTGTTTAAGGCATAAAAAAGTGTGGAAATTTCCTTCTAAGTAGGAATAGTTCCACAAGCAGGAAGATTTTGCTAAAATGTTGCAGCATCTGGTTTTCATTTTGGGAATCAGTCATTTATCCTGTTCTCTAAGACTGGGACACATGAGGTCAAATGACTTCATTTCAGGCGCTGAGCTGGTGGATCAGGTTGATTTACATCTCAAGATGCTCCTAGTTCTTTCCTTTGGCCAGCAGATGTTACAAACCAATACAAAAGACAGTTTACAGCATTAACGCAGTATTGCCTGTCTCTTCCTCTGTAACCTATGCACACATATACATTAAGACTCTGTAACATCATACCACAGTGTTTTCCCAAGCCTGTATATGTTTTCTGATTAGATATATGTGCTGAATTTATCCAAATCGCTACTTAAGTGCTGTACTCTATGTATCTAGGTCATTTGCATTGTAAATCTGGAATAACAAGCACAGCTCTTGGCAGAGTTCTACATGGAAGAATCACTTTATGTCTTCATATAAATGCATGTGAGCTTCTCTGGATAAAAAAAAAAAAAAAGGAACAAATTATTTAATTTGTTTATGGTTTTCCTGGCAACTCAAGGGTATTCAGGAAAGATAACTGGAGAGACTCAGAGCTGATGCTTTTATTTGACTTTTAGACAAATGTGTTGGGCAGCTCTTGGATCATTTCACCTGCCTCCTTTGGTCTCAACACACTCTCAGTTTGGCCCCAGGCACCTGCAGCGGAGAGCACAGCAGAACCCTGCCGGTTTTGTCCTTGCTGGAGCCAGCTCACCCACCCAGCTGGGCTCTGCTGGCAGCCCCCTCTCTGGTCAGGCTTCTAGGGAGAGGGGCCGTATGCCAAAAGCTGCCCCAAAGCAGGGCAGGCACAGCTCGAGCCTTGGGCAGGGTATGTATGGACCAGGCACCTCTGTGTGGGTACAAGTAACTCAGGTATTTCCTGATGGCTTCTTTCCACCACAGGGGACTCTCCCGCTTGCAGACAGGATCCCACTGCTGTAGGCGCTGTGCAGGTATTTCCAATGCAAAGCAAACAAAAGGCAGTTGCTATTCTGAAGAGTTTAAAATCAAATGGCTTGGAAGGAAAGCTTTGGCTCGAATACATTAGTGGTTATCATGACTGGAGCCAGATGCTAGGTTGTGACAGAATCACCTATTGCAGAAACCAAGTAATTGCATGTCTGAGTTATTTGTGAGTTGAATCAGTTCTTTCTTATTTGCTGAAATGGAATGCAAACACCTAAACAAAGTTTTCTGCATTGTTCAAAGAGTAGCACCCAAAGACACTGTGTCTCTACACAGAGAGAAGGACACACATCACAGTTAGAAGTCAGAAAAACTTTGAAGACTGCAATAAAATCCATATTGACTGAGACAGCTGGACTTCCTTGGGTCAGTGGCTTAGCATGATAAGCACCATCTCTTGCTCTGCATATTTCAATATATCAGTGAGCATTTCTATAAAGCAGGAGTTTAAAATACCCTCAATTTTATGCCTTTTTTTCTCTGCCTTGGTACCCAAAGTCATCCCTCAGCTGCAGGGGACCCAAAGCAGTGCCAGCAAATTTAGAGGATTTTTATCAGTGGATCTGCAAGCAGGGTTTGTATAAACGTATCAAACCTTTGTATTATTCTAATAGCTTCTTTTCTCAGAATGCGTATGAAAATCATAGAGATGATTCCTAGCAGGACAGTGTTTCATGCTGAGCCAGCAAATAATTCTCTAGTCTTATTTTGAATCACTCTTGGAACAAGCCTTAGCTCTGCATGTACAAACTAGGCAAAAAAAAAAAAAAAAAAGAAAACAGAAGGGTGGGGAAAAAGACACAGGGCCCTTTGTCCTCTCTGGAATTTGTGTAAAACCTCAGGGATGAATAAAGCACTTTATTTAACCCAGCCAGCTATAAATAGGAAGCAGCACCTTGGCCTCTATGTGAACTAGGGAATTCACATGTGTCTCCTTACTTAGATCATGCTTGAGAGATGCAGCTTCTATGTGAGAAGTGTCCCTACACTAAAGGGTCATTAAAGGTAACCAAGGACAGTGCATTTGGTCCAGAGAGAAACAATGTTCTAGAAGGAAGCTGCTGGGGCCATGAGGAGTCAAATGGCTTCTTTGCCTTTGCTCATGTTTTCTGGTTGTTGTTCAAGTACCAAATGCTCCTGGTGTTTAGAATCCCAAACCCCACCTTATTTTTAGTCTTGTTCCTACTTAAGCCTCTTCTGCAGAATGTCCCAGCCCTTGGGTTCATTAGGAGGGGGAGGATGAGCCACCCCAGACACATGTGTGTCCTGCTGGGGAACAGGAGGGCTAGTGGCTAGACATGGCCATTAAGAATTAAAGCATTAACCATCCTGTTTCCAGAGCTGGTGCACTACACAGCTGCATGGAGACCAAGTCTGTGTTCAGTTCGCTTTGTTCTGCCTCTGTTGTAAATCTGGGGATAAAAAGCTTGCCACACACACCCGAGCTACGAGTTAAAGACCTGGACCAGTGAAATAGCACCTGAGTTGCTGGTTTTGATCCCATGTTCAGTTTATTTTGTTCTGCCCCTGTGTTTTCAGTTGCAGTTCTCTACTTGCAAGACATCACCAGCCTGAAAAGCTAATCCAGGGGGATATACGGGGCTGCCAAGGGAAGGCTGGATTGATGAGATAGGTACCTGTGCTATTTCTTCCTGCTCTAATCATCATCTCTTAATAGCTAACAGCCGCAATAAATTATTCTTAGGTTTCCAGCTCTATGGTATCTGGAGCTTTCATCACCTCCTGGGTCTGGCTGTATGTCCCAGCAGCATCCCAGTCCCAGGGGTTTTCATGGCTTCATTGCCTACTGTATAGTAAATGCGTGGAGGTACAGTTGTCAGGAGTATGGAGGACATGTGGGTATGTGACAATATCCAACCTATGTTTCATAAATTGAATGACTAATTCATAAAGAGAATTTGTTACACACCAGGAGCCATGCCGAAGCTGAATGCTGGCTTGATTGCAAAAGCACATTTAATGGCTGGACTCACTGCAATTGCAGGTGTTTTAAACAGATCTCCTTTGGTGTGTGGGTACGAATTGTCAGGCAGAATGAAAAGATTCTTGCCCCTCACAGTGTAAGTGTGGGGTCTGAAAGCTAAGTGTGAGGAGAATAGCTCCTGATCTATGTCCTCATCTCCCTCAAGGCCCCTGCTCTTCCACTCCTACTCATCCTCCCAGCTGGGCTCAGGGGGGTCTGCAGAACAGAAGTCTAATGTTAGATGTGAAATTTTTGGACTCTATGGAAGAAATGTTAGAGAAAATGGAAGGAAATGTTTTATCCACATTCTTAAAGGAAAATAGCAACTTTTTGATGTTTCAGGGAGTTTGGTTTTGTTGTTGTTGGTTTGGTTGGGTTGGGTTTGGGTTTGTTGTTTGTGATTGTTTTTTCCTAAAGAGAGAAAAACAGAAACTTTGTTAAAATCTTAGATTTCTAGAACTGAGTGAGTTTAAACTGTGAAAGGTTATTTTCTCCAAAATGGAAGCCACACTGTTTCAAAGATAAGGAGAAGAAGGGTGCCCTGCTCTAATCTGTGATAGAAGCAGTGCACATGATTAACAGCTTTTATATTGTGAATGTGAGGGATGTGCTGTTTGTTGCAGGAGTCATGGCTCCCTGTAGCTGCCACGGATCACCTTTCTCCACAAAAGAGTTCACACAAATATTGGATTTGGAAAGAAAAAGAGAGAGAGAGAGAGAAAACAGTGGTAAAAACGCAAATGTTGATTGATTTGCTTTAGATGTGACATTTTTCAGCTTAACGTCATAAAAGCCAGTTTCTGTCTCTTCCTGATGGTTTAAATAAAGGCTAATTGCATTGAAAATGTTATTTGCTCCTTTAGACAGGAGTGTGAAGCAGAATACATCTGAAAGAAAAAACTACTGAGCAGATGTCTGATTAAAGATAAATGAAAATGTCTCATAATTTGTCAATGGGATAACATTGAATGAACCTAAGGATCCTGTGGATTTCAATGTAAAATAGAAGAGCAAGACAACGGTGTTGCCATCCTCATCCTATATAACTAATTGCAGATAATCTCCCCCTGCCTTCGAGTCAAGGAAAGAGAACGGCCAGGATTCAGCACAGATCTCACAGTGACATAAAACTGGCACTAGTTGAAATTGTAGCCCCTGGAGCCATCAGGTAGTGCCTGTTGCATCCTTACATGGCTGAACACCATACACCACACAGGAAAACCCTAGAAGGAAGGGATAGCTCCCAGGGAGATGAGAAGTAGGCAACATCAGTCCTTCTACCACCCCAGCCCCAGGGTAATATATGCCTGGACATGAGATTTTCCATGCATGGTGCATGGAAACTCCAGTACTGGGTGACATTAAGCATCAGGTTTGCAAGCACTGCAGTGCCAAAGCTGGGCTCGTTGCCTCCAGCCTGGGACACAGAAAATGTCTCTAACCATGGCACCATGCCTATCAGGCACAGACCTGCCGTGGCAGGCAGGGAAAAATTGGCTTTGACCCCAAGCAACGCTTTTTGCCATGCTGATATACTCAGCAAGCAGCAAGCAGCAAGCAGCAAGCAGCTGCTTTTGAACTGGGAAAGTAAGAGGGAGTCTCACTCTCCAGTTATCTGATCCTTTGCTTTTTGGTAACTTGACATTTTGGGATAAAATTGGTTGTTCCATGGCAGATTATCTCTGCTTCTCATCTTCTCTGCCACATGACCCTGCTCTCCTTGCAGAGGGTATAGGTTTCTAGTAATGTGAGTTCCTGCTGGGCTCCACAATAGCCTTTCCAGAAAATGTTAAAAATGTGCATTGCATTAACGGTGAATGAAAATGAGCCAACTGGCTCGCTGGTAGCACAGCACGTAAGGCGTGCTACCACCGAGGGCGAGGGGGAGCAAGAAAATCCCAAGATAGAATCTGTGAGCGTTGAGCAGCCTGGTCTAGGAAGTGCTCGAAGGAAAGAGACGGAGATGACAACTGCTGTTGGCATAAATCTGAATTTATCTGTGTAGGAGCATGTGTGATGTAGGGCCAGCATGAGTATTTGCATGCCACAGGGCAAAGGCAAGCTCAGAGAGAGCTTTGCTCCCCTGTGTTGGCAGTATCAGTGGTAGGATAGGACCTGCACACCACCACAAATAAACCTTTGCATTTTTTTAAACCAAGACACTCTAAGTATACCACTTTTTCCAGTCGGTCCAATATAGGCATTTAATAGGCTAAATGGTTTAATACATCTACAGGACATACATTAGTCGAGTATTATGTACAGGTGGCATTTTACAAAATTAGAAAGAACTGAAATAGAGCAAAATCCAACAATGTCTTACTCCATAAAACCTCCTTTCTGCACTACATGAAATATTCTACAAGCTCGACTAGAAAAATATGACTGAATGTCTTTTTTTCCCTTTTTAGTTTCTACAAAGCTTTTAATCCAGAAAAATACAAAACAACTAATTGATTTTATTAGAGAGACTACACTTGCACACAGACAAAGTAAGTGGACATTCATAGACCTGCAAGTAGAATAAATAGGGCTTGTTTGTATAAAACAATTTTCTCTATATATCTTGCTCTCCTAGATTAGGGCCTCTGGCTGATGTTCAGAACAATAAAAATGGGAGGAGGAGTTTGGCTTTGCGTGGTTGTTAAACTGAGGCCACACAGCTTTAGGAGAAAGCTTTAGTTTGAAGCATCCATTTGCTTCAGGTAAAATACTTCAAGGAAGCAGTGAAAAAGAGGGAAAAGGAAAGAGAGGAGTAAATAAGCTGGGAGGAGGAAATCTGAGATTTCTGTATGGGCTGTAGCTTTACGTAGGGTAAAAAAAAGTAGCGCTGTGTGGAGTTTTTCACGGTGTATGTAGAATTTTGTTGTTTCTTTGGAAAACTTATTTAGGGAAGTGCCATTGACCTCAGGTGGAAATAGGATAAGGGCCATCTAGAGCAGGAAGGGAGGGAGCGTCTGAAAGCAGATAGAGAGCACATAAAATTGGGGGAAGTGTTCAAGCAACTGTTTTTCCTCTTACAAAGTGAAAAGCAAATTAAGTGATACGTCTAACGTCATTCCTCATGGAGCTGGGCAGATGCAGATTGAAAGGAAATCACATAGCTAAAAATATGTCGTCACCACTGTTGTTTTCCCCCTAGAGCTTTGTGAAACCTCTTGACGGTCAGTGAAACAGCAGCATTTAAAGAGCACCTCGCATCTGCCCGGCCATCTCAGCAGCACAGCTCTCCTGCCACAACCAGCTGCAGACGGGTCCCAGCCGAGGACCTTCTCTCACTGCTCATGTGCCACCCAAACACATAGCTTGAGCTTGTTCTTGATTCACTGGCTTTACCAGGAAACTGTCCCCAGGGAAGGGGGCGACAGGAAGAGCAACCACATTTAAGAGGTGTTCTCGAAACTTTCAGTTACTCTGGTGGAATTCAGTGCTCTCACCAGAGCCCTGCTCATCCAACAAAATAACTCCACGACAGTGTAGGTAAGAAAGTCTAGATCAAGAAGGCAAAACAGATTGTGATATAGGTTATGAGAGCAAAATTTAACTTAAGTATCACATTATACTATACTACACTGCTTATAAAAAGGGTCCAAGATCCAGAACACCCCAAATAACGAGCTATAGTTTCGTACATAAATTAACGTTGCTTTGAAGTAAAATAGTCTTTTTCCTTTGTATTAAACATTCATTGCACAGAATTCTTTGTAAGTAAATATATTAAATTTGGTTGCTAAGAAGGTATAAACTTATCTTATTAATACATCTGGCCAGTAAATTTTATCCACCATCACACAATTAAAAGTTGCCATTAGAGAAAATTAATACTAGAGAAAAGAAAGCACTTGGAAGTCAACTTAAGAGTTAATGCTAGAAGAAATCCTTCATTCCACGTACAGCTAGAGGCTTCTTCTGGCTGCAACATTAACTGGAAGTACAGACCCCTAGCCAGCCCTGCAGAGATGGAGAAAGCCAACTTCTTAGCTTATGGGACACTTGTCACTGACACACTCAAATCCTTCTGAGCACACGCATTATCTATCTCCACTAACACTGTCTAAAGAGTAGTGTTTTGGGCTGAGACCAGTGTTACTCCTGGAGTGGTGGGAGCGAGTCTCTGGGAGGTCACTATGCAGGAAAGGGTTCACCCCTGTCAAAATGACCCCCAAATGCCCAAGGAAAATCCACTGGAGACCAGAAGTATCTAGAGACAGCTTGTCCCACTGTGAGCTCTGGTTGCCATGGTGGCTGTGCATCTAAAAAGCCAAGTGGGCTATGCCATGGGTGACAGCAGACCCTGGCACATGCACTCTCCTTGGCAGCACTGCTTGTTCAGGAGGGAGGTGGTGTGTGTCCCACCACCTCGGCCCTTCTCCACCCCTCTCCTACTGCGGGTGGCTTGAGTGGGACCTGGTGTCATGCACAATGGAGGGTAGGTTTGGGCTGTGTTACTGAGCTCTTGTTACCCACCCCCAACCACCGCCAGGCTTGGGTCAAAAGAGAAACAGCTGGGGCTCTGCACCTGTGGTATACACAAAAAATACCAAAAGGAGAATTGTCACAACAAGTTCTATTAATAAGGTGGGACCAATCCAACCCTGGTGGAAGTGGGAGCCACCTTGTTGGCTTCAAGGGAGGGGAACTCACTCCACACCACAGCTGGACCTGGTCCTGAAATGCACGCAAACAGCACAATCCACCTGATCAAGCCTACCACAGAGAGCCTCACTCCACAAGCACCAGCGACTAGCTATCTGCTTCGTCGATGTACAGCAAGAAAGCACTTCCAAAAAGGCGGCTAATAAAAGGCTGGTTCATCCAAATTTGCACAGGTTAGCCAAAGGGAGAGATCTGCTCTGGGCTCCCCTGGAAAGGCAGCCTGGAGGCAAATCTTACACTTGCATCTCTATACAAAAGTTACAAAACCAAATGGTGACATTATATTACATCTATTGTCCATAATATCACAGTGCTAGTTTTCAATGGCTAAAATCAAGAAAGGTTTTAGGTTTAAGACATCCCTCCTGTAGAAATGTAACCCCTTTGTCCTGCTGTTGATACCTGAAAGCAGCCTTGCTTGAAAAAGGTAAAACCAATGAAATGTGCTAATTGAAATTAGGAGCATTTTTCCCTTGATAATCTTGTATTTCCTAACACGCCCCACTGTTTCCCAAGGGAAAATTAAACAAATTACACGAATCCCAGCCTAAAAATCAAGATGTTTAAAAGAACAGTTCTAAAGCCCAGTTGCTTCTTACCAGGTACTAACTAAATAAAACCCTTGCAGATTTAAATACAGGTTACTTTGACATGTCTTCAAAGTGTGTTAGCTTTCCAACAACATTCACAACTTGAAGTTTCGCTTCTGAGGCCACAGAGTTTCTACTCATCCTCTTCAGTTCTGCCTTCCAGAGTATCTGTACTGCCTTCCACTTCTTGAGCGGGGTGTGCTGAAGTATCTGCAGAGAAATGGCTCTTCAGTATTTCTTTCCCCATACAGGTACAACAGCCTTTGATTCCCTTCTCCATCAGGAAGTTGATCTGACATGAGCAATTTTCTCTACTTGCAAGCTAACAGTTAATCACCACCACTGCCACCCCCCTCCACTCCGTGCAAGCTACACTCCAACAAGCTCTTACCTTTAGCCATAATTACCCCACAGTGACATCGCTACTCGTATCTACATATTTGTGAGCTCCTGCTACACTAATGTGCTCATGGAACACCACGATGATTTACAAATGTGCAGCTGTTAAACACTTTGCTTCTAGGCAAGGAGATAGTTAAATACTATTGAGTAGGTTTACAGTTTTCTAGGGTGAACTGGTGATGTGCAGTGAATGGCTTGTTGGCCATGCAAGTGGCCAGCACTGAGCCTGATGCAGATGAAAACACCATATGCCCTAAAGCTACAGGAAATTTTCAGTCCACAGGACCCCCTCTCCAGTGCAAGTGTTCCTGGGCACCTTCAAGCACCTACTGCTCTTTGGTACACTATTAACTTCAGTGCATGGCATATCCTGAAACTGCTATTTTCCTATGGGGAACTGGGATGAAAATTACTCATTCAGACCTTCCAGATCCATCTGCTGCTGCTGCTGGTGCTGGACACAGACTCTTTGGTCACCATGAAGACCCTTGTCCTCTGCTGATTTCAGGTCATCAGGAGGCCAGCGCAGCTCCCCACTCTCCACGTCGCCGGACTCGGTCGGCTCCACTACAATCGATGGCAGTCTTTTGGACAGCTTGGGGTACTTCTCACGTGAGTCTGGGAAGGCCTGGTGAGACATTTGGGTACACATCTATCAAGCCTTGCCCAGGGTTGCATGTTCAGAGCAGAGTACCTGCTCCATTTTAGCATCCCTTCTGCATTTGACAGGCACTCCCACATCTATTAAAACCCCCTTCAAACTGGTGCAGGGCAACAGTCCTGCACAGGGAGGATTTCAAAAAAAGCTGAATCCACCTTCTTCCTGGCCATGTGTGGGCATGGAGGGGCTATAGGCCTCAGCACACCCTTCTCTGCACATGCTGTCCCTTCCTAGGCAAAGAACCTACTTTGCTCTCCAGTGGGTCAGGAAGACGATTGCCTTGACTTGTGTGATCTGACATGCATAGTGAAAATGGAGACTCAGGTGACAATATTCATTATACTGCCAAATACTCATGTCTCAGTTCTAGTGGGGTTTTAGGACACAAAGGTTGTTGCTGTGTTATAAGCTAAACGGCTGCTGCAGCCCTTCTAGCTGCTGGTTTTTTACTCTGAGATTAGATTCATGTTTTCTTGAAGTGGCAGTTTATTAAGAAGCCACCATTCTGCAGAGCTATTTTCTGTAATGTGAAACATTGTATTTTATGATGCATTCATGCAAAACAGTAGCCCCAGAGATCACCTTTACACAGAGGATGGTTCAAGCTACTGTTTTAATTTGTCACACTGAAGCTGCAGTTCAAACACTGTGCAGCAGTTAGAGCTTGAAGCTGAACTAGGTCCTTCTAGTGAAGGATAGTGTAGCACATAGAAGTGCTTTCTTGTTTTCAACATCGCTGGTTCCTTTAAATCTCCCAGTACAAGAGAGTACTTTGTTTTGGATTTTGGGTTTGTTTTTTTTTTTTTCTGTTTGGGTTTGCTTTGGTTTTGTTTGTTTGTTTTTGGGTTGTTGGGGTTTCTTTTAGGAACAATCATTCCAGCTCCTTCAGGATGTTAACGTAAGACAAACTCTGTTGTTGCTTCACTGAAACCTTATGTCCAGGCTGCTCCCATATACCTGCACTAATGGGCTGTAAATTTCTCCATGCTGGTGGAGTTTATCTTATTTTGTTTTGGTTTATTCCACTTAAAGTCCAGGCAATGCCTGGAATTTAACACTGGTTTGCTGCATGCTGGTGAGAACCACCGCACACACTTGCAACGCGTTCACTATTGAATCAGGGTCTCTGGCTAGACTGCTGCTGGTGTGTGTGAGCCAGTCTCAACACAGCTCCTGCTATGAGCACAGGGAGAAACACACAGATATTCCCTAACCACCATAAAGCTGAGCATATCCTGAAGAGCATTGCCAGGGACCCGAGGCTGTCATAACCCACTTGGAGGTGTTTGCTCCACGGCTTTTGCAGCCTTCCTTCATCCCAGTAGCTGCTCTCTCTAAGAGCTTAGGGTTTAGTTGTCCCACTTGGCATCAGAGCTGGTATGGGGAGGCAAGACCTTAGGAAGGGCAGTTCTCTTCCTATGTGTCTGGGAAGCACTAAGCACGTTTTTATCATTGCTGCTATGCCTGTATCTGACTTCTGAAGATGGGGAAGGACAGTAATTCTCACCCTCATACCCTCACTCCCTATGGTAGTGTTTCAAGGATTCATTACTCTCTGCAAATCTACACAAAAATGAAAAATGCTGTATGTTATTATTTGCGTTGCAAAATGAGACACAATTAAGAAGACATTTCTTTTGTGAGAAAGCCCTTCAGTGCAACTAGACCAAGTGAATCACTGAAGGTAAACCTTTCTAATGCCTCCGTGAGCTGCACCCACAAGGGTTTAACTTGTCCTGATCAAGCAATGCTGCTCATGCTGCCTATGAGAAAAGTTCCGCCAAACTTACCATTACACAGCCTCCTCCTGAGCTGTTTATAATTTGGAAAGACATTTCCATGGCAGCTGTCTTGACTGGGAGGAATTTTTAAGAAGCTGCTAATACACTCCTGCTATTTCCAAATGTCAGACAAGGTAAAATCTCCTTGGCCAGGACAGCTCCAGAGACACCCATGAGCAGCAGAGAGCTCCTCTTCAGACCCACGGTAGAGCCCATGTCCCTGAGCCTCATGCCTCAGTGGCAGAAAATAGCCATGAAATAGTAAGCAAATCCCCTTACTTCCTCCCAGGGCTGCATATATGAGGTGTTGCTCAGCCTGCTTGGGTGGTAAGAGGGCTGCATGACAGCCACCCTGTCCCCAAGCCTGCTGGCAACCCCTGGATGGGGAATCTGATGCAATGAAATGTCTGGTTTTTCATTCACTTTCTGAAGCCCCAGGAGATGACACACACTGATCTAAAAATACACTAAGAGCCGATTATTAAGGCTGAAAGAGAACTTGGGCAAGGCACCTGTGCAGCCTCAGCTTGGCTGTTTTTATTTGTGTCTTTCTCATATGGACTTTTCTCACACCAATCACATAATGTTTTTTTCCACCGGGGCCCAGTATTTACCACATCCCTCCAGGAATGAGTCAGGACTGGCAGGAAGCAGAGCTGCCTGTCGGGCTTCGCTGTGTTTTGCTGCGGAAGCTGGAGTGTGTGACGAGTGGGCAGGAGACTGCAGGAAGAGAAGGACAAGTCTCCTGGCCAGAGTGCCTGGAAGTTGCTAGAAGAAACCTAGTTTTCCCACTGAGTCGCTGACTTTGGGCTACCTCTCATATCTGTTTGCTTTTTTTGCCTCAGGTGGCCATCACTAACATGTGGATGGGACCGCCTTCTCCCAGAGGAGAAAGGTAAACGAGCTGGGGGGAAAACCTCTAGAATATATGACCAGGGACACCACAGAACTGCCCTAAATACATAAGTCAAGTTGGAGCTGGCAGAGTTTGGGCAGTCTACACTAACACAGTAATGAAAACCTGGGACTAGGTAAAAAAGAGAACACTGAAAAAGTGAATGAGCAGCATCTATCCTGTGTGGTCAATGAGGCATGGGAAAGCTTATGGTACACTCTTCAACTGCATGCAGCCTTTCATTACACGCACAAGTGATCTGAAAGGAATTTGCAAAATTTCAGTTCTGACTTCCCTGGCTTCCAGGTGCTTGGTTTGAACCTGAAACAGGCTGCTCCTAGGGTGGTTTTCTGAGTCTGCCTGCAATAATACACCTTATGCCAAGAGACAGCTCGGCTCCACCAGGACATGCTTTTAGGCGGTTTGTCCCTGGCAGTGACAATGAGAGTCATGAGCACAACCACAGCGTGGGAGCTGTCACAAGGGGTCTCAGGACATCGTGATGTCTCCTGCTGGAATCGGCTCCACAGGCGGGTCCGTGAGTGGGTGCAGGAGACTGCCTGGGGACTAAAAATGTTCTTGCACCTGCCAGCAAATGGCCCTGGCCAGTGCTGCTGCTACGATGCCACAGCCATTTAAGTGAATTACACAATCATTTCAAAGGGTCTCTTTTCTAGAAAGGGAGCTCCCTCTGAGCCTGAGGAAACTCAGCTCATCACAAGGGTGGCTGTGAGAGGCTGTGGTACAGTATTGACTGGACATCTCCATCACATGATGGTTGCTCAGAACTCTTGGTGATGGCCTCTTTGCCTGCATCCCCACAGAAGCCAGGCACTGCTGTCACCATGCCACCGAGACCTGGAACCTGACAAACACCTCCTGCCAGGACTCTTACCTTTTAAAAATAAACCCTAAGTAGGATCACACATGTATTTCAGGGCTTGTTCTTCTGGCAGCTGTGCTCTGCAATTCAGCATCTATATGTATGACAGTTATTGGTTGCATTAAATTGCTTTTGAAAAGCAACTCAGGTTATTTTTTTCAGTTTTTGCTAAAGTTACCTGACTTGAAGGGCCTCCTTCTTCCTCAGGAGTTTGGCTGAGTGCAAATTCCTCCATCACCGGTTCCCGTGTGTTCATCACCTCTGTCATGCTGCGAATATTAAAGCAGAATGGGAAAACTCAGCTGTGAGCTTTGACCCCACAGTTAATTTAACAAAAACATCGAATTTTCATATTTATTAAAATAAATATGTTGCAGACTATCGTTTCGAAACAGCCCACTGTTTCCTTGCCCCCCAGGCCAACTGCTACTGGTGCATGCTGTGATGCAGAGCAGGGCATCAAACCCTGCTACCCCCCAGAGAGGACTCCCACAGGCCTCAGAATTGTCTGAGTCCTCCAGTGCTATCAAAAACAGTTTATTACTGATATATGAGCTCAGAAATGGCATTCACTCGTGGACAAGTTGTTCATGGAATTATCAGCCTTGAATTAAATTCTTATTCTGATTCTTTATAGCGTTTTCAATATTCGCTCTTCCCAAATGTCTTCCATTTAGTCATGAGCCAGCACTTCTTTTTAAACTGTTAATTCCAGACACACCAGCTGTATTGGTGTCTAAGGGCCAGATTTTCAGTAGTCTTTACTTGCCTGAGTATTCAGAGAGGTGTTGAGTGGGATTTTCAAATGCATGAGGGAAGGTTTGGCACCTAAATTTCATTTAAATCAACGACTTAGGAACCTAAGCTGTTTACATGCCCATTAAGTATCCCCCTGTGCTGTTTGGCAGCCAAAGCACTACAGCACTGGTCCTTGACCTCTCCTTGTTCTGCTAGGCACCCTGGAGCAGAAGGATGAGATCTGGCTGCAGCCCTTGCTGCAGAGAGCTCAGCCCATAGCTGGGTAGCTCATGGCTGGGTAGCTGCACGTTCTTATGGCATTAGGATTTTCCTCACATTTGAGATTTATAGATACAGCATTCTACTGGAAAATTGAGGATGTTTGAAAACTTCATAGCGCATATTAAGGATGCAGGAGCAGACAGAGCCTGAACCACTCTATTTGACCTACAAACTCAAGGGGCCACCTTCATTTTGGATGGAAATACATCAACCCTGGGTGGGTTTCACACCAGGAATTTTACTCTCCCTAGCTGGCATTTGTCAGGTACAGCAGCTAATGGCCGCTGAAGCCTCCTGCAACACACAGAGTGTAAGCATCATCAATTACACCATCCTGCCACCTGCCACAGCAAGAACCCCTTTAGGCATGACTAAATGCTGCCATTAATTCTAGTCCTGCTTCACACACAAAAGCCTTCCTATTAAAGGCTGCTCCTACTGGGAGATCCAAACTAAAACATTTTATGGACAACTTGTTTCAGCCTATATCAGCAATTACCCACAAAACTAAATTTTACAATATCTGCAATTACTACTAAGCCCTTCACATTGACTTTAATTAGCTGTAGCACAGAGCAGCATGATATCACAGAGACCTTCACTCCCCCAACATCATACGTGAAAAAGGGCACAGCAGACCCAGGACTCACTTGAGCTCAGCTGTGAGCCAGGACCCAGCCCAATGGGTATCCAGCAGCTTAGGGAACAGCCCTGAAGTGTCAGCTTTGGACCCAACCAGCACTGAATTAGACAGCACATTTAATGGTACACATACATATACCAGCCTCTGGAACTCAGCAAAAATCTGAGCACACCCCCCCCACCTGACAAAGCCTGAATCCTCCCAGAGCCATGACAGAGTAGAAAAGGGACAGATTTTGCCCGCTAGGAAATGGGTGTTGATCTCCCTACCCTTTCTTAGATCTGTACCCTCCCCAGGGACATATCAGAACACCACAAACCACCTACTCAATAAGATATATCTATTTTCTGGACACATGCTTTTAGTCTTGCAGCATCCAGCAGGCCATGGACACCATGGCACTGGGCATCCATGGACAACCGCACTGAGGGATTGATGATCTGGAAATGGGAGACTCTTTCCCGGAGCTGTTCCTGCCACCCAAGACAGCACTTAAAAGGACACAGCCATGCCCTTGTATCCTTCCTTGCCAAAACGAAAGCAGCACTCCCTCCACTGCATCCTTCTTCTGATCCCCCCCTTGATGTTCATGCAGTTCTTGCCCTTTTTCCCTGTCCCTGGTCTCTCCCTCAGTCCTAGAGGGACCCTTTTGCATCCCCCCTGCTGCCCGTCCAGCAGTGCCCCTGCAGATGACCACACTGGGCCTTAGCAGGACCCTGCTCTCTCACCCCAGCTATTTGAGAAGACTTGGGCTGGAGGCTATCATACTGCCTGTGGTCCAGATCCAGGCATGAGCCTGGGGGAGCAAGGGCCCACTGCTCTGACCATGTCCAAGATGAACATCTTTCTTTTTGGCTCCTTTTTGGAGTTCAGTGCCCAACCCCCAGCTGTCCCAGACTGCAGAAAAAAGGAAATGAGAAAGCGTGTGTCTGGGTAGAAATAATCTTGGAGGCTTTGGGGGGGGAGGGGGGTGGAATTTATGAAGTCTTGGGCTTGGCTACCATGGAGAAGACATGTTCCACTGCTATGTGCCCTGGGGGTTGGTCCCCACCAGCCAGTAGCAGACTTCTGCCGTTGCCCACAGCTGGCTGGTTTATTTTAGCAGCCTTTCAATAAGTACCAAGTGTTTAAAACCCTTCTCCGTCCTTGTTCCACAGGACATTCACGCATGCACTGTCCAATGTGCCATATGAGCTCAAAGAAGTTGTTAAGACCTCATGAAATTCTATTATTGAGCAATAATGGGCTCCATGCTCCCCTGAGACCATATTATACCCTGCAGATTATTTCTAAATGACAAAGACAAATGATTCTGGCTAGGAAAATGGTGACAGTCCTTCCAGACTTACAGCAGATGCCTCACTGAATCAGCTCCCAAGCTGTTGAAGCCCAGGCCATTTTGCAAAATCTGTGCAACTGAAGGCTTTGATTGAATAGGATGGCAGAAGTGATTGTACTTGATGTGTTTCAAAGAAGAACATGGGTCCATGCAATTGGCAAAGGAATTAGGCTTTAACTGGAATAGATTAATTGTTCTCAGTCTCCACTTAGAAACAATAAAGGAAAGCAGAAGAATCTATATTGGCTGTGAAAGCAGTGATGCTTCTAACAAGCTTAACTAGGTATTTAACTCTAAAAATAACTAGATGTAAAATTGGGAATTCCACTGCAAATCTGTTCACCTGAAACTTTGAAATCACCTGTAGGACATCACTGAGTTGTTTACAAAGCCACAGAATCTGAAAAGGGGAGTTGGTGGCTGCTTAAGGCTTTTTTAAATATGATTCAATTTATTTGCAGGAGAATTTTTTATTTTCCAGCCAGTTTTGATGGAAAACTATTGAGCCACTTTTGGTGCTGCTTTTATGTGAGACCTATTAACATACATCAGAAAAGTGGCTGATAGAAACAAATTATTGTAAGAACTATATCTCTTAAATTCGATCTTGCGGTCGCCTTATGTATGGTAGATGCTGATATCACCAATGACATACAGTAGCCATAGTGATGCAAAACATGGAATAAATAGCATTTACAAACAAAGAATAAATTTTGTTCTGGTGGATGAGTCACCGACTCTGAACCAGTGAATTCAGAGATGCATTTACTTCCCCTACATTTAATGAAGCACAAAGATATCAATTAAGGCTAGAAAAAAAAAAAGTGCTTTCCTTTCTGTGAAAAAACTACTTTTAGAGAAAACTGTCTTAAACGCAACTGCTGCAGTTGCAAGACCACACCATACTGATCTTTTCCAGAGGCATGGAGCGAACACACGGCTCACTTTCTGCTATTTGTGATGGCACTAACAAGATCAGTGATGGAGCAGTATATAGGTCGACAAGTGCTAAACCATCTACCATGAGGAAGTGCTCAGAAACAATGCATGCACTTTTATTTTAGGTTTTGAGCAGAGGACAGAACTGACCTGTGAAATTCCTGGTGGCAAAATAGTATTTGAATGAAGACCAGCTTCAGGATTCAAGAACATGAAGTACTTATGTGGCTATGGAAAACAGGCAGGTTGCATGATGCAAGCAAAGGTTTCGTTCAGAAGAGGGGCAAACCCACATTTTATGGTACTGGCTGAGCCATGGTTAGTAAGAGCGATTACCTGAAGCAAGGATAAACCTGGAGGATGCTCAGACATGCACCAAACTGAGGCCTATCCTGCTCTGACCTCACCAACCAGGACAGGCAGCAAAAGGGGCCACCCAGCCAGGGCATGAGGCTTCGCGGGGGATAAGTGGCAAGTGGAGGGCAATGACAGAAGAGAGCATGTTACCTTCAATCACATCAATGGATGCCACTTCCAAAAACTGTCCTTGCTGCAGGCGTTCACGTCGCTGACAAAGTGTTGTGCAAACTCCGTCAAATCCTAAAAGTGCCCGAAAGAGATGATACAAGAGTCAGAGCATGCAATCAAAGTGAGAACGCTGTCGGTGACCACTGTGAAAGAGTACTACAGAAACTCGCACTGTGAAGGTCTGTATCATTTTCTATGCCAGATGGGATGTGATCTCACTAAGGATGCAGCTGGTAGCATACCTTGTGAATTACAAAGGCAATTAATGTTCCAAAACCACCCAAATCTCTTAGCTGAAATACCTTGCAATCAGACTCTTTTTGTGATGCTAAACCTTATTCCTTAGTGTAAACTACATAAAAACTGCTGAAACTGGGACACTCTGAAATTCTCCCATACAGGAATTTTTATGACAGTTGGAAAATCAGAAAATAAAAATGCATACACTTATTTGGCAGGATCAGTGTGCTTAGTGAGAAACAATTCAAAACAGCAAAGAAAGAGATTCTTGCTCAAGGAGCTACTGGGCAAGACACAAAGAAGATGAAATATGTTGAAAGAAGGATACCTTAGGATTACATTACCAGCATTCTTTCAGATGTCATAGAAGTGATTTTTTCAAAGGTCTACTTTAAACTGAAGGTAAAACTTTAACTGGTATCAGGATAGGAATCCTTGTGAGCAGAGGTAAGGATTCCATCATTTTGAAGTGTGAATCACTTATTTCTGATGACTTCTCTGTCAGGACATCCTAGCTGCTAAGAGCTTGAGGAGTTACAGTGCTGAAATATATTCAGTATCTTGGCCAAAGATGATTTTCTGAGAAATTTGTTTGGCCCTACAGCTTGCCAAATATATATTCATGCCAGCCACAGCTATTTCCTTGGACGGGAAAAAGGTGTTTTCAGTGAAGTGAATAGCACTAGTGTATATATTTTATATCCTCCAGTGTTTTGGATTCCAGCCCAAGTGATTTAACAAATCTACCTGCACTGGAAGCCTTCCTACCAAGATTTATAACACTGGACTAACAGCACACTGATTTTATTCGAAAACAGTGACAGTGAAAAAATTGTGCATTGCATTCTGGAGTTTCTTCACAAGCCATAAGCCATGCCTACTGCAAATTGGGGAAGCAGGAAATCACATCTCCAGGATTCAATTCAGAAGGTTTAATTCTTGTCTGGCAATTTTCCTTCCTAACCAATGATCAAACCAACTTCAGAGACTAATGTTTTGTACCTTAAGAATTCATGACTACACTCAGTGCTTGTCTCTTGATGGCAACCAGAGGGCATCCAATACCATGCTATCTACACTGGGAAGATTTTTATCCCACTACCCATTAAAAAAACACTGCTATTAAACCTATGAAGGTTCAACACAAAGTTGCCTACCTTCAATCTCTTCTTTAGAAAAGACTGTGTTTAATAAGAACTGTTATTGCACTAAGTTATCTGTCAGTGAGAGACAAAATGGTGTAAGAGCTAACAAACAAGGCACCACATGGCCACTGGCTGGAATTCAAGCCAGGCCACTCGCTATTTAGAGGTGTCTTCAGATACCTGACTAGAAGCATATAAGGATCCACACAGTACTGAATGAACTAAGCCAACACCCACTGCTTTTCCAGTTTCAGTAAAGGACTTCTGGACTGAACTGACTCAAGACCAATCTTCTCTCCAATGTTTTGGGCAGCTCTGTCCTATGCCAAATGCAATGCTTGAGAGTAGATGTCAGCCCCTGGGAGTTAGCTACTTCAAAGCTGTAATAAAAAAATCTCGTAGGGACTGCAGTGTGGAAGAAATCCCTTCTCCCAGCCCCACAGTCATATTTAAAAACAGAAAAGCTTCTTCCCAGTCAAGACTGTTGAAGAGTTCAATGCTTCCAGTGTATAAACCTGCCAGAATGCATTTATTCTCTGAAGAGGAAGTATTCACTTTAGCTACCTGATAGATGTTATTACCTTCGTCGGCTGAAAGTAGAGAAAACACAAACTAATATCCTTCCTTCTATGATACTGCTTAATCTTTTAAAAACCAGGCACAGCTGCTGAGACTGTGAGACAAACCTTTACTGCAATGGAAACACCCTGGAAATAAGTCAAACATTTCTCTGCTTATCTCTTCTTGTCCCTTCTTACTTTTACCCTGCTTTACAGCTGCTTTGCTCATGAGTCCAGCTTGGAGCCCATTTGCTCAATGAATCCTCTCCCAACCTACCCCACTTCTTCCCCCAGAATAACTTGCCCTCCTTTGCCTCCGCTTGTAACCATCTTCTTCCCTGGCTTCAGGAGTACCAATACAGCTGTGCTGCTACTACCAGTGACCAAGAAGCCTTGAATCTGAGATACCAGTGATTCTGGGCTTGGAGAGCCGTGCCACACCTCCCAGTAAAGAACAGTTGATTCAGGGACTACTCCAAAGAGGTGGTCATGTTCTGCCTCTTTACGAGCCATAGCAACCTTAGCAACTATGCAAAATGTGAGGAGATGCTACCAAGGGAATGATAAGAGAGCTGGTTCCACCACTGAAACCAAGCAATGCTTCAGGGGTGGCCCCTTTGCCCAGATCAAAGGCCCTCAACCTCCCACCCCACACAAACGGATGGATATCCACCTGTGCTGTTTGGCATGGGACAAAAGCCCAGGCACCAAAAAGGGCCTTCTCTCCCACTTTGGAAAGCATCTGGGACACATGGTGTGCTCGGAATTTCTACACCACAAGGACATGGTCCTTCCTGGTGTGGTGGTCTCAGCACCCACAGGACAACTAGTGCTAGGGAGGAGAAGCAAGATGTTGCCTGTCTTTGACGTGCAGGGAGAGGACTTCCACAGCAGACAAAGACTTTCCTTGGGATAAACTGACTGTGAATTGCAGAGTACGTTTTTAAGGCACTTGCGTTTCATCAGGCAAACAGAAATAGCAACAGGCCACAGACTGCAACCCTGGCAGCCCACAGATTGGCCGCTTGATAAAGCAGCCCTGTGTTTGAGAGGTGCTGAGCCCCAAATGCTTCCCTGGGAGGCAGCAGCACCTCCAGCATCGGGTCACTTTTATTTAGAGATGCCTCCTACTCTGAAAGGATCACCCCCTCCTCCCCAGCTGCCCTAGTGATAGAGACAACTGGCAGAGTGAGACCTGACCACGGGGCGCTAGGGCTGTTGTGAGATTAGCAGGGGCTGTGAGACAGCCTCCTCCCCTCATGGACTTCCCGTGTTAACCGTTCCCCCACTGAGCACTCATGGAAGTATAACGATAACAGCCTAACAATACCACATTGAAGGTGCACCTTCTAACAGCTCAGTGCAGATAGGCAGCAGAAACTGGCCTTGAAAAATTTGCTCTGTGTGCAAATTTATTGTTTTTCTGGCACTGAAGAAATGGGAGCCCTCCCCTTCTTATTTCAATGGGACAATTGAAGGGCTTTACCAGACCCATGTTTAAATTGTGCTGGAGAGACATTCCCCATGAGGCTTCACAGGCTCAGCCTTGTGTGAGGGGATTGTAAAGACCGAGCTCTGGGAGCTCACCCATGCAATCTCAGCGTACATGCGGTTCCCACTGATTTCAGATAGCGCCTCAAACAAACCAGGAGTTCAACCTTGGGCATCCGTTCCCCCCCTCTTCACCCCAGTAAAGCCTCTGGATAAATGCAAACTTTTCTTCATTCAAGGAGTTTAGTCTTTGTGTGTGCTACAAAAAGAAACCCCTGCTATTGATTACAAGGAAAACTGGGACAGAGCATGCATAAGAATGGTGCTGGGCAAGAGCAGCAATGGTCTACTGCTTGATTTTTGCAAAGTGGAAAATTTCAATATGCCACATTAAACCCTGCTCAGCAATTCCCAATAAACAAACAGGTCCAAGGACTTCTTCCACCCAGAAGAAGAAAGGAAGCCTTATTTGGGCCGTTCCGCTGGAGCAGATTGAGTTCGGCTGGGGTGGATGAGTGGGCCATCTAGGACAGAGCTACAGTTGTTGTGGTAGATGAAGCTGTGAAGGGGCTGCTCACACGATACCAGAAGGTGCATATCCCTGCAAGGAAATGTCAGCTGGCATTTTCTGGGGCCAGGTGCTTCTGTGGATCCAACTCTTCTATGTCTCAGTCTTACATTACTCAGTCTTAGGAGGATGGAACTACAGAATAGGCCCTGCAGTGCTTCAGGACACACAGGTGTCCTGGGCCATGCATAAGTTGGACCATGCCCAGTAGCTCAGCTGAAGGTGGGACACTAGCATCTTCAGCATCCTGGCACAACGCAGAGTAAGCACTTACCTCAGTGACACCCTTCAGCCTCCAATTTCCATGACTGCCTACTGAGCTCAGCTTTTGGACACTGCAGATAGGAACTTGGACAGCTTCTTTGTTTCTCCTGGTTGCACATCTGTAATGGATGCACTTTATGAAGTGTTGTGGATTCCATGGGACTAGTGAAATGTAGATTACCGCATGGGCCACAGAAGATAAATGTGTGTGTGTATGAACTGCTATTTAAACATCCCACTTCTTTTTGGATGCCAATCTCTTCCCTAAGCAACTGAGAGAAGTGCGATGTGTGTCAGAGTCTGGAGATTAGAGATCTGTTCTGTTCCCTCATCTCAGAAGCTCTTGTCTTCGGCCACCCACGCAGTACTTGAGTTCTGCTCTCCGCAGGCCAAAACTGCCTTCCTCTCCTCGGCAGCATGTGCTCTACAGAAGATGCCGATCTCTCTCAGGAAGCAGTGAGATGAAATGACTCTCAATGTGGAGGAGCAGGCATTTCACCACGAGACACAGCACGTAGTTTGGGAGAGCGAAAAGGGGTAGGAGGCTGCTATTTCCAGACCGTGCTGCCTCTCACAGCTAACTTTGCAGTGAGCTGCAGTTTTTACTGTTCCTGCTCCAAAGTAGCTCCTGGGGTAAATATCACCCTGGGGAATTTCTCAAACACTCATCTGCGGACTACCAACACTAGGAAACACAGGCTTGCAAAGGCCACAGTCCTGGCAGATCACTCTAACTCAGCCTCCTTGATGCCTCACGTTGCACAGAGAGGCACTGGGGAACCGTTGTTCTGACATCCCCAGCTCCTGGAGCACCATGACTACATGCAAGCCTCAAATTCTAGTTTGTTGTAGTTGTTCAAGTTCCTACCGGCCCTGTTTGCAAAAAGGAGCTAGAAATTTCACTCAAATGGTCAAAGAAGGAAAAAGAACTAAAATGTGCCTGCATTTAACTACCACAGTTTTTAAAGTAATCTCATGATTTGGGCATTGATTTAACTCAGGTTTTTTTTCAAATGATGCCCGCAATGATGCTTGCTATGGGTGCGTCCTTGGTGGGTTTTATTTATTCTTTTTCTTTCTCCTGGCTGCTTTAGAGAAGCTAATTTATTTCAGCTCTTTGATCTCAGCACTAAACTACCTGAACTTCCTCATGGAAGATGCCACAAGGGATAGGTACGGCAAGGGAGGAGAGTAGGGCAGCCAGCCAGGATGCTCAGGGGTAGGGATGAGGAGTAGCTAGCCAGGAAGCGTGTGCAGAGCAGTGGAGGGAGGAAGAAACATAGCAGATGGGAAGAATGACTAAGCCAGCTCCTCCGAATGCTGGTAGACCTTGGTATCATGGAAATCTCCATAGAGCCCTCATGGAACCATGTGCCAAGAGAAAGTTGGATTTGTTTTTCTTAACAGTATATTCAGCAGCTAATTGATGTGAGAGAACCTCATTGAGAAAACAGCCCCATCAAAATTAGAGATAAGACTCAACAAGCTGTTAAATGTTTTTAGAGGTATCTCTTCATGGTTTTAGAGGTATCTTTGTTCTCATCTAAGAACTTGCTTTGGGATAGGAGGTGCCTGTGCCAAGCAGAGTACTTCTGAGCTCTGCTCACACAGTGAGTCTTGCATTGGCTTCAGCTTCTCAAAACAACCTTACAAAGCCAGCACCTTGCAAATCAGTATATCATTCCTTCTAATGCCGAGCAACTGTTTGTTACTAAAGGGTCTCAGACATAAATGCTTTTGTTTCTGGAAGATTATGATTCTCCCATTCCTCATATTTCCTGCCACACTTGTCTCTCATCATTACATCTGTGATCTAGGAATTGGCGTCAGATCAAAATTAGCTTCCTGTGCTCTTTCTGCTGTTCCCTAGGTATTTCTGGATGGTCCTGAATTCAGACAATAAGTGGGGAAAAGAGGTTATCTTAGAGCATCAACACAGAGTAGGAGATTCTTACGTTGAAATGCCATGAGAAATGGATTGTGAAATGCCTAATGTCTTTCTGGTGCTGTGAAAGAATACTCCAGGCAGTCTATGTTTGGGCTCATTTCTAGGTAACAGAATAAGGTAATAGGCTAGGTACTGTCAGGTGGAACAATATCTATTTAAAGGCTAAACTAGTTCTTCCCTTGTAACTTCGGGAAAATTAGAATATGGTGCTATTAGTGCTGTAATATGATGCAATATTGAGCATTTAGTAGAGAACTTAGTAAAGCCAACACCGCAAAAGCGTTAGATTTAAAATACAAGCAAACGAAAACCCAAAAGACACTCTTTAAGAGTACAGAGACAATGAAGAGACTTTTAATGTCCCCTATTGGTAGTTAGGGGCATAACCGCAGGTGTCATGACATCACAACCCAACACTGTTTTTTTCTAGGAATTAAAAGTCCGTCACCATAATTGAATTTCCGAGTATGGGAGGTTCAGCCTGAGATGGAGGATATGGGAACAGCGCGTGCTATCGCAGTAGGAAGGGGTACGTTGGAGGGCGAGGACAACATACAGCTAAAAATAATGAAATGATGAAAAAAATAAAAATGCAGTATGTTTGGTTTTTTAATGAGTCATTAATGCTGAAAGCAGATAAGCAGATGTGCATTAATAGGGCTATGAGTCCTCCTGCCAGCCAATTAATATGCACCTTCTGGATCTAGAGGTCTAGAAGGACAGAATTCAGATGAAAATTCAGGTTACATCTTACAGAAGTTGCAGTGGTCTCAGCAGTGGAGATGGACTATTTTCTCCTAGTCCTACAGGGACACAGCACTATGGGGCAAAATGCTGTGGAATCAGTCACTGCACCCTGGTGAGAGCAGGGGATTGTCCTGCTGGATCACAGCTTCTTCCAGTACTGGTATCTGTCTGCTCTGGAGAGGATGGCACTGGTCACGCTCTCTCCAAACTATGAAGGAGAGGTGATCCCAGTCCCTAAGGACTTGTGATCAAAGAGAGACAAAGGCTGAAACAGGGAGCTGAGACAAGGTTTGAAGGACCTGCTGGTATCAATTGGTCGTTTTCATTCTACCCGGTAGCTATTGGTTTGGCAGTTTTCCTGGGGTTTGCAATAAAGCCTTCATTTGAAGATGGAAAATGCAGGAAATTGATTCATTTACAGATTTTTCCAGAGAGTGTATGCATGTCTGAGGAGCAAAGGGAAGGGCTCTTGCTGAAGCAGATGCTGGCCTCCTTGAAGTCCTGGCAGGGTGCCTCCTGCCTTACATGACACAGGATCCGCCCCGGATCAAGGCTTCTCTGACCAACCCCTCCAAAATAGACAGATGTGGTTAAATAGGCTCAAATGCAGGGGTGTAATTTCAGAAATGAGGGATAAGGAGCAATTTCAGCCTGTAACACTGTGGGGTTGATACCTGATCTATGCAAAAGCCTGTTGCTTAATACAAAGAGATCATTGTGAGAAGGGAGGGAAAGTAGCAACTATATTTGCACATTCATTTCTTCTGCTAAAGTAATGCGCCAGAGACTTTGGAGAAAATTCCACTTGATTGACAAATCGTCAGCCTAGATTGGGAAAACAAGGAAACCAGGTCAAGCCATTCCCTGTTTGCTTGTTTTCTCTCTGTAATCATAATGTTGACTCTGAAAATATTGTTTTTTAAATGGGATATTAATTACCAAAATCCTGAGCTGTGAGCTGGATTCTTTTCTGGGCACAAAATTGATTGCTTATTAAATCTAAGAGATGGAAAACATTGGCTTGAGCCTGGTTGCGTGTAGGCAGATTTCCCCACTTTACTTTCATTTCAGGCTACTCATAAGGACGCACTGTGCTAGGAGCCAGGCTAGAGGACAGGTGTGAGCACCAACTTCTGGGTCCTTCAGTAAGAGTTGAGCTTATAGCCGGCAGGGCTTCCTTTGCTGCACTGCCTATACAACTGCAATAAAGATCCCACTCACGGAAAGACTAATGGAAACAAACGTTCCCTCTGTCTATCGCTTATTGTGGCTTGAAGGGTTAATGCTATATCCAGGCTCACCTAACTCCCCTCTGTCACTGTAGGCATATTCAGAGATCTACAAACACAGCTCTGTCCCAGATGAAGAGAAGATTTTTGTGGTATGTTCGTTTGGCAGCTGGAAAATATTCACACCCCTTGCCCAGAGTGAAACACAGTCCTCATTTACAGAGCAAAGTAAGGTTTTTCGTTCTCTACAAGTAATCGTATGCATGGTATTTGCTACCTGATGGGAAAAGCAGGATTTCAGTGTTCTTTTACCCAGTTCAGCTAAGGCTGCAAGCAAAAGCATCACTGTGTTAAACTTGTGCTTTCCTACCCGCTTCCTCGCCTCAAAAGTTGCCTTGGAAAAAAACCTCTGAACTGAAATAAACGAACAGCTGAGGCGATGGCAGCCCACAGACCAACAGCTCCCTCAGTGCTATGCTCATTCATCAGGATTCCTTCACACAGCCCTGACGGCTGCCGAACAAGTTGTTGCTGGGTTGAGTTTTTTTAAGGGAGAGACAGTTTTTCAGTGAATTCTCCTGAACATCCTTCACTTAGAAGAGTAAGAATCTGTCGAAACAAGCCAAGTCTAGGGCTCACTTTCTGCCTTTGCTTCCCCCGTTACCCCCTTTAGCCAGGCGAAGGACTGACTTCTCCCTGCACCGCACCGCACCGCGCCGGCTCCCGCGCCCCACTCCCCGCTCCCGTCGCCCCATCCAGCTCCGGCTCCGCTACTGCCTCGCTGCCCGGCGGTGGTGGCACGGTCCCGGGAAGCGGGTTCGCGCCTCCCCGGCGCTGCCAGCGGAGGACTTACAGGTGTCGGCTCTTCCCCGGGATACCTGCGGACCCCGCAGCCGCGCCCCGCCACCCGCACCTCCCTCGAGCCCGGCGGAGACCCCCCGCGCCCCGGCCCGGCTCACCGGCGGAGCAGGCGAGGCGAGGCGAGGCGGCAGCCGCCCGCCGCCCATGCACGGCGGCAGAAGGGAGCCGGCAGCTCCGTCAGCGCGTCCGCATCCTCCCGGGCCCGGCGCTGGCACCGCCGCCGCGGCACCTCCCCGCCCGCAGACCGGCCCCGCCGCTGCCAGCGCGGGGAAACCACTCCCCCGGCAGCGCCGGCGGGGCGGCGCGCAGCCACGGCCCCCCAGCACGGGTCGGCCCCCGCCGCGCCCCGGCCGCCCCGCGGGGGGGAAAGCGGAGCGCAGCCCTCTCCTTCCCTGCGTGTTGTGCCCCGAGCAGCTCCCCTCTCGCCTTGCGCACGGGTGTGGGGCTAACACGGGCTCGTTCCCTGCTGAGAAAAGGCTGAATGCAGCAGCACAAACTTCTGGTTCTGTTTTGAGGGGCGCGGGTGCTGCGCCCACGGTCGGATTCCCATCTGCATCCCGCTCCCGCGGCAGCATCCCTCCACCACCTCGCCCAGACGGGCCACAGCGCAGGGGCAGTAATAATGGGCTTCCCCGTAGCAGGGGGCTGCCAGAATCCCACTTCATACCCACTGGATAGAGGTTGGAAGGGGATTAGCTGCAGTTCTGCTTGCATCTGTGATGCTGGGGAAAGAGACAGAAGACATCTGCAGTCGAGTGAGGCACTGAGGCTGAAGCCCAGGGAGCAGTGGCGGTGGAGGGATGTGGCCCTGGAGGGATGTTATGGAGGAGCATGGTCCTCCCTGCATTCCCCTGGGAAGCACCTCAAGTGCAGGTGTGAGGGGGGCCAAAACCTGCCTTCCTCTGAACATCGAGTGACTGGAGATGTGGGATCAGCCTGCAGAGGCGCAGCCCCAGGGGTTCTGTATTCACTTGTCTCCAGGGGCAGTGGGGCTCTAAGGAGGAGCATGCACCATGGTTGCTGGAACATGTTTTTTCCATTGATTCATTTCCCAAGAGTGGTGCTTCCAGCATGAACACATGAGAGCATGATGGAGCAGCGTGAGCATAAAAGGGGAGATGGGTGTCAACCAGGGGAGGCCCTTCCAGGACTTGGCTTATGTGAGGTCCTACAAAACCAGTGCCAGCATGCACTGACAGCAGCAGGCACATGGAGCATCCAGGGGAGGCACAGCTGCACGCACTGGAGCCTCTGCCCAGCCAGCAGCAGGCAGGGGAAGAGGAGGCAATGTGGAACCTCCTCTTTGATCTCTGCTTGGGCTAACTAGTTGTCAGGAAACAAGGAGCTGGATCACCATTTCAGGGTGATTTGCGCTTGGCTGTTGGGGAGAAGAATGTCAGCTGCTGGTGATTTAAGGCAAGACACCCCCCTGTTTCTGTGAGCAATGCTGAAAGGTAACTGAATGAGCGCAGTGGGGCACTGGTGGCAGAGCATACTGTGATTCAGCTCTTCATTCACCCAGGACAGTGGACAGGAGAGATCTGGGCCCATGCCCAGTGAATCTATTTGGGAGTGAAGGCATATCCTTCCAAAGGATATATACAGATGTATGTACTCTCTCCATACAGAGTGTGTCTACCCAGGTATTTTCCAGTGCCAGGGTTACTCCAGCTCAACAGTCGCCCAAGAACTGGTTGTGTCAGCTCTCCTTCAGGAGCTGTTCCTGAACTGTGAATTTTACACACTGTGTGCTTTTTACATGCTCCTTTTGCAAGTGTGCATAAAACGTAGCCACCAGTTTAAACCTATACCTGCAATATATACCTTCAGTGTATAATGACAGTGTTATGAGAATGAACTCTGCCATGGCAGTGGGCTGGCCATTTGTTTCTGGCAGTTTTATTCCCAGACTCGTAATAGTGAGTTATACTTGCTTGAGAACAACAACAGTAGGGATATTAATAGGGTGGATATTAAACCTGGCTTCCCAGTAACATTGGGAACTGTAGGATATCTCTAGGAAGAAGGTGTCTGTGTGATTAGAACCTTAGGGTGATATTAGGGAGCCTAGGTACCCCATCATGCGCAGTGCAGGTGGTGGCTGGGACACAGCAGGATCCACCCATGGGGCTGGGCGATTTGCCCCACTGAGTGAAACGGATGAACTGCTGCCACTGTGGCTGCCCACTATGTCTAATGGCACCAAAATCTTGCAGGGAGGCTGATGGGAACAGTGCAGTACCAACAAGAGAACTTTCCCTCTGCTTCTGCTCCTGCTCTCCACAACCCACAAGCAGGTTCCTGCCTGCACTTTATCCCGAGTTGCTTCATCAGAAGCTGCAAAAGGCAAGGAGGAGAGCAGGGGCAGTGTTTGACTGCTGCTGGGGAAAAAAAAATGGTTTAAAGCTGTTTTGAGTTTGGCAGAAACAACTATTTATTTTTGTTTGTGGCCACAAGGAAGAAAAGAACAAACTCCTGTCTCCACCACAGGATCTGTGTAGTCCTGAGTGGCAGATATGCCTCTGCAGCACATGGGCTGAACCAAGCCCTGTGGGTGCTGTGGGATGTGCTGCCTGCCTTCAGCCCACACAGTGCCCTGCAATGTGGTGGGGCTTTGCTCCTGCTCCTTGCAGAGATCATGGTGTGGAAGTGGATGGTTGTGCCTCTTCATGAGGGGTTTTCAGGTACCAGGTAAGCTCAGAGCCTCTCTGTCCTTCCTCCCATGCAATATGTCGGGACCTTTGAGGGCTGGGCACTGGCTGAGGGCTCTCTTCCTTTCTTCGGCTGTCACTGGGCAACAGGCAGCTGCTAGCTGAGACTGACTGTAAAGCAGCTGGCTAGGACACTACCCAGACAGAACACCAGGGATAATGAGGAATGATGTGGACAACAAGAGGAGGTGGTTGAGGTTCCTTTGGAACATGAGAAATCTGCAGACTCTGTTTGATGGTCCTCATTTAGCAGTACCTCCACTGGCTGTATCTGATGAGGAAATGTGACTCTTCTTCTCTCACAGGAGCACTTGGATATGGTCCATGCCTCTGCCTCAAAATGTGTCCATGGCAGCTACTGAAAATGTTCAGATGAAGTCACCAACATCTTCCTTGTGCTATCCAGGGATGTTTTGGAGTTCCGTTTGCAACCTTTGAGGCTTCAAGCGGGGAATTCACTTCCTTCCGTGGGCAAGTTGACCAGACACCACTTGGGAAAGCAGAAGATGTGGGTGGGATATCCTTCATGTGGGCTCCTGGAAGCCCCATACTGTGGTTTCTGAAAGCCACTGCAGTTTCTCAAATGTGCTGGACAGCAAAGGCTCTCTAGATGATGAACAGTGTCAAGTCAGCCGGTGTTATTCCTGCAAACTGAATCAAATCAGTTTGCAGGAATAACACTGAAGAGACTGAATTTCATTTCATAGTTAATTATGCCAGGAGACCCCAAGTATTGGATAGGTGTCTTTATTAAATAAACACCGTGGAAATAATTCTTGGCTCCAAGAGAAGGGATTTTCAGATCTGGAGTAAGACTGGTATGAGAAGGGCACTCATCTTGAACACTAAGTCAAGATAAAACCCCATGGTCAGGAGGCTTAGTGAGATGTGATGGTGCTGAGGCCCTGGGTGACACCAGCTGTATGTGGCCATCTCTAGTTTCTCAGGAGGGAGCCACATACGAGCCCCCATTGCCAGCACTGCTGTATCACAGAAGTCCCTATCCTGAGCCCATGACAAAATCTGACATTATGGTCAAAGGTATCCAGGTTAGATGTGCCATTTCCACAGGGTGGATGCTTGCAGCAGTGCTTGCACACATACTTGTCCATCTTCTGTATCTTCCTGTAGAGCTCTGTGCAAGAGATCACACAATCATAGAATAGTTAGGGTTGGAAAGGACCTTAAGTTCATCTAGTTCCAACCCCTCTGCCATGGGCAGGGACAACCATGCCACCCAGCTATCACCTTGCTTCCTCATGGTGCCTTTGCTGTTTTTCTCTCGTGCCTTAACAAGTCACTGCACCAGCTGAGCACTGATACAGGCAACTGCCCATCCACGCAACATATATACAGCGGTGTGTCTTACCAAAACCACAAATGCTATTAGATGAAAGAAGCCAATTTCTTTTGCTTCTGTTGCAGAGTAACTTCAGAAGCAGGGACAGACATGCTGGCTCAGCCAGAGTGAAGGAATCAGATAAACATGCATGATGCTTTGGCTTTATTAATCATTGAATTTAATGTTGTAAATTTGACCTTTCTTCTCCCATCTCTCTCCTCTCGTGGGCACACATCTCACTATGAATCGTGAGATGTCATACCTTCTTTGTTGTGCAGATCACCTTGTGAGTGCTCTGAGACAATTAATCATTCCAGTCCTGACTGAAAATTCTCAGTCCTTCAATTTTCTGGTTGCATTTGACTGAGTAATGTCCTTGCAGAGATGGGGAAGAGAAGAGTTTCCAATTCATTTGCAGATATTTAGTTATTTTAAAAGGTGTTTTTCTGAAGCATCTCATAATACATAAAGTCCCACGGCTACATATGCTGAAGGAAAACCCAAGCAGCGCACCTCCTCAGTCCAAGCAGGCATGGGCAAGCTGCCCAACAGCAGGCCCAGCTCTCACAAATCAGGCAGCAGCAAAAGGGATCAGTTCTTGCCTAGTACAAGGGCTTTTGGGTCAGAAAACCTGGTCATGCAGTGGCACTGGTTGCACTGGAGAAGGTAAGGTGTATTGATATGCACTGAGCATGAGAGTCACAGAGGCTTCTTCAGATGTCAGGGCTTTGGGCTGGGAAAGTGATAAAGAATCACATAGAGCTTTCTGATATTAAATATAAAAAACTTACTGGGAAGAGGAGAGTAACTTTCTGTTAAAACACATGTCTTTCCTTGGCTGTAGAGCTCCTACCTACATCCTTTCCCCAACCCTTCAGGCTTCACTCCCTGAAATGCTTTTGAGGCCACATCCCTTGCCACTGTGCAAGGACTGTGGCCCTGCACAGCCCACACATGGGTGTGCAACACTGCAAGTGTTATTCATGGGGTAAGACGTGTAGGGATTGACATAACAGCATATGTATAATGCCCTGTATAACGCCAAAAGTTCATTTAAATCATACGCTTAATGTTAGTGACAATAGTGAGTTGCTATGACTTACAGTACTGGCTTTTCTTCCTACTCCAAATTTGGTCCCTTCTGGCACTGGATCACGGATCATCAGATGTGGTCTATAGGCACAGGACTGTCCTCCAACAGCCCGTATTCCCTCCTGGAGGCTGTGGTTGTGAGTATGGTTGCTATGGTGGTAGTGAGACAATTCAAATGACTTTATAACCAGCTGAAGGTACCAACTGTTTCCAGGATACCATATATCCTAATCAATCTCAGCTCTGACAGACCTTGGAGCAAAGCCAGGTCCAACGACAGCAGTTGGTGGCTTTTAATGCTTTTCCTCCTTCTTCAGCCCTCTAGGGTTAGCTTTGCTGCATGGGTTTGAAGCTGCAGCTCAAGACAAAAGAAATCCTCCATCCTTTCTGCATGTGGTATCTTTCCTTCTGCATCCTTTAACTTCAGCCACAAAGTGCACAAAAAAAATGTATGAAGTTATCACCACTATTCTGATCTCTTGGCCTGCCAGAAGCTGAACTGGCTTCCTCGCACTGACTGATGTAGGTGCTGCCCTTTAGCTGAGAGCAGGGAATAATGGATCTCTTTGTTAGAGGCTCCTCCTAACAGGCTGTGCTGCTTCCCCTGCCAGGCCATTCCCTGTGGGTGGTGGGGGCTGGAAGCAATATGTTGGAAGTCACACTGTATCCCAACAGCTTGGGATTCAGAACTGTCAAGCAGTGGCTCATTGTTAGTACAACTTCTTCCAGAATGCCGGAAAAAGAAAAGGCAACTCAAAACTTTTTATGACCTGATGACACATGAGTCTGGTAGGAATCTGACTGTCTGTGAATCCAGAGGAATAGTGGAGGGGTTTGGAGATCTGCTGCTGCTAGTTACAGGGTTATTTTTTCCCTATAGATAGCGATGTGAGCCAGAGGACTCCTCCGATTTGCATCTGTTTCTTCCAGCTGGCTTAAATGGATCTGCTTTGTGGTGTAGGTGCTGCCCTGTGCTGGGTCAGCATTTCAAATGGATGTAGAGTTTTTTTCTGAGGGCTTCTTGTACCTTTTCCACAACTGAAGAACAGCTGAATTCCCATTTTAGAGAGTTTCTGACTTATTTAAGCCCTGAGCCCTGAGGTGACTTACGTAGTCCCAGGTAGGCAGCTGGGCCAGCTGTGTCCTGTAAGTCTGGATGAGTTTGCAGCATTAGGCTATGAAATGGCATGAAACAGCCCTCCTAATTGCTACTATTTTTCCCCATACTAGAGAATTTAGCTCAGAGCTGCCCTGTGTGGCACTGGGCAGGTCATCAGTGGAGGTGCTACAGAGGATTTCAATTTTCAGGGCTCTTCTGCATATCATGGTGACACTGTGTAGCTTAATGTTCGCAACTTTTCTTTTTCTTGAATCCTCACTTAGAGACAGGATGTTTAAAACAGCCACAGTTACCAGCATTAAAATACAATTAACCTGAACCTAACTTAGGTTTATGGCTCTGCTTAAAGCTTCTAGGGGTGTAAAGCCTGTTTTGTAAGCTGCTAGTCTATGTCTTTGCAATCCATCAATAACGTGCCATCAATCACTGTATATAGAATCAGAATCATAGAATCATAGAATCATAGAATAGTTAGGGTTGAAAAGGACCTTAAGATGAAGACAGGCCAAGAAAGACCTTATGAAGACAGGCCAAGAAAGTTGAGGCTGTTCAGCCTGGAGAAGAGAAGGCTGCGTGGAGACCTCATAGCAGCCTTCCAATGTCTGAAGGGGACCTATAAGGATGCTGGGGAGGGACTCTTCATTAGGGGCTGTAGTGATAGGACAAGGGGTAATGGGTTAAAACTTAACTTAAACAGGGGAATTTTAGGTTGGACATAAGGAAGAAATTCTTTCTTGTTAGGGTGGTGAGGCACTGGAATGGGTTGCCGAGGGAGGTTGTGAATGCTTCATCCCTTGGCAGTGTTCAAGGCCAGGCTGGATGAGGCCTTGGGTAATATGGTTTAGAGAGAGGTGTCCCTGCCTATGCAGGGGTGTTGGAACTTGATGATCTTAAGGTCCTCTCCAACCCTAACTATTCTATGATTCTATGATCAACAAGTTCCAACCCTCTTGCCATGGGTAGGGAAACCTCACACTAAACTATGTCACCCAAGGCTCTGTCCAGCCTGGCCTTGATCACTGCTAGGGATGGAGTATTCACAACCTCCCTGGGCAACCCATTCCAGTGCCTCATCACCCTAACAGGAAAGAATTTCTTCCTTATATCCAACCTAAAATTCCCCTGTTTAAGTTTTAACCCATTACCCCTTGTCCTATCACTATGGTCCCTAATGAAGAGTCCCTCCCCAGCATCCTTATAGGTCCCCTTCAGACACTGGAAGGCTGCTATGAGGTCTCCACGCAGCCTTCTCTTCTCCAGGCTGAACAGACTCAACTTTCTTGGCCTGTCTTCACACAAGAGGTGCTTCAGCCCCACATCATCCTCATGGCCCTCCTCTGGACTTGTTCCAGTAGTTCCATGTCCTTTTATGTTGAGGACTCCAGAACTGCACACAATACTCCAAGTGAGGTCTCATGAGAGCAGAGGGGCAGGATCACCTCCTTTGACCTGCTGGTCATGCTCCTTTTGATGCAGCCCAGGATATGGCTGGCTTTCTGGGCTGCAAGCACACATTGAAGCTGACTCATGTTCATTTTCTCATTGACCAGCACGCCCAAGTCCTTCTCCGCAGGGCTGCTCTGAATCTCTTCTTTGCCCAACTTGCAGCTGTGCTTGGGATATCATTTGCTTTATATTATCAGAACCTCGCACAAGTCTCCTGAACTTCTAGCATGCCCATAGATCCACTAGCTCCTCATTTACTGTTTGGATTTGCCTGATCCCTCCAGCTGGAAGAGTCTGCAAACACTTTCCGCTTCACAAAAGGGGCACTCCACCTGGGCAAGCAGTCCTGGCATCTGCTGAAACAACAGATTTGGAAATGTTAGCCTGTTCCATGAATCTCCAGGTTAGAGGGTCACAAAAGTCCCCAAGTTAACAAAAGACTTTTCTCAAGGCTCTTTTTTTTCCTTTAGGAACCAGCTACCTTCAACACTTCCTCCATGACCAAAGAGAACAGCTTGAAAAAGCCCTGATTTTCCAAAAATAAGCAATTTAGCTATGTAAATAGAAAGTTATGGGTTTCTTTAAAGGCTATGTTTGAATACACTTTTTCCATGAGTCCCCCTTGACAACATTAGATCTTCCTGGCTTCTCATTTTAGATGATTTTGTTTTAAAATATGTTCAGAAACTTAGGTTCTAATGAAAGACAGTAATTACTCAGCTAACAATGAACTTAACCAACCACCCGAGGAGTCAGAATGATTTACAGCTTTCAAAGGAGCTGATGCTAGCTTGCCTTTTGTGTTTCTACTTAATGCCTCTCTAATATTCTTCTCTGGTCACAATGACTTTCTGAACGGGTTGGTTTTATTTTTTCTTAAATAGAAAGCTAAGTCCCTCCACCACCTAATTCACTGCATACAAAAGAAGATTTAATATCCTCTAAATGACTATAAAGAACAAACCTAACAGATGGCAGACTTCATTGCTCAAGGGGCATGCAGCCTGCTTTTCTTGAAGAAGCATTTCAATGTGGTTTTGAAAGACAGAGTCACTAGATGTATTAATCTTTTCCTTAGTGGGGTGCTGTGATATAACTCACTAAGAAGAGGGAAATACAGCTTGTGATCTAACAGAAGAGACAAGCACAGCTGCATGAGGAACCTTTTATCCTAATTCCTCAAATCTCTTTGAGATTCACGTTAGGTACGACCTTAAGCATCTCTGCATCAGTTTTGAGATGTAACGTCTGGATCCTAGGCAGAACTTTACAAACTTGGAGGAAGATATATGAAAGTTACTAACATTCAAAGATATATTTTCCAGATTTAAAACAAGGATATTGCTGGCTGATTATATAATCAGTGCTCTTCAGGAAGAAACGGTTCTGCTTCATTCTCTTTCCATTTTTCCTGTGTCAGAAGCCAACTTGCTAACAAGATTAATTGATTAAAAGGACTCCTTTAGGAACAAATGTCTTACATCTCACTTATTTTCCAAGTATTCGGCTGCATAATTCATCTGACACATAGCTAAATAATTTCTCTTCATGACTATCTGAGAAGCAATCACAACATTTACATATGGACCTATTGTTCAGACTCACTTGCTAAGTAATTTATTGGAATAATCTGTGCTCTGTGGCTAATCTCTCACTGTGGCCAGTTCCTTGGGAGATGTTGATATTCTGATGATGTGATGTGTTTCTTTTCCCAAGTGGGTGAGTGTAACTTTCTGGAATTATTTTGTGATGTAAGTGGTTGTTATTACAAGTTTGAAATGTGTTTTCATGCTAAATTCACACTGGGTGAGTATTCCTAGCAGAAAATGTGTTTTATAGGATAATTGTGGAAAGCAAACATGAAAAAGGAAGGAACATAGTCAAAGCAAAGCCATAAAAAGATTCAGATGAACATAAATGTGTTTGCAGGACACACTTATCTCTGTTGTAAAGCAATGTGATAAAGGAGGAGACCTCAGATTTGCAAGGTAGGAATTGCTGTATGCCAGCCAGCTACATATTGTATATGGACAATTTCGAAGATGATCAGCTGCCAGACATGCTACCAAACAAATATAACCCACCATCACTTGTGCTCTTCTTGGGATATAAGTTACACAGCAAAGTGCCAACCAAAGCAAAGTGTAAAGTTACATACCAAATGAAGAAAAGCAAGAAAAGATAAGAAGGGCGTATTAATGCGATGGCAGCAATCTCGATATTAAGGATTAAAAAAAATAGGTTATTTCATGTCTCCAAGCTAACACAATAGCCTGTAGTAATAGCCACTACTTGAAAAGCAAGAGAATAATTTCTATCATGAGTAAGTGATCAGCTTTCACCCTGAATTTGGAGATCTGATCCCCATATCTTTGGAAGTGCTGCTGGGAGACCTGCTTGGTAACAAGAAAAGAATTCAACCTAACAACAGTCCATTCATCCTGGTGCTGCATCAGGCAAAAAAACAAGCGTTTATCTGGAACATTAATTCTCTGCAGACCTTTGCTTCAAATCATGTTCTCTGTATGCCAGTAGGTATATTAATATAGCCAGAGGCCTTACTCTCACTGAAAGTCAATTGAACTGTGTTTCTCCCCACTGTAAGAGTAGATTCAAATGGTATACCTGTCACAATATACTCATATGGCTCAATAGGGGAAAACAACTATTCCAGATTTAATCCCAGCTATCAATTGGTAAGACAGGTTGCAGTTTTCTCCTGCTGTTTCTCCCTACTAGTATACTAGTATTCACATCTTTCTCTAAATTTCAAAGGATGTCTTTGGGCCAACTAGAAAAGATATTGGCTTTTTTAGAGCTTTGTCCATGTCTATACAGAGATGGTATTTTTCTGCATGTGTGCATATATATATATATAGTGCAAGCTGTACCTAACCCCCTGGTCCACACTCCTTGGTATGACAGTCTAAGACCCTTCTCTTAACAATCCTTGTGTACACAGTTTGCTCAGTACTCGGGAGATGTCCTGAGGTCCAGTGATCCCTTGTTTTATACTGTGCTCTACAAATTTACTGGCAGTACACTGTAGGATGCCTTTCCAAAACTACAGGAATACTGGTCTGGGGAGGTAAGTGTATGAAACTGCCAAACTCCCATGATTCACATCCTTTCCCTTTATCCATTAATGTTCCTGGCACCATTTTCAAATTACTATTGGGCAGCAGATGGAAGGCATGCTGCTAAGTGCTATGATTATGAGGTTCATTAATATGGGTGGGATTATGCACATGCATTTGTAGTTGGGTAAGCAGAAGAATTTGCATCTGGGGTTTCCTAAGACATTGGGAACTGAGGTGATACAACGTAGGAAATGATGAGAAGAAGATGAGAGCAAATTTGCAAAGCAGTTTTACTTGAAAAAAATTTTGTTTCAGGGTTCACATAGGCAGCAACAACTGGTGGTTCCCAGGTAGCAGTGCAGAGCTGGATGGCCACTGCCTGTGACAAAGCTTTTCGATGACAAAGACCAACTAGAGATATGAGCAGAACCCAGAGCTACAAGAGAAGGTGGGCCATGAATGCACCCGTCCAAGTGGGCAACCATGCCACCATGACCTCTGGCATCTTATTGCTGATCAGGAGCTCACCAGCTGGGCTTGGGACATCAGCTATAGCACATGTTGTCATGGGAATTGGAAACTGGTTTCTGCTTTGTCATATCATAAACCTAGAACTGTGTAAGTGTTGGTGCTGGCTTTAAAGGGTTGTAAATGATAGACACACATGCCTAGTCTTTGCCAGCAGGAAAAGGTATTTTCCATGCATTTGCAGAGTCTGACTGATCACTATAAAATATTCACTTACAGTAACGTGATGTGAAAAGGTCTGTGATGCCGTGTTATTGCAAAAAATAGAGTCTGGGTTCTGGAATGAAGAAGGGCAGTTTAATTCTAGAAAGGCTATGAACATTATGGTTCCTCTTCTTTTTTTCTGGGCATCTGGATTCAGTGTATACTCTGTTTCCCTGGCCAAGGAAGCTCTCTGTTAGTGGTTTGGGTATGAAGGAAGAATTATTTAGCTTTGTGCAGAGTGGTTGCAGATGATCATTGGCATGTACTTGAGGAAGACGGATAGGAGGGAGATAGTACTTCATGAGAAGGGTGAGTGTTTCTCATCATGATATGCCTCATGTGATAAGTGCCTGAAGGTTTTTTGCACATCCTAAGAAGAGAGCTATCCTGAAGGAAATAGTGGAGCAGGAATGTGAGTGGGAGCACGAGGCAGAAATTTAATATTTTTGGCAGATGGTGAAAGTGTCTCTGCAAAATGACCAAAATAGGCATGACCACAACATAATGGATGTTTAGTGTGCTAGGGGCAGAGAGTGAATTTTGGCCTATGAATTCATTGTAGCCAAGGAAATGTCTTTGTGTTTGATGTACTGATGGAGTATGGGCATGATCTGTCATTTAGGGGTTGAGCTGGAACTAAATGACCTTTTTCAGTCAAATGTACCTAAACAAATGGGAGTGAGTAAAGTAATACAAGACATGCTGAATAAACCCCAAAGACTGCAGTGGGGAAATATAAAAAAGTAATGGTTGTGAAAGAAATGCCTGGTTGGGTTAAGGATGTGCAGGACCACAAAAAGGTGCCAAAGTGGGGCTGAGAGTAATGAGAGCCCCAGGATGGTATGTGCCCTGGCTTGCAGGGGGCTCTCTGTGCCAAATCCAGTCTTCCCACATGTTTGACTCAGTATTGCCCATGCTATCCCTCCTTCCTGTTCTTTGGGAGCACCTGAGAAAGTGCCATCTCCCTGCTGTCTCTGCAGCCCCTCTGCTGGGATGTGTTCAGTCAGCCCAGGCACAAATTCCCTCACACATTTTCTCCATTCAGGTACCTTTCAGTCTCCCTGTGTGTGGTAATGCTTCTCTTCATATAGGCTGTGTGCTACAAGTGCTAAGGGAAATGATAAAACCTCTAAGTGCTTATTGTCCCTTCCCAGTTTCCATAGCAACCATGATAAAATGTTTCTTTTCCTATGTTTCAGGAATGCCATTCACCTCCTTTCTTCCCATTCTTCAGTTCCCTTCTGGAGGAGGTGATGTTTACCCGGCTGCTTCCAAAGGAAAAGACACCTATGACAAAGGCTCAGTGCTGCCTGCACACCCAGGGCAGACATTAGAGCAAATGGGGTAGTGCTTAGTAGCTGGTACAAACTCCCTAGACCCCAAAGGGGTCTTGTCTGAAGAGGCAATGGTCATGCCAGGACTGCACTGGGAGCCGGCTTTTCTCATGGTTGCAGGAGTGGAAAATGAGAGCCATCTCTCTCTCAGGAGAGTACCTTTGCCATGCAGGAGTGTGCTGTGCCATATGGGTTCTGATTTCCCTTACACAGAAGCTACAGATCAGCATAAGCACACTGCAAATTAACTTAGTTTCCCAGCCATCTTCCTAAGCACTTCACAGCATCCTAAAATCTGCATGCACTTTAGTCAGCCTCAGTAGCTCAGTTACAGGAGCTCACTGCTGATAGCTCACTTTCCTAATAGGCTGAGTGAAACAATGACCTAGAGAACCTTTTCTGAAGAGTTTTTCTGTCTGGGATGTATTACTGTTATACATAGACTGGGTTTGCAATGTGCTTAATTATCTAACCAATGTGTTGCTGGTGCACTGAATCCTGCATTGTAAGAGCTGTGCAAGTGTACCAGCGACAAAGGAATAGGATGTGAGGATAGTGAGTATGGCTGTTGACTGTGGGTGGACATGGTAGGCAGCAAACCTCCAAGTCTTGGATGACTGAGTTGTGTGATGCATGTACAGAAGGGAGAGGGAAACAACAACACTGGCATGTAGTCAAGATGTCACTGGAGCTGTGGTGGGGACACAAGGGTACAAAGGAGTTCAGTCCCAGTAAGGTCAGTATCACTTGGTTAATGTTTGGAAACCTATCAGAATTGGCAATGTTGGTACCAGAGCCTGTTGAAGATTAGGAGCTCTAGTTCACTCAAAATAACATTTTTTCTTGACTATTTTTCTTTTTCATCTAGAGTTTCAGCAGATTTGGGCCCAAAGACCTGTAACCTCAAGGCTTCTTAGCCCAGAAAAAGACTTTCCAAATATATCTTTCTAACCCCACAGTTTGCAGTACTCCCAGCCTGGGGATGTTAGGGATCCAGAGGATGGCACCCCAGAGCCTGGCCTCAGATTTTGTCAGTTGAAACTGAATCTTGCATGTAAGACATTCAAGACCTGGAGAAAGCAGATCTTGGACAGAAAGCTGGCTGGAAAGCTTCCAGCCAAACATAGCTTGAAATGTGCCTTCATGAACCCTATAAAACAAACAGCGTCACTGGGAAGTCAACAAGCACCTACTCATGGGTGTTTCTTATGGGTCCATTTGCTTGGGCAAATGAAAGGCCCGAGGTGCAGGCCATCATCCCTCCTTTTAACTGTTGTCTTGCTCCCTGGACTGGTGCTGTCTGGTGTCCTGGCATGGCATGGAGGGCAGCATCCACTGAAGACCACGATGAGCAGCAAGGGCCAGGCTGCACCAGGTTCAGCACCATCCTCACAGTTTCTCATCAGTGCTACAAAAGTGACACACTTTCTCCATATCCTCATTTTTATAGGAATAAAATATCACCCTGCTCCACCAAACACTACTTCTGATGCTTTGAACTGTGAACAAGAAAAAGAAAGTACAAAAATAATACTAGTAATGGCATATTAGGGCCAAAGGGGCAGCATATGGGGACCAGATGAAAGCCAGAAACAGATGTGTTATAGACTGGAAATGGCTAATCTGTGCCAGTTGGCTTCAAGGCCAGAGAATGGTCCCTGACCTGATTTATTTATTATTTCAGGCCTAGACTAGCCAGCAAGTTTGGTATGGAAATGAGTAGCACGAGGACATCAGGCACTTCTTATGCAAACAGATTTAGTTCCTCTGGTGTAATATCTCCTTAATGAAGGTCTTGTGGCAGCACCTGGAGGTACAGATGTGTTGTTTAGCTTGCATAACAGGCTCATAAGAGTACTTAGGATGAAGTATGTTACGCTAGAGGTTCTTCAAATTGGTAAGGTGACCAAAATCGTCAGAGCTGCCCAGCTCTTCTGTACCTCTTGTCATTTCAGTGGTGGTGTTACGAACTACCCATAATTGGCCAAATACCTCACAGACTTATTATGGGACCATTTCTACATGGACCTAGCCCCTATATGATCAGTGTACAGAATGGGGACAATCCAAGGTTGGAGGATATTAACTAACATTAGTTTGGATTTTCACTCCTCTAGTTTACGAGTAGTTCTTTGGAAATCAGCTTCGGATTCCTAGGTCTGTTGAAAGAAAGGTATTGGAAGGAGGACTTAAAGAAGAGGACCAAAGAAGGGACCAGCTGCACAGCTAATTCCACATAATAGCCATGAGCATCTCATCTATCTCCCCATCATTCCCATTACATCTGAATAGACCTGTTGTAACGAAGCATTGAGAGGTGAAAGAGGGGGTTAGTGTACTAGTCTATTACTGCTGGAGATGTCATTTTCAGTTTGATGGAGGTCAACACAGGAAAATAAGTGTGGTCGTCTCAGCTGATTCTTCAGCACATATGTGGTGACTAATTTTCTTGAAATCTGGTATTGCATTAGTTAAGAATTTGCATAAATGGCTCTGAGAGAGGAGACTGTGTTTCTATCCTCTTGGTTTTATTTAACATTGTACCCTTATTACATGGGGTTTACTTTTCTGGTGTGATGCATTTTCCCTCTCTTGGATAAAGCAAAGTTATATCTACCCAGAGACCTGCAAAGTATACAAATGCGGCTGAGTTGGAAAGGTCAGACTTAAGGATATGTTGGACCATGCCAAAGAGCAAGGTGAACAGATTAAGCTATATAAATATTTAAAGAGCTGTAATTAGGACTAACACGGCCCCACTCCCAATGTTCCTTGTGATACATGCACATGGCAGAAAAGTAACTAACCATGACCTTCTTGAACTTGATTTTCAACAGAGTGTTTTTCAATTCCTAAGATGTTCCTGGGTGGAAGTGGCCCCCTGGGAGGGGGCAGAAGATTTGTCATGGCTTTCTGTGAGTCCCGGAAAGAATCCCAGAGAGGTTGTAGAAGCAAACAAAGGGGAGAAGTTGCCTTTTGCCCAAGCGTTACCCTGTGCTGCTGGGGTCTGGGGCAAGGAGGCAGAGATTTGCCAGCATGGTGGAAGCTCTTGTCCAAAGACCAGCCAGACTTGAGGAGCCCTTGCTAAGGACACCAAGTGGCCCATTGTCACTGACATACAAACACCCTCTTCCTGGCAGGATGACTCCAGCTTATCCTTGGCCTCAAGACCATGTATTTGCAACTCCAAGACTCAGTTACAGCTCTCCTTGAAGCATGCAATCCGCAAGCTATAAATGCTCTAATTGGTACAAAGCACAATATCTTTTTTGCTTAGCAACACACGTTTCCATGAACAACTCATGCCACGACGCTCACTGTTGCTTCATCACTCATCAACCTAGCCCAATGCAAGGTCTCCATCCTTGGATGGAGGTAACGGGTGGCACAGCCATGCACCCTGCTGCCATATCCTGCAGCAGCAGCCACCTTTCTGTGCCCCTCTGCTCTGCTCTTGTGAGACCTCACTTGGAGTATTGTGTGCAGTTCTGGTGTCCTCAACATAAAAAGGACATGGAACTGTTGGAACAAGTCCAGAGGAGGTCCACGAGGATGATGGGGGCTGGAGCACCTCCCGTATGAAGATCAGCTGAGAAAGTCAGGGCTGTTCAGCCTGGAGAAGAGAAGGCTGTGTGGAGACCTCATAGCAGCCTTCCAGTATTTGAAGGGGGCCTATAGGGATGCTGGGGATGGACTCTTCATTAGGAACCGTAGTGATAGGACAAGGATTAATGGGTTAAAACTTAAACAGGGGAATTTTAGATTGGATATAAGGAAGAAGTTCTTTCCTGTTAGGGTGGTGAGGCACTGGAATGGGTTGCCCAAGGAAGCTGTGAATGCTCCATCCCTAGCAGTGCTCAAGGACAGGTTGGATGAAGCCTTGGGTGACATGATTTAGTGTGAGGTTTCCCTGCCCATGGCAGGGGGGTTGGAACTTGATGATCTTAAGTTCCTTTCCAACCCTAACTATTCTATGATTCTGTGATTCTATAAGAACCAGTGGGCCAGCCCAGGGGCTGGGCCACCATGACAGCCATCCTGGGGTTTATGCTCTTTGAAGCACAGCAGTAGCTCACCACTCTGGTGTCTCCAGGCAGAGGGCCAGTTGCTGAAAGGGAGTTGCTGCCTTCTTCAGAAGAGATCTGAGCTGTCTTTGTCGGAAGAAGAGAGTGAATGAGGGTCAGAGGCTTTTTCCAGATGGCCCATGGACAGACCCTGATGCTGGGTGGGAACAGAGGCGTAAATGCCCCCTGCAGCATCCTATGGAGGATGCTCTTGGTGGGGACCAGCCCCTGAAGGGCAGCTGATGTGGATCAGGGCTTAAGGCCACACCACATTTTTAGACCTTTGACTTTTCCAAACATGGCTCTGTGCCTGGGCCCCTTCCCACCACATGGCTCAGGAGGAAGAATTAGAATCACCATCTCTACAGTACAGCAGGCACATCTATTTGAAACCAATCATGGTATTGTTGGACAACATCAGATGGACTAAAGGAGAACTTTTGATGGCTATGAACCAGTTTTGGTGACATTTCTATTGAGAAAGGCTCACTGGTCACCTGAGGGAAGGAGGGAGGAAAGGAAAGGAAAGGAAAGGAAAGGAAAGGAAAGGAAAGGAAAGGAAAGGAAAGGAAAGGAAAGGAAAGGAAAGGAAAGGAAAGGAAAGGAAAGGAAAGGAAAGGAAAGGAAAGGAAAGGAAAGGAAAGGAAAGGAAAGGAAAGGAAAGGAAAGGAAAGGAAAGGAAAGGAAAGGAAAGGAAAGGAAAGGAAAGGAAAGGAAAGGAAAGGAAAGGAAAGGAAAGGAAAGGAAAGGAAAGGAAAGGAAAGGAAAGGAAAGGAAAGGAAAGGAAAGGAAAGGAAAGGAAAGGAAAGGAAAGGAAAGGAAAGGAAAGGAAAGGAAAGGAAGGAGGGAGGGAGGGAGGGAGGGAGGGAGGGAGGGAGGGAGGGAGGGAGGGAGGGAGGGAAGGAAGGAAGGAAGGAAGGAAGGAAGGAAGGAAGGAAGGGACATGTCCCTAGAGAGCCTGAAGCTTGCAAGCACAACTATACTGTGCAGGCCAGGAGCCTGCACCCAGACATAGCTCTCTGAAAGTGCCCATAGACCAAGAGAAATCATATACATACATAGGAAAAGGGGGGGAAAAATAAAAGGAAGAATCCTGTTTCCTGCCCTGCTCTTCCCTGCAGCTAAATTAATTGGGTCTTACTCCTGCTGTCTGTACACCGGCAATACTCCCACAGCACTGACTTTAATAGGAGTGCAGATTGCAGGATCAGGCCCACAGTGTCTTGGAAAAGATGAATAATAATCACTATGTGGAGAAATACTGCAGTTTGCAACTCAAAAAACGCTTTAAATCTGCTTAGCAATTTGTAACGCCCACAGAAGCACACTGTGTAAAGCTGCAGTTATGAGACAAATCACTTCTCCATTAAACACAACTCCAGGATGTGCCTTAAAGCAGCATGCACGGGGAGCAGGAAGGGCTGTAGGGGAGGACTCTGCAAGCAGAGAGGTGTGAGAAGCCAAGAGGGTTGCTTTCTACAGCTGTGTTATCCCTTTACAGTTATTTTCTGGGCTTGCAGCAATTAATCCGCATATGGCCTGACTCCAATGTCCATCCATCTGTGGACGGTTGTGTTGCCTCTCAGATCTAACCATCCCTCAGCTTGATGAAACCTTTTCTGGCTGGTCCATCAGTGTTCCTCCAGCCACCCAGTGTGCTGCTGGTGGTTATCCAACCTCACCTACAGCTGAGATATCCCTCCGCCATAGAGAAGTGCAACAGCAAGGCTATAAATGCACATTTTAAGAACCTTCCTCTTTCTTATTTAAGCCTTTGACATCATGCTAATCTTCTGGAAACAGAAAACACCTCCAGATGCAAGATGCCCTTGGCTGACTTGGAGGTGTTTCACACAGGAGGCACTGAGCTGCTTGGCAGGAGTGCATCTGTACCTCCCGCTGACCTCACCTGGATGATGTTGAGAGCGGGCAGCCCAGGCCAGCACTGGGAACCAGTGGGGAAAGGAGCACCGGGAGCCCACAGCAGTGAGCAAGGAGTGTTGTTGGCATTAATCCTCCTTGTTGTCAAGGGAGGGCTGGTTCTGGGAAGCCTTGTGATGGCTTGCAAGTGAGAACTCTTAGCAAAGACAGCCAAAATTGAAGAGGTCACTCTGAAATTAGCAAAGAGAGACAAAATTGAAGAGGTCACTCTGAAATTATCCAAGAGAAGCCAAAGCGAGGCAGACTCTGATGTTCAGCCTCCAAAGCAGGTAAAGACAGTGTCTCATGGCAAAACAATCCTGATCCATGGGACTACAGCCTGAACACATTCTTCCTACATGGCCAGCTAGCATCTCAGGGGTCCTCTCAGATTTGGGTGTGGTGTGCAACAGAATCACAGAATCCCAAGGGTTGGAAGGGACCTTAAGAGATCATCTGGTCCAACCCCCCTGCAAGAGCAGGGTAACCTAGAGTACATCACACAGGAACTTGTCCAGGCGGGCCTTGAATATCTCCAATGTGGGAGACTCCACAACCCCCCTGGACAACCTGTTCCTTCCCTTCTAGCCTACAGGGAGGGAACAAAGCTGTTAATTCTGGAGCCAGCAAGCCCTGCAGCCTAACACCCATCACGGCCATACTGGTGACGAGGGTGGATTTACTCTATCCTTGCCAGCTCTGACCCTCTTGTCTCCCCACGTGCCATGTGCAACAAGCCTCCACCACTCTCTGGTTATAATTTGATGGGTACCAGATGATGACAAAAAGCACTGGGAGAGACACTACCTGAACCACAGCCGTCAGTGGCAGGAGGCCATTTACAACAAATTCTTCGCCACGGGGTTGGCCAGGGTGACCTGGCTCTGAAGTGCCATCAGAGCAGAGTGGGCTACTAAGCACAGCTCTCTACTGAGAAAAGGAAAGACCTTGGACATGTTGGAAATAAAAGTGAGGTTTGAAATGCAAGGAGAGGGAGGACAGTGAGCTACACTGAAGCATCTACATGGACCATACAATGACATTTAAGCCTGACAAGGCTGGTGAAGAGATCCAAGTGGACTGGGGAATTAGAGAGAAGGGTCAGAGTCTCAGTGCAAGCTTTTATCTCATTCCGAGGGAAGGTGTTCGGAGACCTTGAATGAGACAAAAGGGTAGCAAGATAAACAGAGCAGGCAGCTGAATCCCTTGAGATTCTGAAACTATGATCAAAGGAAAATGCAAAAGAGGAACATGTTCTCAGTAAGCCAGAGGAAAAAGATTTATAGCGTAACAGTGGGGATCAGGTACCAGAGGAGGTATTTCAGCTTCTCCAGGGAACCCAGCCTGTCCCACACCAGGAAAGCACACACTCACACTGCAGGTAGAGCATGGGCAGGGCTGAGCAGAAAGGCCAAGTTTTCTCCTGCCTAGATTATGGTAAATGCCACAGATCCTAAGTGTTGGATCTGGGTTGGCATGAAACGATGTGTGAAAAATAAGATACCATATGTAAAGGGAAGATTTTTCACAGCAAGGGTGGTCAAATGCTTGAACAGGTCACTCACAGAGGCTGTGCTATTTCCATCCTTAGAGATTTTCAAAGCTCAATTGGGAAAGGCCTTGGATAAACCATTTTAATCTTGAAGTTAGACTTCATTTGAATGGGGGTTGGACCAAATGATCTCTGACAGTTCCTTCCAACCTAAATTGCTCCATGATTCTGTAACTTTATGATCTGAAATGACCTCAGGGTAATATTTTAAAGCTTCAAGATGTTTGCCTGCTGTACTGGAAACCCAAGCACTGTGATGCTTGGACTTAGAGAGCTGAAAAGGAGCTTACAAGAAAATGCCAGCTCCTAGTCATTCCTCAAATGAGTCGGATAACCAAAGTCAAACTTCCCCGTTTGCTCACAGACCGGGGTAGGTTATATGTCTGTGCTCCTGTTCTGAACTTGAGGGATTTTACCAGTCAGCGTTTCCACTGGGCAATGTAACTCAATTTACAAAGGAACAAAAGAGCATCTCTACTTCTTGCAAGCAGTCAGATACTTTTACTTTACATCCTATCTTAAGGCAAGTTTTAGTGCTTGGTTTGGGTATTGCTGTGCTGATGGGGGGAGAAGCAGGGACATTTTGTACACTCAGTCTCTTTGCAGATTTCATCCTGCCAGCCTCAACAGAGGGTATTTGGCTGTAACATATTTTGATCAGCCTGCTGGAAGAGCAAGCCCAATGTCATGGACCCTGCAGCCCTGACTCAGAGCAGGAGCTAGAGAAATAAGTATTAAAACACACCTGAAAAATAAACGTGTGTGTGTGTGTGGAATGGCAGAGACTAATCCTCAGTGACACCAATGGCAACATTTGATTTCAAACTGGTCATGCCGTATGCATCAAGGCATGCCCAGGATGTTTTCCCTTGCAGCTGTCAGTCACCCAGGACTGAATACCCCAAATAGATCACACTCAATTGATAGTTCTTCAGTAATACCTTGAGGCTTCACAACACGACAACCCTACAAAGACAGATGTTATGTGTGTAAGATATATCCCCTTTCCTCCACCATCACAGTGAAATTTCCAGTCTATTTTCTCCCTTGACCCACATTTTTGTAGCAGCTGCTTTTAAAGGAAGGAAAGAAAATGGGAAGCAGCTTTTTGATGGCTACTGAAAGGCCTGGGATGGCAGCAGCAGCCTGGGCTGAGGAGGACTAATAGGCAGTGTGCAACGTGAGGAGGTCAGAGGTGGCAAATAAGTGCAGTTTATCAGAGAGTTACAGAAAGAAAGGAATGAATCACATTGCTCTCATCACCACAGATGAGGTATAAATAGAGTTAATCAGCACTGAATGAAGGCATATTAACTCAAGGAGAATTATTCATGCACTGCAGGTGTTTTCCCAATCCTTGTCCATGGAAGTAATGAGTGAGAGAAGTAATTGGTGTCCAGCCCATCTCTAGCCAGCAGCTAATGCCCCTTCTGGACTGAATTAATCTTCCAAATTGCTATGTTGCTTTACAACAAATATTTCAACATAATGATCTTTTACTTATTATTATTTTGGGTAGCTGGTGAGTTATCGAGATTGATAGCATCCTCTGCAAGAGAAATAAAGAATCCAAGGGGAACTGATAATTCATTGAACTTTTGAACTACCTCCAAGTCACCTCTCTGGGACTTGAAAATTATGATGTATTATTTATCCAGCCCTGGCTGTGCCTCTCACAGTGTGGTAGAAAGCTTCAGGAGAGTAATACAACACAGGCCCTGTGTGCTTCCCCTGAACACTCGCTGGAGAGAGCTTGCTACTAATTTGCCTTTCAATAAGGGCTGTATTTTTGCTTCATAGCCACTTTTTAAAACAGCATTTTCTATGTGCCAGGTTACCAGTGCAGCCTCAAGAGTTTCCTTCACTCTGGTCAGCTGAGCTGCTGCCTCCTTGCTGTGGCACAAGCCGTGCTCGGCAGCCCTCATAGGGAAGTGTACAGGTACTGCTACCCTCCCTGCTCTCTGGGCTGATACCACATCTCCCACAGACTTCAGCAATACTTGGACTGATCCCCAGATAAGTGGATATAGCTCCTCTGGGTCCAGATCTCCCCCTGCAAGGTGCTGAGCTCTGTAGCCCAGATTCAGAAAAGTGCTTAAGCAAAAGCTTAACACAAGCATGTGCTCACCTTCCTCATGAGCTTAGGGCTCAAAGGATAATCTCTGAGCAACTTCAAACTGCATTTAGCTCCCAGCGGAGCAAAAAGGTGAAGACTTCAGTGGGTGATGAGAAAGCAGCTTTCATCCATACCAGCAACACGGAGTTTTCTCACACTCACCTCCTTACCCTCCCTACATCATGTCAGGCAGGGGGAAGATGCTGGCTTAAGGGCTGCTAACGTGACCACCTCCAGCCCGTTAGCCTTGTGCTGGGAGCTGGGCTACGGCAGAGGGGCTGGGGCTATGACTCTGTAATGGCAAACTCCCGTTTCTCTGAAGGCCTGAAGTAGTGCAGCAGCAGAAAAGGCGGCGACCACAGGAGGTGTCTGCCTTTGCCGCTTCCGTCACGATTAGCCTCTGACAGCCCCCGGCAGCACCCCACCCACCCCCCATCCCATCCCATCCCATCCCATCCCATCCCATCCCATCCCATCCCATCCCATCCCGCATCCCATCCCGCCCGAATTCCCGCCGGGCGGGGGGACAGGGGATCCGCGGGCCGCGGCGGAGCCAGCTCCCGCCTTTCCTTTACTCCTGGCTCCCTCTCGTGGGCCGCCCCAAGAAGCGCAGCCCCGGTGGCCCTCCCTGTCTCCCGGCCGTCACTTAGCCCAGCTACTCCGAGGGCTCTTAGGAAGGAAACTGCAGCTGGGGCTGCGGTACCCGGCCGCGGAAATCGTTTGGGTTGCGAGGTAAGGTACAGTAATTTGTGTTTTTCAGGGGGTGTTCGGCTTCACAGCTATGCTCAAGGCCCCCGCTACAGGGACTTGATCATTTTTGCGCCTTACCACCAGTTTAGGGACAGATGTGGTTTTGCCCAAAGTAAAAGGCCATCCACTCCTCTGCCCTCTCCTGCACTCCCCCAAGCTAAAGTTCGCAGTAGCTGTGTCCTTGCCAGTGTTGCTGTGATTCCTTCCCCTGCTGCCTCCCTCTGTCTGTGGGGTTGATCCTGTCTCTGTAGTATCCTCCATCTACCCCACAACCTGGCTTAAATCTTCATCTAAATCTTCAGCTTGCAGCACTTTTGAAGAGCTGTCACATTCTTCCTCATTCCCAACCTGCCTGCCAGATCCTCTGCCCCTTCTTGACCCAGTTCACCCTGGCTCTCGCCCCTTTTTCATTAGCCATGGCCCTGTGCCTGCTTGGCAGCCTTTTCACCTCTCTTCCTTCTCTCTCGGCACCTTCTACACCGCTGTCTGCCAGGTCACTGTCAACACTGCCACCTGCCTCTGTTGCCTGACCCCTTCCTTTCATTCCTGTGACCCCAAGTCACCTGAAAGTGTGCTTATCCTCCTTCACTCCTTCCTTTCATTCTTCCCCTTCTTACATTTCCATGTTTCAGTCCCAGCTGTATTCTGTATTCCAGCCACAACTCATTCTAAGATGCAAACAAAGAGTGACAAGCCATGTCACCAAAAGCTGCACCAGAGCTGCCATGAGGCTCAGGATGAACCTGCAGCTGTGAGGATGTGCATTAGTGTCTGCTGCTTTACTGCATGAGCTCAGGTGGGTAACTGAACCTTCCCACATCTGCCTTTCCCTCCTTCATCTGATCTCTGTATTTCAAGCTTAAAGCTGCCAAATGCAGGACAATTTGTCAAGTTCAAAGAGGTCTTATTTTCTGCACAGATCTAAGGCCTGATAATAAGACAAATAATAACAACAGTGTACCCAGCTTGTAAAATAAACCTTTGGCAAATGGATATTTTGTAAGTGAAGGATGCTTGCTAGACTTTAACACATTAAAGATCCATGAGCCTGCATCTGCCTTCAGGACAATTTGTTTCAATTCCACCTCATTTTCCACTTGTGAGATACTCCATGAGATGTAGTGACAGTATGTGAAAAAAGAGCTAGAAAGTGTTTTGGTGTAGAACAGCCTCTGAGCCATCCAATATGCTTGATGCACTTTATTCAGAAACATAAATCACTGAGTACAGAAAATGTATGAAGAATAATACTGTTTGGTGATGTTTCTGCCTTGCCCTTCTCACTAATTAAGTTTCTTTGGGTTCTCTGATGTATTTAGCAAGGAAGAGCATGCCCAGCCATAGCTGGGTCTTCCATGCCCCAGGCTGATGATGGAGCTCCTTAGCCTTATGGTATAAAGGGTATAAGTGACATGGAAAACACAACTTCTTCCTTCTCCACAAGAATCAGTATTTACACATCACTTGCTCAAAGTTTAACAAGGATTGTGTGTTAGGACTTGTGTCTCAAGTCTTTGGAAAACAAAGCAAGGCTATTTCTGAATGGTGTCATTCAAACCTGTCAGTTTCCCCATCAAGATGGATCTTCACTATTAAAAAGCAAGGTAGTTCACAGCTGACAGAGGAAATAATTTTTGCTTTGACTGATTTGGTGTCTTTTCACTCAGGTTGCACATGGGTTGTCCTGGGCTAGAAACACATTTGTGTCTGGCATCCTGCAACCTACTTCCCCACAAATCTTTTATCCAAGGGACAAATGCTGGCCAGTGGCTTGGCCACTCAAACCATTTCAAGCTGGAAATATGCTGCTAAATGAAGCCTCATGTTATCTGTGTCTGCCTCTCCCAACCTCCTTCGTCTTCAGCTGGAATTATTTATTGCCCAGGAGCAGTAGTGAGGGGCTGGGTGCTGGTCTCCCTGTTGGAGAAAGTCCATGGCCGGAGCGCAGGCTCTGCTTTTTGATTCCTTTGCCATCAGATCCATTTTTATTTCAGAGGACCACATACTCTCTTGTGTATAATAGAAAAGAGTGAAGACATAGTACTTATCCCAGGATGAGCCTCTTTAAATCCTGATGTTTGATCAGCAGATAAAGTGGCAGAGAGCAGGAAAAGTAGGGGAGACCACAGGACCATAAGAATCCTGAGGAAGTTTTGTCATCTTTGTGCTGTTTCCATCAGTGCAGGAAGTCTGCAGATTTTGATCTTGCACACTGAAATCAAAGGTGAAGGCAAGCAAATGGACTTTATTCACTTCTCATTTGAGTGGTAAGAGTTTACCCATTCCTCACCAGGTGCCTAGAGCCTCAAGCAGGGATGACTACTATTCACCACTGTAACACTGATCCTGTTTCAAAGGCAGGTTATTGTTATTGTTTTGTGGGGTTTTTTCTATTTTTTTTTCAACTTACTGTTACACAAACTGGCCAAAGTCCTCTTCAGTCTGTGCCTGGGAGAGGCAACAAGCAGGTACTCATGGGAGACACAACACATGCTTCCCTTGCTCCACAGTCACTGGTTACACCCAGACCTCTGCATTGGACCCCCCTTGGTGGTCCTTCTGAACCTGCTGGGTGTGCATTTCCGTCCACCCTTGCTTCACCTTGGTGGGCTCCTAGGTGGGTCATGCAGGATGAGGTGCTGTGCTAACACCTCACCAGGGATGGTCCCCTCCTCCTTCAGGGTCTTCATGCTGAAGGATGGGACAGGGAACTTCAATATGGCCATAAAACAGAGGGCAGCAACAAAGCCAGCCCCTTCGTTACCTGTGGTTAAACTCCTCTCCATTTGTCCTGCTTCACCACAAAACCCCTGCTGGAAAATTTTGGAGGGGTCACTGTGGTTGGCAGGTGGCTTTATAGCAGCTGCTGAGTGGGGAAGCAGAAGCATAACCACAAATAGCAGAAGACCACAGATCAGACATCAATACTGCCTGCACAGGGAGAGCAAAGTGGCCAAGAGAGATACACATAGCGCATGATTTCAAGGTGGAGCCCAGGGTCTAGCTGCAGGATGGCTTCTTAACTAGAGGCAAAATAACATGGCTTTGGTATTATAGCAATGTGATGCAACACAAAAGTTACCTTTCCTTCTTTTTTATACTTATTTTTTATTAATAATTTACAAGGAGAAGGTGAGGAAAGTGAACAATTTCAGCCTACATCTTTGATGGCAAGCTGCAAAGCTGGACTGTTCAATCTATAAATTCAGGGCTCTTTAGAAGAGCCAGTGGCTGCAAGTTGGGTATCCTGGCTGTCCCCACGCCCAGGCTTGTGCTCACATGCTGGCTTGCACGAAACCAGGAGTGGCATTGCAGCTTCATCTGCAGCAATCCTGAGTGCTAGAAACTCTGACTAACTCCCCAGGGACTCATGGGCTGCTGACTTAGGAGAGCATTTGCAGTTAAGTCAGGCTGGAGAAGTCCAGTCACAGGCAGCAATGTGGCATCTTATTGCTCAATTCATTCATCTTACTCGTTAACTGTTACAGAGGAAGAAATATCTTGGAAATACATAACATCTGACAGGCAGAAAGTGGCCAGAAGCCTTGCTAGTGTGATTCCTGCTCCCACTGTGGTTACAACACTGGGCGGTGGGTATGATACCCATCACGGTTAGACGGCACAGTTATGGTTTCCTGCTGCAGTGAGCAGGGTCTGCAGCAGACAAGGGGAATCCTGTGCCACCCTGGCTTGTGCTCAGCAAGGCACTGTAAAGACCACTGAATTTGGATTTAAGAGTGGGTAAAATGGTCCTTTGGAAAGAGGGTTCTGTCTGGAAATGATGGATAAATACTATCACAAGCTTCTGCCTCCTCTCAGGGCTGCTGCTGGGGTGATTTATGAGCCGGTTTATGGACACAGACATGCAGTAGCGATTGCCTGTTCCTCTGCAGTGCAGCACAGGCTGCAGCTGGCAGTAGCTGAAGGGCAGAAAGCACTGCTATGCAGTCTCCTTGGCTGGGTAGACACAGGCCCGCTGCTACTGACCCCAGAGAGTCCCAACCTTGGGTCCTCCCTCAGGATAACACCTGGCCCACCAGTCACAACAGTCATATCCTGGCCTCTCGTGGGCAGTCAGGGCTTGAAAAATCCTAATCACAAGGCAGCTGCAATATTCAAGGGGTCAGAGTTGCAAGGATGCTCTTTCATAAATCAAGTGCATCTACTGGCTGCATCATCCCAATCAGAGTTCCTGAAGAAAAAAGGCTTTTTGTCGGGAAAGAATGTTTGGGGGTTTGCTTTATGGTTCCAAGTCAATACATTTAAATGCTTTGCAAAAGAGCAACAAAAAGGAAAAAAGCTCTGCAAACTGGCCATGAATATTAAAAGCTCCATCCTTCAACAGACTAAGGCCAAGTAATAACCCACTCAGTTCTTGCTTATTCTGAGCTCATTTTTTAAATAAAATATGGAAGGTCATCAGAACACTTGGAGTTCATTAGACAGCCCAGTATCTTTGACTGAACAGGTCGCAACTTGCAGCTTGCCTGAGGAACTGTGTGGCTAATCTGAATGTCCCCATTCTGCTACTGCACAGGGGACTGCAGCCTCCTTAGGCCAAGGGTAGTTTATAAGTCTGCTCAACCGCATTTCATTCTTGTCTTGCCTTGCCATAATAAATGCAATAATCACAATCAGCATTATCACCCTAGCTATTTATTGTTGCTACTTGACTTATAATGGTAATTTGCATTATCGTGTGAGAGCCTCTCTATTCTAGGCAACCACATTGGATTGAGAAGATATATTGGCAGTCAAGCTGCCCATTTTAATTTATTCCCTCATCTTTGCAATGGCAGTGCTGGTCCAGCCAGCACACAGAATGAAGGGCTGCCAGCTGAGGATGCCAGCAATTTGCTCAGCTGTTCATCTCCTCACTTGACTTATCCCAGTAAATGGATTTCCACCGGGAAGCCAAGGAACACGTAGGCTTCTACCCAAGCCTGCTGCAGTTGCAATAATGTAAATGGAGAGACACAGCAAAATCTATATAGAAACTGCGGAGCTGGCTAGGACAGGTAGAGTCCCCATGCAGGGAACAGCTGGAAGAGCAGAGATGTCTTCCCCTGGTTGTGTGCAGTCGCACAGAGGGAGGGGAGAGATGCCCGTGTTCAGGTCAGAGGGATTTGGCCCTGGGGGTGCAAGGGGAGCAGGCTAAGGTAAGGTACCACCAGCTGCCTCTCTTGTCTCATGGGTATGAAAGGGCAGCTCATGACAGAACTGCAAGGAACATCTGTCTGTGACTTTATCACTGGTTTCCATGGAAAACGTTGTGTCACGGGGGAGTATGAATTCAAGGCAGGAACAAGCTGAAGAATCAGAGAAGCTGGGTAACAGAGCTGCTGCTGCTGAGCCAGGACAGCTGGGAGAAGGCAGGGCAGGGACAGTAATGTTATCTTACCAGTGGGCTTTCTTGGTGGTCATCTAGCACTTACAGGCTGCACAGCTGCCGTAGGGTTTCCGGCAGCTTACAGCGGCAATGCCACAGGTTGCTTCTATAAATCATCACGCCTCCAAAGGCCTCTCCACCAAACCGCCCCATAAGACCTCCCTAGGCTCCCACTACTCCCCCTCAGCCAGACGCCGCACCCCGAGTCCACACACACACCCCACACACCCCCGCCCCAGCCCCGGAGCGGCTCGGATCCTGTGTCACTAGAGGGCTCTCGAGTTATTTTATCCACCGAACCTCCGGTATTAATATTCACATCAGGCGCTGCGCTGCTGGGGCGGGTTGGCAATATCCTCTTACGGGAGCAGAGAGATTTTTCCATCTGGTTTTCAGGGAGCAGAGCGACCCCAAAGGCTATTGGAGGGGATGCCACAGGGGCCGGCGGGAGCACCAGAAATGATGCGTGCACGTACACTGTGCAGGCTACTGCTGCGACCACCGTACACGGGACCCCTTCCTGCTGCATCACAAAGCAGTGCGGGAGAAAGAGAGGGGTCCTGGCCCCGCAGGGCTTTCAGTAAAGTGCTAACTGCAGCAAACTCCCAGCCTCCTAGGCTTCAAGTAAAATGAGAGTGCCAACACATCCGAAGCTTGACGCCTGGTGAAGTATGAACTAGCAGTATGGGCTTTTGTTTACTGCCTCTGATGCAGATGAGGAAATATTCTTCTATAGGACCTGGAAAAGATTATTTAGAAAGAGAAGATGTGAGCAATTAACTTCCTGGATTGAGAGGTTGCATTGCAGGCCTCATCTGGAGGGGATTTTTCCTCCTATTTTGATCTGATATTAAGGCTCCTAGTGTCCTGCCTGGCTCTGGTGTTCCCAGTAGAGCAGGGGGTCTAGCCACTGCCCATGCACTGTCCTGAGCCACAGCAGCACTGCTGCCCTTGGTGAAGACACCATGAGCCAGACTCCTTGGCTCAGCACTGCACTTGGTGCTTCCCCAGCTGCAGGATGCCCCGTGCCAGGTCCTCCCCACCATGTCCTGCCCACAGGCACATGCACACACATGCACATCAGCACACAAGGTACCATCAGCATATGCCCCAGGAAAAGCCAGCAGCTGGCACAGAGTACAGCTGTGAGGGATGGGCACTTAGGGTCACAGGTCCTGGGTTCCCCCAGCTGGCTGTGGCAAGCCCTGGCCCAGGGGGTAAGCAAGGTGTGGGAGATTCCCAGATGTCTCTTCCACTGGCACTGGAGGGGAAGCCTACACCCTTCCATGGCATGCCAGAGCTGGTACATTGCAGGTCACAGGAGGGTTGGATCTCACACAGACCCTCGAAGCCTTCGCCAGCAGCAAAGTGCATGTCTCTCTTTGAGTTCATTTCCCTCTCACGGACCACATCTCATTAGCAGTAATGCTTTCTAAGCTGTAACTGGTATTCAAATCAAAGAGAAGTAGAGTATTTTCCCTTATTTATTGCCACTTTATTTGCAGTGGAGTAGTAGCTAGAGGCTCTGATTGGGACCCCCTTGTGGAGGACATAATGAAAAGATGGTCCCTGTCCCAAAGAGCTTCCGGTTTAATTACAGAACAAGTGACAACAGATGGATGCCCCATACAGACAGGGAGGAGCACAAGGTAACAGGGAGACAATTATGATTAGCTTAATAAGCCATGGTCACAGTACAACAGCTGCCTGCCATTGTCAGTAATTGTCGCTCCAATCGCTATGAAAGAATTATTTCAGTTTGATTGTAGAATGTTCTCCATCACCCAGGAGGAGAAAACACAGATATTTTCCTGTGCCTTGCATCTCATTTCTCTATGAAAATGTCCTACCAAGCCTAGGGATGCAGGATGCATTGCTTCTGGCAACAGTGCTTCTGAAGGATCTCCCTGCTCCTGCTCATTTCCCACCTGAGACATTACATTGGTTTCTGCCCCCTCTGCTTCTGTCCCAGCCTGGTCTCACCGTGAAATGGATGGAGAAGCTACAAATAACCAAGCTGGCAGGAGTGCAGGGACAGAGCACCATGCACCCAGCCTCACACAGGAGTGAGCAGGAAGAGGTCTCGCTGCTGGAGCTCTGGTAGTATCCAACCACAACCTGAGCCCATCTTTCTCTTTTCTCTCTGTTTCCCACCACCATGACTCAGCTACACTGTATGTGTTCACTTGCAGCATTTCGCATGTGCTCCAACACTGTGACTGTTGCAGTCTAAGACCAAATTGCTGGCCTTTTCGTGGCTAACGTAATCATCACATTTTCAAGTGCTGCTTAGTTCAAAACTGTTCCCATCTGTAGCTTTCTTGACTAACTTTTTTCAATGCATTTCTATATTTTTTCTACGCATTTTTGTGTCTACTTCCAGACTTTGGCTGCTCCGATTAATGTTTCAGATGTCTTTGAGCATCAGTTGAGACTGGCTCACTGTGTCACACACATATGCATGCACACTTGGAGGAAACTGGATTCCTGCATGCCCATGGACAGGAGAAACACAGAGCACATCTGGCCATCCAAATTGGATTTCTGATCTGACTGAGCCCCAGAGGAGCCTGTTTCACCCCAGCAAACAGAGAGAATCTCAAGAGACTAAGGCTGCAGCTTGGGCTCAAGCCGAGGCTCCACCAGGCACAGCTGCCCTGCACTCCTCCATTTCTACAACCACTGCCTGTTGTCCCTTCCCATGCACAGGCATGAGCCCTTGAAGAGTGAGTTGGCCATGCAGTGACTCGGACCATCCCATATTACTTCTCCACAGGTGCCCATCTTACCTCAGACTGGAAAAAGAGGCTGACTGCCTGCTGAGTTACACCCTGGCTCTCAAGGATCTCCACTGGTGTGGAGCCATGAGCTCATTCGGCTGTATCAGTTGTTGACAGCATCTCCCTGAGGAAAGAGCAGAGCTGTGAGCTCTGCCGTTGCTGGCTGCAGCAGTCACTGTGTTACAGGGACCTTAGCCCACCTTCCTCACTTCCAGGGGCTTGTACTGCATTTGATTTTCTTTGCTGCTCTCCTCAAGCTGAAGTAGAAGTCATGGGGTAGGGAAGGAGGATGCACTTGTTTGCATGCATGAGGATATGGCTTCAAGCTCTCCGGGGCTCAGGTTGTTACCTGCAGCACCAAACCTGCTGTTGCAGCAGCATGTGACAGCCAGCAGTGAGTGCAGTGGCTGGGCTGGCATCTCCTGCTTATGCTTCTCTGGAGAGGGCCCAGAAGGTTCCTTCAGCCATTGCAGTCCCTGGGGAAGCAGGAGAGGCACTGGCGGTTGGGCTAGTCTGGCTCAGCTGGGTGGGCAGTGGGCTGCAGCCCCCTTCTGCTTACCAGCACAGAGTGCCAGCATCCTGGAGAGAAGGGAATTGCTGGCTTACTGGCTATAATGGAGCCTGGCCAGTTTTGAGTGAACTAAATGGCAGTGCTCACACCAAAGCAGAGGATAAGCCCATGTGTGCTGCATGCCTGCCAAGTGCCACGAGTGGCTGCTGAGCAGGCCTGGCTGTGTCCTGTGTGTAAAAGCCATTTCAGGGAACTTCATTTGCTTTGTAGTGTCCTAAAAGAAAGAATTAAGTTGCTGTTGCCTTGCAGCTCAAATCACTCTGTGTCCTTGGATACTCACATCAGGTCAAGTGTGAATTAATTGTACTTGCTGCTTTTCTAGATATATTGCTTTTGTTGCGAGAGTAAACTGCCAGGCTTATTAGCAAGCTGAAGAAAATCTCTGGGTTTTGGTTTGTTTGTTTGTGTCCTGAGCATTAATAAGTCCTTATTTATTCCACTATCATAAAAAAACAAACCCCAAACAATCAAAAATTTTATGGCAGCTGCTGCTGAATCATGCAAAGTGGAAAACTTTCTTCAGTAAAAATTAGCCCATCACATGTTTGTTTGCTGGGTTATCTGGGGTTGCATTTCATTCCTTTCCCTGGCTGGTAACTATTGACATGACAGGTATAAGCAAGACAGAAGATAAAGGGCAAATGTAATCTTAAATAAAACCTTCTGCATTGAGAAACGGTAACTATATTGCAATCAATCTGCTGCTACTGTTTTCCTTCTGCTCAAGTGGATGTAAGTCAGGGTAAAGGAGGATGCCACAGGATGTAGCAATGTGCTTGCCGCAGCCTAGGCTGCCAAATTAGGTATCTTGGGGCCTTAAAGACCATAACAGTTGGAAATGATTTGCCGGCACATATTTTGCACCATATGTCCTAGCAGTTGCAGTACCTTTAAAGTGAGTTTAAGCAATGACATGCTGCCAGGACAAAGGCTGGTGTTCCTCAGCCTTTCAGCAACTCTGCTGACGGGACTGATTACAGAAGCTGCAGAAATCTGTTGGGTTTTCTCTGCGTTGAGAATGCAGAGCTGGTCGAACTTGCCAGCCAGCACAGCAAAAAGGTGTAGGACATAGAAGCAATTAAAGGCGAGTCAGCGTAGAGTTTGCAGAGGTCAAATATACTTGAACTGATCCTGTGAGAGTGAGACCATATTCCCAAAAGAAAAATGCAGTAAAATGGAGAGGCAAGCCCAACATAAACATGTATTAGGAAGAAAATATTTCTGAAGGATGCAATAATCTATTTGCGACAGGTCTTGGTAAATCAGCGCTTCAGTGCCTTATTTACAATGATGAGACAGATGATGTGAAATAATGAGAAGTCTTGCATAACTAATTTGCTGCAATGTTTCAAAGCTGTTAGTGGGATGATAGTGACAGAAAATAGAGAGGTTATTTTGTGCCAAGATTTTTGAAAAGCACTTCATAAAGAAAAAAGTTAAAGATTAATTAACTATTGGCTGTGGTATGATAGTGCAGTAAAGCATCTAGTTAGATAGACAAGTGGCTTAAAAACAGCTTATGAGAGGAGGCTAAGACATGAGCGAACCAGCAAGCATTTGATTTGAAGACTTTAATTATCTCTGATGTCTTGTATTTTTAAATGACTAGGTTGGGATATGAATTATTAGTTACCAAAATTTGCAGGTTAAGGCAACAGTGAGATTTAATAAGCAGGAAGGGAGCTGGGCTGTGTGCAATACAGTTCTGCTCTGAAAGGTGACTGTGAAAATTACATGCTGGAAAATTTTTTTACAGTTATATTTCATGTGACAGTTTCATAACCATCTGCACTGCAAACTGAACTGGAGATTCTTGAACATCAGTGGGAATGTTTGTAGAGTTGGGTGCTCATCAAAGTGAATCAGGGCATCAGTCTCTGACCCGAAGCCAGTAAAGGAGAGATGGGCTTTAATGGTGGTGACTAATGTGAAACAATAAGGCAGGGAGAAGGGCCAAGCTGCAAATAGCACTGTCAGGCAAGACACTGCCAAGTATTTGGGAGTCCTATTCAGTAAAGTTTTGAGCTCATCAGCATTGTATGTAGCTGCATTAAAACTGGGAGAAATAACACCGTTGTTGATGGTATTGAATGCAGAATCTGCACCATATGCCCTGTGCATTTTGCTGTGAATACAGCACAAAACAAAAGCAGCAGTTCCATAAATGCTGTTTTAGGACTGGATTAAATCTCAGGAGCTATGGTAGGTTTCTCCTCTGCTCTTCCATTTAAGGGATCTTTAAGATGCAGTAAACATATGTTTCATATAGGGGAGCCTGCTCAGGAATTCAGATATTCTGGACAGCATGGGTTTGTCTGGGTAGTGTTTGAGGCTGAGTGACAAGGGCTGAAAGATGGAGAAGAAACTCACAGACCGTCCAGAAACAGACACAGGAATATATATTAAAAACACAGCCTCAGCAGCCATGGGGAGAATGCTGGGCTTGTGTGTCCCTGTGTCTGTCCAGCCTGAGCCCAGAGAGCTGTTCATTCGAATCAGGGCACTGGCTGAAAGGCCTCCAGGGCTGTCAGTACCAAAACCATCTCAGGCTGTCTTGAGTCCTGTGTTCAGTAAAGCCTAAGCAGCTCTCTGGCACACAGGGTCTGTCTCTCCCCAGTGTCACAGTGATATTTTACAGGCCTTGAAGAGCAGTTTCTGACATTCTCACTCTCTTGTTTTCCTCCTTTCTCCAAACTCAGCATGCAATTTAGGTCACGGTCAACCCTTCCATTATTGTTTCAAACCTCCAAGCCAATAAAAATAGCTTCTAAAGGCTTTCATCTTATCTCCACCACCCATTTTTTAGTAATTCAGCAAGCACATTCTGTGCCCTGCTGCCTTGTTGGTCCTGAGCTTCCCAAGCATCTCTTCCATCTTTTATTCCAAATTTCTGCTGCAAATAGCTCTGCTGCCTGGAAAACAGCCACTTACTCTTCACCTTTGCTCACTTCTCTGTTAAGGACCTCATTAAAGTGATCCTCTGCCTTTCTGCAATTGAATTCTTTAGACTAAAGCTCCCATTTTTGCTCTTTATAGGACTCACTCCCACTTGCTACCTTCCCTTCACTGCCACTATTGAAAAAAGCTCACATGCATTTCTACTTTGCTCCCTCGTGTCCAGCAAGCCACAAAAGAAATATCTTTTGCTTCATCCTATCAGCTTTGTACCCACTTTCAGCAACATCACATTCCTCTGCAAGAGATGGTGCTGGATTTTGAATGCAAACAATCCATCATGCTGCACATAAATCCTCAGCTGCTTCTGTATCATCTTCCCCATGTTGTGTATGTCTTGTAGATACCAACATCTGTTGTAACTCATCCAACACTCAGTCAAACCCTAAAACTCTTCTTAGCATTTCTGTGACATCCCTATGAAGATTTGGGTTCCTCAATGCCTCCAAGGTGTATCTATGGCTGTTCTTCATCTGCTTCTTTATCATGCAGGTATTTCTGCTATTGGCAGTCTTACAAGTCACAGTCAGAGCTCTTGAGATGCCTGGTGTTATGATTGTTTCTGATTTCCTTAGCAACCTCTCTTTTGGCTACATGTCTGGTGTTCCCCCTCATCAGTAACTAGAGAACCTGATTTCTACCAAATTTGGCAAAAGCACAGAAATAGCAAAGACATTGCCTTCCTGCAAGTTCTGTGCAAATGAGTGTTTTAATAGAGGAGAGAGATGCTGCATTTGTGCCCTCCCACAGAGAAAGGCAAGACTGCCTCCAGCCTCACCTACCAGGTCTGGCAACAAACACAGCCAGGATGGTCACGGCACTCTGTTGATAGCCTGTAAGAGGTAGGTGGGAAACAACAGAGGAATGGGAAATACTGTGATTAGCCATCCTTTGGCATACTGCAGGGCTTGGAGGAGAGAGGTAGGGGAAGCATGGATGGGAAAGGCAGGCATGGGACTGGAGTGCTGGATGCAGAGCAGATCTGAGGATGCTGCTGTGGAAATGATGTAGAGGACAAGTGGAGGAATGACTGTTAGTGCAAAGGGCACAGATCCACCAGGAAAAGGTTCCTTAGTACTGCTGCTGATGAACCTGAGCATGTTAATAATGATTGGCATGATTAAGAGTTCTCCAAATTAACAGATCTCCAGTTCTGCACAGTTATATCTTTAAGTGTGGCACAGTTAGCTGATCTCATTCCTTTGTAACTATTAATAGCCCAAGGACTCTTTTACCATGTGATTGGTTTCTTCCTCTATTTTAGCACTGTAGATCTCTTGCCCATTTCAAACTTGAGAAAACTAGTATGATTGGAATACTTCTTTATGGACTGTTCCTGTTATTTCATCATTCACTTCTGCAGTGACTACTGACAAAGCAGATACCATGCTCTCTTTTTATCCTGAAACAGCAAATTTATTCACCAAGGGCTTCCAAACCAGTGACTGCTAATAACCCAGGCTCATCATAATACATGCTCACACTGCATGTCTAGCTGGCTTGCTTCTGCTACAAAACACTGGGTTTTCTCATTTTCAAAAGACAGTCTTCCAGCTCTCTCAATATTCCCATGGCTGTGATACTCCTCTGGTTGCAATGTTCTATTCTGGGGGTGGCCTGAACTGCATAAGATCAAAACATTCCACATTCAAGTTTCTAGATCTTTTCTATCATAAGTCATTTGCACATATTATAGTTGGTGCTTTCCCAAGGTCTGTTTTGAGTTTCCTACAAACCAGGGCTTTTATAGGAGAGATGTTAAGCATATGCCCAGCCTGCAGTCTGAAGGACCAGGCTTCTTAACCTAGCCACTTTCCTTCGGCATGATGGGGAAAGGAGTCTGCAAGCAAAGTTACTGGAGGCTTGGTTGTATGCTTATGGGAATAAAAAAGCCCTTCTGCATGGTCATACACTAACTAGAAAGAGCCATTAAAATACCATTGGGGTTCTACTTTGTGATGAATGAGGCCCACAGCTCTGCCTCAAGGTAGTGAAAACTAAGCATACCTTCACTGGAGCCTCAGGAATTCTTCTCAAGGGTAAATGCAGTAGATAGGAGGAGGTGCAGGCAGAACAGGACAAACTGTTAACTTGCAAGACACCTGCAGACTGAGGACTACATGCCAAATGCATTGAAATCATTGAATCGTAGCGTCATAGAATGATCTAGATTGGAAAAGACTTTTAAGATCACTGAGTCCAGTTGTAAAGCTAACTGCCAGAATGACAGCCTGTCCCACACAGACAGGATAGCTACTCACAGAAACACCAATAAAGCTTGAGGGGAGAGGGCCAGTCTGATCGGGCTGCATCTTTGCAGGTCAAGGGCTGCATCTTGACAAGCCAGGGGTTGCTACAAGGCACCTTAGATACATGAGTCTGCCTACATGATGTTAGGGTCAAAATCCTGGGGTAGGTGTCCACCCAGGGCTCAGCATGGCTCAAACCTTGGGTTGTAGTCTCATGTTGTTGTGTGTGCCACCAGCCAATGCCATCCTCATGTTTCTCTAGAGGTCCAGCAGGATCCTGCAATAGGAACTGCACATCACCTTGCTCAGTGGTGTCTGCTTCTTACGAAGGCTTTCTCAGTAGTAACACATCAGATAGTTCTGGGGCAAGATAGATGGGTGGACAGGTCTAGTTAAGGATCTGATGAGAGATGGGTGGACAGGTCTAGTTAAGGACCTCAGAGACATCAGTCCTGCTGAACAGTGTCTAAGTATGCTCTCTAACTGTGAGGCTTGGTCCAAGAGTGACATCCTCCTGCACAAAGCCTGTTTCCCCCAGAAAATATGACAGTTACATGAGCCATCAGTGTGTCCTTGTGTCAAAGAAGGACAAAGGTATCCTGGGCTGCATTAGGAAGAATCATGCCAGCAGGCTGAGGGAGGTGATCCTTTCCCTCTATTCAGCACTGGTAAGGCCACAGCTGGAGCACTGCATCCAGTTCCGGCCTCCCCAGTACAAGGCAGACATGGAAATAGTCCAGTGAGTGGCCACTAAGATGATTAAGGGACTAGAGCATCTCTCTTATGAGGAAAAGCTGAGAGACCTGGGACTGTTCAGCCTGGAGAAGGCTCAGAGGGGATCTTATCAATGTATATAAATACCTGAAGGGAGGGTGTAAAGAGAATGGAGCTGGGCTCCTTTCAGTGGTGCCCAATGACAAGAAAAGAGGCAATGGGCACAAATGGAAACCTGGGAGCTTCCATCTGAACACCAATAAACACTTTTTCTCTGTGATGATGACTGAACTCTGGCACAGGGAGAACGCTGCCCAGGAAGATGGAGGAGTCTACATCCCTGGAGGTACTGCCCATGGTCCTGAGCAACTAGGCCTTGCTTGAGCAGGGGGGATAGACCAGATGACCTCCAGAGTTCCCTTCCAACCCCAACCATTCTGTGACCTGTGATTCTGTAATACAAGCAGTGAGGACCATGCCTAGCATGTGGATGCCCAGCACTTTTAAAAAGGTGACCTCAACTCTGATATGACAATGAGTGATTACCTTTGGAAGGTGCTCCTGAGATTCTGCTTCAGCTGAAGCCTGCTGTGCGTACTTTGCATTTACTCTCAGAAACTACGCCCAGGTGGATGGTTCAGAGTACAAATGTATTTAAATTAGGTATGTGGATTTGCATCTTAATCATGTTATCATGATTAAGTAGTACCTTGGTGTTACCTGAGGCAACCATAGGCTACACACCTAAACGAAACCTGAAATAGTCAAATCACTTATGCTTTACATATATTATGTCAGTGTAGATTTTCACATCTGCAGGGCAAATCATAGATTGGCAAGCAGCATTTTAATGATTGAAAGAGACAGCCTTGCCCAGGACAGGCACTGATTAATTGCAGTAATGATGGATGCTTTGAAATAATGTATCCTGTTCCTGGACCATCACAAAATTAAATTTAGGCCTTGTCCTAGACCCAGCACATTTGATATCAAAACCTCAGGGTCAGCGGGGCAACAGTGGATTTCAATGAAGCTGGATTCTATTAGCTGAAGATCAGCCCTGAAGAGTTTAATTACTGACATAGGAGTCTCTTCAATTTGCTGTTGACTCCAGTGAAGCCATAACAATTTACCCCATTCCTGCTTAACGTCAGGAACAGAAGCAGTATCCATTTAGGCTAGGCTAGGCTAGGCTATTTCCATTGGGAGGGAGCTACAAGGATCAACTAGTCCAACTGCCTGATCAGATCTGGGCTGAACAAGTTAAAGCATGTTGTTAAGGGTATTACCCAAATGCCTCTTAAACACTGACAGGCTTGACCATCTCTCTAGGAAACCTGTTCCAGTGTTTGAAGACCCTCTTGGTAAAGACTGATGTCCAGTCTGAACCTCCCCTCATGCAGCTTCCCACAATCCGAAACAATTCCCACATGTCCTGTCCCTGCATAACAAGAAGAGATCAGCACCTCCCTCTTCAATTCCCCTCCTCAGGAAGCTGTGGAGAGCAATGAGGTCACCCCTCAGCCTCCTTTTCTCAAAACTAGACAAGCTCAGAGTCCTTAGCTGCTCCTCCTAGGACATTCCTTCCAGCCCATTTACCTTCTTTGTTGCCCTCCCCTCGTCTTTGTCAAGGACCTTAATATCCTTCTTAAACTGTGGGGTCCAGGAATTCACATAGTATTTGAGGTGATGCTCTCAGAAAGAGCAATCACTTCATGCTCTTCTAGGTTGTCCAGGCTAAGCACTCAGCCTGTGGAGCAGAGTCTTCATTTTTGCACTCAGAAAAGTCACCAAGCTAATGGACTCAGAACTGATAAACACAGCAGCTGCCTCCTTTTACACTAAACATCTGCCTTTATATCTCATGATGGAGAAGCAGGTCTCTGAACCCAAGGTTATTGGGGAATCCCTCCTTACCACTGCTCCCATGGTGCTTGGTGGTTGGAGGACCTCCTTGCCTGGGACTACAGGCTCTTGTCAGCATGTGATAATCACTGCCTGATCTTTTGTTACTGAAAACAGGGCTTTGATAGGACACCTGTGGTGCCATAAAATGTATGTTTGACACTCTCACACACATTAGCAGGCGCATTCTCTACCCCCATGTCAGTGGGAAGTGCACCCACACCCGTAACACTGTTTTTGCTCTCATCTGAGAATTTGAAATCCGAACTGAGGCAGCTCATCACAGATTCAATTTTCATAACTTAAAGTTGCTCTAAAATGCATGGATCATTCAGGCATTATATGGAGAGAACTGTACAGAGCTAAAAAGAAAACAAGAAAAAAGAGTGGGGACTGTAGATAACTTTTTATTGCCTGGAGTGGTTGAAGGCTGGTAATTATAGAGCTAGAGACCTGTGCAGGACCACCAGTTGTCCTTTCCTTCTTCAATGAAGCTGAAGAGTGAAGCTTGCTGCCACTTCTTCTAAGAGGGGCTGAACACCCTCTCAGGAGCACCATCAGACACCATCCAGCCCCCAGTCCTAAATTATCAGGTGCATGTCCAGCTCTTCAGGGTCCTCCCTGGCTTTTTGTCTGTGCTTCCTATTGATTTCAGAAGACAGCATGATCTCCACAAACTTCTGAAAAGTACAGCTGAGTGCCACGACCCACTCCTGCAGTATCTGCTACCTGAGGACAAGTAGCTCATTATCACTAGTCCTGAAGAGAAGGAGGTTGACATGGAGGGTGACAGGGAGCCAGCCCCTATCAGGGAGGTGAGAAGAAGGGATCAAATATTTCCTGTGGGTGCGGGACTGGCAGTGGCTGGGAGAAGGGGATTCAGGGAGGGGCAGCAGTCACACTTGACTGCACTGCCCTAAACCTCAGGTCCCTTCCAAATGGCTGTCAATGTTGTTACAAATCTTGGTAATTGCTGGCATAATGTGTGAGACTGAGGGCTTCTGTGCAGCTCTGCTGAGAAGGGGTAAGGCACAAGACAAAGGCAGCATTTGTGTAAATCCAGACTGAGTGCCTCTCGGTGTGTAATGGTGCAGCCAAGAGCAGCCTGCAGCTCAGGTGAAATCTTTGTTCACAGCAAATGAATAAGAGCAAAATGCCTCTTTGCACATTGTCAGGAAAATCACTTTGGCTTTGGAAGAGATTTTATTGAACAGAAGAGTGAGAATTCTCAGGAGCAGCCTTTCAGGATATTTGATGATGAAGTTATTTTTTCACTGTCCCAGGATGCTGCGAATAAATTGAAGCCATTCTGGTCCCACCTCTGCTCAGAAGTGCTCAGAAATTTGTAATAAAGAACCATCAACTGAGAATGGTTTGCTAGGTCATCATAACTGAAGAAGAAAAAAAGCATTTTTTGCACAGCATCTCCTGATGCTTTTAGGGCAGTGTACAACTGTATTTTTCCTGAATGCTATTTCTGTACTGTCCCTATCTCAAAATTAGATTGGAGTATTTTCTGATTTTAACTTCTCATTACCACAAAATTATTATCTATAGATTGTCCATTGCGGGGAGGGAACTACAGGGAAGGGAATACAATAGAACTTCTTTTTATTTTGATGATACAGCTTCTGAAACTCAAAGAGCACTTTGTCATAGAAGAATGAAGTGTGTATTAGAGTTGCACTACTTAAAATTCAAAAATATTTAATTCAAAGCAGATTAGTTCTCTTCCTTTTAGGTAGACTTAGTTTTGCGTATCTCCATGGGAACACTCCTATTAAAGTCAGTGGCAGATTTTTGAAGGTTCAAGAGAGGAGACTGAAAAGTTTTATTTTTCATCTCCAGTCATTTCTCTCTCGACATAAAAAAAAGTATTAATTTAAAATGCGGTATGAATAACACTGCCACCCTCAGCAACCCAAGAGAACTAATCCTACAGATTAGCTAAGAAAAAGGAACACATTTTCTATCTATTTTTCACACATATTATCTAAAACTTGTTTTATTCTCCACAATGAACAGTACTACTGTCAGCTTGGCTGAACCAGAGTGCCAGAGTATCTGGCAAAAAATAAAAAAGCCCACAAAACAGAATTTAATAATCTTGGTCTAGCATCAATTTAGGCACAAAAAACTGCCTTTAGCAACGTGATGCTTTTCATGCTTTCTGTAAGGATTGATCTGACCGAGTCTGGCAAATGTGAAGTTGCAGTAACACAATACTATTAAATGAGAAAATGGCAGCTGCAGAGAGAGCAAGACACAGTACTGCTACTTGCAAGATGTCATAATTGCTGAACACTATTTGTTTTTTCAGTATCATCTCTGCACCATTGTTCACACCTCCTTTGAAGATGCCTGAAGTAGCCTGAGTCTAAGGGGGAGGGGGGGTTATGTTTTGTTTTGTCACTCTTTCAACACTGCCACGTGCCTAAGCAGACTGCTTCATTGAGCTACTGCTTTTCTTAGGATACTTGAAATCAGGACTGAAATAAAAATAAGCTGTTGTGTTGCCTAAATGTGGTGATGACATTCTGCTCCAGATGTCCACAACAATGGCCTCATCTAAACCCCTAGTTCCCTGCACTTCAGTCATCTTCAGACAAATTCTGGACAAAAAAAAAACAAAAAAAAAAAACACCACAAAAGCCAGAACAAGTGTCATCACAATGATTTTGATGGAAGCAGCTGCCCACTTCAGTTAATGCTACTCTCAAAGCATGAATGGAATGGGAAGCCCGTTAATTTGATGTGCTCCTTCTATTAAACTGTCTGTAATCTGGATACGTACTGATCAATAAGACTGACAGCTTCTTGAAGCAACAATAGGGAGGCAAGTTCCCTACTTTCAGGTGAACTTTAAATAGGCATATATTATTGAGTAAGAAAACTACAGTAGAAAGAAAAAATATTGAGGAAGAAAACCCCAAAAATGTATTTGGGAAACTGCTACATCTAGACTGGAAGAAGTGATTAGCATGGTTTGGAAAACTGCTGCATCTAGACTGGAAGAGGGATTAGCATGGTCTCTTTGCCTATGTTGGCACTCTGCTCCCTAAATACTCCAAAACAAACCAGTCAGAAGTGATAGTATCCCTAAGAGTCTCTACTAATGCACCTAATGATTTTTTGCTTCCTTAGGTTTGGTTTTAGTTTTGGGTGTGGTTCTTTTTTCTCTTTAGGAAAGCATACACCAAGTGCAAAATCTTTTCATATCCCAGTTTGCCTTACCTTCAGTCCAAAATGTTGGGTTATGACATCATTAAAAGCTAGATACAAGAGCAAAACAGCTCTGCTGACAAATGCACTTAATGTCCGAAAGCACTTAGCAGAAGGTAGCTTGCCAGATGGGTTTGCTGCCTTTTTTTCCTTTTAATTATTGTTATGAGAAAGCATTTTAGTAAAAATTGGAAATGACCAGACTCTCAGCCCTTCCCAGCACTTCTCTGTGAGCAACTGCCCTTTCTTTCCTACCACTTCACTCATCATTACATGCAAAGATGAGAGCATTTGTGAAACTCCCTTGCTCAGCTAGTGCTTTAACAGTAAGCTGAGGCAGACAGACCTCCATGGAAGCTGAGGAAGGGTTCTAACATTCATAACCAAAAGAGCAGAGACTTTGTCTTCTTTGAGAAATTTTCTATATACTTCCTGCCATTGTTAACATCACACCAATGGTGACTTAGCTGCTGTTGCTTTTAATATCAAGTACATTAGCTCAATGTTCAGGCTTACATGATGCAATGTCATCAAAGACAGCCCCCACTGATAGACTATTTTTGGCTCCCAATATGGATCACAGCTGTAGATTTAAACTGCTTTTGGCAAGAAGGAATTTTTTAGAATATTGCCAAATACAAACAGAGCTGGAAAGGTGACAGCTTCTTAAAAAATAATTCCAGGAAGGAAAGTCTAGGCTAACAACAAGATATAAACCAGTTGTGCTGCTTTGAGGTATGTTTAACTCTTTCTTGTATTCTACTTTTGGAACTCATTCCTATGAGCTTTCTCTGATTTAAACTTAATTATATTTTGATTTCTGAATCCTTAGAAAACTCCTCCCTTGCTGCACATTAGCCAACTTCTCTGTCAGTTAGAAATTTCATCTCATTTCCTTAATGAGAAGAATATATTTAGGATTTCTAGCTAAATTTTCTAGCTCTTCAAAGTCTCTCCTTTGCTTATTAATATAAAAACAATCAAAACAAAAAGCAAATAAAAGACTGCAGCTTGATGCTTTTTCTCCCTTTTTCTAGAATTATCTGTCTGAAAGTGACAATGCAGATACTTTTTGTTGTTTTGTTTTAGCATGGGGGGGGTGTCTTCATTGTTAATGAGCAATGTTTGCAACTTCTGCCTATATTCTTTATATTTCTTCGTTCTTCTCAATTCCAAAATGATCTGTGGGTGGATTTTCCTGAAGTCATAAAGTGGTGACACAGCTATTTCCTGTTGCCATCAAAATTCTGTAACAGAATTTCTCCCTCTACTAGTTACTAAGTTACTTGGAGTACGGCCAAAGCTAAAAAAAAAAAATAATAAAAAAATAAAAATCTTAACTGAAAAAACTTTTCAGTAGCCATACGGACTTAATGCCTTCAGTTCTATGGGTCTGCAATGATTCCAGAAAATACGTAATTGAGAAACCCTTCACTTATATTTCTTTTCACAAAAAAATAAAAAAGAGAATTTTTAAAATCACATCAGTCCCAGAAAAGGGGGCTGTATTTTTCCACTGAAATATACCACAGGAAAAAGGAACTGGTAAGATGGATCATTTCATTCATTTTAGCCAGATCACACTTATTTTTAGTATATGTAATTGGCACAGAGGAGTAACAGAAGCAGAATACATTCAGCTACATTTCCAAGCTTACATACACCTTTACCATGTATCCTGAATGTCAGTTTTCAGCTCAGCGGGTTTTTGTAACTGAAACCTTGCTGTGGAAACCCAGTATTATTTGCAAAACACAAGGCTTTTAAATCTTTGCAAGAGTTTTTGAAATCTTTCAACTAATTCTGGAATACTTGCAGTATCGCTCATAAATAATCCTGCACGTGCTGGTCTGATATACTAAGCCTTCCGTAGCTGTTAAAGCAGGCTTCAATATCATCTGTCACCCATCTGTCATTTTCCCAGCACAGGAGTCGATTCTTCCCTCTGACTGGTGTAAGCCAGGAATAGCACTTGAAATCCCTGAATTTTACTAATGAAAAACAGACTGAGACTGGAAACATTACAGCGATTGGTAGGCAGAAAACAGCTATTTCTTCCTTCAGCTGCAGTTTCCTTTCTAATCTCTTCCTTGCTAAAGGAGGTGGTGATAATCACCATCTGCAGGAACAGATAAGAAGGGGAAAGATCGGTATTGTAACAGGACCTTGAAAACTCTGCTCTCCCTAGTAAAATCAACTGATCAACTGCCCGAAAATGAGTCTCCAAAGTGGTAGTAAGTAGAAAATGTTAAACCCTCCTTTAAAAAAAACCAACAGCACCAGAAAAAAAACCCACCAAAACCCAACAAAACAAAAAAGGGATTGTTAAAATGTGAAGGATCCTGCAAATGAACGTATCTGTGATAGTAAACAGTTTGAGATCAGGTGATACAACTGTAATCAAGGAGGAACACAGAAAGAGAACAATGAAAACTTTGATATCTGCTGTGAAATATTTTTCTCAGTGGGTGTCTACAAAGATAAGTCATCTAGGAAAAACAAAATAAACTATTTTAGTCCACTGTATCTTTATTTTAAAATTATAGATTCAGGGTATAAAGTATGATTCACAGGATCTTCTATCGACTTGCATTTTTTTGAATTAACACATCCCAACATGCCTGTACCTTCTTGATCCAGGTAGTAGGTCCAAATGCACAACACGGTACTATTACAACTTGAATAACTCTCAGATCTAACAGGTATTTGGTGTCAAAGAGATATCTTATCAGACACACCTGAGGGCAAGGGCTTTCAGAAACTAGTATGTCTGTAATCATCTGCTGGACCTCTGTCACGTTGGGAGCAATACTTTCTGCTACACTAGTCCATCTAGCTCTGTCCAGTTATATGCCTGATCCTTTGAAAAGGGCAGCTCCACGTGTGCTGCACTGGTTGGATTTGGTCTAGCCAATGGCCCTGAAGGCAATGCTTGAAAACATACACTTCTTTCATCAACTGACATGTTATGTCTGACTGTGAAGGACCCCTGGCAACTGCAGCTACAACGGCGCAAACCCCTGTCTAGCTCCAGCTCCGGAGGCAGGGGGTTTCCCAGCCCTGACAGAACCAGCACTCAGCTGTCTCTCTTTCCAGTGTGGTGAGTTTCAGCGCACAGCACTCCAGCTACTTGCCAGGGGAGACAAGTAAGGAAAACGCATCCTTCCCGGTTCAGCTTTGCATCAGGACCTGACTGGCTGCATTCCTAGAGACATGAACTTCCATCTCAAGCTACTCAGCATCTTGCCTTCAGGTGCTGCAGCCTCCAGAGAGAACAGTTCTCAGAGTAAGTGGTAATGAAAAAAAAAAAAAACCAACCAACAAACCACTGCAGAAAGTTTGAGTGCCTTACACTCAGCTCCTTTCCTCCAGGGAGTGTGGACAGCTGCTGCTAACACACAGGGTTCTGTTTGCCCAGGCTAGCTGGTGCTTGGAAATAAAACTCTATCACCAGGTAGGTTCTGAAAGGTACAGATAGCTAGACCTTCCAGGCGCCATCTCCTGATATCGGGCCCTGCCAACCCTGGGCCCGTTGCCAGGGTCTCCCCAGGGGCAAGCTCAGCTGCACACCAGGGAATCGTGGCTGAAGCACTGGAAGGGAAGGCCCGGTTCCAGCCATGGCTAGAGAAGCCTCCCAAGCCCCACATCGGCGCCCTGGACGGGTAGTGCACTGCGAAGGCGTGTGGGGACGCAGGCCTCTGGGGTCACCCCTGTCTTCCGACAAAACCCATGGCCTGGCACAGCCCGCTGCTGCCCTGGGTCGCTCGGAGGGCGATCCCTGCCCTAATACCCGAACCTCTGCTGTGATGGCACAGGGAGACGAAAGTGCGGAAGTGAACAGCGCCACCCCTCTCCCAGCACCCTCCGTAGCGAATCTGCCAAAACGCGGCCATGACCGGACAAACCCAACTCTACCCCACCCCGCTACGGCGCGGCGCTCAGTCCAATCTTGCGCAGCCCTGCCTACGTCGAAGCGAGGAGACGCTGCGTGGTGGGCGTGGCCGAGTGCGGCCGGGGCTGCGCTGTGGGAAGTGCCGGGCCGCGCTCGCTGGGGTTGTCGCTGCCGGGGGAGGAGGAGTGGGAGTTGGAGCAGCTCTTCCCCGCCGCCGGGGAGAGGCCGGAGCGAGGCGGTGGCCGAGTTCGGTCCATGGACCGTCCGTGCCTGAGGCGGAGCTCGTGGAAGGAGCCGCTCGGCCCCGGCGTGGCCGTGAGGGGCGGGAGGCGGCGCGGGGCGCGGGCGGTGCGGCGCGGCTGAGCGCGGCGCACGGGCCTTTAAGCACCGTTTTCCGCCGGCTTCGCGGCCGCCCGGCCGTGCCGTGCCCTGCGCCCGCCGCCGCGGCACCATGTCGGCCAAGGTGCGGCTGAAGCGGCTGGAGCAGCTGGTGCTGGACGGGCCGCAGCGAAACGACAGCGTGCTAAGCGTGGAGACCCTGCTCGACCTCTTGGTCGGCGTCTACGCCGAGTGCAGCCGCGACTCGCCGTTGCGCCGCGACCGATACGTCTCCGACTTCCTCGAGTGGGGTGAGGACGGGGATGGGGGGAGGGGTCCCACTCTCTGGGGGCTGTGTGGGATCCCCGGGCGAGGGGCGGCGGCTGCCCCGGGAGTGCGCTCGTCGCCGCTCCCATCGGCGGCCGAACCGGGCAAGGAGTGGGGACGCCGCCCCTGGATGCGGAGCCTCCCTAGGGAACGGTCCCCCCGCCAGCCGGGGCTTGACCCCGGCAGGTCTCCTCCCTGTCCCGCTCTGCTCCAGGCGAACTGCTTGGCAGCCGCAGCAGGAACAGCACCAGAGTGTCCTTGGCCTGAAACCCTACTCGGCTTAACCCGAAATGTCAGGCTAATCCAGCGCTCCTCGGAGGCTTCCTACCTGCGGCAGGGAGGAGAGGGAGAGCAGCAGGCTCCGGCTTTGAGAGACTGCTCTTGGGCCGGATTGTTGCTGTTAGAGGGGGCATATGTGTGTGTGCATGTCTTGAAGAAACAGTTACCGCTCATCATGCAGTCTTGGGCATGCCCCCGAAGGACAGAGCAATTCTAAGCAGCCTTTATAATAGCTTTGTTTAATGGTTTCCTACTGTTAAGCAGCCTGATAATGAAAAACTTCCAGTAGTCAGGAGCGTGCTGACAGAAGAGAACGCGAATACTTGTAATAATGCTTGGGATAAAAGTTTTCTTTCCAGTGTTGTTTAGTTGAGACTATTGACTACACGTTTGGGGAGAGAGATTTTTCCCTGCTGCATGCCTAAGTGAATTTATGTTAAAATGGCCTTGATGGCTGACGGGTTTATTCGGCTGACTAAGTTATGAATAATCATGTATGACAAAGGTGACTTAACTTCTTCATGGAATGAGAATTGGAGGGGAGGGAGGAGAGATCACTGCTCATAAGTATATTGTCCCATTTATCAGCTGTTCCATGCATGTACAATTAATTAGGCTTTTAAAGAGCCCTCTTACAAAAAAAAAAAAAAAAAAAAAAAACCAAAAACAACAAACAAACCCAAGCCCCCCTCCCCAGAAGACCAGCGACCAAAACAAAGGATTTCCTAAGGGGGAAGGAGTGGCTGATTTGCTTCAGTAAATGCAAATGTATGTCTTTAGCATTACAGACCAGAGCACTAACATGTCCGGACAGCTGGTTCTCCTTAATTTCTGTGGGGACCACCACTCTTTGTCATACACTAACAGACTAAGAGGATTCACTTCCTGGACTCTCCTATTGACGTCAGTAATGCGATTGCCAACTGAATAATTAACCACTTTATCACATCTGCCCTGCAAAGCTGCAGCCTGCAGAACATGATTATTTGTTTTGTGGTGGGAGATCTGTATGTGTTCTGCAAAGTGCAATCTGGTTTTACACTCTTGTTCCCAAGCTGATGGCTTGAATGAGTGAGCACCTACAAACTTAGGACGATACTTCAAGCACTGAAGTTGAGGAAAGGATTTAAGGCAGGCCAAAGAATGATATGCTTTTTTGTATAGCACTGCTGCTGGTTGTGTCTTACTGATTGATCCCTGTGTTGTCACTTTCTGTGTGATGGAGAGACTGATTGTCCAACTGTTTATAAAATCGCTCCTTTTAATTCTGTTTATTGTGTTCCCTGAATGTGAAAAGATTACTGACTTGATGAAAAGTATAGCTTGCAGTAAAAACAGTGTGTAGTTCTTACTGCAGTGTGGGTTTATCCTAGTATAACAAAGTGCCTATTCAATAAATAATTGAAATGTATGTGAGCTACCATCTGGTGCTGCAGAGTAGGGATAAAAGTTTATAATCCAGGCCCTTGATGGTAAAGGGATGGACCTAATCTGAATTGCTATTTATTATTATATTTGTGTTCCATCAATAAGGAATACCTTTTAAAACCAATTATAGTTGGTGTTCTCTGTTCCTCTTTTTCCTTCAAGCTGTTAAAAACAAATAAATGCCAACAACGAGACACCTTTTATCTGTGTCCTAATGCCCTCACAGTATGTTTCCACTGACAAGGAACTTGTTTCTGCCTCCAGCTAATAAGGAAAATATCATGCCAAACACGCTTATTTCCTCATGTCAGGATGTGCAGTCTTAATTACAGCCTGATTCTCTGTTAGAAGATATTCTGGATTGATGTACACAAGTTTTCTGTGCTGTTATGTGTCTGTAGAAGCATGAGAGTGTAGTTAAATATTTGGGATATACTTTGAAGATCAGTGTTTCTTTATCAACTAGAGACGGAAGGAATTTCCTTTTGACAAAATGGAGACTTATCACTGACAATTGAAATAAGCTGCATAGGTATTAAGGTTAAATTAAGATGAGCTACATAACAAGCATTTCTTTAGTATTTTGGATTTAAAACTGGGTGTGAGGTATCGCACATATAAAATTCCCTTAAAATGATTCAGCATGGCTAATGGACTTGCATTCATAATTGCCAAAATAGAGCTCAGGCGTGGCAGTTGAGGCAGAGCTTCTTCCTGGCTGTGGGGTGCGGAGGAGATGCTGAGTTGTGTGGTGTAGCTCTCTGACAGCAGCAGTAATGCTGCTCATATTATGGAGCTGATGACTGTGGGAGAAGGGAAGTGGGGAGTCCAAAAATTAAGCCTCACGTTTATCTTGTGACACACCACCTTCTCCCTATTCAACATCTCTAAAAGCCTCACACCTCACCTGCAGAGTCTGGTGACCACCAAATGCTGGATCTCATTGCTTCTGCCCTATCAATCCCGCTGCTGCTTCCTTGCAGTCCTGCCACAGGCTTATTTCTTCAAAATCATCTTCCTATTTGCTAACCATAGAAGAGTGTAGGGTGTGGCCTTTCGCCTTGGGGCAGCTTGCGGCTTCCATTGCTTTAGAAATGTTGTAAGAATCTACCATTTTAACCTTGGCAGTCATAGCTTTCCCATGGTGAATGGAGCTTTCAAACAGGCTATATTTTTTCCATGTACTGGAATTGTAATACGCATACCTTTATGCCAGCTATCATTGGAGAAGAACTAGCTGAGCTGCAAGTGAGGAGGTCAAAAGACCTTTTCCTCTAATTATTTACGAATCCTGTTGAATAAGTTTTCACCCAATTGGTTATCACTGTATTGTTTATATAATAGCTATTGAAATGATGCCCAGTATTCTTACTGGGAATTGAGATCAAGTCTGTTAGTTAGCGGACCCATGTCTACATGTTCAGAAAGAATTTTCCAAGTCTGTGCTTAGTGCCTTTTAAACTGTTGCTACATCTGCTGCTCCCAGAGTGAGAAACAGTGAGGAGTCCTGTTTATTCTGGTTGTACTTGCTTATTCCTCTCAAAGTCATCAGTGAAACTGGGCTGCTACAACACTTGTGCTTCTGAGGCTGAATTGCTTGACCATCTTTGCTTGTCCTTCCAGTTGTCAGGGGAGCAACCTAGCTGGCATCTGGGGAAATGCTGGAACTGGACAGTCCTGGGTCCTAGAAGGCCTTTGCTACACTCTATGTGGGCCTGAAAGTCTGTGGAGGTACCTCCCTTGTTGAAGCTGATGTAGGCCACTAGTGAAGACAACCTAACATTATCATCAAGCGCAGAGGAGGCTGCGTGGCTTATCCAATGGACTATGGTGCACACCAGGGTTGGGTGTTGTGGGGTGGTATTGTCCATGCACTGCAGAGGGACCTCCTAAGAGACACTTCCTGCAAAAAAAGGTATGCTGTTACTGTTTCCTGTGACAAGGAGAGAAGTATGAAGTGCTGGAGCAGCATGGCTGCAGCTCAGATCCATGCATTGCTTGTCCTTCAGCTTTCAGGTGCAGGATGTTCCTCCCTGTGGAGCTCCTTGTCCTATCACACTGAGGAACCTGAATCTTTCATAATGCTGCACTAGGATGGCTGCTTGCAGGTCACCTTGCTGGCTGGCATCATGTTCATGTTTGTCTGGCATCACCTTGTTTTTCAGAAGTTATCTTAGCTGGCTGTGGCTGGTGCTCACTGCCCTCTGCTTCCAGTCAGCAGGGACTGGTGCAACTGGCTGCTCCATTTTTGAACAGCTACTTGGCGCAGTTTGCAGCCAGTAGGCAAGCATGTTCAGAGAAGAGCCTGACAGGAATGGGCCTTATTTATATTCAGAATGCTGTTGGTGCTGCATAGACTCTCCTTCTTGCTCCAGCCTTTGTTTTCTCTGACCCTGTTTTGTACTTTTGGTATGCTACAGAGGGCAGGATGGCACATGTCCCCACATAGTTCATTCAGTGTTGTCTCACTCCTGGACTACGTACTGGCTAGTGCTCTCTGTGAGAACACCTCAAAACCAGTGTCAGTAGTTTAGATCGATCTGAAATGTGGGGTTTTTTTACCTTTAGGCAGGTGAATGGTATACTTATGTGGACTGTTTTTCCTGATGTGTTATGAGCCATCTGTTTGAATGCAGACTTATCTTCTGCATTCTCAGTTTGTGCAAGGTCTGCTGCCTGGCTGGACTGGTGTTCTACTTTTGGATGGTGGCTGTTTATTTGTTGGCTGGTTTTGTTTAGTTTTTTTTTGGTTGGTTGTTTTTTTGTGGTTTTTGTTTGTTTTGTTTGTTTTATGTTTGGGTGTTTCTTTCTGAGAGGGGGAACTTTAAGGGGGCTGAAGCTGTGGGGAAAAGAAAGAAGATCGCAGGTGGTTAGCACAAGAAGGCTGACTGAGCACCTGCTGCCAAGCCCTCGAAGACAGTCTGGCATAGCAGGCCATAGATGGGAAAAATCATGCATGTAAAGTTCATCAGAAAGGGTTGCTGTTGTGCTGGTGCAGTGATTCACACTGTTGGGTTAGAACTGGGGCTCCAGGTTTGCATCTTGCTCTTGGAGGGAGGGGAGCTCTGTGAACTTTGCAAGTCTGTCCCCAGATGTGCTTTCTCCTTCTAGTTCTGCTTAAAGAGGCACCTTAACCTTTCAAATACAAAAAATATCTAGTGAGGGAATGGAGAACCTTACAGGTGGCCTTTCTGCAGAAGAGTGTGTAGGCTGTTCTTTCAGCCTGAAAGCAGTTGTACTTAGAAGTGTAGATGTGGACCTGAGAAAAGGTCTTCCCAGCCTGCATTAGAGCATCTTTAAAACTAGCTGCAGGGTAGACCTAGTCCTCTGCCACGGGCATTGATGTACTAGAGAAAGTACTAGCTAGGGATGAGGGCGCAATGTGTAGCTGAGTGTGCTGCTATAGGAGGCAGAAGCTATCCTTAAGTATTTTTGAGATGACCTTAGAATTATCAGACTTGGAGGGCTGGTTATGAGATCTTTGGCCTTTTTGGGTTGCACCAGGAAAAAGTGTCACATGATAACATGTTGTATATCTTCACTTGAGGGCTTAAATTCCTCTCATCCTTCCCTTTAGTGCTTCCCCCCTATCACCGCTCTTACAGAAATACACATAGAAAGCCAGGAAGAGATGTCAGGCTCTGCCAGCTTGTATAATGTCCTCCTCTGTGCAGTCAAAAGCTGTACAGTGAGTGATAAGCCTGTTTGGCACATGTGTGAAGTGAGTGTGGTTGGATAATGAAGACAGCTGATGAATTTCAGATTCTGACCTGAATTCTTCCTTTTTCTATCCGCTATCTGCCAAAGCCTATTACAATCCCTTATACTAGAGCTAGCAGCCAGGAGGGTGTGGATGTGGGCCCACTGAGGCAGGGTGTCTTGCTGAGGTTCTGGAAAGGCCAGTGGTGGTGGTGGCGGCGGCCATGGTTTCTTAGTGCACAGTGCAGTGTGGGTGCAGCTGGAGCCTTTTCCTGCTCCCTGAAGGCTTTCCTGTGGTCAGAGATGGGGCACTGTAGCTTGGATTACCTTTGCTTATAAAGTCTTTGATAGTCATCTGGCAGAGTAGTGTGAACATGGCCACTGAATCCCAGTTGCCTGCATTCTCTGTTTTGAGTAAACTGGTTTTTTTCTTCTGAAAAGTATATTAGGATTAATTCTTGTTGAAGTAGCCCAAACTGCTGTGTTAGCTTTGATGGCATTGTAGTTGGGGCATGAGGTTCAAAGCCTGCTGCCGTATGTATGATGGACCCTTTACAGTACATCTCTTCTAATCTGTTATTTTTAGAATGCAGCAATATCTTCTAATGACTTTTTCTGTAAAACTCTATGCTGTGAAACACTAACACTGAATGTCACAGTCATGTTTTGACAGTGGGAAAGTAAAATGGTCTGGAGGATGTGAGATACATTGGCATGGGCTGTTAAAATGACTCATGTCCTGGGTGAAGCTTTTCTTGTGTCCCATAGGAGGAAGTCATTGTCACTTTCCTTATCTGGATAAAGTTGCTGATGAATAGCAGTAGTGAGGGCTTGAGAAATTATATGGTATGTTAAAGGCTGTGACTTATATTTTTGATTTTAATTTTTATTTATGTATAAAAACTCAAAAAGAGGTAAATAAGTCATAAATTTTTATTGTGTAGAAAGAAAACGTGTGCTGCTAGTAGCTTCTCAGTCATGGTACATGATAAGGTGTGGAATGCAGAGATAAGGTTTCATCAGCATCCATAAATCTAGCATTTTTTTTCTGACTTGTTTCACTTAGAAATCAACATAATTTTCATATTGCTTTGTCATATTTTGCAAAAAAACCTCCTTAATTTACATCTTTAAAACTAATATTTTTACAGGGGTTGGCACAGTTACGTGTTAGCAGTGGAAATGACTTGGATGTTGGTTTAGTCAGCAGATTCAGCATAATGAACTTTTTTATCAAATGAAGCTGAACTTTTTTCTTTTTCTGCAAATAATTCATGTGTGAGTGAGTCAGTTTCTTCTACACCTACTAGAAACAAGTTATTTTAACTGTGAGTCAGAACTGAAAAGACTTGTCTCATTAGCTTTTTTTAGCAAGCTACTTTTACTTTATGGTTATATATTAATCTGATGTTTTAGAAATGTTGATCTGCAGCTGAGATTAGTTGGGAATGTTAAACTACGATAGATTCTTCAAATTTGTGAAACTTGTATTTTATCCCTTGCTTGTAATTTGAGGCAGTTTGTGCAAGCTGGTTTTAGATGGGTATTACAAAAAGGAAAAATTATAGTACTTACCTAAACAATCAAAAATTTATCTGAGCCATTAACAGAATATAGATTCATCTTTTTCATTACCTGTGTCTGAAAAGCTGAGTAGGATGGACTACAGGAAAATTTGTTTAGAAAAATAGAAGGGTCTTGTTAAAGCTTTTTATGTTTTTGTCTTTGATAATACTTTAAACAGAGTTGAGGTTCATTTTCTAAGTCTTCCATAAGGTACACTTGAGAATTTCAACATATTCTTGATGTAGTTACCAAAGAGCTTGTATTGTGCTTAGTAATATATCCTACTGAAGCTCTAGCATTTTTTTGTTTTTCTCAAAGGATTTAATTTTTAAAAGCTTTTTCTATTCTAGGTCTGTAATTTTGAGTACATTTCTGTGGTTCAGTGTGATCTGTTCATTTTAGCTGTGTCCTAGTACTAAAGTATTCCACTCTATGTTTTTCATCAGTGTATGCAGATTGCCAGAATGTGGGCTTTCATTTATAAAGATAATTGTTCACTGTAATGAATGTAGCTTTCTCCAATAGGAAACTACACACTGTTTTCTTAAGCCCTGATTTTGCATAGACCTCAGTAATCATGTCTGTAGATATACTTAGGATGCATTCAGATTAAACGTGTGCATCCATCATTGCCAGCTGAGGCCTTAGGCATCCTGAAGAGCCTGAGATCTTAATTTCTGTCATTCATGTCATCAGGGTCTTAACACTCTGAAACCTGTTGTTACTTAACCATTGCCTGAGGCTTGAAACGTGACTCAAGATACCCAACCTGAGACCTCTATAAAGGAGTCTGAGCTTTGGAAAAAGGAGGGGATGTCTTCACCAAATATTGAATCATTGAAAATGTGTGGAATTTATTAATCAGGGGTACAGTAATGAAAGCTGAGGTATAGTTCTTAGTTTGCTTGAAGGTGGTGCCATTGAGGGCAGAATATGTACAGCTGCCTTTCCCAAAAAGGCCAAGAAGAGAAAGGGTCAGAAACAACAAAATTATGTATATATCCCAGATTCTTTTCAACAATTATGATTGTTTTCCAACATAAAAATAAACATGGATAATTCCTTTGTGAAGTCCTACTTGAAACGTGTTTATGCCAGGTTAGTAAGGTGTGCATATTCAGGATTTCAAAGAATTCTATACAAAATTCTGTCTGGGCTTGTAATTAAACCTGTGTTACACTCTTCTGATTTTCATTAAAAATGTAGTGAAAGATGAAGTAATAAGTAAGATGAAATGAGTTTTTAATTCACTTAAAGTAGATATGTGGAAGTCAGTCTTAAAGGAGTGTTGCAGCTATTCTGACCATATTGTACTTTTACTGGGAACTGTGTAATCCACGGGATGTAGATTTACCCCAAATAGAGCAACTACTATTGAAGTATAGGAGGTTTTAATATATTATAATTTCCCTGCAAGGAATGGTCCCTTAGCCTGAGAGCTAAACTGTATGCCTTCCCTGGATAAATGAGACTTAAAGGAAAGCTTTGGGTCCAGTTCTCAAAAGGTACACAAAACCAGATAATTCTCTAAATTGGTTTAAACCTTCTAGTACTGGAGGTCAGAAAATACCCCCTTCTGGTAAAGAATCTGTGCTTTCTAATTGAAGGCATTTAAAACTTTTAGATCTAAAACTCCCTTTTATAACTGTGCTAAGTGGGGTGGGGGAAATCTCTGTCCTCAATTTTTGAGGAAGGATGAGGTTTTTAGTAAGTGTATGGTAATACTTCTGGGCATCTGAAACCTTTTTCCCCACTTTTGAGGAACTCCTCTGTCCCTGGTTCCTCTCCTCTTCCAGAAATCCATGTATACCTTGAGGGGAAACACAAGTCATCTCCATTGCCTTGCACACCTTCAGATTTCTGCTCTTGTTTCAGCTTGACTTCTGTGATGTTCATTTTGCACATCCTTCCTCAAAAGTTGGCTTCTTATGGAAGCTTTTCTGCGTGCTGCTGCCTTTACTGCTTCCCATGTGACTTGGATTATCAATACTGAAAGCCAGAGTGTTCTGAGTGTCTTTTATTTTACTGCAATTAAGGCAGAGGAGAAACAGCAGGAGGGTGACTTCAGGCATGAAGATCCTGTTAAAATTTTGAAATATGTTTCCAAAGGTTTTCTTTTCAAGAAGTACATCTAGTCTTTAAATTTATCTTTTTTTTTTCTGTTAAGATTAATTAGGTTGCCATTCCCTTCACCCCCATTTCTGTATATGATAGCTACCTGGCTATGGTCCTGTCTCTTGTTACTGCTGACTGATGGACACCTAGTGTGCATGTCTGCAGGCTTTGTTGTGCAGGCTTCTGACTGTTCTTGGACTGTAGACCCAAAGAAGTGTGTTTTTTCTACAGCTAGGTATATTTGAGTAAGAAGTTTGTATTGAAGATTTTAAATTAAAGGATTGGGATTTCCTTGTCTAGTCTCGATCATTTACACTGCATCTGAGTGAAATGGGAATATAACATCTCTTCACATTTTCTTTCCTTTTAGTTTAAGTGTTCTTTAGGGCAAGGAGGAGATCTCACTGCATGCTTGCTATCACGGGTTCCTTTTAGGATGCAACCCTCTCATGTTAGTCACCTGAAAAAAGGAAACTAAACTTTAGTGATTCAGAACCTCACTCTATATGACTTGTTACAGGAAGCTGGGAGAAGAAAATTTCTATGTGTACAAATGGCTAAAAGTGATCTAAAGGTCCTAATGGAACAACTGGTAGCTAGTAACCACTAGATCCTGGGTTATAAACAGAGTGAAGACTGGAGTCTGTGATATTTAATCTTTCTGCCTTTTATGGGTAATGTGGTATTTTTCCTAATCTCACAACAATTCAGATTCCAGAGCAGACTTTCTGAGAATTTGCAGATGAGTTAGCCTGTTGTGTCACAGGGAAGAAGCACAAATATTTTCCTTACAGACCCACTTTAGCTAGTTGTAGCAAAATGCCTTAAGTCATGTGGCATGGTATTGTGCAGAGGAGTTGAGTTTGACTATGTTAACTTACTCTATTATGTAACTGAAGAGTTCCATTACCCGTAAGTTCAGCCTTTGGTTTCCTGGACAGTTAATATTTAAGTTGGGAATAACGACAATATACAAACAGCTGTTTTGAAACTGTGGTTCTGCTGGCCGGGTACTCCAGATAATTTAATACAGGACAGCACACAGCAGGGATACTGAACTGAAGGCTGCATCAGGCCCACAGACTGTCTTTATCTTATCCTTAGAAGTATTTACTGGTTATTAAGGCAGCTGAAGTGTGGTTATCACTCTGTGTATGTTATTGCAGGCCAGCAGGATTTACTAGACTGCTGGGTGTAGTGCTGTGGCAACAGGGCTATTATCCTGGTCAGGCTTGACCCAGGCCGGCAAGACCCAGGCAGGTCTACATCCATGGTGTCCTGGTTTCAGCTGGTGTAGAGTTAATTTTTTTCCTAGAAATAGTAAGTCCTTGTGCATCCTGAAGTTGCCACTCTCCTGATTTGAATCGTAAAGACAAAAGACCTGACACTTTGAGAAAGAAGGGGGGATTTTTCATTAAAAAGAAAAAAAGTTATGAACAAGCATTTACTGCTCTTAGGAAAGGACTTTGCAGTAATTATCCTAAACGTTAAAGGCATGCAAGCATTTAAGTGGCTCAAACTAGAGCAGAAGTGCCCTGATTTTAACAGAATCAGAGTTACAGGTAGTCTAATCGTAAACTTCTTGTGGATACTATTGCACATTATAAATGTTTTGTTTAATATTTCAGGTGCTTTTTGAGGGCAGGGATAGCAGAAATTCCATGCTTTACCTTTTGCATACCAGTGTTATATTTCCTCCATTCTATAAAACCTCACGAAGTTCAGCATGACAAGTGTCAGGTTTTGCACTGTGGAGCAGTAAAAGTCAGGGAATGACCAACTAGAAAGTATCCTTACAGAAAAAGATTTGGGGATCCTGGTAAACAGTTAAAGTCAGTACTGCATTACTGCAGAAACAGGCTGCCTCTGTACTGTACTGTAAAAGTAAGACTGTGGCCAGTAGGCTGAGGGAAGTGGTTATCCTGCACTTGTGAGGACATTCTGGAGTATTTTGTCCAGTTCTGCAGTTCCCAGTACAGAAGAAACACTGCAAAACTGAAGTGATTTCAGCAGAGAACCACTGACTTGGTTGGAGGCCTGAAGCATGTGATGTGCAAGAAAAGCCTGGGATGCCTGGGATACCTGGGTCTGGTGAGCCTGGAGAAGGAGAATCTGATCATGATCTTCAACTGCCGGTTGGGTGAATAGGGAGAACACAGAGGCAGACTCTTCTCAAGTGTCGGAGAGGCAATGAACATACATTGTGACAAGGAGGATTCTGACTTTGTGTAAGGGGGGAAAAATATTCCTCCCGAGGGTAGTCAGTCACTGGAAAAGGCACCCAGAGAGGTGATAGTCTCTCCATCTTAGGTGATATACCTCAGCTGAACAACACCTTGAGTAACCTGATTGAACTTTGATGTTATCTCAGCTTGAGCTGGACTCTGAGGGATCTCCAGAGGTCCCTTCCAAACTAAAATTATTTACTGGTTCAGTATTATCTTCCCGCACTCCATTAGTAAATGTATTTAACATCATGGCTCCTTTAATAGGAACCAGTTCTTCTTCATACTTCTCAGAATGAAAAGAAATATGTAAAACACAATCTTGTCACTGTAGATAAAGTAGTTGACACAACTTGTGTAAATTACCTTTTTCGGTTTTTGGGTGGGTTTTTTTTTTTTTTTTTTTGTAACTTAGGTGTCTACCCTGATTGGTCGGCATTTTACCATTATTATGAACATAAGTATTGACAAGCTTTTAACATTAAGGCTTGTAAATGATGGAAAACTAAATTTTGTTCACGTTATTCTGCCATGTATGTAATAAATGCACCTGCTTCCTTGTTCCTGGAGGAGAATTGCCAGAACAGGTTTCAAGAACTTTGAACCTATGTTTTATGTTTAGTGCTTTTTCCCAGGTGTGATTTCTGTATATCTAGTTGTTACCCTTGATAGCAGTTGGGGTATTTTAAAGATTTGTTCTACAGAGCTTTCAGAAGAGCCTGCAATCTCTTCATGACTGTGAGCCTGAATCATCCTTTACAAAAAATACAGGTTTAGCTCTTCTGCTGGATACATCCTTATATCACAAAGGGATCTCATAGAATAGTTAGGGTTGGGAAGGACCTTAAGATCATCTAGATCCAGCCCCCCTGCCATGGGCAGGGACACCTCACACTAAACCATCACACCCAAGGCTTCGTCCAACCTGGTCTTGAACACTGCCAGGGATGGAGCATTCACAACTTTCTTGGGCAACCTATTTTAGTGCCTCACCACCCTAACAGGAAAGAACTTCCTCCTTATATCCAATTTAAACTTCCCCTGTTTAAGTTTTAACCTGTTACCCCTTGTCCTGTCACTATAGTCCCTAATGAAGAGTCCATCCCCAGCATCTGTCTAGGCCCCCTTCAGATACTGGAAGGCTGCTCTGAGGTCTCCATGCAGCCTTCTCTTCTCCAGGCTGAACAGTCCCAACTTTGTCAGCCTGTCTTCATACGGGAGGTGCTCCAGTCCCCTGATCATCCTCGTGACCCTCCTCTGGACTTGTTCCAACAGATCCATGTCCTTTTTATGTTGAGGACACCAGAACTGCACACAATACTCCCAAGTGAGGTCTCACGAGAGCAAAGTAGAGGGGCAGGATCACCTCCTTTGACCTGCTGGTCACACTCCTTTTGATGCAGCCCAGGATATGGTTGGCTTTCTGGGCTGCAAGCGCACACTGCTGGCTCATGTTCATTTTCTCATCAACCAGCACCCCCAAGTCCTTCTCCGCAGGGCTGCTCTGAATCTCTTCTCTGCCCAACCTGTAGCTGTGCCTGGGATTGCTCCAACCCAGGTGTAGGACCTTGCACTTGGCATGGTTAAACTTCATGAGGTTGGCATCAGCCCACCTCACAAGCATGTCAAGGTCCCTCTGGATGGCATTCCTTCCCTCCAGCATATCAACCGAACCACACAGCTTGGTGTCATCAGCAAACTTGCTGAGGGCGCATTCAATCCCACTGTCCATGTCAGCAACGAAGATGTTAAACAAGACCAGTCCCAACACCGATCCCTGAGGGGCACCACTCATTACTGGTCTCCAGCTGGACATTGAGCCATTGACCACAATTCTGTATGTGTGGCCATCCAGCCAGTTCTTTATCCACCGAGTGGTCCACCTATCAAACTGATGTCTCTCCAGTTTAGAGACAAGGATGTCGTGTGGGACAGTGTTGAACGCTTTGCACAAGTCCAGTTAGATGACATCAGCTGCTCTACCCCTGTCCACCAGTTCTGTAGCCCCACCATAGAAGGCCACCAAATTGGTCAGGCAGGATTTCCCCTTAGTGAAGCCATGCTGGCTGTCACCAAGCACCTTGTTGCTTTTCATGTGCCTTAGCATGCCTTCCAGGAGAATCTGCTCCAAGATTTTGCCAGGCACAGAGGTGAGACTGACTGATCTGTCTCATCTGTCTATCTGACATTGTAAGGAGTCTGCCTAAGCAGTTGCTAACAAAAGGGTGAAACAAATCTTCCTCATAGTCGTAAAGATCTAATGTGACATAGTTGCTGTTCTTTTGTTTCATCTGTAAAATAAGAGCTCGTATGACTTGCATGACGTTAGACTTGCAACATGGTTTTAGTGCTGATATTCTCTTGATGGTAGTGCGTTTAACAAACCAAAATACACAACATATTGTTTCAAAATCATATTGATATATGGAAAATAGCATGGGAAGTGCTATTAGTGATGAGGATAAGAATGCACAAATGGGGCAGTACTCAAGAACTGAATCCTTTATTAGTGGTTTGTTGTAGTTATGAATAGGGTTTGTGTATCTGGGGTTTTGAGTGTGTTGTTTGCATACTCCTGGGGCATAACAGGATTTTTTTCAAAATTCTTATGATTTCTAAATGCCTGGAAGTCTGGTAAACATCCTTGTCAAAGAACATGTGCCATCAGCTAAGTTGTGGAGACTTTCATTGATTCTCCTATATAATATAATGGTTCATTACCCATCTGGGGCAAGGACTGTGTATGTGAGCAGTTTATAAAGTATGTTAGTTTTTCAGAAGAAACTTTGTTCAAAATGGTGTATAGTTGTTTTGGATGCTGTGATTGTGAGCCCTCAGCTGTGTTTGTGATTGATGTGTGGGAGTTTTTCACAGCTGCAGTATATTGCTTCCCTCTTGGGAGCTACCTGCACACTGTGCACATACCTTGTGGGGAAAAAACAGGTAGTGAAGTAATGGCAATAACTTCTTTCTTTGAGTCTTGCTGCATAAAACTACAGAGAAATATCATCCCCCTCCTCTCATAATACAAGAAATGGCTCCCTCTCCTTAATTTCCTCTTTCATTTCATTGCTGAGAGGTTTTTTTACTTCTTATTTCCTATTTATATTTAGAAAAGGCGTTTTGCAGTAATGTTGTTAAAACAGCAATGCACACTTGTGCACTCATTGCTGCAGTGATCTTTTGCATTAGTGGCTGTAATATGTCATCATGCACATTGGTAATGGCTCTGTCTTCAAGTGTATACTTGATAGCTGTAGAATGAATAATACAGACACTTTACTGGAAAATGTGCTGTAGTAATTTACCTTCAGAGCTCTGTGGGTAGCTCTGAAATTAGTGACAGCTGGTGAAAGATAATGGATTATCTTTCTGCAAGAGAAGCATGGGCAAGACCTACTTCTTTACTTCAATCTCCTTGCCCTCATCTCTCCCTCCCCCCATCATGTCCCATGTAACACTTAAGAACCTGCACTCTCTGTTTTCTGAGGGGCTTAGATGAAGACTGTTAGTTATCACTTTTGTGTTTAAAAGAAAAAAAATTGGCAAGGAAATAAATTTAGCTGTGCATGACAATTCGTGGAAGAGGAAATCAACACTGTCAACTTGAAATCTTCAAACATTTGTCCAGAAATAGATTGTTGAGGAGCCATAGTATTTGAATTAAAATTTGCAGTATTGGAATAGAAAATAAGCAGGTACATGGATTCAAAAGGGTTGGGGAAAGCAAAAACATCACTTCAAGTCCTAACTATTGATCAATATACTAAAAATGGTGGTCAGGCCAGGTGTCTTTACCTGGTACTTCCAGAAGTGGTAACCTATCCTTTGAGTTTATGTATTAAAATGTCTGTTAAAAAATATTTTGAAGGAGAGAGATGGAAATTATTTACTTGAAGAAAAGTTTTTCTTATGTGATAACTCAAAGACTCCTACTAGATTTTGGGGGTTTTGATGTGTTATATTCATGTAACAAAAATAGGACTCCAGATTGATTTCTTGGTTCTTTGAAAATGCATTTCTTGTAGAGTGGTTCTTCAGAAAAGTGCAACTTCTTAAATTTTCATTTGTAATACAGTTGTAAGCACTCCTGGCTTCTTTATTTCCTTTAAAATATAGCTGAACAGTTCGTCAGGGGCAAACTTTGCCAGCAACTGCACAAACTACTCAGCTCTTGTAAAATTTCTTAAAATAATGTGGCACATTTTTGTTCCTGTGTAAGGATTAATTATTTTTGCTGCTTTAAAGGCCATGAAGCTATCAAGAGATTAAAAAATTTTTGATAATATTCATGTCCTTGCTGGATTCAGAGTGGCAACCTGAAGACGGAATGATGTGTTACTAAACAAGCCGTTATGATCACCTTTTTCATGTAGGTTAGAGAAGAAGATGGTGTAAAGTGGCATAAATATTGAGAATCTTGAGATGAAAAGTAAAGGGCAGAAAATAAACATTGTATCTCTTCCAGACTTATCTTTAAAAAATTCCAAAGAAGTGTATGGAACAGAACCTCAGCTCCACAATACTTGCAGCAAAAATGAAGCTATCATGTCTGATCTACAGTATCAAGGGTGAAAAGTTTGACAGTCTTTAAAAGATTGTGGTTTGAGACTGAATGTTTTTATTTTTTCAAGTGAGTCTGTGCAAGTGGAAAATATTACTTAAGAGCTAAATCAATCACTGAATGGGCAAAGTAACCAAGGTTTACTTAGATGACACAGGAGATAAATTAGTAAAGGAAAATATTGAGTTCTTTGTGGAAAAAGAGGAGGGAATAGGGTATAGCTAAAATTATGTGCAAGAAAGGCAACTGTTTGGCTTTTCTCTGTGTAAATAGTTGCCTCAATGTCTATACTGCAGTTGCATTGCAACAGCTTAAAGTATCTTGAAGATCTGCAGAACTTGCCTTGTCTTTCTGCTTGTGGTCTCCTCAGAGGCTATGTACCATTTCACAAGATTTCTGTAAGGAAGTGAATTCATCATACTCTGGAAATGAAAAGGTGCAAAGGCACATCTACACTGGTAGGTTTTTCCAACTGCATCTGTTTCGGCATGAAGGTGTTCACCCTGCTGTTGCATTGGAGCATCCAAATGTTTGGTTGCTATTTTTGAGTATGAGTAAAGAAAAAGATTGGAAGCCAGCAGAATAGAGCCTGAGGTACAGATGAAGATTTGAGATTGCCAGCCTACTACAAGCTTGTTCTGAATGTCCTGGTACTTGATTTTCTGTTTTCAGATCAACAACGCTTGTCTAGGTGGGCTGGAAATGAGGAAGGAAAAGGAATTCTCTACTTAAATGCATGAAAATAAATCCTAGGGCAAAAGTATTATGGATGTATACTTTATTTAATAAAGATGGCATGTGGATAATCTTACTCATAAATTCAGGCAAGGAAGAATGTAAGAAACTGAGCAGTTGTCTTAAAGCAACAAGCTTAAAAGCAGAATGTTCTGTCAGGTGCTGCATCTGATATAAAAACATGTTGGGATGAACTTCACTTGATGTATCTACCTTTAAAAGCTGAGGAGTGAGACATAAAGGTACAGTAGGTGGTATTTACAACTGTGACTGTAATGATTGAAATACTTTTCCTATGTTAATGGCAGTAATTTTGGTATTGGCTAGGTACAATGAACATATTTTTGTTTCCTACTGGCTTTAAGCGTATGCAAGAAAGAGGAAGAAGCTAGAGCCCGGGGAGCTTGGAATACTGCAAATCATGCTGGGGTGTGCATTATTGGGAGGCATGTGAGGATATAAGCTTCCAGAAGCCTGCAAGACGTTTGGGAATGTCTGGAATTGTGTGTCCTTTAAACAGTGTGTCATGTGGCCTGGCAGTCTGTTGAGAGCTTGTTGTCTAAAATCATGATCCAGAAACTAGATTTAAGGAATTCTGAAAGATATTGCAAAGATGTTAGGAAATGATAGGCTAAAAATACTTAACAAAGGCAAAAGTGTGTTCTTTGATACATAAAAAATTGAGATAAGGGGAAAGAGCTTTTTTGGTGTATTGTACATTAATTAGCAGAAAGCTGAATAAGAAAGGTTGAGAGGAAGAGAAGAACGGAGGACTCCATCCTAACTGTACTAGAGAAAGCTGAATTTATAATGCTTGGAGACCTGGAAACATCTCTAGGAAAAGGCACAGTAGTCTGTTTTTAGATTCTTGTTCCATATGCTTTGCATATGCATGTGATGTTACTCTTCAGTAGTGCTCTAAATCATTGGATTTTAAAAATTCACTCTTAACTGTTCCAGGATTTGACTGCCCTAAGGACAACTGTTCAATTTAAAGAACAGTTTAAAATTGGAACTTGTATAAACTGTCATTTGTCTAATCATAGAATCACAGAATAGTTAGGGTTGGAAAGGGTCTTAAGATCATCAAGTTCCAAACCCCCTGCAGGGACACCTCACACTAAACCATGTCACCCAAGGCTCTGTCCATCCTGGCCTTAATAGTCCAAATTACCATTTATCCAAAATGGTTTTTTTTTCAGTGTTATTTGATGTCTATTTAAACAAAAAAAGCAACAGCCAACCAAGCAAGCAACCAACCAAATCCCTTCTTACAAGCAAGCCTTAGATGGATTTTTATTCTTAATAGCAGGTGTTATGATCTTGGTCAGTTTGAAACTTCATAATGATTAGTTGATGCTGTTTAGCAAAACAATAACTTAAACGGCAATATTCTAAAACAGAATTCTGGAGGTTGTCTTGGTTTATTTCTTAGTAATGACAGTTTTTGGTTGGTTAGTGGTTTTTTTTTTTGAGCCATGAACACTCTAAAAAAACATCTGTTCTGCTAATGATCCATGTACCACACAGTTTGACTCCATTTCTGGAAGTCTACATCTAAAGCCAGGTTTAGGAACCTACTTCCAGTAGATTTATTCTCTCTTCTCCCCCCTGCAAAATCTATACTCTCCTTTTTCAATTTAAACTGTAATATAAGAAAAGTCTGGGGATAGATACAGACAAATTTTGAAATGTGCTTAGTCAGTAAGACATTATGGAGAAGTTGCATAGTGAACTGAGAACGTTGCTTTGCCTGGGTAAAGTTTTTGTCACACTTGGAAGGCTGAGAGATGTATTTCTCTTCCCTTTCTATGCTCTTTACATCTTTTCTGAGCAAGTGTCAGTAAGCATCCTGCCTTCTGGAGATGCGCTTGTCTTCTGAATACCCCTAATCCCAGGGATTTTTCTATTACAGGTGACTGACCATGCTCCTAATGCCCTGCTTGCCCTGTGTTATGTTAATAATGACTTAACACTGGGAATCTGTGAAAATAATGTTGCTATAAAGGTCTCCCTCTTTGTTTCTCTTAGCTAGGGGCATTGGAAGGAGCAGAGCAAGGCAGAATGGCTGTGGATCCAGAGTTCCTGGTGTAGAAAGGGAGCTGAAGATGTCGGAGTATTTATAATAGTAAAAAAAGCCACCCTGAGCTTTCCACTGTAATGTGTAACAAATCTTAGCGCAGGACTTGCTAGTACTCTCTGCAGATTTAAAGACAGTCAGTCGCCATCTTCTTTGTTTGAGTTGAGCTACTCTAAATATTCTCGTGCCTGGTTACAGTAATTGCTTGTTACATTTCTTCATGGCCTTTTCCTGTGGCAAAACTCTGACTTTTCATTCACCTTTTAATTAAATCTGGAGCTCCAGGGAAGTTCTGAAATAGGGGGAGTAATATCTGAGAAAATGTCCTGCTGTCCACTGCCATTTAAAAGGAAGTGGGGTGAAGAGAAAGCTGTGCCACACCTGTACTTAAAGTAGCTGTTGCTATCTGAACTCCTGAAATTGAAAACCAGCTTACGGTGTTTACTGCAATTCTGTAGCACTGTAAGCTGATGTAATGCTCGTCCCCTTAGTCTTATATTTCCTGGTTCATGGTGTTGATCTGGCTGAGAACTGAAGCGTCACAAAAAAATATAATTGTTGTTCACTCTGCTCCCTTACCCAAGTTTCTGTGCAGCTGCCTGGGTGTTAGCACCAAGACAAGCCACCTCTGCAGCAATTGGACTGCTGTGACGGCCATTGCATGGGCACTTCATCTCTCCTTGTCTGTGCTACTTAAGGTGGTGGCCTCTGAAAAAGAGCTGCACTCCATTACCCTTCTTGCTTGCACTGGTGTCAGAGCTTCTCCTGACCCTTCAGAGACGATGATTCAGGTTGTTGAAGTAAAGGATGATAGCGCCATTATTGGTCTTTGTAGGTTGGGTTTCTGCTGGTTTAGAACTGGAGATTCCAGTTGGGCACAAGAGGAAAATTTTTCACCATGAGAAGAATCTGCCACTAAAATAGTTTCCCCACGGAAGTGATGGACTCCCCAACACTGGACACTTGTAAGATTTGGCTGGGACATCTAGTATAGGTCATGCTTTGCTTGGAAAGGTTGGACACTGAGTTCTCTTCCAATCTGGGATTCTGTAATCTGTGATTCTGCATTTGTGTAGGATGCTTTGTCCAGAAGAACATATTAATAGAAGTCTAACTTTTAAAATAAAGGAGGTGGCATCACAGAACCAATGTAAAGTATGAATTGTTATGTTGCATAATGCATATATTAAGGTTTTAGTAACTTGAGAACATCTTGTGTATACCTGGTGAAAACAAAAGGTGTGTGTTTACTACAAGTAATTGATAAAACAGTTACATGGCTTGTCTTGCCAAGTTTTATTTTGATGGTAAAATAAAGCATGCAGTCAGAAAGCTAGAACTTTGCTCCTACATTAATGTAAGTGATGGTTTCATAATTAAGTAAGTGTATGTAAGTTTTTATCAGCACAGTGTGGCTACCAGATTGGGAGTGTTTTATTTCTTAGAAGGGTGGGCAAGAGGTGCTGGCTTGATGACATTTAAATTCATTTATATGTTATTGAAATTTGGGTGAGCTAAATTTTTTTCTTAATCTCTAGTTAGAAATTATCTGAAAAGTGAGTGACAAAGAGCTTTTCTGAGCAGTCATAATTCTCAAACTATTCTACAAAATACATTAACTATGCTTTTTAGATTTAGATTCATCCTGCAGTAAGATTTAGCAATATTTACATTTTTTTAAATGGAATTAAAGAAATTGAATCACTGACATTTTACTGTTTGGAGCTAGTGATTCATGTAGAAGCCTGAAAAAATTTTCCTGTTACTGATGCGCTTCAGTACATAGTCACCATTTGCTGTGGCTTAAAGGGCCTCTCCAACACCTGAAAATTCAAAAACAAGGCCATTTTGCCCTTCTCCAGCCTCGTCCTGCTGCCTGCCTTGAGCTGGGGCTCCAATGTCACTGCTCAGTGTGAGTCGCACTGGGTGGATGGTTCAGCATGAGAGGACAGGATAGACAAATTAGCTTTCTCCTGGAAATGTTCCCTAGTTTGACATGCCAGGTGAGCACTGATGATGATCCAGACAATAGAGTGAAGTGTGGTGGAAAGGAACAAGGAGGAACTGTTTCAGGAGCAAAATGGATTTCCTGGAATAAAGTGATCATGTAGCTCCACTATTCAGTTGTCTCAAATGTCTGGGATGTCACAGTCCCGGGGACAATCTCTAATTCGAAGAGCATTGATGTGCATGTGTCTTTTGTGCCGAATAGGATTCTCTTGAAGAAAGACTGAAGATGAAGTTTAAGAAGACATCAAGTATCAACAGTTACTGAAGAGTGGAAAGGATTCTTTATCTGGAAGAGTAAACTTTTCTTTGCATTTTTTTAACAAGCTTGAAGAGCAAGGGAAGGTCCACTTTTGAAAACCTTATGAAATTCAGGTAGAAGCAAGATCTAGTATTTCAGCCTCTTCAAAAAGACAATGCACAGATCTTACTGGGATTCTGCAGAACAGAAAGGTATTGAAGTTTGTAAGGCTGAAGAGGCTGATAGACCAGCAGGGAATCATGGTTGGTGTGTAGCCCATTGAAAGAGCTGGGAACCTCAGGAAAAGGTAAGAGAGGCATGGCAGCTTTCCCTCTCCCAAAAAGTGTGACAAGTTGGAAAGGGATATGAAAAACTGGACTATAGGCTGCAGTCAGGAACACAGTTTCTCTTGGAGCTTTCTTAATTCTCCTGAGGTTTGGGCTAGAATTTAATCTCAAGATGCTGAGTGTTTTTTGAAATGCCTTGGTTAGTGCTCATAAAGGTGCAGGGTTTCTTGTTCAGAATGTGTCATCGTGCTTTAAAAAGTCTTTCTGTGTCCTGGTAGCTGTGTGCTAAAATGTGTGTAATGAAGCTGCACCAAGCTAGCGTGGATGGTAAGTCACTTCTGTGTTTCCCAATGAAATACTATTTACAGTCACATTTTTGTTCAGACTTGGTACTAACAGCTCCATCTTCCCAGGTCAACTTCAGTATGAAAAACCAAAAACGACAAACCCCACCTGGCTTATTTTTCTGTAGCTACTGTCTTATATACGAGTGCAGCAAAAAGTCATCTGGTGTTTGTTCTTGGATCAGAGAGGCACAGTGGCTTTGACAAGAATTAAATTGGCAACACTTTTTGTCACTTGGACTACTCAGAACCATCTGCCTGTTCCTCCTTACTTGTCTGTACAAATCTTGAGTATTATCTTCAGTGTCCTTTCATTGTAAGCATGAAAAGCAGTGAATGGGCTAGTCAGGCAGATAGCCTGCTATTAAGTGTTTGTGGTAACATTTATCAAGGAGCTGGCAAATGGTAGCATACTGCTGCATACTGAGTCTTCTATGCGGTACTTGCTTTTGGGGCTTGCCACACAAGAAGAACAGGGCAGTGGCAGTGAACAGGGGTGATGCTTCAAGGTAAATGCTTGCTCTTCTGCTGGCCAATTTACTGATACTATTTGGATCAGTAGCAGAACTACTGACCAATATTTTTCTTTAAAACATTTCCTGATGCCATTACCCGTTAGCATGGTGATTTTTTTGTGCAGTTATCACAAACTGGTATACAAATTTTAAATGCCAAGATCAGTTCTGTAACTTATAAAGCTGCTTGTGGAGCAATGTGCAAAAGCTGTGAGTACTAAGTCTTGATTTGTGCCTGAAAGTAAATATGGTTTTATCCTTTTTAACCTTTGAGGATTTTGCATATAATTATCTAATCCAAATCTTGTCCAACCTCATGATTCTGTTGTTTGCCAGCAGGATATCTGATTGAAAGTGGATAGGTACTCTGTCTTACTATTGTCAGAAGGCTTTCATAAAACGAAGTCTGTAATAGTAGCAAATACTATTTGTAGTACTTGTATTTAGTAGTATTTGTAGTATTTGTAATAGTAGCAAATAAGTAGCAAATGTGCTACTTCAGGGAAGTTTGAGGGATTTTTTTTAACATTTGTGTATCAGATTAAGTATTTCAATGAAATTTTAATAATAGTTACCATTTATTCTCTTGAAACACACTGGCAGTCAGCCTCAGGAAGATTCAGTTTTTCTTAGTGTTTGTATTAGTGTATAGAAGTCTTTCTGCTGGCATCTCAGTTCAGATAAATACTGTTAGAATATCTTAAAATTATGAAGTACTGACTAGCCAGGCACTACAAAACTGGATGGTCTTGCTCAAAGGATAGAGGGGACTCTGACAGTGTGTGAAGTAGTGTCCCATATCAAGAGGCTGTTCTGCAAGGACTGGAAGCACTTTGCAAGATGTAACCAGGTTGTGCTTCTCAGGTTTTTAACACAGTGGAGCTTGTGTCATTATAATGATAACCAAAGTCTTGCACCACTGAGTTTGACTAATGGATGTTGATGAATGATGAAGAATCAGATCACTGAGCAAGAGGCAGACAGAGGAAGTGAGGTGTGTGTATGTATAAAACTGGGAGGGAAGGCATGGCAGAAGTCAAAGGCTCAGCAGAAAATGTGACAGAGAACACAGAATGTGTCACCTTTTGTTTGTAAACAGCAGAATTTAGGTGAAGTTGAATTGGGATCTACCTCCTTTACTAGGCTCAGTGGAATAACCCCTTGCCCTTCCTACCATACTACCTTCCCTTTTCTGCTGTAAGCTTCCTTTAATTCTCCTGTGTTGTGGTTTGGGTTGGAAGGGCCCTTCAAGATCAGCTAGTTCCAACACCCCTGCCGTGGGCAGGGACACCTTCCACCAGACCAGGCTGCTTAAAGCCCCTTCCAGCCTGGCCTTTCAACACTTACGCACTGTTCTCTGCTGGGTTGGGTTTGGTTTTTTTTGTTTGTTTTGTTGTTTTGGTGTGTGGGGGGGGCAATTTGTTTTCTTCTTCATAAAATTTGTGTCAACTTGTACAACTTCAGTTAAATTTGGCAAAGGGTTAGGGATATTAATGGTCTTCACTGGAATTGAAAGATGCCAGGCAGGAGGAATGGATTTGGACTGCCAAACAATCTGCTCACGCATACTTTATTTCCTTAGGAAACCAGACTGGAAAAAAGCATTCACAGGGCTGGACAGTAAAAGGAAACAGGCCAGCACAGGAAAAGGGAGGCAATGTTGTATAATTGGCAACATTAAGACTGGAGTCAACAAAGGGTGGAAGAATTAACAAAAATTGACATTTCCAAAATACATGGGAAATTCCACAATTAGGTAGCAGGAGGACTGTACTTCTCTAAAAGTTAAGTGTGGGTTGTAACAGGTATTTATCACCATAGTAAGCAGGTTGGGGCTACCTGGGTGTGGGTATCTCCCAAGATGTATACAAGCACTAACTTGTTAAACCTGCCAGTCTACTGTTTTAGTAGCAATATCACAGGAATGCTGTTTCTTTGAAAAGGGAGCACAAAGGGCAGACAAGTTACTTGATTCTGCAATGTAAGTTCAGAGAGTTGGTTGAGGGAAATGGTAAAACTTGCTGTTCTTTCATGTTCTTCTTCCAAAGAAAACATCTTAAATAAAATATTGGATCTGCCTGGTGGGAGTATGGCTCCACAGACAATTATCTGCGTCATTTTGTTGTTTCCCTGACATTAATATTTTGCAACTCACATAGTTTCCTACCACAAGGTTTTGTAAAGGGGATAAGTAGATAAAGGGAGAGTGGTTGCAGATGCATTTCTGTATGGCCAGGCAGTTTGGACATAGCTTCTGGGTAGGTCTACCTGAATGTTATCCTAATGTTATATAATGACTTAAACCCCAATCACTTATAAGATCACTTCAGAACTGCGAAACTCTTTGGTGCAGGTTCATTGAGTATATGGATAGGTTGTCCAGGGAGGCTGTAGAGTTACCATCCTTGCAAGTTACTGAGATCTGAACGGAGAAAACCCTGAGTAACCTGGTCTGAAACCAATACTGACTGTGATTTGAGCAGGAGATTAGTTACTAGAGACCTCCTGAGTTCCCTTTCAGCCTGAATTGTAACTCTGTGTATTATTTTCTTGCAGTTGTCACATTTATTTAAAACTTGAAGCTGCCAATGATACAAAACATCAGATGTTCTTGAACATTTGGCAACTTTGACTCAGTGGGTTTTGTGACTATGAATTTCTGGAAACTTGCACTGCCTAACAGCACAGGCAGGAGTCCTCAAATTAGAGCCATTGGGTAACTCCACCACTGAAGCAGTAGTTATCATAAACCCAGTGGGGTTTGGGGTTTTTTCCACTGTATTGTAAAGGTGCTAGGTTTTGTGATTCCAGATAGTAAATTACTGACATGTATTGAATGGTTCAATATCTGAACAGAAAGTAGAAATCCAAGGCATACCTCAACACTTCTTATTTTTAACCACAGTCTAGTTTGGGAAAAGTTGTCCTATTATTTTTTGAGGTTGGTCCTGACAATACTATGCTTCCCTGCTGTCAGAAATGAGAAGAAATTTGACATATGCTTCTGGCCTTGACAGAGGCTGGCATGCACCCATTCCCAGGGTAGCAGTGCAGAGTGTCTAGTCTGCTGTCTGAGATAGTCTCTGCTGGCAGTTGATGCAGCTTTTGATCATTCTGAAACAGTCTTCAAATATCTTTTATCAGGTGGCATAATACAAATTGCGTGCAGTGTAGCTGCACTAGCTAACGAACCTATTTACCTGTGACTGCACTTCAAATGATGTTTTCAGATTATTCAAGTAGATGTTTTCCTTTTGTGCAAACAAAATATCCTAGTCCCATTTATCAAAGGAAGAGGAGAATGTGATCAGGATAGAATTTGTTTGCAGGTAGAGCATTATGTCTTTCAAACAAACCATGGGTTTCAATGAAGAAATAAATGCAGGCATTTAATTTCCCAGTATGAATATTAACCAAGACATCGACTGTTCCTGTTTTGTATTATACTCTTGAGAGCATGCATTTCTTGGCTCCTTGAAACTAGTGGTTTTGTTGATTTGGGGTTTTTTTTGGTGGGTGTTGTGGTTGTTTTTTTGGGGGAGGTTTTTTTTTTTGTTTGTTTGTTTGTTTTGTTTACTTTGTTTTGTCTTTTTCTTATGTGTCCTTATGGAGAGCACCCTTTTTCCAAACAAGTGTGAGTACAATAATGTAGAATCAGCCTAAGGAAAAGGCAGTGACGCATGCAGATATATTGCACGTGGAACACCTATTCCAAATTCTCATTACAGCTTCACAGTCATGAATAAACAAAGTCTTGCAATTACCCTCAGCTAATGTTACCCTGACAACAGTATATATAACAAAATTCAATAATCACTGCCAACAACCCCCCCAATACAAGTAATGCTTCTGTTTCCCAGTATGAAATACTTCCATTAAGTATTAAATCAACTCCAAAGAGTAAGTCCTACTTTTAATACTGGGAGCAAAACCAATCAGTAAAGTGTAATTATTCATTCCAGTATATGGAGAGAAGTTGGCTTTGAGTTCCCTCTTCATAAAGTAGTGATTCATAAAAGGAGAAGCTGGAGCTTTTTACCAGCTTTATGGTGTATCACTGTGGGCATATCAATCCCTTGGCATCATTTGAGCAAGCACAGTGAACACAGCTCTCTGATACTTTATGTTGCAAGTTTCTGCTTACTCATTTTTGACAGTTCTGCGTATGTTACTGATCTGGATACTAGAGGGTTGAGGAAAGCAACCTTCTGGCACGGGAGCAGGAAAGCAAATGGGAAATATTTTTTTACTTAACTTACTAAGAGGTAAAAATTGTTCAATCCAGTACTTAAAAGCAGTAGGTCACATCCTGGTGTAAAGAGGGTCCTACTCCAAGATGCCAATAAAGTAAATATTAGTTTAAATGAAGTATTGGTGTGTTGCCTTCTTTGAGCTCTGATCTGCTGCATAACCTCTGTTGTTATGTCTGTGATTACAAGATTCTGTGGATATTGGGTTTTATTCCCAAATTTTACTTCCTTTTAAGGAATCTTGGATGCCTTGACAAAGACTTGAAGGGTTTGTTTCCATTTCAGAGAAAGCCCCAACCAATTCAAAATTTTTCTGTACATTTGAATATTCATGTTTGGTGTTCAGCCTGCCAAGAGAGATATCACTGAATGTGCAGTGTTTCTGAACACCTGCTAAACTCAAAAAGCCAGTATGAGTTAAGTGCACAATTAGCTTGTCAAAATCGTAACTTCCTTTTAGGGAGGGTATACTTTTTTTTCCCCATTTACATCTATTAAACTGTTTAATTTTAACATGTAGTACTTCAGTTGACCAATTGAAATGGGAAAACCAGGACCAACCTGGGACTCTGGCATTTTTTTGAAGGAAAATGGTAGCAGTTGTTCAGTATTTCTGCCCAGCTGAAATGAGTAATTTAGTAGAAAATCCAGTAGTCTTGTTCTCAAGTTTTGTACTTTGGATAGACAAGAAACATGCAGTGAAAGGGGTGTTACTTGTGGGGAAACCTTTTCAATAATACCTCTCCTAAGTAGTACAAAGAAGCGGTGTGCCTACTCTTCAGTACACCAATTTATTCTTTTTATTAGTTGTTATATGAATTTTGAAGTCTGTAATCTCCAGTTCAGACTTCCATATCTACTGTGTGTTTGTAAAATTTGGTTTCTTTTTGTTAATGTCTGAAATACATTGTCAAGGCAATGACCCCTTTTGTAGGAAGTCTGTTTGGCTTATAACTCATTAGCTTAACGATAATGTAAGGTGAGTAAAATGGGAGTCTGGGTTAAATTACAGGTTGTATTTCTATGATGTTTTATTCAGTTGCAAATGGGAAAAGATGTGTTTTTAAAAACTGAATCTTTTTAGTTTAATAATGTTTGTGAAGAAGAGCCATCTTTTTTTTTGTGCTAAATTAGATGCATAAGCAGCCCCTTTATAGGCACCACACTTGCTTTTGTGCAGTTTAGCTTGCACCACTGTTTTTTCTTACTGATTTGGTCTTCATAATTAGAGTAATGAATTGTAATAAATGTTGTGTATAAACAGTAATTCTCATCCTGTGATGTGATAGAAATAAATAAAATATTCTGAAAGGGAACTGGAGAGGACAAGATTGAGATCTATAGGTACAGTGGAATTCATCAACCACGTAGTTTGAGAAATATCCTGAATCCAGTGGGACCATTGAAACAAAGTATGTGTGGATTAGTTAATTGCTGGACATCCATTAGGTTGCAGCCCCTCAGTACTTACTGAGATCTAGTGATTGTTGCTTAACAGAAAAGATAGTTCAAAGTAAAAATCTTAAGTTAGCCACGTATTTTGTAGAAAATTGTTTTGTTGCTATCGAATAGAGACAGTTATCTCTTGAGAATGGGTTGTTAAAGCTTTAGAAGGTACTAGCTGAAATAATCAAAAGTAAAGCTGAATTCTGCTTAAGAGAAGAATTATTCCAGTGTCTGAAGGATAGGACAGATTTTGTCTAGGGTTTACCCATAATAAATCAACTCTCTCTCTTTCATATGGTCCTTCACTGAATCACAAAACCCTAAAGAAAGGGGAAGGGGGGAGAGAAATCCTTTTGAAAGACTACTTTGCTCTCTATTTGATGGCAGCAAGGCAGAACCAAATATAGGATTGAATTAAAAAAAAAAATAATAATAGTGTAGGGTTTTTTTCTTGTCATAGTTCTGCTAGTACTTGAAGAACTGCTGTTGTACTGTGTACGCAATGAATGCTTTTGACCTCTAGTTTATGCATTATTTTGGCTTAAATTATTTCTCTTTAATAATTGGTTTTTTTTCCCTTAAACAGCAAGACCATTTACAAAATTGGTAAAGGAAATGCAGCTCCATCGAGACGACTTTGAAATTATCAAAGTGATTGGAAGAGGTGCATTTGGTGAGGTAAGAGATTCTTACTCACTTGTAGTAATGTAACTGTAATTGTTTGTGCAAATGATTTCTTGCTACAGTTAACCTCTTCTTATACTAAAAACAAAAGATTCACACAGATGTGTCAGAATACTTCTAAATGTGGGATGTACGTAGGTACTAGTGAAAGATCCCCTTGAAGAAGGGTATTAGTGCCCAGATCTGCTATTTGTGTGACTGGATTATTCTTACTTCAGTGTAGCAAAACAAGTATCTCTTCAATGTCTGTATGGCCCGGGTGGTCCCACCTAGCAGCTGCACAGCTGAATTTGGGATCTCTTCTCCCACTTGCCATATGTACTCTTCTGTGCTGCTGTAGGTTAACACAGAACTGGGCTGCTTCTATGGTGGGAATGCAGAGGCTGCTCCACCCATCTGCCTGTCTTTGTAGCAATCTGGTAATGCAGAAAGACGCATTTGGCTGCCTCAAAGGCTGTTCCCTGTCATCTTTGAAGATCAAAGGCTGCTGGATCTGTTTTTGGGCAGCAAGTTGAATCATGCTGGGATGATAGGAACGCCTTGTGTTTTGACAACTCGCCAGTTGCAGGACCCTGGACTGAAGCTTTATTTCTTAATATGCTTGATGTAAGTCTCTTCAGACACAGAAGTCTGATAGGGCTTGCCGCTGGCAAAGGCATTTATGAACGTGTCCTCTCCACTAGGCATAGGATACCTGAGACTTCTGGAGAACCTTAAAGTCAACCCTTTCAGCATTTAAGTGCATGTAACTAAAGCCACAGATGTTAGCAAAAGAGGTTATTAACCAGAGAATTTCTAGAAGTAAAGAACACTCCTTAGATTTCTTTCAGGGAGCTTCTTTTAAGTAGTGCCACACCAAAGTCAAATGTAGTGACAGCCATTAGCTGCTCACTTCAGCCTGTTAGCACTTGGTTACAACTTCTGCTGCCAGTGGCTAAGGCTAGGTAGGCTTACTCGTCTTCCTCTGGTGGTGTCTGCAGAAAGAGCAGGACATGTGCAGTGCAGGGCTTTCCTTCCAAGCATGGTGTGCCCTGGACATTTCAGGGTATTTCACATAGGGTCTGATTATGAAACAAAGGTGTAGACAGAAAAATGTCAGGACTCTGCTCAACCTAGGTTCAGAAAGCAATGACATTTCTGTGTACATAAGCACTTGATAGTGGGTGAAGTAGCTGCATAATTCTAAGCTGTTTCAGAAAATGCTTTTGAGGAAAGCAGACACCTATGACAGAAATTAGTGTTTCAAGAACATTTCTTCATCTGAACCATCATCTAATTATATGATGCATAGTGAGCATAGCTGCTGAAGGAACTTGAGCATTTTAGGTAAAATGTCCAGATAAATACTAACATCTTGACATGTAAGACACAAATTTGCTTTCTTGTGGTTGTTGAACTTGGTGAGTTGCAACTTCCCCCTTCCCCACTCCACATACCCCTCCCCCCACCCCCCCCCAAAAAAAAAAAAGGAAAAAGGAAGTGTTATCTTAGGGTAGGGGAAATACTGCATGAAAATCAGCTAAAAACAAACACTTCAGTGGTGTTTTTTTTAGCTGTTGTGTATTATTTGAATACAGCTTTTAGAGCAAAAAAGTTACTGCAAAGAGTTTGGCAGGAAAAAGCAGAAATGGGAAAAAATAGTTAAGGAATGGCTGAAAGCTACAAATTAAGTCTAGAAAAGGGGTCTGAGCAGGGAGGTTTATGAGTAGGTAAAAGGCGTAGAGAACCAAGGCAGTAGTAGGTAACAGTCTACCTCTTCATTAGGGTTCTGATTCAAAGCAGTAGCACATTTTTTAAGACAGTGCCGCCACTTACTGCAGAATGATTTTGTGTGTATGAGCTCGATTTCCTTTGGAAGAAACTAAACCAGAATCTCCATTCCAGGTGTGCACCAAATGTGCTCCTGGCCCCAAGGAATACTTAAGGATCAGTCACTGGGTTTGGCTCTTCTGACAGCTTCAGAACATCTAGGTTAGGTCCAGGAGACCAGCCTAGGTACAGTCTGAAGCAACAGTCCTGAACACCACACGGTATAGTTGTGAAGGCTCAACACAGGCTACTTTCATCTGATGTTCTGGTCTTGCTGCACCAAATTACTTGCTGTAGTGGCTGTGACCACTGATATCTAAAGAATGATAGACTGGTGTTTTGGCAGTGTGTCTTTTGATGGGATTAGAAGTGGTTTCTGGATTTTTTTCAGAACTAGAATCATAGAATAGTTAGGGTTGGAAAGGACCTTAAGATCATCAAGTTCCAACCCCACTGCCATGGGCAGGGACACCTCACACTAAACCATATCACCCAAGGCCTCATCCAACCTGGCCTTGAACACTGCCAGGGATGGAGCATTCACAGCCTTCTTGGGCAACCCATTCCAGTGCCTCACCACTCTAACAGGAAAGAATTTCCTCCTTATATCCAATCTAAACTTTCCCTGTTTAAGTTTTAACCCATTACCCCTTGTCCTATCACTACAGTCCCTAATGAAGAGTCCCTCCCCAGCATCTGTCTAGGCCCCCTTCAGATACTGGAAGGCTGCTATGAGGTCTCCATGCAGCCTTCTCTTCTCCAGGCTGAACAGCCCCAACTTTCTCAGCCAATCCTCATATGGGAGGTGCTCCAGTCCCCTGATCATTCTTGTGTCCCTCCTCTGGACTTGTTCCAACAGATCCATGTCCTTTTTATGTTGAGGACACCAGAACTGTACAGCTATCAAAAATTGGGAACCCTTTATAGTGACTTTCAGATGCAGTCAGTGTTGGGAATGCCTTCACACACTATAACTTTAGGGAAGGGCCATTTTCCATAGTACTTGCTCTGCTCTTTTTCCAGTAGGTGTTTTCCACTTAAGGAATTGACCAACTGGAAATCTCAGTACAGCAGCAGATGAAGTATTTGTAAGAACTCTAAGAGGTTTCAGTTTATATGTGCTAAGGGGGAAAGATATGACCTTTCTTGGCTTTGGATCAAGAGTCTTAAGGGGTATAATAGATACAAATTCTGGGTGGAAACTCATATTGATAGTGTCTGGAGTGCCTGAATCAACAATGTGTTTCATATTCTTCCATTTGGAAGAGCATGGAGCTTAACTAAAGCAATTCATATATCACATCCACACCAGTGGAAATGAAATTTCACAGAAGTTGAATGAGAAAGTATCTGAATTTCATCCTTCTGTTAGAGCTGTGAGTGCTCGCAAAGTCAGTGGTGTTAGATATCTGTCAATATCATGTTATCCTGTTCATATTTCAATTTAAAAGTGTTAGTTTATAATTGCAGCAGCTTGAAACTTTTTTATCAGTTTAAAAATTATTTATCATTGATTTTTTTAAGTTCATTATCTTTTAATCCCACTTGCCAGAGAGTATTTTATGCTTTTTGCTTATGAATGAATCCTTTGACCCTTTGGTATCCTACATTGCTACAACTGCCAAATATTACAAGCATTTTAAAATAGCAATTATATAAAGGTTGACATTTCATATGAAACTAAAATCTAGTTTCTTGAGGGACTTGGGGCATCTGATTTGTTTAAAGCAACACTTTAGAAAACTGAATGGGGAAGCTGTAAATAATTTTTCCATACAATGTTCATACATACATAGGAACTATGTTAGAAGTTAGTTGACAGGATACTAGTAGTTATAAGGTTATTCATTAGCTCTTGTTAAAAACAAACAAAAAATCAAACAATAGAAAATATGACCGAAACACAAATATCTGCTAGAAAAAAACTTCAAAAATACCTATAGAATATCTGTGAGAATGCATAAATAAATTAATCAGAATTATATTAAACATATTGCTATTAGAATTAAGTAGTTCAAATTAAATGCGGAACAGCTGAACAAGCAAGTCTTCAAAAAGGGTGGAAACTGCATTCCGTTCTCAGTTTAGCTTCTTTGGACTTTTTGGAGGGTGCCAGAGGCTTTCATCTTACCGAAGAACTTTTGCATAAGTTGTATGTTTAATGGCAGACAGCTTAAACAAACTAGTGTTGTGATATTAGTTATTAGTTTGTATCGCTGGTTATTTTTTGCAGCATAACATGCAAGCCAAAGAAACAATGCTGTTTGACCAGAGAGAAAATTGAAAGCACGTGCAAGCTTATACCCATGAACACAACTGCAAAATCAGTGTCTAATTTAAGGCTGATTGATATAATCACCAGCGCATATCTGTACTGGCATGTTAGTGCCTTTTTCTTCCTTTCTCCTTTTCAAACCAGCAGAACTCAACCTGGTTCTTTACACTTTTTTTTCAGCAATAAGGGAAGAAAGCCCTACTGGTAATCCAAAACTACCTGAGTGAAAGTTCTTATAGTGCAGGAGATAGGAGAAAGCAAGAGAAAAAATGTTTCTTAACTTCTCATAATTATGCTAGGACAGAAATAGCCTAGCTCAGATCCTAGAGATTTCTTCTGTAGCCACCTGCCAAAAGATGCAGGTCTCCCTTTTCTTATGAACTAAGCCAGCCACTTTGCATGCAGGATAAACTGAATGTCTGAATATCCTTTACAGCAGTATTTAAAGCTCTGACTTCTGGAGTCACTGCCTTGAGAACATAATTTATTTTTTTCAGAAGTTTCATAGTTATGAAGTTCAAAATTTGAAATATTATTTCAATGCATGACAGAATAGCATGTAACCTGAAATGTTAGCTGTAAGAAGGATAAACTACTCTGTGGCTCTTCACCCTCTACTAGGATGTATTTGCCTGGCTGTCTACCCAGCTGGGTGGAACATTTTAATGAGTGCCCCAATGTTACTTTCAGGTTTTTGGGTTTTGGGTTTTGTTTTTTGGTTTTCTTACAGGTCATATAGGCAGATAGCTCATGTGCAAAGGGGCAATCTCCATGAGGAATAAAGCTACTAACGATTTAAAAGCACCCTGAAATAAAATCAGAACTAAATGGTTTTCTGTAATCTTCATTCTGGTTTCTGTTAATAAAATTAATGTAGAAGTCTCTTTGTAGACAAGAATGAGTATGTTGTATAGGGTGAACTAGTGAAAATGCACATTGTTTAGGAGAAGATTTAAACAATATGAGCACAGACTGGAAAATTTCAGCTTCTAAACCTTTAAAAAAACACGCCAAACCAAAAAAAAAAAAACAAAACCAAACTACCTGTGACTTGAAGTTCACATGTGCCCAGTTACTTCTTCTGTCTCAAAATATTGTGGACCATTATTTGAAATGAAGTAATGTCCTGAGAGCCTGTGCTTAGTGAGACTGTACTTACCTGAGAAACTTACGCCAGCCTAAGAAGTGCCTTCTGTGTGCTAAGTTTTTGCTTCTGCCTGCCAAGGGAACTGGAAGTACTTGTGCTGCAGTATAGTAAGAGAGATAGGAGAAGATCTTGTGTATGAGAACTGTCTGGCTCTAACTACTTGCACTTGCTCCTTTGCAAGCTTCATCTGACCCCTTAGTAATGCAAGTCTTTAAGATCACTCTTTTTTTGTGTAAAGGACCAGTTAGGCATGCTGCTGTAGATTATTTCAGTGAAGAGCAGTTGTTGGAAGAATTGTGTCAGAATGTGCCTAGGTTGAGAACTTGGATTGTATAATGTGGCTGACACCTCCTGGAAATTTGGCAGTATTAGACTGTGAAACAATTGTTTTCCTTCCCTTGTTTGTTAGCAAGGATCTCTTGAATGAGCAATGCTTACTGTGGTTGCAGCAAAAGGGTGGAACTGCTTGTTCTTGCTTAGCACAAAAATAACTGAAACTCTTAATGTGCCCCACCTAAGTATTACTGCTCTGGATGGATTAGAAATACCTTTTGATATAAATGCTGTTATGTACAGAGTTGATGTGTGTAGTATTTAGTAATAGGATGTCACCTCGACTCACGATGCTTAGTTAGAGTCTCACTTGGAATCAGAAGACTTAAAAATGTGTTTCCAGAAGAAAATAAATAATGGTTGAGAGAGCAAGACTGATCTTCTTGTTTCTCATACATGAAGTGGTTCCTAATGAGAGAGATTATCCAGGACATAAAGAGGACGCCAAGGTATTCAGTGACATTTTTTTGCCTTGGTCTTCACCAGCGAGAGCTCCAGTCACACCAACCAAGTCACAGAAGGCAAAGGCAGGGACTGGGAGAATGAAGAACCACCTGCTGTAGAAGATGAGGTTCAAGACCATCTAAGGAACCTGAAAGTGCACAAGTCCGTGGGACCTGATGAGAGGCACCCATGGGTCCTGACGGAGCTGGTGGATGAAGTGGCTACACCACTGTCCATCATAATTAAGAAGTGGTGGCAGTCCGGTGAAGTTCCCACTGACTGGAAAAGGGGAAACATAATCACCATTTTTAAAAGGTTAAAAAGGAAGATCCGGAGAACTGCAGGCTGGTCAGTCTCACCTCGGTGCCTGGCAAGATCATGGAGCAGTTCCTCTTGGAACCTATGCTAAGGCATGTGAAAAATGAGGAGGTGATTTGTGACAGTCAGCATGGCTTCACTAAGGGCAAATTGTGCCTGACAAATTTGGTGGCCTTTTACGGTGGGGCTGTGGCAGTGGTGGATAGGGGAAGAGTAACTGATGTCATCAGTCTGAACTTTTGCAAAGCATTTGACACTGTTCCACATGACATCCTTGTCAATAAACTGGAGATACATGGATTTGAGGGATGGACCACTGGCCGGCAAAAGAATTGGCTGGATGGTCACACTCAAAGAGTTGCGGTCAGACGACACCAGAGATGAGTATAATGTTATTCAGGGTTCAGTAATGGGTCCAGTGCTATTTAAGATCTTTGTTGGTGACATGGACATGGGATTGAGTGCACCCTTAGCAAGTCTGCTGATGACACCAAGCTGTGTGGTACAGTTGACATGCTGGAGGGAAAGGATGCCATCCAGAAGGACCTTGACATGCTTGAGAGGTGGGCCAGTGCTAACCTTGTGAAGTTTAACAGATCAAGTGCAAGGGCCTGCACCATCTGGTGTACTGCGTTCAGCTCTGAGGTCCCCAGCATAAGAATGTGGACCTGTTGAAGCAAGTCCAGAGGAGGCCATAAAAATGATCAGAGAGCTGAAGCACCTCTCCTATGAAGACAGGCTGAGAGAGTTGGAGTTGTTCATCCTGGGGAACAGAAAGCTCTGGAAAGTCCTTCTAGCAGCCTTCCAGTACATAATGGGGACTTTGAACTGGAATATGGTAGTTTTAGATTAGATGTTAAGAAGCTTTTTCCTCTGAGGGTGGTGAAGCACTTCCAGAGAAGCTGGATGCCACATCCCTGGAAGTGTTTAGGGCCAGGTTGGACAGGGCTTTGAGCAGCCTGGTCTAGAGGAAGGTGTCCCTGCCCATGGCAGGAGGGTTGGAACTAAGTGATCTTAAAGAGCCCTTCTAACCCAAACCATTCTATGATTCTATAATATACTGGCTAAGGGTGCAGTGAGGCTTGAAAGTGAATATGCAAAATCCAAGCTTCCTGTGGACAGGTGTCCTTAGCAGTAAGACACAGAGCTGTTTGTGTGTTTTCCAACTGGTAATCACAGCTGTAGAGTACTGAGTTTAATGTTTTTATGTTGTTCCAGAAATTAACCTGGGCCATAGTGAACCTACAGACTGCAATTAAGGCTCTCTCTATTCAGAAGCTTTGATGATTGGTATTAAGTACCCAGCAGGGACTGTGACTTCCTACATTGTAGATTAACAGAATTCATTGCACACAACATACGACACTCCTCATCCAGCTATTCAAAGAGTCAAAGTATTCAGAATATGAAGCAGAAGAAATATTTTATTAGCTTTGCTTTTCTATGGTATGCTCTTCCCCTACCCCCCCAAAAAAAAAAAAAACCAAAAAAAAACCAAACAAACAAGAAGCAGCAACTGTTTTCTGCTGTGGAAATGGATGAAGAAAGAAGCTGCTTTGTTTTAAAAAATGCTTCAAAAGAGCTGGTTGCTATCTTGGTTCTCCCCAGCTCCCTGTCTGTTTGTATGGCAGCACCAAGTTACTATGGTGACAAGCAGGTTGCAAGGAGCCGGGGAGGCATGGTTCATTGTAGTGCTGCTGTGAGGCCAGTCATTTGTCTCTGCAGCCCCCCCGACTGCTGAGGAAGAGCTTAGGTGTTATTCAGGGCCTTTATTCTTCTTTTACAGAACCTTTCTTGGCTGGCATTTGTGATTGCTTATTTGCAAATCATGAAGATCCATGCTGTGTGCTCATAAAATAGCTTTTGCTTAGGAAATGTGTACCATGGTGTATGAACCCTAGCAAAAGATGCTCTAGTTGCTTATTTTAAGTGTAGAACAGACACAGGAAAACTGAGAGCACTGTCCAGACCAGTTTTTCCTCAAAGATGCAGTATTAAATCTGTTAACTAATGAGAAGCATAACAAAGACTTTTTGTATCCAAGACTATTAGGAGCAGTTCTTGCAAGTTTTTTTCAGTAGCTAGTATGCAAGGTATCAATAGCATGACACAGAAATAGTAAAAGTGGCATAAACAAGGCTTAACTGAGGGAAATGACTGTTATATTCAATTATGAATCTGGTAATAAGACATTACGGATAAATTGTTTACAACTGAAATGACATTTTTGTCTCTTCTCCCAGTTGAAAGGCTTGTCTAATGCTTCTGCTCAAATGTCTAAAGCCATTCCAAGTTCCTGCCAAAGGTTAATTCATGGTAATTTTACACTATTTTATCCATGTAATTTTATTGTCCATTAGGCTAAGCAGATCTTATAACCAATGCTCTTCCTTCCAATTTTGTTTGTAGGTAACAATCATATCCACTTTTTTCTTTCAAACAAGTAAAGCTTTCCCTTTTCCTATGGTAGTATGAAAGGCTCTTCAGTTCCTTGATCATCTCAATAGTCTGCCTTCACACCTGCTCCGAATAGAGTATTTCTCTGAGGTGTGGCTCTGTGTGCAGTTTCCAGTGGGTCTGTATTTCTACAAAGCCCTAATGTTTGCCCATCCCTAGTGGTGTGTATGTGCCTATGAATTCTAGAGTCACGTTTGTCTTTTTAAAAACCATGCGAGCATGGTTCCCAAGTCTTTTTATTAACTATCTTACTTGGTTTCTGTATATCCAAGCTTGCATTTAGATTATTTTTGCACTTTCACATGCCATACTGATAACTGCCTAGTAATACTGATTATGTCACTCAAAGGGCAGAGCACAGTGGTGGGAAATTCTGTCATAGTTGTAGAGGCTGATTTGGTGCCTGAGTCTCACCATGTAGGTTTCGTCAGGGCATGAGGAAACGTGGAACATAGATTAGGATGGCTTTGCACACTGCAGCCCTAAATGTCAGTATCATGTGGCTTTTGAAGATCAAAATGCAACTAAATACTTCTATAAACCAATTCAAGAAGTAAAATGCTAGCTTTTGCCAAAGTCCAAAAATTGTATTTTAGCTCTTTTTTTTTTTTTTTTATTGCAGTACAAGTGAAACAGCTTTGAGGCAAAAAGTACAGGGAAAAAATGGATGGCAGGAATAATACAAATCTGATAGGGTGTTGTGGCTTGTTGTGGTTGTAGTTACCACAGCTGGCTCTCACTTATGCTTTAGCCCCAGTTATCATACATTTTTTGACATAAATATGTTTAAAGTTGATTGAGATGCAGGCATGAGCATTCATCAGGCTTTCTGAGGTTTGTGAGAAAACTACACTTGATCTTTATTGCAGTGTCCCTGTTGTAGTGAATCTTGAGCATGACAAGTCACAGTGACAGCAATCAAATCAGCTGGTAACAGCTTAAACCCATTAAGGGCTTGCCTAGAAAGGGCAGGCAGGCAGGGGGATGTAGTGGTGAGGAAACTCCTGCATCTGGCATTTTTCCTTGTCAGTGTTTTAAGACTTCGTAAAACAGAAGCACCTACATCTCTCTCTACCACACTGCTCTGTTATTGTTTAGTATTCGGATCTCTTGATTCTCCATACCAACAAAGCATAATGAGATACAAGTTGGGTAAGTTTAAATTCATAATTTGACACAGGTATCAGAGATAGTTATTCTGAGTCAGAGGTGTGTGGATTAGTTATCCTACATCCCATCACTTTGGCCAGGTAGAGAGGTGTAGGAAGAGAATCCAAGGACAGACCAGAGCTGAACCCTTCCTGGCTTCCAGCAGCGGAGGGTTCAGGGGCTCACTAACCACAGTGGTCAGTAATCACTGAGACTTCTGCTGTGTGTGTTACTCAGGTAATTAAGCACTTATTTACACACTGTCTGAATACTCCGCTGTCCACAGCAGCCTGTGGCTAAGTACCAGAACTGTTGTGTGGCAGTAATACTTCCTTAATTAAAATTTTATTTGGTGCTTTTTGATTTCTGTGTTTTGAGAAACAGCAAATAATTGTTCTGTTTTCATCTTCAAGACATTTATGGTTTTGTGTGCCTGTCATAGTTGTTACCTTGTCCAGGCCTGGAATATTTTAGGCTATTAAACCTTTTTCAGAAGCTATTTTATACCTCTGCTTGTGCTTTTTTTTTTTTTTTTTTTAATATATTTTTTCTTTTCATTATCCTTAACATACTTTTTTTTCCTGTTAAATTCTATTACAGTGTAGGTTATAAGAGGCATGGAAATAAAGAATGAACTAATCAAAATTAAATCCTTTTGCAGCCTGTGCATAATGTACGCACTTGTTTGGCCAGTTGGCTTTTAAACTTTGAAGATAGAAGCAATGCTTTTGTTCTTAAAGTAGTTATTTGCAGCAGTGTACAAACCTGTATTGTTTAGAATGCCTCTGGACACCGAGTATTTTTTTCTTATGTTAGTAGATGTGGTGGATTGGTATGTAGTATAGGACCAGTCATATTTACAACCTGACGTCTTGTATGGTTAGCACAACTTCAATATAAGAGATTTCTTTTTGATCTCGCAAAGCGGTCATGGTGGTTATTATAGTTGAATTTGAGCTATGCCAGAGAAGGTGGAATTAATACAGAAGTAAGAAAAAACAATACCGCAGCATGTTGGACGCAGCCAAAGCATTATGTGGCAATTGTAAACTTAGAAATACTGCCACCTGATGAACAAAGTAAAAGAAAGATAGCTTGAGGACACACTGAGGTGTTTTATGGAACTACGGCCATAGGATTTCTTGCAATATTACAACAGTATTCTTGCTTATATTACTACTGAATTTATCAAGGCATAAATTAGTTTGTGCTTTCACATGTTAGTTCAGACATCACTGAGATTTGGGTTTTGTGAGGCAACTTCTGCACCTTTCAGGTTTCTTTTCAGAGATAAAATTATTGGGCAATTCCTATTTTGCTGCATGGCTGTATGAATTTTTCTGTGGACACAAAAAGCTGTCCTGCTGTCACCCTTACAACTAAAGCAACAGTATGTTCACTGGTGCCATATAACCACTTAATGTGAAAATATGAGTCAACTTGCCTTTATTAATTCTTTTTCTACAGAAGGCAATTATCTTCCTCCTGAAGTTTTAAATTAAGCTTTTCTAAGCAGTTCCTTTCAGTTGAAAATAAATAGCAGTCGTATAGATAGCAACTGGGGAATTGCTAAATAGGTCCTACAGACTTGGCTTCCTTTTTAGTTTTTAATTTTTCCAGACCTGTTCTTATTTTCTGCTATTCTAAAGTTTGCTCAGCTCCTCAGCTGTGCATGTCCTCGATGCCAGGCTCACATCGTTCCCCAAGCAGTGGAGCATGCTTCAAACTTCATCCATCCTGCAGTGCTTTCAGGCAGTGATGGCCTTAGATAAAGTGCAGTAGATGAGTATCTGGGTTCTCACTTGTACACTATATTTGTATTTAAACAGTAGAGCTGTTCTAGTGTTGTGTTGTAATGGAACTTGAATAATGCTACTTCAGGGCTCACAGAGCTATACTTGCAAATTGCTTCTGCCCCAGAGCTTTTGTTTGCCTGCAGCAGGTAATTGCACTCAGTTCTGGACTGTCCCTTCTGTGGAGATGGGGATATTTTCTGAGTTGTCATGTTCTGTATCGAACAGCGTTTATAGTGGGTCATGTCAGCATCTTGCGGTTCCACAAAGCTCTTAAGGTACAGTTTGACTTACAGTGTGCTTTCAGCTGTATCAGGGTAATAATTCAATTAAGTGTACGGAGAGAGGTTGTTGCAATGGCTTTTAGCTGCAAGGCCATGGTAAGGCTAGGAGCAAGGCTGTGTGTTTTGGACCATTACTAAAGGTCAGTGTTAAACAGTTTCAAGGGCCAAAGAACCTCATGTGTTTGGTTGAGACCTCATCTCACTTACCCTGCCCCAACAGCATGAACAGTGTCTTGCAGGAGGGGTCTGTAGGCCAGGAGACACCGGAATGTAATGTATTGGTGGATATTCTACATCACTTAGAGAAGCTTCTTTTTAGTGCTGTGTCTTTCCCAGCTGCATTTAAGGCTAGGTTCACGTCTTTTCTGTGACGGGTACCTGCTTGTTCTTTTCTTAAGGCAGGTTTTCGTTACATGACTGTGTGCAGGTGTATGCTAGTTATCACTCGTCTCTTTATGTGACCTGCTGAGTGGAGCTTCATGCACTAAGTGGTGGAGGCTTAGGTATCCATCTGCTGAGAAGTGTCTGTCTAAATATGAATGTCCCATTCTTGTGTTACTGGAGGAGCAGTTTCCCCCTTACCTGGAATTTCTTTACTGGGAAGGTGCAGAGAGACCTTATATTTACCTTTTTCCTCCGGAAGACTTCTGACTTTGTATACTGTTGCTCTGCTTGATTCTACACTATTCCAGCCTTGGTTTATAGTCAACATCTTGGAGCTGCTGTAGCTCCTGAATCCCTTATAGATAAAGAGATTTTAAGCAACAGAAGGGGCAAGCTGATGTCATTCTGTTAGTTTTCCTGCTGCTATTCAGAGATCTGTTGGAAGCAATGCAAGCTGATTGGTCTTCTGCTTCTGAAATAGAGACTGTCTGAAAAGCAGCAGAAATACTCAAGCAGTCCATGTATAGTCCTGTGAAAATGTTGTTCTCTTAGTCATGATGCCTGCTTTTCTTTCGCCAGCTGGAAAAATTTTGTGGAAATGATGGCTTTACTACAAGAAGAATTAGTTTTGGTCTTGGAAAATTCAAATCCTGGTCAAAATAAAACCTTTACATTCCTAAGACTTGAAGTTTTTTTATTATTCTATTTTTTTCTTCTACTGTACAGCTCTGTGCACAGCTGCTGTTATAACAGACCTGTCTAAGCAAGTCTAATACACAGGGTGCATAGTAATGTGCTTCAAGCAAAATGATGAATAAGTAAATTGGATACTGTTTTTACTTCTTTTTAAGTAACTGCATACAATACATAAAAAAGCATATTCATTTACAAATATGTTTCAAGTTTCTGAAACCTGAAATGTGACAACAAATTAGTCAAACGTAGTGTATTTCTCCTGACAGCAGCCTCTCTTGTTTTCTTAGGCTGCCCTTTTAAATGTTGCCTCATTGGCTGAAGGCATGGCATACAAGCATCGCTTGTTCTTGGCAAACAATGCAGCTTTACTGCGCATCTTCATATGAAAAGCTTCATGCTCCTTCTCTATCATCACCCTGTACTTGATCATGAAGCACTTGACCACCCATAGTGTGCTGTGCATCAAGCACATGCTGATAATGTAGGAGGAATATAGAAGCAGCAAAGGCTCAAGCTACAGTTTGTGTGTGTTGACTGCTGATGACTCCTTGGTAACTTATTAATTTGTGAGCATCAAGCTGTTTGAAAACTGCATTTCTCTGACTGTGCTTTTGTGTGAATATTAAGCTGTTTAAATATTGCATTTCTCCAACCATGCTTTTGTTAAATAAAGATACCTTATTTTTTCAGGTTGCAGTTGTTAAAATGAAGTGTACAGAGCGTATTTATGCAATGAAAATTCTGAATAAGTGGGAGATGCTTAAAAGGGCAGAGGTAAGTAGTATGGTTCTTTAATGCAGAGAATTTTTTAAATGGCATTAGGAAAATTACATTGAAGCTCTTGAAGGTTAGGAAGAATTATTTTGTGAACATAGGAGCTGGATTTTTTTTTTCTTTTTTTTTTTTTCCTTAAGCTGTTTTAATGCAATCAAGTCTGACAGTCCCTTCAAGGCATCTGTTGTTCTCAGCACTACTGCGTATTCATTTACCAGACAGTCTGCCCTAGTTCTTAACCTGAATTTATTGGCCAGATTTTTGTTGTTTTATAATAAAGGCAAGTTAAAGGCTACATGAAAGCCGAAATTGGTGCTCCTGTGACATTTACAGCTGTATACAAAAACATCAGGAAAGGTCTTTTTTCTCCTGCATTCAGAAAGCATACATTAAGGAGCTTTGCATCCTACAGTTTGTAACAGGATTTATATAACTGGTGAAACTATAAGTAAATATTTTGGAATTACAGCTTCAGACTCTAAAACAAAATGTGTTAAGAAGGTAAATCTGTTTAAGGAGGGTATTTTTAATAAAAGGGGTTGTACAGTGTCACAACAAATTATGTAAATGTGAACAGGTACTTAACAGATTAGGAAAGGACCTACTAAGAATATGCCATGGGAAGTGGTATATTCCTAGGATACCTACTCTTGCATGAGGAAAACCTTATGGCAAGTCTAATGTTACAGTCACAGAATCACAGAATCCCAAGGGTTGGAAGGGACCTCAAAAGATCATCTAGTCCAACCCCCCTGCAAGAGCAGGGTAACCTAGAGTACATCACACAGGAACTTGTCCAGGCTGGCCTTGAATATCTCCAAAATAGGAGACTCCACAACCCCCCTGGGCAACCTGTTCCAGTGCTCCATCACTCTCACAGTAAAAATGCTTTTCCTGATGTTCACATGGAACCTCCTATGCTCCAGTTTACACCCATTGCCCCTTGTCCTATCACTGGACATCACTGAAAAAACCCTAGCTCCATCATCCTAACACTCACCCTTTGCATATTTGTAAACATTGATGAGGTCACCCCTCAGTCTCCTCCAAGCTAAAGAGACCCAGCTCCCTCAGCCTCTCCTTATAAGGGAGATGTTCCACTCCTTTAATCATCTTTGTGGCTCTGTGCTGGACTCTTTCAAGCAATTAATGTAAATGAGCAATAGATGAGGAGAAAATGCATGTAGTGCATCAATACTTGCAGCAGTTCTGTTAAGGGCAAAGGCTAGCTGTTTGCTGAGGTCTGCGCATGGTGACCCTTCCCTGTTCCATTCTTCTATCCCCTTCTGACACCACCTCCCCTCCCCCCCCCACCCCAGCCTACCCTTCCTAGTCCTTCCCTTCCTTTTAGTGAGTCATTGCCAGCTAGCTCTTTTCCTGTGAATAAATCTCCTCCCTCTTGTTAAGCCCCTCTTCACCATAGCCTTTGCCTAATTCAGTCACACTTTGTCCATCAGACCATGCTCTGCTTTATGGTGGCAGCCACTGCCATTCGGCATTTCTTTGAGCTGTCAGGAGAGTTCACACTCTTGGCTGTGCTGCATCAGCAGTTCTGCATTAAGCCTTCCCCTGTATGGGAGAAATTCAGTGCCCTTTCTACAGAGATTTCAGTTGGGTTAATTAATTGGTCAGTATAGAATTGTTTTAAACCCAAATGCTTGTAGGACTTCTCAAACTCTAATGAAATACAGCTATTGCTGGCTTGTTTCAGTCCTTTTAAAGTGATTTAATTAAATGGCCTATCTGAATACCTGAAACTTTTACGTGCAGAAATGTTCTGAGAAGACCGCTGCCTACACATTGTCTTCAAAGTGTACAGCTGACTCCTCTTACCCTGTCAGGCAGGCACAACAGGTAGAAGAGGGTAATCCACCAAGAAAAATGTGAAGTGAGCAACAGTTTTCCCAAGTAACAGTCCAGTTAAGTTCTCTTTCAGTTGATTTTTCCCCAGCTGCAAAGGATAATAAACTGTCTTCTCTGCTGTGCCCCATTGTCCTTTCCTGTTCAGTTAGCTGGCTTGATTTAGCTTTTCTGGATAAGCAAAGCTTTATAACCTGCATATCAAGTTCATAAAACATCTGGACATTAAAATTTCCCAAATGTGGTAAAACTTGTTAGTTTTTAAAATGAAGCCTGCAAGAATAGAGTAGCCTCTTGAGCAGGCAGTTCCACTGAAAAGCAGACTTTGTTTTCATATCCACTGTATAAGTGGTCTAAGAAGCATGTTGTTGTACTAGTTTGTTTTGTATGACTCATTGAATGTAGCAAAAAGTTACTTAAATACTGCTTATTTGTGTACTAGCTGCAAGAAAAACCCCATATGGTCAGAAACCACTAAAATACAGTAAAGATTAGTGAGTGTCAACTGACATCCGTAAATGGGTTGCAAAGTAGGTAGGCATGCCATTTATGTTGATAAGGTGGACCATTTGTATTCCTTGTTCTGACAGCAGAATACATAGTCATTAGTGTATTACTGTTGACAGTTGCAAATAAGTCCTGGCTGACTGATGAGGTAACCTGTCATACTTTTTCAAGGCACGTCTCATGGCCTTTTAAGCTTAGAGTAAGGGGAGAAGGAGAGTTTTATACTTTGAATTCATGATGTGAGGTGTTCAACCGCATTACTGGTTTTGAAGTGTTAATAACATTCCCTCGCTATTTGAGGTGGCATAGTGAACTGGATCAAGGAGCTGATGTCTTCAAAAATAAACAAACTAGTTTTCTGTGTTGGCAGCCTCTTTGCATCGTGGTGCCAGAACTGAGAAGTGCTGTGCTCTGGTGCTGTGGCCAGAGGATAAGATTACTTAGAGCTGCTGTTGCTGCCAAACTTTTGTAGAGTGATACTTTGGCCTTGCATTCATAAACCGTTAAACCACTCTCAGTTAACATTTAATTGCAGTTTACATCTGTCTGCACCAATAATTGCTAACTTTACAACATAGCCACAGTATGGTCATTTTCAGTAGAAATGTAAACTGACTTATGCTTCCTTAGGGGGAAAACTGTTTGAGATACCTTTACAAGATGCAATCAGCTTAGGCTTCCCAGGCACATTCCTTCTGTAGTACATTTTCAAAGACATCCGGACAAGTAACAATTGACAAACAAACAAACAAACAAAAAATTACTATCTAGAACTCAAAACGCTTGAGTCTGCAGCTGCTGAATATCTTCATAATGGCTGTCTGAATTGAGAGTAGTGGAAGAGTCCCACCGTCCTGCATCTTGATGATTCTGATCCAACAAAAGTGTTGGTGAGGCCGCATCTGGAATATTGTGTCCAGTTCTGGGCCCCTCAGTTCAAGAAGGACAGGGAATTGCTTGAAAGAGTCCAGCGCAGAGCCACAAAGATGATTAAGGGAGTGGAGCACCTCCCTTATGAGGAGAGGCTGAGGGAGCTGGGTCTCTTCAGCTTGGAGAAGAGGAGACTGAGGGGTGACCTCATCAGTGTTTACAAATATGTAACGGGTGGGTGTCAGGATGATGGAGATAGGCTTTTTTCAGTGATATCCAGTGATAGGACAAGGGGCAATGGGTGTAAACTGGAGCATAGAAGGTTCCACGTTAACATCAGGAGGAACTTCTTTACTGTGAGAGTGACAGAGCACTGGAACAGGTTGCCCAGGGGGGTTGTGGAGTCTCCCACATTGGAGATATTCAAGGCCAGCCTGGACAAGTTCCTGTGTGATGTACTCTAGGTTACCCTGCTCTTGCAGGGGGGTTGGACTAGATGATCTCTTGAGGTCCCTTCCAACCCTTGGGATTCTGTGATTCTGTTAATATATTTTTATAAAGGAGGACTTGCTTGAAGTTATGAAAGTTGGTTTTATGTAAAGATGTTAAGAAAACCTGTTACACAGAGCTTCCTTCTCTGAAGTTTTGCAGTGTACTATTTGAGGTAGAGGGAAGATTATTGAAAATTAAATGCACTATACTCGACAAAGGTAAGCTAATCATAGAATCTGCTTATTTCCTATAGTGTGTTGCCAGTGTCTGGAACTGTAATGTAAGAATTCATCTCTTTCTGCAAAGGTCTTTTTTAGAAGAACCAGTCTTAACCTTTGTAGAGTCATTATCTTTCTGATACAGATTGCAGTGACAAGTTACATTTTTCTGGCTCTTAAAAATACAGTGTAGAACAAAGATTCAGCGTTGACTTGAATTGGTTTGTGAGCTTTTTTGATGGTTTGCAGGGGTTGCGTGTTGGTTGTGGGGGTTTCTTTTGGCTTAGGGAGGGGGAGAAGGGAGGTGTTGTGTTGTCTTAGGGGTTTTTTATAAGGTTGCAGTCAGGATTAGAGTGACTGAATGCTTGACTGCCGGTCTCCAGAGATTCCCTGGCTTGTCACTTGTGCATACTAAATTCCAATGAATAGAGACCTCTGTTCAGTAATTTTAAATAATCCCATGAAACATCCATATATATTCATCCTGTGAAAACTACTTGTATGTTGACAATGGCTTCTCCCCGCTCTCTTCCTTTAGACAGCTTGCTTCCGAGAGGAGAGAAATGTCTTGGTGAATGGAGATTGTCAGTGGATTACTACGTTGCACTATGCCTTTCAAGATGAGAACTATTTGGTATGTTTGATACATCCATCGATGAAAGCTTTAGGTTATGAAAGAACTTTATTTTTGGTACATTTAAAGATATTATTGCAGTAAATCAGTCTGCCTCATGCCTCACAGCAGTGTTTCAACATTCTTGTTTTCTCCTTGAAGCAAGACTTCAAAGGGACTGACTGTAACTCCAGGAAAGTGAGAAATTCACATAGTACTATAGTATATAGAGGTTAAGTTAAGCACCTTTAACTAATCTACCCTTGTATAAAATATATCAGGCTTAAGTTTAGTGTTTTGGGTAATATTGCATTTAAATAATTAGAGAGGTGTTAACTCTAAAAGTAAGAAATATTTTTATTTTTATTCAAAACTATCAGAATGTCTTTTGAAGGAAGACTTTCTCAAAAAATGACAAAAGTATTTTACATTTTGATTTTAAAAATTGTTATACTGGTATTTTGAAAGTCTCAGAAGAAAAAGTAGCCTATTTCTTAAAGTATTTAAATACACTTTTAAATGAGCAGATTGGTCATCTCAGTACCTACAACTACAACAACTCCCATTACATTTTTTAATGATGGCTTACTAGAACTGTAACAAGTTATGTTTATCATAGTCACAGAAGTCCTGGTCAGGAGCAAAGTCAGTAAAGCCCCAATGTACTGCAGTATACTGAACCATACAGGTTCCATGTGGCTATGTGAGGTGGGGTTTGCAAGCCATCTATTTCTGTAACAGCTGGCCTACTTGAAATGTGAAAGTTTTCACCTTCTCAACACTTTTTAGATAGGACACAGTAGCAAGTCATGATTATAAATAAGAAAATACTATGATAAAAGGCTGCTAATGAGTTCAGGAACTAAGCATAGAAAAGAGAAAATACTCAAAACATTTTCACAGATGCTGAAACAAAACAAATTATTTTGACTGTCATGTTTAAAGTATTTTCAGAATAACAAGCACATCTAAGCAAATAAGTAGTCAGGTCTTAGACCCTCATTTACAGGATATTTCCATTGAATACTTTGTGATAGATAGAGGTTTTTAACTTCCCAAAGGCTAGTTATCTCTCGCACTGCCTCATGAAGATAGGTCATGATTTCAAATTCCTTCAAAACCAAGCAGCCTTCAGACTTACATAAGAATAACCTAAATTAAATATAACATATTTCCAAATAGCTTATAAGAATGGAGCTACCTGAGAAAAAAATTAGCTGTACAAGATAGCAAGCAGTAATGGTGACAGAATAAAGAGGAATCTAGTGTTGCCAATACCATCCTGTACAAATCTGTTCCAAGCAAGCTACAGCAGTATGATGAATTTCTTTTCCTGAAGCTCCCAAAGACATTTAGATGTTGAAGATTCACTTGATGGCCGAATTCAGACATCTAGCATCTAATTTAAGACCCAGTATCTAAGAAAGCAACAACTCTGTGTGACATCCAAAGTCAACAGATTCCCAGCTTGCCTGAGGTCTGCTTCTGCATGCTGCCTTATAATTTGGTCTGTTACTCAGCATCCATCTCATGTAATTGTCTAGTGCTCACAGATGAAGTATTTCTGCATCTCAATCACTCTGTTGTAAATGATGAATGAAAAAAGGTGAAACACATCAGGAAGTGACTTCTGTCCAAAAACCTGGACAGAAGGTTATCTTCCACACCAGTGGTTCACTTGTCCAGGGCCTAAAGGATTTCTTTTAGTTCTCTGCTCAGCTTGAAGAAGTTCATAGCCATGTTTTTCCACATCTCAGTAGAGTGCTGTTATGTTACAGAACCCGGACTGATTGCATTTACTTTTTATCTGTGCTGTTAATCTTGGTCCTAGTAGAATGGAATGCAAAGCTGAGAACAAAACAACAGGCATAAAAGCTTGATTCTCCAACCTGGAGTGGACAACAGTACTCTGAAAGAGAAAGCACTAGGTTCTGGAATCTACTCCCAGTGATGTTTGTGCATAATAGTGAGTGATTATAGAATCATAGAATAGTTAGGGTTGGGAAGGACCTTAAGATCATCTAGTTCCAGCCCCCCTTCCATGGGCAGGGACACCTCACGCTAAACCATGCCACCCAAGGCTTCGTCCAACCTGGCCGTGAACACCGCCAGGGATGGAGCATTCACAACCACCCTGGGCAACCCATTCCAGTGCCTCACCACCCTAACAGGAAAGTATTTCCTCCTTATATCCAATCTAAACTTTCCCTGTTTAAGTTTTAACCCATTACCCCTTGTCCTGTCACTACAGTCCCTAATGAAGAGTCCATCCCCAGCATCTGTATAGGCCCCCCTTCAGATACTGGAAGGCTGCTCTGAGGTCTCCACACAGCCTTCTCTTCTCCAGGCTGAACAGTCCCAACTTTCTCAGCCTGTCTTCATACGGGAGGTGCTCCAGTCCCCTGATCATCGTCGTGGCCCTCCTCTGGACTTGTTCCAACAGTTCCATGTCCTTTTTATGTTGAGGACACCAGAACTGTACACAATACACCAAGTGAGTCTCACAAGAGCAGAGTAGAGGGACAGGATCACCTCTTTTGACCTGCTGGTCACGCTGCTTTTGATGCAGCCCAGGATACGGTTGGCTTTCTGGGCTGCAAGCGCACACTGAAGCTGGCTCATGATCATTTTCTCATCAACCAGCACCCCCAAGTCCTTCTCCACAGGGCTGCTCTGAATCTCTTCTTTGCCCAACCTGTAGCTGTGCTTGGGATTGCTCAGACCCAGGTGTAGGACATTGCACTTGGCATGGTTAAACTTCACGAGGTTAGCATCAGCCCACCTCACAAGCGTGTCGAGGTCCCTCTGGATGGCATTCCTTCCCTCCAGCTTATCAACCGAACCACACAGCTTGGTGTCATTTGCAAACTTGCTGAGGGCGCACTCAATCCCACTGTCCATGTCACCGACAAAGATGTTAAACAAGACCGGTCCCAACATCGATCCCCGAGGGACACCACTTGTTACTGGTCTCCAGCTGGACATTGAGCCATTGACCACAACTCTTTGTGTGTGGCCATCCAGCCAGTTCTTTATCCACCGAGTGGTCCACCTATCAAACTGTTGTCTCTCCAATTTAGAGACAAGGATGTCATGTGGGACAGTGTCGAATGCTTTGCACAAGTCCGGTTAGATGACATCAGCTGCTCAACCCCTGTCCATCAGTTCTGTAGCCCCATCATAGAAAACCACCAAATTGGTCAGGCAGGATTTCCCCTTAGTGAAGCCATGCTGGCTGTCACCAAGCACCTTGTTGATTTTCATGTGCCTTAGCATGCCTTCCAGGAGAATCTGCTCCAAGATTTTGCCAGGCACAGAGGTGAGACTCACTGGTCTGTAATTCCCTCGGTCATCCATTTTCCCCTTCTTGAAAATGGGAGTCATATTTCCCTTTTTCCAGACATCAGGAGCTTCACCTGACTGCCATGATTTTTCAAATATGATGGCCAGTGGCTTAGCAACTGCATTTGCCAGCTCCTTCAGGACCCGTGGATGGTCCCTGCCCATGGCAGGGGGGTTGGGACTTGATGATCTTAAGGTCCTTTCCAATCCTAACTATTCTATGATTTCATCAGGTCCAATGGACATGTGCACACTCAGGTTCTTAAGATGGGTCTCGAACCAGATCCACTCCTACAGTGGGCCTAAGGTCTTTCTTCTCACAGTCCCCGCGTCTGCCTCCCAAGACTTGGGTCGTCACTTTGCCAGTGAAGACCGAGGAAAAGAAATCATTAAGAACCTCAGCCTTCTCCAAATCCAGGGTAGCCAGTTCTCCTGATAGCTTCCAGAGGGGGCCTAAGTTGTCCCTAGTCTGTCTTTTATTCACTATGTACCTATAGAATCCCTTCCTGTTATCCTTAACATCCCTAGCCGAGTTTAATTCTAACTGAGCCTTAACTTTCCTAACCTGGTCCCTAGCTTCCTGGACAACATTCCTGTTTTCTTCCCAGGCCACCTGTCCTTGCTTCCACCTTTTATACGCCCCTTTTTTCCTTTGAATTTTCCTCAGCAGCTCCTTATCCATCCAAGGAGGTCTCCTGGCCCTCCTGCTGCACTTCCTTCTAGTTGGGGTGCAACACTCCTGAGCTTGTACCAGGTGATCCTTGAATATCAACCAACAGTCTTGGGGGCCCCCCTGCCCTCTAGGGCTATATCCCATGGAACCTTACTAAGCAGGTTCCTGAAGAGGCCAAAGTTTGCTTGCTTGAAGTCCAGGGCAGTGAGCTTGCTGCACGCTCTTCTCACTGTCCTGAGGATCTCGAACTCGACCATCTCGTGATTGCTGCAACCAAGGCTGCCCTGGAGCGTCACATTTCCAACAAGCCCTTCCCTGTTGGTGAGCACAAGATCAAGCATGGCACCTCTCCTTGTTGGTTCCTCTATTACTTGCAGAAGGAAGTTGTCTTCCACACAATCGAGGAACCCCCTGGATTGCTTGTGCCGGGCCGTCGTGTCGCTCCAACAGATATCAGGGTGGTTGAAGATTCTTAAATACAAAACCACGTAAGCTGACCCTGAAGCAGAGAGAGAACCTTGGTGTCTTCCCACACCTAGGGTTGCCATCATTCTCTGGCTGCATGATAAAAGGTTCAGAATGAGAAACATAAAGAGAAGGATAAGTTGTTAAGGTAGAAAAGTAGTAGCTGTCCTTGGGGAGTCTGAAAGTGATGGGGATTTATGCCCTCTAATATTAGTAGAGCACATGGTGATGCAGAACTTATATTTCAGCAAGAAACAGTTCTACAAAATGTATATGTTCTGAAGTTCATTTTCTGGTTCTTCTGTAGTTTTAAAATCTTTGAAGAGGCACGTACAGCATGTGGTAGTGTTTTCTATACAGACAGTTCTTAAATGACATGACATGGAAATGCTAGCATGGCTTTTTTCTGATTCTTGGAGAGCTTTCATAGAGACAGTTTTGAGTCAAGACAGGTTAAGTAAGCCTCTGGTGATTTTGCTGAAGCAGATAGTGTGTATGTGAAACACAGTCCATGAATACGACAAATGTGTATGGGACGTCTCTTCCAAATTCACATCTGTTAGTTTTCCGGTGACTTACCAGAAAAATTTTTTTCCCATTCTCATTCACAAAGAAGGGCATATGTGTGTTTGTCTGCTGTGAGCCTGTGACAGGCTTCTGAGTAGTCATGAGAGTATTTTGGTGTCTTTTCTTTCTTTGATTTCCAACTACTCTCACCCTGTTTGATGTAGTCACTTCCCTGAAAGAAATGCAATTCCTGTAGATTTTAGTGTCAGAATAGTCTTTATTTTAAACCTATGTGAAAGGAGAATTGCCTCCTGGCAAGACTGTTGTGAATTGGAAGATGAATAAAATTTGTCTTTCTTACAGAATAGGTCTCACCATCTCCCTCTGATCCAAGCACCTCATTTCATGGGTCAGCTGAGTTCTTGCTGAGTTCTTAACACTGTGGGAGCTGAGGGAAGTTCATTACCTTGCCTCTGACAGGAGGATATTTCAGTTCCCACAGAAAGCTCTGTAAACTCTCTTAGCTTTGAATTTGAGAGAAAATACTTTAATACAATATCCCTTTTAAAAGATTGCTAGTTCCTGTCTGTAGCCTTTTGTTTTCAAACATAGTTGCATGTGTACAGTCTTTCAACATGTTTAAAATTCCTTGATGGGTTGTGCAGTACGAAGTGATCAATTTTACATAAGTGATGAAAAATCAGATTATGCTATACTTTGAATAAGATGGAGAAAAATAGAAAAACCTGTGCCTTTTGGAGTTGCTCTTTTAAGCCAAAAGATAGCAAGGAAATTATTCGTATTGTGCTTGGTGCTCCTTTTTGGGTTCCTATTTTCTTTAATTTGCTTCACTTGTGGAAGATCAATGTATGGCAGGGACAGTGGATGGTAGGGTGCTTTACTAGAGTAGAAGAATAAGATAACTGTTTTGGAAAGCTTCATTCCAGAATAAGCAACATTATTTCTAAAACCATAGATCAAATCATCTTGGGAAATACGGAACAAAGTGGATCGACTGGTACTACTAGGTAATCATTATAATTGAAGTGATTTAGGTGGATATTGCTAGGAAGTAACTAAAATGTAATCCTTGTTTTAAGGTGTGAAAAACCAATAGCAAGTCTAAGTCCTTTTATTTCAAGTCACTCTATCTGTGTCTTTCCATAGACAGGGTAATGGATGATTGGCCTAGGAGGCTGATTATTTTTTTCAATTAAATATATGCAGAAGAACATTGATGTTTGATTTTTAAATTTCCCACTGTAGTGCCTCTGGCTTGACAGTGTTTCTGACTTGTCACAGGAGCTCCTAATGTATAGTGTTATCAAGTTCCTGCCAGCTATGTTATGCATCCGTGATGCAGAATGTGCTAAGATGGGTATTTGAAGATGGTGATGTGATAAGTTTTGAAAGAGTTAGTGGAAGAGTTTTGAAGTTTGGTTTTTTTCAGGGGTTAACTCATGAACTTTTTTTTTTTTTGTTTCCTTACCAGCTGTCTCTCAGTACTTGACTGCTTTATTTCCTCCTTTTCAGTATCTAGTGATGGACTACTATGTTGGTGGTGACTTACTGACACTTCTCAGTAAGTTTGAAGACAAGCTTCCTGAGGATATGGCTCGGTTCTACATTGGTGAAATGGTGCTTGCTATACATTCCATACATGAGCTGCATTATGTGCACAGGTAAAATACCATCTCACTGGGCAAAAATACATGTATAGTTATATGAAGTTGATCGTAATGATACTGCTTCATATACAGGTGAGCACAGTAGCCACAGGCAAATTACTGTGAGTACTTGCTATATGCTATATAATAGCCGTATAAGCTATTACATTTTAAATACCAAGTTTTGATGGATTGATATTAGAAGCAGTGACATTTATCTGACTAACCTTTTACTAAAGCTTCTATTTTTAATCAGGCTTCTTGACTTCTTCTCAATTCACTTCATGAATATTTATCTGCCTTTGTCCAAGCCAACCTAGAAGTTAGAAGCAGTTTAAATTCTCTGGAAATGTTTAGACATTCTGCAAAGTTATACACAGTAAGCCCATGATGATATCAGTGCATCTGTTTACCTGAGGTCATCTTTCAAAAGTTTTGTAATGAGAAGACATGTGCAGGTCTAATTGTTTTTTCAACACAGGATGCGTATTCCGGATCAGTGCTAACTTAGGTTGTGTTTTGTAGTATTTAAGAATATATAATGTTCCTTGTTGTCTGTCAGAGGAAATGGGTCAGCAAGGTAGAGTACACTTTTTATGCTGCTGCTTTGGCTTCCTCTAAGAGCAACTGTTTTAGAGGGGCTGCGAGTACTGCATGTGAGGCACTTGATAAATATTTTGTTCCATTATGGCAAAAGTCTTGATCAGGTGAGAATTTCAATCTTTTGTTTGCTTTTCAGATTTAACACCTGTGTATAACATGTCAGTTAGGAAGCAAAATTATACTAATTCTGGAAAGCCTTGTAGTTGTCTTGTTATATACTGACTTTATAGCTTGATTTCAGTAATCTCAGAGGTTTTTTTAATTAACTGAAATCTGCTTATGGCCATACAAGTAGGTTCATGATAAGTCACTGGAAGTCCTGGCTGAGAAGTGGACTTCATATATAACATTGTATCTGGTTTGGCAGGTAAAACTTGGCCAGGTCCCTTTACCTCTTTATGCCTTTTATCTTAGTCTGTGAACTTAGGACAGTTGTACTGTCTCTCTTAAGAAATTTGTGGTGTAAAACATCAGGTAAGTGAGGTGATTCTTATTTGCAATTAAATCATTAAAAAGACAGGGAATTCTCAAACTATAATGCTTTGAACTATTCTGCTTGGACTTTGATCACTGTTTCAAAAATTAAAAAGATAAAAGATGCATAAACTCTGCAATACCCTTGTGAATATTAAATGTTGTGGACTCAGAAGTTTACCAGAGACGTCATTGCACCCATTTCCGAGGAAGGTGGCCTGACAAAATGACCAGCCTACATCTTTGCATAGGGCTGAATGAATGTCTGTTGGGAAAATAGGAATGAATGGCTCCAAGGCCAAAACATACACTTTGAATAGGAGATGTATGAATGCCCAAGAAATTACTGCTTGGCAACTGGAATGGATTAGGAGGAAGCATGATTGCTCTGGAGAGGATTTCAAGGACCATTTAAAGGCTTATATGACCTGTTAAGCCATAGATAGGAAACAGAGACCAGGCATTAAGCTTTTCTGAACAGCAACAGTGTTCCATTAGGCAAGCGAGATCTGCATGCAAAGTGGAAATGCAGAGTTGTATTGGATGAGATTGGCTCATGCTTTGAATGGCACTGTGAGAAGTGTCCTTTAAAAAAAAAAAATAAACAAATCTGTGTATAGTTGTATATAAGCTCCAGTAGTCCTCTGCAGTTACTGAGCTTGACTTGTGCTTAGGGGACTGTAAGGGAATGTCGACAATATGTGGAACTGAAATGTATGGAATAAGTCTAACAATAGAAAATTACCAATGAGTTTAGTGGGAGTGTATAGTGAGATGGTCTAATTTTCTGGGTTAGTACATATTTTTCTGTATTATACAAATAAGTGTGCATTTAATTTGACAGGCATAGATTAGCATTTACTATTTTGTCTTAATACCGTTAATGAGAAGCAGTATTAGTGAAGTTTCAGTAATTAATCTCAAAGCATTAGCCCTTGATTAAACAGTGTTAAGTCAAGCTTGTATTGGAAAAAAATATCAGATTGGCAGGATTTTTGCACATACAAGGACCCTTGTTAAAGCTATCATGGTTTTTCTCTGGAGTCTCCTCAAGTGTGAAGCTGTGGAATTTAGCACCTTAAAAATCAGACATTATGTGCTTCCACATATATGTAGAAAGGGAGATTAGATTTTTTTTTTTTTCCCTACTTCCTAGTAGTTCTAGTCTCTTCCTCAAAAATTAAGTTGAAGCTATTGCAAATTTTTTTAAGTTTTTTCGGCGCATGTAGTGGTACTTGGAATTTCCCATTTGAAAGGAAATACAGGATTTTATGGTGCAACAAGACTGGTGGGTTTAAGGTAAAGCACATATGGTTTTATTATTAATAGATAATATTATTTGAATAAATATATCTAAAAAAACCCCACAAAGCAACACATTTATAGGCTTGATTATCTTCCTTGGCTAGCTCAGATAAATAATATTTGAAAATGGCATGCTAATATGCTAGCATACTAGAAGTGGATCCTGGATGTACTGGCTAAAGAAAGGAAAGGAGACTGGCATATGCTATTTTGGAAGACATGGACATTCTCATTTTTAGTCTGAAGAATTGGTGCATAGCTGAGTTGACTTTGGTTTCTGCACTTGCTCTTTTCCTTTCTCGCCCTCTTCTCCCCATATTGGCTAGGTGCTCTTAAAATCATATCATAAAATCATTGGGATATTTTGAGACAATTAAAAAATGTGTGTATCAGGACTGTCTTACGAAGGTGTCTGCATGATTGATCTTTTACTGATACTTTAGTTTGTGTGAATTTGAGAACAAAGTGGTGAAATAAAATGTGATTAATTGGTGGACTAAATTCAATTAACATGCTCTTCAGTAAATCCTTTTTGACTTCCTTCCTGGTATCAAAAAGAATATCAAGTAATGAGCTAGAGTAAAATGGGCATCTCTGTTTCATGGCATTTAGTAGCCTTAGCATGCTGTATAATGTTTTATATATATATATATATATGTAAAAATAGGAAAGACACTGCTTGATATTGGAGACTTTCTAATATTAGGGTATCCCCTTGAAATGGCATTTCCCTGATCCCAGAGCTGAGGGAATTCACTGGCTTGTAGAGTAACTGCTGCAGGTACATAGGATGCAAAGGTTTTCAGGTATCCATAGAAGCAAATGTGCTGTGCAACAGTGTACAGAAAGTCTGGAATAGCAGATGAAAAATACTGGCCAAATGGAAATGCTGGACAAAATGTAGAGAGTCGTTAAAAAAATCTTCCTAGGTAAGAAGTCAGAAGTTAGTTACCAGCTTTGGTGAAAATAGGAAAAAAAAAAAAAAAAAGACAAGATTAAAAGATTACCCATTCTCTTTCATCTTTCTTGCTTTTAAACAATGTATTGTGATGCCTGATCTAGCTGAAGTTGTCCCTGATCATTGCAGAGGAGTTGGACTAGGAGACCTTTCAAGATCACTTCCAGCCCAAACTATTCTATGATTTTATGAGTATAATCATAAAATTATGTTGATGAAGTAAGCTGCATATCCATTTCTGTCAATATGTCTCACTGTAATTGTTCTGCTTGGTTATTTGACCATACATCGATAAACTTTGAGCTTGAAAATCTGATGTAATGCAAGGGTTTAATATTTTGGGCAAAGTTCTAAGTTGGGCAGGAGGAGAGGGTTTTAAGTAGTCTAATAAAAAGAGTTTGCATCAGTGGGCATCCAGCATAAAAATCCTTGTTATTCTGATTCAAGATTAATCTTTACAAGCAGAACTAATACTTCATATTTAAATCTTTTTTTCACTCCTTGCTATTATAACAGGGACATAAAGCCTGATAATGTTCTTTTGGATGTGAACGGCCACATACGGCTGGCAGACTTTGGGTCCTGTCTGAAAATGAGTGAAGATGGCACAGTATGTATGAAGCAAAATTTAATGGGAATTTTTAAGTGAGTTACTTAAAGCTATTATTCATTGTCAGTGTGCATCGGGAAGGTGGTAGGTTGTAAGCTTATTGGCATGCTAAAAATTGAGGGAAGAGTATAACTCACTTATAAGTCATTTTTGACATCTTCATCTCCTTGCTACTTTTTAACCTTATCTCTTGTTAATATTTTTCTCTCACCTTTTTTCCTACTGGCCATTTGAGTTCTCATGAGATTTTTATGAACTGTCCAAAGACTCTTTGTTAAAAAATGATAGACATTTGATACTATTTGTGTTGGAATCACGGGTGTCCAGGAACCTAGAAGCCATGCTAGACTTGAAGTGCAAGTCATTCAAAATGAGAACACAAGTAAGCACAACCAGAACTAAATCTGGCTACAGCCATAAAAGACAATAAAAATATTTTATAAATATATTAGCAACAAAAGGAGGGCTAAGGAAAATGTCTCTTCTATATTGGATGTAGAGGGAACATAGTGAAAAAGGATGAGGAAAAGGCTGAGGTACTTACTGCCTTCTTTGCCTCAGTCTTCCATAATAAGACCAGCTGTTCCCCATGTACCAAGCCCCCTGAGCAAGAAGACATCTCAGGGACAGGATGCAGCATGAAGCCCCCATGCAGCCTCTTCTCCCAAGTAAGAAATGGTAGGACAGGAAGAAATGGCCTCAAGTTGCACCATGGGAGACTGGATACGATGAAAAACGTCTTCACTGAAAGGGTTGTCAAGCACTGCAACAGGCTGTGCAGGAAGTGGTGGAGATATTTAGAAGACATGTAGATGTAGTGCTCAGTGACATGGTTTAGTGGTGAGGTTGTCAGTGCTGAGTTAATGGTTGGACTCAATGTGATCTTAAAGGTCCTTTCCAACTTAAATGATTCTGATTCTGACAATTACTAAGCACTTTTATAAGCTTTTTAGAAATGGAACAGCACTGTTATGGTAATCTGCCATTTTGTGCACTATACCGGATACACCCCTACAAGCTAAATCACTTGTGATGGTTTTTTGTTTGTTTTGCCTAATTTAGGGTGCTTCCAGAGGTGCCAGTCCTGCCAAAGTATGGCATGTAACAGCATTCATGCATTTTGGCACAAACTTGGCTCTTGTTGACATTCTATGGTCATAAAATGCCTGCCAAAGTTTTACCATGTTAAAATGCAAAATAAATTGGAAGAAGCTGTTAAAACTCTGCATGAAACCTGAGAACATATTCCTAAAAATTAGAGGTGCTCTGCTACTGCCCTGATGGTCAGGGCTTCCTTACTACTTGGGCACAGGGCAATTCCCCGCCTCACCCCTGTGTTGCATCCAGTTGCATATTATGCAGTAAGCGTTTAATGAATTTCTGATATAATAAAAATAGGGGACTACTTGCCTGAGGACCTTGTTTTGTGATCTTCGAATGAAACTGTAAAGTTCAGGCACAGGACCTGAACTCCCTACTTACTCAGTTTTAATTTCAACTTCAGGCAGCCAATTGCAATTTTAAAGTATTAAACAGACACAAAGGCAAACTATGTACTGCTTTTGTCTGTCTGCTTTTTTAATGGCTGTGATTATTTTGAGCTTCTGCTGTAGATTTTTATGTAGAAGTAGAGTGGAACTTATTCTTTGCAGTTTTGTTACTTTCTTAATATTTTATTTTGTTGCTGTGAATTTATAAATCTCCTCCATTTCCAGACTCATGTCGTGGTGTCTCTGTTTATCAAAAGTATTATTGTTTTAAGTTGCTCAGAGAACCTTGAAACTTACGAGAACTGTGTTTACCTTTTTTGTTAAGGTACAGTCATCAGTAGCAGTGGGTACGCCTGACTACATCTCCCCTGAGATACTGCAAGCAATGGAAGATGGAATGGGAAAATATGGGCCTGAATGTGACTGGTGGTCACTGGGAGTCTGCATGTATGAAATGCTGTATGGTGAAACACCCTTTTATGCAGAGTCATTAGTGGAAACCTATGGGAAGATTATGAATCATGAAGTAAGAGCTATACGAAGTGTTTACGGAGAAACTTATCACTTAAAGATATTGAAGTGACAGTTCTTTGCTTTTTCATGTTCATTTTAGAGCCATCTCGTGTAGTTTTGTTGGTTCAGGTTTTAGGAACATTTGCTTCTCTGAGCTGCGGAAACTGAATCCTTTCTCAAACTGATTTTTTTTTTTTCTGTAAATGCTGATGTTCATGTCAAAAAAATTAAGCAGACATCACAAAATTAAACCCAGCTCTTGTTTTAGGCCCATTGAAAGTTTCCTCTGGACTGCAGTAGAAATGAAGTAATGCATTATTTACACAGCTGTGCACATGTTCTGTAGCACTGGTAACAGTACAAAAAATGGAACAGGCAAGTCAACCAGTGTATACATGAGCTGCATGAAGAAGATGAGGTTGGGGCAAGTTGCCCAGAGTGGAAGCTGTAGAAAAACATGAACTACATGAACATGAGGTCGGGGATTTATCCAGGGTCAAAGTCGTAGAGAAGTGTTGGAACTTTTGGGTGCATTTTGAATATTAATAAGTGTAAACCAGTGCATGATGCACTTTCAAGTGCTTTATTAGGAGGATGTGTTTGTATGCATAGTCATCCTAGGTACCCAGAAGCAGTTACACAGGGTATTGTTGCATTTTCTTCTCCCCAGGATGAGTGCAGTTTGCTGGTGTTCACAATGCTGTGCTCTCACAGTGAAGCAGCTATGAATAAGACATTAAATTTTTGCCAGAGTTGAAACCCTTGCTGTGATGAATATTAATCTCTCTCTTTTATTTCTTCAGTTAGCTAACTGGTTGCAAATGTAGCTATATATATGTTATGTATATACACACAGATATGTATTTACACACACCATACATATATATATATATATATACATGCTATTGTCCTTTACTGAAAAAAAAAACAAAACACAAAGCTAATCTTGACTATACGGTGGTAGTAGTGGTAAGCTAAAATACAGAAAAAGGCTTCCTGATTTTTATGTGGAATATTTTCAGATGTTAGTGGTAAGTACAGTTTCTAGATCTTCTGTTTGTTTATGGTAATAGTAGATGATACTTTGCAAAAAAAAAAAAAAAAGGTATTTAACCTATAAATTAAAAAAATACGTCTTTAAGTATAGCAGTGTTTTGTAAAGAATTGACTACCATCATGGATTTGTAAAAGTTTAAATCAATAAAATTTCAAGGAGTATGTCTTCAGGGGATCAGTGAGGGTCTGCCTTTACCGTATGATCTTTAATGTATTGTAGTGTGTCAAAATTCCTGTATGTCTTTAAAAAAAGGAGAGTTTGCTTTTTCCAGTAGAGTTACTGTAATTGCAGTTAGTTTCAAACAGATATGTATTAAGGAAATTGAGAAATGATTACTTGTCCTCAAAATCCATTTTAAGACAAAATTCTGTCACTGAATGTATTGCATTGTACCCTGCCACTGATTGCTGGAGCTAGAACAACGTCTGACTATTTGTTTTCAATGCTGTTGGTGTAATTTAGCACATTCCTTTTGAAACTACCATTGAAGGTTCTGGAATGTATTCCTTCTCTAAAAATGTTTCTGTTTTGTGGTTGTTTTTTTTCCAGGAACGATTTCAGTTTCCATCGCATGTTACAGATGTATCTGAAGAAGCAAAAGATCTAATTCAGCGACTTATCTGCAGTAGGGAGCGTCGACTGGGACAGAATGGAATAGAGGATTTTAAGTCTCATGCATTCTTTGAAGGACTTAATTGGGATAACATCAGAAACCTAGAAGCACCTTACATTCCAGATGTTAGCAGTCCTTCTGACACCTCAAACTTTGATGTAGATGATGATGTATTAAGAAATCCAGTGAGTCTTTCTCTTAAATATTACTGATGAGAATATGCAAACTATGGTCCTTTCCAGCCCAAACCATTCTATGATTCTAAATGGTAGCACTTGCCAAAATTGACTGCTGTTACATAGTCCAAGCTAAATATATTTAGGTGGGAAGAAGAAACAAACCCGTAGTTGTACTTTTAGTTTAAACCTTTCCAAGGAGCTAGTTTTTTGATTTATTAAAAAAAAAAAAAGGTAAAAAATCTGTCTTCAGAAATATGCATGTATTCTCCATGCAGCTTGCGATCACAGCTGTCCAGGTGAGAGAAAGCTCACATGGCTCCTTCTCCACTCCTTTAAGAACCAGGAGGTTGGTTTTCAGACTGGGTGCATAGGTGTTGCCCTCCTCCATTTCTGTTGAGAAGTAGTTTACAAATTCGAGTCAACAGGAGCAGAGGGCTTTGTGGCAATTTGTTTATCAGTTTGTATTCCAAGAAATGAAGATCTTTTGGCTTGTCTCTTGATTATGTGTCTAAAAGTAGCCAGCATACTAAAACTAATAGCATGCATATTGGTGCCAGATTTAATTAGGAACTTGAAATTTTGGCTTTTCTTTTACTGGTTGCATTGTACTTTGAACTGCTACCTTTTCAAGTACCTGTTCAAGAGGCTCCTAAATTCACATCATTGTATTAAGTGACCTAATCTGAAATAAAGTTTGGCTGGAGACAGTGGTAGTCTCTACAATGAAGAGTAGCTGCCAATTGTTATTTGGTATACACTAGGAAAAGTCTTTCTGTTGCCTGTCTCTCTTTAACTGTTGAATCTAACTCAAATGTCTTTAGCTCTAATTGATTCTCTTCTGAGTTTTCATACACGTTATTTTCATGCAGGAAGTGGTGCCACCAAGTTCTCATACAGGCTTTTCTGGATTGCATTTACCATTTGTTGGGTTTACATACACAACTGATAGGTAAGCAAGGGATTTATTGTTCATTAAACTTGTTTCCTGAATGCAGCTAGTGCCAGAAAATTCTCCTAAACGTAGAAAGGTTGATGTCCATAGGTATACCTGTGGATAAACTTTCATCTGTTCCTTTTTTTCCAAGTGTCTGAACGTATTTTAGTCATGCTTGCCAAGAATAGTTACTTTTGTATTTAATATTTTATCTATTTGAAATGAATGAAAGTTAAGGAACTAGATGTGTCACTTCAATTGGTGAATTCAATAAAAGTGACCAATTCATATGGTCACTTCAATAAACTTTATATTTCTTCACTGAGAAGCTGAAAGTAAGTCTTGTCAATGTTGCATGTGTGCCAGGAACAGTTTGTGATTAGCTCTGAAATCCTGCTGGTAGTCTAAGATAATGTAGATGGTTCTGAGCACAGAAAAAGTTGCTCATTTTTGATAACCTTTGGCATGGGAGAGTTAACGTTTTCAATAATTTAGGCAAAATTATGCCTTGTAAAGGGAACATACATCTGTGTCATTAAAGTCCTGGATGCAGGTATCTTAATTCTACAGCAGCATACACGGTAGCTAGGAAGTAACAACTTTACCTACTTTGGCAGTTGTCTCAACAGCAGTAATTACTGCACTAATTGTTCTTGTAAATTTAAGGTGGATATTTGTTGGAATCTCATCATGTCACTGCTATAGTCTGCCGTGGGTATTTATTAAAATGTTCTAATTTATGTACTTGCTTTCAGTTCTTTATCTGATAGAGGCACTTTAAAGAGTGCAATGCAGCCTGACACTGTAACCAAAGATATGGATGTCCAGCGTGACTTAAAGAGCACTTCACAAATAGAAGGCTATGAAAAGAAAATACGGAAATTAGAGCAAGAAAAGCAGGATTTGAACAGAAAACTGCAAGGTTGGTGGTTTCTATCTGTTAGTATTCTTAATTCTGCTTGTTAGGAGGAATGGGAATGTATTTTATTGAAAGCCTTGTCCTTCTTTTTCTGTTTTTAAGAATCTACACAGACAGTGCAGAACCTCCAAGGTCCAGTGTGTGTCACAGTAAATACAAGCCGTGATAAGGAGATTAAAAAATTAAATGAAGAAATTGAACGGTTGAAAAACAAATTAACAGGTAAGCCTCTGGCAAAGTAATTATGGTAATGCAATTTATTTTGCTATTCCTAGTAACATTTTGCACTGGTTTTCTGCAATAAGTAGAACTAATGTTCTTGAGGTGCTAAAAAGCAAAGGGATTTTTACAGTCTCGTTCAATACTAAGAGGCATTTCAGTTTTTCCATATGAGCACTTTTTTTTCCAGTTGCTTGACCTGATAGCATTGTACTATCATGGAGAGTCTAGATTATGATGAATTGTGTGGATGGGTTCAGTTAAATATTTTCTGTGATCCTTGTTTCCCTAAAAATCTCAGGAGATCCTGTTCTCCTTACTTCTCCTTTTTCTGGGGGAGTATTGTTTCAGAGGGATTTTACCTGGAGACAGGTGTAAGAGACAGTGGGGAGAAAAGACTAGTTGCTCTTTAGTAACATAAGAGGATAGGTGTGGAGATGTATAATAATAGTTCACATTTAAATATTTCTGAGCTTCCCTTCACTTTGTGTTTGTCTGGTTATGCATTAATTAGGAAGCATTGAGCATTTCAGAAAAACAAATACTGGCATCTGTCCTGAGAGAAGGCTGACTCATCCATATCACTGAAAATCTGTTGTTTGACAATGCTGTTAGTTTATCCATGCAAACCTCCTGTTAGCATCTAATTGTTAATTGGAAATTGGTGATAAACAAAATGGTAGTTTTGAATCCTAATAGCTTGGCTGAGAGGTTTATAGGGGCCTGTAGGATAGCATGAGTTCAGATGCTGAGTTTGTTACGCTGGGTTGTTTTTTTCCTCCCCCCAGTTTGGCAATACGCCCACTTTGTTAGGTACATGCATTATAAAAGTCAGCTCTCTTACACAGGTTATCCTTCCAAAAAGGCTATTCTAGTATATGCTGGAATTAGTTTTGAGTCAAAATAGGTTAAGGGGCTACTTCTGCAAATGGTTCAAGTTTATCTAGCTTTTCATTCATTGTGTCCTTTTAAATATAGAAAGTAGAAGTAAGGTCTGTTTTAAAAAGTGGTATTGGTTCATGTAGGGTGGAAGGAGGTTTGTGCTGAAGTGAGAAAAGGAATAATACTTTAATCGTTACAGCAGTGCTTGGGATCCCTGAATTGGGATTCAGGTACAATTTCCTGTTCTGCCACAGACATCAGTGGAACTTGAGAGAGACGGTTATTCCCTATGCAATTTCTTATTTACTTGTTTTAAAAGAGAGTAATTAAAACCAGATGGAGACAGAGATTGGCAGTTTTTCTTGCCAACTTTAAGACTGAGCAGAAATAATAAATATGGTTCATTTGTTGCACTGAATGGTGATAATTTCAAATCAAATTTGTTACGTTGTCTTTGAGAGTGAATTCTGAGGGATATGGTCAGTTGGGTCTCCAGCCTTGCTCATGCAGGATGGTATTTCCTTCCCAGACTGTTAATTCTTATTTACTCTATGAAACAGTCTTTTCCTGCCTTGTTGGATGCACTAATGACTGACTGCATCCTTGCTTGTTATATAATGAGAACTATTTACGAGACAAATTACTAGAACTGGTATTAGAGCAAATTAGTTTTATTTCAGTGTTTTCAAGGGCTAGAAGGTGCATTCCTCAAAACCAAAATAAAGCCCTGTGCTAAGGCTTTTTCACTTAGAGATCACAGCCTTTAGGAAGATTTCTTTAATAGGCTGAGAATATTAAAATTATTTGGAGGTGTCAATGCCCCAGGATTACCTTAAATACTCTAGAATGGTGGAGAAAGGAAACAAGTTGATTTTCCAAGCAAAGTGATGCAAGTGTGCTTGAGTAATGTTGCTTCCTTCATTGGTATAAATCTGGGACTAGTTACCTTTAATATGCACTAATCTACAGATATAAGTAAACTGGAAGGACAGCTTGCAGATGCAATGGCTTTTCGACAAGAACATGAAGACTCAATGCACAGGTTGAAAGGACTAGAAAAGCAGTGCAGAGTGTTGCGGCAAGAAAAGGAGGAGCTTCATAAGGTATTGATCCAAAGATAGATACATTTAAAAATAGTCTTGCAAACTATGTATAGAGCCAGTTCTGTTGTGATTGCAATTTTAGTGTTTGAAATACTGCTTTTTAAAGCTATACAGAGAATTCGATGAACCTGTTAATTTCATTAGCAGTGCAGTAGTTTTCCAAAGTAGCACACTTTCATTTTTGGAAGTTGATAGGCATCTTGCTTATCTCAACAATGTTCTGCTAGATAGAACAAGCACCTAAAGAATGGGTTTAGTTTAAATGTAAATTATTCTTAACTGTTCCAGTAGAAGTCTGAGGGCAATCAAGAGAGACTTCAGGAATTTGGGACAAGTTCTAGCCTGGTGTCGCTGGCAGAATTGTTTTGTTTTGGGTTGGTTTACATGACACCGGTCCTGCTGGTGACAGATGGGGTACACTTGTCTCAAAGTGGGGAAAGGATCTTTACACAGGAGTTAGAAGGGCTCAGTGAAAGAGCTTTAAACTAGATTTGAAGGGGGAATGGGGAAGCAGATTTTAAACTTTTAAGTATTGGAACTTCATGGTTTGTTTGTACTAAGGAACCTTTCTCAGTTTTCTGAAGAATTTCACAAGATTTGCAGCAGCATCTCAGTGCTGGTACAGTGTATTTGATGGGTGCATTCCATGTGCTGTCTGCAAAAACATTCCTTTAAAAATGGTTGCTGTTGTACAGGTACATTATTTAGAAGTGAGGTGGTATTCTTGAAGCTGCCACACTAGATGCAGAGTAACTGCTGTCTTGGGATGTCAGTGCAGCTACTTAGCCAAAAAACAAACAAAAGTGTAAATTAAGAATTAGATATAATATTTAGAATTGATGTGAGGTGGTTGAGCTTCCAAGTGATGCTTATGTATGTCCAGTTCCTTTTTCCTTGGAAAGAATATATGGGATTCAAATCACAAAAGATCTCAAGCGGAGACCCATAAGCGTCATTGAGTCCAACTCCCTGCTCCTCACAGGTTTGACTAACACTGCATCAAACACCAGCACACTTCCTGCCATCCTCAGGGGCTTTGGGCTGCAGCTGCCATTTTGTACTGGGTCAGGCCAAAGGGATCCCGTTTGTACTGGGATGGGGCTGAGTCTGTACTAGGAAGAGGCAAGGGGATCTGGTTTGTGACCCTATATTATATTTTTTTTATTTAAACCAGCAACTTGTAGAAGCCTCAGAGAGATTAAAGACACAATCCAAAGAACTGAGAGATGCCCACCAGCAAAGAAAGCTAGCTGTGCAGGAGTTCTCTGAGCTCAGCGAGAGGATGGGAGACCTGCGGTCTCAAAAGCAGAAGCTGTCCCGGCAACTTCGCGACAAAGAAGAAGAGGTGGAAATGAGCATGCAGAAAATTGATGCTATGAGACAGGACATCCGTAAATCAGAGAAGATCAGAAAAGAGGTAGCTTAATAAAACGGCTAACAATAACATGTTTCAGCTGCTGCTTATCCAGTATCTCTTATGTAATTGTACTGAAAAATTTGGACTGTTAACAATAATTTACTTTGTCCATCTGTAAGAAATTGCCCCAATTGCTCTTCCATTTAACTTCACTACATTTCACAAAGGAGATCTTGACTTTTTTTATAAATGTTTTACTGATGTATTGGGAAATGAACCAAGGCTGATTTTTATTTTGGAGGAAACCATTCTTGCTATATGCCCAGCTTCTTAGTTCCTTGTGTTTTGATTCCTGAAGACTCATAGTCAGCTTGTAATTGTCTTCATGTGCTATAACATTGGAGTATTTTAACTTTTTTTCTAACTGAATTTTTCTGTTCAGCTGGAGGGAGGAGTGTTGATACAGACTAAATATGTGGTTTTCCTTCCTCTGTAATTAGTCATTGTAGAGAAAGTCTGTAGTATCTTTAAGCAAGTTAATTTCCAATTAATATTAGAGCAATTTATAGTTTTACATAAGATGAAGTGAATAACCAGAAGAGGGCAGAAAAAACAGCTGTTGTGATTAACCTGGAGTATTTTAATCCCTGAAAAATCATGAAATTTTATGTATTTTTTGAGTGAAGTGTAGAAGAGAAATTTGTTGCTTTATAAGCATTGCTTGACAATGTCTGGCAAATTGAAGGGCAGTGCATGAAAATGTAGTTAAGATACGAAGTTTTCTCAGACTTATTTTTGAATAAGAAGTGGTAGTTAAGTGGGAAGGTTGAAGGGCTATGGCATCGTGTTTGATTCGTAGGGCTGTGGAGCCTTGTCTCTACAGCAGAGTGCAGCGGGGGCATTCAAATGTTGCTACTTATTCAGTTAAATATTTGCATGCAGGGCTTTATATTCTCTTTGTCATTATAAATTCCTCTGTTCTCCCTTTCCTAATGACTGCATCAATCTTCTATTCAGAACATAGCCTGTAAGTTCATTATTTTGGCCCACAATTCTAAATACAAACCTTTTGAAAACAACTTTGCTAGTTTATTTTGAATGCAGAAAAACAAATCTTACTCTTCCTGTCAAGTTTTAAAACTGTGCCACTATTACTTGAATTGCAGCAGTTGCCTTATTTGCCACTAAATCTAAATTGTCTTTCTGATAAGCTTCCTGAAGTTGATAAATGGATGACCAAGTTTATTTTGTTCCTTAATTGCAAGGTAAAAGTGTTTAGTGTTCATGTTTGAAGTATTTTGCAATCATTTGGGTCAAAGGTTGACTTAGTAGGTAGTGAGGCAGGGAGCTGACCTGTAAATGTGGGAGACTTACTTCTTTCACAACTGCAATGACTTCCTGGTGCCATTTCCTTCTTTTAGCATTAATAGAAGCCGTGCAGTTATCCCTGCACATATTGTAGCTTGTATCAGTACAAATAGTCATATAGTAATAGCTCTACTGCATAAGACAGATGCCTGGATAACTGAAGGGAAAACAATTATGACATTCTGAGATTATTGTTATAGTGGTGTAACATAATATAGAAATAAGGAAAACTTGCTGCTCTTCCATATGGAGGAAAGGAAATGAGTGATACAGATACCACTATCTTGTACTGAAATGACTTAAAATTACTCATTACAGCTGGAAGCCCAACTTGAAGAAGTTGTAGCAGAAGCATCAAAAGAACGCAAGCTTCGTGAGCACAGTGAGGTCTTCTCCAAACAATTGGAAAATGAACTGGAAGCACTAAAGGTTCGTGTTTTTTGACAAATGTTTGCTCATGGCATAAAGAGCTGCAATAGCTTTGCTTACTCAACTGTTGATATCTGTGGGAGCATTAAAACTACAGCATTACTAGAAACCTGACCTAATAAATCCTGTTAGGATTTCTTTTCTTTTCTTGCTTGAAAGACTCAATTATCTCATTGTACATTAACGGCTTGAAAATGTCCAGTGTATTTAGACTCTGAAAAGATATTAAACCAGTGTAGTCCAAATCTGTTATCTCTGCGACCCTTTTGAATCCCTTATTAGGGTCATGGAAGCACACCAGTCACTTAGGTGGCTTAATGCTTGGATACAGCCACTTTTTAAATTAATCAGTGCCAAATAAAAATATTCCCAAGTGCCACCAATTGGGCAGTTCTAATTTTAAATAATATTCCCAAAATATAGAGCTTATAATCTCTTCCTGATGATTTATCATCCTCTGCAGCTGAAGCAGGGAGGTCGGGCAGCAGGTGCCACACTAGAGCATCAGCAGGAGCTTTCCAAAATTAAGTCTGAGCTGGAAAAGAAAATCCTATTTTATGAAGAGGAGTTGGTCCGACGAGAAGCATCACATGTCTTGGAAGTCAAAAATGTGAAAAAGGAAGTACATGATTCAGAGAGTCATCAGCTTGCACTGCAGAAAGAGATCATGATACTAAAGGATAAATTAGAGAAAACAAAGCGAGAGAGGTAAGCTTTTGAGCATGTTTCATTCATTATGGATTTCATTTTTTGTGTATTGCATTGCATAGATATCTGTGTGGGCTGGTATTTCACCTTAACTCTGTTTATTCATGTTTGAAAATCCCAGTATACAGGGTCAGCAGTGTTACAGTATAAGTGTTTCTATTTCTTGTTCTTAGGCACAGTGAAATGGAGGAAGCAGTAGGAACAATGAAAGACAAGTATGAGCGTGAAAGATCTATGCTCTTGGAAGATAACAAAAAGCTAACAACAGAAAATGAGAGGGTAATTATTTTAAGGAATATTTTTAAGCAAAATATAATTCTTAACTTTCTTACTTTCTGATGTTGAAGTAATCTTCTCATTGATCAGAACGTGATCTGTGAGTGTTCAGGCAGTATCTGGATAAAACAAGTTGTTTTTTGCCATATAAACGTCAGAGATACAGCTAAATAGTAACTTTAGCATCTCAGTTGTGAGATTGATTTCCGCAGCTCGGGGAGCATCACCTTCTGCTTTCTTCATGAAGGCAGCACGAAGAGGAAAGCATTTATGAAAGACTGCCTGCCTTCCTGATGGCTTACAGTTAAACCTCATTCTTCTCAATGACCGCTACACTTGCTTTCTCTTTTCCTCTTTTTTGTGTTAACTGGCAATATTTTCTTCTGTGCTAAGGAGCTAGACTCCAGTTCCACAAAAAAAGAGCCCCTTCTAGCTCTTTGGTCTGTGTGCTCTGTGTTAGAAGTTCCAGATAGCCCAGGATGGTCTCGTTTGGTCAGATTGTATAGGTGTGTAGACATATGCATGTGTAAAAAGTCTGAAACTGATATAAGTCACAAAGTAAATTTTTTTTTTTATTTCAGCTCTGCTCCTTTGTGGACAAATTAACAGCACAGAACAGGCAGCTGGAAGATGAGCTCCAAGACCTAGCAGCAAAGAAGGAGTCTGTTGCTCACTGGGAAGCTCAGATTGCAGAGATTATTCAATGGTATGTGCTGTTCAGAGATCAGATGCCCTTTTTCAACCTCTGAAATATTGATTGGCTTTCTTTATTTTTTTCAAATATATAGGTAGGCCCTTTCTCTGTGTCTGGGACCAACAAAAGCATGGTACTTTTGAGTGTTGATTAACCATCTCTCTTCTGCTTTCTGTCTAGTATTGCTGAGTAGTAATGCATATGAAATTGTCAGATGCTACTAAGAACATAGGAAGGGGTTTCGGAATCAACTTGCTTTGTCTCTGTGTTCATTAAATCACCCACACTGGAATATTTTGATAAACTCAGGAAGATGATTATGATTTAAAAGGTCCATATTAACATATAGGCCATCACTAGCTGCACTAGGCAAGCACCTCCACTTCATTTACAGGTCAGTTCTTCCCTCCGTTATTTGCTGTTTTAGCAAGCTGTATGCAAATATTTTCAGCATGTAAAACAAGAAGGACTTGAAAGTAGCCCTTATAAAAATTGAACAAGCAATATGCAGATCATATTCTAAACAATAACAGTGAATCCACAGAACTCTTGCTGATGGTGGAAGGCAAACTTCAGTTTCCCTAGCAACTGCCACAATCAAGAAAATCAGATAAAAGAAAAATCTGAAACAGACCATTTAAGATATATTCAGCTTCTTGTTGCTGGGAGAGTTTTGTCTGCTCAGTCCATTTCTGTTAATGTCCCTAAATCCAGTGCAGACACTGATTATTTCATGTTGCAATATTTGGTGCTATGAGCCATGAAACTTTTAAGTAACAGTTGTTTGCAATTGTACAACAGGGTAAGTGATGAGAAGGATGCTCGTGGCTATCTCCAAGCATTGGCTTCCAAGATGACAGAAGAATTAGAATCATTGAGAAGTTCCAGTCTGGGGTCACGAACACTGGTAAGAAACCAGCAAGCATTCAGGCTATCCTGGGGACATCTAAGAAGCTGTATTTTTACCTTCAGCTATCTGTTCATAATCAGAATTATTTTATAATAAATCCTCTGCTCTGCTTTCTAGTTTTTGCCTATTGCTTGTGAAATCCAACTAGGTAATATGATCAGAATTTGATAATTAGAAGTTGAGGGAATCCCATCCCTGGCAGTGTTCAAGGCCAGGTTGGACAGGGCTTTGAGCAGCCTGGTCTAGTTGGAAGGTGACCCTGCCTGTGACGGTGGTTTTGGAACTAGGTTATCTTTAAGGTCTATTCCAACCCTAACCATTCTGTGAATTACAGGGTGAGATGTTTCATACTAATATCTGCCATCGCAAACTGTGTTAAACAGTACAGACGTGAGAAGAAGCAATAATTTAAATCATTAAAGAGGAATACAGGAATGTATGAAGATGCAAGGGAATGATGTTAATTGCGCTGTGAGATAACAAAGTTTTTCTTTTGTGAGCATGTATTAGCTGGCAGATATCGTTACAAACCTGTGACACACTGAGGACATGTAGCTTTATTTACATGCAGAACAATGAGACCTTGCGCCATAACTTTCTCACACAGTAGTAACATGAATTCCCAACAAAATCTGCAAAATAGAAGGGCTCTCACAAAAGAGTATGGTTTCAAAGACAAAACCGCTGTTTTGCCTTAGTAGGTACAAAATGTCCTGCATAAGGAAGGCAGAGCCATTTGCAGCTAGGCATGGAAGTTCATGTCCCTAGCAATGCCAGTCAGCGCAGTCTGCTGTGCAAAAAGCCCATTTGTTGCTGGTTTGTAGAAATAAAAAATTACTCACCCCTTCCAAACCTATAAATAGGAGAGAATAAGAAAAAGTTATGACTTCCTATGAGCTAACATTTGCCTACATCATCAAGAGACTATTATAATATTGAGAAATTTAATAGGAAAAAAGATCGGATCAAATGCAGTTGGCATTTTCTTCTTAGCTACAGCCAGAAAAGAACAATATAAAACAATATGCACTGATTAATAACACTTTCTGTTCTTTATATTACAACTGGTTTTGTAACTTCAGCAGAACCTGATCTAAGACAATTATCTCTCAACATAAAAAATGCCTCTCATTTTCATGACTGTTGTCTGCAAGTTCATGTGTGACTAGAGAGGCAATATAAGAAAGGTAGTCCATACTGCAAAAATGCCTGGTAAAGCTCAGAACATTAGCTTTTGGGGTAGGAAGGCAGAATTGTGTGTTGTATGCAAAAGTATAGCATACGCTACTTAGCAAGCCTAGGAATTGTTTAGGTGAGTGTTCTGTGTGTCTTGGGTATCTCAAGACCTGGATCGTTTAATATTTTTCATGGTTTTGCCATTTCTAGTACGTTTTAGATTGATGTGTTTTACATTAAATATTGACATTGATCTCCTGTTTGGAAGCCTGGTATGTCACTGCAAGTTTTATACTCTTTTCAAGATTGGACAATGAAAACTAAGTATTTTCAATGGGTTCTTTCAGTTTGACTTCCATGCTTGGTCATCCAGCATTCTGGTTTCAAGCATATTGTGTTAGTGGTTTAACCAATACAAAAATTGCTCATTACTTCATTTTTGTGTAACAAAGTCTGTGTGTTGACCAGTTTCCATGCAGCAGGTATACTGTCCATAACTAACTTAAAGGGCATTATTTGAAGCAGTGTAAAAACTAATTTATGTCTTAGAATAAGAACAGAAATATCTTTAGACAGTTGACATTAATGTTCAGTAACTTACTGCAACAGGATCCACTTTGGAAAGTGCGACGCAGTCAGAAGTTGGATATGTCAGCCAGGCTGGAATTACAGTCAGCCCTTGATGCAGAAATTCGTGCCAAACAACTAGTTCAGGAAGAGCTACGAAAAGTTAAAGATGCAAATATGTCTTTTGAAAGGTAATAAGGTTTTTGATTCTCTTTGGGCTTGAAAAACAGTTCCGTTTTTCTGTTTGATTTAGAACTGTTTTTTTCAACCAGTTCTAAACTACTGATTAGGACAGTAACAGCTTTCTTAGAATGGCCCATTGTTCTTGGGATATTGGACTTTGCCAAAAAGATCCAATCCTACAGACATGTTTCTTACATAATCAAATGAGAATTCTCAAGATTTCTTCAAGTAAACGTTTCACTGCTGTGAATAGCTTGGTAATGAGATACAGATCTCATTCTCCCTCTGGCACCTGAGGGGAAAAAGCGTAAAAGCAAACTCAATACCTTTTCTTAGACTAAGCTGAGAATAGGCATATTCTTGGGAATTAAAAGCCAAACTACTCTTGGAATAATTTTGTTTGGCAGGTATCTGCAATGATAGCAAGAGTCTAAAGTACAGTTTTCACTCTCTAGTGGAGTAGTGAGGTGCCTGTTCAGGGGGGGAATAAAATTTATCAGCCTTAAAAATGGGAATATTAAAAAAAAAAAAAATCACCTCTCCTCGTTTCCAAAATGGGATGTAGGACCAGGAATTAAATGAAACCTCTGAGATGTAGGGCCAGAAATTATCAACTCTGTGCACTGCTATTTCTGCCTTTGAGATATTTCACATTGAGTTTTGATCGTATTGTGTTGCTTTAGTAAATTAAAGGAATCAGAAGCAAAAAATAGGGAACTGTTGGAAGAGATGGAAGGTTTGAAGAAAAAAATGGAAGAAAAATACAGAACAGATTCAGGTAATTAAAGCTAATGTTATTTAACAGAGTTCCACCACCACCTGTGATTTTGCCTTTTAGCTAAGCCTGTTCTGCTTTGGGTTTCAGGTCTCAAACTTCCAGACTTTCAAGATTCCATTTTTGAATATTTCAACACTTCTCCTCTTGCACGTGATCTGACATTCAGAGTGAGTTATTACATTAAATATCTATAAAAATATGATACCTGAATTATTTTTGTTATGTAAAATAACACTTGGGCACTATATGGCACGTTTGGATCTGGCATATCAGCCAAATTAATGTCATGCAGAATTGAATGCTCAGCAGATGTCGGATAGCTTGGCATTTTGTAGAGAATCTGGTTTCTTTGGGAAATATTCCCAGAAGTTCATATTCATTATTTCTCATTCTAGCTTTTTTGTTTAGGTTAATCTCAAATGTTTGGCTAAATAATTTATATTCAGGTATTTTGGAAAGGCCTCACACCCTGTTACAAGTAAGGGATTAAACACTTTGCAGTTGGAAGATGCCGGTTAATACAAAGAAAAGTATTCATACCTTTCAAAGAGTGTTTAAACAGATATGTAAAATTCTTGGCTCCAGATCTTAATGCAGTGGTTAGAGTAGAAGGAACAGGGAAGAGAATCAGAGCACCCAGAGATGTTGGTGTAAGTTTATCATGACACACCCTCTGATCCTAAGAAAACTAATAATACAAATCACAGGTCCAAATGGGCGTTTCACTTTAAAGGATTTGTGCATTGCCTGAGGAAGCAGCTGTTAAATGCAACATTGAAGTCACATTTCCTTGCTTCGTGAGCTCTTGATCCCTGAAGATTTTCCAGGAGGTTTTTTTTTCTTTAATTTTTTTTTTCACCTTCCCAAAATGTATAGACAGCTTAGGATAAAACCAAGAGCTTTTATGTTTATGGATCTGAGTTAAACGGAGTCAGGTTAAAACCTCATTGGTCTGGTTAGATTTTATATCTGAAATGTGTACTTTTTTCATATTGTCACTGTTGCTGAAAAGAAAACTATGTCCATACTGTGGTATTTGCATACACTTCATGTATGTGCTTTTTCTCAGTCACAAAATGTCCACGCTGGCTTCATTGCTTAAGCAGCGAGGTGTACTGTATGGATGAGATGGAGAGAAGAGAGAGAAACATGATACATGCTGCTATCCGAATAATAATTATTACTGTCCTTGTTACTTTAAAACATTACTTTAAAAAGTGACAGTTATACTTAAAACTGTGACATGTTGAATATCAAGCCCATAACTAATCAACAGTCCATTCTACAGATCCTGAAATAAATTACAGTTGCCATGGAAATGTAGGTGACATTTTCTGACAAATTACATTGAAATTGCTGATACTATACTTGATGACTTCTGTTAACAATATTTTTTCATGTGTACTTGTAGTCAGTGTCATCTCCTCTGGGTTAATTTAGTTTGGATAAATATCATTTGGCCATACAAAACATTTTGTTTAGCTAGCCTACTAATATCCTGTCTGAAGTTTTATTGTGGGTGATAAGTGATCATTTTTATCCCTCATACCCGTTACAACAAAGGATTCTGTTTCTTCTTCGTCTACATCTTCTCTGCTAGCCTTTTGGGAAGAAGTAAGTTTTTGCTAGTAGTTTTGTCTCCTTATTTTGTTGTGACCTGTCGTAGTAAAAACGGCCTTCTAAAACTAGATATTTTGCTTCCTTGACTTCTCTATAAGTTAATCCACTAAACCTCTTACTTTTTTATGTTTTTACTATCTATGTGGCTAAAGCTGAATCACACTTAGTGTTTTCAAATAGTTCATATTACATAATGGTAGAATTTGATCTTAATTGGCCTAGCTCTACCAGTCAATTCGTAACTCAAAAAATAACAAATATCTGAACATATTTAGTGAGCTAGCTGAAGTTGAGCTGTCTTCTTGTCTAAACTGGCTGGGAAACGAGTGATTCATTAGTTGTTGCCTTTAGTGCTAATTACATCATTGATGTGATGTCTAATCAGATGTTTGTTAATCATGATTTTCATGATGTCCTTAGAGTACAGTGATACAGTGTCCTACTTCCACACCCAGCTGCTTTAGCTCTGGAATTGTAGCATACTTCCCCCTTGTGCTGGCAAATAGTAGTTGCTAATTTAAGTGTGAAATTAATAAAAGGCTTGTAATGGATGCTATTCATCAATTTTAGTGAAATATAAGTCAATGTGATTAAGAAGATGTGATTCTTCTTAATAACAGAGGCCAACCTTTTTTAAACAATTATTTAAAGATGGTGTAGCACTACTTTAAGAATTTTTCTTGTGGCAGAATTACTGGCTGCTGTGTGCTATAAAAATCCTATTGTAGTAAGCTACCGTGAGAAATAAGCTATTCCATGGCTGATTGCCAAGCTTCTCAGACATCATTCCATACCTGCATGTAAGAGATTAGACACAGCCTTGCTGGGAGAAAGTGGCTGTTGCAGCGTTTATGCTGCCTACTATGAGGTTTTGCATTTCAGTACTTCCAGTTTTACAGCTTTTCCATCGGGTGGCAGGGTTCATTTTGAGGGAAGATTTTATTTGCTTTTTTTCCAGAGTGGAAAGTTGTTAGAGGTATGTGTACTGCACATAGAAATCCGCGTTGGTTTTTGTTTCCATCTTGTTGATGTGAGAACACTTCATCAGATCTGTGGTATCTAATCTAACATGCTTACTGTCACTTTTGCAGACCAGTTCTATTAGTGAGCAGGAAACCCAGGGTCCCAAGTCAGAAGTTTCACCGTCTACTTCGGTTGTAACTGCAGAGCAACAGCAAGAAGTAAGAGCGTTTTTTTTACTCTGAAGAGTAATTCACTAGGAAGGCTCTGTCTTGTTCATGATAAGTACATGCTGCAGCATTCATTATGAAGAAGAAGGATTGAATGTTGCTTATTTACAATGTGTCAGTGTTAATTGCAACTGCTTTGAGGACGTCTGCAAATGAAACCTTTTTGCTGGCTCTGTGTATGTTGGTGTAACTCATTTACGTATGTTTTCTGTATTGCTGCTTGTGTTTTTGTGTGCAGGCTTTCCTGTGAGTGCTTTAAAACACAATCTGTTTCTCTTAAATCAGAATGGCAATGCTAATGATGATTAAATTGTTAATAATTTGAAGGAAAAAAAAACGGAAAAAATCAGAACACAATAAGCTTTGCCACCCCAATCTTGAAACAAATTCTTGAAGCCTCATTTTGCTCAATTACAGTTTTTTGTGATTCAGGAACCAATTCGGCTTCAGAGGATGCCTGCTGCTCCTTCCCCCACCATTCAATCCATTTCTCTAGCTGTACCAAAGGTAGGGGGACTGTGCTAACCTTATTATAAAGAACAAAGGAAAAAATGCCATTTATAAATTAGCCCTCTGTGTTTGTTCTTGTCCTGTTTGGGTTTGTCATGTGTTTGTTTGTTAGGTCTGTGTTTTTAATCAAACATTTCCACATGCAGGTTGGTGGGTTTTAATTTGTCAGAAGAGATGATAAGAAATGGTTGTAGGTTGGGTTTTAAGTGTCTTACGCAGTTGGAAAAAAATTTGTCTTGCAGCATCTTTTACAAGCTGCACTTACTTGAAAGAAGGCAGGGTTTCATAATGTACACTCTGATACACTGGAGGGTGGTGAAGGGAGTTGCTTCTATTACATAAGTACAGAAAGTGAAAATTTTATTGTTTTTTTTATCCTGAATGTATCTTTCAGCCTAAAGCTCACCAGCTCAATATCAAGTCATTCACAAGCCCCACTCAGTGTAGTCACTGCACTTCTCTTATGGTGGGATTAGTTCGACAAGGTTATGCCTGTGACGGTGAGTCAGTTAAAGTTTTTGTTTTCAGCAAGTCCCTGAAAAATTGTCCCAAAAGTCCGAAGTATTTTAACACAACCATTTCCATGGAGTGGGAATGAGAGGGGTAGCTGCCACTGAATGGTTCTCCTTTCTCCTATATCATCATCAGATTTCTAAAATCAAAGAATTTTTATAAGCCCTCATGGTTCCCTTTCATATTGCTAATTAATTCTGCTACCATTAGTGTTGTTACATTGTGAATTGGGGGTAGGAAGTGGGGAAGCAGAACTGCTTTATTCTTCCATAGTGGATAAGACTACAGCGATGCTCTGGTAGCAGAAATCTGAGTCTGTCTGGTTTGTGCTATCCTGATTCTAAACCCTGTATGTTGGGAGGACCATTTCCTGGGGCTTTTGACCTGTAGCCTGTCTCACTGTCCATTGGTTTTATTTACAATGCTTTCTGTGATGCATGTGTCACTATTGAATTCCACGTTTGAGTATATGGAGGAATTTTAATTGAAAATACTTATCTATATCTTGATTAGACACATGAACACACAAATCTATTGAAGGCAGTACAGTATAAATAACCTTATGTATGTCTGTGCCCAGCTTAGTTCTTGCTAGTGAAACCCTCTCCGATGACACCTTCAGTATCGTGTTCAGATTGTTTCATCTGCCCTTCAGGGTTTTTTTTTTTTTTCCTGGAAGATCTTCTGGTGTCAGCTCTTCCCCAGGAGCACCTATGCTCTGCCAGCACTTGCCCTGGGGCTTCCTTTTGTCTCCCGTTGATGACAGTTCTAAACTCTTGTTTTGCATCTCTTCCTGCAAGTATGAAATGGCATTTTTCCCTTAGTGTAGCTGTCAGCTTTGGGTTTGGGTCTTCTCATATTTTGATGAAACTCTGCATGGTAAGTTTTCCAGTTTGCCTCTTCTGCTCCATGTAGTGATAGCTACAGGAAAAAAAAAAACAAACCAACACAATCATTTTGACCTAAGAATATAGATTACTCCAGTAGAACAAAATTTTGCAATGTTCCACTCCCAAACACTCGCTTTTCCCAATTCCTTCTCTTTTTAATGCTGGAGACTATAGTAAAATACAGCTGCTCTTCTAGAGGCCTGTGAAGCTGGCTGTATCCTGTGGATTTTCCCTATTAGGTAACCTGTGTGCTTTGATATTCACAGTCACAAATAATTATGATGCTTCCTGAAAGAGCTGAATTTATTATCTGGTCTTGGAGAGCACATACAGCACTTTTCCATGCATGACTTTTTGGTAGCCCCTGTCCTTCTGGGAGCAGACTGCAGCTCAAAGAACAAGCTGGGCAGGCTGCTCTGGACTGCCCTCTCCTGACTGTTCCCTCAGACATCATGAGGAGGGGGTTTGTAGGCCAGTCTGTGGCTCTATTAGAAATACAGGCTGTTCCCAGGTTTACTGGAATCCTTTGACCCTTTGTAACTATGGGACTGCATGTGGATAGAGTATCTGCCAAATGCCCAATTCTGAGAATACGGCTAGAAGAATGCAGACAATAGAGCACAGTGCTGTGCCACTCGCACTGCCTTCCCAAGCCTACTGGTAGAAACAGGATAGCTGGGACAAACCAGCAAAGTCTCTGTGGAAAGATCTGGCCCATAAACTGTGGGTCGAATGCCCTGATCTCATGTGTTAATTCATTCTGGAGTTCTTGTAGTCTGTCTCGTGTGAAGTGGTGCATATGCTGAGTTTTTGCTGTGTAGTGCTTCTGTGTGAAGCGCCTTATAGACAGGAGACTTAGAAACCCCTGTCTCTTGCTGACAAAGTACAGTGTGGTGTAAATGGTAAGAAAGGATGCAACAATTAGTATAGTTAAACTCTATGTCCCTTTCACCACACAGCATTTCAGTCTTTGTCGCCCGGTTTTTACTTTATTACACTTTCAAGTCTGTTGCCTGTGTTTAATAGTTTAACCCTTTTATTTTTATTTTTTTTTGTCAGTTTGGGTTTACTTCTTCTTTGCATTATTCTTGCATACTTGGATCAAATTAAACAGCTACTGTATTTATTACCTATCACTGCCCTGTCATTTTTATTCCTCCTTTAATACTTTTTCAATTCAGTGACTGGGTTAGTTGCTGCTTAACACCAGTGAGGCTGACCAACTCCTTTTCCTTCTGGAAAATGCTTTCGTAAGTTGCCTTGAAATCTGGATTCAGTTCCTGCCCTTCGTAGAAGTAATAGGCTTAAAAGAGACAATAAAAGCACTTTGGAGAGTCTCAGCCTCGGTGTGTTCAGTTGTTTAGCATAGTGGGCTATTGCGATACTTGACTGCCAGTTTCAGTGTGATTAATTGATTTGCTGAGCATAAGGTTAACCTATGTTAATCTTCTGTTATGACTCATACACGAGTTTCACTGTGCATTTTCTCTTTTGTACTTAGTGTGTTCATTTGCATGCCATGTTTCCTGCAAGGATAGTGCACCTCAGGTCTGCCCCATACCCCTTGAGCAAGCCAAAAGGCCTCTTGGAGTAGATGTGCAAAGAGGAATAGGAACCGCCTATAAAGGTTATGTAAAGGTAACAGTCTTTTGTTCTTGGACAAGAGAAGAATACTAAACTCCACTTAGAGCTATGCAGCTTGGAACCTCTAAGTATGTTGAAACAGATCTCCTAAGTTGTGCTAAAGCCTTAGGGCTTTATGTGCCGTCAATTTAACTTATTTAACCTTCATTGCTTTAGATGTGGGAGAAATGGTTGGTTTTACTGGAAGAGCTAAAGGTTAGTAGATTAGTAGCTAGTGTTCATAAGCGGGGGGGGCAGGGGGGAAGCATGTTTTGAGGAAGAATTGCTGTCATTGTTGATGTAAGCATAATATAAAAGGTAAACTGTCATAACATTTTGGCATTTGTGGAATATACAAGCCCCATTGTTTGTCCTAGTGCTACCTAATATATTTATTAAACTGTAGCAGGGAATGGTTGAACTTAAGGAAAAAGATTGTTTGATTACTTGACATTTTTAACTCTGTTTTGAAGGGCAAGTAGAACATCTTTCAATTCCATTGATCTAAGTATAAGCTTTACCAAATGCCTTGCTTTCTGTGTCTACTACATGTGCTTACATTTAATAAGCAATCAGTTATTTATATGCAGGTCCCAAAGCCTACAGGAGTTAAGAAAGGGTGGCAGAGAGCTTATGCAGTTGTCTGTGACTGTAAGCTGTTCTTATATGATGTGCCTGAAGGAAAATCCACCCAGCCTGGAGTTGTTGCAAGTCAAGTCTTGGATCTCAGGTTTGTATTATTATGACAGAGTATAAACCCTCTGTATTTTTTTACTATCAGGAATATTTATTTATAGTACATGAGAAATGTTAAGATCATGAGAGCTCTGTCCAACAAGACTTGTGTGTTCTGTATATAGACTGCAGCTATATACAGTTTAGTTAGGCTAAATTAGTTGTCTCAGTAGCAAGTCACTGAAGTGTCTTTATAGTCACTTATACTACAATCATTAATATTTACAATGTTATTAGCATGGTTCTTCCTAGAATTCCATAGGCACACATAGAAAAAAAAAAAATAGACTTTGTTAGATTGCTTTTCCCTGCCACGCACTCTGACCTCAACCTCAAATCACAGATCATCCCCTACCCAGTAATTTCAGGAACATTATTAAAACAGAAGTAGTCTTAAGAAAAACACCAACTAATTGGCAGGACAAGTAGTTTTTGACCCTGCCTTCTGACAGGAGTTACTTTTTCATGGTGAACCACTTGAACCACTGAGTACTGTCTGCAAAAAGATCTGAGACTTACATCGATCAGAGTAACCAAAAAGTTTGTTTCCATTTATGGAAATATCAATAAAGTGTAATACCTTTTAATGTTACAGCACCTTCTGTCTCTGTCGAAGTTGCTTGCCGCAAGCACCTTGATCTGTATTTTTTCCAGGCAGTAGACTGTGGGCTTGCACCAGTGCTGCTGTTCTGTTCTCACATTTATTCTCTGAGAGCTGTCAGCGTCAGCTCTCTCTGACATGCTGACAGCAGGAGCAGAAGTGTGGAAGTGTTGCAAATAGCAGCATTCACATTAGTACATTGCTTGAAGCAACTTAGCCAGATACTGTATCAGCTGTCCAATGCTTTATCTGCTTATTGTAGCTGCCTCTTTGAATCTGTCTTCTGAGGATTCTTGGATGTTTTAATAGATGTTAACTATCGCAGCTATGAATTCTAGCATGAGCAGGTTTCAGGCATTAGTGTCATCTTTACACTAAAATTGGCAATTATGGTGATCAGCTTGGTCACATTCAGTTTAAAAAGGCTTGTGTAGTCAAGCCCTCTAGGGTGGAGCACTCTGAAATGCAAAAGTTGTTCCAGTGTCTGTTTATTTTACTGTAATAGAGAATAAAATCTAGCTGTTTTGAAAGCCCTTACTTGAATCCCACAAACTATAATTATGTTGCCAAGAGCTTTTTATGTGATTTTTTCTTTTTTTTCCAAAGGCCCTTCTCTTGCTACACATTGAGGTATGAATTATTCATTTCTAATGTGTCTGCTGGGCTGGAAGAGCAATATTCTTGCTGCTAATTGTAGATTAGATGTGGCTGGTAAACCAAAACTACATAAAGCCACCCCACTTAACTTCAGGTGGACTGAGTTACACGTACTAAATGCTGTAGAAACATAACTAAAGCTTGTGAGTTGTTTAGGTCAAGGATTGTTAGAGCATAACAAGCAGTGATGGCAGTTGTGACCTCTGTGCGCTGCTAGGAGATTGCAGCCTATTGAAGCAGTTGCAATATCAATTAGATTTTGTTGAATGATGTTAGTGTGGGCATGTATGTGATTCTCTTGCTCTCTTTCTTACTAGAGATGAAGATTTTTGTGTGAGCTCTGTCCTAGCATCGGATGTAATACATGCAACTCGTAAAGACATCCCTTGCATATTCAGGGTAAGGCTATCAATTTACCTTTAAAGAAAATACAAGCTAATTATGAGTGTTTTGCTTTGACAGCAAAGTACATTACCCATATTTAATGTTTAAGTTACGAAGAAGTATAAGAATTTACAAGGGCTTCTGAAATGTGTAGAGGAGCAGTGTGATACTCCTCTTATAACTGAATTGTAAAGAACAAAGTTCTCTTTCTTTTGTTACTTCCTTATATACAATGCTTGGCTTTTTTTATTTTCTTGATTATAATAGTGTAGTCTCCTCTTCCATTGGTATTACCAGATCCTGGTTTTTCTTTCTTGGCTTTGGAGGACTCTTGCTTCAGGAACTGATGCTGTAACACAGTAGGCTGAAGCTGGGTTGTGCTCACTGATTCTAGTTTTGTCATGTGTTGTCTTGTACATTAAAAAAAAAAAAAAATTCCATTTCCTTAATTCCATACTGAAGTATAATAGAAAAAAAAATTAAAATTAGAAAATGATTAGCTTGGTATAATATCCTCTTGAGTGTATCTTCTCTCTGAACGCTGTGTTTTGTTTTTAATAACATGAACATCTTTCTTAGGTTTTATGTGGATTATATTTAATTTGAAATTTTAAAATACAGAGAAGAGTAGATCAGTAACCATTATCTACAATCTCTTGCATTTAAATACACAAACTCACTGTTTTCATAGTCTCTGATCCTCAGTCATACAGAATCAAGTCAGTGGAACATGGAGGCCAAAGAGCTGACAGTCACATGCAGTCCAAATCATTTGGTCCTTTAGGGTTTTGCATAGGAGATGTCTTGGCTACTTGAAAGCTTCTGTGGCTTTGTTTTTCTCCTTTTATGTAGAAATATTTTCTGCAGTGAATTTCTATCCTTTAGTTTGCTACTATTACTTTTGTTTTTCTCTTACTTTTTTCTAAATGGGTTTTGTTTGATGGAGTTTTTTTATTCCCATCTGCCTGCTTTCTTCGCAAATTAGCAAACACAGAATACTATGGGAAGCAATTTCTGAGGAGAGAAAATGAGCTATACAGAATGGTGGTTGATTTGTTTAAGAACAAGGCATTCATACATTGTAACCTGCCTGACTTGCTGCTCTAATTTCTGCCTGCAGTTTGTAACTGAAAATGTATCAAAGAAAAAAGTCAAATATAACCCCATGTAAGAATACTTCTGTGGATAAACACGACAAAATGTCTCCAGTTTGATCAGGTCGTCCCCTACTTAAGAGATCTGATATGAATTACCTGGAAGTCTGGTTTGTGATTGTATCCGTTTAGATACCCTTTTGAAGGGGCCAGAGAAAGCTGCCAAAGTCCACCTCTCTTCTCAGTTTTATGTTCTCCTTCAAAAAAGGAATTTCTAAAACTGTAAACCAGTAATGCCTGATATAAGAGAGTTTATTTTCTGCCTTTCATTTAATGCTAGTTTTCCATCTTGCTAACATAATGACATAGAGTGACTTCTACACGACAGCTAAAACTGTTAAGTCATCTGTGTAAAAATCTGATCCTTCTTTCATATGTATAATTTCATGTAACAATTATGATATTGGTGGCCCACCAAAGACAGATTTTCATTTCTTTTTGATCTTCCATCACCAGAAAGCAATACCAGAATGCTGCCAAACACTAAAATATTGCCACCTCTAACCCCCCATGAAATCAAGAAGAGGGAGAACTTGTCTCAGACTTGTATCTCTCCTTGGTAACCAGATTTTAAAGCTGGATGTTAGGCCATTGAACACTGTAGTTTAAGTGCTGCCATTGATACATGGCTGCCAAGAGTAGTGGAGTCCTTACACAGTTTAACAGTTAGAGCTAACGAGCCTTGAGTTTCATAGCAAACACTGGATTTTTGTGTGATGAATAATGCTATTTCTATTATGACCAACTTCTCTGATTATTTTTTTTCCACATGTGCCTGCATTAAGATGCCTCCTTCAAAAGACCAAGGAGTCTAGCAATACATCAAAAGCAAAACCATAGCTGAAGTCAGATTTGGTTTGGTTTGGTTTTCAGATTTATAAATAGTATCCATTACACCCCCGTCTTTAAAATATTAATGCTTTGTTACAGCTTAGATGTGAACAAAGCTTGGTGCAGGGTAATAACAACTACAAGCAATTGGAAACTACTCAGTTCTTTTCCTACTGCTTTTCACTTTCATTTTACTTCTGAAGTTCTGTCTTTGACATCATATTGTCCCAAATTTACTTTCAGATATATTTTATCTTTAAGATGAGTGTTGTTTAATTCACTCTTCTGGGAAGAGTATGTTGCGTAACTGTATCACCCTCCTTTATGGTGTTTTCCTTATCAAGGCATATAGCTGAAGGTGTGTTATTCCACGTTACAACCTTCAGTTCTGCACTTCTGTAGCTTTTGCTGCCTTTTTCTATTTATTCTAAAATCTGTTTTGAGGACTGATACTGGCTAATGGCCTGTTTGTCTGTGACTGAAAGCACAGTTCCCATGATCTCACAAACACTCCAGTCTCTTCATACAGGATACAAAACTTATGTTAGGAACTACTAAGTGCATACTTTGGACAACAGAAAGGTTTTGGATAGTTTTTCTATTTCGACTATGTTCTGCTTTGAGATCCTTAGGATAGTTTACCTGAAAATTAGGTGAAGTCACAGTGATTTCCTTTTAACATGGGGAAGTGGGAGAATGCAGTATTTCAGTCTCAAAACATTGCTTTTCTTTAAAGCTTTTAATGCACATAAAATGTGCTCTTCCTCCTGGACAAATACTTTGAGAATCAAGTAGCAAAATCAAAATGTAGAACTGATCCTAGCAATGCCATTGTGTTTAAATGCATCTGACTGAGAAAGCATGTGAGTCATTTAAAGGAAGTTATCAAAAAATGCTGGGGGAAGGAATCAGGGCAAATTAGGGCATGCTACTGCAATTTCAGTTCAGAGCAGGAAGGAGCCTTTTACTACAATGTACTGATTATTGTAGGAAAGAACTGTAGCGTACGTTGCCCATGTTTTAGGATTCAGAATGATTAAGCAAGACTGAGTATTTTTAAACACAGCCACTGTAGCTAGTGTGGGGTTCTTTGAAGCACTGTGGTCGTATTAGCTGTGTGCTGCATTGCATATCCCTCAGGTATGTCATCACGTTGTAATGAAAAAAAGTACATTTTACTTTCACACTTCTGTGATGTATATAATACTGACAAAAAAGGCTCTTATTACTCTTACTAATTTAACTCTCTCTTGTTAAAAGGTGACAGCTTCTCTCTTAGGTTTGCCTTCAAAGTCTTGTTCTCTACTCATCCTGACGGAAAACGAGAATGAGAAGAGAAAGTGGGTTGGAATCCTAGAAGGGTTGCAGTCTATCCTGCACAAAAACAGACTGAAAAACCAGGTTGTGCATATTCCACAAGAAGCTTATGACAGTACACTGCCTCTTATTAAAGCAAGCTTAGCTGCTGCTATTGTAGGTATGTTTGCTTTCACTTTCATAAATGCATGAGGGTTATTGAAGCTTTTAGATGGGTTTCTGTAGTGAGAGCACTGACACCTTGAAATAAATTCCTCAGCTGAATTCCTTTGTAGGAATTTAATAATGGAGGGAAATGCTAGTCTTGCATTGATACTCAGATTTCTTCATCCATTCAGAGTAAATAACATTACTCAGTTGTTTAACAGGTTATAGAAGTATGATATATAGCATGCATTTGACAGATTGCATGAAGTTAAGCAAAATTGATTTGCTGTTGAAAATCTGTTTGTCCAGAAATTTTTACAGCTGTTCAAAGCAGTCTGTTCTAAAGAGAAGATTAAGTGGAGTTGAATTAATAGCCTTTTTTTGTTGTTGTTATTTTCCCTTCTTGGTTTAGATCAAGATAGAATAGCAATTGGATCAGAAGAAGGGCTGTATGTGATAGAGGTGACCCGCGATGGTAAGTTAGGCCATAATGCATGCAGTAGTTGCATAGAGAATAATGAGCTCCATCACTTCTAATGCTGCTATAATATAGGTTATACAACAGCCCTTCATGTATGTTAAGTACTCAGTTAATTGATGAGAAGGAAAAGTGAATGTGAGATACAAGCACTAATTTCATCATTATCATTACATTTGGTTGACTGGCTGAAATTAAAGGGATGAGTTACTGAGCATATTCTGACACATTCTCACCTTAACTGTGTTCCCACAGCAGGTAACAAAATGCTTCAGCACACAGAGCACGCACAGCCCACACAGCAGCAGTTGATGTACAGTGAATTATCAGGCACTTACTAAATAGAACGTGAATTGAGCAAGAAAAACTTGACATCAAAGCAGACTTACTCCAACCTGTACCATCGACACTGGCACGAATTAGAAGCTAGACAGCCAGTGCAAGCAACACAAGAGTTTGTAGACTTCCCATTAAAACTACTACATATTGTTGTCTGTTTCTTCCAGAAATTTGACAACCACTTGCATTCTGTTTCCTGATGACGGCCAAAGCAAATGCCTTGCTTGCCCACTTTCCACTATCTCTTAATCTCCCTGACCCCATGCTTCCTTCTGAACCTGCTTTTTTCTTTCTGCTCTTAATGAATTCTGCCCTCTGCTTTGGGAAGAATGGAATCCATTTAGCGTGGTCTTCCAGAGGACTTAGCATGTCCATTCCAGAAATTCACAGAGTGTGCCCCAGATACTAAAACAAAGCATATGCTGCATAGTCACTGGGCAGCACAGGTTTATCCCTCTATTGTATTGTTAGGCATCACAGCTAGGGAGTAAGGGAAGCATTTTTCACTTTACCCTGATACACTGAGCACAAATGCAAATAACAGTGGGACACATGCCTTGGTATGATGGGGAAAGCTTGGAGGCCAGGTTTGCTATCACATGAGTACAGGGATATCTGTGGTAAATCCATACAAAATACAGTTTTGAGCATGGAAAAGCAAAGACCAAGTCTGTTTAATTTTGCTGTCTGTTTCCAATGTAAGATATTTTTATTTTGAACAAAAAAAATGAATAAACTAATTGAATTAAACTGAATTTGTAGAAGTTAAGTAACATATTTCTAAGAAGCAGTGCAGATTTAAAATACATTCATCTACTACTGTTTATGCTTTTCCAAATTACCATAGGAAATATTTGTTGGGTTGGGTTTTTTTTCTCTGAATCTAAAAGCACCAAACATACCTTGTAAAAATTCTTATAACTCCTGAGGCACTCTAAATTTAGACAACACTCTAGATCCATGGTTTTTTGTGGTATAAGAGGTAACAACCTTGGCTTTCTGATAGTATTGTTTCTAACAAAATACCCAGTGCTCTCTTCACCTATATTTATAACCTTTAAACTTGGGTTTTTCTGTTGTCTTCAACTATGTGGGAGTTGAGGATGTTGAGGTCAGTAAGACAGATTTGTGAAATTAAGAAGTGCCATTTCCACATTTGGAAGAATCACTGAGACAATCCTGAAATATCCCTTTGATTGTTTTTAGTCATTGTCATTCCAGTTTCAAGAAAGTTGGCATCGATGGAAGAACTTGAATTTCCTTTTTCAATGCAGTTAAGTTTGTTGCAATTTGAAAGTTGGATTGCAGTCATGCTAAAAGTTGCATTTAATGTAAAATAAAATAGTGAATAGAGGTTTTTAAAGACTTCCTTGACTTTCAGAAACAAATGAAGTCAGGGGTGTGATTTTTCGGGCCAGAAAGCAAAATGTTACTGCTGCTTGTTGCTTGGAATAAGGCATTGCCCAGTTCCAGGAGAATCTGCATTGCACAGGGAGACAGCAGGTATTTGAAATTCTTTTTAGTAGTAATAAATGCCATTCCTTTGAGCAAGCTTGCAGTGGTTACCATTCTGTAAGTATTTAGATATAAAAATAACTTTTGATGCAAGTAATTCCAGAGATTCCAATACAGCTTCATGTGTAAAAGAAAATTGTGCACTGAACTTAAAAGGTCATTTCATAAAAGAATGATTATCTGCATCACCATGTCATATGGAAATGTGAAAAGGATTTACCAATTCTGGTTTTAAATTATAAAATGTTTTGCAGGGGTTTTCTGTGCCAAGTTCCTGTATATTAATAGATTTTTTTATAAATTGTAATCCCTTATTTTATGGCAGTTGTAATTTTCAGTGTTAATTAGCTGCTGGCTGCTCGTCTCAAAGGTCTTTGGTCAGAACATCACTTACTTCTTGACAAGTAAACTAAACTGTAAGCTGAAGTTGGAGCTAGGGAAAAAAACCTTTCCCTGTGGCAAAGTTCTAAGCTAGTTATTTCATAGAACATTTCTTGAGACATATCATCTATTTGTGCAAGGGGGAGAGACACCACAAAAGCACTCGGATTTGTAATCTGAACAGCCAAGGTTGTTCCAAAGTTTACAGAATTTGGTAACTTGGCACGGTTATTCAACTATTGCTGAAAAAAATACCTAGTTTACTTTTAAAATTATTATTCACAAATATTTTTAATACATTCAACTAACAGAAAACTGAAAGTTCCATTTTAATATAACTGGCTTATGCTGTATGTTTCCTAGTTTGGAATTGGCTCATTTCTTCTGTTTGTTCCCCATGAAATACTCACTACTTTCCTGAAAGTGCCTGTATACCCACAGTCCCCAAAGCAGAACATATTGTACCTAACCCTCTTAGTTGCCTCTAACCCTGTTTTAAAGAAGGTAAAACTCCCCAGCTTCCATGGTAGCCTAACTAGTCCTTACTGTGAGAAGGCTTTTCCTGGCACCTGTCCTAAACCTCTCTCACTGAAGCTTAAATTTGTTCCTCCTTATTCTTTCCCCATCACACAGCATTTTTTGCTTTTCCATATGGGTGTTTGACACCTGCTTACTATTTTGCTTTTGTGTTTGGCTAAGACATTTTCCAGCAGTACAGCATTTTTTATACTCAATTATCATCATTAAATACTTTGTATTTCTTCTCTTTGTGTTCTGCTAATTTGGTCTTCCTCTGTAATCTACTGAAGATGCAGATATTTTCCTGAAGGTGGGACCCATTTCAGTAGATACAGCATCTTGCAGTGTATAGATAGTACAGATGTTATGTAAAAAATTTTCTGTTTATCCCAGATGTTAAGCAGTCTTTTCCTGCAAAGTGTTGCTGAGACTTTGTCTCAACAGAATGAGTTGCAGGAATGCTTTGTTTCATTGTTTGTTCTGAGAATTAATAACAAAGGATTGAATATGTATAATAAGTACTCTTTCTTATCTGGTACGTGTCACTGTTTAGATTCATTTTCAGACATCAGTATATAACACTGCAGTGTTTCCAGGCCTGGTGGTTTTCTTGTTTAACTTACAGCACCTCTTGTTTCCTTTGCAGTGATAGTCCGAGCTGCTGACTGCAAGAAGGTGTACCAGATAGAGCTTGCACCAAAAGAGAAAATTGTCATCCTCATCTGCGGTCGGAACCATCATGTTCACCTTTACCCTTGGGCGTCTCTGGATGGGTCAGAAGGAAACTTTGACATTAAACTTGCAGAAACTAAAGGCTGCCAATTGATTACAACTGGAATGCTAAAGAAAAGTTCCTCAACGTGTTTGTTTGTGGCTGTCAAGCGACAGGTTTTTTGCTATGAAATTCACAGAACTAAACCTTTCCACAAAAAATTTGGTGAAATTCAGGCTCCAGGAACTATACAGTGGATGACAGTGTTCAAGGACAAGCTCTGTGTTGGCTACCAGTCTGGGTTCTCTCTGTTGACCATCCAGGGAGATGGACAATCTATAAACCTGGTAAATCCTAATGACCCCTCACTTACCTTCCTCTCACAGCAGTCTTTTGATGCCCTTTGTGCTGTGGAGCTCAGTAATGAGGAATACCTGCTTTGCTTCAGCCATATGGGAGTATACGTCGATTCGCAAGGTCGAAGGTCACGCATGCAGGAACTAATGTGGCCTGCAACTCCTGTTGCCTGTAGTATGTATATGTTTTTCTGTTGTCATATCCCTGTTGCTGCTTTACTTGTCTAAAAATAATCAGCATTGTATTCTATTTTGCTTGGGTTTGTCTTTCAACATTAACAGTTTAAGTTCTGATGAGTTAACAGGATACATAGTTCTTCATGATGGTAGTTTTGGAATTGGCCGTCTCCTGGGCTGAGATCCTGAATGCTGCGAGAAGCTCTGTCTTGGTACAGGACACAGAAGAACAAATAATGGGATAAAAAACTGCAGAGAATAGTTCTGGATGCAGGACAGTGCAACGCTACTGGTCTGTGAAATTCTGTAAAGATTGTTGCTCCCCTAGAAAGTGTAACTGTCTAGTTGTCTGTAGGATGTCTTCTGTGTCCTGTACTCAAAGTGCAATAGAAAATTGAAGAAGTGTAACCGAAACTCAGTTTCATAAAGATAACAAAATGGGAGGTAAAAATACGACTTTTGGCAGAACTTATAGCGGGGTTTTTGTTATCCTTTTGGTTCTATTTTTAGGGGAAGAGTTTCCAAAAATAATATAGGCAGGTGGAGGGTAATTTTTCAACCCCTGTGCTTGTTTCAGGAGCATTGTTTCATCAGCTAGTTAGGATAGAAGCACGTGAGCATTTTTAAGTGTTCAGTAGTTAAAGGCAGTTAATGATAAACCTGGGATTTCTGTTTGGATCTCAAACAGCAATTAAAATGTTTTGAATGATGGAAGGCAAGAAATAGCTTTTTGTTTAAATACTACAGTAAGCAGTTAGGTGCACATTGATCAGGCCAGGCCATAGCCCTAATGGAAGTTTGTTTAATTTTAATTGTCTTGAACTGAAATTGTTTGCTTGCTTTATTCTGACCTAGTTCTGTACAGAAGTCTGAAACAAGGGCCCAAGGAAACAATGTAGCTGCAAATTTACTTCAAAACACCATTAGCCAAAGCTAATGTTTCCTTTCCCTTTGTCCGCTTTAGTTCTTTTGCATTTCAGCAAACTAGGCTTGCTAGACAATGGTTTTGTCTGTTATTACTAGAAGCTGTTTTTACTGTAAACTGTTTCACAGCATTCTTGTATGTGCAGTCCTGAGTGGCATTGGCCTAAGGCTGGTTTTGTAGAAAGAGCAATTTTTTCTGCTGCCAAAGGAAACTGTATTGCTTTCCTTTTCATTAGCCTCGTCCTCCCTCTTTATTCCTAGTGTCAGTGACTAATGATGGTGGCTGTTTTTAACTGTTCCATCAGGAGATCATCAGAGTGCAAATGGTTCTGCCCCATTATAGTTTCTGCTGTGGTAAAGGACCATGTTGTAGGAGAGGTTTTAGTGTACAATGGAGAAAATGTTTCTAAGGCATTCAGTCTGTTCATGCTAGGAGAAGCTGAGGTCTGTGCTAACACAGTCAGCTCTTATCTTGTGTGGCCTGTCTAGGTTGCAGCTAAACCAGCTTAATGTGCTGGTTCTGTGAAGAGTCAGTGTAGGTGTTGTGGGGCTGCTTGGCTTGAGTACAGCACAGTGCAAAGATGTGGAGCCAGCAGGTCTCAATGCTGTAGCGTGGGCAACCCCAGCACAGACACATATGTGTCTCTCTGCGAACCAGTGAGGTCTGATCAAGCTCATCATCTCTGATTGGTAAGTGCTGCCTTGGCTACAAGCTGGCCAGGCAGGAGCAGTTGGTGTTTGTGTCTGATGCTCAGTAGTGTCCTTTGATTTGGACTTCCAAGCCAGCCATGACCCTGTATAGTAAATACTTGACTAGAAATCACTTCTGGGATATATATTTAGGATAGCTGTCTGAGGCTTTCTGTGAATGAATTTCAAAAATAGCACCACAACCTTACTTCAGTTCTTCTAAGAAGATTCTGTGGTGTGTTTGATTTCCTACTGGGTTATTTTCCTTTTGTTTATTGAAGCAGCTCTTTTCTCTATTAAATCTCATAAATTTCTAGTAACTGCTCTTTACATAAGGACACAGCCTTTACATGAGTGAGGCATATTGGTATGAAGCTCTGAGGATCTCTGCTTTTCATTTGACCTAAAATAAACTTGTCTGCTGATGCCTTTTATGCTTAAAAAAAAAAAAGAGAAAATGGGTTGTGGGCTTTAAGCATTGTGACATTTTTCTGTTAACTTGATGAAAGCAGCCCATACGTGAATATCTAAAGCTAGATAATTGTTAGCAAAAGAGGAAGGAAATTGAGAACAGATCCACATCATGACTTCATGACCCACCTCACAGATGGTGGACCTCTCTTTTCCCCTGCAGCAGATGTATAGTTAGTTTGCTGCTTCCGAAATGAAGTAATCTGCATCTATAGAGAAGCTAGCTGCTCGCTTCCTGCCAAGTAGCAAATTTGTATGCGTCTGAAAACTTCAGATGCCATTTTGCAATTTCATGAAATCATAATTTGAAGTTTAAAAATACTGAAAGGGTCAAACTCAAATCTTTCCATGATGCTGGAGTTGTCGTTAGCGAAACTTACCACAAAAATATCTGTTTGAAAGCAGGGCTGGGAGAAAGTGGTTTAAAATGTGTATTTCATGAAGTGGAAAACATGTAGCTATTGAAATTTGCCCAAGTGTATGTCAGTTCTGGACTACTGAAACCACATCAGGGTTTTATGCTTCTTTTTAATCTATGCAGGTTGCAATTCTTCGTATGTAACAGTGTACAGCGAGTATGGTGTTGACGTATTTGATGTTAACACTATGGAATGGGTGCAGACTATTGGCCTGCGAAGGGTAAGTAGTTTTCTTTAGATATAGAACTTAATTGGGCTAATTCCGCATTGAGATATTTCTTCACAGTGTATGCTAGGCTTGAGTTAATTCTCTGCCTCCTTCCTCAAAACAGATCAGACCATTAAACATGGATGGCACACTGAACCTCCTTAACTGTGAGCCACCAAGGCTAATATATTTCAAGAACGCGTTTGCAGGTGAGTACTGAGCAAGGGGAGAAATGGGAAAATGATATGAACCTAACAGGACAATTTTAAGCAATGTTGCCTTTGCATGAGATGTGTCTGGGTCAACATATACCTATGTATATGAGATTGCATTATGATATTACAGCAGGAGCTGTCCTCAGTGTACCAGAAACATCTGACAACAGCAAGAAGCAAATGCTTCGAACTAGGAGCAAAAGAAGATTTGTATTTAAGGTTCCTGAGGAAGAGCGATTACAGCAAAGGCGGTAAGAATTTAATCGTGGTATGTAACTTCAGATATGATGATGTGCAGAGACTGGGAATGCTGATAGTAAAAATCACTCTGTTCTTCTAGGGAAATGCTTAGAGACCCTGAGCTAAGGTCAAAGATGATTTCTAACCCAACGAATTTCAACCACGTGGCTCATATGGGACCAGGAGATGGAATGCAGGTTCTCATGGACCTCCCGCTGGTAAAATACATTTTAAAGAGAGAGAGATATATGTGCATTTGTTCTTGCTCAGAAAAACTGTGAAGATGAGCTGTATGGGGTTCAAGTATTGTCTTTGTACAGAATTCTTCATTTAGTCATTTTGAGAAAGATAAACCTTCCTAATGTGCAATGCAAGGAAATAGTGTTAGCTGACTTATGAACAAGACACTGAAAGAAACAGGTATCACTGCCAGGACCTTGTTGGTAATTTTGTAAATAACCAGCCTCTCCTCCTTCCTTTTTCTTGTTTGTCTTCTTAAAATAATAGAATGAACTTATTTCCCCCTCATCCTCACAGCATTCTGCTCTGCTGTCACCTCCAACAGGCTTTGAGCATGTCTATCACATGAGCTCTGTCTCTGCTGAAACCTTTCTCAAGAGTGACCATTCCTCACTGCAAGGCTCCCCTCTGCTTTCTTCCTCTTCCTGTCCCTCCTCTGCTTCCCTATCCAAGGGCAGGAGTAGCTACGAACTGTTAGGAACTGGAGTGGTGTGCTTGTGGCACTTTGCCAAATCTAGAGCAAAAACAAGGAAGGGGGAAACTAATACTGTGAAGGTAACTAACATGCATGTAAGTTGCAGTGCTTTATAGCATTTTTATTTTGTATTTAACAAATACAGCATTTTATAAGCTATTTTAGTGTTAAATCCAAGAGAGGAAGGTAAAAAGGTACACTTTTATGTTCCGTACCTTCCATTTTATAGCTGCTAGTCGAGCTTTCTCTTGTCTTTCTCAGGTAGCCCAGATGAGTGTAATGCATTTGTCCTTTCAGCAGGAGGAGGAAGGAAAGCAGAGCTGTTGGTACAGTCCCTGCCCCTTCATAGAGAGTTTGCTGGCTGACAGGTTCCAGTGGCTGCTGTGGGGCTTAGTTCTTTCTCTGTCTTTCTCAGGGTTTGTGTCTGTTACTGAAAATATGTGGATGTGGTCAAGTAAGTTCAGTTTTTCTACCAACACTGGTTGTAATAGCTTCAAAAGCACAGTACAGTTTTCATGAGTAACAGCTCCTAATTGGATCACTTTTGCTGCTAACTAACAAGGTGTTTCATTTCAACTGCAGAGTGTTCTACCTGCTGCGCAGGATGAAAAACCATGTCCATCTACGGCTAACCTCTCACGGCAACAGCAGCAGCAGAGAAACAAAACCTATATTTCATGGCCCTCATCAAGTAAGGCTGAAAGCAAGCTTGTCAGTTTTGAGTTGTAAGTTACAGGTTCAACAAGAGGTGTAAACCTGTCTTTTTTTCCTTCTTTCTCTGCAGGTGGCAGTGATGTGGGAGGAGCTGTGCCTTCCCGAAGTATGTCTGATCCTGACCAGGAGTTTGACAAAGAGGTAAAGTAGCTTTTATTAAATGGAGACTGACGATACCCTGTTGCCGTAGATTTTTTTTCTTCCAACAAATTAAATTTCTGAGGAAATACTTCATAAAAACTGTGTTCTTTATGGAGATGTTTTCCTTCCACAAATATTTTCTCCAGCCTGGAAGTTAGAGACGCCAGCCCAGAAGTAAAGCTGTGAAAAGATCTTTTTATAGTGATATTTTAAGAAGTATTATGTCTTGGATTAAGCTTTGTAGACAAGGGAAATGTGACTAATTGATGAAGTGTCCTCAAAGCTCCTAAAAATGTTCTCTGGGTTATTAGCATAGAATAGCAAAGTAATACGACTAGTTAAGTCATTTTCTGTGCTGCCTTAAGGAAGACTTTTTCTCTTGTAACTTGAGTAGGAACCATATTTTAAAATAAGTAAGACTGCTTTTAGCAAGAGTGAAAGTATGTGCCAGTAGCCACTAATCAGAAATGTCCTGGCTGTACGAAACTGGTGTTGCTGAATCAAGAGAGAAGATGTCATTTTTATTTCCTTGATTTATCGTGGGTGTAGATTCTTCTAAGCTTTACTCAAGCACTGCCTGTGCAAGGGAAGTGTTAGGCAAATAATAATCTGAGAGGCAAACCCCTAGATCAGGATCTTTGCATCTTTAGTGCTTTCTGGTGCCCAGCCGCAGGCCCGTGTAATGTTCTGGTTTTTGAAGGGTGTTTTCCTGAAGGCAGATGTTTGCAGGGTGCTGTAGCACACCCCAAGTCAAAGCACTTGTCCAGAGTTCTGATCACAGCTATGCTCCAACTTCCTTTGTTGCCTTGAATAAGCCATTGAAAGTGTGCTAGAATAAGAATTTCTAAATACAAGTATTCTTTAAAGTGTCTTGATCTTCCAGATGATGCACTGTGTCAGTTGACTTAGGTTTTCTGCGGCATCCTTCCTGAATTCCAAGTTCCATGCTTTAATGATAGTTGCTGTTTGTAAGCACAAGTAGTGGTGAATTCTAAGGTTTTTACAATGTTTTCTTTTTCAGTAGATGCTACAATTTCTTATGACTCCTTAACAGTAGTTTGAAACTTGAAAAGGGAGGCTCTAATAACACCCTTTGGCTTTATTTAGGCTTTTGGCTTTATCGCAGCATGAACTGGAACGTGTTAGGATAATCTTGTTATGGATGATCTTACTATTGTTTGAGTCATGTGAAACCCTGTGAACAGCATTCTTGCAGGATATTACCTTTCAATCTATTTGCTAAATATGCATTCCGTTTCTTGAAAATAACTTGCTGTGGTAGTAGCGGGTTTTCCTGTGCAGTATTTCACTAGCTGTGAATGTGTGCAGTGCTCAGAGTTGTAACTCACCAAAATAGTGGGAAACATGCCAGCCATCCTGTTGAAGTGAGACCAGTCTATGAAGGCAAATATTCAGCAACCAACCTAACGCTGGGGAAGTAACTGTGGATAGACTGTCTTTATTAGATATTGACGCAGGGTGTCTCCAGTAAGTATATTCTGTTTCCAGACCACCAGGCTGATACTTGGCAAGCTTCACTCTTTTGTCAGGCACTTCACATGCTTTTGCTGTTTTGTAAAGAGTTCGTATGCTTGCTTCCTTCCTTCTCACCAAACTGAAGATGATTTGAATGTAATTATTTACATGTTTATATGGACAGATAAATCTCCTAGGCTATAAAAACTGCTTAAAAAACACAGGCTGGTAAATCCAGAGCAACGGTGGACAAAGAGACTCTTTCAGACAGGAAAGCTTTGCAGTGGCTAGAGGATCCTGAGGTGCAGCAATTTCCACTTGCTTTGCCATAATTCCTGTTATGTCAGGAGGTCACCTTCAGGACTGCACTAGAGCCTGTTGATGATAATGGAAGTATTTGCATGAATGTTTAGCACTGAAGTAAATTTGATACACACGGCTTCATAAGTGTTGCTCACACTAATTTTTGAGTGCCTTTGAAAGCTTTGAAGTGTGAAGAATTGATTTTAAGTAAGCATTTATTTTTTTTTTCCATGTTTCTCATTAACAGCCTGATTCAGACTCCACCAAACACTCTACTCCCTCCAACAGCTCAAATCCAAGTGGTCCCCCCAGCCCCAACTCTCCTCATAGGAATCAGCTTACGCTAGATGGACTGGACCAGTCAACCTGTGATGCATAACGCTACCGCTGTCACTACTCTGGCTTTGATCATCCACTACTCTGTGGAGTATTCAAGAGCAGGGCAAAGCTTTCTCAGATGCTAGTGCCAAGACTGACACTGAATCTCTAGTGTTGTACAAGAATATATATCCAGATTGTAGATACAAACCATTGAAATGAAGAAAATTCTTTACTAAATAGTGATCAAGCTTTTTATGCAGAATTGTTCACTGCTCAGTTACGGTTGATTCCTTTCTGCACAGCTGTGACACAGTTTTATTGCATAGGAGCATTTAAGGCCACCAGTAAATAGTCTTATTCTTATGCTGAAAGAGGAATAGAGAGAGATACTGATAATGTTGCTACAATATCAGGAATATTATTTTTCTATAGAATGATGTAATGTCTCGTTAGCAGGAAATCCTTTTAGACACAATTTGGACCTCTAAATAGGAAATGCAGGTCTGGTTACATCCTCAGATGAATACTGTCTTCCCTTTTTCCCATAACTATTTGTTTCCTAAATCTTAAGGAGAATGCTAGGAAGCTGTAGGTTGTTTCCAACATCAGTAGAATCACCAGGAAGTCAAATGAAAGTTGGTTATAGTTTTGTGGCCTTTTAATTCATTTAGCCATTACATATACAGCTGCATAACTGTCTTTCTATCTTTCTACCAACTTCTTAGTCTTGTACATAGGACTTACTCCCAGTGATCTTTTACCTATACCCTGCTTTTTAGTCCTCATCAATCAGGCATTAGTCAGGGCTTTTAAAATATCAGTAATTACTGCTGGGAAAGAAAATGTTACTCCTAGATCCTGCCTATCTCCTCCCGAGAAGTTGTTTCTCCTGGGTTTTTTGGTGTAAGGACACACTACGTTGTTTAGCTAGGACACGTCGCCCTCAAAGTCTGCTTGATCTCGCACTAAAACATCAGTCTGGTTCTTTGGTTACCAAAGTGGAACGTGAAGGACATGTAACTGGGGGTGCTGTTTTTCTCATTAATTGTATCCTCACTGCATGAAGACCCCATGATTATTAATCGAGTATTGATCATGTAGAAAAATGCACAACACACTCCTGTATATTTTGCTATGGCCCACGTGCAGTGGTGATGGTTTGTGTGTATATTTAATCTCATGCTTCCATGTATTATACATTTAGTAATCAAAAATTTGTGACCATGTTTCATTAAAAGCTTGTAATTAATTCAGCGGCTGGCATATCCGGTTTGTCATTGTCACACTAGTGTGCCTTCTGTGCCAATTTTATGACAGTTGGATGTCACTTATTTAAAAGTTGGTTTAAATGGGCTAATGATATACCAATGGCTAATGTTCTTTTCTGAAACACTGTATAGGACGTGCACTTATCTTTAGTTTAAACTGAGTGTTCTAGTCAACATTTAATCCTGTTACGTTAAGTGTTCGACAGTACTTGCTCTTTTTCTCAGATTCTTTATAAAGGGGCTCAGATGGAGCTGGACACTACTGCTTTGGGGGTTTTCTGGTTTTTACTTTTTTAATGTAAGTCTAAGTCTTTGTAATTATTGAATTGTGAGAACATTTTTGAACAATTTACCTGTCAATAAAGCAGAAGAGGGAGGTTTTAAAGTTCATAGTTGTCTGTCTTGACATCTGAAAACAGTCTGCACTACACTGACACTCACTTTAGTTTCGTGGTAAATTCACTTTGCTCACATGGATGCTTTATGTGAGCTAAAAGATAACTTGTGGAAGCTCCGTATCACAATGCTACAAGAAGGGTGTTTCTGCACATAAACGGCATGTTCAGGAGTGAGGGAAGTCCTTTCAGTGGAATACAGTGTTGAAGTTTTGTGCCCCTGGTTTGTGTTAGAGTTGTCATTTTATCGAGTCGCTGGTCCTATTAATTAATTTTTAAATTACTTATATGACTGCTTCCTCGTGGCTGAAGCATAGTGGGGAGGCTGGGGGATCTATTCAGGCACCTTAAGTGTGATAATAAAGACTTCTCACTTGTCAAAGCAGTAATTCCCAAAGAAACATTTGGGACCATTTCAAGGGCTGGAGTGTGAACAGTGCAAGCCCTAATACAGGGGTTTATTTTAAGCTCCCCTCATGCAATGCAGTGAGCATTGCAGAGCTCACTGTAGCTAGAATAGAGCCAACATCTCTAGTGAGATGTGAGGTTACATCTCTGTAACCTCATCACTTATGGAGCACCTCAGTGCTGCTGGATCATTTCTTGGTTGGTCTTGCCCATTGTTCTTCAGGTTATCTCAGTGGGGAAGGCCTGGGTGGGTATTGCGGACCCTGCTGTGCCTTGACCAAACCTACCTGGGCAAGGCCGGCAGGCTGTGGCAGGGTACCTTGGGGAGAGTGCGCTGGCACTCTGCCCTGGGGATGGGGTGAGAGCTGACAGGAGGTGTGAGGACTGTGTGTCAGAAGCTTTCTCACAAGTGAATTCATGCTCATCAGCCTTCAACTTCTAAAAAACATTTCTGCTGCTCTTGAGCTGATTTTTCTCTGCAGAGTGAGGACTGTGGATGACAACAAAGTCTTTAATTATGGGGGTATTAAATCGTAGCACTCAGCAGTGCCAGGGCTTGCTTATAATTTAAGCAGGAGAACGTTTCTAGAAAAAATAATTGCTCGGTATGAATACATTATTCCTTTCTCTTTTTTTCACCAACTCTGGCCAAGCAGAATTCCTCCCGAAGTCCTTCACCACAGCCCTTTGCAAACCTTCTGTTCCCTTAAGGCTTCTGATTCTGGTTTCCTAAAAGAGTCCTCCTTAAGCCCTCAGGAGAACTTTTAGAAATGCAGAAGCTCAGGATTTGATGTGAATATTCCTCTGGCAGTGCAGTTTCTTCTCCCTGGAGGGTACCAGTCTAGTATCACAAGTGAGGAATTGAGTTACGCAAGGAACAAGGATAATTTGGTCTTTGCTGTTCCTCTGCCCTCTCCGTTTTCACAGAGGCATTACGTCAGGGCCCGAAGCTTGGGTGATGGGTGTACCACTCACCAGAACACATTCGTCACTTCTGGCACAGATCTTTGCCCCAAAAGGCTATGTATTTTGGAATACATCCTGGTGTTGCTTGCTACCAAAGAATGAATTCATCTGCCACCATCTCTGCAGCATACACGTGCTGAGACCAGCTTCCTGCATGGGTGCAGTCTGATGGTGGGGTACATAAATACTTCATGTTTGCAGGGTAAGTGCTTAACACAGCCAAGTGACAGGGAGGGGACTTCAGCATGGAAATGCTGATGGTCCAGACACCCTTGTTTTCTGCACAGCACCAGATGAGGCATCCCAGGGAGAAAGCAGATGCATAAAATCTGAAGAGCTGGCACTCTAGTGCTGAGAAGCAGTGAAGTGTTTGAGGGAAGAGATGACTGTAGGGACTGAACTGCACCTTTAGGTGCAATTAGGCAAAGTAACAGCCAAAGGAAGGTGGCACATCATGACCACGAGCCTTGTCTTGCTGCTGAGTCTATTTTGAAAGGAAAAAAACAGAGATGGTATTCTTGCATGCTGGGCTACTAGAGCATCTCACAGTTCAGTTTGTATGCTGCCTGCTCTAAACAGCAGGTCTGGGAGGCAGAAACGAGGAGGATGTACCAAAAAGTAACATTCATCTGCCCAGCCCTTGCCTTCCGTTGCAGAGGCAGCAGGGCTGGACCTGCCTTCTCCTGGCTGCTTGCTCCTCTATAAATGCGGCTCCCCTCTCAATTCCCCCTTACAATCCCTCGTTGGCAGCCTTGGCCTCCTCGCAGCTGGTGGGGCGAGATCGGCCACTGCTGCCACCCTCACCCAGCTCAGAGAAACCCCTTTGCTGCAGGCTGAGAGCTTCTGCCCCATGGTCTGGCACGTCAGGGCAGTGGAGCGGGGTCGGAGGGGAAGGGTAGGCCAGAGGCACTGCATCAGGGAGGCAGGAGGGAAGGAAGGCACAGTGCTTGGGAAGTGCCAGCACGATGCTCCACTCCAAAGCCTTCCTAAACGTGTTTCTGGGGACATGAGGTGCTGACGAGACCGGACATCAGCTGCACGCCTGTTGCGGGATGTCACGGAAAGCCGGACGTGTGCAAAGCATGTCCCACCGGGGAATGATGCTCAGACTAGCGTTGCCAGCAGGGTTAGCCGAGGACAGCAGGACGTGCTCAGCGGGCGAGAGCTGCAGTGCTGCGCTCCAGCCAGAGGAGGAGCCTGAACTCAGGAATCAGACGGCTCCCCGTCCTTGCAGCATCTTTTTTCCCTGCTCCCCAATAAACTGCCGCACTTTTTTGTCACCTGACTACGCAGTTTTATGCAGCTTTATCGCTTGCTTGCTCATAGATAAAACTCTCAGGTTTTGGCGGCGTCGCCTGCTTTCCAGTTTTTTACGCAGTCCCTGCTCTGCGATCCCGTGAGGGAGAGCAACATAGAGCCCTGCGTGCTGATGGAGATGGCCACAGCTCTGCTGCCACCCTGCAGCGCCCTGGCCAGCTCCTGCATCCCAGTGGTGCTATCCCTCACCAAATCCCCTTTTCTGCAGCTGCTGCTGTTGCTGTCTCCTGCTACGTAAATAAATAAATAGACAGCTAAATGAGTAAATAAATAGACAAATAAATAAATAAAATGCCCCATGCCACGGCTGTTTGCAGGCTTGGTGGCATTTTGAGTGTTGCTGCCTCCTGCACTGTCTGAGCCCAGGTTCACACACCTTCTGTGGGCAGCCATAATGTGTGGTGGGAAGGCCAAATGATATGAGTTGGTGTTCATTAATAGTGTGCAGGTTGCTTTTTAAGACCCCAGCAAGCAATGGCTCCTGAGATCTTGCCATTAACACTAATGCATTTTTCATGAGTCTGTCACAGCTGGGGACCCTGGGAGCAGAGCAGAGCCACCAGGTGCCCAGCTATGCTGTGCACAGCCTCAGCGACAAAAGACAGCCACCTAATGTGCTGCTTACCACGGATATCTGCAGGTCAAACTCCTTGTTTAGGCAGGATCCCAGGAACTTGATGCTCTTAAGGTCCTTTCCAACCCTAACTATGCTATGATTCTGTGAGATTCTTAGGTACCAAACCCCTTGCATTACCCCACCTGCACAGTGTGCTGTCTGTGTGCGCCGGTGTGCAGGGTGGCCATCATGGGTACAGCTGGTTTTACAGCAGCTGGTGGCCCTCAGCATCGCAAACTGACTCCGGTGCTTCAGCTTTGTCTGCAGAGCTCCCCCCCGCATCGCTTTCTGTGCGAGCAAGCGAACACGGCTCCAGGAGGAACAGTACAGACTGTGCTCTGCTAGCACGCTGACAAAAATTGATCTCTACTTTAATTAAAGCCTCTATTGCAAGTGACCTCGAGCGGCTAATGCATTTTAAAAATGAAGCCTCGCCAGCAGCAGATCTGCACACCCTACAGAGGGGCGACCAGGCGGTGATCCATGGACCGTCTCCTCCATGCCATGTCATGCCAGCTGTGCCTCCCCAGAGGCTGCAAACTGTACCGGTACGTGCTGCGAGTCCCGCGTGCCCAGGTGGGACACAAAGCTGATGTCCTCAGGTGCTGGCAGGGGGAGGATACCATCCTGCCACCGTCTTGCGCAGTGAACTGTCCCTGTTGACAATGGGTTGCCTTTTCCCTCCTTATCATGTAGCCATGGGATTCTCTTGCCTCTCACCTTGAGCACATGTTGTGGGGATGCAGCCACTGAGACTCCTCGCAATCCTGCAGCAAGGGGTCCAAAAGTAGCACATAGACGGAGGCAGATTGCTCCAGGATGAGTGGCAAGGGGCTCCTTGGGGAGCCTTCTCCTTACATGGGGCAGAGCTGGGGCAGTGGGATGCCTGGTGCAATGGCCTCCAGCATGCAGCGCTGCCTTGGCCTCAGCTGTGGAAAAAATAAATCATGAGTATGTGTATTTAAAGGCTTGTAAGCTAGAGGAGATTCAGTCACTTGCAGTGAACTGATCTGAAAGGGAGAAAGAGCACAAAAAGGCTCTCACAGGCAGCAGGCACAACAGCTCTACAGATACGACCGCCTCCCCCTCCGCAGCGAGACCCAGCCGCAGCGCAATGCAAGACCAGCGGATGCTGCGGCTGCTCTCGCAGGCACCATGGTAACACCACGGCACCAGCGCCTCACCAGCAGCAAAGTGCGGGCTGATCATACTGCACTGTGTCCACACCAGCCCCCAGCTGCGGGGTCCTGTCCGGCATCTTGAGGACTGGATGAGGACTTTGGGGTGGGGGTGTGAACCCCTGCGTTCACGTCATGGGGTGACACTGTGCTGTGGAGTGAGTTTTGGGGACCTGGGTCACTGCTCTCCACAGAAGTGCATCACTCTTATGAGGAGAGACTGTGGGAGCTGGGCCTGTTCAGTTTGGAGAAGAGCAGACTGAGAGGGGAATCTCATAAATGCATTGAAATATCTCAAAGGCAGGTGCCAGGAGGATGGTGCCAGACTCTTTCAGTGGTGCCCAATGACAGGACAAGGAGCAATGGCCATAAACTAAAACACAAGAAGTTTCACCTCAACATGAGGAAAAACTTCTTTAGTTTTTCCTGGAACAGGCTGCCCAGGGAGGCTGTGAGGTTTCCTCCTGGTGACTTCCAGTATCTGCCTGGATGTGTTCCTGTAAGTGTAACCACCTGTAAGTAGCCCTGCCTTGGCAGGCGGTTGGAGTAGATGATCTCCAGAGGTCCCTTCCAGCCCTAATGATCCTGATTCTGTGATTCTGTGACCACGGAACGGTGGGACTCGGGTACTCCAGACCTGCCTGTGTCAGCCACCGCCTGCAGCAGCCGATGGCTTCCTCTGTGTTTTGACCCAGCTGGTGGCCGTTTCCTTCAGCACCAACTACCTGACAGCCACAGCAGAAGCTCCTGCCTGGGCAAGTTGCTCCAGTACTGCTGGAGGGGCACCTCAAATAGAGATGTGTATGGTGAAATCCCAGCGGTGTGCCCCGGAGCATGGACCTCCTACCAGCCCCAGCTCTGCCCCCTTGCAAAGCAACAGCAGCAACCAGGGCTACGGAGATGGTCCTGTTCCCTGCCTGGCTCATAGTTTGTGTCCTTCCTGCCTGCACTGCCCAGAACCAGAGGTCTTGCTGTGGGCAGGGGGGTGGCAGGGGTGGTCTCACTGCCACATGATACCCATCACCCTTCTCCAGGGCTCTGATGTGCCTAATGATGAATTCCAAGGCCTTTGAGAAGGGATTATGTCTTCCAGAGACTAGAACAAAATATAATAAACTTAAAATAGCTGCTTCCTTATGGAATATACCAACAAGCCCTACTAAAAACCCAGCAGAGTGTAAATTTGCATAAATTTGCATACATCTCCATAATTTCCCCCTCACTCATCAGACCTGCTCCCATAATGAAGCGCTGCCTGACACTGCAGGCACACAATTCAGACACACGCCGGGCCACAGACACCGCCACTAACGAGGCCCCTTGGTGCCACTGCCACGACTCACGTTACACAGGCCAGCATGACTGTGCCCAGCCGGTGTGCTGTGCCTGCATCCCTCTGAGGGAACCCCGGCACAGCACCCTGTGCCTCTTTCCCCTTGTGCCACCAGAAGATGAGCTCTCCTGCCAAAGGAAATAACACGATAAACCCCCAGGTAAGTCCAAGAGGGTCTTAACTGTCAGCCTGGGTGCAGAGCTCAGGCATCAGTGGAGAGGATGGGGAGGAAAATGTTTTCCTTCAGACTGTGCCTTGTGCCAGCACCCAGGGAACGGGAGAGAGAGCCCCAAGAGGGACCCTGAGTAGAGACCCCCCAGCACTGAGCATGCTGCTGGAAAGCAAAATGATCTCCTTTTAAACCTAAATAATGGGTCCAAACCCTGAAAGCTCCAGGCTACATTTTTAAATGTTTGAGCACTGGATTTCCATCATGCACCAAGGGATGCACCCTTCAGCCTGCTGTGTACCATGGGCAAGTCCAGCATGGGGCTGGCTAAGGCACGGGGTGCTGAGTTAGACTCCAACTTCCCTACATATCACCGAAGACCCAAATCTCAATGTTGAACTGTCTAAAAATGACCGATACCTACAAAACAGTGTTTAAAAACCAGAAGCAACACCAGGAGGCCGTGCGTGCATGGCTGAGCCCTAATGGCGAAGATTTCCTTCTTCGGAACACTTTTATTCAGGTGGGATCTGCTTGTGGTTTGTATCTCCCCAAGAGCAATGTGAGGGGCTGGGAGGGCTGGAGAGGCAGTGGTGTCTCCATGGAGGTGGTGGATGCCTCAGCATGAGGTCATACCATCAGGTCTCTGTCTCATTTTCATCGTACAGAGGGTTGAGGTAGAAAACCGGGTGGTCTCTGTGAGCCATCTCCTGCGGTGTCTCCTCTCCATGGTCAGCTCTTGGTGGCTCCTGCAGCACCAAGGGAGGGAAAAGCAACTAATGGGAAAGGGAAGAAACACCCTTGCCAGGGAAGGAACCCTTGCCAAGTGCTCTGCACCCTGTGTTGCACCAGCACTGGCATGCAAGCAGGTCCTGGCTGGGGCCCTTCCACCTCCTGCCCACAGCCGGGAGCATCCCTGTCCCCAGGCACTGGACTCACCACATCAAACATGGGGTTGTCGAAGCCTTTCTCACTGCCTGGTGCAGGGGGTGCCAGCTCCTCCACTCTGTCCCAGAGTTGTGAAAGGTGCAGGGCAGGCAACCTGGGGAGAGACCTGGGCATCATTCACCCACATCCCCTCTGTTCCAGCAGCTCCCCTGGCTGAAAACCTCATCTTCAAGAGGTAGGTGGGAAAATATGTGGCAAAGTTTCAGGATGCCTTTGAAATGGGATGTTTGTTTCACAGGGAAAAGTTGCCATATCCAGCAGAAACCATTAAGCCTGGAGGTCTGGGACCTGCATGCTGGAGAGAAGTTTGTCAGAGGCAGACAGTGCTAGTACAAGCTTCACTTCAGAGCCACCGCTCTCCTCCCCCATGGCCTAAAATGAATTGCCACAAAGCCAACACCTGTTCCCACTGCAATCTCAACAAGCACTAATTGCTTTTATCATTACTTTTATCATGTTATCATTTTATCATCTTAATCACCATCACTACTTTTATTATTTTCATCATTACTCTTATCCTAAGGGTTCCAATTGCTGAGAATCATGCCCTGAACCAGGCTCCTGGGGCTCAGCGTGAGTCCACACACGTCACCACCGGTCCTGAAAGCCCACGAGTATTGAAACACTGCGACCACAGTCTCTATATATGTAATTGGAGGAGCAGTGCTATCTGCAGGGAAGCTGTGCCAGGCCCTTTTGGGTGGAAACAAGCTAAATTTGCTGTTTTGCTGATGGTCAGCTGCTCTGCTGCATGGAAACAGACTGCTTGCAGGCTCCCAGAGCCTCTGGTGTTATTTGCAGCATCCCTGCTGATGTCTGATGCCTCCATGATGCTCAGCAGCACTGCCTGAAAGGGCCCTGCCCCAGAGCCAGCCAGGGACATGCAGCAGGAGCGGGTCGGCTGGGGACATGGCCTGGGCTCAGGTTCAGCTCTGTTGCTTGTAGCTCCATGAACTTCCCTCCTGTTGCTGACACAGCTGGTTTCAAAGACCTGTCCAGTGTCCAAAGAAGTGTCAGTGGAAGACAAATCATTAAGTAAAGATTATGGGGCTGGGAGTTTTATTTAGAAATTAAATGAAAGTGCAGGTTTATTGCTAGGAAAGACCGTGTCAGCACGTGCTGACCAGCAGGACAAGCATCCCTGGCCACTGCCACAGCTCTGCAGGAAGAAAACACCAGCAGCAGAACTGGGAGGGAAGAAACAACCTGACTTGTGTGCCTGTGACTCCCCAGCCTGAGTAGTGGGGAGCTCAGCATCCCCTGACAGATATCGGCACACCTTCCCACCTCCTGGTTATAAACCACACAGGGTCCACCCTGCATGCCTGCCACTCAGCCCACGGTCTCCTGCACAAGGATGTCCAACAATACACCCTGCAACACCCTTCACATGAAGGTGGGTGCATGGGCGAGGAGCAGAGGTGGGTGCCCCAAGCGCCTGCTATGGGCACTCTTGGGACACCCTATTCACTGCCAGAGCCCGTCTCTAAGCTGTGATGGGGAAACGTGATGGAGAAGGGGCATTTCTGACCAGCTGCCAGCTGTGGTGCAGTCAGATGCCAGAATGGATGAGCCAGGGATGCTTCATAAACTGCGTTTGCTTTTGGATGCTGTCACTCCTCATGGCTACAAAGCTGCGGGATGAGTGTTTTGAATAGTTTGATGAATATCTATTTAGCAGCTGTCAGTTTCGGCCCTCCACCCCTGGCAGGGCTGCAAACTAATGGTTATAAGGAACAGATATCACCAGGCAGCATGACCAGGCTGCGCACACCTCCAACTGAGCTGCAGCAGCCCCGCTCCTGCCACAGCACACAGCATCACGCCAAGAGGCAGCCAAGAAGCCAAGTCTCCCAGCCATGGAGGAGACTGAAGAGTAGTCCAAGAGTACACAAGTGCCTTTCAGCTCACCTCTAATAAACCATGAGGAACAATGAGAGCAATGGTTTTAAACTAAAATAGTTTAAATTAGATTAGATATGAGGAAGAAGTTCTTCACTGTGAGGGTGGTGGATACTGGCACAGGTTGTCCAGAGAAGCTGTGACTGCCCATCCCCAGCAGTGTTCAAGGCCAGGCTGGATGGGGCTTTGAGCAACCTGGTCTAGTGGAAGCTGTCTCTGCCCATGGCAGGGGGTTGGAAGTAGACGATGTCTAAGGTTCCTTCCAACCGAAACCATTCTGTGATTCTACTAACCAGTAATGTTGGGTATAGCAGGCTGCCTGGCCATGCTACTGTGGGAGCTCTGGGCAGCACTGTGTGCCTCTGTGCTACCAGGCTGGCTGGAAGGACAGCCAGGGGCGACGGCTGCCACCAAGCAGAAGCCTGGCATTATGCTGCGGCAGAAGACTCATCCCTACCTTAGCTTTCCCTTTCTGTGGAGAAAGAGCATTCCTCCAAGGAACAGGAGACCGAAGAGTAGCGCCAGGACTGTCCCCATTGTGATCCTGCTCAATGCATGGCTCCCCACTTGCTCACTGAAAGCGTTGCCAGTGGCCACCTCCATTTTGCCACTTGAAATGCCGAGTGCTTCACCTGGGAAAGGGCAGGAAGAAACAGGGGTGAGGACTGGACAGGGCAATGCATCCCAACACCAACACACACACAAGGCAGGGGGAGCTTGCAGTTGGGTCTGGCACTGCTTGTCTGGTTGACCACCTTTCCCTGGGAACAGGATACACAGCTGGGTGGACTCAACTGGGATAAGCCCCTGTAGTTCTGCTACCCACACAGCAACCACCAGCTCTCCTGGCTGCCAGCTACATGCTTACCGGTGTCTGCCAGCCTACGTGGCTGCCTCCACATGCAACGCAATGTTCTGGCTGGAAAGCAGCTCTGCAGAGAGGGGTCCTAGCAGGCACCCAAGCTGACATGGCATGGAAGGACAACAGTATCCTTAGCTGCATGAGCAGGAGGGTTGCCAGCAGTTCAAGGGAGGTGACCCTTCCCCTCTGCTCTGCCCTGGAGCACACAGCTGGAGTGCTGAGCCAGGCAGTGACAGGGCAAGAAGCAATGGGCAAAACCCGAAATATGGTAAATTCAACTTAAATATAAGAAAAAAACTGGTTTACTGCAAAGGGGGACAACTGCAAGGACAATGCGAGGACAGCGGTGTTACCATGCTGTGCTATGTCCTCCATGATGTCTGCTGCCAGCTGCTCCACAGTGCTGCTGGTCTGCACTCCTGTTCCCTCATGGATCAGCACAATTTGGATGACAGGAGTGGAACTTCGGGGTATGACTCCCAGGAAGGTCTGTTCTTTTTGCACCTTGGATATGGCCATCTGCATGCCGGTGTACTTGGGCTTTTCAAAACACAAGGGGACACATAAAGCCCATGAGAGTGGTAGGCAGAAATTAGTCACCTCTACAGACACCCATGATGGATGCACCATCAAGGCACATCTATAAATCTTCATATGAGCCCCATCACAGAGCTGCCATCCCTGTTACCACAGTGCTGTTGTGTTTCCCAAATAAGAGGTTCATACCTCCCCTCCCTTCCAAGCTGTAAGCAGCACCCAGCACACAATGTTCTTCTGTGGAGGCAAGTGCATTGAGAAAGCAATTTCATGGAGCACACCCACTGAACCTGTATTAAGATGTGTGGCTGTAAGGAGGACAGGCAGCAGGCTTTCAGGTCAGGATCAATAGAGCAATACTTTGGTATTGATCCTCCCAGTGTATCTCAGAACACGCCTCCTCCTCCCAGCAGCTCCCAGCCAGGAGGAAGGATGTCATGCTGTGTCTGACAAGCAGCAGCATGGAGTGATGCCTTACGCATCTGAGCACTGCTCAGTGCCAGCTACCCACCCAGTGCTAGCCTACTGGGGAATGAAAAAGCAGCCCAGCACTGGGAGCCATCTCCCACAGGCCATGGGGTGCTCTGCTTCAGGTTTGCATGACTCTCCTGTGCTGACCTGTTATGTTACCTAGACTTGACCTCCCTGCTGGCTTCCTGTATTTTCTAGACCAGAGTTTCCAGTAAGCTCCCCTGCAGCCTTCCCCATCCAAATGGCAGCAGCGGTTCCTGTGCCGTGTTGAGAGGTGCATCATTGATGCGGGGCACAGTGGGGCAAGGGAGGCTGCAGGAGCCCCCATAGCGAGCTAGTACATCCAAGAGGCCAAATATGGGGCTGAGCCCTGCAGTGTGGTGGAGAGTCAGGCTGAGCCCTGTGAGTTGATGTGGCTGCATATACCCCCAGACAGCCCCCCAACACCGAGTCACCACCAAATGTGGCTGGTGGCTTGTGATTCCATTAGCCCCTCCCAGTCCAGCAGGCTGATGTACCTGGCTCAGCAAGGCTTGGATCAGTCTGTTCTGGTACTTCTGTAGGTCAAAATTAGGTGTGAAATCCAGGTTAATGGTGGCTCCTGCAGCCCCAAAACAAACAGACATGACATCGTCATCAAGACTGCGATTCAGCACTGCTACCCTAGCTTTGGAGGGGACACTTGCGCTGTCCGTACAGCTGCACTGCACAAATTGAGCTAAGTATTCTCCTTGGAAAAAATGCAACCAAGCGTTTGTTTAAGTACAAAATGCTCCTAAAGGCTTTAATGGGCTCTGCTTTTAGGAGCATGTTGGACAGAGAAACATATGGTGCCATTTTAATGAATGTGGTATGATATACCAAATGTGATACACCAAATATCCAAGTACAACTGGGCATGAAAAATTCTCCTTAGCAACCTTCCAGGTAAATAAATGTAGGAGTGCCCATTGCAGAGGGAACGCTGTCAATTTGCATGTTTCTACTATAAATGAAATGAAACAAACTTGCTGTTGAAAAGCTGACATTACGGTGACAAAGGTGCATTTTCTCTGAGTGCTTTCCACTGCATAGGCTCAGCAGAGCCCTATTAGCTTGACAAGCTGTGACATCCTGACGGGATAAACCGGAGGCAGGGACAAATGGCTGCACTCCAAAAAGGCTCCCAAAAGCCAGGCTGCTTCTTCAGAGAGATGCCTACAGATCCGATGTGTATGAGAGTTGTAGGAGCAGTGATTGATACAGCAGAACTCCAGCAGCACCCCCTGCACCCAGCTTTCCCCATGGAGCTAGGGAAAAGGCAGGGGGCAGGAACAGGGCCATGCCCCCCACTCACCGCAGATCGGGCAGCAGTGGCCAAGGGGCTGCAAAGGGCTCCGGCAGGCTAGCGCTGGGCACTGCCCTCCTGATGCCCTGAGCAGGGCTGCGCAGATGCGGTGGCCATCCTGGAGAAGAGCAGGGCAGCGTCAGTCCCTCATGCTGCAAGCCACGCTGGCACCCCCAAACTGCGACGGGAGGGCTCACCAGTGTGTTCCCGCAGGCACAGCCGGACTTGTCCATGCAGCCGGAACCCGTCACCTGCAGAGTGCCATTGCCGTGGAACTGCAGCGCGGCGGAGGGGCTCCGCAGGTACCTGGCCCAGGCCTCAGGGCTGCTCAGCTCCTGCATGGGGAGGAGCAGCAAAGCAGGTGAGTGTCACCAGCTGTCCCCACTGTGCAACTGGGCACCCAGTGACACATGTGACAGCCAGCTCCATCACAGGCAGTGAGTGCAGCAGGAAAATCCTGACATACACCCATTCAGGCTCCTCAACGGGGTCAAAGGAAGAACCCTCTTTCTTTAATTTAAAACCAAAGAAAAAGGCCACAGATAAATCATGATACAGCTGGGCTTTCTTGATATTTTGCTTTCCCTCATTCTGATGGCCCAGAGAATTCAGATTAGCAGCTGCTAATTGCTGGATCTGAGGTGCCTTCCTTCAATCTAGAAAGCATTTCAGTGGGCTTGGCATTAGCAAAGCTGAGCTGGACTGACCAGCTTTGTCCTACCAAGCCACTGGTAATTCCCTCACCCGCTGTGTTCCATAGGAGGCTTCTCCAGGCCCTGGCACAATAATAGCATTTCTCAAGCCCTGAGGTGAAAATAGGCCACACAGAGCAAGGAGTGCAAGAGATGGCTACAAAGGGACAAAGTGGCTTATAAGGTCATGTTTTAGGAAATACACTATAATCACAACAATAAAAAGCACCTTCTCCTTCCATGTCATTGCTCAGCAGCAGCCTCCTTCTGGGGGCACAGCCAGCTACAGTCCTTGTGGGGTGGCCGTAGGGGGATGATGTGCCTTTGGGCAGTACTCAGGCATTAGTGTGACCAGCATCACTCCAAGTACCCAAAAGCATCCACCTCTGCATCCCTTGGGCTACGTGTGCTCAAGGGGATACCCTGTCCAGACCCGCCTGCACTCACTTGGACCCCTACTGAGTTTATTAGTCAAAAAGCAGTTACCTCATGCCTGGCCCCAGAACGGCAGATCCCGGGCAGCACAGCAGCAGAAATAATAAATAACTTACGAAGTGTCTGCTGCATCTCTCCCTCCTGGAAGGAGCCTGTGTTTACTGCTGCAGTGCCTGTGATCTTTCACTCCTCTGACCTGCGAGGCACCGGGCTCATCGTGTGCCTGATCCCAGGGCTGAAGCACAGCAGGCTGCCAGTGTTTCTATAATTGTCCCTCCAATCAGTTAAAGACCAGCACTAAAGCAAAGCTGGGAGATGACTGCAGGGCCATGGGCCATGTTAAGGGTCAGGGCAGGATGGAGGTGTCTCTAGAGGATCCCTGCACAGTGGGGCTGCAGACATGTGCCTGAGAACAGAGCCGTCCCTGGGTGCTAGAGAAGATGCCATTTGGTGGTTGTTTGACCCGTGCATGCTGGCCTTTTTTTAATGTGGATAGTGAGACAGCCTGTACTCCTACACTGCAGGGAGGGAGGCATAACAAAACAGTAGAGGAAACACATTGAGACCATCCACAGCAGCAGCAGCCACCCATGAAGCTGCAGCACCCTGGGAGTGCCCCGTCTCCCTGCACAGTGCTGTGACTCCATCCCCAGCTGGCCCTTCATCTTCTGTGGCAAAGGGGCATCAAGCTGGCTTCTCATCACCCCCACATTACCTGGCCCATGAGAGAGATGCTGCGGAGATGAATCACTTGCTGCGATGAGTCGACGTTTACCCTGAAGGAGGTTTCAGGCTGGAAGATAACATCATCGTAGCGGCATGGGACACGTTCCTCATCCACAGAAAAGATGTGCCTGCTTGACTCGAGCTCCCCACTGGGGGACACAGCCTGCCACAGTGTGGGGTCGAACCACGTGTGGTGCTCGGTATCAGAAAACCTCACTGTTGCACCTGGAAAAGCAACAGGAAAGGCCGAGCATGACCCAGACCCAAATTGCAGCCCAAATGGATGCACTTAGGCTGGTACAACCGGGCACTGTTTGGCCTGAAGCAGAGGAGCTCATGCTGCAGGCAGGGAGAGAAGGGCTGGCTCTGGCACTGCCCTCCCAGGCAGCTGCCATGAGCACTTCCCAGGGCTTGGCAAAACTTCCCAGCACTCAAGACTGGTGTCTCAGCAGCTCAGCTCAGACACCTTTGCTCCCCTTCGTTAAAGCTCACCATTATGGCTAGAGAGGAAAACGGCTGCCCAAATGTTGAATAACAGCTAAACTGGATAAAAATGGATATGATAATTCATGTCCCAGTTTCCAAGCAGCCTGTCAGGCCCACAGAAATGTGACTAACCCTCTTCCCTGCAGCAGGTAACCCCAAAACCAGTGCCCCATTTAACCATCAATTATTTAATCATTAACCATTTCCCTTCTGGTCACAGCATCATCATGCAGTTCCCTGCTTCCTCCTCACCCTCCCCGAACAGCTGAATCTTTACCAGTTCAGTTAGCATGCGGGTGTTTATTGACTGAATTACTTGTGTTCATTTTAAAAGCATGCTTCAAAAAAAATCCATTTGAGAAAGTTGCCCCAAAAATGCCTGCTGGTTTCAAGGGAGCAGCACATATGTGGTCAGCAGGAAAAGTGCAGATGCCAGGAGCATCCCTGATGAGGACAACAGACCCAAAGGATTTCAGAGTGGCTCCAGGCAGCCTGATGCTATAGTCCTTCCTCTGGGCAAACCTGTTTGGGCTTTTTCTCTCTTTTTCCTCTTTTTTTGCCAGTCAGGGCACAGCCACTCTGATTGGACTTTCCCTTTCCTGCAGCTGAACTAAAAAGATACTTGCCAATGAAAGCATTAGTTAGCTCATAAATACCTGAGGCACATCTCTCTAGCAAACAGTTTTCAGACTAATAATAGGCACCAATGAAACAAACCTGCTGCCTCAGTCACAGCAAACATGGGCTGGAGGCTAAGAGGGGAGGGAAGGATGCGCTCATGCCAAAATGCCTGTGGGCACTGGGCCAAAGGTCTGCTTGCTGTGATGCTGTGGTTCAGCTCACTTGAGTGCAACGCCTAACCAGTTTTCTTTGGAAGTACCATGGCAAAGAAAATGAGGGCTTTGATGTGGCTACATGCTTAATAGTCTGGGTAACATACAAACAACATTGCCTCTCTGCTACAACTTCAAAGGCTTGCCTAGTATAATTACTTTTTTAGAAGACAGGTGATCCAGCAGGAAAAGATCTGATGTGAGGGAGGTCATCAAAGAAAAGGTAGGTACTGGAAGAGGAACAATTCACTTTGCTCTGAGGTGGGACAGCAAAGACCTTTGTGAAAGGGTTTGGGCTGAATCTGTGTGATTAATCACAGGCTCAGGGGTGACTGGGCTGGGCACAAAATACCTGAGTCACAGCCTGGATCCCAGCTGCCATCAAAAGCTGCGAATCCTGCACCAGCTGCCAGCAGGAGCTCTCCATTCAGGGGCAGGTACTAGACAAAGAGATTCAGAGTATTACTGTGTGGTCCCGCTGCCAGCCACCCAGGCTTGTAATCAAATAACAGTGCTAATTGTTAGGCTGCCTATTACACTTGCTGTCTCTGAGGCACTTTACAGTCATTAGGAGTTACCCTCACCATGTCCCACGCTTATGGGAAAGTATCAGCTCCTGTTTTAACATGTGGGGATGCTGCAACAGGGAGAGGCAGTTTGACATAATCTTCCGGTAACACAGAAAAGCATAAAGCATTGAGGGAAGCAAGAACAGGGAAAAAACAAACTAAGCTCTTTTGACGGCTCCTTCCCCTTGCACACACTCCCAGCAGCTCAGGAATGACTTTATAACTTGGTATACCATGAAAAACCCAACCTTACCTTGCAAGTGCCCAGGGACCCTCTTGCTTAACGGGTTCCCACCTCTGAGGGCTGCACTTGTCCCAGAGAAAACAACTCAGGGGCCCAAGCAATGCTTGGTGAGGTGTCAGCTATGGGTTTGCACTTGGCGTGAGCTAATTAAAACACAGTGGCATTTGACACAGACTGCCATAGCAAGACTCTCTCCTTGTTGGGTAAGTCATTACCAGCAGGTAGTCAGGGTCACCACACTTGCCTGGCTTCAGCCTGCCCAACCTTCTGCTCAGGGGCACAAGGACGAACCTCAACAGGCACAGCTCTGCCATGGGACCTCTTTCAACAAGTTGCTATGGCCATCCCAGTCAGCAGCCAGCACTATCAACCCCAGGGCAGGCCTTGGTAATTAACTGTCAGGGGTCTCGTTCACAGCACAATGGGTTATTCAGCCCAGCCCATCTTATTTTACATTTACAAATGGCCAGAGAGAAAGTCAGGTTTTATCCCAATACTTTTGTTGTGTTTTAACCCCAATTGGCAGTAAGCACCACACAGCCGCTCACTCATTCTTCCCTCAGCCCCTAGTAGGATGGGGGAAGAACTGAAGAAAAGTAAACCCCATGGGTTGATAACTACAGTTCCATAATAACAATAGCAATAATAATAATACAGGAAAGAGAGAGAGGAATAAAACCCAAGAAAGACAAGTGATGTACAATACAATTCCTCCCCACCCGCTGACTGATGCCCAGCCTGACCCTGAGCAGGGATTGGTGGCTCCTAGCCAACGCCCCCAGTTTCTATACTGACCATGATGTTCTGTGGTATGGAATATCCCTTTGGCTGGTTTGGGTCAGCTGCCCTTGTTATGCTACCTCCCGGCTCCTTGTGCCCATCCTCACTGGCAGAGCATTGGAAACTGACAAGCCCTTGATTTGGACTAAGCGCTATTTAGCAACAACTAAAACATCAGTGTGTTATCAACATTACTCTCATACTAAATCTAAAACACAGCACTGTACCAGCAACTAAGAAAAAATTAACTCCATCCCAGGCAAAATCAGAATAATTTTCCCATGTCAAAGAGTGAGTGATGTTCATGGCTCCCTTCTCCTCTAACTCAGTCTATCCAGGGTTTTCACATCACTCCCCAGGCAGCAGCTGGAAGCCCTCCAGGGCTGCATTTTGCTGATGCATTGGGTCCTGTGCGCAGGCAGAAGCACGTTAGATGGGATTTTAAGGTTTCATCTACTTAATTGGTCTTTAAATATGCATGTGGGTTAGAGAAAGCAGGACTTAAGAATGACTGCTGCCAGTGGCTGCAATAGCTCTCTGTCCTTGGGGCACTTTGTCCCACACAGGGACTGCCTTGGCAGGAGATGGACATGGCAAAAGGCTACTGACCCCCAAGCTGTAGGCAGCTCTTGAGAAGTTTAGTGCCTTGGTGGTGTGGTGCTTTGAAGGCCATAGCCCAGCTCCACTCTTGGTTCAGGAACTGGGAGACAGGGTAGAGAGCTGAAGGCAGCTGCCACCAAGAAGAGGCCTGCAGTGCTCCTGTGCTCCATCTGCTTCAGACCCAGCAATGTTGTATGCTGGGCTGAGGTCTGAACGATGTCTGCCACAAGGGTATGGAGTCTCCCCACCAGCCTATGAGACCACAGCGTGTGTCACGCCTAACTGGAGACCCTGCCATCATGTTCTTTGCAATTCTGTCACTCAAGTAAAGCCAATTTCTCCAATACTGAAGCACTGACAAAGGCTGAAAGATCTGCCAGGATACAAATGGCAACGTGACCTTTAGCTGCACATACAAAAGCCGTTTCTAGTGACGTTTTGATGCTCAGGACTTGTCTTGTTTGAGCTGGGCAAGGTCTACGCTACCTGCTTCTTTCACAGAGCGCTTCACAAGTGCCCTGGCTTGTTTTCCTGTGAACCCACACAGGAATGGGTGGTGGGACACTTTGGAGCAGTCAGCTAACGCCTCTACCCAGGGCAGGTACCAACAGCACTGCCAGCCACATGCCTTCTCCCGAACCTGCTGGGCCATTTCACTCACTGCTGGCTCCTGCTCAGTGTGCAGGTTGCCACCCTGCAGCCTGCTGTGCACGATGGGGCCAAGCAGGGAAGGTAGCCAGCTGCCTGCTGGGGTCCAGCTGAGAAGATGAGGGTGGGGTTTTGGATGGGATGCAGTAGATCGTGTCACTAGTGCTGGGTACCAGCTTTTCACAGCAGTCACCTGTGAGCACTCAGGCCTGTAGCTGTAAGGATCTCTGGGTGGAGGAAATAAAACATCAGACAGCAACTGCTGGTGATGGAGATGGGTGACAGAGCAGGGACATGACTGGCTGGCCTCTGCTTGCTTTCCCAAGCTGCAGAAGTTGGCATTTGTGAGTATTGTGGCTGGATCAAGACCACTAGATGGAGAAGCCCCTGCTTTCATACTTGCCTTAAAGAGACTGACAGCTCTTTCCCTGCAGTTACCAAACACTTTGATTACAGCTGTGGGTCAGAGTGTCCTGAACGCCCTACGGTGGCCATGCAGGACACAATGAACTTTCCTGTCCATGGGGTTGTTCATTTAGATCTTCACGAATTAACTAGAATGAAAGAAAAAAGCTACAGAGACAACACTTAGACAAGTATGTGCCTAGATTTGTAAGCTGCATCACTCACATAGCTCCAGGGAGCAATGCACAAGCATCATGTGCATGCATTACGCACATAGCGAAGCACGGAAAACCTGGTAAGGATTCGCACAGAATGGTTGAGTTCAGAATGGCAAGATCAAGAGCTGAGGCAGGCTTGCTTGGTTACAGATACCCAAGTGCACACACAGATGCACAGATGCTGGTCCAACAATCAACTGAGGTTGCATCCTCCTGTGCCTGGGAGGGCCCAGCTGAACAGGCTCTGGGATGGGTGCAGAGCAGGCACAGGGTCAGCAGTGCGTGGCCCCAATCCTGCCCATGGGCAGAGGTGTGTGAAAACACTCGTGCTGAATCCACCCCATGCCTGCAGCTCCTGTGCAGGGCTCCGAGACACTGGCCTCTGGGCTCCCTGGAGAAGATGAAGCTTCTCCAGCTATCACTGGAGATCTCCCTCCACCACCAAGGCCAAAATCTCAGGCTGGCTGAACTTCCCAAGCCCAGAGGAAGCTGACCACATGAGTGTGAGCGTGAGGGAAATAAGGGTCCCATAGCACATGTGTTGTCCCAGCTGCTGACCTCTCCACACTCTGGGACTGCCCAAACGCTGTTACCACCAGCCCCGGAATTAAAATGCAACACAATGCAATGCAAGCTGGGGGATGGAGTCACCTCATCTCCACAGACACAAAGTGCAAGAAGAGTCCTGTACTACTCCATAGCAGTAATTTCTGAAGCTGGCCCCTGCAGCTACGGCTCCCGGCCCACCAAGGCAGAAGTATTGCGCATCCATGACCAGCACCACCACTGGGAAGCATTTCAGAAGTGGCTCTGTCATCCTGTGGATCTTAGTTTGGAGCTTGCCCTTTCTTTTTGCCTACCGTAAGTTAAGCATCTCAGCTTTGCTGCAGAGGACAAATGGAGACTCTGGTTGGGCAGTGGCTTTCTGCATTTGGGAGTTTAGTATAGAAATTGCATAAAAGCTGGGCCACTTTCCAAGTACATTTTGAACTGAGCAATGACATGTACCAAAGGACCCGAGCCAAAACACTGGCAGTTTCATCTGCGTTCTCTTGCTCCTGCCAACCTCAAGGGCCATTAATACAGTGAGCTTAGAATCCCATTAGTCATTTCCCATCCCTGATACTGGTAACTGACTTATCTCCTCAGTCATCATTATCAAGTGTAATGACAACTGAAACAGTCTAATTCTTCTCATCAAAGTCAACAAAAGAGGAAAGACCCCATGTGGCTTTGAACATAGAATCACCACATTTACAACCGCAGTGTTGGACCACTGAGAAAATATCCCACAGCCCCAATGAGTAAGTGAAAACGAAACTAACCTCTGAAATGCAGAAGGAAAAATAAACCTGAGAGGCGGCTTTTGAAGTGGGTGGCTTTGAACCAGCCTCCAGCACATCCCAGCTCTTCTCAATTCATAAGCACCAGGCTGAGATGATTGACAGCAGCAGCGTGACCGGCATGTCATTGTCAACAGAGCAGGAAAAAATGCAGCACTTCTGCCTTCAACTCAGGTGAGCGATGCTGGTGATTGCAGCCAGCTCTTCCCCAAGCCTTGTTTTAATTCACAGCACAAATGCATCTGAATTTCTTGCTTGGCTGAGACAGTGCCACCATCCCTATCACACAAAGCCAAGCCTGACCATGTGTGCTAGGCTCTGCAGCGCTGCACCCATGGGTGCACCAGCAAGCCAGTCAGTAGCACTGGAGCTGCACAGGGCTCCTGGGTACATCCCATCACCTGGCACCCAGCCGGGGAGCAGCTTCACAGCTGGGGCCAGTGACTCGCCATCAAAAACATCACTGGGGTAGGATGCAGGGGGGTATATCTCCAACACGGAGCACTGTAACCCACCACAGTCATTATGTGTAGGGAAAAGGGTTTCTGTATCACCTCTCCCAGCCCTGCTTTGCTGGGGCAGCGCAGCCCGCAGGCGGCACCCGGGGCAGCAGGCAGGAAGGCAGCAGTGCCTGTTGCTGCCCACGAGGGGGAATAGTGGGGGTTTTCCCAATGCCCATTTGGGCCAGGGGGAAGCTGAGCACAGCTGGGCTTGTGGGCCCTTGAGTGGGATCCAGTTGCTGGCTGGAGGCTCCAGGCCAGATGCATCCACAGGTGAATCCTGCTGATGGCTCTGGAGTGTTGACAGGGGTTCGCTCGCTGCAGGGTTTCTTGGGTTCATTAGTGGGGATTCACTTGCTAGCTTCCCTGCCCAGGTGAAGCTCCCACCTGCACCCTCAGGCCAGCACCCTTCCCCTCAGCCACATGCACCACCCCACACTCCCAAACTGGTGCCAGATCCTGTCTGTCCCTGCCATGGTCCCCGATCCTGCAGCAGCTATCCCAGATCCTCCACCAGAGGGGCCAGCAGGGTAAAATGACCTGCAGCCACCCCAAGACCTCTGGGAGAGCTGAGGAGAGCAACCTGTTGCTCAACAAGGACCTTGCTGCTACAAGAACCCCTTGCCCAGGCGTATGCTCCCATGAAGAGTGGGGCTTTAGCATCCAAGGACACCAGGCAAGAAACACAGTTTTTATCCCCACGAAATCATGCTCAGGCAGGGTAGCACAGTGTGGAGCAGGGCACAGAAGCTACTGCTCCTCTCTGCAGGACTCACTGTTGGTGGGCAGAAGATGCACAACAGCCCTGCTGTGCTCGCAGCAGTAATTCACCCCTCTGCTTTCACCAGCCAGAGGAGGCAGGAGCCCAGTCAGAGGAGCACTGCGCAGTCAGGCCACCATCATTTCAACATCATCCCCTCTGCACTAACAAGGTGCTTGGCCGCTGTGCCCTGCATCCCCTCCTGCAAGGCAGGGTCCTCCAGCAGCAGTGCAGCCACGCTCTCATTAACACAGGAACTGGTTCCCCTGACACGTCTGCTCATCACATTTTACGTTGTATTTTGGGGCATAGGCTCCCCACATTACCTGCCCATGCTGGCCTTGCCACCATGTCCTCTGGCACAGAGGTGGCCTGACACATCAGGTTCCCTGTCCATCCCTACAAACCCCCTCCTGGTCATCCTCCATCAGTACTGGCTGGCACACCCCCTGCCAAACCACCCTGCAGACAGCAATAGAAACTATGGAGGGGATAAAAAAGGGAAGGGTCTCAAAAGGCCATTAATTTGATTGCAGACTCCAGTGCCCACTTCCAGATGCGAAGCCAAACAGGTCCCAGCAGAGTGCAGAAATCAGGTGTCCCTGGGAAATGTGGGACATTGGGACCCCCTCAGAAAGCGCTTCAAGGTAAACCAGCCCAAGACACTTGAGTTACAGATGCAGAAGGCACACACAGGCTTAAAGCCATTTGTCAAATCTACAGCAGGTTAGTTCAGCTCAGTTTCCCGAACTTCCCCCAGCAGACAAGGTCAGAAAGAGCTGTAAAGTGGTTTGAAATGTGGGCAGGGGAGCAGCCCAGCAAGACCTGCCCCAGCATCCACCCCAGTCCAGGATGCTGGCAAGCTGCTCCACTCATCACAGGCTTTAACAACTCCTCCTGCTGGAAACTAGCCTGCAAGGAGCACATAAAAGGAGGGAGGTGGCTGTAAAGGGCTGTTTTACCATGCTCATTTCCTAGGGCAAACCTTCAGCAGGTACACTGCCAGAGGAAAGCCTGCAGGATTCAGGCTTGTAATTATGTGCTGGTACACACATGCACTCCAGTGAAATATTTTACCTTCTTCTCAGAAGAAGGAAATAATTCTTTTTCTGGGTGTCTCATTACCCTGCAGCTTGGGAAGCAAGGGGAGGAAACGTCGGTGCCTGGGACCAGCACACACTATGGCAATTCATTAGAGTCTGCGCCCCTGGAGAGCAACTGGCATTTCAAGATCAATCTCTGCCAGGAACCAAGCAGGAGCATCCTGCAGCAAATCTGAGTACATTCTGCTCTTGCAATTAAGCAGCTAAAAATATAATGCTGGGCAATGTGTCCCTGGTTAGACCCCACGGTCTGCACACTCCTGACTCAGCCTTTGCAGCCCCTCACCACGCAAAGAGAGCTATGGGCAGCTGCCGGCACCATGGCAAGGCTCGGTGATGAGGCAGAGCTGGAAAGGTGACATGGGTGCTGGTGAACAACCGTGGCCAGTGCCCTGACCCTGGCACCGCAGGGTTCAAGTGAGGCTGCTCTGCCATGTGGTTAAACCTGACTCCCGTCACCCCAAAAATAGCAGGTGGCATCATCCATCCCTGGCCCGTGCTGCAGTGCTGGCTGGCTCGGAAACAAACTGCACCAGGGCTGGGGTTATCAGGGCAAACACCAGGCTGGGACCACAGCTGTGCCCTGGCCTGGCTCCCTTTGCAAGTGCAGCCATAGCCAGACTCAGAGGACCTCTTCTCCCTCAGGAGGGAGACAAGAGAAGCCAAAGCCCACCTTGCTCTGAAGAACCCACACCAGGCACTGCCACCCTGAGCACCTCCATCTTTTTTGTGGATTTACCTCTGAAAGCTAGTTAAATAGTGATCTGCATCTTTAGGCAGCTAAATACCATAGAAAATCCAACCTAATCACAACAGTTGTGCTTCAAAGTCACTTAAGCTGGATTTGGATTTAGAGTGTGGCTGAATTAGGGATCCATTTGAAACTTCAGACCAAATAACCACTGAACTGGGCAATAAATGGGTTTTCTCCAGGCAGGGAGGTGGGCTGTGTGCCCCAACAACCCCAGCCTCCTCCCAGCAAAGCAGCCCCCAGCATCTGGCTGGTGCTCAGATGGGACGAACGGGGAAAGGGAGCTGAAAGGCTCACCATACAGAAGCATTTCCTTTAGTATCAATGTCTGGGGGGCTGATGGTGGCACATGAGGACCCCTTGGCACCCCAGGCCTCACTACACTCAGCTGGGGAGTTAGGATGGGAGGTCTCACACTGCCCCTATGACAGCAGGGCACTGTCTCCAAGCACTTGCCCCTCTGCACCCACTGCAGTGGCACCATCCTCATGCAAGTCAATGAGGACCCAGACCCTTCCCCGGTCATGAATTTCTTCCTGCGCTACTACAGCAAGCAACGCTGTCTCTTTTTTTCAGTCAAAGGCTGTATAGGATCTCCATGGTGACTCCAAAGCTTAATGTATTCCTGCTGATTTAAGTGATTAATGCTCCAGCGCGGCACGGCTGGCAGCCAAACAGGTGCAGCCCAGCCTCTCTGCAAAAAGCCTCACAACCAATTCATTGTCTAAGCAGCCGGTTGCTGAATTTCCTGCCATCCCAAGCAGCAGGCCAGCTCAGGTGCTGGGTTTCATTCCTTTTTCATCCCTAACCTTGGCAGTCCCTGCATCACCAGGTGACAACAGAGCACTGCAGTGCACAGGAGGGAGGCAGCTGAGCTGAAATTAAGAAGAAATATTAGCCACCATGCTAGGAAACTTGCTGGGTCAGTCCATCACAAACTGCTGGGGTGGTGATGCTCCGAAGGAAGGTGTGAGCTGAGGCATGGGTTATAGCCTGGGACAGGCTTGCTTGCTCACAGTTCAGTGGGAGTCCCTGGCTGGAGGGGATCTGTGCTGTGTTCTCACAGCCAGTGCTGCTGCTGTGATTTATTCCTACCCTAGGGGAGCAGAGGGTCCTCAGGAACTCCTATGAGGACTGCTGGACCTTCTGACTGGGATGAGTTGGGGCCACTCCAGTACCCTGACCATCACTCAAACCCATGATGAGCGGAGCAGCTGGTGGATGGGTGGCACAGCTACGCATGTTACTAGCTGTGCAAAGGTTGTGTGGCACTTCCCTCTCCCTTGGCAGTAGCAAGGCTGCTCGGCTTGGGTTTTTAGTTTGGATGTGAAAGGCTCATGCCATAATGAGTGACGCTGCTCTGCAATTACGCACTTTTCAGGCCTCTGATGAAAGTACTTTAGAAATATTATACATTCATCTGTAAGTAGAATAAAATCTACTGAAGTGATATTTTGCTCTTTTCTTCTCTGGGTAAATTCCACATCATTTATTACATTATATTTGTACATATTTCCCCAGTACATTCTTTCCTTCAAAAATTCATATTTAAAATGCCATATAAATAAAGTAACTCCTGCAAATATTTGTAGAGGGATTAAATGTAGCACATGGCATTATTAAAGCATCAAAACTATTAGTGGTATAGACAGCCTGAACAAATTACACTGCATGAATTTCAAGGGATTGTTCAGATTTAATGGCCTGTAAAAGAGCAAAGCCACCCTAAAACTGAGAGAGAAAACTTGGCCACAAGTTCATCCTGTCCAGGGAAGGAGGTTTTGCAAATGAGATCCAAGCCATTCTGTGCCTTCCCAGTGCTGGGATGGGGCTCACTGGTGACCTGTCCCGTGCTGCCGTGCTGGGGCAGCGGGTTTGCTTTTCTCTTTAATTCCTCCCTGATAAATTTGACTCTCTAAACCATGAGGAACAACACCCTCAAGATTTCATTGCTCCAGGCAGGGCTCCTCTTCTGCGGGGACACTCAGTTGCTCAGAAACCCCTCAGAGACAAGACCCCCCATTCTCATCTCACTCAACACCTGCATTTCAGTAGGGTGCCAGGCCTGCCCTGCCTCAGCCAGGCAAATAATGCTGCAGAAGAATATAAACCCCAATGGCTCTTGAAAGAAAATTTCTCAAGCAACATTGTGGGATTCCCCAGAACAGCTTGTTTCCAGTTCAAGATATTTTCACATCAGCTTCACTAAGCCTCTGCCTGGGGGTACTACCTGCTCCATTGTGGCAGTGCCATGGCTTGGTGCTCCTTAGCAAACTACTGCCAAGGTCTCAGTCCCACAAAGGGTGTTTTGCATGCCACCCAGCTAGCAGCACTCCAGCACCAGCCCTGCCCTCACCCGCTGTCCCAGCAACACCACACGTGACCTTACCATGTCTGTCAGTGTGTGGGGAGACCTCACAAACACCGAGACGACCTGTACGAAAAGCAAAAATTAAAGAGGGCTTTTCTAATGCTTGCTAGTGTTTTGCAAAAAATAAATTAACCTCGAAACAATATTAAAAAAGAAATATTAAATAATAATGCTATTTCTTATCCTATTAAAATATTAAACTAAATTAAAATAAAAAAAAAATTAATAAGTAAGTTAAAATAACCCATTACCTTGTTCTTCTCAAAATGAACTACATTGCTGGCACAGGGGACTCTGCCTTTATCCCAGTTGGAGGCGGTTTCAAAATTGGTGTTGGGGATCCACTGCTTGTACACGGCGGTGGCAGCAGCTGGGAGAAGCAGGGAAACCAGTGTAACCCAGTCCACAGAAGGCACTAGGAGCTCCCTGCAGGACGCACTATGGGACAGCTTGACCTTTTGGGTCCAGATTTGGGGATTTCCCACCCAGGAGCAGCCTCTGTGTGTTCCCAGCTGAGAAGTCTCAGCCCTCCTCTGCACAGGGGATTTCTCTGGCTGAGTGATAGGTTTTTCCCACCCAGGTGAGAACAGGAATAAGGGACAAACATTTGGCAAGCAGAGAGAAGGCAGGAAGGGTTTGGGCAGTGGGCAAGAATAACATACACCTGGTGCCTAAGCATTCGCTGTGGTGGGCTTTGCTGCCACACAGGGTAACCAAATGTGCAGAAACACCTTGGCCTTGGTGTTTCAAGAAGGGACAGAGTGGGCATGAAGAGCCAGCAAGGACCAAGAGAGGAGACCATTTGCTATGGGATGTGTAGCACAAAACATGGGCTGGATTTATGTGTTCGGGGCTGGATCAGGAGGATTCAATGGTGACCTGCAGGCTGAAGCAGTGGCAGGTTGGGAAATAGAGGTCTTCCTCATGGGGCTTGCCAGGACAGCAGTGACCCTGCCCATGGGTCACTGCAGGTTTGAGCCCACTGGCCGAGGACAGGACATGGTTTTCACCCTGACCTGCTCTGTTTGCATGAGCACAGCGGAGCCACATGCCCCCTGGCCTGACACTGCCCAGGCTGAAGATGCACTTCCCCCTGAAGATGAATCTCTAGCAGCCTGAATTAAATGGCTTTGGGCAAGTGATGTATGAGACATGAAAGAGGAAACAAAACGAAACCCAAAACCGAAACTAAAAAACCTTCACTTTTAACATGGATCGTCTTTTCTTTAGGAGAACACCCACACCCACCCCCACCCCCCCCCAAACTGCAGATACATAAAAGCCAGTGGTGGAGAGGACTGGGCAGTGGAGTCAGACTTGGTGCTGGAGGTTAGTGGAGAGCAGGGCAGGAGGGGGAACTGACTGACTCTGGCTGATGGAGGGGGTTGCACTGCAGAAGCCTGGGCCCTGCTTGCTGAAATGATAGGGACGGATGTGACTGGTTGCATTACCTAGGCTCTGCAGAGGCTACTTAGTGCAACCCACATACACAATGATCACCCTGGGGACTAATCTGCCCTGTCTGACTCTGCCAGGGGTTCCACCAGGACTATATGCTGTAGGTAGCCATATCCCAGTGAAAAGGAAATGATGTATTTTTAACCAGAATGAAAGTCCTAATACAGGAATAGGGGCTGAAGCCTGGCTGCAACGTGCAGAGGGGTTCCCCAGCTGCCTGAATGAGCCCTCGGGCAGAGCAAACACCCCCCTACACTGTATCCACTTTAAAACCCATGGAGAGAGAAAAATACTGTGAAGTGATAAGAGCAGGACCAAAGCAGCTGCCTGCAGTGTTGTGGGCACAAACACTTCGCTGGCTTAGAGTTGAAAAGAGCTTAAGAAAGGATGAAGAGCCCAGATAGTAATTGCAAGTTGTTCTCCCTGCTGGCTGACCTGCATCCCTCCCATCCTGGGAAGCCAGAGAACAGAGAGGGTAAAGCTCCAGCCGGGCCCCACTGCACACATGCCTCATGTTCCCACAGCCTCAAGGTGTTGTGTCAACTGAGCTCATGCCACCCCACCAGACAGCATTGCCATCTCCTCCAGCCAAGGGCTCAGGAGCCATGGAGGTTAATCTCTCATTGCAAATCCTTTTCCCCCATGTAGCTGCACTGATGCATTACTCCACATTTCCAGTCCTCCACAGACCTGAAATATCATCGTGTTATTTAATCAGCCTTGCCTCCAGAGCAGCACAGTCCTTGAACATCAAAGCAACATGCATATTCAACAGAGAGCGTGTCCTGCAGAACAGAGCTGCTTGCTTTAAATCAGAGCAAGAAAACCCGAGCTGTGGAGGTGCAGCAGGCATAAATCAGTAACCCCAGCCTCATTCCCTTTCTGTTGGTTGGAAGTACCTCTTCCTGTTCTCATTACAGATATGCCTGAAGCAGCAGCACCTCCAGCTGTGCTCCAAACCAGGCATGCCAAAAGCACACCCAACATGGAGAAGTCACTCAGTGGTCACCCCTGCTCACCATGGCGGTCAGGCCCTGGCATACTCACCAAGAAGCTGCAGGACGCCCAGGAGGAAGCACAGCCGCCTCATGCTGCAGCAGGCCGCCAGCCCTCACCTCCACTGCCCCTGCCCTGCAGGACCTTGGACCCTGCCCACCCTGGGCACGTGATAGGCTCGGCCTGGAGGAGGCTGCAGGGAGAAGGGAGCAGACGAGTAGAGGCAGGATTGCCCCGGCACCGGCCAGAGCCTTGCTCAGCTCCAGAGGCTGGCTTGATTTCAGCTCCCTTCCCGAGCTCCTCGCTTCCTCCGCATCCATGGGAATTGCTGCTGGAGAAGGAAGCGAGGAGGTGAGAGCCACGGTCCCCCTGGTGCTCAAGGGACCTTGCCATCCGCCCTCCTCCACCCGTCTGTGTCCTGCTGACGGATAGTGAGAGCGAACACAGGGAGCGCACAGCTGTGCCGCCCTCCCCGTAGAGCATCGGCTACGTCGTAACGACTACTAATGGTCCCAGTGCACGTTCAGTCAGCTCGCTGGGAAGGGAGCAGCTCCCGCTGCTGACTCCTGACTGTACTTTGGCCCCAGCTGATGTGTTCCTTACCCAGCGCACGCCGCGGCAGCCCCATGCTGCTGTTGTTGGGGCTGCCGGGGGCCAAAGGGAGCAGCCAGCTGCAGCACCCGCTCACGTCTGCGGGAGGAGGAGGAGGAGGAGGAAGGACTCCACCATCCCTGGCCTCTAGCACAGCATAGAGGAGTGCTGCGTGCAGGTCCAGGCCCATGTCTTTAGGAGGGTGTGTTAGGAACAGAGGAGAACATGTACATCCTGGGAACGGGATAGCATGAAGGTGGTGGCAGAGGCCCATGCCACTGGGAGAGCTAGGGGGCTCAGCATCCCTCTAACTAACAAGGACCCTTCATTACACGTTGGTACAAGCAGGGTGAGAGCAGATTTGTGAATGCAGGAATTTACAGGAGACTGAAGAAGTGCTTGGAAGGAGCATCAGTGGGGAGGGGTCACAAGCCACAAGAAGTTCTGACCTGACACCAGCAAGGATCCAGGAGCACCGGAGGAGGAACTGGCCAACCCCACCTGTCATGCTCCCACCGCTTCCCAGCTTCCAACTGGGCAGACTGGGGGAGAGTCTCTCCTTTTCATATCCTTAACCCACTTGCTGCCATTTCCCACCTCTGTTGCAAGCGCAGGAGTGAGAAGAGCAGCTCGGGGTGACACCCTGTGCCCTGTGAAGGAACATGGAGGTGTTCCTGCCTGGAGCTCTGTTCCCAGAGGTTTCACGAGTGTGACCCATGAATTGCCAAGGGGAAAAGCTCCTGAGCAGCAGCTCTCAGCCTGGGCATCAGCCAAAACACAATCAGTGGTTTCTGCACAGGGAGCTGGACGTCAAGAAATGTCCTTGAGGTGAAGGGCTCCCACACTGCCATCACCACTCACAGATCTCTCGCAGGGTGAATGCTGGCTGCAATGAGATGCCCTGAATTTTAACAGAGCAGGGAAAAATCTAAACGGTGGATACTCAGCACTAACAGTTCAGAGAAAGGGCTGCCGTGTGCAGAGGGCAGGGGGCACGCTATTCCACAGCCTCAGCACCCCACAGCACAGCCGGGGCACGCAGGAGGGGAGAAACCATTCATGGGACTCTGTGCAGAGATCACTGCTGCGGCCCCTCAAAACTGATGTTTCAGGGGGGCTCCACACTTTTGTTTTTACTCTCTGTACCACACTGCTGCTGCTTCTCAGTGCTGCTTGTCTCAGCTGCTCAGCAGCTCCAGTCCCAACAAAGCTGATACTTGTTTAAGCAGGCCAGGTTTCACTTGACAAGCAGGCAGAGGTCTGAAATACCCAATCTGCCCTGTGTTCATCAAAGGGCCTGTGAAATCCTGTCAGTGGATGGACAGTCCCTTTTCCCCCTACTCTAGCAGTAGGGTAGGACAGAGCAGGGCAACTATAGCAAACCCAGCAAAACCTGTGTTACTGGAGACAACTCTTCACTGCACTGCTACTGCTGGGAGCAAGGAGACAGAATAAACCAGCCTTTGCTGTGGGTCTCTCCCTGGGGCCAGAGTATGCTCCTCTCTCACCCAGCTTTTGTCACTGATGCTGCTGTGCCCAGGACCAGGCAGGCACAATGGAACGTGCATGGGAGTGGAATTTGGATCCAGCAGTTATAAGGAGAGGAACAAAAATGAAAGGAAGCAGAAATCAGTCCATAGAAACAAAGCAGCTGCCCTAACATGGAGATCAGCACATTCTATTCCTTGCTGCCAGCTCACCCTGCTCCCCAGCCTGCTCTCCTGGGGCTGGCTGCCCACCCATAATGCCCTTGGGGAGAGCAAGCACATCACCACTGCAGAGGGGGAAACCAGCACACAACAGATGCTTGACAGCTCCATCTGTGGGGATGTGAGCAACCGAGCCCGCTTCTCAGATTCTGAGCCCATAGCTTGCTGGACGCGTTCACCAGCCCAGCTCATTCAGGACCTGTGCTTGGGTAGGATCTCTTTTTATTCTTGGAGGACTGAGGGTCACCTACCAGCCACCACTATCTACCCCCAGGACCCCTGATAAAGGGGCAATGGCTGGGGAAAGGGTTCACACCTGGTCTGTCCTTCCTGCTGACTGATGGCACAGGGTATGCTGAGGTTGATGCCATTTCTACCAGCCAGGACTGATCCAAATATTCTCCTCTGTGGGAGCTTCTGTACTGGCACAAAGCAGCCACTGAGTGTCCATAGCAATGTCTGCAAACAACTCCTGCCTCTAATCAGCACAGTGATGCTGTCAAAACACACTTCCACCAGCTGCAATGGGTACTGTGGGCTGCAGCCAAACATTTCTTAAACCAATTTGCAGCCCACGGGGTGGAAGTAAGTCCCCAGCGTCTGTTCTGTGTTTGCCAGCCTTGCCAAGCCTGGAAATCAGCTCCAGGCTTTGGCCATTCCCTGTTATTGGGAGGCAGAGGGACAGGCGAAAGCACACATGAGGGACCAGCATTCACCGCTGCCAGGGCCCACCCTCCCCAGGTGACATGTTTGCCAAAGGGTGCACGGGAAGGTACTCAGACTACAACCTCTTTTGGCCAAACAAGGACAAGCTGAACAGCATACTCTGTGATGACAGCCTCCATGGCTCCACCCAGGCTTGTGGGAAGGAAACACACAGCTGACTCATGGAAAACTGGCTTTGGGGAAGGATGGGGGAAATCACATCTTTCATCACTTTTATGACCGCTGGATATTTCCCCCTTACTCAGACAATTCCAGGACTTGGTCACATCAAAGCAGGCTATCCCAGAGAACAGGAGATCGGTCCATCTGCAGGGCCAAGAAGTCAAAGGTTTTGAAAATGCTTCTCCTTACTGGACATCAAGCAAACCCAAGGCTTGAAACTCCCTGAGGAACAGAGATAAGCCAAGCAGCAGTTCTGGGTTTGTGCAATGTATGATGTCTGCACAGCACCCTCTGTAGACCAGGAATGCTCCTCACCCCATTCTCCCCAGCTGCTACGTTCCCATCCCCCTAAGTACTGTATTGCCCACCAGAAGAAAGTATGCTACAAAGCTGCTATTCGCCTCCTGTGACCTGTCATGAAGAAACCTTGTATAAAGACTCATTCTTGCCAGGAGCGACATGATGTATCATTTCAATTACGATTCATTGCTAGGGGGAAGGAGGAACAGGGAGGAAAGAACTGGTGTTTGTCTTCATGCTTAAAACAATTTGTTTCCTCTCCCCCTACCCTGCTGCACTGTAATGACACAAGTGTCATGCCTGAGCAGCACCAAGCAAAAAAATCTGGCAGGAGGAGCAGTGCAGGGGATAGCAAAGGTTATCCTCCTCTTCCTTAGGAGGGCTCTACTGGAGGATAACCCACTTCATTAAGGAAACAAGGAAGGTCACCATCTCTTTCACGCTCCACAGTGAGGAGACATGAAGAGCTTTAAGCGCACTCTTGAGTGCCGGATGTGGGAGTGGAAAGTGCGATGAGCAGGGCAGGGGGTGCCAGAGCATCCAGAGAGTCACTTACCAGTGACTGCTCTCAGCAGCAGAAAGGAACATCCACCTCAGATCATCCCGCACGTGGCGACGACGGCTTTTCATAGCCACCCTTCCCTCTCACCACGGCAGCCTTCCTGCATTTGCTGTTTCTGTGGCCTCTCCATTTTATCAAAAGGCAGTTGGCCACCCAGCACTTCTCCACTACCTGCTGCAAATGCCAGTATCAGCTGGCTGGGTCACACACAGATTGGGGTGCCAGCGGTGGGGCTGTGGCTTTGCCAAGACTCTGTGGTTTTGCCTCTGAGCACAGGCAGGACGTTCCCACATTGCTAAGCCCAGAATTACTCCTGCAGTGATGTGAAAGAGGGGAAATAGGAATTTCAGTAAGAAAGGGGTGGGACAGGCTTCATACACCAGCCATGGGGATCAGGGTTTTCATCACAAGGCTTAATCTGAGTCGTGGTAGAAATCCTGCTGCTGCTGCATTCATTTCAAAACAGCACGCTGCTTTCACAGACTGCACTGTGCTTCATGATTTCAAACATACACCTGAAACACATTTCTGAGTTGGTAAGAGTCACTAACCACACTGGAGAAGGAAAAAAAAAAAATAGATCTCAGTTTCCAGACATTGAGGCCATGTCCTGCCTCTCCTTTCCCAGACCTCTTTGAGGAAATGGTGCACCATAAATGCATGAAAAGCCATTTCAATTATTTCTACTCTATTTGCACAAGGACTCCTGACACTGATGTTAGGACGAACACCATCACCTAGTTTATTCTAGCAAAGTTGTCACACGGAAAACAGCACTTTGATAAAAGTTACGGCAAGTTTGCTGTGAGGAGGAAGGGAAATGCCACAATAAAGGTCTACCACGTGCACAAGCATAAAGCACTGAGCAGCCAATGTACAGTGGGTTCAGAGAAGAGGAAGGCTGCGCCCTGCCCATCTGCAAGTCAACAGCAGTCATTCAACTTCAACACACTTTTTTTTAAAAAATATGATTTCCTACTTAGATTTATTTTTCCTTTAATAACAGAGTTTAGCATTTCAGAGTTTGGCATTCTACACTCTTACACACTGTCCTTGTTTATTAGCATTTAAACACAAAAAAGACATCGCAAGACCTCCAAACACAAATAAATACAAAAACACAATATACAAGAAACTGAAATACAACATATAATAATGCTATTGGGAAATTAAGACATGTTGCTAATTCCTTTTTTTTTTAAATATAATTGTTATTTTAACAACATGGTTATTGCTGAGCAATAAATTATACATTTTAAACTTGTCCTTCCCCCGCCCCCCCCCCCCCCCCCAAAAGAAAAGGACGAAAACCACTGGTTACCAGATCACTTGCACTGTATCCTTACAGCTATTGATAATTAAGACAGGCAGAATATACACAATCAAATGAGGCTGGCCTTCTTTGGTCTTTGTTTTTGATCATAAAACTGAACACAAGTGTACCGTTCACTGAAGAGTATGAGATTAAAGAAATGGATACACAAGTTTCAAACACATTAATTTATACATTATTCTCAGTCACTGATGTTTTTTTTTATAGATAGTTCTTATAGAATTTCTTGGAAACAAATGTCAGCTTTAGTTTTACCAATTATTATGTTGTTTCATGCACTTTAAAGGTTATCCTACTTGTCTAAGAGAAATGGACCTACCTTCAGCCCATCATCTCCTAATGGAGTATTTTTCACAGTCACCAATAAATCATTGGAGTTTCATACCTTGTAGAAAAAATCCTGAACTTCCCCTGTTTATTATAAAATAAAAATTAAAAAAATAAACCGAACAACAGCTATAAGGAAAACAAAGGTGGATCACATGATGCATCAGCAACGATGGAAGCTTGTACCTTCCCATTCCACAAGTACAGATTATACAACTCTCTGCCAGTGATGCAGGTCATAGTTGGAAGATGTGTCCTCTCCGACGTGAGCTATATTGAAATCCAGAGCTCAGAACACTATGCAAGAAAATGACCTTTACGAATGATAATGCTGGTTTATCTCAGTAACCCTTAGACAGAGTCAAATTTTATCACTACGCATCGCACTGCCAGCAATGGAGCGTGTGAACACCGGCATTGCTAAGAAGTTAAAAAGTCCTTGCAGAACTGGCAACCAAATTAAAAGCTTAGTTCCAAAGGACCAAAAAACACAGACGCCACATAGAGACAACAAACCCTTCCCTAAATGGGTAGGTTAGTAAGCCACAGAGTTGGGAACCAGATTTGAATTTCACATCAACTCTGGGATTTTTGGATCCAGGATTTTGGTTCAGGTGCTTCCCTGTGAAATTTAGAACTTACTTGAACCCTAAGGAACTAATCCTAACTTGGAGAGAAAAAAACTAAACAAACACAGCCTAGTATCTACACTAAGATCATGAAATGGAAGACACAAGCTGCAGTCTTGACCATATATTAGAAGAGAAATAGGAATAGTCAGATCCCTTACATGTTGTATATCTCTACTCTTCTAAATCTTAAGAGGATGTCCCTGAATCAGCAGTCCAAAGTTTTCCACAACTTCCTACCTGGTGCTTCTCAGAAAAGGCCTGGATTAAGAGGCAGGAAAGAATTAAGCCCTCCATATTCTGGTTTAAAGAAAAAAGGAGAAAGCCGCACAAGAAAGAAATGGCCAGTCACACTACAGGCTGGTAGAACAAAGATGAACCCACTTCACTTTAACTGAGAGACAATACCATTTTAAGAGGAGCATCAAATGAGACTTAACTTCGTTGGGTGATTCTAAACAAATAAAGCAGGACATTTGCTGCTATTGACACATTGCACTGGCTTTCCACTCCACAGGCTGCACAAAGCACCACCAAGTAGTGAGCAATGTCTGGGCTACCATACATGTACAACCCCAAATCACGACAGCTTGTATGTTTAATTCTAGCCCTTTCTGTCCTGATGTGGGTCTTTAAGGTATGTAAACTTGTTTTTCAGTTCCTTTAAGGGACAAATATATTAGAAAAGTAAAACCTAGTGATCTGAAGATAACACTAGGGTACTGGAACCTCTCTATTCAGTCCTGGGTCCAGGAGACTCCTTCTGTGACTCTGGGCATGTCACTTCACAACTCATCCTTGATTTCCTTTTTCCAGAGAACTCAAATAGCACTTGCTGTAAGAAGAACATCTCTGCAAATGCAAAGTGCTTCCTGTGCTGTACATAGCACTAAAACCAACTCTCCGACTCAGTTCTCAAACCAACTGTCTTTATTGCAGTAGCTGTGGTTTCTAGGTCAACCAGAATATAGAGGTATTGACTGAAAGGATAGGAACTCCAGGAAGAGGTCCAGCTGCTTTTTGTATCTTTTGTTCCCAAATTAAAGGAAAGAATTTGCAATTAACAAGTTGCCCATCGCTACATTTGTTTAAAATACAGGAAGCTCCAAACTAGAGGAGTATGAGGAAGGACAAGTGCCCTAGATTACATTCCAAGGTCTTCAGAAAGGCTAAACAAACTGTTTGTTTGCTATTATACAGGTCTTCAAACCTGGAATATGCAAATCCAAAGTATGCCCTTAGCCAAGATCCTCCCTTAGCAGCAGCAAGTTATATTTGCACCAATCAATCAAGTATAACATGGAGAAAAGGGTTTTGTTTCATCACTTCTACATGAAAAAAAGACAGACTTTGCATATATATGTGCATGCATGTCTGTGTGTATTATGTATGTACCTACACACATACAAGTAATTTCCAGAGCAAACCCTAAGAGATTAGATAGGCAACCCAAGAATTTTCCCCCTTCACCTATTTGTGTATTTGCATAGTTAAATCGTATCAAGGCATCAATTCTGCAGTCGCATTTTTCACTCTTATGTGGCGCAGGCAACTCTTCTTGTCACTTTCTGCACTTCTCTGTCTTGGACAAAGCAGCACCAGTGTTTCAAAAATGAAAGAAAACAGAAGCCCTGCATTGTTGGTGAAATGCCTATCCCATGTGATGGAATACAGATACAAATAGGTGGTAGCTTTTAAACTCCATCTCAACAGCTGTAATTGTGGCACGCTGAGAAACATGAGCGATACAATCACAACCTAACATTCATGGGTTCAACACTTAAATTACAACTAACACAAATCTCTATTACCTTTGCATTCAAGAAATTCACCAGGCACAGAATCAGGCATGTATCTTCGACTTTCCTTTTCCAAGTAGGAAAACCCAATGGAAAGGAAATAAACTGTATTTCATAAGAACGCTAGCATGTTACCCACATTTTTTTGGTCAAAATTATGCCATCAATCATCCCAATTTCCTATTGCACATTCTCTTTGTGAAAAACATTTACAGTACAAGGCTGAAATCAACATTGCATATTGTAAGTCAGCAGCTGAAGGTGTACCACGTAGATAGTAACTGAAACAAGACCCCTTTAATTAGATCAGAGAAGTAATGCAGACATACATGGTCATGCATCATAATCGCAGGTTGGTCTTTAAACACCCAAATAGTTTCATCCTGTTTAGAATTCAAGACTTTCTAGGTAACAGACACACTCATCCTGTACTGAAGAGTGTACAGCAAGGGCAACATCCAGATGGGCACACACTGGAATCTCCCTAGAAAAGGCTGAAAATGGAAGAGTCTTGTACGTAATTCAGAGTGTCATTGTTAAGAAACAATACCAGCAAGAGATTTCAGTTGTGTGTTGCTAAGAATTACTAAGCAGAGGAAAAAAGGGTTCTGTTGAAGAAACTCTGTTCAAAGTAATGCAAATACTCTTGGACCCCCTTGCAATCATACACACTGAGGAGTTAGCTGGGATTCAAGAGTACATGTGCAGGCAGACTGTCACCCCATGAATCACTTTGAACAGACAGTCCCTAGAAAACTTTGGATCTCTCAGTCAGGAACATACAGAAAGAAAAAGACAAAGGGCATTTCAATGGTGAGAGTTAAATAATTTAAAGTGTTGAGTAAAGCACCAGGTATCTTTTTGTGGCCTTGTTTTCACAAAATGCTACATACTCCTTGCTGGAAAGCAGAGGAAACCGATTTCTATGTACACAGTAAGAACTCTATAGAGATGGCCCGCGAGTTCCGCGGAGAAGTGTTACAGTCAAGGCTTCAGGTATTCCACAGCAGGCGGTGTCTACATTTGTGTAGCAAGATCCTGGATTTCACAGTACGCAGGGCTGGCAAACTGTAAATTCTCTGGCAGCTTCATGTAGTTTAAAAAATAAGTGCAGTAGGCCTCCGTTTTATTAACTGTGATAAAAAGCACATATGAAAAAATATTTTTATATTGATAGCACATTACTGCATTATAAAAGCTGCCCAAGTGAAGCTGAAGATTCTGGCAGCTGGTGCTTTTGGCACTTGGGAGATGTGGAAAGCAGCATAGAGATCTGTGAAATACAACAGTGACTGATGTTTCTGCTACAGTGATCGGCATTAATATAGTTAGGAGTGTTCATATTTAAACTTCTCTATGAAGTTTCTGAGTCAATATCCCATTAAGAAGAGATATTCAGATCTCTTAAAGCTACTAGTTTAGGCTGTGTGCAGACTCAGGAAGACTTCCCTAATAGTTTACTCTTTCATATGTTTCAAAGTCCACTTTCAATCACAAAGGCTGGAAACACCTTTTTCCTCCTCTTTTAAAGAGCCTGGATTTAGAAGCGTAATTCTGTCACAGGAGTTGGAAACTGTAGTCACAAATCTGCAGAATATGCTGGCCCTGCTTATTCTAGAAATCTCCTCCAAGTCCCAGATTGAAACAGGATATAAACTGTTTTGAGATGGCCAAACGGTTTCATTTAAGTTTACAAGACATGCATTAGCAATGGGAGGAGAGTCCTTTGGACATTTCCACTTGGGAATCCTGTTTTCAGTAAAATTCTGTGATGCACAAACACAAAAGCTCAGCTGCCTACATTCACAATTATTAAAATGACACAAGTTGGACGAACCTTCGCCCTAAAGCATAAGTGATGGGTTTGTTTATGCAGCCTGCATAAAACTGCAAGTGCCATACAATTATATCTAGAGATATAGATGCGGGTATATCTATAGATATTTATGTCTTGTGCAGAGCATCCTCCTTCTGTGCTAGAAATTAAATGCTAGCACATGCCTCCATATTTGAGCTTGCACCTGTTGACAGCAATGTACCATAAGGGGAGTACAGTACCTGGACAATGGAAGGCAAGAAAAGGAAGACAAGTTGCTGCTGACATTTGTGACAGTCAGCAGCAGGCAGTATTCTAGCAGGTGCCTGGAAAACCCATGAAGACCACTTAGCATGCACTGTATATCCATAAATACTTCTTGCAGGCACTGTGTGTGAAGGCACAGCCAAAAAAGACAACGGCAAAAACAAGCTGAAATACAAAGGCATGAATTCAACTGCAAAAATTGTGACTATGCCTCAAAAAGCAGAAAACTGACAAATCCTGACATTAAAGGCTGAGATGCAACGTTTTCTTTTAAGCCCACATAGGCTAAAAACACAATGGTGCAAGTCCACTCTGCTTAAGCAGTTCTTAGATTTTAAAGAGCACCACAGTCAGGCTATATCTCTACACTTGCTTGTCACACAGGCCATTAAATAGAAGCAGATGAACACAGCAGGTTGCAATCAGCATGTTTCAGGGCTAGCAAATGCTTTCTACTACAGTTCAGGCTGTTTTTAAGAAACCCATGCATTCCCTGTTAGGATGCTTGTCTGCTATGAAAGCTGTAATGAGCATATATATTCACAGCCCCACAGAGTTCTTAGATGGGTCCCTTTCAAGTGATGCCACCTTACAACCACAGGCATTAGAGGAAAAATGTCGCCTGACTTCACAGGGGCCATGGTGACTGTCTAGTCCAAGCTCCATAGGAGCACTGAGCATAATGTTTTGGCACCTGAATAAAATGGATTCCACCATGGCCAAGTCATAGAAGCTCCAGAAGCCAAAGAAATGGGCTTTGGCTTCTGTTTGTACATCGCAAGGTACCTAAGGGCTCTGAAGACATGGCTAAACATTATGCCTGATGTCCAATTAAACTACTGTTTCATACATCAGAATTAATCTGAATAAAAAGCTATGGTTTATAAGCAGCACAGCACATCTAAGGCACATATATGCATGCAAGCCACCATCACTGTATTAAGACATTGCTGATTTGTCCTTAAAGAAGCAATGGCTGCTAGTACAGAACAAACATACAGGCTTTTTTCAGCACTAATCCTCCTCCCCAATACTGAAAATACTATATACTGCTGACAGCATAATGTGCAACATATATAGCTTGATTGGAAAGCATGGGGCAGAACTTTAAAAAATGTACAGGATTCCGTTTAGAACTCCAAAGTTCAACAAATGCCCTATTTTAGGGTGAAAACAATTATAAATCTGATAATGATGCACAGCATCCATGAGTGATTTTTCCTTAATTTTGAAATAGTGTCATTAACTACGACATATATTGTAGGTTTACATTTCTAAAGAGAAATAACAGAATTGAATAGTTTTTTTCCTATCACAAGTGATAACCAGTGTTTGATATCTTCTATTTTTCTTCCAAGAAATATCAGTCTATCAACAGTTTTAAAATAAAATGTTTTCTGTAACAATATAACTTTAAATAAAAATATGATTTTGATTCAGATACTTTTGAGAAGACATGGATACTTTTCCAACATCTTCTGACAAAGTAATTATTAAAACAGAGACCAGATGAGGCCTTAAAAAGACAATATACTATATTTCAGACAAGATTGCACCTCAGTTTTTCAAATAATATCATAACTGCAACATTACTTCATTTCTTCTTTTAACATGCTGACAATTTCCAGCTAGCCCACGTGTGAAGTTTTTGTATTCTAGCTTAACAAAATAAAAGTAATTTAATCAGCACATACTGTATATGTCTTTTTACCTCCAATTGACTAGATCATTAATAAGTTAAAAAAAAATCCTCTCTGACCATAATCATTATCCTCATGAGGGATAAGTGATTCTTCAGAGCTTAAGTGTTGCTAGTTCTATTAAAAAATATATCATGGTATGATTTCTTAATGTGTTGCTACTTTCGCAATTGGACCCTATGCAGTTATGCCTTCAAACTCTTCCATCTGTTCCACAAGGTGGTTCTGTGAGCTTTAGGACCTCTGATTGAAGACAAACTGATACAAAACCCCCAAATGGAGTTGTCTTCTGTTTAATCTGCCTCCCCTATTGTATGTCAGGGGTCTGGTAGATCTGATGTATCCACTATGACTTTAATAAAAATAGTATCATCTTTAATATACGTTCCATTCTCTAGAACAGTTTGAGCCACAAAGACTGGGCAGCCAGATGCAATGTTCATTTCTCCAGTTGGCTTCTTGAAACTGCTGCTGTTTGGATCTGGCTTGAAAGCATCCCCTAAGTGGCGTCGAGACGGTCCCTGATCCATCAGCATGAGAGTCACTTTCTGTTTAAATGGCCAAGGAAGCAATGCATCATATTCTCCACGCATTATGACAAAAAAGAGCGATAGGTGCGTCCCCTTTCCCATGCCATCTCCATTAAGGTAAACTCTGGCACACATCTTGTAGCCAAAGTATCCAGTATAAAAGGGTTGGCTGTACAAGGACAAGGTCTTCCCCATGACTGCCTCTTGCTTCCGACGTTTATAATCTCGAATTTTCCAAATTAAGACTCCATTGTAACTGGCAGTTTCCAAAACTTGGAATCGGAGATCCATGTCAGCCAAACGGATATCATGAACACTCAGCATCTGATCATGTCTGCTCAGCTGTGTCTCTAGCAGGCCTGCCAGAAAACGGAAGGGACTATGGTAAGAAAAAGCAGGTTTGGTTTGGTTTTTTTCAGAAGACTGTGAAAATCAATCATACATTGTATATGAAACACTTTCTTCCTCAATAACCAAAGTGTGTTTGGCCACTGATGAAGCAATGTCCACAGACAACAGTTTGCCACCTAGTATTCTTACAAACACAGGTGTTAATCACCCATTCATTAAAAGTCAAATATTCAAATGATCTAACATAAATTTGTCTGGCAATGTAATTAAGAGGCTTCCCTTTTTTGAGAGATGACTTGGCAGCATTATCTGCAGATTGCTATTAGCAGTGAAGTCTCTGGAAATGGTCACACATCCTACATAATCCCTTTGAAATTCAGAAGCACTGCTGATCACTAAAAATATCCTTCTCAGACACTACTTGTCTCAGAAGTGCAGTGCTGTTACCATGTCTAAAGTTCATCATAAAACCCCACAAAATTCAAGCTTAGCTCTGTAATTTATAATCGTTTAGTTAGTTTGGAGGAAGGTCTGGTTTTAATTTCCTCTTTCCCCCACATGAGAAGGCTACTCCCTGTCTTTGCACACTGCAAAACTGGCCAACATAGAATACTGATATGCAGACGAGTTCTTAAGAAATGTTTGTTTTATACAGATCTAATTAAATGTTAATCATTTAATTACTTATTTTTAATGATTTAAATTATGTACCAATCATTTAAACACTTACATATGGCCTACACTATCTTGCTAAATACAAGTTTTCATTTCATTCAGCAAGCATGACAATAACCTCATTCTGAAGCAGATCTCATAGTCTTCTTTGGATCAAATATACCTCTAACAGGTATCAGGAGAGGTGGTTTCAGGTCGATAACCATATTGTTGATCCATTCATGTGGGAGAAGAGTAATAAAAGAATACTAATCAATATACCAATACTGTATTTAAAGAAGCTGCTGAGCTACTAGATGTCAAAGATTGACTGAGAAACTACTTATAATGAACTAACACTGTAATCCAGATACAGGTCAAGAAAACAAAAAGGACAAGGGTCAAGCCTAAGAAACTGGAAGCAACCCTTCAGAAGGACTGTAGTTTTATGAAATAAATAAATAAGTAAAACCAGAAGAATCAGCAGTATTGATGCTTCCACAAAAATCACAATGGGAGTGCCATTCAAAGGACACCATTCTTCTCTTGACAGCACTGCTTGAGTACTTCAGTCCATTGTGCTTACACTTACTTGTATTTCGAGCTCCTTGCCCTGCAGTTTTATCAACACTTTCCAGCTCAGTCACTCTGTTCTGGAGGGATTCTACACTGCTCTTCATGCTGTCAGCCTCCTCCCAGTTCTGTCGGAAGGGACGGATTTCTTTGTCCAGTTCTTTGAGTTTTTCTGCTTGACTGTCTATCACTCGCTTTATAAAACAGGTACGAGTTAAAATAACAAAAATACATTATTTTATGCAAATTAAACAGGGATTATAGATCAACAAGATGCATTTTCAATATAAACAAGTTTCACTGATGTCAACTGTTTCAATAACAGAATCCTTGAAAATTTAGAGGACTAGCCCAAGTATTTATAAAATGCTTATATTTATTGCTGCATAAGTATTAATATTAGAGCACTATCGTAATTATCAACACAATTATTTAAAAGAAAAGGAATTGTGCTCATCTAAATTTAAATAAGAAAACCAAACAAACAACAAACCTTCAATACAAGAACAGTATTCTGAATGCCTCTATACTGATGTTATGGGCTGATACTTGTTGGGATTTGCCAGAGCACTCAAGCAACAAAGCACGGGCACAAGAATTTACCATGGTGTGAATCAAATGGCTGCTTATGTGCTTGTGTTTATCCTTGGGTAACAGCAAAATAACTTCCCCTTGCAGACATGGAGCTGCAGTATGTATATATGAGGATACATAAGCATTAGCAAGCTCTAAGTTTACATAAGTCAACTATCAAAGCGTAAGTTATTATGTGCCCATAACCAGAACAGAAGCCCTCAAGAGTGTAAGCAAAACTACCACTTCTGGCCACTTAAGCACTTTTAAAATACCCACCATTATTTCCTAAAATGAATAAGCCATTCATGCTGAAGGGGCTTTGTTGGTTGATTCATTTTAAGAAAAACAAACAAACAAACACCATACAATTGGTTTTGGAAAGGCATAAAACATAATACTCAAGAAAAAAAAAAAGAATGCTGGTATTCTATGGCAGAGGAACATTTCAAGCATCTCAGTATATTACAAATATAAAGGAGAACACATTTCCTAGTCTGCCTCAAATCTGATGGAAGAAATACATAGCACTCACATTATCACAGCTAATTTGGACTAGCAGGAATTTTAGCCAGAACCCCATAATCAGTTGTGAAGTTCACATGATAGAAATATTTAAGACAAGAAACTACTTTTGCTACCACCTACAGTTAAATTTCAAGTCTAACTTTACATTTTATCATCATATAGTGCCAATGTGTGTAAAAATGATTTTCCACTTCTTTCCTAAAAAATGTAGCAGTTGAGTACAAAACAAGAAATTAAAGTTATTTTGCATTTGCCTTCTGGTTAGCCATGTGGATTTGATGTTCCCCACTGATGGGGAAAACCCTTCTGCCTCATGCAACCTTCATTTCCCCTTTTAGGCATTTACTTTCAATCATGTGGTTTCAGATATACTGGAAGTCTGTAACGATTAATTGAAGGCCAGCTTTGATAAGCCAGCTAGCCAAATCATGTTCTAGGCATGTTTTATTTTGTTGTGTCTCAAAACCACCGAGTAACCTAACACATTTCAAGATTGTTTACTTCTATATTAGCGTTTTAAAACAAGCGCATTGCAAAATTACAGCTTTGTGAATGGAAGTTGTGTACTGAGTCATAAATACAGGGGTATGATCCTATTAAGTAGATAAAACAACTTGTTTGGATGTATATACTATCCGCTATCAACACAGTTGTTCACTTTCATCACTTCAACTGATGGTAATCATAAAATAAGATAGGGAAGGGCTGTTAGCGGTACATACAAAAGGAAACACACCATAGAATGGCCTGGATGAACATTGTAAGAGCCAAGCCACAAGATTCATACATTAGTTCACAGTTAACATGCTGCAGTAAACTCAAGCTGTGCCCAAGTCTGATCTTTTTCCTCTACTCACACAAAATACGAACTTTGCAAGGCAAGAACAGTAACATGGTTATGGGTTTGTTCAGTGCCTCAGCATAGAGATGCTCTGGTTTCCAATTGGGACCTCCTGGAGCTAACACAGTACTACACAAAACGAATAAATACATTTTTAGATGGATTGCGAAAGTGGTACAGATTAAGAACTGTAAGCTATTCTTTTGGGATAAGTTTACTAAAAGTTGTTACTAGGCACCAGCTTCTCTTCAACAACCTGTGTGCAATATTCTACCTTCCTACATTCAGAAACAATTCTGGTTTTTAGCTGCTTCTACTACACATTGGCAAGCATGTATATTTTATCTCCTGTATGTCTTAATAAGAATTCAAAAGATACAGAATAATCAGAAATAAGACCTGAACTCAGTTTTAAAAAGCATTGGGATCTTTATCTTTTTACCCTATGCTGGGAGATACTGATGTGGAAAAAAACAAAAAGCTAAAGAACACACTGGAAAAAGGAATCACAGGCAGTACTTGACTAGGAAAACAAATTATGCATCCTCCTCCTTTGAAGGAATGTGCTACCAATCAAATAATTCTATATTGATATGGTCACTGCTTTTTTTGTCTTTTAAGTACCTCATGCCCACACTCAGCTTCAGACTTTGCTCACTACTATCCTTCCATGTTCTACCCACACTGGATGCTGGATGTCGAATTTCCTTTCCACAAGGCAGCAGTTGAAAAAGTATTATACATACTCTTAGTAAAAATACTTTCCCTCGAGAGCAGTACATAGAACATGAATCTGAATCAAAACATCTCAAGGCTGAGGTTCCAGACAGTGCCCAGACACCTTTGATGCACTAGTTGTGTTAAATGTCCCACAGTATGGATGATACCAGTTGTGCTCAGTGAAACAGCTGCTCCCAAGCCAAAGAAGGTTATGTGACAACTAATACTAAAAAGGTATGAGAAATTATTAGCATGCTATAGGACTTGGGGGAGTAGGCAAGCACTGCCTGCCCAGACCTGAAATGGCTAGTTCTACACTGGAAGTATCTGTGGCTTTTATAAAGCCAAGGCTGTTGAACACAACCCAGAAGAATGGTTCACAACAGGTAACCAATTCCTTCAGTACCTAGTAGGTAGCCCCTAGTAGGTAACAGAAAGAGGCTAATTATATTGAGGTGTGTTTCCAGGATGCCTTTAGCAACCTGACTGAACCAGAAGTTACAGTAAGTGGAAAGAATCGGGTTGAAATACGTGTAAAACACAGTTTGGCTTAAAATAACTAAACTAAAATAGCCAGTGAGAAGAAGTAAAAAGGGTAGGGGGAAGAAGAAAGAGAGGAAAAAAAAAAAAAAGAACGAAATCCAACAAACGCCATCCTTCTCTAGTATTTATTACCAACAAAAAGCTACCTGTTGGAATCTGACAACCATATTGTTCTGTGGGGTTTTTTTCTAAACATAAACCATTTGAAAATTGATTTTGCTAGCACATACAGCTTGAGGAAATCAAAGATATTGCTATCTGCCATCAAGGCAATCATGAAAAACTCTATGTGTTTGCCATTTCCCCTCTCATCACTGGTTATTGAGACAGCACGTGTAAAAACCCCACGCTTACAAATTAACTTACCTCCCGGTAGATTCAATCAGCAATATCAATACATACAAAGATTAGCTTCCCAGTGTCAGAATGCAATATTGTAAGTATGCAGCCATATCCCAGACCATCATCAGACCAAATAACAATGACTATGGCAGGCTAAACTGGGTACTACATGGGCACAATGTGGAAAACAGTTAAGTACTATAAAGAGAAACGCTGCTGTTGCCAAACCTAAAGGTTTCCTTATAAATCAACATTGAGGGCCTCAAGATGCTGAACTCTTGAATGTGCTATCCTTTGAATTTAGCCTTACTCTAGGTTGGATAACTATATCTTGCTTGAGTATCAACATTTGTAATTTCATGTGAATAGTAAGTGACCAAAGATCATTTTATTTGCATTCATTTCAGCTAAATGCTGAAACAGCTATCTGATATTCTAGCAGGAGGCATACTAAAATAACATGTAAACGATACTTTCACAATAGCTTGTTAAATATCTCCTGAGGTTTCCCTAATTGTGGTAACTATCATGCAAGCTCGCACAAAATTCCCAGCATCCACATTTCAGGCCAGCTCTGAATGCAAGGTAAAGAATTTCAGCTTGGGCTAAGCACCACACTACAGCATCCAGAGAATTTCTAGTTTGATGCTGGCTTGTAGCTGGGTGACTCAGACCACAAAATAAGAAACTGAGACCTACTAGCAAAAGAGTAATTAGATACATTTTCCTCAGATGAAGGACAACAAATATGGATTCAAATGCATTGTACTACATTTGGATTAATTCCACAACAGACTGATCTCAGTCATGATTAATAGTTTTTAAAATACCAGCAAGTAGAAAAGAAATACACATGATATATATGACAGTTTTAAGGTGCTAATCTTGTTCTCCAGTTCTACAGTCTGACCGTAGTTCCTCAAGCAGTTATTTTTTGGAGAGAAGTCAAAATAGTTACGATTATTCCTCTGATAAGATTTGTTATTTTAATTTCAATCTTTTCCCTTTTTAAACAGGGCATTTTGTTTTAACACAGGCTAGGCAGTTGCAGTGTTTTAGTAAAGTATCTTACTCCAACAGACCAACCAGCTACTGATGAGGGCCAGGGGGAATAATCACAATAGCTTTATAATAGGGTAAACTCTGCCCCCCCCCCCCTTTTTAATTGGAACACCTAACTTCACAAGTGTAAAGGCACAGAACAGAAGCTACTACCATTTCTGCTTCAATGGGGAGATTCTGAATTTCTTACCTGTAAGTGAAGTATTTTAGATTCATTATTCCGCAGCATTTCCTTCTGTCTTTCAATTTCTATTTCAAAGCTACAAATCTGATTATGTAAAGTTTGTATACTCTTGTTCTTTTCCAAACTTTCATTCTGGAGCAAGGCCACCTGGAAAAAATTCTACAATTACTCCTGCCAAAGTTTATTACAAATACCTGTAACTTTGTTGGTTTTAAACTATCTTACACATATGAAAGGGATGAGATTCTAGTAAAATCTCTCTGTTATCTTGCAAATAAATAAATAAATAAATAAATAAACAAACCCCAACTTTCTGATAAGCTACTTTTGCACTTCCACAGTGTAGTATTGGTACAACTTTGGCTAATGAAAGTGCAGATGGGATATAAAACAGCAAAATAACTTGTCTCTAAGCATATTATTTTCTTTATTCAGTTTGTTATTTAATGGCTTGGTTTCCTGGTTTCCACTGACTGACTTGGGAGTTGCTTGGAGTTTGGAAGAATCAACCTATTTAGCTCTAGATCAGTGTAAAGAACGCAAGCCCAGCATAGAAGGGACACCAGAGAGAAGCTGAGCAAATGAAAAGCTGGTCAGGAAGGGGAATATTAATCTTCCCCACCTATCACAATCTATCCTGATTGATAGCAAACTTAAGGAAAAACATCATCTGCATGGGATTGGCTTGGCGTCACAAAATATGGTGATGAAAACTCCTGAAATGAGTGAATACAGAAGGGATCCATGTATGTGAAGGAAAATCCAATGGTGCCTACAAGTATAAAAGACTAAAGAGCTACAGGCAGAGGATTGTATTCTCTCTCTGTATTGACATTTTATGAATTCATTCATTAGTGACTCATTCTGATTTTAAAACATGAGCCTTGTCAGAAGAGTATCATATCGTATCTATTCCTTGCGGATGAAACTAATACACGAAGTATTCTGTCACAGTATTTTTTGCTCTGCTCATTAATGTGGTTTAAGGAAGGGGGTTGCCTTTTGGTGACGGCTTGCTTTTCGTAAAAAAAAAAAAAAAAAAAAAAGTCTTATTTTTCCCCAGGTAAGATAATTCTGTGGCAAAACCATAGAGAAAATACACTTGACACAAAATTACATTTGGAAATGCCCTGACTACTTCCACAGATATATCTTTATATGGATAAGAAGCAGCACCATTTCTGACCCCGGAAAATCTTGGTAAATGCTCCACATTAAGACCACTTGGGATGCTCAAGTTCCCCCCAAAAATATACACCACCACTACCAATACAGGTGCTACCTTGAGGTCATGCCACTTATACTTCTGATGTAGATACCACTGTAGAATTCCACCACCTTAACTGCCCTCTACTAAGTCATAGTTGAATCACTTAGATATCACTATTATTGAATCACACTCCTAGACTCAAGAAGCAAGCCTGTTCAGAAGGGCAAATAATTTCAATCTCTATACTAGCCTAAACCAGACAAGACCTTCAAAGTCCACAGGCATTCAGCAGGTTCATCAGACAGAGGACCAAAAATACAGATACCATAACACATAGGTATCTATTTTTCAGTATACCATAGCATGTGTGCATATATGCACATACATTAGTTCCCCATTTTATATATGGAAAAACTGGCAGAAGAGGCTCAACAGAAATGAGACAAAGCTATTTTTTGCCACTGCAGAGAGAGAAACAATCTTGAGGCTGAAGGAATGCATGGCTAGGTACTAGAGAAAATTTTCAAGAACAAGTTTAAATTTAAATCCGCATCCTTGCCGCCCACATACTTCAGATCTGCTGGGTAGCCACTTTTCATTTTTTGCATCCTCCTTTTCCTTAATGAATCAGAGTTCTTTAGTTAACTGTGATCTTTACATTCCCCTTTTCTCATTGTTTCCTCCCCAGGCCTCCCAGTCATAAGGCAGTTACGCTCTGTGTCACTAGCACTACATTTCCATTTCTGTACTGAGTTATAAAACATGGGCTTGTCTTGTACTGAGATTTTCCACGCAGTTTTACAGAACACAAGAAAAACAGAATTATGTCCTGCAGCCCTTAGTCATCTGTCATTCCTAAGTTAGTAACTGTAGTTAGGTGGTAATTTGTGAATATGAAATCTTTAAATACATTCTCTTAATTGCATCTGATGTAAGTCTTTGGAACTCCAGTTAAAAAAAAAAAACACGGTAAAGGAAACAGCATCTGTTTACAAACTGCACCATTCAACTTCCCTTACTTCCCTGTCCTATTTTAAATATTGCTAGGACAGAGTATGCTCTATTCTGCAGTTTTTCAGCTTAGCTATTCCTTATTATTGCTTACTAAAAAAGAATGGAAGAAACTTCACACCACAAAGAAATGGATTAAAAAGGCCCCATGTTTAAGTCATGTATTAAAAAAGAGAAAACAGTTTATACCACATTTCTTAAGAATGTGACAAAGTCACATTAAGAGACTTATGTTCAACTCATTATTTCCAAGATCACAAAACCCGTGGGAGTTCAGTCTGTCCCATCACAGAGTGAACGAAGCATGAAATTTTAACTTTCCCCACAAGGTTTTGATTCAAGATTTTACATTTGACCTTCTCTTACTGTTCTCTGCCAACAGCACCATTAAAATACTGAACTGATAACACAAGCTTTGCAGCTCTGAAGACTTTCAGTTTGCATAATACACAAGCACTGCTAAAGAGCATGGTGACTGGGAGCAGGCAACTTCTCCTTTCTCCTCCATACACATCACAGTGAGTACCCCAAATGAAATCTTGACACCACAGAAACCAACATGACTTCCACTGACTTCAGCAGAGCCAAGATTTCTGTGATATTCATCAGCTAAATTAACTTTGCACTGTCATCGATTCAATTCTTCTCAAAGAAAAGAACAACAATAAAGTTACAATCATTTTGTTACCCCTCTCTAAAATAAAGTCACTGACATACGATATGTGGTTAGCTATTCTGGTAACTTGGCACAGTCTTGGGATTTCCAGTGATTCAACTCTTTATTATGAATAGGAAGAAGTCTACAAAGCAGGAAGTGAAAAGGAAAAAAAAAGAAATATATATATATATAAATGGGCAAACAGTGATAAGAAGTTATGTCCTAAATGAAAGTTAAAGCAAAAATTGAACATAACAGTAGTAAAGTGTATATTCTCTTAGCTCTATTAAGAGACAAACATAGAACTGCTGGGCATTTTTTAAATGACAAAGAACCTTTTGGGACACTGACAAAAGGCAGAACAATCTATATGGAAGTCACAAGGAACTTGTGGGGATTTTTCCTATGACGTAAAATAAATTGTATCATTTTAATCAAGACTAATGAAAAAAGAACTAAGGATATGAATTTGTGTCTGTCAAAATCAAAAAGTGTATAGTTCCTACATTAACAAAGAGATTCAAGTGCAAAAGCAAACTTAAGTATTGTTATTGATCATGTAAATTAAGACCTACACGTGTAGTAAAATTCTACCCCAAAAAACCAAAACTACACTAGACCATTCCCAGGTTCAGTGATTTCCTCATGGGACCTTAAGTTCAAAAACAAGCAGTCCAGGGACAAAATGTGCTGGGGACAAAAAGCAAAATCGTATTTTGCTGTTGCCGTTAACTTCTGTTTTAAAACTGTACTTTCTGTAGCTGTAGTACCTTGCTGGAAACCCATGTGCATGGGATCACTGTAGGTCAAGAAAAGAATACACTTATTAGGCAGAGTTTGCTAACCTCAAAACAGTGATTTGTTCTGAAGTTTTGCATCTGTGTATCAAATGCCTTAAATTTTATTTGCAGAGAGATAGGGCTAAGTCATCTACATGATAGATCATAGCTGATACTGATATGATTTCCAACACCTCCCAGACTGCAAACAGTCTAAAATCAGGAGTCCCAAGGAAGCACTGCAACATGAACTTCATTGTGGTCTACCACAAAACTAGAAATCGTCATGCCCAGGAGTTATAGTATGTTTAATTTAATGAACCTTTGCAGGTCATTAAGTTTGGAGAGCAAGAAAGAACAAAAATAAATAAAATTACTGATGTATTACATGGTATTTCTAATAATGTTATCTCTGGAAAAATACTGAGGTAACAAAAATACAGCTCATAGCTGCCACAGCTTTTTGAAACCTCCCCTTTTGTAAGAAGGCAGCTCAGAGAGGAAATTTAATACTGGACTTTTTATCTACATGAAGATAGTGTTTTAATTAAATTACCAATGAGGAAAATTGTATATGGAGTTGTGAAACCAAGTTTCTCACAGCATTTTGTTATAACAAAGGTACCAGTTATGCTAAATGGCTTGATTGCTTTTGGAGCCTACCGGTGCTTTAGCTGTACTTTTGAACAGCTGTTAAAACACACACACAAAAAAAAAGTGCTTCTTCCAGTACTTTCATATGATTTAAAGAAATCAATGAAAATTAGAAGTGAGTAGAAGATATACCTTATTTTCTAGAGCATTGCTCCACTCTTTCAATAAGTTAACATGCTGCACTGCTGAGCTGGCTTCATGTGCTTTAATTTGTTGGTTTGTTCCCTGTGACAACAAAGAATTTATACATTTTAGCCAATTCCACTCCTTTTAAACCTATAAAGAAAGAGTATATCAAGACACAGAACCAACATTACATATTTTGGTTCACAGATGCACGTTGCAAACTGTAGAGAGAAGGGAAATCTACTCAGGAATTTGCAAAAGTCAGGAACACATTTAATATCGCAAGTGTTTTATACAATTGCTATGTATCTCCATCCACTGTGCTTGATACATCAGAGACAATAAAGATGAAAAAGATTTACAAAATGAATTGTATTTTAGAGTCTTCTGTGTAGCTTTACACTAAATAAAGCACAATAAAACTCTTGAGTCATACAAAACCTAGAGTCCAATTCCCAAAACTGTAATTTAAAACTTCTGCTGTATTTCATGAACAGCTTCATAAGCACTGAATTTTCCCTCAGTTGAGTATTAAAAACAAATATTTAAGATAAATTTATCATCACTGGAAGCTGCCAGCTTTATAAACTATTTTGAGAGATATTACAATACCTAGTTTGTCATCTTAAGATGTTACCATGATTGCTCTATGATATTCAGATATGCTGCCTCTGCACAACCTAGAAATGCTGTTACAAATAACCACTATATAAAAAGTTTACAGAACACACATAGATCATATACAGAGTACATAAGATGCAGACCATATTACTTTATTTGTATGTTGCTGCATTACACCTACTTCTATTAGTGTTTTGCAATGCAGAGTATATTAGCTTTGATGGTAGATATGTTGCAAAACAACTGAAAGAGTTTCAATGATCCTCAAGGTATGTACTCTATATGAATTACTAAAAATATATATGTGGATATATGTACATATATGCACACATATACATACATAAAATGAATGGCAATACATACGACATAACAGTGGGTAGGATTACAGCATTGGTAAGTTCTACCATGAAGAGCATTACTGTTAACTCTTAAAACGATGAATGCTCGTATTTAAGAACCTGGAAATACCTGCAGGAAGTAATTTATTGAGAAGTGTTGCTGCTTACAGTTTTCGTTTCTCAAAGTTGTCATGGGCTAACAAATGAATCACACTGTCAAATAAACTCTGTATTTTCCTGTCAGTGGTTTCTGAAGGTTCCTAATCTCTTCATTATATAAGCATCCAAATTCCCCAAGATATATGGCAAGGGAAGAATATTGGAAGAGACTGGAATAAAAATACTGGAACTAAACTCTGAGGTCTGGTTTTCTTACTTTTTTTTTTTTTTAATATTGCAGGGATTGCCAGGATTAAAACCTACAACTTCTCTTTTTAAATGTCAAGCTATGCTTTGATTATACACCTATGTGCACAGAGACATACGAATGCACATAAAAATACATGTTAAGTGTGTTAACCTACGCTTAACCTTAATAAAAATACTAAGACACACAAATGAGAGAAAATATAAACATACTTAGCTCAAGAAAATTATGTCTTTTCATAGAAACAACTGAAGTTACTAGTCTATTTTCTGAAGAACAAAAGTAACTTCCCTTTTATTCTAAGTTTAAAAGTTCTTCAAATGTATCATCTTCCTATTTCAACATGATGCACATAATAACTGAACTCCCAAACCACTGCAGGAATGTGTGGGCTTTTTTATATTGTTTATTTTTAAAATGCAAAACCAAACATTTGCTGCATCATCACTTGGTGGAACTGGATCACTTTTTTCTTAAGCAAGACTACAGAAGTCCAGAACTTTCATGTTAAAGAGTTATGTTCTATTTGCAGACTTTCATCAATTGGGAAGTATAATTGTTATATACTGACCTGAAAAGTGCAGCCATAACGCTTAAAACTACAGGTACTTGGGGCATTAATACATTCTGACAAATGTGCATTCAACTGCAATAGGAAAAAAATGTGAGTTTTGGCAAAAGACGTTTGCATGATAATGCTCAAAACATAAAGGGCACAGGTTATCAGGTTTGTATTGTGTGCCATTTGCAGAACATACAATACACGTGTGTATATTTTCTCCAGTCTGAAGTGCAAATACTATATATACACATATGTAAACCACACGCACATGCCAATACAGTATACAGTGTGATACATTTAATATACAGTGAAACTTTTACTAAAGACTATTTCAGTAGGCAATCCAATTAAAAAAAGAAAAAGCAAACAGAAAGAACACACTACTATTATTTATACAATTTCATTTCACTTTAGTGAATGGCTAATCTCTTCTCAACAAGTGATTTTTTTACTGGTGCTCTGAGCAAGTCTGAAGATCAGTTTCACTGTAGTAAAGTACATTTTTTCTAATTCTAATTTCATGAGGAACCGATTTTTCAAAACATAACATGCAATTCTCTCCATGCCTGAATTTAACGGTTAAGTTACACAAAAAAGACTAAACAAGTACTGTATGAAACAGACAATTTTAGAATAGGTACAGTTCAGTAATTTTAAAGAAAATGCAGTACACTGGAGTAAAACTGATTAGTAAAATGCCTGCATTTTTCACAGATTGAGATTTATTCCAGTATCTTGGATTATTATGAGCACAGACCACTTTTCATTTAAAAATGAACCAATTCACAGAAGCATATACATATATACAGACAGAAGCCATTGCAGCACAGAAGGCAGCAGCTGGATGCAAACTGCCCAGAAAGTTGAAGCAAGAGCCATTTCTAGAAGGGATAGTGCAATAAACACTCCCTGTTCAAAAACATGATCTGCAGTTTGTATTTCCCTCAAAGCAGACAGGAGCTAGAGAGCAGCTCCTCAGCTGCTATCACTCTTTAGGGTTTCAAAAACTCATTTGAAATTCCCACACCATAAGCCCTCACATGACTCGGCTCATCCACCTCCATGGAAAGAGGTAGTAAACCACTGCTGCTTTGGACACATAGTTCTGGTAAAGACAGATCTGTCTTTAAAATCTGATACCGAGATGAAATTGGTCACTCATCTCTGATATACACCTATTATGTTCTAAATACTACCTGCAGAAATTCAGAGTGTAGTTTCAAGACAGGTGGTTCAGAAAAAAAGTAAGACCAAATAAGAGAGAGACATGTGGTACAACAGGCTTCACAAGAATGCCACATTTTCAGCTTCTTAAACTGGAAGTCTGCCAAAGAGTTATGAATTAAACATTAAAAATTGCCTTTTATTCTACAGTAAGATAGTCATTTGTTGTACACTACAGAATTTTCTCAAACTGTTAGGCAGGCATTTTCCCATTTTCCACATTAGTCATTGTCCCTAGCCATGCAGCTAAGTAACATCACATTTTCACAGTATCAGAAAAAAAATTAAGCAGGAAACAGCAACAGATGATGCAGGGCAAGATGACTGTTTAAAGTTCTGTTGCTAATGGTGGTTTCAGAATCCACTTCTGACTATATGTGTAACAACGCAGCCTTTAATGGGTCAATTCCTACTAACACTCAGATATACCTCAAAGTAACTGCTGTAGATGGAAGAATATGCCTAAGTGTTCCAGAACCAGGATCTAAACTTGGAAGAAAGCACTCATAGAATTGGCTCAATGTATACATTTTCTCTTTTCTTAGCTGCTCAATTTCTCCTAATAGGTACAGTATCTATCATGTATTTCATTATCATGGGGGAAAAGACTACCCCTGTGTTTGGTAGGTGCCTTATATCCCTTGTGCACTACAACCTGATTAATAATTTACAAGTGTAACTGAAAAAATCTTATAAATCCAACTAAGGAAGTAAGTATCAGAGAAAAGAGAAAAGCTTATCCTCAGATCAGAAACTTAACTTTCTTTAAATGAGGCTTACAGAGAGCTGAAGACTTAAATAAGCTCTTCCCCATCCTTGGAGAATAAGTTCTATTTTAGGAAAAAAAAAATAAACACATCAACTCTGACAGATGCTACTTAAATTGTTTAATGCACAAGAACACAGATCTGCTCAAACAAGAAAAGATTTATTTTTTTTTTTACTCTGGTCTTTATAATATTCCTACAAGCTTCTCTACATTGAGAGACATTTTAATGCATTGTTGCATCTGGCTGTTGGAACTTTGTATCTTACACTAATTCTGTGATTCAGTTATTTCCTCTCAGATCTAACAGACTTAATACTAACTTAAGTTTTCCCACTGAATGATTCTACCCATTTGTATTTTTCTAGTCTTTACTAACCCCTGTCCACGTGCACTAAATATTAAATCCCTCTTTTTATTTTAAGGTACGCTAACTACCCAAGATGCTGCTCTATTATGCTCAACAAATGCTTCAAATGGAGGAAGTGCAGGGGAAGAGCTAGTAAAAATGAAAGCAGGAAAGACATGCGCTAATCTTGGGCAAGCAAAGTATAATAATAACACAAATCTCAGAAATTACATCTTTTTAAATACTTTTTCAAGAAATCATTAAAAATATTTGGGTGTTATCACACTTAACTGTGTGGTAGAAAAAGCTTTTCTTTAGATCTCACATTTTAATTAAAAAAATGGCTTCTGGCAAAATTCTTGCGAGATCTTATTAAAAAGATATACTTAATTTTTCAGCAAAACACTGAGCATGACTTCTTACCTCGCTCCTCATGAGTGTTTTAACACTACATTTATGAGGACATGAAACCATGACACACGGGCAGTCTGTATCTTCATGTTTCTACAGAGGGGAGAAAAAAAAAAAAAAAAGCAAACAAACCACAAATCAACTCTTACTCTGAAATTAAAGAGAGGACTTACCTGCAAAGAAAAGCATCCCACAGTAATTAAAAACACACACAGAACCTTTTTCAGTGTTTACCCGAATTGTGCAGTTACAGAACTGTAATTGCTTAAACATCAGTTTATGCTTTCAATAGATATGCTTGTATTCTGAAGCAAAAATTAAGGGGTGGTTGTATATTCCCATGCAGAGTAGAAAGTTATTTGCTTCCCATTTTATTGTTTTCACTTAGAGCAATGAAACGAGAAGTGTATTTTTCTCCCCGAAGAAACACTGACAAAAATGGGCATCTTTAAGAGTTAGCAGCACCACTGCAGATACCCTTTCTAGTAAGGGTATATCATGCAGCTTTAGGAGCCTACTGCCCTACAAACTTCTTTAATGGTGTATCAACTACAACTAGAAGACTAAAAAATAATACTCCCTTCTATCATCTATTCCTTAATTTTATTTCCCTTCCTCTCTTCTCTAACCTACTCAAACTATCTGGCAAAGGCTGTAACACTGACTCTCAGTTCATGATAAAAAGACAACATGCTACTTCTCAGCCCTCTTTCCACTTTTCCTCATCACATTCCAGGGCCCACCCACCGAAACCATGGGGAGCCTTTCCAATGACTTCAGGATATACTACAGTAATCCCATTCCAGTGGCAGAATCCTCTTCCTACTGACCACAACAATACTGCCCAAGCACAAATTTTAAAGGAGAAGCACTTTTAAGTAGTTTTTTGGATTATCCAGAGAAAACCTGTCCAAGTCCATCTACCTGGACTCATGCAAAAGCATTTGACGCTGTCACATCCATGTTTATAAATTGAACAGACATGGGTCTGAGGGATGGTGGATAAGGAATTGCCTAAGCGGTTACACTCAAATAGTTGCAGTCAATGGCTTAAGGTCCAGATGTACACCAAAGGTGAGTAATCCTCCTTAAGGGTCACTACTGGGAGTGGAGCTGTTTAACATCTTTGTTGGTGACATGGACAGTGGGACTGAGTGCACCTTCAGCAAGTTTGCCAATGACACCAAGCTGTGCAGTTCGGCCAACACACTGGAGGGAAGGGATGGCATTGAGAGGGACCTTGACAGGTTCGAGAGGTGGGTCTGGGCAAACCTCATGACATTCAACAGGCCAAGCGTGAAATCCTGCACCTGGGTCAGAGCAATCCCAAGCACAACTACAGGCTGGGCAGAGACTGGATTGAGAGCAGCCCTGAGGAGAAGGACTTGGGGGTGGTGGCTCACTAGAAGCTCAACATGAGCTGGCAGTATGTTTCCAGCCCAGAAAAGAGATAACTGCTTAGAGAGCAGATTTTGGCCTCTTCAGGAACCTGCTTAGTAAGGTTCCATGGGATATAGCCCTAGAGGGCGGGGGGGGCCCCCAAGACTGTTGGTTGATATTCAAGGATCACCTGCTACAAGCTCAGAAGTGTTGCATCCCAACTAGAAGGAAGTGCAGCAGGAGGGCCAGGAGACCTCCTTGGATGGATAAGGAGCTGCTAAGGAAAACTAAGGAAAAAAGAGGCTTATAAAAGGTGGAAGCAAGGACAGGCAGCCTGGGAAGAAAACAGGAATGTTGTCCAGGAAGCTAGGGACCAGGTTAGGAAAGCTAAGGCCCAGTTAGAATTAAACTTGGGTAGGGAATATTAAGGATAACAGGAAGGGATTCTATAGGTACATAGTGAATAAAAGACAGACTAGGGACAACATAGGCCCCCTCTGGAAGCTATCAGGAGAACTGGCTACCCTGGATTTGGAGAAGGCTGAGGTTCTCAGTGACTTCTTTTCCTCAGTCTTCACTGGCAAATGCTCTGACCACACAACCCAAGTCTTGGAAGGCAGACGCAAGGACTGTGAGAATGAAGACCTTAGGCCCGCTGTAGGAGAGGACCTGGCTCGAGACCATCTTAAGAACCTGAACATACACAAGTCCATGGGTCCTGATGAAATCCATCTGCGTGTCCTGAAGGAGCTGGCAAATGAAGTTGCTAAGCCACTGTCCATCATATTTGAAAAATCATGGCAGTCAGGTAAAGTTCCCGACAACTGGAAAAAGGAAATATAACCCCCATTTTCAAGAAGGGGAAAATGGATGACCCAGGGAATTACAGACCAGTCAGTCTCACCTCTGTGCCTGGCAAAATCTTGGAGCAGATTCTCCTGGAAGGCATCCTAAGGCACATGAAAAACAACAAGGTGCTTGGTGACAGCCAGCATGGCTTCACTAAGGGGAAATCCTGCCTGACCAATTTGGTGGCCTTCTATGACAGGGCTACGGAACTGATGGACAGGGGTAAAGCAGTTGATGTCATCTACCGACTTGTGCAAAGCATTTGACACTGTCCCAGACGACATCCTTGTCTCTAAATTGGAGGGACATCAATTTGATGAATGGACCACTCGGTGGATAAAGAACTGGCTGGATGGCCGCACACAAAGAGTTGTGGTCAATGGCTCAATGTCCAGCTGGAGACCAGTAACAAGTGGTGTCCCTCAGGGATCAGTGTTGGGACCAGTCCTGTTCAACATCTTTGTCGGTGACAGGGACAGCAGGACTGAGTGCACCCTCAGCAAGTTTGCTTTTAGGCTAGAAATGAACTTAAGCTCTGGGTGACAGAACTCAAATGAGAATTCAATAGGAGCCTTTCATACAAATGTACAGTCTCACTCAGCTCTTGATTCTCATTACTGAAGTAGGAGGTAACATTTTATCAGGCCACAAGAAGAAAAATCTGTATTTCTATAGTAACTGAAATTTTTAAAATCTAGGAAAAAAATTAAAACCAGCAGCCAATTGATAATTTTCTAATTGCAGAGCTTTCTACACCCTTAAAGCAGCATGGAAGCAAAACTGTCCTTTTTCTTCATACTGAAACAGATTGATTGATTGATTGATGGATGGCCTGGCTTTGCGAATGAATATTTGGGAAAGGCTTTACCCACGCTTACTACAAGCACGATGAGGACTAAAAGGGCAATGTGGGACAGGCAAATCTGGTTGGAAAAAAGGCTACTTGGTCATTCAGGGTGTTTCTGAACAAGACTGTCATCATAAGCCAATGATAACATGAGAACACATGCTTGGAAATGTTCTGATTTACAAATGTAGACTTGTTAAGAACTCTTAAGGGCAGGTGTATAGTGGTACCAAGTTTAATACAATCAAAACAGTGACATCTCAACATAAGACTACATTTTAACCAACCTCTTTGGCTCTCTCATAAGCCACTTCTATTATCTCTTAAAGCAACTCAGAATTCCATTACTTGGGATTTTGGAGAGCAGTTACTTATTTACACACATTCTTTCTCTACTTCAGAGTAATATGGTATTCTTGTTTCTAACATGTATGCCTAAATTAGGCTTCGCTGTGAACTAAAAATCTGATAGACTAAAGCTGTCTCAGCTTCTAAGTATCTTGAAAGGTACCACTAGTTCAAAGATTTCATGAATGTTAAACCCATCAACATCTTACAAAAGAGAAACCTCTTAAACTAAACCAGAATTCTATGTTCCTCAAAACCTAAGAAGGATTTCAAGACTCTGACAAGTTTAAACTACATTGCTCCTATAAAAAGAAATTGCTACAAAGAACCTGTGAGCATATTGCTTAGATATGGAAATCCAGTTTGTATAACAAGACATATTTAGTACTCACTGATTTTGTCCGTTAAGATACTACACATACTTTAATGTCACTCTTTTGCCTCACATCGGTTCCCAGCCTAAAGCAAAGCCTGGGAGAACAGCATTCATAACCTAACTAAAATACGGTTTCACCTCTGTATCAGAGTGTATAAGAATAAACACAGTAAGCTTGATTTTCACATCTCAGATACCTTATGCTAGGTAAATAATGCACAATAATTAAAGTACCAGCCCTTGCAAGTATATGTTCAAATAATTGAAAGCCAGATCTGAATCGGATCTTGGTGTGATTCTACCTATACCTTTTTGTGACAACATCTCTAAGCAAAGAATGCTTTTTTATTGTTGTGAAACTTCACCTAACAAACAATACACAAGAACACAAATGAAAATTAAATTCTCACCACTCTTACTATACTGATAAATCCAAGACTGTCAAACTATGGAAACTATATAAACAGAATTTCTTTCAAAGTGTTAAAATTACAGCAGGAGAGGTTCAGCATAATTCAGTTCAATGTGAAATAACACAAACACAGTCAAGTTACAATTCTGTATGTAAAGTAGGTATGACTTTCTCAACCTCTGCCTTATACTTCTAACTCACAATATGCTACTTGTCAGACAACCTACTTGTATGCCAATAACAGCAGTAACTCTAGGCCTGTCAGGTACCATTGCTGGTTATGCCATGACACAATTTGGTTTTACACTATTTCCTCCTTTCCTCTCATAACAGACCACCCAAGAAGGATTATATAGAAAGATACTATTTTTCCAGGCAATTGTTATGCTTATGCTTGTCCTGCGCAATATTTAATTGTTATCATGGTAGTTGCATTTATTGTATCTATTTAAGCAAAATAAAAAAACACAGCAAAAATTACTTTAGTATCAATATAATGCAGTGGATCTAATTTATTTTTTTTAAATGCAATATCTGAGCAGGAGATAACCAAAAAAAGAAAGTGCTTCCCACTCAATACAGCAACTTTTTTCACAGAAAAATGCACGTTTTGAATGTCAGCCTACTTTTTTGACTTACTAATTGTGGCTGAGAGGCCAAGGCTCTATGGGTAGCTACACAGAAGCACAAGAAGAGTTATTATTTCACATTAATATATGGAATTTTGGTCTATATACCCAAGAAAATACCGCACCTGCAACATTATCATTGGGACTTGGCTTTTACAGTATTTACAAGTTGTCTCCCGGTATTTACAGGTCTTCTCTACATGGTCTGGCAAATCTTTTCTCAGTATTTTTTCTTTGCAGTCAGCACGAGGACACGAGAGTTCTTCAAACTGACAATCAGTTTTCAAATGCATCTGAAAGATTTAAAATATTAGTCAAGCCAACTAAGTTTTGTGTATGTCTTCTATCCTGTGAAGACGTCTCACTTTAAACAACTTCAGAAACAATGATAGCGAAGTTATTCTGTGCACTATATTGTGCAAGAACAAATACTAACAAACCTACTCAGGAATGCATTTCTGGCTTTACACTCCCTTTACCTAGACAGCAGATTTCACTATATTATAGATGTACACAGACTACTCTTACACCAAAAGCATTCTAACACGGTCCAAAATTCCACACAAGCTATTTAAACAAAAGGTAAACATTCTTCTTCAAGGTATACTTTTGCACATAAACATCGATGCTATTTTCAGTTGTTTAAGTACCTGAGCTTGCTCATTTAAAGCAAGTACCTACACATCTCATGGCAAACTGCTGTGTAGTCATACCTTACAACTGTTAAATTACTGGATTTCTGCTATACTACGCCTCCATGAAATAAAGCTACAGGTTATGTTGTGGAAGTCAAAGGTTTAACTCCACACATAAACTGCCATTTACGTGAGAGGATTAAGACTAGTCAATAAAACCACATAGAAGGAATTAAAATTTCTCACATTTGTGAAGCATACATTTTTTCCCAATTTTAGTTCTCCCTCCAGTTCTCACTTGCTTCAGACATTTACATCATCACGCTTTAATGTTGCACAAGCACACAATTTCTTTTTTTTTCCTACAATTCCCTACAGCTAATAAAAAGTTAAGTTTCAAAATAGTTTAACTATTCTGACATTTATAAATTCTAACATTTATAAACAACTAGTATGAGCAACTCAAGAAAAAGACTGTGGTTTTAATTTGCAAGATTTCTTCTTATTCTTTAACTGACAAGGAAGTTTATGACTATGTTTGATTACTCACCAGTAACTGACCCAAAGATAGCTGTTCCTTACAGCCCTTGTTTTCATTTCTGCAGTATATTTGAAGGGCAAGTAGCTCTCTCCTGCAACAATTATCTTTAAATACCTGAAAAATTAAAAATTACTTCATTTTAGAAATTTAAAACCACTCAAGAATATGCAACTTGAAATAAAATAGAAGCCATACAATTTGGCTACAGCAGCATCATTTAATTCTAGCTTTATGTGCCAGAAATAAAATCCTACTGTTTAATTTTTCTTGAACATGAACATCACAGATTCCTCCACCATGAAGCAGCCCAGTGAAAGAGAGTATTTGGACAATTACTGTTTTACTACAAATACAATAAAGGGAAAGGTAGAAAAAAGGACTAATGTTTTTGCTATTTGCTTGCCAAAAAAAGGCCTGGATAAACTGGAACTCTACATTGTTTGGGAAGCTGGTGTATTAGGCACAATACCGTAAGACAAAGAAGAGGCAAAGCATAATGGTGCAGAGAGAATGGACTTTATGGAAGGCAGTCCCACAGTGACTAGATGGGTTACTTGGAACTGGAACTTGCATTTCAGTGGTAATGAAGCTCAATTAGCTTCACATAATGAGAGGCACTTTTCAAGGTCTTGAGACTCCTTTAGTCTATTATTTCACAGATCTGCAGGCTTCACCTATTTCCCCATTTTAATGTTTATAAGGGGTTTTTGGGTAGGGGTTTCTTTCTTTTGTTTGTTTGGGTTTTTGTTTGTTTATAAGGGTTTTTTTTGTTGTTGGTTTGGTTTGGTTTTGGGGTTTGTTTGGGTTTTTTTGCTGTAATAGAACTGCAAGAAGTTGGAAATAGAGAGCTTGGAGTTCCGATTTCTCACTTTTTATGGATAATAGCCCATAAAAGATAGAGACAACACAACTACACTCTCAAGAAGTCCCACTGCTAAGGGCAGGAATTAGCAGATAAAGACTGAAGAGCATTGCTACTATTTTGAAGTCCAAAACAAGGGATAGAAACTTCCAGTTATTTTGCAATTGCTTTCATGACCATTAAGAAACACCAAAGAACCAAGCCCAGCCTCTTAACAAACAGAGTTCTGTGATACTGCATACACTGCAGGGTTGCTGTAATTACAGAACAGTTCTGCAGGCTAACTTTCAACAGCAACAAAGAATTATAATGACCAGATCTGTCTACAGTGACTATAAATCTATCCCCAGTATCAATGACAAAGGAAACTCAGCAACCATCTGGAAACATCTGACACAGGTCACTGACTTGTTTACTTTCCAGATGCACATGTGAAGTTTAATGAATCGCAAATCTCATTTGAATAATCAATTGCCAGTACTGTAGTATTTTTTTACAAATTCACTAGGCACAGTTTTGCTGACTGAAGTTAAGGTAAGGGGGCAATTTTAAATTTTTTTTCCAAGACTATCTGAAAGCTCTTTAGTGATTGTGGACCTCAGCATTCTCTGGGAAGAGAGGGTTTTCCAGTTTCCTGAAAATAACTTGCAAAATTAGTCTAACTGATTTTTAATGTACACTGCTCTTCTTGTCCTCCTCCTGGTTTAGAGAGATTTGAAGTTTCATAACAAATGTATGTATTTAGGTATACTAGGAGCTAGAAAGAGTTAAAAGGACAAAATTGTGGACATCATGATTACTGGTCTGAGCTCCTGGAGACCTGTCCTGGTTTCAGCTGTAACAGTTATTTTTAATCCTGGTGCAGTAGCTGGTGCAGTGCTGTGTTTTTTGCTTTAGGATGAGAACAATTCTGATAGCACAACGATGTTTTAGTTGTTGCTTACCCTGATCAAGGGCTTTTCAGTCTCTCATGCTCTGGCAGTGAAGAGGGGCACAAGAAGCCAAGAAGGAGCTGGGACAGGACACCTGACCTAAACTAGCCAAAGGGGTATTCCATACCACAGCACATCATGCCCAGTATATAAATTGCGGGGGGAGGAGTTACCTGGAAGGGCAGATCACTGCTCGGGTCAGGCTGGGTATCAGTCAGTAGGTGATGAGCAGTTCTATCATGCATCACTTGTGTGTATTGGCTTGGTTTGTTGGGTTTTTTTTTTTGTTTTTTTTTTTCCCTTTTAGCTTTATATTCTCTCCCCTTGTTATTTTCCTTATCATTATTATTAGTAGTTTTATAGTATGCTTTAGTTATTGGATTGTTCTTATCTCAACCCATAGGGTTTATATTCTTTTGATTCACCTCCTCATCCCGCCCAGAAGGGTGGGGGAAAGAAAGAGGGGTGAGCGAGTGGCTGCATGGTGCTGAGTTACCAGCTGATCTTAAACCACAACAAGACCCCATCCATGTCAAAACTGAATTACGTTAAGTACTGTTCAGAAAATTATTCTGAGTTTAAAAAAGCAGAGATTAATGTACCTATTAATCTTTTATCAAAAACTGTTACTATTACAAGTATTTACTTAGGCAGGAAAGACTACTAACACACAGAATTTACTATACATTTCAGAAAAATCTAAAGTAAAAACTGCATAAACCATGTACTATGTCAAAAATAATTTTCTCAGCCCTTAACCTTTCAAAGGCTAAGGCTTTCACAGGCAACACAAGTTTTGCTGTGAAAAACACTGAAGAGGGTATCAGCAAAGTAACTTACCCATATAAGCATCTGATTCTATTATAGCTACTGTGATCCTAAACTGTTGTTCCAGTGTGGTTCACAGAACAACACACTGTAAAAACAAATCAGTTTAACAGTAGACACTGGAGCCGAATCAGGAGTAAGGTTTGCCTAGATCTGTCACATCTCTTCATCTACAGGAGATGCAATATTTCTTACCATCCTCTCAGCTGATGGGGAAACAACTGAAATGTGTTCCTGCAACTCCCAACTATGAAAACAAGTTGTGACACCTGGCTGGACCATTAGGGTTGAAGCTGACATGTTTTCTACCATGTGGTTAACAGTAAAAGTGAGCTGTCTTCCTACATAAAATACATGGTTTATGTTTTATAACATAACTGTCTTGCTCAGATAGCTTATTAGGCTTACAAAATAATTGCCACAAAGCAGTAGCACATCTTATGTATACCACACAATTCAATACACTTGAATAAGAAACGATTATAACAATACCTTATCTTTTACTATGCTTTCTTGACACGCTGTACATTTTGGACTAGAAGAACTAGAGAGAAAAGAAAACAGAAAAGCTATTTTAACTCATCTGAATTTCTGTAGTACAAAAATTTCTCTTTATGAGGCACTTACGATTATTAAATATATTTTATAATCATTAACAGTTGATACAGTTCATTATAATGAGATAATTTGATGTTATTTAAAAAATTAAACACTGAGTTTTCAGTGGGCAGTATGTGACATTCTTTAGGAAATAAGACTACCACAATGCCTCCAGCCCAAACTGTACAGTAGTTTTCTTCAGGGCTGCACAATTAATTCCCTATTTAGAGTCTGTGCCCCATCTTCAATTTTCAACACTTCTCAATCTATCTGTGCAAACAAGCAAAATACTGTATTTTCAATTATCTAGTCCTTTTTCAAACAACATCTCATTAAACCTTACTCTCTCTGACAATCAATTATACATTTCTTTTCAGGGTAAAAAAGAAAAAAAAAGAAGTATTTATGTCCATATCCTTCAAGTCTGTTCTGGTTTAGCAACTGTTGATCCCTCCTTTATCTGAACTATTGCACCGTAGCTGTCTTGGTAATCTAATTACTAAACTTGTGATCTCTTAGAGAGCATGTAGGTTGAAAACAGAGCAGTCTATGAATAGAAACTGGAGTGTAGGAAACCTGGGCTCCTACAGCTGCTTCTATCTCTGACCTGCTAGGTGTCATAGTGTAAATCTCTCAATTCCTTTGCAGCTGCTTTTCTCCACGTAAAATGGGAGAGGCTGCACTGATCTCCCCTGTAAAGCACCAAGATGCGTGGATGAAAAGCACTAGGTAAAAGCTAAGTAAGTTCTTTCACAAAGTGACCCATTGACAGGCTACATCAGTTGAGGCTGCTAGCAGCAGTGCAAATCAGTGTCAAAGGCTGAGCAAGTCTCATTATGTTATATAATCTGTGCGGTTATTTCAAATCATCTCAGTGGTTTCTGCTCCTTGCACTGACCATTCCATGTCTTGTCAGATTTCTGAGCATCTGAACTACCTTGCAGCTTCCATATCTGCAATATTTTTATTAAAAAACCGGGGGGAGGGGTAACTAATCTACTTGAGGGCATAGAGTACTTAGTACAATGTCACTCTTTCCTGCCTTACTGAATTTACTCAAGCATACCTTTTGCTCTTTTAAACTACTGCTGCATACTGAGCAGACATCTTTACCGAGTTATCTAAACTGACTCCCAATTCTTTATCCTCAAATAACCCTGTAACAGAAGCTGCTAGCATATAATCAGTATGTGTACAGCAACATATCAACACTGAATAACAAATTTTGTGCGAAATACAGAAGCAACGTAAACTTACTTTGCTTCTACTTTTATGGCACACTTTTAATTTCTCAAAAAAAGAAGCTGCAAATTTTCATAAAAGATTTGTCTGCAACAAGCACTTAAATACCGTGAAATAACTGGTCTCACCAATGCATTCTTTTCAATACAACACAGGTTGGAAAGTCAGGAAGGTAAAATTACACATACGTCAGCTGCACTATAAGAAGCACATGCACACATCGCACAGCAAGGAAGAAAAATTGTCCAGATTCCAGCAATGCCAGAATTGTTACTGATTAGATAGTTAAGGATCTGCTCTGTCCATCTACACATACCTGGGCATGGCAGGTGTTTGCTTTTCTGCAGTCACTGTTATTAACTACGTATGAGTCTTTCAAAAACATATATTCAGAAACAAATAAATGCATTTCTTAAATACAAATCATACCTCACCTAAAGGGTGTATTGAAAGCAAACTTGGTAAGGTTTTTTTTGTTGTTGTTTTAAATTTGACATGCTGCAGCACAAAACCTACAGGAGTAGATTAGTGAGCTATGGACCCTTGTAATTGCCCAGTACAGAGGTTACTCTTTATCACGAGACAGAGTAACATAATATCCTTCAATCTCTTTTGCCATGCTGCATGTAGTCTTGACTTACATCTACCTGAAAATACAGTATTTCTAAGTTAAATATAAACTAATACCAAGAGTCAGGATGGTTACAAAAAGTAGAGATCACCAAGACCTTCTGAAGTCAAACCCTCTCTGCTAGGAGTGCAGAGTGCAACATCCAGTGAGCTCAATCTCTTCTATACCTCTGCTTTCCAAGTAGCAGGTGGAAGTACTGTTTATTTACCCCAGCTTGCAAAACGGTCTTCAAACATTAGACCAAGTTTTGAAATCACACTGCTAAATGCTACCAGTAGCAACGCATCAAAGTTGAGATGCAAAGAAATATGCTTTAATTGATTCACAGATACTTCTTAAAAACTAGATACTCCTTGAATGACTGCACTTTTTTTCTTACCTAGACCAGGAAAGATTGCATCCCTCTGTGTTCATCTTACCTCTCTAACACCCAATCACCCACTTTACACTCTGGCCCAAACATTCCAGGAATAGAGAAGCAAGCCTTCCAGACCCTGCTGGACTCCACAAAATATACAAGCCCCAGCACACAGAGCTAGAAGGGTTATGGGGAAAGGAAGATCAGTCACACTTATCCAAGGGTCCCACCACTCAACTGTAAGGCTGGGTCCACAGGTAGGGTATGTACTCCAAGGAGTCTCTGCAGGCTCACTTCCTCACACAGACACAATTTACTAAGTATATTCTACACCAAACAAGCCATGTCAGCAGTCAGGTGAAATTGCTACTCAGTCTAGGCTCCACAGGCACTGAAATTCTTACACAATACATTACTACATGGTATTAAACCACTCTAACAACCATTGCAACAATACTGATGGAAGGCTTAGTTGTCCCATCCTGACCCAGAGCAGAACACAAATGCTCGCACCAGCATATGGAGAACAAAAAAATCAAGCAGAAAAAAAAACAAGCAGAAGGCTGCTTCAAGCCAGGGTATTAGCTTAATGTATTCCTAAAACAATGCTGTTCACACTATTTTCAGCAGTTCACAAGATTTAAAAGTATCCACATGTTCCATCGCAACAAAAAACATACCTTAGCAAAGCATTCATGCAGGTCTCACAGAATCTGTGCCCACATTCAGTCTGTTTAGGATTGCATAAGATGAGGTGACATTTTTCACATTTATACTTATCTTCCACAGCATTTACAAATTTCTCTTTGTAGCCACCTTGCTCTGGAACATAAATTGATGCTGAAGGACTGCGATCAGGATTGGCTCTTTGTTGTACCATTTCTACAGATAAAGGGGGTTCTGTCTTCTTACTGGTGTCCATGCTCTAAGGTAGTTGCTGCGAAGCAAAAATGAGAAAACTTCTGAGAAATTAAGAGCTCTTTTTCCATTTAAATAAACCACATACAGCATCTCTGAGACTACATAAAAACAGAAAGCACCAAGAACAGACATTATGTGAACATAATATACTTACGCAGTTACGAATGCATTAAGTATATCAAGTCTGTAAAATATTCTACATTTTTCAAAGCCTCTGCAAGGTCAAGGATTAAACCCTATTTCTGAAAGCAATGTGTTAGTTAAGTATGGGCATCACTCAGAAAAAATAAGAATGCAGCTTGCATTTTTATCTTTCTCTCTAAAACATATCCTTAATATTGAAGTTGCATCATTAGAGGAAGCAGCAAGGAGTGTGGTGGAGAAGCTGCACTGGTACAGGACCACACACTACGCAATTTAGATGCTACTGTAAAAAAAACAAACAACAACAAACAAACACAACCACCAGGGTCTTATATAGGGTATCTGGAGTCTACACAGGTCCACTGCTACCTTTTCCTGTCTATTCCACACAATAGCAAAGGGTAAGACATGCTGCTTTAAGTCTGCTTTAGAACAACACAACAGGTTTTTACCTATTAAACACTTTCCAACCTTCTAGTTGTACATCCGCACCTGAAGACAAGAGGTGATACAAGACTAGCTGGCAGAGCAGAAAAGCCTACATAACATGGCTACTGGACAAATTCACCAGGACTAAGAACAACTGACAGGCAGCTGAGAAAATAACACAGTTGAAGACCTATTAACTTGGACTACGATTCTTCTAGGTCAGCATGCAAAGCATGAGCAGAGCAGCAGAGGAAGAATACCTCAGGTTAAATTTTAAAACCTGTTTTCAATAATTTCCTTGCTTATCTTGTAGCCAAACAAGTGTAAATGGTCATAAAAAAACCTCAGCACATGCAAGAGAAAGCACAATTGGAGGATATGACACTTATTACTGGATATTTACAAGAGAAAGGCATACTTCAATTCTCCCTCTGTTAACTGACACTTGAAATATAAACCCATTCCTACAGTTGCCTCAAGTGTTAATGTTAAAATTCAGTTTTAAGAAGATGAATGAAGAAATGAGGCCCAGTTCACTTATAAAAGTATGTCCACCAATACCACAATGGGAGTCAAATGCCTCGCATTCCAAATTCTCAAACCTTCTTGTACACAGTTCCTATGATCTCTTGTCTTCCCTTGCTAGGCCCAAAACAAGTACTTGTAATTAAAAGTATTTTCTTGTAGACCATTTTTGCATCTATACTTCTGGTATAGAGTTCTCCATGGAGACTAAACAGAGAAGGGAATTTTTTTCATTTCTGATGCCAACTGCTATTTCTAGAAACAAAAAGACAAAATCATTGGGACTTATCTCTGATTCCATTTTATGTCTTTGTCAACACCAGCTGAGCAAGGGTAGAGGTGTTCAGCGAAGGATCCCCACTTCACTACCCCCTCACTTCATTGCCCCCTTACCCCAGGAGAAAACATCTCTCTATCACTGTCAAACACAAAGTCCACAGAAGCCATCCCTGTATCTTGCTACACAGATTTGATGACTGGGGTCTTTTTTGTTTGTTTTTGTTTTTTGTGTTGTTTTTTTAAAGAGGAAAAAAAAAAAAAAAGCCCCACAGAAAAGAAACCCAAGCACCTCAACCCACCCCCCAAAATCCCAAAACAGTCTCTACAATAACTGAAAGGGAAATAAAAATTCTGGCCTATAATTTGAATTAATGTCTGCCTGTTCCTTGTCTACTCTTCAAAGACTGCAGGGTCTAATGCCTTGGCAGAACAAGGGAGGGGAGGAGAGGGGAAATGGGGGAAGAAACAAAACAAATCCAAAACAAACTAACAAAAAAAAAAAAAAAAAACAACAAAAAAAAAAAAGCCACACATGAAAAAAAAATAAAAATCTGTGCTGAACCAAAAGTAACTTGCATTTCTCATTAATCATGAAATTCAAATTATTTCAGTCCAGGGAAGTAAGCAAAGCCTCAACTAGAGCTTCAGCAGCAAGCATACAAAAACCCAGGCCCAAACAAACCAACAAAAAACAGTTAACGATGACACTGAAGAGGCAATTCAAGAGACTGCAATCAGCACACAAGAAATGAGACGTGATGCTGAGAATTAGTCTGAGAGACAGGAGGTTAAGAAAAGTGCCATGGTGAGAAAGGAAAGCAGCTGATGAGACTGCCTAAGGCATGACTGCCACTGCTGAACATCTGTGGCCAGATAGGGGAAACCCAGTCAGGAGCTTAGGCACAACCACTGCAGTTGTAAGAGAAAAGGATATTAGCAAGACAGGAAAAAAGTGCAACTCCATAAACATCCAGACTGGTGAAACTTATTTACCTATGGATCTGCTTCTTGTGGGTAACTGGGGGAAAAACTTCACTTACAGCTTGCTGTTTAGAAATCTGGTTTTTCAGTTCTCCAATTTATAATTTTTATATAGATACTAATGCCTCTTTTCCCTCTACAACTGTGATTTTGTTTCATATTCAATACCTCTACCATTCTGTCAGCTCTTGAAGTCAAAAGCCAACTTCATGCATGCTGACTAGTAAGAATAACAGGGAAATGATTTTCCTCTAAATGCCAGAATAAAACAAGGCATGGCCTGATTCTAACCCACAGAAGAAATTAAGAAAAAGAGACACTAAAAGTGATGCTGACAGAACTGGCAGGTCAACAGAGCACAGAGTTCCTCAACTTAGAAGCCAAAAGCACAATTTCTTTATGGAAACTGAGTAATTAGTCACAAGGAGGCAGGCAGTGCTGAGGAAGGGAATATTCAAGATTTAACTAAGGAAGAGTACCGAATGCCAAATGAGCAGCAGGTGAGAGTTTCAGAGAGATATGAAACTGCTCAGGGGCTGGACTGTCAGCTGTCAAGAGAGATTTCATAACAAAATAAACCACACAGGGCTCCATAGGATGCCACTTTGGGAATTAAGTGTTGGATATCTTGTCACAGAGAACAACCAGAAAGCAATGATAAATGATAAACAAATATTTCCACTGCCACCCATTTGCAAACAGCTTTCTATTGTGGTTTTCATCCCACTACAGGGTGTCATCTGCAATGTCTTCTTTTCCTTTTCAGGAACCTTTAACAGCAGGACTCAGATTATACTCCCGTAACCATGTTTCAAACTGCCAATAAGAAGCAATTTTGAAGTCACACCTCAGTAAGACACTATGCACTTACTGCAGTGAAGATAACACACTTCCAGAAAGCAGGAAGATGAGTCTGGCTAGAACATTCAAGATAGACTGGTTCTGGTGGGCCCCTCCAATTCCTGAAGGCACAGCAAGCTGCCATCAAGTCAAAGACTGATTCTTGTTCAGCAACCTAAATCTTAACTCCTAAATCACCACTCTCTGTTTCTTAAGCTCAAGTTTCTTATCCCTGAGGAAAAGAATCACAATAAAATGACTTTTAGACATTTTTTAAAAATGTTAAATCTCGGACAGTCACCTTTGAGGACATATAAGCACATAAAAAGCATTACAGTCACCAAGGTCAGTTCTGTCCACTGTTGATTACATTCTTTCAGGCACCTTTCCTGCAGCCAGCATATGTTGATATTCATGCTTCTGCAGAGTAAAAGATTCTCTTCTGGTCATCAGACTGGTGACAATACCTGCTCCAGTCTGTCAAGTCTCATCAAGCTCCATTTTTATCAGTACTCTTTTCCAGCACTAGAGGACCTCATGTATCTGAGGCTAGACTTCATAATATTTCAACCTGTATATGCTGTAATAATTTTTTGGTTACTTAACTCATACTAACACTAGTACAGAGGGTTAGAAACTGGAAACAAAAGTGAATTTACTTAAACAGGTGTTCCAAGAATTAGAAAGCATGTGAGTTCCCAAACAAAAAAGCATCTTGCTCTGTCCTCATTTAAGCAAGGATGCTGTTCTCACCAGAGAGGGCAAACATCACTTTCTTTTGTTATTTGCTCTTTGGGAATAAAACCGATTTGCAACACAGAAATACAATAAAGCTGCTATAAGAAAACAAACAAACAAAAACCAAAATAAATGTGCATCTTAAAAGGGAAAAAAAAACCCAAACGAAACAAAAATAAATTAACTCTTACAAATCTAAAGCACCCCCCAAAAATTGATAGAAATAAGGACCACAGGATTTGGAATGTAGCAAGCTCTGCATGAAGAAAGTTTTGATATATTGACAATACAAAAAAAATAAGCTTCTGTCAAGCTTTAAAATTGAAAAAGATCAAGAAGTTATTTGAAGTTAATGCTTTTGTAACATTACCAGAGAAGTGGGTAACAGAAGACTCAATTAATTTGGTTATTACATAGAAAAGCTTTATTGATCAAATTACAATTTGCACTAAGAGCAGAAGTTACTCAAACAGAACAGCACTGCATGCATAATATCTAAATTAAGCTCTCAATAAGAAACCTGAAGTTAGACAGGAGCTAAAGACTGCAGCAGAAAAGCGACCAACAAGATTCAAAAAAGTTGGTATTTTTTTATCTTAAACGCTTAAAACCAAACTTCAGCATCTTACCCTAATTAGACCATTTTGCTTATTGGTAGCAAGTGGTATGTTATTTTAGTCTAGTTTTTAATGAGATACAGCTTGTGATTGTGCCATCTCTCCTCCCAGCCTCCCAAAACATCTGGGAACCAAATGGACAGACAGGTTTTATGAAAACAAGCAGCTATGTGAGGAACAGAAAGAGAAACTTAGTGTAGCGCTCCAGTGAGTTGTTAAAGTGAGGCTGTTAAAGCGCAACCTCAATCATCACCACTCCTGTGTGTGTCCAACATCAGTTGGCCAGTCAATACACAACTGCATTCAAACCAGCCAAGACCACCTGATCCCTTCCCACCCAGCCAAACTTCATGGTCTTAGTCTCCTCCAGTATTACAATGACAGTGGGCTGGAGGTACTTTTTCTTTTTTTTCTTTTTTAAGTACAGGGGAGTATGGGTACAAAAAGGAATGTAGAGCACAGATTAGTCTGAAAACAAACTTCATCAGTTTCACTCTTCACAGAATTCTCTTCTGTGCTTTACAGGATACCCTCAGAGAACCAGGTGATCAGGTACCTGGGCTGGTATTTCCAGCTTTTCAGTCTTCCCAGCCAATGTACTTTCTATCGCCAAGAATTATTGCTTCAGGTTATCACACTGAAATCTTTTATCTTAAAATTAAATTCTTATAACAATCTGAACTTTTCCTTTGTCTTATATTTCATCAATTCTTAATTTCTAATAAACTCCTAGCACATATATCTGTCTTTCACCATCTTTTAGGCAAGTCTCCTGACTTGGTTCTGCTTCTACTTCTGAATGCAATTATAACATGCAATGAATACTGTCATACCTTGGTGACTGGTTAAAACAATAATGCAGGCTGAAAGCAGTATGCCGGTGACAATGTATTATCTATTTACTCAGTGCACACATCAAAAAAAATTAAAACTGAGCAGGGAATCTTCACTCTGGAGCTCTTAAGCATGAAGGTGTCTACTACAAGGAGCCATTCTCTCAACATCCAGCTGCCCCTCAGCCTGGCATTCTTGTAAAAGCTGCAGTGTTGAGTCTGGACAGGGGCACACAAGAACAACTCATAAATAAAAAATGCAAATACTCCACAAAAATACCTAGGCAGTGACTGAGGCAATACAGAGTGGCAGGTCTGAAAGCAGAGCACACTGTCCATCCATTTCGCCTTGGGTGAGCTCAGAAATCTTTGCACTTCCACCCTTTCTTTTTTGCATATGGGAACTACTTTTATCCCCCCCCCCCCCCCCAGTCATGCTTGAAGCACAATTCACTGTTTCTGTACACCATATATAGGACCAGCTAACCAGTGCTGAAGTATTTCCAGCACATGCTTTAAGATAAAATCCTGACAGAGGGTAGGGAAGGACAGGGAAGGGTTGCTGATCACTAACACTGGATGTGACTTTACAAAGTGAAAGGAATGAAACCATTCCCTATCTTGTTTTACGAAAAACATTCAACCGCTAAGTCTAATTCCTGTTGGAAATAAAAGCAGCATTGATATTTAAAACTTATTTTTCCTTGTATTAAAATAAATTGGGTATTTTAGCTACTTTAAACTTTGCCCTATACTTCCATAAGCATCCGTCTTTCTTGCATAAACTAATGCAAGCCAATTGTGAAGAAGACCTTGAGATCATACACATAAAACAGAAGATCAGTAAGAAAAACCACTACTTGGATATAACCAAATAGGATGGAAGCATTTGAAAACACACAGATGACATGGAGCATTCTCCACAAAGAAGTTTCTGCCATTTGAAAGCTCTTCACAGCCACTTATTAGTGCAGTATCCTGAAGACACTGAGGTTGGAAGGCACCTCTGGAGGTCATCTAGCTCAACCTCCTCTTCAGAGCAAGGCCAACTTCAAAATTAGACCAGGTTATCCAAGGCTGAATTTTCAAAAACTCCAAGGATGAAGATATCACAACTTCTCCATGCAACCTGTTCCAGTGTTTAACACTCCTCTGTGAGGAGTTCTTACTATAGCAATTATGGCATGATATTGTTATGCAGAAAAAAAGCCTGTTCTGATACACAAACTGCTATGTTCTAAAGCAACTAAACTAGATTTTGCCATAGTCTTTATGTCTCTATTCTGTAAAAGTTCTTGAAGAAATAGTAAAATGATTTCTGCCTTGGATAGTACAGGCCATTTCTTCTTCTCCTATCTCAACTACAAAAGCAGAAGTATAACCAAAAATTGTATCTTGATATTCTGGCAAAAGAACAACCATGCAAGTCACCTGAATCACAAACATTGTGTATTTCCCATGTTCTAGTTGCAAGGTGACCAAATAGCAGAAAATGAATGGTAAGCTAAATTTTACATTTTTTTATGCTTTTAATCTTTTTATCACTTTCTTTGTCTCCATTTCTTCCAAAAATTAGTCTTCACATTCATGTGAAGTGTCTTACAGGATTAAATAAAACAGCATGCCAGTTCAGGGAACTCAATTTAGCAAGCCTGTTAAACTATGCTTTCATGAAAACAGTTCTAATATATACTCTGCCCTTCTCAGTGTAACAAATTTCTAGATACTAAACAGAAATTAAACCATTGGATAGATGTGCAAAGCAATTATACCAGCTTTAAGAGATGAGAATAGGAATGTTTATAAATAATAATGTAGTATTAATATAGTCTGGAGTATCCAAGAGCCCAGGGACTGGCACTTTTAGTACCTACCCAATAATATGTCAAATAGAATTAACACACAGTCTAATACATACTGCACTGATGTAAGGAAAAAACAACCCACCAACTTTAAAAGGGATTACATTTTAACTATTAAAAAAAAGAGAAAACTAATCCAGTGCAATTTAGGAAAGCTGTTTTTTACATGACACTGTGTTCAACCATCATTTTTTGAAGGTTAACAACATTCTTTTGAATCGTGACATAAGGGCTGGCAAAACAGCTTTACAATTCAGCCTGAGGCAGTAGTAAAACCAAAGTGTTTGTATTTTGACTTACACTTACTATCTACAGCTCTCAATAATTACTTTGTAACCTCAACGGGATACCAAAATACAGTATAAAGTCATTTGAAGTGCAAGAAATCACAAGCCTCTTTTAGAAATCAAAAGACCTCTTAAGCTTTGAAAGCCTGGGTCACAAGACAACAGATAAGAGGCATGTTATCCAAGTGCGCCATGAGCACTTTCTGATGCATTCTGAATTCCAATTTGGGTCCTTGCCTATGGGTACAGGAGCGAAAAGATAAAACACAAGGTTACTGCATTTCACCTATGAAGCTAATCCCCAGTTGGGATCCATATTTCTATATAAGGTTTTTAGTAGAAGCATTAAGTAATAGGAGAGAACAGAAGATGATCAGATGATGACAAGCCAAAGTGTACTTTAATCTCTTCCTTTGCTGCTCAGTCCATGATTGAGATATATACACGAGTCCCTTGTGGAAGAAGTGGATCAACGCTGTATTTTTTTGTAACTTCTGTCTCTGTTTACAAACGAAAAGTTCTATCTACCGTAGAAGAAAAATGTTCAGATCAAATATTCTGGGAAATACCATGATAATCATAGTATTTCAAATTAAAAGGTAGCTTCCTTGTATAAAAATATTTTATATATACTTTGAAGAGACAACTAGCAAAACCAGTTTACATTTGCATTCTGAATACTCTGGTTTTATGGAAAGTTATTTCCGTCAGTCCAGATTTCCTCTACTTCTCACTTTACAGCAAACCTAGTTATTTCCTTTACTTTTGTTGCACAGCATAGAAGTCATTGGTTCACGTTAGAAGTGGTAATGTCAAATCATACACAGCTCAAGAGAAGTTGTTCACTATTTCCCACTTATACCTGCTATGACTGGGAAATAGCAAATTTGAACTACCCATAGAATCATAGAATAGTTAGGGTTGGAAAGGACCTTAAGATCATCAAGTTCCAACCCCCCTGCCATGGGCAGGGACAGCTCACACTAAACCATATCACCCAAGGCCTCGTCCAACCATCACAAATCCTAACAAGGATCAACAAGGGTTAAGGCAGATGGCATGTCCAAACCATTTTGGACAATGCATACACTGCTAGAAAAAGATGTCTCATCCTCTAGAGACCCAAAAAAGCCCCCTTTTCCTGCCAAAGCGTGCCTTCAAGAAAAATCTGTCACATGATTTACCAGAAACAACTTGCTTTTAAATTGTAAGACACCAATGTCTCTCCATCTCTGAAATCACCAAGCAGGAATCAAACAATCTTGGTGCCTTTTAAAATTATTATCAGTCTTTCTTTTTTTCTTTTTTTCTTTTTTTTTTTAACAAGACCCATTGATGGCTGCTGGTCTTTTCCATTCTGTTAATTAAACAGATCCTCTGCTTCAAAACTAATGACATTTCAAACATCTAGCAGAATAGCAACAAGTATTCTTCAAATTACAGTCTATCTATCTACTCTGATGTCTGGCAAGTGCACAAAGAATACTATCTGCATTGCCATTTTCTGGCTGAGTGCATCTGTGCTGTCTCTTAATGAATCCAGCCTAGAAATCTAAGCAAAGCATAGGTATTACCTCTCCCAAAATTCTTTACCTCAGCTTCTACAATTTTTAGAAGGTATTTGAAAGTGTCAGAGGACAACAAAATAAAAACAAAATAAAATAAAGGCACTTCAAGAGGTTTACTATAAATAATCACAGGAAAACTGCCTTCTCAAGAACCCCCAAAATATGAGTTAATCTAATTTTAAAATGCAGCTCATCTTTAACAAAATAATCCTCCCAGGAAATTTTGAACACAGCAGAGTACAGAGGAAGCTGTAAATGAAACAGAGGGCAACTTCAATATGGCTCTGCACTTCACAAGTCCAATGCTGAAATAAAACACTCGAACTAGAAATGGCCATCCCAGGAAACTGAGATCATAGTATCTATCCCACTTCCACAAGAAGTGCTTTCCACTCTACGTTTTCTAAGCCTACATCGAAAGCTAAATCAATCAATCTCTCTGCCCTGTCTCCTATGGAAACTAACGCTCACCAAACACTTCCTGCTCAGCCATTTTATCCAGTTGAACACTGCATACTATAAACACAGATGAGAAAGAACTACTTTTTCACACTGCCCTAAATACTAATCAAATTCTAGAAACTAACAGCAGCAAGCGACATCATAAAAAAATTTTATTCAACACTGAAGTGCCTGGAAGACATTCACACACAGATCTCAATTCTCAATAATCTTAAATGGATTTTTTCCACCATTCTAGAGGATGTCTTCAGCTTTTTCTAAAATCATTGCTTCTTCACGAAAAAGGGGCCTACGGGCAACTCTCTTGTCATTTGCCTGCATTTTATTATTTATCAAAATGTGAGAGAAGACAAAAACATTATCCATTTATTTAACCAAGTGATAGCAGGTTTAACTTCAGCGGTTTCAGTGTTTATACTGTATGCTTCACTGTTTTATTTGCATTTTCTATGACCATCATCTTGAATTTTAGGAAAAGTGAGGGAGGGTTATTTTGTTGTTAAGGTTTTTTGCAGGGGGAGGGGGAAACCTCCAAACAAAACCAAAACAAAACAATGAAATACATCTGTAAATGGAATCTGGAAAACAAAACAAACATGGGAAGGAGGGGGAATAAGAAAAAAGCAAAGCAGAACAACAAACCACCAAAATATTTCTCCTGGTATTTCCAGTTATATTAGGGTGCTTTCCAGTTTCTTATAGCAGCCTTCCAATAGCTTAAAGCGGCCTACAATAAATCTGGAGAGTTAATTTTTACAAGGGTATATAGCGATAGGACAAGGGGGAATGGCTTTAAACTGGAAGAGTACATTTAGATTAGTTATTAGAAAGAAATTCTTTACTGTGAGGGTGCTGAGACACTGAAGAGGTTGCCCAGAGATGTGGCTGCTCTGTCTCTAGAAGTGTTCAAGGCCAGGCTGGATGGGGCTTTGAGCAACCTGGTCTAGTGGAAGGTGTCCCTGCCCATGGCAGGCAAACTGGAACTAGATGATCTTTTAAGGTCCTTTCCAACCCAAACCATTCTATGATACTATGATTCTACTTCTCTAGTAAAAATATGTATGTTGAATATGTCGAGAAGGAAAAAAACAAGGTTTGGAAGAAGTCACACACACTGACTTGTCAGAATATTCAGAACAAGACCTTCACATTCACTGCTATCTAAAGCATTTTTTACCATTATAAATATGTTCACAGATGAAGCTGGTGTTTTTGTAACTGAAGATTCAGATTCACAAAACATATTTCCCAGGAACGCAAGAAAAAAAAGAACTTGTTGCTTCCTCTTGCAGTAAACACAGGCTTTGTGAATATGCTACTGAAGGCCAAATCTATATAAAATACAAATTCCTTCTGATATATGATGCTATTTGTTCTTCCAGCTGCTAAGTCTCATTAGAAGATTCTTTTACCTGGAACCTGCATTCTATTTCCTAGTTTCTCTCTCAGAGTGTGATTACTTTCCCATATATCAAACAATTTTATTATTTTGCCTTGTGAACCCTAAGTCTTGTGTTTGCTGCTGCCTACAGGTTTATACCAATTGTTATTCTGGAGGTTTCAGGTCAACAGATACCAATGACATCCTGAGAACAAGCCATCTCTACAGCAACAATTCAGACAGGATACTCATAAGGAATATAAAAAGCTGACAGTTTTACCTGGAAGTTCTTTTTGCATGCTTAAAGCCAGAGGGCTCCTCTAGCTAATATTAATGAAATCGTGTTAACCTCTACCAAATAAACACTGAATAATTTTGCTTCATGCATTAATGGCAATCTAACATTTAAACATGCCTTTTTACTTTTGAAATTTCAAACCTGAAAGCCTCCAGGTGCTGCACTAGAAACTAAATGAGAATACTCAGAGATTCTTTGGAGAATTTATGCTGATAAAGACTATCTGCTTGCATCATAAAGATCCATGTAGGCACAGCCTACGTATGCAGAATGCAAAGAACAACTTCCAACTAGAAAAAAAATGAGAGATTTAAAAGTATGCAGAGAGCGTTCACTGTTAGATCAAGGGGATTATGTCCTAAGAGTAAAGGTTCTTGCTCCATTAATGACTATTCAGAGGACAAGACAATGAAGATCCCTCGCTTTTTGCAAATAATTTGTACATAGGCAATGAAGCTTCCAATATTACAGCTATGATTTGTGACTTTTTCCCCATCAATTCTATTGAATGGCTACAAGATTTTAAGACTTCATATTCCTCCCCCTCTAACTGTAAATTAAGCACAATACAGTTTACCTTTTATAGCATTACTGGACTCAAGTGATCTGTATCAGTGCAGTAGTATTTTTACACTTCTCTTCCAGTAAGATTTGTCCCCAGTCTAAATCCTCCCAGAAGTATTGGTAAGAAATCACCTGCCTGCCCTTCTCAATCTTGTAAGAGATTTCTTATTCCACAATGCAGCCTAATGCTTTATGATCTATATGAAGCAATTTCAGGATCTGAAAACACTAGGTATAATATTACACACAAACAACCAGAGAGGTCAAGGTACCCTCATCTTTATATATAAGGAGAACTACCACCTTAACATTATAAATGATTCTATGAAGAAGCCTTCCTCCTGCTTCACGTTGTTCTGGGGGGTTGGAACTAGATGATCTTTAAGGTCTCTTCCAACCCAAACCACTCTATGATTCTACAATCTTATACTACTGCCTTCAAAATATCACAAGAAAGTGTTAAACTGAGTCCAATTAAGAACATATATAAATGTACTTCCTACAATATAGCATAAAGTTCCAAAATACATCAAAAATGCTGTAATATACATCCATGAAGCCAGGCACAATCCAGTTCCTCGGATTCTTTATCCACCATTAAACAGCCTCTAAAACACACTTGTGGATAAGCTCATTGGTTACAGCACAGACATCATGTCATTTAATTCAAGCCTGAGTACATGCTTTCAGCAGACATAGTTAAAGTTTTCTAACAACATACAACAGTTGGAGGAAAAAGAAAAAAGAAAAAAATTAAGAAAAAAAGGTAATTCTAAAGTATCTGTTAAACATGATTCCCATTTCCTCTATACCTCTGCTAACCACAGAAGTAGTTACTTTGAGGCCAAAAGCAGAAAATTCTTAGTGTTATCTCAGATCAGCGAGTTCTGTAGGTTAATCATATACTGTCAAAAATTGTTTTTAATTTGTTTTTTGTAATCTCCCACTTTTCAAGAGAGGTATTCAAGAAAAACAATTAAATTAGGTATATGTAAACTCACACTATTTGTTTTTCATTATATAGTTCTAGTAATTTATTCTCCTGGGAATTTACAGCACCAGAGTTTTGCTAATCAAAGCTATCACCAGCATAGCTATCAGCATATAAGGGAAGGCTATTCCATTCTGGAACAAGGATACATTTTTGTTACCAATCCAAACAGCTTCTGTGTTTCATTGAAATAAGGGATTTCATTAGTGCACTTACAGAGGACAGAAACAGCTGTAATTACAGAAAATCCACAGTATCTTAAATTCAGCTGAATGAGGACAGCCCCCAATTTTCTCTCTCTTCCCACATGAAAATTTGAAATCTCTAATGACACAGCATCACAGAATTTTTTCCAAATCCTCCCCAGAAACAGTTTTTTTTTTAAGTGAGCTGAATCTAATAGGCAACTAACAGCTCATCTCTACTAATTCAAACTTTCTGTACTCATATACTACTTTTTATAACGCCCTTTTTTCTCTCTCATCTGCTGAGTTTTGACTAGTAATTTCAGTTGAGGCCTCCACTTCCACATTCAAGTTTTACATTGAAGCACCACATAAAAATCAACAACACAGATTTTTGCAACATATGTTCCTGGTGTTTCTTTCTCTCAGCAGCAGTGCAAACGAAACAAAGCATTGCACATGGAAATTCAGACCAAAGTCACCAAAGCAAATGCTCATCCTCACAAAAAGTTGCAATACATTTTCATTGCGAGGAGGAAATATTATGTATATGACCAGATGCTGGATTAAAAACAAAGCAAAAAGGAGTTTTCCAGTAAAGTTTGAGATGGCAGGTAAGTAGGAAAATATTCCATACAAGTCCTAACCGCTCACTTCAATGCAGTAAAAAGACTGCTCAGGTAAAACATCCTCCTCTATACAAATACTCCTGTTTTGGTAGGGGGAAAGAGCAAAAATTTGGGAAAAAAAATAAATAAATCACAAACTCCGTAATTAATGTAGTAACAATTTGTCTCCTAGCCATTAACTAGCAAGCTCATAAAGGCTGGATTGAGTACAGCCCAGTTCAAATTCAAACAGGCAAAAGAAACCTATGAGAAAAAGTACATCTATCTGTAATTCCAAGTAATTTTTTCTTCTTCAAAGTTTATCCAGTGCTATAAGAACTTTCCCCTTTAGAACAGATTCACCTTAAGTACAGGTTACAAGACCCTTGTCTATTTAAATACCTCACCAGTATCACAGCTGTTGTCAGAATGGCATAAAAGGTTGAAATCCTCCACAGTTCCCATCTTCTTCCCAGCCCAACCTTTGTTCTTACTCACTGCCTCTTCTAACCTCTTCCCTAGCTATCTGCTACCAGGTAAACTACATCAGTTTGGAAATTATATCCTCCTCCTCACATAACTGCTCTTCTTGACAAAAACCAGAAGAGGCTACAACATTAAAAGGGGAACTGTTAGTTTAAAAAAGCTCTTGATTTCCAAAGATTGTGCAACAGTTTTCTTGATCAAATCTGTATACTACTTTTCCTCACACACTAACACCTCTCCCTGCAACCATATTTGTAAGACACTTTCATTGCTTACATTTCCTTTGTTTTATGCAAATCTCATTTGATCTGCAGTTTGAGGAAAAAGGAGAACAGACTTTCTCAATGCTCTGTTAGGGTTCTCTTGACTCTTGCCAATAAGGGGAGCTTTGCTATAGTCTGCCTGGTTACTCTTTTTGCCCTAAAGAAAGAAAAATTTAAGTTACACTACTTTCATTCAAAAAACTCTGCAACATGTTTCTCAGTATCTGTAAAGTTAGTCTAATGCAATCGAAGAAGCATCAAACTAGTTTTAATGATCAACTTTTAAAATAACATAAATAACATTACAGGTAACGTAACAATACATGATTTTTAAACCACTGTTTTCCTACCCTCCACTACTGTTCACAAACAACTCTCAACAAAACAAATTACAGAAAGACATGCACAAAGTAAAAGTAACAGCTAATTTTTCCTGCCCTTACACACACAACACACACACACACACACACACACACACACACACACACACGCACACGCACACATGAACTTCTCCCCCCGGATACATTGCATGCCATTACAGACTGCCCAAAATCTTCACAGTAGTGCCGTTTTCTTCGTAAAAGTCTGTTAGATTCCATTTGGAAACATCACCACAATTCTGAAAAGTAATTAATTGTTCTGCAGAGTATTTCTTACAGAAAACCAAACACCTTATGAAAATATTAAAACAGATCATTAGAAGAAAGCAACCTGGTTTGGAGAAGAGAAAAAGAGTCTGAAAGCATAATTAATACTAATCTTAATCAATCACTATCTATGTGCATTCCTAAATGTGATACTAAAGTTTAGATGCAACAAACGCTACAACAATGCCCAGGCCACCAGTATGCTACATCTTAAATCCCCATGGTCTCTCTCATATTTACACTTTAAGGACAACATTTTGTGACCATGTTGCAGTAACCTCACCTTATACAGTCAGACCACACTTCTGCAAGAATTTTTAGTTTCTCCACTCTTGCCAATGAAGATTGCATCCACCTACCACAGAGTCCTACTGTGTCAGTGAACTCCAACAAATGTGAGCAGCTATTCCATAGTGCCAGAGCAGCAATATTCCACCTGACACTAAGCAATGCGGCAGCAAGGGCCCAACTTACGAGCATGTTTCCAGCTGTCATCCTGCACAGAATGCTGTGAAGATGGATCAGCTTCAGCAGTTGCACAGAGGTGGTTAATTAAGTTCAGCCACAGAATCCCATACCTGCCACTAAATGTGCTTGGCTCCCATTCCCATTACCGTGTCTAAAGAAAGTGACTTTGTAACAGAAGACCCAGATAACATTTATCTAGTCAGAAAAACTGCCACATACTTCCACAGCTATAGATGAGCCTCCTTTGGGGCACTCTGATCTTTTAATCTTTGCCAGGTGCTACAATTCACCTTTGGTTCTCGGATAGTGAAAAGGCTACTGCTACTAACAAAGTAGCAGCCATGCTACTCGGTATCATAATAATCAATAGGCTAACCAGTGACTACAGACTGTAGCAAAAGAAACACATTGGCCAAGGAAAGTCCAATCTAGCTCATTCTAGAAACACAGGAAAAAATAGTGTGGAAAAATAGCTCAGCACCGAGATTTATATAAAACTAGAGGAATAAACCCTTAGTCATATGAAAAGGGAATCCACAACCATACAACACTTTCCCTGCCAAAACAGCATATGAATTATAAATTAGGCTGTAATTCTTACAGATGTCATGAATGAAGCATGAATTTCTGTGGTAAACATTCATATAGTAACTCAGCAGGAAATTTACATTCTAAAGCTCTTATAAGCTCCCATATCCCAAGTTTAGGCACCAATTACGACTGGTTACTGTCCGTGCATATTCTTAACTGTAAAGCTGAATTTAGCACAGGAAGTACTGCACTTCCAGCCTCTCCTTTCTCTCCCAACACCACTCCTTCCAATTTACAGAAAATTCAGGCACCTCCAAGGTTTCATTCTTATTAACAAGTGCACTCCACTGCTAAACAGCAGCATCAGAACAGTGCTATACCCTTAATATTCTGCATTAAAAAAAAACATCCAAAGACATGTATAAGAGACAAAAAGGACTGGGTTATTAGTTCTTGAGATGAACATAAAAAGAGGAACATTTCCAGAACACTGTTCTTGAAAACAGTTCCTTATTATATTAGATAACCAAAGTGAAAACTGACTCCAAAACATATTTTAATACATACAAAGTACAAATAACTGTTTGACAACCTTAATATACTAGATAATTGAGGGAACGTATTACAATGAATTTCAATGAGTTGCAAGCAATAAAAAAGGTAATCAAAACTTTTACTTGCCAACAGAACACAGTTATTGTTGCATGCTACAACATGCAGAAATTATTTCTACTATCCTTTGTGTTAAGCAACAAAAAGTACCTTACTTTATCCTCCACTCTGAGCACAGAGGATTAAAACCAAAGTATTAGGCAGAAACTGCAAGTGTTTCCCACCAAGAAAAAAAACAAACCACTGCATCTATAAACTTCACGGCTGTCCTCCATGCCATGCACACACTAAGGACACTTAATGAAAACTTATCCACATCCTTTTTTTGAAAGCAGTCAGATCTCTGAATTGGAAACCTGAAAGCAGCCGTTCATTACCTCCTGCTTCAAAATGCAGATCTCAGCAACACAACCCTGCAAGAGGCTCCACCACAGCTTGATTTCCCCCCTTATAATTCCCTCCTTGCCAATTACTGCACTGTTGGGGGGAGGGAGGAGGGAATTATTTTCTTCCTTTTTTTTTTTTTTTATTCTTATATTTAGTGACTTCACTGCTTGTAAGTTATATTAAAGCTACCTTTTATTCTCATAACCCCTAACATTTTAAGGGATTAAAGATAATAAAAATAGAAAAGTATTTTAAGGTTTGTGGGATTTGGGGATTTTCTGGATTTGGCAGAGGGAGATACAGTGCATTTTTTCGCTTTGCTGTTTAAATTGGGGAGTTTAGTCAATTAACTATTTTAACACTTGGATGCTTTCCCCATACAATTAAAACTGCCATGATTACACAGCAGCAGCATTTGCGAGACAAATGCCCCCAGCAGGGCATTTGTAATTATTTCCCAAGTGTTCTACAACAGCAGCTGAAGAATACATTCGAGTATTAAAGAAGCTTTCACAGGAGGGCTGAAATTGGAAGGGACATCTGGGTATCATCTAATCCACCCCCTTGCTCAAGCAGGGTCAGCTAGAGCCAACTGCCCAGAATGGTGCCGCATCAGGCATTGTATATTTGCAGAGAGTGACTCTATTACCACTCTGGGCAGCCTGCTGCAGTGTTTGAGCACCCCAACAGTTTTCCTTGTCTTCAAATGGAATTTTATGGGGGTTTTTTTTTGTTTATTGTTTGGATTTGGGTTGCATTTTTTTTGGTTGGTTGTGGGTTTTTTTTTTGTTATGCCCATTGCCTCTCTGGACACTCACATTCTAATTTATACTTGGTTAGTATAAATCTCCCCCTTGCCTTTTCATTCTCCACAGCTGCATTTAAGAGCAAAGAGAGCAACAATGAGCCTTCAGTGTCAATCAGCCAGTTGTTGGCTTATTTGCAACAATGGGCTCATCACTTCTTTCTCCCCTCCTTCCCTCTGCATCCTGCAGAGCCAGGCTCAAGGCCAGGTCTCTGAGCCCGCAGAAGCCCAGCTGCCTATCATCAGCAACCTATTATTCCTTGAGATCCATGTCCTTCATGGGGGAGGATCCTGTCTAGCATTTTCTGGTTTGGCCTCACTGGAACATTAAGCAGGTCTGCACACAGGCTGACAATGGCATGGAAAGCTCAGAAGCCCCCAGCAGCTCTTCAGCACTTCCCTTCTGCTGCAGCCCCCTAGAAAAGGGGCAGCAGCCAGATTTCAGAGAAGGGATAAGCAGAAAGGAAATGGGAGAGTTTGGAGGCAGATGCATCTTTTGGGGTTTGGCTCACAGCAGTGAAAAGACTGGTTGTTTCAACAAGGCTTACACTGGCCTTTTAAAGAAAAGGTAATGGGCAAAATAGGTACAGACTCGCACAATAAACATACCTAGCACCCATTCTCCCACCCACAGAAAGGAGAAAAATTTCTCACAGCTGTGCACAAGTCCTTTGCTTACTCTTCACAGGGGCTCCTGAGCTTCAGCTGCACTATAACAGGGTTTTCTTGTTTGTTTGTTTGTTTGTTTCTTTTTTAGCATGGCTTAGTTAAAATTGAAATTCCCATAATGGACAACATACAGTCAGTTTAGGCTCCCAAAGTTTAGTTAATTTTATTTTAAGCTTATCCCTACTAAAAATTATTTATTTAACACTAAAGGTCACCTTCAGTTTTAAATCTCTTCCCTGATTTGTACACCAAACATCACCTACCACATTTAAAAACTATTGACACTGAATTTGAAAAAGGGAAAGGCTGTGTGGGCTTTGAAACAGAAATAACCCCAAAGAACAGAAAAGAGCTATCAAATGCTTTCAGGACGGCTTAGAGCACTTCTGTACACTATGTACGTATTCTCCTTCATTGAGGAACAAATATAATGCCTCCTTTCCCTGATCTTACCTGGACACCTACCAAGTTCCCATTCTCTTCACATACTCATATACGTATTACCTTGTATAACATGATTTCAGTCTTAAGCTGGGAATTGCTGAAAGTGAAAAAATAACTAGATATAAGGAACACAAAACCATATCTTAATAAAGCTGGGGGAAACAGGAGTAAAAATATTAATTTCCCCTAAAACCAGAATGTAAATGTCAAAATATAATTTCAAATATTTTTTAGTTTCAGAGTTAGTCTAAAGCTAGCACCTTAACAACATTTTAAGCTGTTTTGCTTTAGGACACAGAGAATGACTTGAAGACATCTGTGTTCAGCCTAGTTGCTGCTTTCTGGCTGGGATTTATCAAGAATGCAACAGCATTTCCAGGGAAAAATCCACCTAGCACTAAGTTGAAAGGTGGCTCCAAGGAAGAAAATATTACAAAAAGATAGCAACTCTGCTTCATAAATTGTTTGAGGTCCTGTGTATTCTTGGTGGGAGGGCAACCCAGAGAAAAGGCCAAAATAGTATCCAGTCATTCCAGCAGAGTATTTCCTCCTCCTCCACTCTTCAGGTGCTACATCCAGATCACAACCTAGAAAGGATTTGTTAAACTGTTACATGAACCTACAAAAAGAACTTATCGTGACAAGAACATGAACTTGTGTATAAACAGCATCACTAATTCACATAATTACTTGCAACAAGTTCTTCAGTGTTTAACATATTGTCTAGTGTAACTGTAGCTAAAAGCTTACGTTTACCCCTTTTCCACAAAAAAATTTGAAAGAGCCTCTTTACCTCTCAGCTTTATAAAGCTGCACTTGCTCTGAGGAACAGGCCACAGAGTAGTCCCAGAGCATCACCTGCCACTACTCTCCAAAGATACAAACAACCCCTATCACTCCCCTGAAGGACTGAAGAATTTACTATGTTCATGTCAAGAAGTTGAAAGGAGCATGTTTCGCTTTTTTTATCCGTTCCTAATTTACAGCTTATTAACTGAAGGCAAACAGGACTACCATCTTTATTGCAGAAGCATCCTTTTCAAACTTCAGTAAGAGTGGAAGGAGGAAGGAAAGTACAACCTCAAACCCTTTTAATGTACTGTTCTGACAATTCAAAATACCCTTACAACTAAGGTATAAGTTTCCCAGCAATGAGTTCTAATCATATCTTCAAGGGATTTAAAATAAAAAATTTAAAGTATTTTGCTCAGATGTGAAACAAAATGGGGACAATTTGCTTATCTTCTTTACAAATACAACAGAACTGATAAAATGAATCAAAAATTTATGAACAGGCCTCCACCTACTATCAGACAACTTAATTCCATCAGGCAAACAGTGCAGAAGAACTTGCTAAATAGTCCATTATGACCGTGTGGAAGACACGGTACAAAAAAAGAGTAAGGGTATAAGAGGGTTTACTTACAAAATTAAGAGTGAAACTTACTTGACTTTTGAGATATCATCCTCATTCATAACTAAAGCAAATCCAGGCACTGAATATGGTATGTAAAATTGATACCATCAACTTAAAGACGTGAAAACACAAAGGAGAACAAGGTACTTTACAGTTTCATGCAATGATACAAATACTACTAAAAAAAAAAAAAAACCCAACAAAAAACTCTACTCATACAACTGTCATGAGGTTTCTAAACGTGCACATCACAAAATTATACAGCAGAATTGTTGCTACCTACCTGCTTACATGAAAATAGTAATAATAATAATCACAACACAAACTACAGTGACATCGAAGAGTGCAGTCTGTTCTTCCAATGGATTAATACACTGTCTCTCACTGCTGAGAGACAGTCTTAATTCAGTTAAAGCCTAAGCACTCAGGCTTTCCTGCTGGGAAACAAACAAGTAAATCGGTTTCAAGCATCTCCTATTAATATACAGAAACAATTCTCACAAGCCTGAAGGCAGGAGAGAAATAGTAGGTTAAGGTTGCATGAAACCGTAACAAACTATAGCAAATCAAAAAGCTGAACTGAGATTCATTAGTTTATTAGAAAATTCATTGCAAAAGTCTACTTCACAGAGGAAGTCACCACTGCCACCATGTAGTGAGTCAAGCTAATCTGCAAGAACATTTCACATAATGGGAAATTTTTTATTGGCCGGAGGTTCACAGTGTTCTTAAATTCCAGAAACTGCAGATGTAAAGATACTTCCGCTAACCTAAACCAAAAATCAAGAAAAGAAACTATCTGAGATGCATGCTCCCTTTGACAACACAGGTCTATTTCTACTAGCTACTGTACTTCAACCTATTCAGTATAGGCCAGATTTACACTCTGATCAAAGGATGGAAATATGAACATTGAAAACACTATTAGAATATATTGGCTAGCACATCATCCCCATTTCTGAACTGTGATACGGGGAACTGAAGTAGTCTTTTTAGCTACCAGTTTTATTCTTGTAGGAAGTAAGTACTAGTGAAACAGATGGAATGGAGTTACAAGAAAGCACAATACCATCTTATTTCATCCATTTTCACTTTACCATGGGAAACAACAACAACAAAAGAAAACCTAACAAGAGCCAACAATCCCTACACAAAATCAGTAATAAAATGAAAGATGTTCTTCCCTTCCCTTGGCAATGAAAATATGCTGCAATACAACTGCAGCATAAAATTCAGTTCACTCAAACAAAGTCAAGTAGCTTGAATGAAGGAATCATTCCTCTGTTTCAGAGGGCTGATAACAGTTTAAGGATTCCATTTAAAATCAAAGAGTAAATTCAAAACATTTCACAGCTCTAATATTATTCCCCTATCTCTGATAAAAATGACCAATTTAAAAGTACAGATTGTTCAGATTATATTTTAGTTGCTGCCTGTAAAATCTTTTTAGTGATACTTAAGAGTAAGTCTGATTTTTTAATTATATAACTTTATGAAAGTTAAAAATTATGCTGTGGATCATAAACGCACAAGTATTGGGATTTGAGCTTTAAAACAGACTTTTAAATTACAAAACTGATCATAAACTAAACCCTACTACCTAGAGCCTCAAAAGCTCAAAGACCACATTTGTTTTAGTACTTAAGTACAACTCTGTCACCATGACGGTGTAGTACAACTTTCCTAATAGGCCACAAAGCATTTGGGGGAGGGGGAAGCAGAGAAGTTTAGAAGCCCAAGTTCAGAGTTGAACTCATCTTTTGCCAAACACTGGTTTTAGGGCTCCATAATGCAATATATGAACAACTGTTTCTGTGGTCCTTATTTCTTATTTTACTTTGGTGATGCAGATTCTTTATAAAGCATTCTGCCATACTGAAACATTCTTTCCACCCCACAATACCTTATGAAAAGTGAGATAGGATGGTTTAGACAATTTACCTATGTATTTCCCAGCAAAAGCCACGTCTGTGATTATTCGAGTTTTATCTTAGTTGACAATAACAGAAGGATGAATGAAAAAGGCCTTTTGACTGCAGTAACTGCATGTTCCTTTTGAAACCGGAAACCTAGTTAAGCAGACTGTCTCCACAGCACAACAGAACCAACTTGTAATTATAAAGAAAGGGAGGGGAAAAACAAACAAACAAACAAACAAACAAACAAACCCAGCAATCAAAACAGAAACTAAAAAGTGCATTTCCTTCTGTTACCTGGTGATGCACTCAATCATTTGAAGGCCTAAATTCTACCCCTGAAGCATACCAGCCATACAGCTGCACTGTCCAAGTAAAAAGCAACATCTCAGTGTTGTAATGACCAAAGCAATCTCTGGCAACCATCCTGAGGACCCAAAGGTGTCCACAAGTTCACACAGAAAGCACAGCTTTTTATGTTTCCCAGGATAGCTGAACACTTCTCCTCACCTGCAGCTATACTCTTCAGTCTCTTTATCCACATACTGAACACCAGTCCTCACCCTCCAAGAACTAGCAGGCTGCACTCCCTGTATGCCTTATAAAAAAAACACAGTATTGGTTCTGTGGTCTGCCTTAGGTTTTCTACCTAAGGCAATGCTACACTTCAAATCACCAGAGAAAGCACAGGTCTTCCTACATCACTAGACATCTGGAAATCATACTGGAACAAGCTCAATCTGCTGTTTTACAAGATAGTCCTACAGAGATCAGAACCCTTGGAGCTACAGTCATATGCTAAGGTCACACCATGAAAGCAATTTCCCCAATTCAGATACGAATATAATGCTATGAAAGGTTCAGTAGTTCTTGTCTAACACTGTATCTCCATGTGGTTCAGGGAAGGATCTCAGTACAGTAATCCAAAACACAAATCACACAAAGCAAGTAATAAAAAAAAAACAACCCAAACCAACCACCAAACAGCAACAAAAAAACCCCAAACCCTAGACCAGAGGCAAAGGATGGACTGAAAAAAGAAATCCTTGTAGCAGCAGCAAACAGCTGTGTTCTGGCCTGTTGTCAAGCCCTGATCTAGTCCTGCAGTGAATGGAAAAAGGAGAGGAGGAAGGCAGACAGAACAACACTGTATACCTGAAAGACTCTTTTCCTGTAATAGAGACTTCTGCCCTACTGTAACAGTCAAAGATCCATTTCCCCATTACAGTTCTGCTTTATTCAGTATTGCTACTAGATCAGTTTTATCAGTTAACAAACCTGAAAAGTCGTAAGCCTGATCCCAATTCTCATTCTGCCTGCTTTCCCAAAGTTCGGTAATTTGGACTGCCTAAATAGTTCTGCCACAGCAAAACTGTCATACAGTCTCAACTGACCACTTTGAGTATCTGCTGAAAGAATGACCCAGTCACCACTTCATCTCATCCTAGTTATTGAAAACAGATTAATAGCCCACATTAGCTTAAAAGAATGGAAGATGAACTCCTCTGTACTAATTTACAGACATTATATGCTGGCCTCCTTATTCTTGCAGTGAATATCCAGATGTGTGGTATAGTGTCATCAGAGGCCACATAAGGAAACAGTATCTTGGAAGTCACTCGTATGCAAACATTAAGGGTTTCTTAAAAAAATCAGAGACCAGAACAAAGATACAACAGCAGTTTAAGGGAAGTATTACATGAGCTCAAGGAGCTCTAACAGGGAATAAGGCCACGTAGAAACATGAATATACAAAAGCTCTCTGAACACTCTTGTTTCTACTTTATTTATTGTATTAAATACCAGACAATAAGCTCTGATGCTTAAGCCCTGGTGAGTAACTACAGCCATTAAGATACTGGTACATCTTCATCTGGTCTTCCCACCTTTTCTTTGGAATTTATCATGCTAGTAGTAGTAGTTAAAATCTTTTAAAAAGCCACCAACACACAATTGTGGTACCTTCATTTCTGCAGTTCACTTCACTTGGGCAAAAAACAGGATGAACTGGAAGTCACTGTGCAGCAGGAAAATCATGACATAGTTGCCATCACAGAAACATGGTGGGACAATTCACAAGACTGGAGTGCTGCAATGGATGGCTAACAGGCTCTTCAGAAGAGATGAACAAGAAAAGAGAGGGGGTGGTGTTACACTGCATGTTAGGGAGTGCATTGACTGCCGGGACCTTAATGTCATAAGTGGAAAGGCTGAATGTGCGTGAAGATTAGAGCGAAAGCCAACGAAGTAGATATCCTGGTGAAGCGTTTTTCAAACAACTGGGAGAAGTTTCACAATCATGCCCAAAAGAGTGCTGAAGGAGCTAGCAGAGGGGCTTGCCAAGCCACTCTCCATCACTGATCTGCTTCTATGACAAGATGACCCTCCTGGTTGATGAGGGGAAGGCTGTAGACATTGTCTACTTGGATTTTAGTAAAGCATTTGACACTGTCTCCCACAGCATTCCCCTGGAGAAAGTGGCTCCTTGTGGCCTGAACAGGTATAGTCTTCACTGGGTTAAAAACTGGCTGGTGTCAGCATAGGCAGTGTGTAGGCAATATTACTCAAGGTAATGACAGTTACCTGCATCTTCCTACTCGCTTTTCCAATCTATTGCATGCTACCTTTGCAGCTATGTCCTTTAAACCAGGCTGTTTGTCTTCAGTCCCCCTAGACCTTCAATCAGGATACAGAAAGAACCGTGATAAAATATAACAAAAATTTCTAATGCTCTTGCCATCATTCTTTTACTTTACAGATGTTTATAATCAAAACATTTACTTAAAATTTCCTGAAAAACAAATTTTACTCAGTTTCACATCACTCACCAAGAAAATAATCACAAGATGAAATACAAAAACTCTTTTGCTTTGCATTTAACCTCAGTCAAAAGAGTTAACAGCTAACTGGGTTATGCATTATATCAGTTCTTCTGAAGAAGATAGAAGAAAGAAGAATTACTTATTTCATTTCTCTTGGCATCAATTTCTGTTGCTTTTCCCTCCATACTGGCTTCTGGAAGAATATGCTCTTACTGCTCAGACCATATGAAAAACATTTCCTCATTATAATTTTATTACCCACGTTAGTTTGCTACTGATTTGTGACTTAAACACTCCAATCTTTTCCCTGCACACTTGTGTCATTCTTTCTTATTCATTTTTAACACCATCACCTAAATTTCTTCTCAAATTTCAGATCATTAGCAAAGTACTGATTCAGCCAAAGAAGTCTGTTGCTATGTGTCAGTGCAAAAGAAAGTGAAAATCGCCAATTCAAGCTTGTTTCCTAAAAAGAAAGTTTTACTGAATTCCTCTTAGACTGTAACATGCTTCCTATGGCATCTTACCTATAAATTTTCTGAATTCTTCATGTTGTCTTTATTTTGCTGTTCTTCTCTATTTCTCCTTTAATTCCTAGGAATACTGAATTTTATCAATTCATCTTTCATAAGCTGCCTCCTTTTGTCTTTTTAACCAGATCTTAGTCAATATTAAATCAAGATGAGCATCCATATTTATTATTAAGAGCTTTCCCATACATCAATATACTCTTTAACAGAAGTGCATGTCCCGCACACCATTCTCAAAAGATATCTGTGCAGATAAACTCCTTCATTTACACCAAATCTCTTGTTTGATCATTTGTTAATTTAGGGTTTGTTTGGTCGGTTGATTTTTTTAACAGAAACAAGCTTCACCACTCCAATCATTTTTGGTGGGTCTATGACAATACTGCTCCCTCCCCTTCTTACCTTCTTCACCTAAGAATAAACATACACATCCTTAATACATTACAATACATTGTTAATTCTTCCCTGACTATCCTTACTATGCCTTCCCTGATCAACATCCCTGTGGGATATGCCGTTGATGTCATTTTGACCATAAAAACAACAGCTATTTCTTGATCTGGAGTCTAAGCACAGCAAAATAAAATAACAAATCCTGTTAACAGCCTGTAAACACAAAGGTACTCTCCTAATCAGTTGAAAGTCACGGTAGGAGAGAAGAAAGGCTAGATGTTGCTAATATTTAAAAGTCTATTAACAGAGCTCAAAACACTATCACACTTCTGTCTATACGCTATCCTGTGACAGTGTTAAAATAAAGGCTTTCTATTCAAGGTGACCAAGCACAACTGACTTTCTGCCCAATGCATGCCCCCTTCAGTTTTGGCCTCACTTAGCAAGCCAATCACATAATTGAGGAATAGCAAGCTCATATTTGATGTGAAGTCATATGGCTGGATGACATCACAACTGCTAACTTTTAATTGCCCCTTTAAGGTTTATTATTAGCAAGCTTTAAGTTATTATTAGTAAACTGATAAAACATTAATGACAAGTTCTCCCACACAAAAGCTTGCCTATTTCTCCAGATTTCACACAACTGATAACTTCCCCTATTTGAGTTATTCCAAAATGGATGATTAAGACCAAGGAGAATCATTCCTCTGCCTATTACTTTATCCTGATAAACTCTGGGGAACTAATAGCACTTGCTAATCTTCCATTTTTACCCTTGCCAAGGTTAGAAAAACCTTTTAGAAAAAACAATTTTTTGCAAACTTTTCCATTTGGTTGTTTTGGGTTTTTTTTTTCTTAAAACAGAATATTACATGTGAAGTCCACTGGCTGCTGCGCAGTATTAACAGCCATTAAATTCAGGCCAAGCCTCTTAAGGTAGGCTTCCCGCTGCTGGTTCTGAAATTATTTAAAAATTTTCCAAACCCAAGAAGTGTATTTTTGCTAATCTACTTCTTATTCAGAAGAAAAAAATAAAACCACAGTTTCTTAAGAAAGATTTTGTCTCTTACACTTTTTGCTCAGTGCTATTTACTGCTATTCTTTTTTTTTTTTTGCTAGCTGGTCACAATTATCTTGATTCTTTATGTCACACTAAAAATACCTGCAATAAGAAAAGGACTGTGGCAGTCTAACCCCACTTAACTCTATTGCTCTTAAATAACATCATTTCTAAAAATGAGAGGGGGTTTTTCCTACTTATAGCCCTGGGATGCAAGAGAATTCAAAGATCTCAGCAATGTTGTCTTGCGATCTTTGAAGGAATCCTAACAGCAAGGAGGACTCAAAGACAGATGCTAACACACTTTTTTTTTTTTTAATTTAGTATGTATCTCAACTCTCACTATTGCAGAGTGAGTCAGGTGTCCAGTAATGGGCATTTAGTACAATGTTACATGTCCGAAAATATCCAAGATGTGCAGGACTGATAGGTAAGACTTTGGCCATATGCAAGACTGCATACTTTTGGAACATCAGCTTCTGACCAGCTGGGATCAACTACAGCATTTAAAATGGTACTCAGTGCCTCTGTGTATAGGCACCATCTCTGTTCCCTTAAATTTTTACAATATCACTAGTCAATCAGGGCTCAGGCAAAGGAACACTATCATGTGTTTAAGTTGAAACAGTACTCTTTAAAAAGAAATCTGAATAGACAGGGGTCAACAAGAAGACAGGACCTTGAATACTAGATTCATGAGGGTATTATTGCTGTAATGGGCAGTCTGATCAACTTCTACATTTTCAAATGAAGTATTTCTTGACACTGAATTTCTTTAATACTGCAGCATTCCCACCTACAAGATAGCAGATAGTGATAACACAATGACAACACCTAAACAGATGAGGGCTACCATAGAGGCTGCCAAAATCTATACCACCCATGCAAAAAGCATATGATTTATTTCTTCCATACCTCCTTCCCATGGAAACAGACTGTCATTTTAGTATCTTATGTATCCCTGCCTTTGGAGAGTATTCTGATAGGAGTTCTTAAAAAACAAAACAAAACAAAACAGATATGAAAACAGTTCTAGGCAGATGCCTGTTCCACTAGGTATATAAATATTTCAATCCCAGCAGCACCATCTAATGGAGAGCTCACCATTTTTCCCTTTTAACATGACAAATATTTTATTTTGGAGGTGTTAACAACTGGTACTTTTAACACATGGCCATTTAATACTCTATAAAATCTGATCAGCTACAAGAGAAGCCAAATCATTTCTCCATAGACAACAATCAGACAGACCTTTTTTTCCTACAGATACTACATACAAATTTATTAAGTACAACAGGACGCTTGCTTAACCAGGAGATAATACTTTACTTAGAAGTACTTTTTTTTTCTCCTTAATTTAAACAGTAACTGAGAAGCATCAATGAAAGCTTAAAAATACAGCTAGCATAAGCATGTTTAAACTTCCCCTCTGAAAGAACAGAAACGTCAGCACCTCTAACGTGTAAGGAATATTGGCAAACCTGGACCTTAAATACAGCAACAGAAGTCACAACTTATGCCTGCTTCAGATGAAGTTATTTCCAGACATCTTCAGGTGATGCTTCTGCTACAAAGCATGCTATAGGAGATGGGTAGCAAATCATTGTAAGCATCAATAAAGCATGTAGCATGATGACTGTTTTCAGCTTCCACTGTTTTTCTCATTAACATTTTCTCATGCAAACAAACATGACAGAACTCAGGTATGAAATGGGTCTATGAAAAGCAGTATTTTTTTCCTCACTGCATTTTGTCCTCTTTGTTCCTTTTATAAATCACAACACTGCAAGTAAAGGTTCAACAACTTTTCCAATTAACTTGGCATATAGACACTCTTGATCTGGAATAACTGCCTTTTTATTTATAGCTCAGAGGACTTTCAAAGTCTGTCTGCCCTATCTCATCTCAGAACAGTCAATAGATAAATACACCAAAAAGTCTTGGTAAGTAATTCTGAAAAAACACAGCATTGTATTTTGGCTATATGTACTAACAGCTTTATTTATACAAAGACAATTCCAAGCTTCTTCCCCATTTATTTTGAGAGAGTCTCTTCAGCAAAAATCTACAGAATATAGTGGGCAGATATTTATCTACTTGTCCTGAATCTTTATTTAAAAACCAAACACAACCAAACTAAAAACACAAAAAAAAAACAAAAAAAAAAACAAAAAAAAAAAACACACCACAACCAACCAACCGAGTAAATCCCTCAAAACTCCCTCAAAATCTTACTGGCCAAAACATTGTGACCTGAATGTCTAAATAATCCTTTTCAAAATGAAAGTGACTTTTTCAGCAACTTGTAAGGAGAGAGAAGGGAAATTTAGGGTCCCAGGTACTGAAAAGCAGCTGATTAAGTACAACACACTTAGAATACCTCCCTAGGTTTATCTCCCTAGAAATTGCCAACAGCATTCTTCTGCACATGCTCCAAAAAAGTGTCAAAATACCCTGCTATAACATAGATACAAAAAAAACCTGCCAAACAGTATGAGCAACACAACACCAATATCTACTAGCTGATCTACAGGGTAGTATCCATTGGTATTTCCACTATGTATTGACACCATGGGTGCACAGCGAGACATATTTGCTAATCTTAAATGCAGCATGCTCATGTTCTGTTGACAGAAACACAATTCAACTATTGCAGGAAAACAGAGCAGATACTGCTGACTTCAGGTGATCCTATGTATTATTAACTTCAGATGAAGTTAGCTCAAATCCTTTCTGTTTTCCCCAAGAAACACTGAGTTTTAGAAGGCAATGAAAACACTACTGTATCAAAGGGTTCACATCAAAGAGACGCACATATGCAAATCAGCAACCTTCATTTATTTAGGTATACAAAACTTCCTTCTATTCAAACTGTCAGACAAATCGTAGCATTTTGAGAACATGTCATTTTACAGCCACAGGCACTTTACCTTTGGCACCTGTTGAATGTAGAACTGGTATCCTAATCAGGTTCAACCACTGCAGTCATAACAATAAAAACATTCCAGGGCAAAAGCACAATGCTTCTCTCTCAAGGCTGCTGTGCTGAACAGAAAAGAGGAAAGTGAAAAGGATGGAATGAGAGAGCAAGAGTACATTTAAAGATGTGTAATTCAGACAATAGTAGGGTACATTGTAGACTATTGTTAGTGACCTAGAAGAGCTGCTTTTAATTGACCTGGAGTAGAAGGTGGGGTAGGGAGGGAATCAAAGAAGCAGGTAGCTACAGAAAGGTCAAAGTGGATTTGCAGATAAAAATTATTAGCCAGAACTGTGAAAGCAAGTACAAGACTAGAAACAAGTATTTAAAGAGAAGTGATGTAAATGGAAGTAAAGGGCAAAACGCAGTCACTTTATCAAGTGCAATGATGAAACCACAAGGGTACAAAAATAATCCCTTAAGCAACTGTAAAATTACAAGAGATCTGACCAAAAGCAGTTCAAAATAAGCCACTTTAAGAATCAGAGGAACCAACTTGAGAAATTAAAGAGCATTTATACTGTTTGGCCAAACACTTAAGATGGAAGAGAAGCACAGCATGGACAAGAGCATTCCATTAGTAGCTGAAGAGCATAAAATGCACAAAGGGGAATCATCTGGGATGGTTTAAAGGAAATTAAAACAAGTTGAATCAAAATTGTAAGGTTATAATGCCTATGCAAAAATCAAGACTCACATCTGCAAGTTTTAAGTTAGAAGCCACAAAACTCAAGGCAACCTACTCTCATTAGGTTCCTCCCTGTGCAAAGACAGAAAGAGGGCATAGTCAAACTAGTACAGTATCCAAGATCTCCATTATAAAAATCTCTAATAACTCTTTTAATTATCTCCCTTCCTCAAGTACATGGATGAGCTTACAAAACAAAATCCATTCACACTGCCAAAATCTGGTTTATGAGTTGAGCTTTTCTGTTACATCCAAAGCAGAAAGTTGGGAACGTGTACAAGCACCAGAACAGCTACCACTAACAAATGCTGTCATGTACGCTCAGCTTCATATAGCACTGCATGTCTGCTGTACACAACAGTGGAAGAGCGTGAAGCTAATACTGTTTCCTGTGCCATGATGCTGATGGTGCAGAAGGTACAGCGCTGCAGAGGTGTCAATAAAAAAATGCCTCTACACAACACTTGCAGTTTATTTCATTTATCAAGAAATGACACTTGTACTGCCCTGCTGGGTCTCAGTACCTCATCATTTTTATGTCCTCAGACTGTGGGAAAGCACCACTATTCCCACGTTATTACCAGGAAAATGGTCTGTAATCAAAGCTGCATCAAAGTCATTTTCAGAACTCCCACTCAGCTACCACCTAACCAAGTGGCACCCAGTATCAGTACTCCTTTTTTCCCCAGCACATCTTCTACGCTGAAGGAAACATTTGTCTTGCTTGACAAGGCTGATCACCTCTGCAAGCATCTCAACATCAACTTCAAATGCATCAGAAAACAATAAACAAAACGGCAGCGGAAGAAACATCAGCAGACTCTGTGCCCTTCCTCATCCTGGTAATTGTCTTAACCACTTGTCTGAGACATCATGCTTCCTCTTGCTATGCTTCTTAGGCACACTGAGTTTGGATTTTTCCTGGTATAGCAGAAGAGTTTCAAGAGAAGGAAGTGACATAACTCTATACTGGCCTGTGGCTTGATGATGACAATACTCCCCAGGGAAGCAGGAAGCTTGGGCTGGAATCCCCCTTCTGCCCCTGGGACTCAGGCATGATGTCAGATCACTCTGCACTGCAACATCAAAGCCCCTTGTTGGTTTGGCCCTTACTGAATGACTTACAGTACACATATCTGCAGAAACAAAGGAAAACCAGCTTCCAGGTCTCCTAGATTTTACACTGGTATCTACAATGGACCAACTTCTCTTTCTTGATAGATGTTAAAGCTTGTGGGAATGAACTGGCAGTCAGGAAGGCACTTATCTTACAGTAGCATCTACAACAGGTTTTTCAAGACAGTCCAAATTCAAGTAGATCTTTTTGCTCAACGCCTAGGAAAGCTGTAGAGACTCATCGCGTTTTGAGCTTCTCTTAAGTGGCCGTATCTTACTTTCTTTTCAAAAAGAAACCACTAAATCAAACAGAAACTCAGCATTACTCCAAATGTTAGATTTTTCTAATTCCAAGCTCACATACAGTCATCGTTAAAGCATGTAAAATAAAAGTTTTAGGACTTCTTTCACTACTGTTTTTGACTGAAGCATTTGCTATGTATGTAAAAGGATATATTCACTTCAGAACATTTAAATTAGACTACAGAATTATTTGAAATTTTTATCATTGTAAATAATCTACAGAATGTTTCTTCTATACATCAAAGAAATCTATTTCATAAATAATCATTTTATGAGACGATATAAAATAACACTGGAACTAAGAAACATTCCAACTTTAAGCATTCCTGCTATGCCCCTTTCAGTTTCAATGACTGCTATTTGCAAAAACCCAGTCTTAACGTCAAAGTACACAACACCTCAATTTTCAGTACAAAGAGGGAGCCAAGGACTGAGGCAGTCACACATGTCCAATACTGAACCTCTGTCTCCATGAACATGTTGAGACTTCACTTCCCATGCTGCCCTTGACCACATGAACTGCAGAACTTGGAATTCTATTGAAATCACACTTTACACATCGAGAGTAAAGCAACAGAGAAGAACAACAGCATGGAAATCAAAGGCTTAACACTTTGGGGGTGGAGAGGATTAGTGAACTACAGTTGTTGTATATAATTTTAGAGACACTCACTCTGTTAACCTAGTTACAAAGCCAACAGTCAGTAGCAATTGAAGTCACAGTGGCAATGATATTTTGATGTCAGTGCTCCAGTGAAAAAGATCTCCAGGAAGGAAACAAAAACACCATCAAAGACTATATAAATATGTATCTCTCACAATTTCCAATACCAAATAATCTTTTGCCTTATTTTCTCCCTAAGCTCTTTCTGTTGTATATTTTTCTTACTGATTTTCTGGGGGAAGCTTTGTTTTTATTTCCTTCTCTTTACCATTAGAAGAGAGCACATCTTCCTGCTTGGAAGACACATAATAATCTTTTATTGTAATTTACTCCCCTTTTCCTCCCAATTCTCTAGTCCTTTATCTTAAAAAAAACATAGAAAAAGAGGGAAAAAAAAAGGAAATGTGTTTGTGATTTGTCAAAACAAAATATACTGACTTCCCATTTATGACAGTGTGGGAATCTAGCGGGCAGAGCTGGGAGATCAGTTATATTCTTTTACCAGCCCTTCACTGCTGTAGTTTCTTTGTCACCACCTCATCACCACAGGTTAAAAAGTATAAAAGAAAACCTAGTATGACTATAGCACTACCTCCTGTGCTACAATCACATCTTTATTCTGTTGCACAAACATACACAACTCTTTCTCCCTTGGTTTCTTTTCCCCATACCACATCTTGAAATCTCCGATTTCAGTCTCTCCCACCACTTTTGGTGTTCTTGAGCCATACACCAAAAATGCCAGGAGGTTTCAAACACAAGCATTGCATTCAGAAAGTATCCACCCACAAGCATAAAAAAAATAAAAAAATACAAATTATGCCTTGGCAATTCTTTAAAGGAACTGTGTACAACAGCACAGACATCTGAAACCAGTGTGTAACAAGCAGTCTTCAGACATCATAAGATTCGGCACCTTCAATTAAGAAACACTACTATAACAAAAATTAATGAAATCCAGTTATTGCATCATCTAACATATCAGAGATCAAAACGTGTTATTCTTGCAATACCTTCATGCAAAACCAATTCAGGATATTGAAGCAGATTTAAGTAATTTCTGTTTTTAAACTGCCTTTTCATCCACAGAAGAACTATGGTATGGACTGTGACACAGACTGTAAGAATTATGGTTAGTCTACTTATCAACGCGTTTATGTTCCAGTGGTCTAATAACAAAAGTTAAAAATTAAGTTTTTTGTGAATTTTCAGCATTGCCATACCCAGTAACAGAACAGCTAGCCTTCAGGACTGATAAAACACATTCCTCTTCTCTCACTTAAACTTCTCATTATGGACAAGAATAATGCAAAGGTCTACAGTACAAGATCCTGAAAACATTTAGAAGACAAACTGTATTAGCATGGACTGGTAAGACTTCATGAAGAATTTTTTGTCACTGATGCTAACTAACTACTGCCACCTTACACAGTTTTCCAAGGCACCAACAGTAAATATGCTTACACAAATGACCTAATTCTCTGAATCCATACAAGAACGGCTTCTCAAAATTGGTATCATCAAGCTTAACTGCAGAAGGACTTCAGGAAAGCCTTAAGAGCAAGTCATTTAGTACCCTCTTGTGATCAGAATTAATTTACTTTGCTACTGACTGCACTTTACCTTTCTATTGGGAGCTTTGCACCAAGTCGTACTTCAGTAAAACGCCTACCATTTTCATTTCGGAACAAAGCAACTTTTATAACCTCATGGTACCGTCTGCTTGCAATGCCCAAACTCATGATGCATCAGCGTTTCCATTATCAAGCTTTATGAAAAGGGGTTTCCCCATTTAGCCATGAAAATCTCTGATTCGTCCAAATATTCAAAATATTTCTTGTCTTAAAAGACTTCTCTCCGATCAAAAGAGGTTAACATTTCCATCTACATTAATCTATGTGCAGTGTGTATGGATTGCCATTTATAGACACTTTAAAACAAATGTCTCATTTTAAGGGACATCATGCGGCGTGTGCTATGATCTCTTTAGTTCTAACTCTCACAGTCAGTGTAGCCTTTGAATCTAGGCTTCTATGCAAGTCAGTAGCCAATTTAAATATGGATTTTTACTAGCTATTTCAAATTATACTATTTCATTTGTCTAAGCAAAATACTGCTAGCACACGTTCACATCACACAGTAAACTCCTTTTCAGTCTATGAATGCAAGTTCAGATCAGTGCACAATAATGCTACATGTGTCTACGGTACAATCCTGAAAGGAAAAATACACAGCTCTACTGAAGAAATAAAAGATGCACAAATTACAATATACAAGGCTTGGTTAGATCTCGACAAGCTAGATAAGTCACTGGCCAAGGAGACTGCAAATTTCAAATTGTATCATTGGAACTTCCCACATACTACTACTACTACAGAAAGAGAAAAACATGAAAAATATCCAAATGCATGGTAAAGATCCACACAGAGGTGCACATACAGCCTTTCACGTCAAACACAAGCTCAGGTCGGCAGAACGTGAGATTATGCCTCTTAGCATTAATGCCATTTCTCTTGGTTTTCCACAGATAATTCATATCATAAACACATGAAGATACAAATAAATCAAAATGTAAATGCCTTACCTTCCTATTTTACAAGCCACTGCAGTTCTCAGATTATGAGTCAGTCATATGTTCATCTGCAGAGGAATGACTCAGTATAAACTTTCAAACACTCGTTATTTTTCCTAACATATAACACAGTAATTAATTAAACGTACTAAAACGCGGCACTGAGACTCAGCGCACAAAACGAATGGCGTGAAAATAAAACACTTTTCTTTCTGCGCACGCCAAGCAGATGGTCTTATACAGCAGGACCGTTGGAGGCAAACAGACTTTATAAAAATATAACTCCTTCCACACCAGTTAGGGGCAGCTCCGCAACAACGGCAAAGGATTTTCCCCGCCGGAGACCGCCGTAGTGCCTATCTCCCGGGCGCAGAGCAGAGACGAGCAGCGCAGAGCAGAGCAGAGCTGAGCCGCCGCAGAGGGCAGCCGCGGGAGGTATGAAGTTGCGGGGGCCCCGCGCTCGGTTCCCAGGCGCGGCGGCTGCCGGCAGTGCCCCTTTAAAGGCCGTCGGCCCGCCCCCAGGACTGCATATGGAGGGAGCCAGGAGCGGAGAGAGGCTTCTGCATTCAAACGACACATCAAACGCCGCAAGCGTCGCCTGCCGCCGCACGACTCCGTTCCGGCCTGCGGCCGGGCTCCCCTCTCCTCCCCTTCTCTCCCCGGCACGCACGCACGCACGCACACACATACACACATACATCGGGGGGCGGAGGGGGAAACAAGAGGAGAAGAGGGGAGGCAGAAATAACTAAATGAAAAAGGGGCACCTGCAAAGCGCTGGAGTGTCGTCCGGGCAGGAAGGGCCCACGCCGACCCTGCCAGAGGCTGATCTATCCCCGGGCACCAGCCGCCACCAAGGTCCCAGCAACAGGCTGCGGGTGAAGCGCGCTCGGCCCCTGCGTGTAGCAGATGCCTTATATCAGCGCCGCGCCGCCGCCTTGCCCCCGCCGGCGCCGCGGGAGCACACCCCGGCTACCGCCACCCGCGGCCCCGTCGCTCCGTCTAGGGAGCCCGAGCGCCGGGGAACCAAGCTCGGCCGGTGCCACAGCCCTGAGCGGGAGCCACCACCAGGGCGGCAATGAAGCGCTGTCCCCGCCGTGTCTGTGTGTGCCTTCCCCCCTCCCCTTCACCGCCGCACGGATCCGCTCCCCGGGGCGGCGGAGCCCCACGGACGCCCTACCTGCGAGCGTGTGAGGGGAGCGGGACGGCGGGCAGCAGCTGGAGCCTGGTGAAGCAGACCGCCAGCCCGACGGAAAGTCCCTACCGCTCTGCGCCGTCTCCCCCCGCCCCGCACTTCCTCTCCCGCCCGCTCAGGCTGGAAATCCCCGGCGAAGCCCGCTGCTCTCCCGGCTCCTCCTCACACACACACCGAGGGGCGGGCCCGGCCCAGCAGCTCAGCGCGCGCGCAGCCCGCAGCCGGGGGTCGGGCCTGCCGTGCCCGCCTGCACTTGATGCCATCGCTAGCCCCCAGCCTCCGGCAATGGGCACAACCGGGGGTGAGGTGGAGGGGCCCTGCGCTTCCCGCCCAGGCACACGCAGCCAGTCCCGCCCGGCGCCTGCCGGCCCCCTGCAAGCGGCGAAGGGGGCGCGGGGTGGGATGTGAGGAGAAAGCGTGTCCCGCTAGGGGCAGGAGGGGGGGAAGCGCCGGGGCAGCCGTGCCGAGGCTCGCCCAGCTGCCGCGGGTGCTCGGCCTGAGGGCGGGCGTTGGTGCGGCGGCCCGACCGTTGGGCACTGGGGGAAGGGCGGGAGCGCTGAGGAGGGGATGGCGCCAGTACGCGGGGCGCCGGAGAGAGGGATCGGCGCAGAGGAGAGCCGCTGGTTTCCCGTCTTCGCACCGAGGAAGGTGCTAGCAGCCCCTCACAAACGGTCGCCTCGAACACAACAGCCTTTACTGAAATAAAGAAAAAGACACTGGGGAAAAGGGGAGGGAGGAGGAGGAAAAGAGAAGCAGGGAAGGGAGGGGAGAAGAGTCTGGAAAAGCTCTGGAAAGAGCAGCGAGCCAGATCTGTTCGCCCCCCCGGAGAGGCCGATCGCCTCATGGAGCAGGCGGGGAGCAGCCGACCGCAGATTGCAACCCCGGTTTGGCCGAGGGTATGGGGTGTGCCTTTACCCGGCGTCCCGGGGCGAGAGGCAGCCGTCCCCTTCCTCGGGAGACTCTCCCGGCAGCGGGGAATGGGGGGTGACGCTGGCACCCGGTGGAACTTGTCGGCCCGCGCGGCCACGTTAAATAAATGCCTGTTTCGGGCTCTGCTTGTACCGCAATGTTCTGATCACGGCAGATGCCCAGCCGGTACCGGCGTCCCCTGTTCTACGCGGGGCGGCTTGTGTCACCGCGGCTTCTGTCACCGCGGCCTCACCGGCTGCTAGAGGCGGGGGAGCTCGGCTGGAACGGGAATGTGGGGTTCAGACGGAGCCGGCGGCAGCGTGGGCTGGGTCGGTTGTAGGAATTGCCGCACAAGGGCTCTTGGAGCTCCGGGTGCAGCGATGGGGCTGGGGAGGTCAGGGAGCCGGGAGAGCTGAAGTCGTGAGGAATGTGCAGAGCTGAACACGGAGAAATGAGTGGTGTTTGGCTAATTTCAGTGAGATGAGGTCACCATTCTTCTTGGACGTTGTTTATTGAGGAATCACTAGGGAGAAACAGTTGGATGCGTGATCCTGAACGGACAAGCTTTGCGTCATAGTTGCCGCTTACAGCATCTCCCCGCATCCCGACATCCATCCTGACCCTCTTCGGTCTTTATCCCCCGGATCTCTGTACCGCCCACTACCACCTGCCCTGCACGACCACACACCTCCAGATCTGACTGTGTCCTCACCGGGCCCCGAAACGTGAAGCCTGGCCCGCACTGCTAATTCCCTGCTCGTGTGCTGGCTTTTTCCTCTTCCCACCTTCCCGCTTTCTCTCTCCCCCCCACCCTCTCCCGCCTTTTGCTGCTGTCCTCAGTAAGAGGCTGGCTCAGCTGTCAAGACAGCTGCGCCTTTTGAAATGATGCTGTGAACCTGTGATCAGAAAGACAATCTAAGACCGATGTCTCAAACGTTCCCATCACTTGTGCGAGATTGCTTATCTCTGGACCGGCTGATAGGACTGTGCACCAAGCCTGGATCTCTCCATCAGCGTGGCAGCAAATAAGTTTCTAGCAGAGACAAACCTGCAGTTTCCTTCTTTGCCACTCTTTTTGCTGTCGTATATTTGTCCGCTTGCTTTTCCCTTAAAAAAAAAAAAAAAAAAGAGAGAAAAAAAACCATGACAGGATTCCAGAGCCTGTAGCTCTGGCAGCTGTATTAAGGTATTCTTTCCCAAAAAGAGAAAACAAATTCCTATACCATCTAAAATATGTCAGAAGCTTTTCCACATTCACAAATGCCTGTAGCCAAAGGGGTAGTATTGAGCTAATGCAGTATCCCCTATCATGACTACAAGATTTGAAAGATTTTCTAATACCATTATTTATAGTGAGCTGTGTCACCGATTATCTTGTCCTTAACTGGTTTGGAATCTAACAGTATAAGCAATGTTTTCACTGGACCTGAAACACTGTCCTAGTGCTGCTGCTGTGTGCTGCACACCCCTGCATAGCAGTACTGTTTAGAATATACTGTGTTCAGAACAATAGAATAACAGAAATAATGGTAAGGACCATGGGGCAACTCTGTATTTTAGTAAAATGGTTTGAAGAAATAAAATAATAGGGCATTACACTGGAAAATTACATGAGAGAAGATATTTTTTTAAATAAATAAAAGCCACTAAGAGAAGAGTGGTAATCCATTACCGACTTGGACAGGGATAGTTATCTCCAAAACCTAGGGGGAAGATATATATTTATATATATATATATATATACATGGAGACCAAATATATCATGTGATTATGGAAACTATAATTTCCCAGATACAGCCTGGAAGACACCACTGGGAAATGGTGGGACTTAAATGTTCTCAAGTGTCATAGAAACTCAATTTCTCAAGCAAACAATCCATGATGCAATTTTAGGCCTGTATTAATAAGCAGCAAGGACCTTGTAGAAGGCCATAGTACTGAAACCAATCTTGAACTGAGTGATTAAGGACTAATCCAGCTTATGTTAAACTGCAAGAGGGATAAATTCACATCTTTGTTTAAGACTTGGGATCATAGAGCAGCAGACTTCAAGAAATGGAGGAAATTCCTGAGACTGACAGGACAAAGGAACCCAAAGATGTTTTTCACTCAGAGAAAGAAGCTGGCAAAGGAAATAACAGTTGACAAAGCAAGGATTTGTTCAAGGTTAGTAGTATCCTGTGCCTAAAACACTCTGTAGTGAGAGGAGAAAGGTGGTGATGCTGGTAGCCTTGGGCCTGCTTTGCCTGACCTTACTATGTGGGTGAATTCCTCCATGAGAAAATGACTGTGATCTGCCAGTGGGGATAGCTGTGGAAAAGGCTTATGTGAGTCTATGATGCATGAAGCGGAGTATTTTTAGTAGGAAGAGGGAAGTATTGTAGAGCTTTACACAGCACAGCTAAGGACCCTTGTTTGGAAAATTATGTCCAGTTCTGGTGAATTACCATCAACCAAAGGTTGACTTAGGTCACCACAGGTGCAGAAGATGAATACTGGAGTTGCTGGGCAGCAGAGTAGCTGTATTCTTGAATGGGAGCTGCAAGCAAGCTTGGCTTCCTTAACCAGCCAAATGAAGCCAAAACAGTGTGATGATTCACTGTGAATACATTCAAACAGTAAATATCAAGGAAGGAGAACTATTTAAATTAAGGAATTATACTAGCACAAGGATGTATGGATATAAATCGGTAATGAGTACACAGAGTGAAAAGCTTTCTAGCCATTCCAGTAGCAAACAGTACTCTAGGCATAAGTGCCTAAATGATTTTAAATCAGGGCATGATACTTTTGTATGTCTAAGAGGGATTTAAAGGGGACTGAGCTCCTAACATTATACTTTGACCATTCCCAAACTTCAGGGCTTCTTCTGGTTCTCTACCCCACCTGCATTTGGCTTGTGAGGGTTTTTTCAACTGCCTCTGAAGCACTGGAAATTAGCCAGTGATATCATGTAGAGAGGACACTGGTGATATTAAATCATCAGGTGGTTTGTTGTACATCTTGCTTACAGGCATTACCATTGAACTGATTGCCAGATTTGGGTCACAACAAAACGTTTTCCCTCAGGTGAGCCTGGCAAAGGACTGTGTTTTTGTTTGGTTTTTTTTTTTCTCCCTGCCACTTAGAATCTTCTGGGAGATTCTGTGCTAGATATCTTGTTGCAGGGGTACTGGTTATAGTCTTCTGTGATAATCCTGCTTAAGAGATTTGGTCCTTTACTGCAGTTCTTAAGTTTATTACCTGATACTAAAAGGTGTTTAGTGACCCTCAATGAGTGGGGGCTGCAGAAAATACATTCTGAGACTTCCTAGACAAAACGGCCATTGAGTGGTTGTAGAGAGGGATCATTTCCAGACTTATCCTCCCAAAAGTAACATCAACAGGTTATTTTTAATGGTGGAAGTAAATCTGAGGGGGATGGAGGAAAGAGAGAGGGCAGCAAACCATTGTTTCTTGTTTGAATTAACTTACTGCAATTAACAATCATTCAGCTAAACGTTTGTAACAAGTAATGATACAGTATATCCTTACAAACCATGCTGTTTCAGGCGCAGTTTAGAACTGCTTTTGCATATAATGCTAACTGTAAGCATTGTGAGTTGTGCCCATTGTGCATGCCCTCTCCACAGGTTCTGCAGAAGGTGGTTATGTTTTGCTCCTAATTGATACCTATTGCAGATCTCAGCAAGACTTAGCAGGACTCAGTTTCTGCATTTCTGGCACTGAGGCAGCTTCCTGACTTGCAGCTTCCTCATGTTATGTTTTGGATTGAAGATGCTTATTAACAGAATAATAAAAACATTAAATTCACATTCCTTTTTATTGCTGAAGCACAGCCCAAGAGGACCCTTATCATGGGAATACACATTTATTTACTGCATCCTATACATGAGATAAAGATTCCCTGGAGTTTATTTCAACTGCTACTAAGCAATAATGTCTAATGTGATAGCCCACTTGCTTAAGGAAAAAAAAAAATACTTCCCCTGCCCAAGTGATGATTTTCTAATTTAAATTCCTAGAAAGTGATGGCTTTCTAAATGACAAGCATTTGAGGTGAAACATTTCCCAAGTCTTAGAGAAGCTAGTTATATATGCCTTCATGAGTATGCTGTGACATTTTTCCTTTCTTTCAAGCTAATTGTCATTCCCAAGTCAGCTTATAAATCTGCTTCACAATTGACAAGAAATACTAGTATGGCATATCACAACTGCATCTCAATTATTTGAAGGCCTTCTTACTCTCCTGTTGAGACTATTAAAAATATATCGAGGTTCCCAGTCTCCTCTACCATCAAGACTGCCCTTGTGTCCATGCTAAATTGACTTTGGAGTCAAACGAAAATTTTGAGTGCATGTCAGTGGATTTCCAAAGAGGCCTGTAGGGTAGTGCATGTGAACTCTAAGCTGTACCTGGAAAAAGAGACAAGATACAGTCCCACAGCAGGGAATTACTAGAGCACAGATATGCTTCAGCTGTACGTCTGTCTCTCAGTATGGCTGCAAAATCAGAGCTGTGAGGGGAATAGTACAGAATCAGCAAGACCAGCTCTCCATCATATGGAGATTTCCCTGTGACAGCTGAATCTGAATATAACCAGTAAAAGCATCTTAAAGGCTGCTTTGTGCCTTTTGAACAGCACAAAGCAGCTTTATCAGGAGCAAGGATTTGGTCCAAAAGTTTTCCCCAGACATAAAATGTCAGTTGTTACACTAGTTTGTTACTAACAACTGCAAGGATTCCATTGAGTAACTGGCAAAGTAAAAAGCTGACATGAATATAACAGCTGTATTGATTTTTTCAGATGCCCTCATTTTCTGAATGATACATCTATTTCTTAAAAGATCCCTAGGATCTTTTCTCCATCAAGAATCTCGGAATCTAATCTTATAAGAGGAAAAAGCCGTACTTAATATTGGCAGGAAGACCAGATGAGTGTATTTGCAATGCTGAGAATTGTTCATTATTCTAGAAACTGTAATTGGCTCATTGCAGTGATCAATAATAGCTGTTTCTTCAGAGTGACGTAACTGTTTTTACTTTCACCTTTTCTGCATGTAGTCATGGGAACACAAACCAACCTGTGAGAAGAGGGCTTAGAAAAAATCGGAGCATTTGAGATGTCTGGGAGGTGGTCATTGAGTCTCATCAATTTCCTGGTTTCCAGCTTAGCAGTGTGTCTTATATCAGAATAGATTTGTTTCCATTTGTGCCAGCTGAGAGCCTTTCCTCCTTTTCCCTCATCCCTCCCCCCCCCCCCCCCTTTTTAATGGCACTGCTCTAGTAAGTTCTAAAAGGAGATTTCAGAGTATTCTTGAAGGTTGTTTGAGCCCCTGGGTGTTCTTTTGTTAAAAGTAAACTCTCTGCAAAAGGTGCATTTCCAAACCCTGAAATATTCTGTCCTGACTTCACATGCGGCCTGATCCAGGCAAACTTACCAGGCTTGAGTACTAAAGAGATTACCACGAGATGGAACCTCTGTGTTTGCTATGCAGTAATGACAGCAGACTGCTGGAGAGAATCCAGCCAAGAGCAATCATTATCTAAAGAATAGTTGTTCTAGAAGCCTAGAGGAGGACAACACTTCTCTTGTCAACACTGTTCCCTTGGGAGCTATAGCTGATACAGCTAACCCTCATTCCCTTTGTTAAATTGCACGGATCATGCCCTGTGTGTATGACAGAGATACTGTTGTGCTTGTAAGGATGTTCCATTCCAGATCTAGTTCTTACAGATGCAGTGTTGGGCCTTCTTTCATGGCATTAACAATTCCCCGCCAGCCTTTGTCTTAACATATATCCAGCCTTCTAGTGGACCACAACTGTTGGATTCGAGACATATGCACACCAACAAGACAGTATAATGTCTTTCTGTCTCTCTGATTTTACCGTAAAGCTTGTAGTACCTTGTTGGTCTGCCTCTTGTTACTCAACAGTTTTTTCTCTATTCTTAGCAATTTTCTCACCTTGTATAGTAAAATGGTAATTCAGATTTACAGTTATCATTCATTCTGCCGCATGATAGTATGCATAAAATGTGGTAACTAGAGAAAAAATAATTACCCAGATGTTTGTCTGAAGATATTTCTTATCTGGATTCTACATATCCACCTGAGTCTTCAGAGTTAGGAGAGGAAAGAAGATCAGCATACTCACTGACTGGTATTTAGAATAATATCACTTTTGCCTCTGTTTTTTTTATCACAGGGTTTGGGAAGGTTTCTTCCCTGCGCATATGAAGAAAGTGGCAAAAAGTGCTCCAGGTGGTGTCAAGACAAGAATGGCTGTCTTGGGATCCAAACAACTCACTGTCTTAGCAAGCCCCAAGTATTGCATAGGTGAGACCCAAAATAGGTATGTAGCTTAAATATATCTTCAGGGAAGCATAATTATATTCAAATATTGTCCTTGCTGAGTTTCAGTATTCTCTGTATCAAATATGTTCAGTTTTCAAGTAAAAGAAGTAAAATCTAAATGCTCTCAGGACAACTTTAGCCTAGCCCCTACAAACTTCTTCCCTTCTTTCTCATCAGTTACGATGAATGCTCTGCAAGCCACATTACATCCCTAATCAGCCTATACATAATCATAGAATCATAGAATCGTAGAATAGTTAGGGTTGGAAAGGACCTTAAGATCATCAAGTTCCAACCCCCCTGCCATGGGCAGGGACACCTCGCTCTAAACCGTATCACCCAAGGCCTCGTCCAACCTGGCCTTGAACACAACCAGGGATGGAGCATTCACAGCCTCCTTGGGAAACCTATTCCAGTACCTCACCACCTTAACAGGAAAGAATTGCCTCCTTATATCCAATCTAAACTTCCCCTGTTTAAGTCTGAACCCATTACCCCTTGTCCTATCACTACAGTCCCTAATGAAGAGTCCCTCCCCAGCATCCCTATAGGCCCCCTTCAGATACTGGAAGGCTGCTATGAGGTCTCCACGCAGCCTTCTCCAGGCTGAAGAGTCCCAACTTTCTCAGCCTATCTTCATATGGGAGGTGCTCCAGTCCCCTGACCATTCTCGTGGCCCTCCTCTGGACTTGTTCCAACAGATCCATGTCCTTTTTATGTTGAGGACACCTTCGTTATTACAGTATGACAGGGTTTTATATAAGCTAGAGGATAATTAGAGATAGAAAGAGCTCAGCTCCAATGGTTAGAATAAAGGAGTAAATACTCAAGAACACATAGACTGGGGAAAAAAAAAAGCTGAGAAGAAGAAGAGTGAGTTGGCTACCCATGGTAAGACTTCCAATGAACCTGAGAGATGTAGGATGGCAGAACTGCTAGTGCAGGGATGAGGAAGGAGGAGACCTTCGAATCTGAGGAAGTCCAATGCCAGTCAGCTCCAGGTAGCTGTGGTGAGCTGTGAATCTTCCATGTACGGCATTTGGAAAAGAGCTACACCAGTAGGGTAACTACCTTGAGTTTCTTAATCATGTGGGATTATTCAGACTTCTGGTATAGACCCACATCAAGACCTGAACAGCAAGAGGAAGCCAAACAGACCTGTTGGACATTGGACCTTCAACTACTGGATGTAGTCTTCAACTATTTCACTGTAGAGGCTGCTGGTTTGATACTGGGGGGATAGCTGAGAAGTTCTGTTGGCACCAACACACAGAAGAGCCATGTCCACTGAAGAAGCATCTTCCATATGCTGAAAGACCTGCTGTGGAAAAGGTGAAATATTAGCTCACATCCTGCAAAGGTCTGAGCTAGAAGTATTAGAAAAATTCCTTTGAAGCCTTTCAATGACTGGAAAGCAGATGCTTAACAAAGCTGGCTTGACGATTTTCTGCAAGAAATGTGTGAGCTACTGCTGCTGGTGGTCATCTGCTGCAGCCATGGGGTGGTGTATCACCCATAGGCATCTCCCTGTCGAAAAAGTGGATAAAGGGTGATAACACTTTACTGTAGCTGCACTCATGACAAAAAAAAACAAAAAAACAAAACTCCCTTGAAAATCAGGGCAGATATTAGGCTGCCACTCCATAGAGATATATGGAAGATATATGAAGAGATCGTCTGATCAGCTTATAGAATACACCTAGTGATCTGCTGCCACTATGGAAAACAAGGACTCCTTGCACAGCAGAAAGAGATGGGCATGTATTTGTTCACAAAAACAAATAATGGTAGGACAGAACCAGTTTAACAGATGTAGCCAAAGCAGCCCTGATATATTCTGAGAGCAACTCTCTCACTTTAATAATAGCAGACAAATGTTATCGCTGAGTTTGAGGACAAGGGGCTGCCATGTACAACCTCAAATGGAATAGCTGAATTCTCAGGATCCTTAGGGAGGTGGTACAATGGGACTTCATTATTTACTAGGTCATGCAACAGCAGTTCCCAGGTTCTTCACTTTTTTCTTCTTCCTAGATTATATCCTAGAGACATAAGAGCCCATACCTGATCCTGTACCACTTTCCTAAGTTCAGTTTTCATTGTCTGCTTTACCCATTGAGAAATGTGCTTCCATGTCCTGAATTAAATGCTCCCTGTTGAAGACATATGTGAGTTAAAATGCACGAAATGTAAAATCATCTTTCTACTGAAGTAAAAGTTGCAAGAAGTTGAATTCTTCTTTGGCCTCAGTCTTATCTGCAGTATGCTGATTTGTCTTTGTGCAAACGCTGCAGAATTAAACCAATGTAATTCAGAGCAGAAGGCGGCCCCAGACCTCTCCTGGGCTGTTTGAGGTAATACACAACCACAAAACCAAAACCCAGTATCCCTTCCTCCTCCAGTTCCCTTGATGTATCATGAAACATTCAGATTTTACATCCAAAGTGGAAAGCTGTGGTATTTGCTCTAACTTTCCTGGAGTTACTCCCAATCCATACTGTGGTAACAGATTGTCGACTCAGCTGAGATCAGAACTTTTTTTTTTTTTCTCTTTAGCTTGGCCCCCAATTTCAGTTCTTGTGGAGAGAAGGTGACAGTCTCTGTCTTTCCCTGGAGAAAAAGCTATTTCTAATGGCATTACAGCCAAAGTACAGCTTTGCATCTTTCATACGCTTCAGGAAGTTCTTTACTTGTAAAAAGGGCATATATAAACCTCAGACATTTGAGGCAATACAAACTGCAAATTCTCACAGTTCTATCTTAAGTTTTGTGATAATTGAGGCTTTTTTGCTCAAAGCAGCAGCTTTTGGGATGATGTGATTATGTAAGAAATTTCTGGGTCTTTTTTCTTTCAGTTAGACAAAAAGGCAGTAATTTTCTTTCTCCCGTGGTTGCAGACAGAAAGCTAAAAAAATACAACCTGAGCACTCTGTAAAGGCTTAGGAATCAGAAAGCAAAGCAAAATAGTTTGAATATATATCCACTCCTAAACATAATTAGAAGTCCATGTCATAATGGGTTTTGGGTTTTTTTTTGAGATCTGACTGATGATTTTTAAATTATTTTATGTGGCAATACCATATAGAATGGATAAAACTTTGTCAAGCCAAAGGCTAAAATGAGGCAAGAGTAAGTTCACTATAAACAATTACACACATTGTCTATTCTTGGCTTTTTAAAAAACACCATCTCCTCATTACAAAAGCTCTGTAACACAATGAAGACTAAAGCTTTCATGCAGCCAAGTCCCAGCATATGACAAAAATAAAAATTGAAAGGCAGTGCAGAAACAGAAGCTAATAAAACTTGAAGTAGGTGAGACTTACTTCTTTGAAGTGTAACTTTTCCCATACCCACTGGGCCACAGTCTGTTCTGGGTTATACTAGGGTAAACTGAGAGTCAAACCAGTGAAATAATCTGACTTTATTGGTCATAACTAATGTATTTTGCAATGAACTGATATCAGTTCTGTTAAGCTTATTTTCATTCCATTTCTTGTTCCAGAGTGTATATAAAAATCTAGCAAGAACAATGTGACAGGGGAATTGGGGAAGTACTAAAATTAAGCCTGTGGGCACAACTTCAGTTTAACTGATACCCCTTCTGCCCTGCTTCTGAATATTAACTCTGAAGCCTTTAATGATATAATCATGTTTTTTTTTTCACAAGGATCCACTACCTCTCTGAGTAAAGGATCACTCTGTTGGGGTTTAGATGTGATGAGTGCAGCAAGAGAGACTCCTGCCTTCTAGATCTCTATTTCACTTTAACCTTTAAAGAGGTACTTAGAGCTGCACAAACCAAGTCCTATAGAAATTAAGTGAAAATGGGGTGTTTCTGCACTCAGCTGGTAACTAATCCAAGACTGCAAAGAGTTTCCCATGCTGTGCTTCAAACACCTTGAATAAGAAGGGAAGAGCATATGGCCTGCAAAAGAAAAACTATCTACGAGTCATACTTACAGTCTTCTGACCTGTAATCAGAGAGTGTTATCCATTATGCTACTAGCATGCTGTTGGCAAGGTCTTTGCTTGGACAGATGCACCTTATAATCAAAGTTGAGAGATGGATAATAAAATTTATTTCTAAAACCCCACCTAAATTTTCCCTAAGGTAACAGAGCAAAATGAAACCCTTGCTAGGCCAATAGGAAGATGAATTAAGTATTTGTGAAGCCCTCAATAACAGCAGTGGTGAGCACTAGAGAAAACTTCAGGACTCAAGCTTCCCTATCACACTGACAAAAAAGAAAGAGTCTTACATGGGAACTCTCAAATCCTCCAAAACCAAGAGCACCTACATTTCAAACTCTCTTTTAAAATCCTGTTTACTGCCTTAAAGGATCATCCAGATGAGATTCAAAGGGCAGAAATGAAGGATGTACCAGAGAAAAACAAATATATGTCATCCTTACTTAGGAGGAAACAGATGGCTTTTAAAACAAGCCTGAATAACACACAGTAAAATAAGTAAGGGACCACACATTAAATACTGCAGATAAAACAAAATGACTAAGGAATCCTCTGTCTGCCTCGTGTTCCAAATAAATTCAAGTCCTTTGGAAAGAATAGCATCCCATTGAGAACTGCATCATAATGCAGTTTCTATTCTGACATTTTTCTGAGTCATCTGAATTTCTGAATCACCTGAACTTCAACCTCATTGTTACTTGTACGTGTGGGTTTCTAGTTTGGGTGAGGGAAAGAAGAAACACGACTTTTTTTTTTCAATGTATCATTTGGAATCATTCACATTCTCATACTCAGAAGGAGACTCTTTAGATCTACTCCACAGACTTCTACCGCTTGACCTACTGGAGTATCTTCTGACGGTACTACAATGCCACGTAGTCTGGAGGGGACAGCAGCTCTCCTGCCATCACAGCTTCACTACTGTATATTGACAGCACAGTTGGGAGGCTCAGCAGTCTGAATGTTTTTTCATGCACTTATGGGGGGTATTGCACATCTTGATGGGCATTCCCCTGTAATGGACCTTTCTGCATCTCAATCTTTTCTATATCTCTGCTTCCCCTCATGCTATTCACTTTTCCTGTTGTTTTAACTTCACATTCCACCACTCAGGGATCTCATCCTCATCCCAGTCTCTCTGATAGCTTTGGAAATCTAAACCTGGCCTAATTTCTGAAGAGAGAAAAACCAAGCCCATATAAAGCATTAAGGAGACACACTTGCAAGTAAAAGGATCAGAGTAAATACAGCATATCCTGAAGCCTTCAAAGTGATAATAATAGCAGACTTAATTTACCAGTGTCAAATTTTTATGTCCTTGGTGTATTCCAGCAATAACTAGAGTAAGTCTGATTTTTGTCTCTAAGCTTATATGTCTCCTTTCCCACAGTTCAGAGAAACCTTGCTGTCTGAAATAAAGTGTTGAGAGGACAAAGACGGAATAGGAGTAGGTATGACAATCTAAATTAGTAGGGATGGCCTGGGATACTGAGATAGGTGCTGTTAAATCTGAAACAGAGTTACTCTTCCCCTTTCTCCTCCCTCAAGAATCTCTAATTGTTTCATGCAGCAGAGAAAAGCTTCAAAAGGTCTGCACAGTCTTCTCTTCCAGCATGGTTCCAGCTATGCCTGGATGCTCTGCTGATAGACAGGAGGTGAATAGATCTCTTTGTCAAGTTCTCTAACCCTTGCCCCTTGTGTCATCTCCAGCAGCTGATACAGAAACAACAACAACAAACAGACTAGCACAATAAGGCAAAGTTTCAGGCATCCAGCTCCAGTTTGAATGTTGAAAGGAGAAAGGCACTGCCTGGTGGAGAGCGGTAAGATTCCTATGTCATCGGGAGGGATGGATTTAAAGCCCTGGTCAGATGGCCTGTGGCAAATATAACTGTGACAGTGTAAGGAATTAGCTCCTTGTCATTCAGCTACAACTCCTGACCAGAAAACTGTTGCTTCCCCTTAGCAGGGCTGGTAGAGTTGTTTGCGGCATAACTCACCTGCTTCAGTGCAAGAACTACCTGGTCAGACATTGCACTGGAGCAGATGAGGAGTGCTCAGGTGAACTGTTCTGCTGTGATAATGGTAACCTCAGGCAGACATGTGATGAACTCAAACAGCTGAAAGGATGTTTGTGTTTTAAATTGTTGCAGCTTCTTCTAACATGGAAGTGTATATCCAAGGATGTAACCTCTTTTCAGTGCCCCTTTTGGACTATTTTCAGTAACTGGCATTTACCCTCTCCGTACACTGAGGGACCAAGAGGTCTACTGCAGATCTGCAGCTCCGTATGTGGCTGGTTTGTAGCTGTGGTCTGATTACCACATCAGTAAGGAAATTCCCCCTTAAATAAATACACTAACGATTCAAAGGCACTAGTAAAAGATGGGCAGGAGGCCACATGGGGCTTTTCCCATATAAATCTTACCACTAAGTTACTCAAGCTTAGCAAAGAGTCACTTGTATAGAAAGAGAATATCCTTTAGCTAAAATATTGTTGTCACTGTTACATGATGATCCAAATAATAACTTTAAATGTTCCTTTAGCAAAATACAATCAATAACAGCAGAAAGGCATGGATATGCCAGGTGGTGCCTGCCTGATCTCCAGGATCCCCAACTATGCACAAAGCTGGCAGGCTGCCTTTTTGAACCTTGAATGTTTGTACTATTGACTGACTTTGGTTTTGCCCTGTCTCCTGTCTCCCACCCCGCCATCATCACTATGGTGACTACTGTATTATAGCCCGTCTCCTTGCCTTTGAAATTCTGTCTCTCCCTTATTCATCCTTTCTCCTTAACATCCCTCTTCCTTTCGACCCAATTCTGCCCTTTAAATGATAGGATCAGATCTGGACTGTGGCTGAAGTCATCCCAGCTGTCCAGCCTGTCCCTGCTACGTGTTTGTCTCATTGCTCATCAATCATCTCCTGAAATACCTTGGTTTGCCAAAACTGAAATAAGCAACAGTTCACCTTGAAACACACATTCCCAGCTGTGGCAGCCGAAGAGCCTACTGATGTGCATATATACAACAAAAGGGAGTGGAAGACATGTCCTAAGGTAAACTTTACGTTCTCTTAAAACAGTCTTGATAAATCCAGGTAATGAATGCTCATCCATCTTCCTCTTATTGATTTAATCTTATGTCAAACCTACCTTTTCACATATTCTAGAAGACATCCTGTTTTCCTCCACGTGTCAGTTAGCATCACGTAGCACAGCGACTGATAGGAGCAGAGTTCAGGGATGATAATGAGCTCTGTTGTTTCTGATGCAAGAGACAGCCCCAGAGGCTCGGAGGTTCTAACTCAACTTCAACTCAGTAAATGAAGCCCGAGGCTTCAGACAGAGCATCTCAGCCTTGCATATCCCCCTTAACACATTGAGAGAGAGAGAAAATATTAAAAGCATCAGATATGCAAAGGATCAAGTAAGGATCCAATAAGGAATATTCCTTATTCCATTTCCCATTTTATCCCAATTTCCTCCAGAAATAAGGCTTATGAGATAATTTGGGCAATGTACATCTCTCTTTCCCCCAACCCCCATATCTTCTTTCCCCCATTAGCCAACCTCAACAGAATTTGATATAGAAAGTAAAGTTCTTCAGAGTTAATTAAATGCTTACATGATTTATAGAAAACAGTGGCCAGGAAGCAGAGTGTGGTTTGGACCTTCCCAAGTTGACCTCAGATTATTTTGCACCTATCACCCGATTTCCAGAATATCACTTGGCTTTCAAATACTCAAGGTGGGGGAAAAAGTTGTAAGGGTAAAGAAAGGGGAAGCATAGTGCTTTGGTGAGTACATGTGGGGCTGCAATTCTCACTACATGCAACACCCACTGTGTGTCATTGTGGAAAAGGCAGGAGCCCTCTTGGCCACACTTGGATAGCATGCTGAGGGCAAGCAGTAAAGGGAAGAGGGCAGGGTTATGCAGTGGCAAAAAAAGAGTGAAAAAAAAACCAGGAAACCTCATGTAGCTATGTAACTGCAGCCACACCACTGGAACCATCCTCCTCCTGAGTAGCACAGCTTATGGGCCAGACAAGGACTCACCAAATGCTAGTCTAAAGATCTGAAGCCTGATTTAACATGAGCTGCAAAAGGACATTGGACATTAGGGACTCATCATCCAGGAAATGTCTAAATATAACTTTACATGAAATGAACACAGGGTGCTGACAATAACTGTCACAAATGTGTGACCTTAGGATAAGGATGAAAAATTAATCAATTAAAAATGTAGAATAGGAGATAGCAGCCACTGAGGAAGTGCACAGCACAGTGCAAAGTGCTAAGTGAGTACGAGGAAGGAGTAGCTGTAGCTCAGTTCTTCCACCATTACTTGTTGTGCCACGCAGGCCCTGGTACCTGCTACTGCACACCCCACACCCCCCACCCCAAGAGCTGGAATGAGCCCTGTGCTGTCTAGAGCTCCTTAAAAGAGCTGTAGTCCCTGCAGTAAAATGGCAGACAGCAGGAAAAAGAGATTCCATAGCTGCATTATGGCCAGTGGATAAATGGTCAACAGTGGAGGAGGACAACTGGTAGATCCCATCTGTGGAGCACCACTAGTTCTGGAGAGTCTGTTGTAGTTAATGGAGATGTGAGAGACCTTGAGAGATCACCAGTTGTGGAGGAGTGGGGTGAGGTACCAGCCGCTTCCCCTGGTGTTCCCCATGTACTGGGAGTTGTTACTGCATGACCTCAGCCCTCCCATTATTTACGGTTACAACAGCAGCTCACATCGCCTTGCAAAGAGAAGAACAGTGACATCAAGGGTAAGAGATGGGTTAAAAAAGAGGAGAAAATGACAAGATGATCTCAAGAGAAACCTGGAGCAGCAGAAAAACACAGAAGCTGTAATGCGCAAGGATGGAAAGGAGAAGGAAAGCCAGTCAGCTAATAGCAGTGGAGCAGCCATGGAGAGGCAAGGGAGGCAACGTGGCTGCAGAACGTGGAAGTCATAGCACGATATCATTTATGCTTTATGCAGAGATAACAGTAGATTTGAGTATAATTAACTTAAAAGTCAATACTGCCCTTTATGTGATAGGAACATAGATCAGCAGAGAAACAGGCTTCATTATTTTTCCTGCTTACAGAATGACCTACTATCAGGGAAAGCCACTCTTCGGCTGGCTCTTGTAAGGTACTGGAGGTGACAACAACTGTCCATTTTGGCGAAAAGGGAAAAGGTTATTTTAAATGGGCTGGAGCAGATGTTGTTTTCTTTTGTTCCTCCAGAGGAAAAAAGATGAGCACACAAATGGAGAGCGAGAGGGAAGAGCTGTAGAGACAGAAAACACAGTGGCTGTTGTGGTGCTGACTCTTCCTTGCCATCTCATTGTGAAAGAAAGGGCACAGCACACACTCGTATCATTTCCTCTGAGATGATTTCTAACAGCATTTGGCTGTTCAGGGCACAGCCCAGCCTTTCTGAGCACCCTCACAGTACTCTAACAAAAATGCAGTCTTGGCTGCCTAATCCAAACAGGAGCACAAGCAGGCAGGGAGAGGGAAGAAAGAAAATAAGAGGCCAAACCAGGCTGAATAAATATTTCAACTGAATCCTCTACTTCAGTTTTCCTGACTGCATAATTTTTCCCAGATAAGTAGAAGACACCCATCTGAGTAACTTGGTGATTTATGGGGTTTGGGAAGAGCATGAACAGGGCAGCCCTGATGGTTAACAAGTTCCCCAGGAATGTGTCCTCCTTACCTTGTGCCACTGCAGATCCCGAATGGGAGGAAGCCCCACACATTCATCATTTTATCCTTTACAATGACCTTCTAGTTTGCCACATGAATTTAACTGACCTCTGAACCTGTGACAATAAGCCTTTTTCTCCAACCAATTCCATGGATTTTTAATACTTCAATTACTTCTATTTTTTTTTTTTAAATCTCATGTGAGGGACTGAGTTCAACCCTGTGTAACCTCAAATACCTTAAAGGTGTTGATTTCCACATTTTCACCCTGCTTTGATAAACCAGAATCAATCCTGCTTTAATTTAATGTAGCAACTGTCACAACTGCTGCAGTTTGGGAGCTTCTGCACATCCTCAGCTCCTGTTCCTGCTGTAGGGATGCTGGGGAGGGTGGGCATGGCGCTTCTGGGAAGCTGATTCAGCCGTCACATGCTAATCCACTGCAGTGTGCAAGCTCCCTAAAAGTGGTCACCTCCTGTAGGACAAGTTCTCCTTGAGCTGGGTGGCAGCAGAGCCCCCATGGCAGGTGCTGGGAGGGGAGCAAGAATCACACATATCCTGCTTCCATGCTTTCACAGGGTCTCGGAAGGAACCCCACAGAGATACTGCTCTGGCTGGCACCACAGCCATCCCTAGCTACCACAGTTCTTCCCCATGAGCAGAGGGATGAACACCATGCTCAATGCATGAGTGAATGAACTGAGAGTAACCCTGAAACGCTGAGGAAGAGATTGCAAGGCCCTAGGCTAAAAAGTGGGCTGCTGCTGCCAGCTGCCCCAGGCAGAAAGCAACCAGGCAGACCCTCCCTGTGCCAGCATGGCAGCAGTGGCTCCTCTACAGCGCAGCTCCCCTCTCTGTCCCGCATCACAGTTGTCTAGGCACTAGTGCAGGAGAGAAACCAGCCCTGGCTCTTCCAGCCCCTGGAGAGGATCTGAGCCACACTGAACCTTTGGCCCAACACAAGGAGAGACAGGAAAGACATGGCAGAGCAAGGGGGTCCCCTTATGGTTGATTTGCAAGAGAGCACAGCTATGGATACATTGAAGGTGGGTCGCATCCTGTCACCTGCTGCTTCTGTGGAGAGATGCATGGGCATGGTCTTAGCATCATGCCAAGATGCTAAGGTTATAGAGCTGGAGTGCCTCTACACAAATACACAAACTTCAGCTATTGAATGAATTTTCATTTTGAAACCCAGGATGCTTCGTTGGGTTAGGGTTTAGCTACAGAAGGATTTTCTGGATTGCTTTCCACTTACCTGGATATGGATCTGTCCCTTGCTGCACAGTGGTTGTATCATCACCAAAGCAGGCTCCCACTTTCCATGCCTGGTGTGTATGTTTATGGCATTTTGTTCATTGTGTCGCGCAACAGGCTGAGGGTCCCAGCTGTTAATTCCTGTCTCTCTGCATTTTAATGGTCTCTCTCAGTCCCATCTCAGCTGTGGCAGCAGAAATACTGTAAAAGTACAAATACAAGTACAAAATAAGTTGTTAAAATATTGACCCTGAAATACAGAGTGAAGTAAAGAGAGTCTCCTGAGAAAGCCTCCTCTGCTGCATTTTATTAAAGAAAAATAACTTGGAGACACCAGAGAGTCAAGTATTTGCTCAGGCCCCAGTGAAGAGATTTGATTTTTATTCTTCTCTTGCTGCTGCTCCCTTTATTTTCCTGTGAAGGAAGGAGGACAAAAATACTTCCCTGGATTGGCTGTAGAGTCCTGTTCAGACATTGGCTCAGGATCCAGGTGAAGGAGCTGACAACTGAGGGTGCTGCAGGGTTGGGGAGAAGGGACAGGAGCAAAGCAAGCTAGACAGGCTTTTCACATCACGCAGTGACCCACCGGCGTGAAGTGATGTGAAAGACTGACAACCCCAAGACATTTTATGCATCTTAACTTTATGCCAACAAAACTGGAACATAGCTAAACAGATATTTTCCCCCACTCCCTGTAAGCTGTCATGAGCTAAATTGGTTTGGTCTTTGCTTTGGGACCATCTCTTTTTATTTTTTAATAACCCAGGCGTTGCTTCAAGAGGAACACTGGGAGCTGAAGGACTGTAAAGCTGATGAATACAAGTAGCCAAAGAGCACACTGGTCCAAGAACGAAACCAACAGTCCTTGACAAAAATAAATCTTTACTGAAATAGAGCCTAATCTTAATTGGGGTTTTTTTAAATGCATTTTTTTTAAGGCTATCAAGCCCAAGAATTAACTGAGTGTTAATTTAGAGCCTGAAGCGTACTGGTCTCTAGATTCTCACCAAGGTCCCAGAGATGACGTGTGTGATACTCGGAGTTTAACTACAAACACTCACAGAAGGACACCATTCTTTTTCAGTCTGCAGGGCAATTTCTTGCCCTTCTGTAGAAATACCCATTTTAAGTCTCCTTGCTTCCAACCCCTCTGGCAGCCCTTAGTCCTATTCCTAGCACTTGGAGATTCTCTTTGAGGAGTGCGATGACAGGAGAAAGGGGTCCCTTGAGGGGTCATCTAATCCATCTGGTTATCTGATTCGAAACCTCAGGAATCTTCCAGACTGAAAGCTATTTAGTCTCTAAGCCAAGGTGAGAGGATTGTCAAGTATTCCTGGAGGATGACTTCAGCAAAGAAAATCTGTACCTGGAAGAGAGCTGTTAGAGCCAGATGTAGAGAGAGTAAGGAGCAAAACCACACATGATGAGGCATCCTGTAATTTCCTTGCCACTGCAACAGTCACTGGGGATACAGCACCCGTGCAGCTTAAGGCAGCTTTCCAGAGCTGCTGCATGCTAAATGAACCCTTAGGATCTCAGCTGTAAGTCTCTCACCTTGTACCAGCATTTCTACCAGCACACCAACAAATATGGACATACAGCAGCATGATGGCTCCTCAGGACCCAATAGATGAGCATGAAATGTGGGCAGCACGACTACATGCATGAAAGCTTCCCAGCCTGCTCAGAAAAGCATGGCAACCCAAAGAGAACAAAACTCAGGCAACTCTGAGAACTTCAGGTATGTTAGCACACTGACACAAAGGATGGATAATCTGCAGTTTAACTTTGGAAGGCTACTTTGGAGAAATTATATTATATTGTGCTGCATTAGGGATGTTCAGGATGGTGAAGTGAGGTTTGTTCTGTTGCTTTATGAAATAAGGGGTCATTAGCATGTTTTTAAAATACACAAACATCAGCATAAACAAGAGACCTGAAGTGGGAGGTTGGTCTTTCTTCCTCACGCATCAGGCAGCCTAACCCAGCCCTTATCTGCAGTTGTCTAGGTGGAAAGCAGGGCAGCTGCCTACTTCTTGGTCATTAGCTTAAGGTAACAGATTTCAAGACAAAGCCCAGGCATGATTTGTGCCACTGCTTTTCAGAATGGACAGCTACTTCTGGGTCAGTAAAAGCTTTTTTTTTTTTCTCTATCCAAATTACTTATTTCCTAGGTTCTTACTAAATCTTTTTAGCCTTCATACACAAGAATTGCAAGAGTTATTTTTATTGAGGTGACAGAATAAACATCCCCAGGAGAGCTGGGGAGCCCACGCTCCTATGAACATTGGAACATTGGTTTCCATGGGCCAGTGTTTCCTGAGACTTTGCAAACAATGTCTGGAGAAGCTGAGACACATGCTGCAAAAGAGCAGCTTTCCTCCTGGACATGTATGTTTCCAAGAAAAGGATGTTCTGTTCTCTGCCACCTCTAAAAACAAAACTGATTCTGTCATCTCCATGTTTGTTTTGCTACATGGGATATTTTTAAATTGTTTATTAAATACAGTGGTGATTTCACTAAGTGTTTGTAATAGCATGAGATTTGTGCCATTGGCTGGAGCCAAGAGCCAGAAGGCATGCAGAAAAACTTCCCCCATCATGCTGCTGTTGCCAGGCCTCCATGGCTTGGAGAAAATCCCTTTCCCATCACCCAGTGCTAAACCTTTTTACTGTGATTCCCCACCACCAACTGGGATGAAACTGCTGTGAGAAGTTGTCTCAGAGTCTGACCTCATGTGCAAAGGACCTCACTCTATTTTCACCATAATTGTCAAAATTTGTTTTCCAAAGCGTATTGTAACCACAGCATACAAAGAGTTCATGTAAAAATCTCCTCTCCTTGCTGCATTTACCACAATCATAGGGCTCTTGCTGCAGTACTATTGCACTGGAAACTATTATAAGGAAAGCTCATTAAATTTCCCTGCAGAAGTCAGCAAACATGAAATGTATACAGCAAAACAATTTCAAGGAAAAATCTTAAAAGATCCCATGTCAGGAAAATGAAAATACAGGGAATGCCGTCTGGAAACTGAGGGAAGGCTGTGTTTATGCAGATACAGTGCTAAAACAGATACCAGAAAATACAGAAATTATCTTTGCAATAATGAAATAAAATAATTGCAAATTAAGTGACTGCTTACACAAAATACACTACACAAAAACAATTACAATATGAAGAAACAAATGGGGAATTCTAAATTAAGTCAGTTCTTTGCTTAACACAATTCTTATAAAAAGGACACTTCTCCAGAAAGATACTTTATTCACAGCTTGTTTTTTTTCTATGTATTAAGCCATAGAATAAGAATGAAAAGATTATTTACACAGCTCAAGTAATGCTCCATATATCACGTTCACTGTTAAATGTGTGGGACTCAAGGCATCCAGCAATATGAACAAGCCATCAGGATGCATTTTATTATGACTGTCTCTTTCCATCACCCTCCACAGTCCAAAGTCACTTCTGCAGTGAAGTCAGTGACATTTGTGCCCCCATACCCCATCGTTCCCCCAAACCAAAGGCAAACAGCAAGCAGTGGAAACTGTGCCATCTTTCTCTCTGCTGCTACCCTCCTACAGAGAGGACAGGTGGCTGCCTTACCCAGGGGTGCAGTGGGGTTCATCTCTCAGCCCACTATCTCAGGTGTTCCTCACTGCTCACTCACAGCAAAGGTGCTTGACTGAGCTGGAAAGCCACATTGACACTGGCCCCTCTTCAAGGCTTGGGGCCACCAATGTGAGATGCTCCATGGCAGGGCTAGGGGAGACCAAGAAGGGGTGAGCCAAGGACCACAAGCATGATGGTTTCACTGAAAAGGAGTTGAAGAGCCACAATGGCTGCATCTTGCCCCTGTACTGAGGGTTAAGTGCTAGCCTGAGCTATCAGGACTAGAAGTCCTCAGCCACCCCCGTAAAGCTGTGCCTGGTCCATTATGGAACAGTGCCTGGCTAGGAGGCAAGAGAGACCAACCTCAGCTGGAAAGGGAACCTGAACCACCGTGGGGAAGAAAGTGGTCTCCAGGAGGCCTGGGCATCAAAGTGGTGGTGGAGAGGAAAGGGAGCAGATAGGGACAGAAGTGACAGGGAATGCATGTGCCAGGTGCCACAGGAAACAAAACAGGAGTCCAGCAGGAGAAACGTGATAGAGGAAAGGATAGAGGATACAAAACTTGAGGAAAGGAAGGGTAAATGAAGAAAAGTACTTACTCCACTTGAGGTGGAGTCACTGGCCCCTGGAAGACTCCCAGTTGGACAAAGCCCTCCTTCTGTTTCCAAATTCCCCATACAGAAATGTGCACAAGAAAACTTTCCTTCTTCTCCTAACGAAACAAATCGGGTCATGGCCTGACCATGGACTACGGTCAAAAGCTACTGAAGCAAAGTCAACATTGGCACAAGAACAAATAGGTCTGAGCTGGCCACAAACGTGTTTAAGGTGGCAGTGAGAAGTGTGGCTCTGGGGTGTAAAGGGCAGGAGCTTAATTCAGTATGAAGTGGAGCTTGATGCATTCATTAAAGGGATTATAAAGTTCGATCACCTGTGAAGACAGGCAACTTGTTTCAACAGCTCCAAAGACCCCCAGCTTTGTTCCCAAATCCCACTGTGCTTTCTGCACCTCACTTTTGCCAACCTCTTGCACTTTCATGAACCCAGGATCACCACACTTCAAGAATAAGAGATAAAGGCACAAAACAAATTTGGAAGCTATTAATGTAACGGCATACATATTTATACCCCTAGACAGATAAGACCAACTTTGTCACCCAATCAAGGGTTGTAATAGCACATACAGATCCACCCCAAAATAACGCTTTCTGTATATTTCAGGAATGACCCTTAACTATACTTAGGATGAGGAATTTGTCTTCATGTGATGAGCCTGACCTCATCATCTACAAAGGGAGAGTTTGTGGGCAACCAGATGCTCCTCTCATCTGCAAGGTCCAAATCACCAGTATATTTCATATATTTAAAGTACTGATCTGGGACCCATTGCCGTAACGTCTGCATGCCTCGTAGTCTGCCTAAAAATAAACAAATATCAGTTACCCAAGTGGGTGACTCATAATCATACATGAGCCCCTTTGAGTATGAGCAGGTTGGCTGGTTAATTAATGTGAAGGCTGACTAACAGACAGTCCTAATGCTATCCTCAAACTACCACCAAACCAATCAGTATGAGTAAAATGGCCAAAGTGCATAAAGTTGGTAACTAACCTCCCCTTCCCTTTTATATCTTATGCTAGAAAAAATTCCCTGTTCTCAGATCAGAATTCATGCCTATTGACAAGAAACACTCATAGAGCTCTTTCTGTCCCACATTCATAATGAGGGCAGAGGAGCAGATTTTAATCATAACACCAGCAAAACCCTTCACCAAACCATGAACCCAGCATAAAATTCAATCCACTCTTAGATACTTGCTGTGATGCTCATGTAGCCTGATGTTGATATTTCTGATATCTTAACCTCACACTCCTTTCTGAGCTCATGAGAAATATTATTTGAAATAACAAATATTTTAAAATAAAAGTACTTTTGAAAGAGCAGAACTCTTTGGGATCTGACAAGTGGTGTATTTCTGAGATCAGTTCTTTGTTTTCCAAAACTGCCCACATATAGGTACATACACATGACAATAAATATACATATATATACACACAGATACATATGGACTATAAGGGACCATATGGAACTCTTTTTGCCAAGCCAGACTCAGCAGGAGCTTTGCTGGCAAGCACAGGAACATTTGCCATCCTTAGACTCTGTAGCAGCCCTCTCACTGTCAGCAACATGAGTTTAGTTATCACCCAAAAAACACAGAAAAGAAATCTGGGCTCAAATTCCTTAAGAAAGCCACCATACTCAATCATTCCAAGAACAATAAAGTTCACCTTCTAAAAATCAAAATAAATAAAGAGACCAGATCTTGTGGCATCTCTCCATGAAGTGTTAAGACTGACCACCTTTAAAAGACATTTGAAGTTTAAGCCCATGTTATATTCCACATGCTGGGTGCTTTCCAGTCCAAGCAATTCCTCTGGGCTGGAGAGGGAAGGAAGGGGGATCCCGACAGACACTCCTCATCTATAATCAGCAGCTATAATTGCACTTTCCTTTAGCTGGCTCTAGCATTTTCCAGACTAAACCCACTGTTCTCATGCAGGGAAAATTCTTTGGAAGTCAATACAGAGCTGCTGCTCCCAAGGCAGTGAGAATTGACTTTTTCAGTCTGTCTGCAGGTGCTGGCCACAGTCGCTTTTTGACATCCCTGCATTACACTGGCTTTGTGTGTACAAATGAGTGAAGTTGCTCCCTAGTGACTGACTTGAAGAGACTTATTACTACCAACAGCTGCAGGAACTGTCTTTTTGCTCAGGAGATAAAAATGTGTGGTTTGGAGCCAAAGAATCAGAGAGTCAGAGTAAAACACGTTGAAGCTGATGGGGAAACTCCTACCAAATTCAATGGGATCAGAAATTCATCCCTTCTCCTGGTGGCTAATGGGTATATGCTGTCATGCTTCTTGGCTTTGTGGCTTCCCTACAGCTCGTACCCCAGCGATCTGCTCTGCAGCCCTGCAGCACATGCACAGCAACATCAGGTACAAGATCAGAGCACATATCACAAAGTGGTCTCATGTTTACATCAATCCCTATGTTCTGTACAGAAATATGTGCTGGCCAATGCCATCTAATGGATGAGAAAAACATCTGCTCTCATAACCACCTTCACCGGCTCCATGGAGCTGAACTGAGATGACTCTAGGGCTAAACGCACACATACAATACTCCTCTTAGTGCTGTTACTCGAGTTTTCTATCAGCATTCCAAAATGTGTGAAAACAAAGATGATTCAGGTTTTCACCTTACTTTATTGACTATTTCAAACTGCTGCTCACCAGGGCCTATGTAATTATCTAAGTGAGATAATACAACACACTTCGACTGCATCAGTGAACGAGCTGTGCTTATTGTAGCATGAAAAATAGTGTTAAATTAATCAGGGTTTTCTTCTAAGTTATCCTTCAAAAGTTGAGGGGGTTTTGGTTTTGTTTGTTTGTTTGGGGGCGGTTTTGTGTTTTTGTTTTTGGTGGTTGTTTTTGTTTTTTTTTTTTTTTTTTTGGTAGGAGTTACAAAAGTGCATAAAAACGAATTGAAAAATGTGCTGTAGAGGCAGACACAATGCTCACCACAAAAGCCAGCCTGAAGGAAGAAAAAGATTCCCAGCATTGTTTTGCACGGGTTTTGTTTCAGGGAAAATAATTAACATGGATAGCACAAACAGGCAGTTCTCTGACCTGACCGGAGTCTGAACAAAGGCAAGAAAATCCTCGTGTTGTTGGGTTTTTCCTTTTGTTTTAAGATGCTTGTGAATTTCATGCAATATTTTCACCTGATGTTGGGAAAGTGGCAAAAAAATACAAAAAATCACAAGCTACACCTGACCCTTTTCTCTCCGCTGGATGCTTTTCTGGATATATAATTGCAATTTCCGTTTGAGCTTCCTTCTTAACTCTAGAAAAAAGCTACCCAGAGCTACAAAGGGAAACAAAGTAGCTGATTTTACAGAAAGCAGCAGCAAAACTCATTATTTAAAGTATACCCTCAAATTTATCCAGTGAACACGCTAGAAAAATTGAGACATTTTAATTATTTTGAGTAAAAGTAGAATGATGCTGTAATTGGTAGCTTTGATTCAGTGTTAGCAAAGGCTGCCAGTTTGCACTGGGGGTCTGAGCACTCTTTATAGAATGGGGTTTTCTCATTTAATGAAGGTACATATAGCTCCCCCTGCCATCAAGCTGAGGCTTTTCCTACCTCTGTTAAGGGAAGAAGGGGGGGGGGGAATCAGAAAACCCCTGGCACAGAAACAAAGGATGGCTTTAAAAGACATTCAAACTACAAGCTTTATTTCTGTCTGAAATATGTCATTCCTGACGATGTACTGTGTGCTGTGACATTACCCTGTAGCAAAGTGAATTCTGCCATGAATCTTACGAAAGGAAAATAGTTTCTATTGTAACTCCCACCTCAGGGCTTGTGTCTAGATTTGTTTTTTGAGTTGAGGGTTTTTTTGTTACTTTAATGTTCCTATGTGAAAAATACCTGGAGGTTTTGCATTGGTTTGTTGGCTTGGGTTTTGGTGGTTTGGGTTTTGTTGCTTTTTTCTTTTCCCTTAATTTCAGCATCTAAAAAGGAATTAATCCTTTTGCTTGGCTGAGACCCTGTGATGAGGTAAGAAGCCATACAGCATCCTGAGGGTGACCCCTTCCTTTTGGTTCCCTAAGACCATGGGGAAAGAGCTCCCTCCCCTCCTCTCTGTTACCAGAAGCTCAGAGGTGGTGCTCCCATGTGAGTATCTCATCCGTTCCTGCAGGATCCCGAGGACATGGACGTGGTCACTCTCTCCTTTGTATCCTGCAGCAAGCACAGAAACAAGTTATATCTTCAAAGTCCACAGAAGTGCACACAATTCTGCAAAAGGTAATTATGGTTACTCTACACCTATGTAGTGCATGTGTGCTCTAGACTGGTCTAGCTCACAGAGATCAGTCTTTGCTCCAAGCAGAAGCACTCCCTGGTGCTACATATTGGTGGTTTAACCAGATCAGAAGCAGGATCTGAAGTCCATGAAGAGCTCAGAATCCAGAACGCTTGGCACAGGTTTCTTTCATGGTTCCAGTAAGGGGAGCTTGGAACATCCTGTGAACCGCTCAATGTCCAGTTGGAAAACACTAACGAGTGGTGCCCTTTAGGGATCAGTGTTGGGACCGGTCTTGTTCAACATCTTTGTCGGTGACATGGACAGTGGGATTGAGTGCACCCTCAGCAAGTTTACCAATGACACCAAGCTGTGTGGTTCGGTTGATACGCTGGAGGGAAGGAATGCCATCCAGAGGGACCTTGACACGCTTGTGAGGTGGGCTGATGCCAACCTCATGAAGTTTAACCATGGCAAGTGCAAGGTCCTACACCTGGGTCAGAGCAATCCCAGGCACAGCTACAGGTTGGGCAAAGAAGAGATTCAGAGCAGCCCTGCGGAGAAGGACTTGGGGGTGCTGGTCAATGAGAAAATGAACATGAGCCGGCAGTGTGTGCTTGCAGCCCAGAAAGGCAACTGTATCCTGGGCTGCATCAAAAGGAGCGTGACCAGCAGGTCAAAGGAGGTGATCCTGCCCCTCTGCTCTGCTCTTGTGAGACCTCACTTGCTGTATTTTGTACAGTGTTGGTGTCCTCACCATAAAAAGGACATGGATCTGTTGGAACAAGTGCAGAGGAGGGCCATGAGGATGATCAGGGGACTGGAGCACCTCCCGTATGAAGATCGGCTGAGAAAGTCAGGGCTGTTCATCCTGGAGAAGAGAAGGCTGTGTGGAGACCTCATAGCAGCTTTCCAGTATCGGAAGGGGGCCTATAGGGATGCTGGGGATGGACTCTTCATTAGGGACTGTAGTGATAGGACAAGGGGTAACGGGTTAAAACTTAAACAGGGAAGTTTAGATTGGACATAAGGAAGAAGTTCTTTACTGTAAGGGTGGTGAGGCATTGGAATGGGTTGCCCAAGGAAGTTGTGAATTGCCATCTCCGGCCGTGTTCACGGCCAGGTTGGACAGAGCCTTGGGTGGCTTGGTTTAGTGTGAGGTGTCCCTGCCCATGACAGGGGGGTTGGAGCTTGATGGTCTTAAGGTCCTTTCCAACCCTAACCATTCTATGATTCTATGACATGTGTCACCTGGAATTTCTTACTGCAGGAACTTTTCCTGTGTGCTGAACAAGAGCACAGGACAGCAAAATGTGTTGTCACATACCTCAAATGGGACAGCTCCATGTGGGCACAGAACCATCTCTGTTTTTTCCCTGCTAGCCCACTAATGCCAGGGGAACCGTTCACAACTGAGATAGTGACTCCCATTCAGTGTTGTGCAGGTGGTAATGTCCAGCAAATGCTGGAGTGGTCAGATAGAGACAATCAGGTTCCAAACCACCAACACAGGATATCCTGGAGCTTCTCTGACATAACCCTTGGTCTCTGTGGCTTAGCCATTCTCATGAAGATAAAACTACTCCTTGCTTGCACTTGTCTGGTTCTCGCAGTGACTGCAGAGGTTCAACAAACATGCAGAGGAGCAGGAGCACCCCCAAAAAATGGGCTTTGGGGTTTGCTGGTTTTTTAGGGGCAAGAGGGGGGATTGGTAACAGAAATGCAGATAAATTTGCAAGTGGTTGATTCATGTTTTTAAACAGATATCTTTTCTTTCCTGAGCATCCCCACCTTACCCAGCTACAGATCACACCTCCCTGCAAACACCCTTACAGAAATGCAGCTTATTGCAATGTCCTTCTGTTGGAATATCAGAGACTGGCTCTTGAGAGAGAGAAAATAATGCCAGCAAAGTCCTTTTCAGGTAATACGACTGCATCAGAACTGGGATATTTGCCAGCACAGCTATTTTTTGGCAAGAGAAGGGTAAAAAGCCACTGCTCTGACCACCATAACTAAGCTAGCAAAACAGAGGCATGGGCCATGGCATCTCTGATAGCATCTGTCTCCTCTGTCCCCTTTGCCAGCCACACTTTCTCCCACCACCACCACTTACACACACAGTTTCAGGTCTGCCCAGGAAGGGAAGGGATGTGCTGCTATCTCCTAATGAGGATTAAACAAAAATGTCATACACAAATCCAAAGGACTTGTGGGAGACGCAGTCTGCACGCTGCAAGTCACTTCAGCCACTCATCACCTCACTGAGCCGCTAACCTGCCAGCATCTCCTCAGATCTCCTCACTAACTATAAAGCTTTTATTCCAAAGGAAAATGCTTCGAATGATCTTTGTGCAGAAAAAGATACCATGCCGGTGATGAGAGCTGCAGTGCTGCCATTTGGTCTGTGTGGCACTGCTGAAAGGAGCAAAGAGCCAAAAGCATAGCTGCAGCCTGTTCGCTTTAATGAGCAATGAACTTCATGGGGGAGTTGGGACTAGTTTCATCAATAGGGTTATTAAGCACAGCTCATTTGGCCTCCCACCTTCCAACTATGAAAAAAAGGAGAGAAGTTCAATACCCAACTCTGCGCTAGTGCAACTGCAAAACTACAGTTTAAAAAGAGCTCAAAAAGGGGAAGCTGGAGGCTGGTTTAGCAGCAGCCTTAGTCCAGCCTTGCTGCAGTGACCCAGGTGGGTTCCCCTGGGCAGGGGCACGCTGGCAGTGTTACAGCTTTGATCACGATGCTTTGGCGCAGCAGAGAGCTGAGGGAGACTTGGCACAGCCCAGGTGCAACTTCCAGTGCCTCTGCAGGCTCGCGCCTTGGCTTTCCTTTTAGCAAACAGTGCGTGGTGCAGTCTGGCAGTGCCTGGAAGGAGGCTGTGCTGTAGCTACACGTGCACACAAGCAAACTGAGGAACTGTTAGGAAAAACAAAATCTATGCAGCCACATCTCTGCTGACAAGCAGGTAAATCCTGATGACAGACTCTAATCCTTCTTGTTAACATACCTAAATTTCTTCCTTTAGCAAGTTGATGCAATTTGGGCAAAATACCACAGACAAAATGTAAGCTGGCAGGCATGGTAAATTGAAAAGGCTTTAAATAATGTTGATCCAATTCCTAGCTTGAAAGCTTATAGCTTACAAACAACATAACACGTAACAACTCTGTGTATTGATTTCATTAAAGAATAGCACTGGGTGGGGGGAGATTGCTCTGAATAGCAGCTTTTAGGAGAATCGCTTTATAGTCCATGGTATCTGATAAAAATGTAGTGCTGGCAATCAAGACCAAAGGGAGAAAGAGCTGAATCAGAGGCCCCTGGGATGCAGTGCCAGTCTCTGCTGCAAGGGTGTGGGAATCCTGCAGCAAATTTTACTAATTCTCCTCCAGCCCTGCAGTAGCAGCATGTGACTGCAATCCCCTCACCCGGGCTGCCCTGAGTCCCCAGGAGCCACCGCTCACATCCTTCACGGCAAGACACAGCATCAATCCCTCCAAGCAGCGTTTCTGCTACAACTGGTCCGGTTCTGCTGCAGAATAAAACGTTGCTAGGGCAGGCAGGAACATTTTGGGTAGGGGCTAGAGCTGCACTGGCAGTATTTCCATGACAAGTAGACCAGGCTATCCCCTGGCAAAGTGGACTGAGTGGGAGTCATCTGAAAAAGTGGATTTCTGCCAGATAAACATACCCACCCTCTCCTCTGCTCCCCGTGCCCTGAACAAGCCCTAGGAGGCAAAAGCCTGCTCAGGGCACATCCAAGGCACTTATTCCATTACAATTCTCTCAAGCACCTACTGCATCTCATCACCCCTGCAGCCAGTGCAGCTCTGCAGGGTGAGACCAGAGCCTGGCTTCCAGCAAGATACAAGGGAAAAACCTCAGATTTGTCAAACTATCTCCTGCTGAGAGCAGCATGGACTGCATCAAGATCTGGCAGGGCAGCCATTTAACCTTGCCATTAAGTTTTCACCAGGCAATGCTATTGCCCCTGCCAGGGTGGAGCCCAGTTAATTAGGCTTGTGACCTCCTCCTTCCCGCTCCTCTCATTCAGAGCAGGCTCGTAAGAGCACAGACGTTGCCAGCCAGAAGCACGCTATTAGTAGTAATAGTAGTGGCGCTGTTATTATTAGCTAGTCTTTTATTTATTCTTTAGGAAGTTACACTGCTAGACTGCAGACCTGCCTGTAATGCTTTTCTAAGGGGGGGGGGGGGGGGGGAAGGCAGACTCCCCGGCACCAAACCCATCATTAATCTATTTTGAAAACAAGACTGTGTTTTCCAAATACCATTGCATGACTTGCTCCTGTTCTGCCAACACATTTTTATGGTGGTTTGGGATTTTTAGGGGGTTTCTTCATGGTGGGAGGAGGAGTTTAACAACTGATAAGCATACTAGTGTGCTTCACAATGAGCCAGAAGAGTCTGTGCCCTCACTGGGGAGTGCTTAGCAAGTAAAGTCCTTCTGCATCAGGTAGGGGCTCAGTCCACAGAAAACCGTCTCCAAGGGTGCTGGTAATCCATTCCAGCTGAAGGATGTGCACATTTCAATACCAACAATATCTGAAGGCAACAGCGTCACCAGCCACGCATGCAGGATGTTTGCTTGGGTGCATGCCCCAGGAGCATGGTTAACCCCCCCTCAAAAGCTAGCGTGACCATAGCCCAGCAAAGCGTGAGGCCAGATTCTCTGCTGATGCTCTGCAAAGCTGAGCTCTAACTGCCCCATACCTGGGGAATCCTGGGCAAAGGAAAACAAATTAAAAGTGACGTGAGAAGTCAGGTAGCTGGTAAAGTCACACAGCTGAGGAAACTGAGGCAGAAACACGCCTCAGTTGTGAATCAGTTCACTGACACCAGAAAGCTTATTCTGCAGGTCTCATCCACTCCCAAAACTGGGACAATCCTGGCAGTGAGAAATCCGTGTGCTACTTCTGCATATTGCAGAAAGTCCCAGTTACTGCAGGGAAAGGAGTCTTCCACCAGGACAGAACCAGGCCGGCTCAGGGGAACGTGAGCATGCTGCAAAGCGTATTTCATGGAGAGGCTATTGGGTGCCTTGCTCGTTTAAAACAGCGTTGTGCTTATTCATCTTTGTGCAATGTCCCCTGTGATTGCACATGGCTACATGAAATACTGGGGAAGTTAGGAGAAATTCAATTATATTGATTTACAGAAGAAAGAGACAATAACAAATGTAATGGGTAGTTGCTACTCCATATTTTATAGTAAGCCATTAAGACTTTGGTTTCTAATATCCTCTACCTTTAGAATGAAATTAAAACAATCATTTTCAGGATGAGGCACTTCTCCACACAAAGCCTGGAGCTGCCAGCTAACCTACTGTTGACACACATAAATGAAGACCTCCTCAAACCTGGGTGCATTCAGATACTTGCTGGAAATCAATTGAAGAAGGATCCTCTCAGAAAAGGTGCTCTTGGTGCAGAATATGCAAGCGAGCATCCCACTCACTGTGCAAATCTAGTTCTAGACTGGATAAACAGACAGTAGGAAACTGAATCTGAGGAGGCTTCTGTTTAGCATCCATGCTTTGAAGATCCACCTTCTAATTACTATGTAGGGGACCACAGTCTACAGCAGGGAAATAAAAGACTCAAAGTATTAAGCTAAAGCAAGCAGTGAATTGTACTGGCCTGTAGCATGTTCCAGGTACCAATGACCAAACCCTGATTGATTTAGGAAACACTCAGGTGGAAAAGAAAAAAAGAAAGACAGATCTTGGACAGGGGTAACAAAATCAGCCATCCAGACTTGAGATCACCAGCTAAGAAACCCCTGCCATCTCCCACTGCTGGGTACACATATCACAAGTGAGAGCTTAATGTGCTGCTGCTCTGCTGCTAGGTGTATGGCTCCACTTCCACAAGGAATAAATCCCTGAGCCTCTCCTAACCAGGCTTCCCTCCCCTGGCTCACCCTCCATTAGTGGTCAAAGTACCACGATGGCCCAGATGGAAAACAAAGTGCACCCAATTCCCCAAATCTCTTCCTTTCAGCAAGTAAAATGTGAAACCTTCCTTGTTTAGAATTATGCTGCTAGCTAGTTTGCCTCCCCCAGTATTCAGATTCTGCTGGGCACAACACAACCAGGCAGCCACTCTTTCTAACACAGATTGAAAATGCCTGCTCTTTATTATGGACAAGGGCTAAAAAGCTGCTGAGACACATTTCAGCATCTTAATGCTGCTCTGAATAAAAAAAAACCAAACAAAACAATAGGCTAAAACTCTGCTTTCTTGAGGTAGAGCATTTTTATGTTAATTGTTGTTTAGGAGCCCTGCTCAGTAGTTGAATGAATGACCATTTGTTTGCAGCATCTTATGCTACCACTGCATGCATTTTATGGCAATTTAACAGAGTATTTATAGCTGAGGTTAATAATTTCCCTGCAGTTTTTCTTAGCTCCTTGGCATTATTTGATACCTTGAATGGCTCCTCCCCACCCACTGCCTTGATCGAGCAGCAATGTGCTGCCAGAACAGCAGAGATACCTCTTTCAGCACACTCCTGTCTCAGCTGAGTGATGGGAGCAACTTTTGCCTTCCTAAATTATGGCCCCCTGTTCCCAGAAATCAGTCTGTCATACATCTCTTTTTCTAACTCCATCAATGATGAAGGCTTCCCAAAAGTGCCCCACTCCACCCTGAAACACTAGGGCAGCCTGTGCTCCCGCTGCACAGAGGCTGGTGTGACCCTGGTGCAGCTCCCACAGGGCATGAGGGAGACAGCCTTCCTCCGGTGAGCAGACCAGGGTGCTGCCTGGCAGCCCTCCAGGTGATGGTTGCTTGCTTTTTAAAGCAAGCCACCCACAGCCCAGTCCCAACAGCAGTGGTTTCCCCAGGCCTGGCTTTCTGCATGAAGTCTGGAGGCACACTGTGGTTCAAAAGCACTGGTGGCAGAAAGCGGCTACCTGAGCCCTGCACATAGACCCTCCCCAGAGCATCACCCCTGCAGGAAGCCTCCAAAGGAGGCTCTTGTCATGCTAATGTGAGAAGAGCTGAGAGAGAGGGCATCTCTCTCTATCAGGCTCTTCCCTCTACCCCAGAGCATGGGTTTCACTCCCATTTCACACTTGTTTGGATAGGTGGAAGGATGGAAGGGTAGAAGGAAGGATGGATGGAAGGATGGATGGATGCTTTAGTGCCTCCACCTCCTCAAGGATGCATTTGCTCAGCTCCTGCAGGGCAGCTCACTGAGGTCTGGCTCTGTCCCAGGCCTGAGCCTGGAGCTCATCCAATAGGTTAATCCAATGTTTTCAGATCATCCCCAGGAACAGAGGGCCTGAGGTTTGGGTGGAAGCCAGGCAGGTGGGATGGGGCTGTGGGGCATCCCCAGGGTGCAGGGCTGGGGTGTGAGGGGAAGCAGCAGCTGCGCGCCTTCTCTAGGGAGCAGATAGCTGAGAGATGAGTTTCAGTGCCAGTTTCAAAGGCACACGCTTCTCACAATTAACCCTCTGACCTCCCAGCACGCCCTAGGCCAGCCTGTTGCCACTCTTGTTGGTGTTTGGGAGGCTCAGGACATCCTCCTCGAGGTTTACAACAGGACTACAATGCACAAGCTGTGTCGCCAAGCAGGAAGAGGGAGGAAAAGGAGCAATGGAACTGGATGATTTACAGTATCAGATGGGTGAGGCTGGCCTCTGGAGACCATCCGCCCCTGCCCAGGGCAGGGTCAGCCAGAGCAGCTTGCTTGGCTGGGTTTCCTATGTCTCTGCAGGTGAAGATGCTGCATCGGTTCTGCATGCCCTGTTCCTATGTTTGACCACTGGTAACATCCAAGAAGGCTGGGATTTAATCTATCAACATCTGAAAATATCATCAAAGCTAGGGCAAAGCTGGTCACCTTCACCCAGGTCTCCTCCATTTCTGGCACCCTCTGCAGGGCCCCTGGTCCAGCTCTACTCCTTGGGAGCTTTCATCACCTCAGAACTATGGTCAGCACAGGAGACTCAGGCTCCCAGCTAGACCTACTCCCTTCTCTTTCTTGATCCACACAATTTATAATTCACAGGTTTGAATATTCTACCTTTTTGCCACTTAACCTTTGTCAGCAAAGTTAATTTGCAGAGGCAGATTGTGAGCTCTGTGGGACAGAAAACACATTTTTCTACTGTGTTGTACATAGTAACAGTTTCTATGTAATATTCCATAGAAATAAGAGTTTCTATAGGAAGGGCTAAATATAACAGCTCTAATGAAGTTACCTCTGGTCTTAAACATAACTTGCTGCCTTCCATCCTGCAGGGCTTCAGCACACACATTGTTCCCCTTCATCAAAAATTGGGGAGTAAGATGGCTGTTTTGCTGTCCTCAGGCAGATTTACCTACCTCCATTTTGGCCTGGGAGCAATTTCAATACATCCTTCTCTTTCTAAATATCACACAGATATGTCCCCAGAAAATGTCACAGCCCTCTTTTCTACCTCCTGCCCAGGCTGCTTCCCAGCTCTGTCCCACCACTCCATGGTCTCCTCACTCTTGCCATTGCAAAAGCTTTCTTCCTGCCTTTCTTGCCATTGCTGTTCCTCACCAATCACCAGCACTACCCAAATCTCAGCAGAAAACGAGTCTGCCACCATTACTATTTCTAAAAATGAGGAGATAAAGCTTATGTGAAAGAAAACAAAATCATCTCCCAGCATCAGGATGAACAAAACTGATCGTTGCCTGATTAGGTGGAGCAGAATTGAAACTTCCCTCTAAAAGCTCACAACATAGGAGATCCAAAACTGAGGAAACTTTAATGACCTCAGCCAGTCATGTCTATGAATTAGGCTGCTCAGGTTGATTCCTACTTGTGAGTTGTATGGTGTCACACACAGCGCAGCAGCACAGCCATCCAGGTTAAAAACATGCACAATCACTTCCAGGGTTGCAGACAGCAATGGCAGAAAAGGGATTTCCCCCCAGCCCGAAGAGCCAGTCCCTTGGATCCCTGCACCCTAATGTGTGCAATTATTAAATGCCTTTGTTGGGGCCATCTGCTTTGAGAGCTGCAGCACAAGGGCAGGGGAAGCTCCCTGCAATAGCTCGTTGTCTCTAGCTGCTTATCTGGAACTCAAGTCACAGTTGGCTGGTGGTCCAGAACTGAGAAGCAGAAGACACCCAAATGAAATGTACTTAGCTAGAGCCCTGCTTTAGCATTTCACTAGCAGGCTGCCTTGCTTAAAATCACTTAAACCTTCTGTTGCACATGCAGAGGGAAAGAACACTCCAGAAGTTACAGATTCTCTACAAATGCACAAAAATAAGTGGTGGCTTAGCTAAATTTTAATTGGGGGAGGGGGGGGATGACGATAACACATGACATGACATGACACAGTATCCCTATTATGCATTTCAGGCTCACAGATAATAAGAATCTGATTTTCCTTCCCCACTTACTATTTGCATTCTCTTCCACTGCAGGCAGTGTTTAGAGAACCCAAGTAAGCAAAGAGCACCTGATGACGTGCCACTGCAGATGCAGTGGTGACACTTGCTATTTGCACAGAATTATCTTTACTGTGTAAAACAGACATCATGCTCTTATAAAAACAAACCAGAGACTCCATCCCACACTCCACTACAGTAGGTACACCTACTACAGTTGTACCTATAGAACTCTACCTATTCTGTAGGTAGAATAGGCACACTCATTCGCTGTACCGGAAGGATGTGCTGGATAAGCAAGGGGAGAAGTTGCTTTAAAATACCCATTTTGTATTCCCTGTGAAGGCCAGATGCAGCCAATAGCACTCTGTACCACATGCAATGCAATAAGCTGTAGATCATGATTTGACAGGAGTCTTCCTCACAGACTGCCAAGCTGTACAGGAGCTGGTAACAAGAGACTTCACTGCCTCCAGCTAACCTTTATGTGCTCAGGACCTGTGGACCACTGTGCGCCATTCTTTCCCGTGAAGCAACCATTGCTCCATCCAGGTCATGAAGTCACTCTCATTGACAGCAGTGACCGACACATCCAGCTCTATCTCAAGTCACTGCTGAAAGCCTCTTGGCTGGGGTGGTTTTGTGCAGCCCCTGTGGGCTGCAGCCAGGCAGGGTGGAGGCTAATGTCGCTGGTCAGCTGGCTGTCTCCTGGCCAGCACTCCAGATAGCAGTGGAGGGTTATCTGCCTCAGGGGATCTCAACTTGGGATGTTCCAGTTCCGAGTAACAGATCGATTTACTGAGCTCTGCGTCTGCTGGAGTCCAAGATGCTCTTTTGAGCACCATGCTGTCACCAGGAGCTGGCCATCTGCCAGCCCCAAGGTCTCCAGGTCAGGGCTACAACTTGACTCCAAAAAAACTAACCCCAAACCCATGCAATGTCCTCATTTTCTGTTTTACCACTCTAAAATGCTGTATTTGCTCAAGTGTCTGACTATGCTCAACCACCACCACCAAGCAGACAGCTCAGCACCTGTGTACACGCTGGCACTCATGGTGCGAGCTCAGCTGGAGAGCACAGCCATGCACCAGAGGGACTACAGGACAGGTGGGAGAGAGGATCTTCCTTCTGCTTTACTCTCTGTTCTGTCTTTTCTCCTTTTACCACTTTATCACTGCTTTACGTTTTTCTGGTCTTTTGTTCCTCCTTTCTCCTTGATCATGAACCCTCCTTTTGTTCCCATCAAAGCCAGGTAGGTCCAACCCCCAGCACTGAACTGATCTGTGCTTTTTCTCAGGAAAGGAGCATCAGTTCCCCCACGAGGATTTGTCCCTAATCTTTGCACTTCCATTTCCCTCCAGAGCTTTTTCCCCACCAGCCGCAGAAAGTGTGAAGTGCCTGGGTGAGGTTACATTTGGAAGCTGCATGCCGATGCCCACAGTGGCCTTTGGCTGGTTTGCTGGAGCAGAGCACTGTGGGTGCCTGAGCTTCAATGCCAAACCCACGAGTCCTCTGTTGGGTGCACAAGGGCAGGGTGCGTCCCTCTGTTCAGCTGTCTGGGCCCACAGCTCTCCCCTCCCAAACTGGCATCTCGAGTCACATCATCACCATGTGCTCTGCCCTCCAGCGCTTGCTCAAAATCAAATGGTATTCACAAGGATTCTATTGTAGCACCTATATCCTTCATTCCCACCATCATGCAACAGTGAGCTGAAACTCTTCAGATCCAGCCTACCACAAGATTTTCTTTCACTAAATACATGCTAGAAGCCCCTCACGTTATCCTGAGACTTGGCATTAATCCAGCATGCAGCCACCAACAAATTCAGATTTGTTCCTAACAAACATGAGGAAATGCTTGGCCGCTGATGCATCCACGACCTTGTCTCAGGCATCACAAGGAATTATTGTTTTCCCTTTACCTGCTGCCTTCTCTTCCATTCCCCATGATGTGAAACAATTAATCACGGAAGGGGGGAAAGTGCTCCTCTTCACTCCCAGAGAGGGGAAGAAAGGAGATGCCCGATGTTTCTAGCCCAAGTAAAAGTCATCAGGATAACAGTCTGGCACCAAGTCATTCTACAGAAAAATTAGCAATGATCTCCACTGCAACACGAACTGGAGCTGGCTGGATATTTGTCAGGGTTTTGGCATGTGTGGGTTGGGGTTGGTTGGGTTTCTTTGCTTTTATATAAATTAATTTAGAAATGGAATGCAGAGGTGCCTTTTGCATAGTGGCTCAGCTCAGAAAGTGTTGATTTGCAGTTTTTGTGAGGGTTTAGTGCTCCTCTTGCTTTCATTGTAGGAGCCTGTTTCCAAACAGACACACCAGTTTGCTTCCTTTTTGCTAGTTTGTGAGGAGTATGTATCAGATTATATATATATATATATATATACACACACATATTTGTTTATTTTCCATGTTTGTATTTCAGACCTTCTTTTCATCCTCTCCAGGCATCCTTATTGACAGACTGATAAATACCTTTCCCAGGGATTAAGAGGGCTGCAACTAGCTATTCAGATGTTCAGATTAATCCATTTTTTCACTGCACATAATAGGGGAGGGTAGGAAAAAGCACCGTAAACCGCAAGGGGTGATCAGGCAGGGGAACAGCATGTACACAGAATGCTCTGTAGTGGCTCTGGAATGACACTGTACCTGTTTCTGAAATATTGATTTGTTATGTCAGGGTTTTGTATAGCAGAAGATCCAGCTGCAAGCTTGAATCATTGTGTTCCCATCAGGGCAGCTCACAGAATTCTTGTAGGAGGTAAACCATATACCAGCACTGCAAGGTGTATTGCTTTCAGTAAGCCACGTAAGAAGGGGCTTCCAAAAAAGAGGGGTTTCAAAACAAGAGTGTGCCTGTAGTTCTGGAAATACAGAATCAGGGCTGAGGTTCTTAAGTCAATAGTAATCCACTGGTCTTCTCAAGCATCTGAATATCTCAGGATGCCACAAGTTCATCTCCTCTCCCAGAGGCAGTGATGCCTTAGTTACTCCTGTGCTGTAGTTTGGGGCCAGACAAAGGAAAGCCACACTGGATTTGCAGGCAGGATTTGCATCACTGATGTGTTACAGCTGCAAAGCTCAATGCTCTGGGCAAGACCAAGGCAATGAGACTTACTAAAATCACGGCTTTCCTCAAAGAAAAAAAGTACTCTCTTACCTTTATCACAGGAAAGTTACCCACTGACACATGGAGCTTTGAGAGCACAGGGCATCAAGTGGATAGAACTGACAGGGGTAAAGGAGAAACAAGATATGAAATTAAATCATGTATTGTAACACTTGCCTCTTGCCTGCGAGAATTTGGAATTAAGAGGCAGGAAGGTGCCTGGCACCAGAAATACCATCAAAAAAGGCTTATGCAAGATTTTATTTTTATGAAGATATGCTCAAAGGGAAGACAAGCAAAGCATGGCCCTAAAACAAATATAATTTTTCACAGTCAAAAAGATTAGTCGTGCTCAATAGTCTACAGCTAAGTGGGAAGAGCTGGTTATTAGGTGACACTAGAAAAGAAATAGAACAATGCAATCTTACAAAAAAAATGGAAGGATATCACTTTCATATAAAGACAGAAGCTTCTGAGGCTTGAGATGGGAGATTTACTTGAAACTCACAACCTAATGAAATGCCTAGTTTAAGGCTAGATTGCAAGGGCTGTCAAAGACACAAAGCTGGGAAAAAATGCCTGCTAAAAGAGCCCAGTAAGGATTCACCATTGCTGTAGATCACAACCGCAAATCCTGGCCAGAAAACCACATAGGACAAAGCAGTAAAATCCCAGCCCCAGGGATGAGGGATGCAGAGCAAGATTTGCAAGACCTGAGAAGAGATTTGCAAAGCCTGGCGTATTTGAACAAAGGAGTTTCCATCCAGTGTGGAAGCATGTGTGGGCTTCTGCAACTGCTGCGTTTATAACACGATGAGGAGCAACAAAACATACCTTGAAAGAAATCCCAAAGTCCCATCCCTGCAGGGAGCAGATGGCCTCAGTACAAAGATGAGGTGCGGTGATTTCCAAAGCCAAGGCACCAGTGGGTGAAACGTCAGCCTGAACATGAAGGTCTGTTATAAATGGAACACTTCTGTGAGTGGGTAGATGGAGTTTCAGTAAAAGGGTTGAAAAGGAAATATAATTGTGCTCGTTGCTGCACTTGGCTATTGCAGTAGGAAAACAATTTCTGTCATAGGCAGAAGCAAGCTGGATGTCAGAGGAAAACAAAACACTGAGAAGTTTGTTTAAAGTAACAAATTCATATTTTAAGCTTCAGCATTTGGGCTCATCTCCCCCAACCACAGGATGTCCAGTATGGAAGCCTGCATCTGCAGTGCCTGTCCAGGGCCCTGAAGGGAGGAAAACAGGCACCTCTGGGATGCAGTTCATCTCAGCTAGTTTAGAGATCTAGCTTAGCTCCAGCTTATGAGATGAGTTGCATCCTAGATGTGGGTATTTTTCTCCAACAGGTAAAAAGGGAGGCTTTACAATGGAGGTATCTACATGAGCTGGATGGCTGCCATCCTCTGAGACCAGGGTGGGATTCATCTTACTTTCCTGAAAATTCATAAAATTGGTATCATAGGACAGGAGCTTGTGGAGAAAATAAATAAATAAAGAGAAGCAGAACTAAAGAAAAGGGGGGAGGGGGAACCCCAAACAAACAGACAAATGAACCCTAACCCCAAATAAAAGCCCAGTTCCCTGCAGTAGGTGAAGGCAATGCAGAAAGTGATCCTTCTAAAGTAAAATGAAAAAGAGACAGAATTAAAACCCCCCTAAGCTAATGTTTCCAAACATGCTGAAGGAAGCCAGATTCCCAGGCCAAGGCTGGCACAGGCCTTCTTCTGCTGGGAATATATATATTGATTTTGGATCATTGTTCTCTAGAATCCAAAAATAGCAGTGTTAAAGATTACAAACCAGTAACCATGTGGTCTCTAGAAGTGTATTTGCCAGTCGCAGCACAACAACTATGGAAACAACAGATAACAAACCACAGCTTGAGCATTACGATTGAAGTGTTTGGGGGGGGGGGGGGGAATATTATGAAGAAACTCCTCTGAGCCCAAAGCAATTTGGCTCAGTCTGGGATTTCCAGCTTATCTACCTCATGGAAAGCAATGCCTACAGTCCAATCCAGTCCCGACCCAGTTTACAAATGTATAATGAGGTGTTACTCTGGATGCTGGGAAGTAATTCCACCCTTTAGAGGGGACCAGACCTCTAACAGAAACAGAAAATCCTTCATCAGGTTCATTCAGAAAATGGGAAGATGGCAGCTCTGGTTCTACAGGTAGCAGAGCAAGGCTGGCTGGACTTACTGCACCAGGGACAGGACTAAGGTGGTCAGTGCAGGTACACCTGAGGGACCAGAAGCAAGAAAGCCAGCTCTGAGCACAGCCAAGTCCCATAGCACTGGTATTTCGATGCTATGCAGGTCCTTCCTTCCTTCCTTAGGACAGTGTGGTTGAACTGCATTGTCCCAGAGCAACCCAATCAGGGCAGTTTGGGGAGTAGTAAGAGCCTGCAGCCAGAGCCAAGCAGATGGTGCCTTTCTTCAGCTGGCAGGAATGACTTTTAATTTATCTCTTATATTAAGATGCATCCAAATCATTACCCCAGCCAGGAAACTGCCCCCCTCACCCACCATTGTCACATGTTCTGCCTGTGTGAAGAAGCTGTTGCCAGTACCTTGACACCTCTACCCAATTCTGTGGCTGTACTTCTGTGATCGAGCTACCTGGGGGTAAGCGGTCTGGTCCCATAGGGGCCAGTTCTGCTGGCTGAGCGAGCAGGTGCTGCCAGAACTGCAGTCCCTGCTGGCTCTTCAGTGGCTCCTCCATGTCCAGAGCACTGCAGCCTCTGGGGTTTGCTGCAAGCTTGATGCTCACTTTCAGAAACCAAGGATTTTTAGCCCCTGGCTTAGGCACAAGAGATGATGGAGGAGAGAGAAGGGAAGAACTAAAATCTGATGCTGTTCTGAGTGAAGTGAAACTATAGAAAGAAAAAAATAATCCTGCAGAGTTAGGAAAGCTGATTTACAGCCGAGCTCATTTTTAGAGTGGTTGCCACCAATATCTGCTAATGAGAGTAAAAGCCCTCCCACCTTGGCTACGCATCAGCTCCTGTATAAACTCATCGGCAGGCTGACAAGCATTCTGCATTGGCTGTTTCAGTGCACTTTATTGCTCCAGCACTTGTGAAGGGAGCCCTGACGGCTAAGAGCCGTGTGTAACCTTCAGCCTCACCTCTCACCGCAGTGTAAAACCTCCTGTATCCTCCTCCCCCTGCCAAGCCCCTGACCTGCCCCAGGATGCCAACTCCCAGCCCAGCTGCCACCTTCACAGCAGGTTCATCACCAAGCCCCTGCTTCCCAGCAGAGGACAATGCTGCTACAGCCAACTTACCTCTTACCTGACCTGGGGTCCCTTTAGGAGGAACACTCCAGCTAAGCAAGCCCAGGACAGGCATTGCCCAGAGCTTGCAGCATGGGGCAACCCACCCAGGATGCTTCTAGTAGGGAAGGGGAGCTGGAACGACAACTTCTGTTAAAACTCCTCTGCAAAGTGCTCTGGATGCTAATGGGGTTTAATTTTCCATGGATTTGCAAAAGCGGTATCCTGCAAGGCTGCAGACAATTGTTCATGCTTCCTCACCCAGTCCAACATTCATTACATTTTTCAAACAGACATGACTATTAATTTAATTTTGATTTTTTTTTTCCTGAAGCAGGCTATAATTAAATGTCCTTTTCCGGTGACATTTGCTGGGATACGGTGAGGCCAGGGCATTTTTAGACCCATTCAATATAACTTGCATTGCAATTAGTGTAAGTACATGAAGTAAACATTAAAAAAACAACAGCCCAGTCGCTTGAGCTCGTACTCCTGGGACAGTTTGATTTTAAATTGACTGCTATATTTTATGTTTCCAAAGGAGAGGAAGCCTGACTGGGAGGTGGGAGCCCTAACAGGCGTGCATGTTAAAGCATGCTGAATTCATTTGCATCTTCTCCTCAGAGCTGTAATGTATTTTCCTTGCCACAGCTGAAGCTTTATGTTGACACTTTATCTTTGTGCTGCTGCCCTTACTCGAGGAGATTTTCATATAGGAAATTTCCTACTAGCGACACTCTTCCCTTGAACAAAGCTTCTTTTTTGGTCCATCACATCAACATGCCTGCACATGGATTAGCAGGCATGTGTACTACTTCCAATAGCTTACACTTCCTCTTCAAAAGAAATCACCGAGAAATACTGTATTCCTTTTCACTCCTGCTTTTCAGGGAACATCTTCCCAGAAAAGCAGCCCCCTTTGGGGATTCACAGATCCCAGCTGCCTACTGAGAAGGAGATCATCAGAGTCACATCTTGCTGCATATTAAGTTCAGCATCTCACACAACAGACCTGTAACTTTGCTGGGGGTGCTGGGCAGGAGGCAGTGCTATGCAGCAACAATAGTCATTGAGCCTTTAATAAGCTGTCTCAAATTAGCATAGGAGACATTAAAGAAAGGAACACTTAATTACACTTCTTTGTTAGAGGAAGAAAAAAAGCAACAATTGGTTTAATCCATCTCCCACAAGTGTGGAAACTGAAGAGCATCTTCCTCCTGCCATTTAAATCTCCTTTCTGTACCGCTGGTGACCAAAGCCAAGGGGCCACGGAAGACAACACCAGCCCATGGGCTGACAGCAACTCCTAGAGAAGCAAGCTGGAGGGCTTGGCTTTTCGAACCCAGTATAAAGGCACTTAGAACAGCACGCAGAGATGCTGTCCTAAGAAAGTTCCCTGTGTTCCCTCCAGCTCCTGCCCATCACACAGCTCTGAGCGTGGTGTGTCTGTAAGAGGGATCCAACATTTCTGGGCTTGTTTCAGGAGCCACAGGGAGAAACGATGCACTGAAGGTGAAGAGGCAGGCTCGGTGAATCCAAGCTTTCCCTGCAGAAAACGGAGGCCTGGGGGCTCATGTGGTAAGAGGGGCACACCCCTAAAGGGACTGCTCCAAAACACATGCGGGAGGCTCCTGACATGGCAGCAGCAATAAGGAACACTGAGTGCAGGTACCTCGTCCTTGAGTAACCCAACCAGGCTGCAGTAAACTGAGCAGATCTTTGGCCCTAATTACCCCCAGGAGCTGGAGAAACATGGGGTAGTGCTCCAGAAGAAAGCCGGCATCAGCCCAGCTATTTCTCCTCACAATAATACTGTTGCAGAAGCAAAATGAAGCATGATTACAAAAGCCAATAGCGTTTCTAAAAATAAAGGAAATACCAGTAAGTGCCTACATATGAAATGCGGCGTTTTATCTAACATTACCAATTGAACTCAACGCTGCACTGCTCGCTGTGCCATTCCTAGCATAAGCACAGTGCATCTCCACTTGATTTACCCTTATTATTCATTTTGTATTGGGGTTTGAAAATTCTTCTTCCAGCACAGAACATAACTTTTCTCGGTTTCTGATGGACAGCAGCAGGCTGACTGAGGTAAATCCCACTTGGTCAAAACAAGTATCTCCTGCGTGGCTCAAACACTGCTGGTGCTGTGTCAGTGGGAGGCAGTTTCAGTAGTTGTATTTATTCTTCCTTTAGTCTCTTCCACAGATCCCAGAGCTTTCCCATTATCTCAGACATTGGAGATGCTTTCCTTAACTTAGATGCAAAGCAATCCTCTCCAGGAGGAGAGGAGATTAGATTGCCATACCCCTGAGTGAGAAATTGCCTTTAGGAAGGCTCAGCCCAGAACCATCAGCTCCCAAGGGGGAGCAAACATCCCACTGCCCTTATCCTACTTCAGCCAACGGCACTGAGCTGGAACCTAACAGACCCCATGGTCAGGGTAAGACTCAGGAGCAGTTCTTTTGCAGTCAGTTACTATGGTTACTACACACTGACAAATGCCCTTAATGTGACCCTAGGCTCTCTTCTGGGGTTGGCATTTCCTGACCAGCAAGTCTACCCATGGGCTCTTACTCATCCTGGCATCCTCAACATTTGCTGATGGGATGCTCACCAGGGGTCTGAGCTCCTTTTTCTGATGCATGGAGAACCTCATCTCCCCCTTTTTGATTCGATCACACTAGCAACACGTGGGTACCAGAGCTGAACAGGAGAGGATGAGGAAGGTGACAAGTCAACACAGAAGCTGACCTGCCCAGCGCAGAGGCTCCTTGGTGCGCTGCTGCTCACCAGTAGCAAACCATTTCCCCATCCCTCCCTGCAGCAGTGGGGTGGGGGTGGCATGGGAGAGCACTACAGGGAATACAAACCCTTTTGTGCTGCCTCTAAGTTGAATGATACATCTAGAAAGCTCCTCACTGCAGGAAGGAGGCAGCACCCCGGCCCACTGTATTCCTCCGTATCCTCGGGAAGGGACATAGGGACTGGAGACTTCTGCATGCCCTTCCCAAAGGAGCCTAAACCCACCTCACTGCCCACAGGTCAGTTCTTACTCTGGTACCCACCAGGCCTCTATAAGAAAACACATCTTTCTCCTCAGGGACATCTTTTAGCACCTGAGGCCTCTTGTCTGGACTCTGTCAATTAGAGACAGAGTTGCAGACACTGCAGAACTGCTCTCATTTTGTATTTCATTTTTTCAGATTAGCTCAGGGATCAGAAAATGAATGAGCTTAGCTCGAGTCCCACCAGCCGGCTTTTTCCCCAGGCAACCAAACACACTGCTCTGCTTGCTAGACAAACAGTTAATCACTTTCTGCACTCAGCATCCTCCGTCATGCTGGGAGATGGGCTCTGGCCAGGCTCTTCAAACAGGGAAAGCAGCCACATACATAGATTTATTTCCCATGTAAGTTGTGGCTGACACACACAGGGACAAGATATAAAAAGAGGAAACCACTATTTGTAAAAGAGAAGCCTTGTAAATAGGATCAGGTTAAACAGTCTCCCTGGTTTCGAAAGCATCCTCGTTGCAACTGTAAAACTGGAACCTTGTAACATACTATTAGACAATTTATGACAGGAAAGATAGGGGAAGGAAGGTTCACTTTCACATGTTACCAGTGCCAGATGCCATGGGTTTGAGTGAAGGGCATTCCTGTTCTGTCAAGTCTGCCTTTCCATGAGAACAGCAGAAAACTCATACTCCTCAGTTTATCCAAAATAAGACTAAGATGTAGCTGCCTTTTCATCTACAAGTACCAGGCTGGGAAAAAGTGCCTGCTAACAGTCTTTAACCTAGCAGGAGAAGATGCAGTGAGATATACCAAGCTGGGGAAAAAAAAGGAAAGGATGCTGGGCAAATTAAGGCAGCAAAGGTAACTTACAGTTGAAACAACTTGCTTAGGGACCTTGTGGATTCATCTTTGCTTGAAGTCAAACCTAGGCATCTTTCCAAGAGCTATGTTACAGCCTGAGAATAAATTACAGGTGTGACAGAGCTGATGTTCTGGAAGCACGGAGATATGATAAAGGCCATGGAAGCAGTCACATCAAGCAGAAGTCATTATGAATAAATTGGTATTCCTTACCTGGTGGGAGCCGCTGAAGTGCTGAAGGGGAGAAAGGGATAATTAGGACAAGCTCTCACAACTGCCTGCATAGATGGCTTGTCCTCTTGACACAACACCTCCCAAAGAAAACAGCATTGCTTGGCTCAGGGGGCTGGATGAGGCCCTTGAGCTAAACACCAGCAGTGCTGGACTCGGGGGAATAGCCTTCACTCCTGTACCAAATGCCAAACACGTGCTTCACAAGCATCATCTGCCCCCACTGCTGTCCTGCTAACCTGAACAAACATCAACTTGCTTTGCAGGAGCCTCTGCACGGCTACTGCCCCAGTAGAGCTGGGGAGGTCGAGCTGACATCCAACACGTGGAAACTACCACGGTACATCAGAAGGCAGCTGTAGGTTTAAACCCCATCCCTGGGGAGATGGGAGTGTGGGACAGAGGCACCAGAAGACCTACAGAAGTCCCCAAGGAGCTGCAGAAGAGCTACAAGTACAGCCAGCCTGTGGGTCTGAACAGGTTTCTCGGTGCAGAGGTCATTAGCCAGGTTCTGAGATGTTTCAGGGTTATTAAGGTCTGAGAGATGGGATAAGCCACACAAAACACATCTGTGTTCCTTTCTGACCTTCAAAACCGACAAAATCATTTAGCCCTAGACATGTGGGTCCTTCACGCATCCCAGCACAGCTCGTGCCTCCCTCTCAAATTATATTTATTTAGACTTCTCTTCAGAGAAAACCCCCAAGTAAATCACTCATGATTCATAGTTTATTCAAGCAGTTTCAAATCCTTTGGACTAGGTATCGCTTAGGTTGTCATCTGAAAAGATTAATCACTTTTCAGAGCCATTGGGAACACCTTGCCTACCCTCTCCTCCTCAGCTTCACCAGCTCTGGCACAGTACAGGCTGGAGGCGCCACTTGGCATGCCTGCATTGAACACAGGCCATCGAGAAATAGTTTGTGTAGAAAGACAACCCAACTCAAAGTGTAGCAGCAACAGAGGATGAGGCACATCTGTCACTCAGCTCTGCTGATGATGAATTAATTCCTTTTTCCACCTCATTTCCAGGACTTTGTCAAGAGCTCATTTCTAGCCCTACCACACAGCCTGGTGTGAAGCAGTCACCTGTCAGCATCCCTGGCCAGAATCCATCTGCAGAAATACATCTTAGGGTTCCGAGTTTTTCCTTTCATCCATGCACAGCCTACACTCAGTTCCTCCTTTCCATCCCTCAGGGACTTGCACTGCTTTCCTCCAGCCCTTTGCCATTCCTGTCACTGACCTTCTGCAACCTTGGCTTGATCACTGGGTGGGAGGTGGATGTTTTAACAGCAGATACCAGTTTATGAGTAGATATCCAGATTACTCTGGCCTTTGAAAGGCCAGAGTAATCTGGACTTAGGTCAAGATTCTCATGTGAAAAACCTTCTTGTAAAGGGGTAAGAAGGAGTGAAGAGAAAATGTGAGGACACATCCATGCCCCTTCCTCTTATAAGATCTACAGTTTCTTCCCCAGCTGCTACTCTAGGCAATATTTAAGACAGCAGCACACATGCATTGCCCAGCTTCCAGCCACAAACACATGGCTTCCAAAGGCTTCTGCAAGCATTAATCAAACACTTCAGGACACAATTTTCACATACTGATTTACTTAAATGACACATTACTTTGTCTTTACAGCTGAGACACCTAAATAGCTGAACAGAAATCACGAACTGCATCTCATGGGAATAATTAGTACTTGAAAAATAAACCAAGCCAAGCTAGAGCCACCCAGGCAAGGTGCCCTTGGGGTCTGCCTACAAAACAACTCACTTAGAATCAAAGTAGTCACACACTGAAGAGATTTGGACAGTGTTCTCCAAAGTTCCAGCTATTCTAGGAGAACAACCTGCTGTAAAAGGCTGCTGTGAAAAACAGATCTTGTGATGTGCAGCAGACCCAGCATGGAAAACAGAACAAACTGTTCATCCATTACTCAGGAATGATCTTAGAGGTGAGACCACGGCAGAGGTCCCAAGCCCCAACTCCCCCACAGTCTGTGATGCTGCTTCCGCTGCTCCCAGCATAGGTTCAAGGTACGTTTTGATTTCTCGACGCCCACACTAGCCTGGAGCTGGAGCACAGCCCAGCAATCTTGTTGATGTGCATAATACCAAGACATTCTTTTGTGCTCTCCAACTTCCCTCTGTACTTTGGTTATCCCTGCTTAGCAGTTTTCAGAAAAGCCTGCTATGAAGACCATCATTGACAAGGAGCAAGACAAGCACCAAGGGTAACACCCTTCTAACATCAGGGAGCTTTGCCTTCAGAAACAAGTCCACACTGACATCTCCCTCCAGAAATTGAATCCAAAAGAGCACCCATCCCTCCAACCTGTTACTCAAACACACAGCCTCAGCCTCTGCAGTGTTCCTCCAACAGGGCCACACTCACAACCATGTGTAGCTTCTCAAGTCAGCCCCCTTCCAACCAGCATTGATTTTCATAGGGCTTGTTTTGTACAAGTAAAAAATAACCCTTTTTTATTACACAACACCTACCCCAAATCTCTTGTATGACACCTTGAGTGCACTGCCTAAAACGACATTCGATGACCTTTAGTAGCCGTGTAAAACAACTATTAGGAAAAGCCTTCTTCCTTAGGTACATAATTGCTCCTCTACAACTGCGCAACATTAACTAAGGGGCTTACTTCCCAACACCCACAGTTTGGCAACCCAAGCCTAAACTGAGCATTATTCTAGGACTGACTTACCCATAGGGAAGACATATTCTAACACTTCCCATCTACAGATATCAGCACTTTCACACTGACATTAGAACTCTCTACCCTGAGCTCACAGGTGAGTTAACATTGACTTTGTTTTGGCAGAAATTGGCAGAAATTACAGTTTTTCTCCTCATCCATGAGCACATCAGTGACTCTGAGCAGTGCTACAAGTCTCACCAGATGACCAGCAGTTGTTTGAATCCTTTAGTAGGTCCTGAATTTTTAAACAAAGATGGATTCTCCTGAGTGCTTACAGGGCATTAAGGACACATTAAACTTTTTAGTTAAATGTAAAAACATTGAAAACCATCTCAATTACTCGGCTTTCATTTAGACAGCACTGTGACCTTTCCATCCCAGGAGGCTGTAGAAACAAGACTGAGTTACTAAATGAAAAAATGTACCCTTACAAGAAAAACAGAGTACTCCACTGCCTCTTGGCAACCTCCAAATGCAAGAACAGCAACAACAATTATGGAAGCCCTCTTTGCTTCATTTTGCAGGTTACGTTTTCTTGTCAAAGAATTGGTTGGAAGGGACCTTAAAGATCATCCCGTTTCAATCCCCCTGCCATGGCCTTCCACTAGACCAGGTTGCTTCAACCCTCATCCAGCCTGGCCTTGAACACTTCTAGAGATAGGGCAGCCACAACTTGTTTGTGCAACTTTCATATTTAATTGCCACATTATGGGGGTCTTTACTCCAGTACAGGGTTTAACACCACCCCCTGTAAGCTTGACAGCTCTGTTACCATCCCAGGCAAGACAAGACCCTTGCGCCTGATAAGCCTGTTGAAGCCATCTGCAGGTGCTCCACCAGACAGCATCAGAGGGTGATTCTCCCATCCTGTTCAGGGTACAAGGTACCAGATTCACCCATCAAGATGAAAATTTCTAAGTGCGTTTTTAAGCCAACTCGAAGTCAATTTACATCTCTGGAAACTCACACAAGATAGATCTTAACTGAGGATTTTTATCATATAATTTCGTGACAGTGAATTTCATGGCTGACAAAGATTGCCAGTGACAATGTAATGTACTGTGAGAACAAGCAAGAAAATAATATATAAAGCCAGCTAAAAACCAATCATTACATGCACATGAAATATAGCTCTTACCCAACAGGAGTCCCTATGTGGGGGAAGTTTCAGCTGGTCAACAGATCCCAGTGATTATGAGGAGTCTTCCCCCTCATTTCTGGCTCTTCCCCTCCGACTCCCAAATTTCACATACTTGTATGATTTAATTTGATTTAGTAACTCCCCCCACCCCCCCCCCTTTTACTGATTAGACAACTACTTTGCATAACGATTACATAACCAAATGCCTAATTACACACGCTCATAATTAGGGGAGGGTCTCCTGACCTGGGGTCTTTAGACCTCAGGATGTGATTTTTAGTATTAAAATGAGATTAAAATGAGGCTAGTCCACCAAAAGGGTACCTAGTCATGTCTTCCCTCACTCATGACAAAACACACTCTGACAATTGTCCTGGTGTTGTCTGGATGTAGCAGACTTCAGGGATAGACTTCCTTGATCCGTTAGTCTTGTTTTTCTCAGTCTGCCTACAAGGCCAAAGCCTCTCCGGCTCTCAGTCCTCATTGTGAATCACTGTTGTTTCTCAGGTATTCTGACCCTTTAAGAGGCTCTTGTGTCTGTTCAGGCTCTTTCACAGTAGTACAGTTCCTTAACTTAATACCCATGGAATTTTAACTATATACAATTACGGAGCTTAAACATATGATTATAGAGTTTAAACACCTATAGAGCTTGAGTGGCCCTAGTCATACTCACTTCACAACCCTTGTTTGTAGCTGCAAGGTGGTTCATCAGTACATGGTGCCTCCACATTCCTGCCCTGCAGGGGGTAGAACAGACCCTGCCCGTGGTGCCTTCACTCTGCTCCACTCTGGTAAGTTTATCTCAGCATACTCTAAGGTCACAGGGCTGCCTGGAGAGCTGTTGTAGGGTTGGCTCTGTGCATGTTAACCACATTCCATCCCAGAAGTAGCAGCTGCATTTCACCCTATTTATTTTTAATACTGTAACACGACTTTGAGGATGTTTTAGGGGTGGTGTCTCCAATTTCCCCCAGTATTCCACACAGAGCAAAGGCATAACATGGCAGACGGACAGAAGACAGGCCCACATCCAGGCCTGAAGGCACTGCCCTCCTGTTAACACATACTGATGGTGAAATCCTTGAGATTAACCAGATTGCATCCAGGAAATTACCATCTCCAGTGGACAAAGTCCTGAACACAACATAATTCCCTCCTCTAAGTCCTCAAAACAGGCTCACTGACCAACGAGGAAGCAATTCAGAGGTGCAAGATGCTCTCCCAAGTCACAAAAGCATTGCTGAAACCTTGCCGCTCCTCAGTGTGCTGATGCGTTCCTCTGTTAGCAAGGCACATCTTTCCTTGTCAGGTTTCTGCTTGGCCCTGGACACTAATGAGAGCCTGACAGGTAATCATTTAAAACTGCATTTGCTCTAACACTATGAAGTTATTTACTATTCACCTCCTCCAACTCTTACTGCAGACTATGTAAAAGCTCCTAACAAGGCTTGGATTAGGCTCCCTGCTGTTTATTCAATGCTTATAGCAGGGGCATCTTCGTGTGGGTGACTTGCAGTTTAAAGCATTAATGCAAAAATGTCTTGGGAAATCCAGCAGGAGTTAAGGAGTCATGAGTAATTTATATATGTATATTTATGCCTATAAAAATCAAGTTTTCTCCTGTTATGAAAAGTGATTTTTTCCACACCTTGAGAAAACAGGGTAGACAGGGTGGCAGAAGAGGACTTAGTGTATTTCACATTACAGAGGCCTTGTGCAAGCACACATTTGAAGGCACTGAAGATGCAAGTCAATTTATAGGATTCTGAGCCACAGATCTGGAGCCCTGGGTAGATCCCAGCACTCACTGCTAACAATGCATGAAAATACAACCAGGAGGAAGAGAAACTGCCCATTCATGCGTTGAGCTAACGGCATTGTTTGTAACAAACTCCTTGACTAGTTTACCTTCCTCTTGTGCATAGCACAGTTCTCTTCCATCACTTTTCTGCTGCTAAATCCCACTGTGGTTCTTGGTCACTCATTGAAAGTCAAAGCAAGAGGCTGCTCGTGATGATGGAGCACAGACATGGGTAGTGTTTGCTTCTCTGCATGGCGTTGAACACAGGGTCTCCCACGATTAATTGCAGAAACTGGAATCTTTATGCAAATACTTTTAAAGGAGAATTTGATTAAGATTAAAATTTATCTTTTCAGAATATTTGTACCAGTGAGAATTGACCATGCAGGGAGGAAAGAACTCGCCATGCAGCAAAAGAGAATTAGCCTAAAGGAGAACATCCAATTAACTGCTTTTAGGTTTGGTTTTGTGTTTCTATAGCTGGTTTTGTTGTTTAAGGGAGAACATTATCAGCACAACACACTGATCAGAAATGCAAAGCTACTTTGGGCATTAGAAAAGTTCTCTCTAAAGTTGTACTGGAAAAGCTAAAAATGATGGAAAATATACAAGAACATTTTTGGCATTAGCAAATGCTGACGCTTCTTCCCTGCCTCTTCAAGGAAGGTGGGACACAGCCCCCAAAAGAATGAAAATTGGGTCCAATAACTGTGTCATATCCCCCCCCCCTCCCCTTCAGGTACATTTCTAGAGTACTTGGTACCTATTAAAAGGCACCAGTCACAGGGTAGACAGTTCTGTCATTGGACGGATATTTCAACAAGCAACAAAAATTTGGGACCTTCAGGAGGACGTACTTGTCTTGAAGCTCCAGAAGTTTCCAGGCCTGCACCAGATCCCCCACTATATCCTGCACCAGGAAGCAGACTTAATCCTCCTTCATAAAAAAAGGGCACAGGACCCTTTCTACAGGGAAGCAGGACAAGCAGTTCCATTATGTGATGGAGACAAGCCTAGAGGGCACACTGTGCTGCAGCTTTGGGAAACTCAATATCCAGTAGCTACTGAAATTAAAACATGCAGAGTGTTTGAAGCCAATCTTTCCTATAGGGAACTTCATTCATATTACATAAGGAAAAAGAAAGCATAAGCCAATTCAAAAACCCCAAATCAAAACAGCAGGAATCT